>NC_092736.1:13742628-14942628 GCF_047496885.1 Scyliorhinus torazame
TCTCTCTCTCTTTTCCTCCTCCCCCCCCACCCTTCTCTCTCTCTCTCTCTCTTTGTCCCAAGGACAACACACGTTAAATGCCCAGATGCAGCTTTCACAAAGTTATTTTAAAAACACAGCCCGACAGAAAGTCTACTTGGCGACAATGCGATGGGGTTGGCGAGGAGCGCGAGTGTGCGCAGGAACAATAAAAGCGATGGGCAGCTCCTTGCTCGCATGTTGCCGGAGAAAGGCAACAAATTGAAACTGACCTGGAAACTGATACAGTGGCGGAAACAAATCAATGTGTACTTCGCCTGGGCAGTGATCAGGTGTAATCTGCCACACATACACACATATACTTACCCCTCTGAATTGCTAACCCTCCCTTCTGCACCCCCCCAATCTTGTTGTGGCGAATCGGACACACTTTGAGCCACAAAGTTTCAGACCGATTTGTCTCTTGCACTTGTTCCAGGGGCTGACATGAGCGGCCCATTTGCCTCTTGTGCGTGTGAGCGAGTGCTACACTCTAACCCCTGTCTATTACAGATACAGGGATTAGCAAGGTCCCATCAATCCACCCCCTCCCTCCCTTCCCCCCTTCCCCTTCCTCTTACCCTTACCATGGGAGCCGGACCGCTGCTGAATTTCTCCCTGTTGTCCACCATGCCGGCTCAGAGACAGATACATGTAGACAGAGGGAGAGAGAGAGAGTGAGGCGAACCCACACACACCCCCACCCACCCACACACATACACACCTCCTCCTCTCCCAGAGACAGCGAGGCCAACCCAGGCGCTCTCTCTCTCTCTCTCTCTCTCAGCGCCTGGTACAGGGAGCTGGGTTATTCCAAGGCAAAGTCACCAACACCCCCTGCCCCTCTTGCATTTTTTTCCTCTCTCCTCCTCCTCCTCCTCCCAACACTATTAAATATCAATCCCAGCATGCAACAAGTATGGGATCCTGCGCCTGCGTGGCTGCAATCTTGGGGGGTGGTCAATGCTCTTGTAATTGTGGCTCCTCCAGTTTTATAGACAGTTCAGTCCCCCCACCCCCGGCCCCTTCCCCTTTGAGACACTGCCAGGCCGGGCTGTGGGAGCTGTGGCTTCCCTCTTGCCTGCATTTTCACACAGGAAGAGTGCTCAGACCCTGGAATGCCTCAGTGCTGTTTATTGTTTTCGTAAATCTTGTTGTTCCCGCTTCACATTCTGGGATACACGTTGTCATTGGCTTGTTTGGGGGCAACATTCAAATGTTTCAGCCCCCACTGTTTCCTGCCCCTCTCTCTCCCAGACTTGTGGATTTCATTCATTCATCTCTCCTCCCCCCACCACCCCATCCCCTCCCCGTGTAATGTCCAGTTGTAAGCTGTCACAGCCCTTCCTGACTCCCATTCCCCTTCCTCATTTCCCCTTCTTCCCCCCCCCCCCCTCCCATATTCATCCGTGGGCCTCGCTGGCAAGCCCCGCATTTGTTGCCCATCCCTCATTGGCTTGGCAAGCCCCAAATGTGTTGCCCTTGCCTAATTGCCCTTCAAACTGAGTGGTGTGCTTGCTTTCTGGGCCATTTCAGAGGGCAGTTAAAAGTCAACCACGAGCAGCACGGTGGGGCAGTGGTTAGCACTGTTGCCTACGGCGCCGAGGACCCGGGTTCGAACCCGGCCCTGGGTCACTGTCCGTGTGGAGTTTGCTACATTCTCTTTGCGTCTGTGTGGGTTTCACCCCCACAACCCAAAGATGTGCAGGGTAGGTGGATTGGCCACACTAAACTGCCCCTTAATTGGAAAAAAAAATAATTGGGTACTCTAAAAAATTTTTTTAAAGTCAACCACATTTCTGGTCACAGGTAGACCAGGCCAGGTAAGGACGGAAGATTTCCTTCCTAGAAGGGCACTAATGAACCTATTTGGTTTTTACAACAATCGATAATAGATATTTTGGTCTCCACTACTGAAACTGGTTTATATCCCAGAATTTATGAACTGAATTTTAAATTCCACAATGGGATTTGAAGCCATTGACATTTGGATTGCCAGCCCAGTTCTTGCGATGGAGGGAGCGCAGCGAAGGTTTGCCAGACTGATTCCTGGGATTGCACGACTGATGTATTGAGAGATTGAGCAGGATTATATTCGCTGGAGTTTAGAAGAATGAGTGAGGGGGGGGATTTCATACAAACCTATCAAATTCTAACTGGACGAGACAGGGAAGATCCCAATGGATGTTCCCAATGGTGGGGGTCTCCGGAACCAGATGTCACAGTCTGAGGATATAATAACTTTTTTATTGTCACAGGTAGGCTTACATTAACACTGCAATGAAGTTACTGTGAAAATCCCAAGTCGCTACATTCCGGCAACTGTTCACAGGTGGGTACACAGAGGGAGAATTCAGAATTCTCAGCTGGTACGGGAATTGAACCCGCGCTGCTGGCCTTGCTCTGCATCACAAACCAGCTGTCTAGCCCACTGAGCTAAACCAGCCCAGATATGGGGTAGACCATTTAGGAATGTGATGACAGAAAGTAGTTGAGGCCAAAACATTGTATGTTTTTGAAAAGGAATTAGATATAGCTCTTGGGGCTAAAGGGATCAAAGTTCATTTGGGAGGGGGGGAAGAGGTGGGATCAGATAACTGATTGGATGTTCAGCCATGATCATAATGAATGACGGAACAGGCTCGAAGGGCCAAATGGCCTCATTCTGCTCCTATCTTCTATGTTTTCTGGTCGGTGGGTCAGTTGCCTAATTTCAGCATTTTGGGTTGGGGCCCACTCTGGGTGCGAGGCTTAGCCAACATGGCTCTCTGTTGACCCCCTTCTTGACGCTCTCACCTCAACCCTCCGCCTGAATTTGGCTCGGGACCACTAACCTGCTGGTCCGGACTGAAACTAAGCAACGAGGTCAATCCCTCAACAAACAGGAGACTGAAGGAGCGCCACCTGGGGAATGGTCCCCTTTGCGCATCCTCTCCCTCCCCTTCGCTCTGCCTCCTTCCATCTCTCTCTGGACTGTGGGAGGAAACCGGAGCACCCGTAGGACACCCATGCAGACACGGGGAGAACGTGCAAACTCTACACAATCACCCAAAACCGGAATTGAATCCGGGTCCCTGCCGCTGTGAGGCAGCAGTGCTAACCACTGTGCCACCATGTCGACCTGCCTCCCCATTCCATCCCTCTCCATCCCCCTCCTCTCTCTCTCCATTCCCCTCCTTCTCCCTCAATCCCCCTCCCTCAAACCCCTGCCTCGCTCCCCTACTCTTCTTCCCAACCCCTCCTCTCCTCCATCTACCCCATCCTAACCCTCACCTCAACCCTCACCCCAACCCCCTCCCTCCCTTTCCCTAACCCCCTCTCCACAACCCCTTCCTCCCCGTCAATCCTCTCCCTCCCCTCCCCAAACCCTCCATCCCCAGGCCCCTCCCTCGTTTCCCCATCCCTTTCCCCATCTCCCTCCCCTCATTCCCCACCCCTCAATCACCACCCCCAATCAACTCCCTCCCCCACGCCATACCATGACATCCCTTCCAAGTCCCACCCTCTCATCATCTCCCCAAGCTCTTCCCTCCCTCCCCCTCTCTATCACTCTCCAATCCCATCCCCCAAACCCATCTCTCTCCCCTCCATCTCCCTCCATTTCTGTCCCTCTCTCTCCCTTCCCAATGCCTCTCCCTCCCTCTCCCTCCACCCTTCCTCTCCCTTCCCTCCCTCTTCCTCACCCCCTCCCTCCATCTCCCTCACTCCCTTCCGCCCACGCCCTCACCCAGTCCCTCCCTCTCTCCATGCCTCCCCCTCCCCATCTTCCTCCCTAGTCCTCTCCCCTTACTTTCCACTTCTCCCACCTCCCCCTCCCCTCCCTCCCCACTCTCCCTCCCCCTCCCTGCCTCCCCCTTCCTCTGCCCACCCTCCCTCGCTCTTCCTCCCCCACTCTCCCTCGCTTCCATCTCCCTCCCTCTCTGTCCCCCTCTCCCATTTCTTCCATCCCTCCATCCCCCTTTAATTCCCTCTCTTCTTTACCTTCTCCCTCTCTCCCTGGGTGGGGATATTTGCACGTACCGGTGTCTCAGACGCTGCCCATCTCCGCTGTGCGTTTCCTGTTTTTATTTCCTGTGCCCTCACACCTTCTGTCCCAGGTCTCAGCCAAAGCCAGATAAAGGTACAGTGTGGGCAGCGTGGTGGCTCAGTGGTTAACACTGCTGCCTCACGGCACCGAGGACCCGGGTTCGATCCCAGCCCCGGGTCATTGTCCATGTGGAGTTTGCCACCCGTGTCTGCATGGGTCTCACCTCCACAACCCAAACATGTGCAGGGTAGGTGGATTGGCCACGCTACATTGACCTCAATTGAAAAAAAAAGTGAATTGTGCACTTTAAATTTTAACAAATAAAATAAAGGCACAGGCGAACTAACTAATTGGGCAGTCTATTAATAATGGGCTGGTACCGTTTCTGTGATTCTACATCTTGTGAGCATTGAGTGGGTTTGAAGATCCAAATTGTGCATTAAATGACCTTTCGAGACTGCAGACTCCAGTTTTGGAACGGACTTGCGACTTTAATGGACAACTTTCTGAAACAAATCACTTGCTCAATTAATTGAATCCGAGACCCCAGCTCAGTTTATGCTGTTACTTGTGAAGATAACGGAAGAGAACACTGTGTGTGTGATAACGCGGCATCGAGTAACTCATCAGATCCCAAGACATGGGCAGCATGGTAGCACAAGTGGATAGCACTGTGGCTTCACAGCGCCAGGGTCCCAGGTTCGATTCCCTGCTGGGTCACTGTCTGTGCGGAGCCTGCACGTTCTCCCCGTGTCTGTGTGGGTTTCCTCCGGGGGCTCTGGTTTCCTCCCACAGTCCAAAGACGTGTGGATTGGCCATGATAAATTGCCCTTAGTGACCAAAAAAGGTTAGGAAGCGTTACTGGGTTACGGGGATAAGGTGGAAGTGAGGGCTTAAGTGGGTCGGTGCAGACATGATGGGCCGAATGGCCTCCTTCTGCACTGTATGTTCTAAAAAAAGAAAGAGCTGCAACAATCTGCATTTGTGGTGGTTTTACCCGTACAGTTGGTTGCTTTTTGCTGGAGGAATGCTTTTTTTTTGGGGGGGGGGGAGCTTAGGACCGAATCTGGGTAAACCCTAAAGTTTACCGTCTAAAGCAGCCCGCCTGTCTTTCAGCCAATGGCTGGCTCTGCCGGCAACAATCTAATTGAAACATACAAGATTCTGAAGGGGTTTGACAGGGCACCCACATATACAAACACACACACACAAACACACACACACAGGTCGTTCCCCCTCCTCCTTACTGGGGTATCTATAAAATAATACTGAGCTTTATTATTGCCACAAGTAGGCTTACATTAACACTGCAATGAAGTTACTGTGAAAACAGCTGGCTTGTAATGCAGAACAAGACCAGCAGCGCGGGTTCAATTCCCGTCCCGGCCTCCCCGAACAGGTGCCGGAATGTGGCGACTAGGGGTTTTTCACAGTAACTTCATTGAAGCCTACTTGTGACAATAAGCTATCATTAAAAGCCCCTCGTCGCCACATTCCAGCGCCTGTTGGGGTACACTGAGGGAGAATTCCGAATGTCCAATTCACCGAACAAGCACGTCTTTCGGCACTTGTGGGAGGAAACCGGAGCACCCGGAGGAAACCCACGCTGGCACGGGGAGAACGTGCAGGCTCCGCACAGTGACCCAAGCCAGGAATCAAATCCGGAACCGCGGCGCTGTGAAGCAACAGTGCTAGCCACTGTGCTACCATGCCGCCCAAGGTGGGGGGCACAGTCCCAGGGTAAGTGGGGGCGATCATTTAGGAGTGAGTTGAGGGGAAATGACTTCACTGGGAGAGTTACGGATTTTGGGCAATTCTCCACCCCCTGGGGCTGCGGATCGCCGAATATATTCAAGGTGGATTTTTATCTCCCGGGGAATCGAGGGAGAGAGGAGTGGGGTCCGATGCCCGAGGTTGGGCAGTGTCTGTGCTGATTGGAGGAGCAGGCTCGAGGGACTGCTTCTGCCCTCGTTTACTACAGCCTGATTTGCCAGCCCGATAACAAGAGCAGCAGGCAGAAGTAGGCCATTCGGCCCATCACGTCTGCTCCGCCCTAGAATGACTGATCTAATGTGATAATCACCTCCACTTTCCCACCTTATCCCATAATCCTTGATTCCCTGACTGATTAAAAATCTATCTCAATCTTGAACACACTTAACGGCCCAACCTCCACAGCTCTCTGCGGTAAGGAATTCCACAGATTCACTCCCCTCTGAGCGAAGAAATTCCTCCTCATCGCTGTCTTAAATGGGCCACCCCTCACTCTGAGATGATGCCCTCTGGTCCTGGACTCTCCCAGAAGCGGAAACAACCTCTCAGATTCGACCCTGTCAAACCCCCTGAGAATCCTGATGTTTCAATCAGGTCGCCTCATTCTTCTAAACTCCATTGAGTACAGGTCCAACCTACTCAACCTCCCCTCATAAGAAAATCCCTCCACACCTGTGATTGACCGAGTGAATCCCCTCTGGAATGCCTCCAATGCCAGTATATATTTGCTTCGTCGATCCTGCCCCACCGAATCCGGCTCGCTCTCACGCTCAAGTGGGAAGAGGGGGACAGTGGGGGAAAGTGGGATTTAATTCACCCAGGTTGTCCTCCCAGGCCAGGGGCCCCAGCGAAGTCTGCAATTGCCGTTGGCTTTTTGCAAAAAAATGACGGGGCAAGTGGAATCTTCTGCTCATCACTGAACCGCCTCCATCTAGTGGCTTCTTAAGCCACTGCACCGCTGTGAAAACCAGGTCGTATTTTCACAGGAATCAGCAACTCTTCACGAAACAAATTCTGTCAGCGACTAGGTGCAATAAAGGACACCTCATCAACAGTTTGTTCAAATTGGAACAGATGTGACTCATACGGATTTCTTTCTTTCTGTTACAGTTTCAATACCGTTATGTCTCAGCAGAGGAGGTCTGATTTTAACCTGTTTTTTTTTTTAGAATCTGTTGCGGTTTAGGTTAATCGTAACGCTGCAGTTAAAGTGAAATAGATACAGGTGGGCGAGCAGTGAACAATTGGACCACACCACAGAACCAGAGAAAGAGGTCATTCAGCCCACCGTGTGAGCACCGGCTGGAAGTAAAACTGCCCTTCCTAATCCCACCTCGCAGTGGGTCTGGAGTCACATGGCTGGGTAAGGACGGCAGATTTCCTTCCCTAAAGGGCATTAGTGAACCAGATGGGTTTTTACGACAATCGACAATGGCTTCATGGCCATCATTTGACTTCTAATCCCAGATTTTTATTGAATTCAAAATTCACCATCTGCAGTGGTGGGATTCGAACCTGGGTCCCTAGAGCAGTACTCCGGGCCTCTGGTTTACTCGTCCAGTGACAATTCCACTGCGCCACCGCCTCCTCGTTGCAGCACCACCTCCCCGCCTACCAGGCTAGCTTAGTGGACTGCGAGCTAATGTTGGGGAACGCACACAAGGTTGGTCGGAGAATGGGACTCGGTAAGAAGCATAATTGTAAATCTAGAAAAGTAAAATCTTAACTCGAGCTTGGAAAGCTAATTGTCCTTCTCTTGCCCCATCTTGTGTTTGATTCTTGTAACTACAGCACATGCGAAAGGAACACTGGTGCGTCAACCATGAAATGAGGCTCCCCTATGGGCACTTTATTCATGCGTGTGGATCTATTGTCGGCTCTTTCTTTGGATGTTTTGACTGGTTCAGCTCGCAAATAGTTGTACCAATCGAGCTGATCCGGTGGGTAGGGCCGCTCCCTCTGAGCCAAAAGCTCCGGGTTCGAGTTCCACCCCGTGACCCATTTGCATCGTATTATCGGGCTGGACACCAAATCTGCCACGCCTCCATGATTCTCCGTCCCTCGTGGTTCACGCGGGCATGAATTGGTACAACTATTTGCCAGCATGGCCCTGACACGGTGGGCCAAGGACTTAAGATAGGTGCCCCCAAACTCTATCGGAGGGCTCCCCTCTCCTCCACAATACAAATCCTGCCCACCTCACCCCCCCACCAGTGCCCCCTCACCAGAGATCTCCGTCCGAGATCCCCACCTCATATCAGAAACCCCCCCATGACAGAAACCCCCCCATATCTCTTTTTTTAAATATAAATTTATATTACCCAATTATTTTTTCCAATTAAGGGGCAATTTAGCATGGCCGATTCACCTACTCTGCACATTTTTGGGTTGTGGGGGTGAAACCCACGCAGACACGGGGAGAATGTGCAAACTCCACATGGACAGTGACCCACAGCCGGGATCGAACCTGGGACCTCAGTGCCGTGGGGCAGCTATGCTAACCACTAGGCCACCGTGCTGCCCTAGAAACCCCCATATCTCTGACCCCCCACAGAGGCCCCCCTATCAGAGAACCCCCCAAATCAGAGGAACCCCCATAACAGAGATCCCCCCCCCATAACAGAGACCTAGCCCCCCCCAACCCCATCAGTTAGCCCGGCCTGGAAGCTAAAGAGCAGTCCAGACAGAAACACTGAGCAAAAGGCTGCTTTTTCACTCACCTGACCCTTACAGCTGCTGCCTCAGACAGATGCCTAGAAAACGGCAGCTGTAACCTCATAGAAAGCAAAAACGACAACAAAAGGGTTTAAAGCCCCCCAGATCCTTTGATCTGCAAGGCTGCTATTCACTTCAAAGAGAGATAAGTTTTAGTAGGCTGTAATTGACAGCTTCTTTTTTAAAAATAAAAATTTAGAGTACCCAATTATTATGTTTCCAATTCAGAGGCAATTTAGTCTGGCCAATCCATGTACCTTACACATATGTTTGGGGTGATGGGGTGAGACACTAGCAGACATGGGGAGAATGTGCAAACTCCATACGGACAGTGACCCGAGTCCTTGGCACTGTGAGGCAGCAGTGCTAACCATTGTGCCACCCTGCTGCCCTAATTGACAGCTTCTAGACAGCCAGATACCTGGGTTGCTTATTTTCTTTTGTATTAGCATTTGAATGGATCTTAGATGGCCTGCTGTGAAACTAACCACAATATTTATAAACATCTCAGAGTTAAGTGCTTTCACATCCTCTTTTTCACAGCAGAAAGCACTTAACTGCTTTTGATGTAGTCATGAGCTGTCATTGCTGGATAGGGGAATTCTCCCTTGTTTTCCAAACAGCCCATTACATGGAGGTAGGGGAAGATGGTGGCCAGGGGTTATTTCACTGGACTAATAATCCAGATGCCCAGGCTACCACTCTGGGGATGTGGGTTCAAATCCCACCCCGGCAGCCATTGAAATTTGAATTCAATTAATAAAGTCTGGAATATAAAACTTGTCTCAGTGACCATGACAGCTATCATTGATTGTGGTCAAAACCCGTCTGGCTCATTGAGGAAATCTGCCATCCTTACCTGGTCTGGCCTACATGTGACTCTCTGGCCTACATGTGACTGCAACCCACAGCAATGTGGTTGACTCTTAAATGCATGCAGGGATGGGCAATAATTGCTGGCCCAGCCAACGACACCCACATCCCATGAACAAATAAAAACAAAACTCCCTCCTTTGATTGCTTAATGGGCTGGTTAACCTAGTACTTTGCACTTGTCAAATTCCATCCCGTTTGAAAATGGTCAGATCATCAAACTGATTTTTCCCAATAGGCCAACTTCTTTGGACAGCTCCGATGTCAGCACGCCCCAAAACAGGCTCTGTCGCAAACGGTTAAAAAACCTACTCCCTGGAGCTGAAACGTGAGCTTTTTGTTCGGGGGGGAATTAGAATGAGTTTTTTTGTGAAGGTGTGCTGTTTTGTTCTTTGTTCTTTGTTCTTTGGCTCGCATGGCAGTGGAACTGGAAGAAATAAATTCAGAAATTCACTCCCTGGTTCCCCCTACTGGCCTGGACCTGAATCTCACTCCATGGCGCCACCTGCTGGCCAGGGTCGCCACCCATATTACCACAAACAATATTCACCAACAAGATTCCCATCTAAATGTTTACATAGGAATTTCCAATGTTAAATATTGATGCCCAAGTCTGAGCATGCAGTTGGGCAAGAAAAAAAATCAAAAATTTTATTCAGGTTTTCATAAAATATCAATAACAAAATGAAAAAGGAACCCAACAGGGTTAAGTACAAAACATAGTCCAAAAAAAAGCAACCCTCCATACCCCCCTCCCCCCTGTACATAAATAATAAATTAACATTAACACCCCAACTTAGCACAACAAATATATACACCCCCTCAGACCCCCCAGTGTAAATAACAAAAACAAAAATAAAGTAAACCACCCCCCCCCCCCTCCCCCGAGTTGCTGCTGCCATTGACCAATGTCTACCGTTCTGCCAGGAAGTCTTGGAACGGTTGCCACCACCTAAAGAACCCTTGTACCGACCCTCTCAAGGCGAATTTCACCATCTCCAACTTAATGAACCCCGCCATATTGCTGATCCAGGATTCCACACTTGGGGGCCTTGCATCCTTCCACTGAAGGAGAATCCTTCGCCGGGCAAGAAGTCGATGGTTATAGAAGAAGTTTGGTGTATAGATTTCTTTCCCTCTTTGTTTTTCCGAAGATGTTGATTCCGGATCGGTTCTCGTTCCGTAGCCATTGGCAGCCTTTCTGATCGATCGTGCTGGATTCTCCTGTACCCCAGCCGCGTGTTTCTCGGCAACGAGCCATTCGCCGGCAACGGGATTTCCTGTTCCCGCCACTTGTCAATGGGATTTCCCATTGTAGCCACTCGACACCATCGGGAAACCCACGATGGGGAGTGCACTGCTGGCAGCAACAGAGAATCCCGACGGCGAAGAATTCAGGCCATTCTCCCGCGGGATGCAAACTCCTTACCGTTTAAGCTTCTTTGTTCGTCAGACAGAGATGCCCCCGATTGATAAAATGAGCCCCCCCCCCCCCCCCCCCCCACTAACTCTCAGCGGGGAGAGCAATCAATTCTGGCCAATGATTGCTGAGCAAGGGAGTAGCTTTAACATCACATTCGCATCTAGCTCAGAATTAAGATTACAATTCATGAATAAAAGAAACCTTAGCACTGATTGTGGTGGTAATGTTTGGAGCTAATAGCTGGTATTTTAGTTAAAAGGCCACATGGGACCAGTCAGCCCGTCAAGCTTTTTCTGCCATTTAATTAAATCATGGTTGATTGGTATCTTAACTCTATCTTAGTTCCGTTACTCATACCCAACAAAACATTTTTCATCTCTGTTCGGGGATTTTTGAATGACTACGCCCACTTCCTCCCACCCTTCCAACAAGCCCGCCTCACCAGCTCTTTGGAGACAAGGGCACTAAATTTACACCATCCTTTGTGGTGAGGAGGTATGTCCTGGCACCCCATCCTCAAACATTCACTCCCTCCACCGCCGACACATAGTGGCAGCCGTGAGTACCGTCTACAAGATGCACTGCAGGAACTCACCAAGGTCCCTCAGGCAGCACCTCCCAAACCCACGGCCGCTGCCATCTAGAAGGACCTGGACGTGGTTGGCGGGCCCAAAAAAAGGGCACTCGCCAGGGTGGAGGTCGGCATCGGGCGAGAAAGTGAGACCCTGTTGAGTTGCAGTTCCCCGTGGCACGTGTGTCTCCCCCTCCACCGCCCCCACACCCATGGCCACACCCACACCACCCGCACACCCACCACCACCCTACGCCCACCTCCCCCCTCCCCAGCTACTGCAGGGTCCTCCTCCTCGAACAGCTCCAGCTCCTACAGCCGCAGTACATCCCCCAGGGCTGCGGCGACTGGCAGGAAGGACACCATTGCTGGTTCTATTCCAATGTCCATTATCGACATGGGGTGGAAGGCTGACATGTTAGCCTGGTGCGTATCCCTGTGCCCAACCAGGTCCACCGGGCTACATGGTGGCCCGGTTGGCACTGTGGACCTTGCTCCCGCATGTGTCCCCCTCCCCCTTCCCCGCACCGCTGGCCCCGTCGGTGTCCAGCCCCCTGCGGGCCTCTGGCCTGAGCACCTATCTTGCCTTACCATCGGCTGGCACTGCCCTTGCCAGTGGTACGCTCCCCGGCCCCCATACGGCACCCCCCTGTAGGAGCTACTGTGGGCATTGTCCTTGGTCGGGCTGCATGATGCCCCGCTGGAGGGTGGCGGTCAGTTGGGGGTAGGGTATGGCGAAGGGTGGGGTGTGGGGGTGGTGGGGTGGGGGCTGGGGTGTGGGGGTGGTGGGGCGCGGGGTTGATGGGGTGGGAGCATGGTTCCGGCTGGTGGCACTCTGCAGAACCAGGGGCCAAGGTGGGTGGTCAATGGGGTGCGCAGCAAGATGGCTGCCTTGCTGTCCGTGGCAATGTGGGTCCGCGCCTGGACACCACTCTGTTCCCATGGGGGTAACCCTGGCCCCAAGGACCCCTCCCCACCAGGTCACCCGCCGCCCTTGTCCTAGCAGGGCACCCCTCCCACCCCCAGCCACCACCAGGAATTTCTCCCCAGTGGAGGCGGAGAATCGCGGAGGCTCCGGAGAGTAGCGGATCAGGCCTGTTACTGATATACGAACTGCGTTTACTGTACGGGTGGAGTAGAACGCATTGACGCCGCTGTCGAGGCGATGGAGAAGCGCGATTAGGTGTGAACCCGGCGCCCACCACGATTTCTGCATCAAAACCGATTTCTGCCCAATCATGTGATGTGACCTTCCATGAAGGAATAAATGCAATTACAATTGGTAACCTAGAGGTGGCACCACGAGCTGTGACATTCCCCGCCCCTTCCATCAGAACCTCGCCCACTGATACTCGGGCTGCCACAGAGGCCCCCACTGCCCTGAGCAAGATCTCATCACAATCCGGGTGGAAACATTGAATCCTGCCCATTTAGTGGCCTGGCAGGTTTTCTTCTGGTCAAGGCCTGATGGCCATTGGTGCCTCACATACATTTTTCCTTTTTTAAAAAATTCATTCATCACAGGCTGGGGGGGGGTCACCATTACCAACAATCTGTCCTGGTCCACTCACGTTGATGCAACAGTCAAGAAATCCCAACAACATCTCTACTTCCTATGAAAGCTAAAGAAATTCGGCATGTCTGCATCGACTCTCACAAACCTCTAGAGATGTCCCACAAAGAGCATCCTGTCCAGCTGTATCACAGCCTGGTATGGCAACTGCTCGGCCCAAGATCGCAAGCAACTGCAGAGTGTGGTGAACTCAGCCCAACGCATCACACAAGCTTGCCACCCCCACATTGAATCTGTCTACAGCTCGCGCTGCCTCAGGAAGGCAGACAGCATTGTCAGAGACCCCTCCCACCCAGGCTTTACCTTCTTCCAGACCCTTCCATCAGACAGAAGGTACAGAAGTCTGAAGACCCGCACATCCAGACATAGGAACAGCTTCTTCCCCACAGCTACTAGACTCCTCAACGACTCCCCCTCGGACTGATCTGTTCCCTGTAAGAACACTATTCATGACTCCCTATGCAGCTCTTGCTCATGTATTGCTCTGTTTGGCCCCTTGTTCCACACTGTAACCAATCGCTGTTTGTCGATGTACCATTTGTCAATGTACTCGTCGATTATTCCTTTTTTGTCTACTATGTACGTACTTTGTACGTTCCCTTGGCCGCAGAAAAATACTTTTCACTGTACTTCGGTGCATGTGACAATAAATCAAATCAAATCAAAATCATTTATTGCCCATCCCTAATTGCCCTTGAGGGGCAATTAAGACCATTGCCGTGGGTCTGGAGTCACATGTAGGCCAGACCAGGTAAGGACAGCAGATTTCCTTCCCTAAAGGACATTAGTGAACCAGAAAGGTTTTTAGGACAATTGGCCAAGGTTTCATGGTCATCGTTAGACTTTTAATTCCAGATTTTCTATTGAGTTTAAATTCCATCACATGCCGTGGTGGGATTTGAACCCTGGGCCTCAGATCATTATCCTGGGTCTCTGGTCCAGCGACAATCCCATTGCCTCACCATCTGTGGTGGGATGGTAATCTTCTGTGTTGTTCTAAAGAGAAAGAAAGAAGGAAGACTTCTTTCATTCATGGAATGTGGCCGTCGCTGGATTGCCCATCACACATTGCCCTTGAGAAGGTGGTAGTGAGCTGCCTTCTTGAAGCACCGCAGTCCACGCGGTGTAGGTACACCCATGTAGGGAGGAAGTTCCAGGGTTTTGACCCGGTGACAGTGAAGGAACGGCCGATATATTCCCACGTCAGGGTGTCTCGGTGGGGAACTTGCAATTGGTGGCGTTCCCATGCACCTGCTGCCCTTGTCCTTCGAGGTGGAAGAGGTCATGAGTTTGAAAGGTGCTGTTGACAGGGTCTTGGTGATGAGTTGTTGCAGCGCATCCTACTGCCACTGTGCATCGGTGGTTGAGCTGTCGTGGGTGGGATGCCAATCAAACTGGCTGCTCTGTCTGCTTTCTACTTGTGTTTCCACAACATCGTTCACCACCTCAGGACTTCTTGGAGCATTTTACAGCTAGTTATGTACTTACGGAGTGCAGCATCACAAATGTGTAGTCGATTTTTGTAAATAAGCGAATATCCATTTTATAAGGACACTGGAAGTCTTAAAGATGGCTGCCAGAAGTCACCTGACGTTTTGCAACTGCAACGTGGTCAAGCTTGCGGGCGGCTCCAAGTAGACATATCCAGGCATGCGAAGACACTGCCAACAGTGCAGCACCCTCCTCAGTACTGCACTGGGGGCACCAGCCTGGGCTATTGGATCCAGTTATTGGAGGGAGCCTTAACCCTTTCCTCAAAAACTTGGAGCAAAGTTCCAAAAGAAAAAAAAGAAATCCAAAGAAACCTTTTTTAAAAAAAGCGCTGATGTTCCCTGGCGGTGAATTTCCTTGACAGAAATTGACGAGTGATAGATTGCGTGCTTTTTTTTTGTTTTGGCGTGAGGCAGTCCTTAATTGGAAGAGGTAATAAACTGTAACTCTAAAAACCTTTGCAGCTACGAAGCTGCAGCACAGTCATCTGTGTGCGAGAGAGAAAGGTTTATTTTGCAAACTCGTTCTTTAACTGCTGCAAATCCAGCGTAAGAAAGATCTAATCTATTCCATGTTTGGACGAGCAACACGCACCCCTATTAACCAGAGGTCGCTCAAAGTCTGCTGCTGCGATTCCTCAGCTGCATTTGCAACAACTAATTTGCCAATGCAGTAGTTTAAAGAACCCTGGAAAAAACACTCTTCCGCATGCAAAATCATCACGGGCTCGCACTGAATGTCATTCAGGATAATGCAGCAGAGTGCGTGGCAATGCATCGGCCATTTATCACAATCCAATGATGTTCTAACTCGGTTCCTCACTGAATTTTAATCCCTTTGAATTTTCTTTGCCACGCTGAAGTTGCTGAGCATAGAAATTGTCATTTGTCATTGTGACAGGTACCAGCTTGTTCTTATGTACTTGGTTTGGGTCAATTTTCTACCAACCCCCCCCCCACCAAACCCCACCCCCCCAGCCTTCACCGACCCCCCTCACCGCTAATTTCCACCCCTCTTCTCTCCTCTGATCTCTTCTCGTCTGCGCCCTCTTTCACCTACTGCCTACCTACTGCTGGAGGTGTATGTTTCTGTGCCCTCTGTACCCCTTTGGGTGCTCCCCCCCCCACACCCACCCCCCCACCCCTGCACCCCACCCCAACCACACACCCACCCCAACCACACACCCAACTGGCCAACCTGGCTTTAGCTATTCACAACTGAGAGGCATCACGGCTGAATCTGTCTCATCCACCAGTCACATGCTGCGTTTTCCAGCAGAGGCCACTAGATGGCATTCTGGGGATGGGGTGGGGGGAGAGGGGGTTGGTGGAGGCGAAGTCAAGATGGTCCTTCTCCCCCCCAAACCCCCCCTCAACCCTTTGGACCCTTTGAAAAGTCTTTTGGAATTGAGCAAGACTTTGGCTTTTGGATTTCTGTTTTCCTTTTGAATTTTCTTCCAGATTTCTCCTCCGCTCGCTCCTGACCAGGTGCGGGTCCATTTGAACTCAGCAGTGCTGCCATTTTCATCTGCGCGACACCAGCCAAACGTGGGGCATTGGGGAGGGTGAGGATTCACGTCCGCAGGTGAAGCTGACATTACTGGCCAGTCAGGCACCTAGTCTTTCAAGACACTGCCAGGTGGGTAGTACAGAGGTAATGGACTAGACTATCCAGGCATGAGTTCAAATCCCACCATGGTAATTGGTGGAATTCAATTAATAAACCTGTGATTTAAAAGGCTCATACTGAATCACTGGGCTGTTATAAAAATCCAGTTGCCTCACCCATGCCCTTCAGGGCAATCTTTACCCCATCTGGCCTAGCTTTGGGTGGCATCGGTGGCATAATGGTCAGCTCGGCTGCCTCACAGCGCCAGGGGCCCGGGTTCAATTCCGGCCTCAGGTGATTGTCTGTGTGGGTTTCCTCCGGGTGCTCCGGTTTCCTCCCGCAGTCCAAAGATGTGCAGGTTAGGTGGATTGGCCATGATAAAGTGTCCCTTAGTGTCCAGGGATGTGCAGATTAGGTGGGGTTATGGGGATTGGATGGGGGTTGGGCCTAGGTAGGGCGCTCTATCAGAGGGTCGGTGCGGACTCAATGGGCCGAATGGCTTCCTTCTGCACTGTAGGGATTCTATGGTTCGAGGTGTGAGCTCAGACCAACGGCAATTCGGTTTACGTTTTGTGCCCTCCAAGTGGCCCAGTAATTGCCAGTGGCTTACCATTGCCAGTTCAGGTAGGCATGGGCACCAAGTGCCGGTCTTGTCAATGATGCTCAAGTGCCAAGAACGAAGAAAGAAAGTCCACTAGCGACGGGGGTGTGGGGGTGAAATTTAAAGGGGTGAGGGGGCCTGAAGGGGAGCATCACATTGGAGGGGGCAACAATTTGCAAAGGTCGCCAGTGAATCACCACAAAGTGATCATCACCCATCAGCCATCCTGACCCAATACCAGGAGGCAGTGGATTGAGAAACTGTAGCAAAAAGACAAAGAGGGAGGATGCTCCTTGGTCAGGCTTTGACGGGGAGCGTTGGCACCATCGGTGCCAGCTTGCTATTTTGGGCAGCACGGTAGCAACAGTGGTTAGCTGGGGGCTTCTTTTTTCTTATAAATTTAGAGTACCCAATTCATTTTTTCCTATTAAGGGGCAATTTAGCGTGGCCAGTCCACCTGCCCTGCACATCTTTGGGTTGTGGGGACGAAACCCGCGCAGACACGGGGAGAATGTGCAAACTCCGCACGGACAGTGACCCAGAGCCGGGAACGAACCCAGGTCCTCGGCGCCGTGAGGCAGCAGTGCTAACCCACTGCGCCACCGTGCCGCCCTAGCCGGGGGAGTAAGGGGGGGGGTGGCCGGATGGTGGGCTGCGGGGTCGGGGTGGACGTGTACGCGCCATCTTTTTGGGCGCGATCGATGAGTGTGTGTGTTGGGGGGGGGGGTGTAGGCGTACACGCGGCTGCAGCTTGTCAGCCCTGTGCATGTCCAGCACGGACCCGCCGATTCTCCCACCATTTTCCGTGCGTTCCGCGGGTGTTCCACGCGGCGCCGGTGCTAGCCCCTCACCGGTAGCGGAATTGGTGCGGGTGTGGCGCCGATTATTCCCGTTGTGCAACACCACGGATCCCGCGTTGGCGTCGGAACTTAGACGCAGGAAGGGAGAATCCAGCCCGTGGTTTTTCCCACTCAATGGGCAGGAATGTGCAATACCTCAATGAGTGGCACCGGGAGGAGCTGTCTGATCCCACAGGAGCTGAACAGTCGGGAGGGACTTTGCAGGAAGAACAACTGACTCATTACGAAGGAAAGGAGTAACCTGGGCTGAGCCGCACACGCGACCACACAGTGCGGCACCATGATTAATGAGGGTAAACAAACACAATGAACGTGCAAGGTGTCATCTTCAATGCTGAACTTAGCTTGTTTGAGGGTTTTGCAATGGTTTCTGCTAAAATAGAACTCAGTTTTCTCGATGCTGACCCTTCAGGAGTGGGCAACCTCAACAATTATTTAAAAAGAGCTTTTCCCCATGTCTTTGTTCCACAATTTGAATTAAAGATGAGTTTTCAAAAGGAAGAACTCTGATTTAGTTCAGGCTATGTAAATGATGGCACACTACAAATTGCTCCTTCCACCACCGGCGCACCGTGGCAGCCGTGTGTACCATCTACAAGATGCACTGCAGTAACTCACCAAGTCTCCTTAGACAACACCTTCCAACCGCCAACCACTGCCATCTAGAAGGACAAGGGCAGCAGATACCTGGGAACCCCACCAGCTGGAGGTTCCCCTCCAAGTCACTCACCATCCTGACTGGGAAATATATCGGCCGTCCCTTCACTGTCGCTGGGGCAAAATCCTGGAGCTCCCACCCTAAGAGCACTGTGTGTGTACCTACACCATACGGACTGCAATGGTTCAAGAACACGGCTCACCACCACCTTCTCAAGGAGCAATTGTGGCCAGCAACGCCCACATCCTGTAAATGAATAAAACAAAAAGTTTATTCTGCAGTTGTCAGCATGCAATTGTAATAGCTTTTGCCTGTAAATTGCTGTTTTAAACTCGAGGTGCGCGACTGTAAACTAGATAGAGAATTTCCCAAAGGAAAGATACGGGTCGAGTGTCGTAATTATTGCTGGATTTGGCTGATAGTGTTGAAACCTATGGGATGTTGTTTTGGGGAAAGTATATTCTCGGAGTTTTGCAAAGTAGATCGACTTGGAATGGGGTTAATTTAAATGTACCATGTGTGTGTGTGGCCATTATTGTAGTTGAGTGTTGCATTTCTTGTGTGTTTCACAGTTTAATAAACATGTTTTTATTTGAATGATTACAAGATTGGAACTTTCTTCACTCGTTTTGATCTCTTTTCTCACAATGCACCAAATGGCAAATTAAACAGTTCTAGGTATCCCTTCCGGGATTTGGGATACCCTCGCATTTAACCTCAGCCGGGTTCTTAACACCTCTCTCCATGAAGAAATGTCTCTTGACGTCATCCCTGATTGGCCCAGCTCCAATTCCAAGGACAGAATTCAAGGAAAGAGGAAATGCTGGAAAATCTCAGCAGGTCTGGCAGCATCTGTGGGGAGAGAAAAGAGCTAATGTTTCGAATCCAGCTGACCCTTTGTTGACAAAAGACTTTGAGGCCTCCCCTACATTGGACCATCTGTGGCTGCTGCAAGGCATTTTCCCCTCCACAATGGCGGTCCGTCAGCTGTTGCCAATTTTGTCCTCCTCCCCCAACCCCCCCAAGACATTAAGAAGTGCTGAGAGGGTGCCTAAAGATGCAGGTGCCTTGCCTCTCCCCTACCTGCAATGGCAGACTGCAATTCATCCTGGGCTGGACCGTATCCTATTGTTCCCCTAGCTCCAAGAGCCTGTTCACCAGCTTTATTTGAACACGGAGCACACTGTATGACCTGCTAATTGGCTAATGTAGGCAAGGTCCATATCACACGACTGTTCGTGACACAATGTAGGGTCGGGGGCCCGATTTGACCCCGATGTTGATTAAATATTGCTTGATGATGCTGCTGGTCTCTTACCTTATGGTTCCTTCCTCATTGAGGTTGTCGGTGAAGAGAGTTTTAGCGCCGCTTCCAGAGTCCCATCGAGGGGACGTGTGGGTGTATGGTTTTCTATACAGTTTGATAAACAAGGATGGAGAGAGCCAGCTAATCTCGTAGCTAGAGTTAATAACCCGAATCTATCATCTCCGTCACCCCTGTTTGAGTCACCAGGAGGTTGATGCCACAGAGAGAGTAGGGAACAAAGAATAAATAAAGCACTCCTTGCCAGCCAGGAGAAAGTGGTTTAGAATTTCATCCCAATCCCAGCCGAGCTTTGGGCAATTCTCTGGTTAATGCCCCAGGAAGGCAGGAAACAATGCCCGACCCTCCAGTCTATAACCTCCCTCCCCGACTCTCTGACCTGCCAAATTTCTGATCCCACAATCTCCCACACCACTGACCCTCCCACTCCCGACCCATGACCTTCCACACTCCCGACCCCATGAACCTTCCCACTCCCGACCCCATGAACTCTCCCACTCCCGAGCCCACAATCGCCAACACTCCTGACCTCACAACCTTCCACACCTGACTCAACAACCTCCAACACTCCTGACCACTTGACCTCCCACACTCCCTATCCCATGACTCCCACGTTCCTGATCCTCTGATCTTCACCCTATTGTGATCTGTATATTTTCTGGCATGTAAAGGGTTAACATCTGTATTATAGTGTTAGACAACCATTAGATGGCAGCACCAGATCCATGTATAAAAACAACTCAGCGGAGTTTCCCGCCTCTAAGTATTAGGAGTGACTCGAGAGCAGAGTATTAGGAATATAGCTTAGTTAGCACGTGTAGTTAAACATTATTTATACTTCTTATTTACTTAATCATTTGTTATAGTTGTAGCAGAGTGAACAAACTCATAGATATTTATATTTGTTATTCAATAAATGTTATTTGCTTAATTTGAAGACTGATAGTTTTACTGAACTACAACCATCAGACCATTCTGGAAGTATGCAAAAGAGTAACGACGTATTGCAATCACGTAATATAACACCCCCCGCCCACAAACCCCCCACGGCCCCAGATCCCTCCCCCTGTACGTTTCGGAGTACAGAAGCTCTGGAACCCCCTTCCTAAATCTCGCTGCCTGCCATTTTGACTGGGTTTCTGGCCAAATTCCCTAATATAATAATCTTTATTGCCACAAGTAGGCTTACATGAACACTGCAATGAAGTTACTATGAAAAGCCCCCAGTCGCCACATTCCGGCACCTGTTCAGGTACACAGAGGGAGAATTCAGAATGTCCAATTCACCTAACAAGCACGTCTTTCGGGACTTGTGGGAGGAAACCGGAGCGCCCGGAGGAAACCCACGCAGACACGGGGAGAACGTGCAGACTCCGCAAAGACAGGGAATCAAACCTGGGTCCCTAGGGCAGCACGGTAGCACAAGTGGATAGCACTGTGGCTTCACAGCGTCAGGTTCGATTCCTCGCTGGTCACTGTCTGTGTGGAGTCTGCACGTTCTCCCCGTGTCTGCGTGGGTTTCCTCCGGGTGCTCCAGTTTCCTCCCACAGTCCAAAGACGTGCAGATTAGGTGGATTGGCCATGATAAATTGCCCTTAGTGACCAAAAAGGTTAGAATTAGAATTGGAACATTACAGCGCAGTACAGGCCCTTCGGCCCTCGATGTTGCGCCGACCTGTGAAACCAATCTAAAGCCCATCTACACTATTCCATTATCATCCATATGTTTATCCAATGACCATTCCGTTAATGTTAGCGAGTCCACTAATGTTGCAGGCAGGGCATTCCACGCCCCTACTACGAGAAGGCTAAGTGGGTCGGTGCAAATTCGATGGGCCGAATGGCCTCCTTCTGCACTGTATGTTCTATGTTCCCTGGCACTGTGAAGCAACAGTGCTAACCACTGTGCTACCATAGAATTTACAGTGCAGAAGGAGGCCATTCGGCCCATCGAGTCTGCACCGGCTCTTGGAAAGAGCACCCTACCCAAGCCCACACCCCCACCCTATCCCCATAACCCAGTAACTCCACCCAACACTAAGGGCAATTTTGGACACTAAGGGCAATTTATCATGGCCAATCCACCTAACCCGCACATCTTTGGACTGTGGGAGGAAACCGGAGCACCCGGAGGAAACCCACGCAGACACGGGGAGGATGTGCAGACTCCGCACAGACAGTGACCCAAGCCGGAACCGAACCCGGGACCCTGGAGCTGTGAAGCAATTGTGCTAACCACAATGCTACCGTGCTGCCCTTGCCGCCCGTACAAGCTATCTTGTAGCTTGGTGGTCAAATGTTGTTCAATAACGCTCCTGTGAAATGGGTGTTACAATCCATTAAGGCACTTTATAAACGCAAGCTGTTATAAATGAGAGCTTTTCTCTTAATGCTCAGGAATATGAAATGTGAAATTTTCACGTGGAAAGGAGGTGGATTGCTCTACCATCACAGCCCTGCAGAGGGAGAGCTTCACCTCATGAAGAGAATGGGTCAAAGAAGCTGCCGACACATTGAGGCGTAAGTCGTGGCTCTTATCAGAAGTACTGAGTAACTGAATTTAATAATATGCATTGTGTTATATCTTTGGGTTTCCCATTACCTCCACACTGCCAAGGTGCGCACCCCACTTGACGTTTACAGACCCAACATGCGCTGTCCATCTAATGCAAATCTTACAGCACAGGAGGAGACCATTTAGCCATCATTCCTGTGCCAGCTCTTTGTGTTAAGAACCCTGCAGATGTTACCTGCGACGGCGTCTCCAAACCCCGAAGAAGAACCTGAAACATCCGTTCGGAATAATGTGAGGAATCCAGTGAGGAACCAATCCAGTCATTGTGGAAACTCTTAACAAAGAATATTTATTGGGCAGCACGGTGGCGCAGTGGTAGCACTGCAGTCTCACGGCGCCGAGGTCCCAGGTTCGACCCCGGCTCTGGGTCACTGTCCGTGTGGAGTTTGCACATTCTCCCTAACTTTGCATGGGTTTCGCCCCCACGATCCCAAAGATGCGCAAGGTGGGTGGATTGAACACGCTAAATTGCTGCTTAATTGGAAAAATGAATTGGGTACTCTAAATTTGAGGGCAGCACGGTAGCATTGTGTATAGCACAATTGCTTCACAGCTCCAGGGTCCCAGGTTCAATTCCGGCTTGGGTCACTGTCTGTGCGGAGTCTGCACATCCTCCCCGTGTGTGCGTGGGTTTCCTCCGGGTGCTCCGGTTTCCTCCCACAGTCCAAAGATGTGCAGGTTAGGTGGATTGGCCATGATAAATTGCCCTTAGTGTCCAAAATTGCCCTTAGTGTTGGGTGGGGTTACTGGGTTATGGGGATAGGGTGGAGGTGTTGACCTTGGGTAGGGTGCTCTTTCCAAGAGCCGGTGCAGACTCGATGGGCCGAATGGCCTCCTACTGCTCTGTAAATTCTATGAAATTTAAAAAAAAATAAAATAAAGAATATTTATTAAAGTAAAAGAAAAGAAAAAACACACAAGAAACGACTAATATACACAATGATACTTAAGTGTGTGAATAATTAAACACTGTGTTATTTGAGGTTACCTCGTTTCCAAATATGCCCACATTCCCTGAACCTGCGTCTTTCAGAGGAGAATATCTGCAATCTGCCATGGTTGTAAATGTTCGATGGAACAGACTCCCTCCGTGGCTCTGATCACAGATGGCCTGTCTGACTGTTGGATGGAGAACTAGACCCCTTCATGAGTGTGCGAGCAGTTATATTGTTGAGTGCCTTTGATATGCCCTTCTGTGGATACTGCTGTCTACCTCGCTCAAATTCCTTGCCTTTGGAAGTTATCATTTATATCACCCCACTGTTGTCTGGTCAACAATGTTTTTGAGGCACGGTGGTTAGGACTGGTTTTTTTTCCAGTCTGCAAGAGATGACCTGTAAGCAATGAACGAGCTTTTCTTCTTTACTAATGGTGTGCATTTAGACGGGGAATACATTAAGTCTTGGTTCTGCCACGTAGTTAGTATTACTGGACATCCTGATCCTCTCAGACACATGAGAATTGGAAAGTAGGGTCAATAAATCAAGGGTCCCGGCTATTGCATCGAAGCTAAATGGGACTCGATAGACCATGGACCAGTGCTGGCCATGGCTTATAATCATGGCAAAACTACAAGGCCGCCTTATCGATAGTTACTGGAGGTGAGCGGACAATAGACTGACTGAGGGTTCTAGCACAAGTGTACATTCACTCCCATTGTGAATATGTAGTCGTGTCTGAGGGAACTGCTCAGCTACCTGCTGACCTCCAGGATTATTTTTAAAAAAAATACATTTAGAGTACCCAATTTATTTTTGACAATTAAGGGGTAATTTAGCGTGGCCAATCCACCAAGCCTGCACATCTTTTGGGTTGTGGGGGCGAAATCCATACAAACACGGGGAGAATGTGCAAACAGTGACCCAGAGCCGGGACCGAACCTGGGATCTCGGCGCCGTGAAGCAGCAACGCTAACCACTGCGCCACCGAGCTGCCCGCCCTCCTGGGGGGTGCCCTGTCTCAACTGAGGGCAAACAAAGGGCTTAAAACTGGATCTGTGGCTTGGAGACGGAAGGAGGCCATTCAAGGGTAATTAGCATTGATGTCTCAATTCTATTCGTTCACAGATGCAGGGGGGGGGGGGGTGGACAATGCAGGCTACAGGCAACATTGCCTAGTTGATAGCTGTGATTAGAATCAGGATAGGAAAGGCCTATCAGTGATTGGCTCGGCTCCGGGAAGACCATTGCCCTGAGGAACAAGAGCCAACAGGGACCCAGTGATCCCAGATGCTCCCGAGGAGGGTCACAATCTACAAATATGTTTATGTGACCAAGAGCCTATAGAAAATGGAGCTCATACATGGGGATGAGTGAAAGACAGTTTGGTAACTCACATGTGCCACATGTGTAACTCACATGTGTAACTCACATGTGCCACATTCTCCATTAGGACTCATGCCAAGGGCGGCACGGTGTTGCAGTGGTTAGCACTGCTGCCTCAGGTGCTGTCCGTCCGACACTCCTCCTTCTGTCGGTGTCACCAAACCTAAACTGGCCTTTGATCTTCTGTTGAGGATGTCGCCTTACTGCGCACAAAATGTCCTTTCCCTCAAAATTATTGTTGTTTTAGTGGAAATTAATATTTAATATTCCCCCCCAAAAAACAGACCTTTCCCGTTGCTCACAGTGGGACAGAGAATATGTGGAATTGTGACATCTGAAACATGGCGGGAAGCCAGTGTGATTAAATTTGAGAAAGAACCTCCTACTTTTCATACGCTGTAACTCTTAACCAATGATGGTGTCGTGCAAAATCTGTTAAAACATTGCTGTTGGTCAGCATGTGCATCATTCACTCACGGGGTTTAGCAAATCCCTGTCTGAAGGATCTCACAAGCTTGGCAGGGCAGGGATGTTAATTACTGTGGTCTCCTCGGATTTTCGTCCGGGCCTATAGCAGGTCATGCATTTCCCGCAACTGGATTTGCAATTTGGTTTGAATGAATGCTTGAGTGACCATTCCATTTGCTTTCTCCATCAACTTATGAATTAATAAAGGGCTCACCCAATAAATAAATCGCAACCGACACTTACGACACCCTGCGGCTTTAGGACGGATGAGACCCTTCTTCTGTTTTCCTCTCATTTAGAATTACTGTAGTGCATAAGGAGGCCATTCGGCCCATCGAGTCTGCACCAACCCTCTGAAAGAGCACGCTACTTGGGTCCACTTCCCCGCCCTAGCCCCGTATACCCACCTAACACGCATATCTTTGGACTGTGGGAGGAATCTGGAGAACCCGGAGGAAACCCACGCAGACACGGGGAGAACATGCAGACTCCGCCCAGACAGTGACCCAAGGCCGGAATTGAACCTGGGTCCCCGGCGTTGTGAGGCAGCAGTGCTGACCACTGTGCCTCCATTCCGTCCCTACCTCCTCACCTTTATCTGCAGGGGGCCTAAGGGAGATCAAACCTTTCCACAATTAGAGCATACACAAAATTTAGAGGGAGATTATTTGGTGCATCGATGCTCACCTGTCTCGAGAAACCGATGATGGTTTCCGCTGCACCTGCTCCGCCATGCGATAAGGTCATGAGCGATCTGATTGTGGCCCCAACTCCACTTTTCAGCCTGTCCCCTCTCACTTCTGAGTGGAATAGAGCAAAGAAAAATGTGAGGTTCTCGGGACAGAAACAGTTATATACTCAGCCAGAGACATTTAGAATTATAACTGCATGAGCTGTTAAACATGGATCCCATATTATTCATTCCGAGCCGACTCCCTCTGCTGGTAAATGTAGGCATGGTGTCCTCGAGTAGATAAAATGCACAGTGCAACTTTCAATACGCTACAAAAATCAGGGACTGTCTCTGATCTCTCGCTGTTTTGTTGATGTACCCTGGAATTTCTGCAAGTTCTTTTCCTCCACAGTCAGCCAAATCGTAGATGGACACACCGTGTGTAAGCTGAAACATACTATGAATGGACACTTGGCTAAGGATCTGGAGGGTTGCATTGGAGCTAGATTCAGGAATGGAGGAGAGAATACACAGAGGGCAATTGCGTCAAACAAAACTCAATCTATGTCGATGGATTTCAGCAACATTTTTAAGACCATGGGATTAATTTTTTAAGCATGGCAGGGTCAGACCAGAAGCGGTGGCCACCTGTAAGAGACCTGTCGTGCTGCATTCTTATTCCCCCATCTCCATGCTGTCTCTGGGCCATTTATGGAGAGACAGAATGGAGGGCCTGCTGGCAGGGTCTTTTAATACCAATTAAACTGGGATTTTCCTGTTAGCCTCCTGGATGTGGTAGGGACCAGGTTAACATTGAGGAGGCAGCAAGCCAATGGAAGACTGGGGACAGGGATGGGCCCAGTGCTCCAGGAAGGCCTGCCTGCCTGGGTGCTACAGCAGCTGCCTGCTGCCCCGTGGAGGGGCTCCTGAACACCCACCCCTCAGAGGTCTGGCTATTTCTCACACAGCACGACACACATTTGTGCCTGACCATGGGGGTTGGGTGCCCATCTCCATGACAACTAAAGGGGCGCCCATGCCGAAATCCCAGTGAGTGATGGTTTCCCGCCACTCGTGACCCGGATGAAGTCTCAGCTTCTGTTTCCTGTCCCAGCGGGGGGGGAGGGGGAGGGGAGTATAGCCCTCTCTGGCATACCCCAAATCAAAACAAATTCAGTCAACTTTAATCCACAGGGCAGCACGGTGGCGCAGTGGGTTAGCCCTGCAGCCTCACGGCGCCGAGGTCCCAGGTTCGATCCCGGCTCTGGGTCACTGTCCGTGTGGAATTTGCACATTCTCCCCGTGTCTGCGTGGGTTTCGCCCCCACAACCCACAGATGTGCAGGGGAGGTGGATTGGAAACGCTAAATTGCCCCTTAATTGAAAATAAAATGAATTGAGGACTCTAAAGTTTTAAAAAACAAAATACAAAAAAAAAACCTTTAATCCACAGGTAACCTTCTCCAAAAAGAGAAGATATCCTGTCATTGCTTTCAGGAGCTAAAGAAAACAAATAAAAAGAAATCCAATTTTATTTCTGATAACGCAAGCGTGTGCCTAGGTGCAATTAGCCTCTAACTGACCTGTGGCAGGCACAACAAATGAAATCTCGGCCATAAAGGAGGAGCCATATCCGGCCACATTTTAAATAATTAAATGTTGTACGGGGCAGCACGGTGGCGCAATGTGTCAATTGGAAAAAATGAATTGGGTACTCTAAATTTAAAAAAAAATGTTGTACCACATGGTATGTTGTTAGTAACCTCCAAGCTCGAGCAATGCCGCTTGTGTTCTACATAGGTTTGTCGCAATAATACTTTGAACGTAGAAACCAATTCTCATTTTGCCAACTGCAGTTTGGGCAACCTGACAGTCATCATTCTGGGAGAACGGGAAGAGGAGCTGTCCCCGTGTAATCTTCCAAATTCGGTTCCCACCTCCGATCAGATGCCCACATTAGGCAGCCGTGGGAGAAATCGGATTCAGTAAAAACAGCAGACTGCTGTGTTACAATAGGGGAGATGGTGATGTAGTGGTATTGTCACTGGGTCAGTAACCCAGCGATCATGGGTTCAAATCCCAACAGGGCAGCTGGGGAATTTAAATTCAATTTTAAAAATCTGAAAGTGAAATCTGGTCTTAGCAATGGTGGCCACGGAATTGTCATTAAAACCCATTCGATTCACTAATTAATGGCTTTCAGGGAAAGAACTTTGTTGCTCCACATGTGACTCCAGACCCACAGCGTGTGGCTGATTCTGAACTGCTCTCTGAAATGGCCCAGCAAGCCACTCTGTTCAAGGGCAATTAGGGATGGGCAACAAATGCTGGCCTTAACCGCGATTCCGCGAAAGAATCACAGGGAGGCCATTTCCTTGACGGACGGCGAACATGGTGGCCTGGGGGGGGGGTCATTGTGAGGCTTCAACCTTCAGTTGCAGTGACCACATTTTCAGAACCACTGAGATTGTGGGTATCGACTCCTTTTAACTAATCTGTGCAACTTGTTGGAAAGTTATATTTGAAGATAGCTCAAGGGAATGGGGAAGTAGCAGGATCATGAAAGTGCTGACATTTCTCTGCTTTGTTGCAGCTGAATCTAACTGTATCAGCACCCTTTGCATTGTGTTCCCGCTTTCGCGGTTGTGTTGGGAGCGTGCTTGATTATCACAGAGTGCACCATGTAACAGGCTCTCGCACTGTTGAACCTTTGTCAATTAAACAAAGCACAAAGTCTAGAAAGTTAAAATTAGCAGGGAAGATAATAACCTAATCGCAAGCATTGCTTTCTCTGAATCCTTCCCCAAGGCAATGTGAATTACATGGGCATCATATCTAGGCAGAAATGCTAATTGACTATCCTTGATCCATCTTTGATCCCAACTTCCTAATATCCTAATATTTAATGCTTTGCGTCCAAGCCAAAGTTATGGACATGCTTGTTACGATTAAGAGGCTTATAAGACATTCTGGGACTGTAGCTTTACATTTAGAGTAAATTAGGGGGTCATGTGACCTGTTCTACTGTTTTCCTGACCATAATCCTGGGTGATTTGATTTTTTAAAAATAAATTTAGAGTACCCAAGTATCTTTTTTTTCCAATTAAGGGGGCAATTTAGCATGGCCAATCCACCTAGCCTGCATATCTTTGGGTTGTGGGGGTGAAACCCATGCAGACACAGGGAGAATGTGAAACTCCACATGGACAGTGACCCGGGGCCGGGATTCGAACCCGGGTCCTCAGCGCCGTAGGCAGCAGTGCTAACCACTGTGCCGCATGCCGCCCCCGGGTGATTTGATTAATAGAGATCAAAGGAAGATTTTGATTTTTTTTTTGTCCTGAGAAGAAGGTGCAAGGTATTTATCCTTGGAGACAATGGCAGGAGTCTCTGGGTTTGCAATGATTACACTCTGAGTCTCCCAAAGTCCTAGAACGCTGTTGGAAGCATCAGTTGTAAGCTGAAAAAAGTCAATTTACTTCTAAGATGAAAGGAAGTTGGGATCAAGGATAGTTAATTCGCATTTCTGCCTAGATATGAGGCCCATGTAATTCACATTGCCTTGGGGAAGGATTCAGAGAAAGCCATGTTTGCGATTAGGTTATTAATTTCCCTGCAAATCAATAAATATCACTGATAGATAGTAGCGATTCCTTGTGGTTATCAAAGAGAAGAGGCTGCTTGGTGCTGTGAGCTGCTACACCTGGATGCAAGAGGGATGTCTTTATTGTTAAGTAATGGGTTAAGAGACATTGCAATTAGTTGTCTCATTTATGTTAAGTATCCATTAATTGACACTGATATGTAAAGGGGCTTCAGGTGGCCTCTGTCAGGTGGTGTGTTGTTAAGAGTTTTGTGCAGAGGCTGTGGAAGTGAAATAAATGGTGTTTGGTGAAAAGGACCAAGAACTTTAGACTCTTCATTTCACAGCAACTAAAACGTCTAACAATGGTAGCAGAGGATGGTTGCTGTGCAAATGTGAAGGGTTGAAAGATACAACTTTTCCTGATCAAACCAAGGAGTGAGTGAGAAGGAAAAAAAAAAAAGATACATGGCTGAACCCAGGATAAAGATGGCTGGATATGACTATCCCCCCTTATTTTCTGAAAGGGAATCGTACGACCAATGGAGAAGTGCAGTAGTTATGTAGACTAAAGTAACTGCTTTGGGAAAGAGAAAACAAGGTATGGCATTGGCTCTTTCTCTACCATATGGCAGTAAAATCTGAAACAAAGTGCTTTCTGAGCTGGAATTGGAAGAGTTAGACTCAGAAGAAGGTCTGGAGACTTTATTACATTATATGGATAAGATTTATAAGAAAGATGACTTGTTAAGTGCGTATGAAGCATGGTCGGATTTTGATAAGTTCCGGAAAATGGAGGATATCTCCATGGAAGACTATATAATGGAATTTGGCAGACTATATAAAAGGCTGCAGAAACACAATCTGGAATTTCCAGTCTGTGTTGACCTTTAAATTACTTGACTGTGCTAGAGTGAGCAACATGGATAGGCTCCTGGTTTTGACAGGAGTTCAGTTTACTGATAAGGATACCTTATTCGAACAGATGACAAAAGCTTTACAAAAGTTTCTGGGGAAACATTCGATTCCGATGGCTCTGATGACCCAAATAGGTCAGCCTGCAATAAGGCAGAATATGGAAGATACTCTAGTAACAGGATGGCGAAATTGTATGGCTATGAACAGGGCTCAAGACTATAGACGGAGACCGAGACAAGGAAATTATGAAGACAGATAGCCAGTTAGAACCTACAATAGGAAGATGAACCCCAGAAATGCACAGGGCATGATAAATCGAATTTTTCGATGTGACTCTCAATACCATTATGCTTTCAACTGTCCAACTCGTTATGATAGAGTGTTTGAAGCGACACATGACACGGAAGAGTCAGAAGAGGAAAAAGATAGCGACCAGAAAGAAGGCATTGTCCTATTGACAAGCAGTTTTACACCGGTAATGAGGGTGTTGGTTGCAGAATCCTTCAACTGTGCTGTATTGGACAGTGGCTGCACATCTACTGTGTGTGGAATTGACTGGTTAAAATGTTACCTGGACTCTTTGAATGCTGAAAATCGTAACAAGGTTAAGGAATTTGAAAGTTCCACAAGTTTCAGGTTTGGGGATGATAATACTCTGAAGTCGCTGAAAAGAGCGGTGATCCCTTGCAATATTGCCGGAGTGAATCATTTCATCAGCACGGATGTTGTATCAAGTGAGATATCTTTGCTTCTGAGCAGACCATCGATGAAGAAAGCACACATGAAACTGGATATGGAACAGGATAAGGCAACAGTTTTTGGAAAGACTGTGGGCTTACAATTTACACAGTCAGGACACTATTGTATTCCATTACTGACAAATAATTTTTCAAGTAGAGTGGTTAAGGATGTGTTAATGGCAGTTGAAAATGGGACTTTAGCTGATAAAAAGCTTGTGGTATTAAAACTGCAGAGGCAATTTGCACATCTGTCTCCTCGGAGGCTGAAAACTGTATTAAAGGATGCAGGGGTAAGGGATGACAACTATACTAAACTGATAGAACAGGTTAGTGACCGCTGTGAAGTTTGTAGGAAGTACAGAAGGACACCAGCACGACCGATAGTAACCCTACCTTTGGCCTGGGATTTTAACGACATTGTGGCCATGGACCTTAAGATCTGGGATAAAGCAAATAATATATTTATTTTGCATTTTGTAGATTTAGCAACCAGATTTAGTCAATCAACGATTGTACAAAGTAAAGAAAAGAGAGTAATTCTGGATCAAATCGTGGAAAAATGGATAGGGACAGGAATGGGTCCACCGGCAAAATTCCTTACGGACAATGGGGGAGAATTTGCTAATGATGAGTTTAGGGATATGTGTGAAAACATGAATATCAGAGTTATGAATATGGCTGCAGAAAGCCCATTTAGTAATGGTGTCTGTGAAAGAAATCATGCTGTCATCGATGACATGCTTCGGAAAATTTTGGCAGATCAACCAAATTGCAAGCTAAATTCAGCTTTAGCATGGGCAGTACATGCAAATAATTCATTGCAGATGGTTGGGGGCTATAGTCCTTATCAATTAGTGTTTGGTAGAAATCCTAAAATTCCATCCATTTTGGATGACCAGCCTCCAGCTTGGGAGGGGACTACAATTAGCTCTGGTTTTGCTGAACATTTAAATGCATTACATAGCAGTAGAAAAGCTTTTTTGGAAGCAGAAGTCTCTGAAAGAATTTGCAGAGCTTTAAGACACAACGTACGGCCATCAGATGCCGTTTTTCAGCAAGGAGACATAGTATACTACAAGAGAGACAATTCTAATGAATGGAAAGGCCCAGGGAAGATCATAGGCATAGATGGCAAAACAATTATTTTGCAACATGGTAATCAAACTGTTAGGGTCCATTCATCAAGGATAATGGGTACAGATTACAAATTTTCAAATGTAGACAGAGCCGACAGACATGACGAGGAACCAGAGTAGTCTGGTACGCATGTGTTACAGAATTATGAGGACCAATTGACTGATATAGACAGGGTTTCTGTGGAGCAACACAACACTTCTGGTGAATTAAAACAGGCCATTTTTCTGAAAGGGCAACTGCCAAAAGTTGGTACAAAAGTGACATACTTGCCTGAAGGGTCTAGTCAATGGAAGGATGCAACTGTTATTAGTAGAGCAGGGAAGGCCACTGGAAAGTATAAACATTGGTTGAATGTACAGCATTCAGGGGAAGGAGTCAAGACAATGGATTGGGGAAACGAAGTTCAGAAATGGAGGGCACAGAAACGCAGTGCCTGTTCAGATAGTACATCGGATAGTGAACAGGTCCGCAGGAAAAGGTCGAGAACTATTGAAAGAACATCCCACAGCAGAAGGGAAAGATCAAGCAGTAGCAGTACAGAACAAGATACCAGGCGGGAGAGGGGACGTAGTTTGTCAAGATCTCGGAACATGAGTAAGACTACGAATACTAATAGGAGTAGAAGCACGTGAGATTTTGGTGGCTTCAAATAAATTAGATGAAAAAGTTATTAAAGAAGCTAAACAGCAAGAATTGCATAGTTGAAGTGAATTTGGGGTAGGGGACAAAGAGCTCTATCCCACAGATGGATTTGCATGGAAAAGGTTCTTCCGGATGGAACTTATAAGGCAAAGGCCAGGCTTGTGGCAAGGGGATTTGAAGAAAACTTAGAAGATCAGGATTTAAGGGAAGATTCACCTACAGCAGGACAAGTTATTTTAAAGATCTTCTTGGCTCTATTAGCCACAAAGGCATGGGAATGCAAATTTATAGATATAAAAGCTGCCTTTTTGCAGGGCATCAGCTCCAGAGAGACATTTTTCTCCTAAAGAAGCAGCTAACACAGAAGGGGTACTCTGGAAGTTGAACAAATGTGTATATGGATTAAATGATGCATCTAGAGTCTGGTATTTTTCAGTAAGGTCAGTTTTGTTAAAGTTAGGCTGTTGCCAGTTGAAAGCAGATCCTGCAATGTTTTACTGGCACTATAAAGGAAATCTTTCTGGCATTTTTATGATGCATGTCGAAGATTTTTTGTGGGGTGGGACTAGTGATTTTGAAGCTATTGTAATCTCTGGTTTGTGGAAAGAATTCAGGGTTGGAAGTCAGGCTTCCGGTGCATTTAAATATATTGGACTGGAAATTGGAAAGACTAAGTTAGGGGCAACTTTACGTCAGCAATCTTATTTGGAAAGCATCACCCCAATTAGTCGTGGCCGAGTTTCACAAAAAGATGCAATGGTTTCAAAGATAGAAAAAGAACAACTGCGAAGTTTAATTGGGCAACTGAACTGGTTAGGTAGACAGACTAGACCGGACGTGAGTTTTGATGTCTTAGAGTTGAGTACAAAAATGAATGATCCCAAAGTGGAAGACATAATAAGAGGAAATAAAGCGTTGGCCAAACTAAAAATGCAGGAGTGTGTTTTGGAAGTTCCCGGTTTTAGGTGACCTTAAGCACTTGAAAGTCATAGTTTATAGTGATGCGTCCTACGCAAATTTATGTGATGGGGTTTCAAGCGCAGGAGGTTTTATAATTTTCCTTTTGGGGAACAATGGTAAATGTTGCCCACTTGTGTGGGAAACAAAGAAAATAAGGAGAGTGGTAAAAAGCACTTTGGCTGCTGAGACGTTAAGCCTTGTAAAGGCGGTGGATATGGCTTTTTATATAAGTATGATATTGACAGAAATTTTGGGATTAGGGGATTTGGGTAATATACCTATTGACTGTCACATTGACAATAAATCCCTGTGGGAAAATGTGCACTCTACAGAAAGTGTCAATGAAAAGAGGTTACGGATAGACATCGCAAGTTTGAAGCAGATGTTGGACAGAGGGGAAGTAACAAAAATTAAATGGGTCGACAGGAGCTATCATCTGTCAGACTGTTTTACGAAAAGAGGTGCGAGTTCACAGAAACTTTTGGATATTGTTAATGAAGGGCGCTTGTTTCTGTGACTGTTTTCTTTTCCTTTCTCGTCCAAACAAAAAAAAAGAGGGGGTGGGGACATCATGTGTGTGTTTTTGAGTTTCTTGAAATTTTGTTTTCACCTAATTATTTTTTTTTCTCCAAGGAAGGGGAGACTGTTAAGTAATGGGTTAAGAGACATTGCAATTAGTTGTCTCATTTATGTTAAGTATCCATTTTTTTTTTTTATTAAATATTTTATTGAAAATTTTTGGTCAACCAACACAGTACATTGTGCATCCTTTACACAATATTATAACAACACAAATAACAATGACCTATTTTATAAACAAAAAATGAATAAATAATAAATAACAAAAATGAAAACTAGCCCTAATTGGCAACTGCCTTGTCACAAGTAACACTCTCCAAAAATATAATTTAACAGTCCAATATATAATTATCTGTAGCAACGACCTATACATACTATACAGTATATATTAACAACCCTGAGAGTCCTTCTGGTTCCTCCTCACCCCCCCCCCCTCCCCCCCCGCCCCGATCCTGGGCTGCTGCTGCTGCCTTCTTTTTCCCATTCCGTCTATCTTTCTGCGAGGTATTCGACGAACGGTTGCCACCGCCTGGTGAACCCTTGAGCCGACCCCCTTGGACGAACTTAATCCGCTCTAGCTTTATAAACCCCGCCATGTCATTTATCCAGGTCTCCACCCCCGGGGGCTTGGCTTCTTTCCACATTAGCAATATCCTGCGCCGGGCTACTAGGGACGCAAAGTCCAAAACATCGGCCTCTCTCGCCTCCTGCACTCCCGGCTCTTGTGCAACCCCAAATATAGCCAACCCCCAGCTTGGTTCGACCCGGACTCCTACTACTTTTGAAAGCACCTTTGTCACCCCCATCCAAAACCCCTGTAGTGCCGGGCATGACCAAAACATATGGGTATGATTGGCTGGGCTTCTCGAGCACCTCGCACACCTATCCTCCACCCCCAAAAATTTACTGAGCCGTGCTCCAGTCATATGCGCCCTGTGTAATACCTTAAACTGAATCAGGCTTAGCCTGGCACACGAGGACGACGAGTTTACCCTGCTTAGGGCATCTGCCCACAGCCCCTCCTCGATCTCCTCCCCCAGCTCTTCTTCCCATTTCCCTTTTAGTTCATCTACCATAGTCTTCCCTTCGTCCCTCATTTCCCTATATATATCTGACACCTTACCATCCCCCACCCATGTCTTTGAGATCACTCTGTCCTGCACCTCTTGTGTCGGGAGCTGCGGGAATTCCCTCACCTGTTGCCTCGCAAAAGCCCTCAGTTGCATATACCTGAATGCATTCCTTTGGGGCAACCCATATTTCTCGGTCAGCGCTCCCAGACTCGCGAACTTCCCATCCACAAACAGATCTTTCAGTTGCGTTATTCCTGCTCTTTGCCACATTCCATATCCCCCATCCATTCCCCCCGGGGCAAACCTATGGTTGTTTCTTATCGGGGACCCCCCCAAGGCTCCAGTCTTTCCCCTATGCCGTCTCCACTGTCCCCAAATCTTCAGTGTAGCCACCACCACCGGGCTTGTGGTGTAGTTCCTCGGTGAGAACGGCAATGGGGCTGTCACCATAGCCTGTAGGCTAGTACCCCTACAGGACGCCCTCTCTAATCTCTTCCACGCCGCTCCCTCCTCCTCTCCCATCCACTTACTCACCATTGAAATATTAGCGGCCCAATAATACTCACTTAGGCTCGGTAGTGCCAGCCCCCCCCCTATCCCTGCTACGCTGTAAGAATCCCTTCCTCACTCTCGGGGTCTTCCCGGCCCACACAAAACCCATGATGCTCTTTTCAATCCTTTTAAAAAAAGCCTTCGTGATCACCACCGGGAGGCACTGAAACACAAAGAGGAATCTCGGGAGGACCACCATCTTAACCGCCTGCACCCTCCCTGCCATTGACAGGGATACCATATCCCATCTCTTGAAATCCTCCTCCATCTGTTCCACCAACCGCGTTAAATTTAACCTATGCAATGTGCCCCAATTCTTAGCTATCTGGATCCCCAGGTAACGAAAGTCCCTTGTTACCTTCCTCAACGGTAGGTCCTCTATTTCTCTACTCTGCTCCCCTGGATGCACCACAAACAACTCACTTTTCCCCATGTTCAATTTATACCCTGAAAAATCCCCAAACTCCCCAAGTATCCGCATTATTTCTGGCATCCCCTCCGCCGGGTCCGCCACGTATAGTAGCAAATCGTCCGCATACAAAGATACCCGGTGCTCTTCTCCTCCCCTAAGTACTCCCCTCCACTTCTTGGAACCCCTCAACGCTATCGCCAGGGGCTCAATCGCCAGTGCAAACAATAATGGGGACAGAGGGCATCCCTGCCTTGTCCCTCTATGGAGCCGAAAATATGCAGATCCCCGTCCATTCGTGACCACGCTCGCCACTGGGGCCCTATACAACAGCTGCACCCATCTAACATACCCCTCTCCAAAACCAAATCTCCTCAACACCTTCCACAAATAATCCCACTCCACTCTATCAAATGCTTTCTCGGCATCCATCGCCACTACTATCTCCGTTTCTCCCTGTGGTGGGGCCATCATCATTACCCCTAACAACCTCCGTATATTCGTGTTCAGCTGTCTCCCCTTCACAAACCCAGTTTGGTCCTCGTGGACCACCCCCGGGACACATTCCTCTATTCTCATTGCCATTACCTTGGCCAGGACCTTGGCATCTACATTTAGGAGGGAAATAGGTCTATAGGACCCGCATTGTAGCGGGTCCTTTTCCTTCTTTAAGAGAAGCGATATCGTTGCTTCAGACATAGTCGGGGGCAGTTGTCCCCTTTCCTTTGCCTCATTAAAGGTCCTCGTCAGTACCGGGGCGAGCAAGTCCACATATTTTCTACAGAATTCGACTGGGAATCCATCCGGTCCCGGGGCCTTTCCCGCCTGCATGCTCCTAATTCCTTTCACCACTTCTTCTACCTCGATCTGTGCTCCCAGTCCCACCCTTTCCTGCTCTTCCACCTTGGGAAATTCCAGCCGATCCAAGAAGCCCATCATTCTCTCCCTCCCATCCGGGGGTTGAGCTTCATATAATTTTTTATAAAATGTCTTGAACACTCCATTCACTCTCTCCGCTCCCCGCTCCATCTCTCCTTCCTCATCCCTCACTCCCCCTATTTCCCTCGCTGCTCCCCTTTTCCTCAATTGGTGTGCCAGCAACCTGCTCGCCTTCTCCCCATATTCGTACTGTACACCCTGTGCCTTCCTCCATTGTGCCTCTGCAGTGCCTGTAGTCAGCAAGTCAAATTCTGCATGTAGCCTTTGCCTTTCCCTGTACAGTCCCTCCTCCGGTGCTTCCGCATATTGTCTGTCCACCCTCAAAAGTTCTTGCAGCAACCGCTCCCGTTCCTTACTCTCCTGCTTCCCTTTATGTGCCCTTATTGATATCAGCTCCCCTCTAACCACCGCCTTCAACGCCTCCCAGACCACTCCCACCTGGACCTCCCCATTATCATTGAGTTCCAAGTACTTTTCAATGCACCCCCTCACCCTTAGACACACACCCTCATCTGCCAGTAGTCCCATGTCCATTCTCCAGGGTGGGTGCCCTCCTGTTTCCTCCCCTATCTCCAAGTCCACCCAGTGTGGAGCGTGATCCGAAATGGCTATAGCCGTATACTCCGTTCCCCTCACCTTCGGGATCAATGCCCTACCCAGCACAAAAAAGTCTATTCGCGAGTAGACTTTATGGACATAGGAGAAAAACGAGAACTCCTTACTCCTAGGTCTGCTAAATCTCCGTGGGTCTACACCTCCCATCTGCTCCATAAAATCTTTAAGTACCTTGGCTGCTGCCGGCCTCCTTCCAGTCCTGGACTTCGACCTATCCAGCCCTGGTTCCAACACCGTATTAAAATCTCCCCCCATTATCAGCTTTCCCATCTCGAGGTCCGGAATGCGTCCTAGCATCCGCCTCATAAAATTGGCATCATCCCAGTTCGGGGCATATACGTTTACCAAAACCACCGTCTCCCCCTGTAGTTTGCCACTCACCATCACGTATCTGCCCCCGTTATCCGCCACTATAGTCTTTGCCTCGAACATTACCCGCTTCCCCACTAATATAGCCACCCCCCTGTTTTTCGCATCTAGCCCCGAATGGAACACCTGCCCCACCCATCCTTTGCATAGCCTAACCTGGTCTATCAGTTTCAGGTGCGTTTCCTGTAACATAACCACATCTGCCTTAAGTTTCTTAAGGTGTGCGAGTACCTGTGCCCTCTTTATCGGCCCGTTCAGCCCTCTCACGTTCCACGTGATCAGCCGAGTTGGGGGGCTTCCTACCCCCCCCCCCTTGTCGATTAGCCATCACCTTTTTCCAGCTCCTCACCCGGTTCCCACGCAGCTGTATCTCCCCCAGGCGGTGCCCCCCCGCCCATCCTCTCCCATACCAGCTCCCCCCTCTCCCCAGCAGCAGCAACCCAGTAATTCCCCCCTCCCACCCCCCCCGCTAGATCCCCCACTAGCGTAATTACTCCCCCCATGTTGCTCCCAGAAGTCAGCAAACTCTGGCTGACCTCGGCTTCCCCCCGTGACCTCGGCTCGCACCGTGCGACGCCCCCTCCTTCCTGCTTCTCTATTCCCGCCATGATTATCATAGCGCGGGAACCAAGCCCGCGCTTCTCCCTTGGCCCCGCCCCCAATGGCCAACGCCCCATCTCCTCCACCTCCCCTCCTCCCCCCATCATCACCTGTGGGAGAGAGAAAAGTTACCACATCGCAGGATTAGTACATAAAACCCCTCTTTGCCCTCCACATTCGCCCCACCACTTTGTTCGAACGTTCTTTTTAATAACCCGCTCATTCCAGTTTTTCTTCCACAATAAAAGTCCACGCTTCATCCGCCGTCTCAAAGTAGTGGTGCCTCCCTCGATATGTGACCCACAGTCTTGCCGGTTGCAGCATTCCAAATTTTATCTTCTTTTTGTGAAGCACCGCCTTGGCCCGATTAAAGCTCGCCCTCCTTCTCGCCACCTCCGCACTCCAGTCTTGATAAACGCGGATCACCGCGTTCTCCCATTTACTGCTCCGAGTTTTCTTCGCCCATCTAAGGACCATTTCTCTATCCTTAAAACGGAGGAATCTCACCACTATGGCTCTGGGAATTTCTCCTGCTCTCGGTCCTCGCGGCATCACTCGGTATGCTCCCTCCACCTCCAACGGACCCGCCGGGGCCTCCGCTCCCATTAACGAGTGCAGCATCGTGCTCACATATGCCCCGACGTCCGCTCCCTCCACACCTTCAGGAAGACCAAGAATCCTCAGGTTGTTCCTCCTTGCGTTGTTTTCCAGTGCCTCCAACCTTTCCACACATCGTTTCTGATGTGCCTCCTGCGTCTCCGTCTTCACCACCAGGCCCTGTATATCGTCCTCATTCTCGGCTGCCTTTGCCTTCACGACCCGAAGCTCCCGCTCCTGGGTCTTTTGTTCCTCCTTTAGCCCTTCGATCGCCTGTAGTATCGGGGCCAACAGCTCTTTCTTCATTTCCTTTTTGATCTCTTCCACACAGCATTTCAAGATCTCTTGTTGTTCAGGGCCCCATGTTAAACTGCCACCTTCCGACGCCATCTTGGTTTTTGCTTGCCTTCCTTGCCGCTGTTCTAAAGGATCCACTGCAATCTGGCCACTCTCTCCTCCTTTTTCCATCCGTATCCAGGGGGGATTCCCTTCTGGTTTACCGCACAGTGTTTTTAGCCGTCAAAATTGCCGTTGGGGCTCCTATCAAGAGCCCAAAAGTCCGTTTCACAGGGAGCTGCCGAAACGTGCGACTCAGCTGGTCATCGCCGCACCCGGAAGTCATGTTAAGTATCCATTAATTGACACTGATATGTAAAGGGGCTTCAGGTGGCCTCTGTCAGGTGGTGTGTTGTTAAGAGTTTTGTGCAGAGGCTGTGGAAGTGAAATAAATGGTGTTTGGTGAAAAGGAACAAGAACTTTAGACTCTTCATTTCACAGCAACTAAAACATCTAACATTTATTCATAGAGCTATGTCCCTCAGCCTGCTATCATATCCTGGTAGATTCATCCTGGACTGGCCAGGGGAAGAAGAATGATCAAAACAGGGGATGCTGCTGGGGGTGGACAGAAGAAACTCCCTGAAAACTGAAGCCAGCTCTTGGGGATGGGTCACTCGAAGTTACTGCTCAGCGCAGCAGTGCTATGGGAACCCGCTGGAAACCAGGAGCAATTGTGAATTGGCCACGCTAAATCGCCACGCTAAATTGCCCCTTAATTGGAAATAATTAATTTTACATTTAAAAAGATGAAAAGAAAATAAAATAAAAATTATGCCTCTCCTTTACACCTTGTATCCCTTCTTTTGAACCTTTAACAACTTATCAAATGGGCAGCACGGTAGCGCAGTGGTTAGCACTATGGCTTCATAGCGCCAGGGTCCCAGGTTCAATTCCGAACTTGGGTGACTGTCTGTGCGGAGTCTGCACGTCCTCCCCGTGTCTGCGTGGGTTTCCTCCGGGTGCTCCGGTTTCCTCCCACAAGTCCTGAAAGACGTGCTTGTTAGGTGATTTGGACATTCTGAATTCTCCCTCTGTGTACCCGAACAGGCGCAGGAGTGTGGCGACTAGGGGCTTTTCACAGTGACTTCATTGCCGTGTTAATGTAAGCCTACTTGTGACAATAAAGATTATTATTAAATCTATTTATGTTCTGTCCCCCATTGTTACTAACTTGCTTTAGGTAGACATCTGTTTTCTGTGTTGCTAGGCTCACCAACATATCAAAAGCACGAGTTCCATTCATACAGTCACCCTGTCCCTGCCTTAATTATCTTACACATTCCCGGAGTTTAAAGTATATAACCAGAACATTACCAGCAGAAAATATTCCAATTTCTTGGATTTCCCTGATATTTTCATGCCACCAATATTGTCCTAACAAAACCACTTGAATTAGCATCTGTTGCCCTGATTATATGGGCCGGGATTCTCCCCTACCCGTCGGGGCGGGGGAGTCCCGCCGGGTTGGAGTGCCGTGAACCATTCCGGCGTCGGGCCGCCCCAAAGGTGCGGATTTCTCCGCACCTTTAGGGGCCAAGCCCTCACCGTGAGGGGCTAGGCCCGCGCCGGAGTGGTTTCCGCTCCGCCGGCTGGCGTGGAAGGCCTTTGGCGCCACCAAGGATCCTTCGACAATATCCTCCCGACCCATGACCTCTGCCACCTAGAAGGTTCAGGGGAAGCGGATGAATGGGAAAACCGCCACCTGGAAGTTTCGCTCCAAACTGCGCGCCACCCCGACTTGGAAATATATCGCTGTTCCTTCACCGTCACTGGGTCAAAATCCGGGTACTCCCTCCCTAACAGCACTGTGGGTGTACTTACGCCACTGGGACTGCAGCAGTTCAAGAGGACGGTTCATCGCCATCTTATCACGGGGCAACTAGGGATGGGAAACAAATGCTGGCCTGGCCGGTAATGCCCAAATCCCATCTAAAAAAAGAGGCATGACTTCTTCGCAAGGGCAATGACGCAAAATCACAATAGGTCTGCTGGGTTATCCAGTGACATCCAGCTGGGAACTATCAAATCCTACCTGGATTTATTTTGTTTCAAGAAAGAGAGGCAGACAATTCTACGTGAACAGCTGTGAAACTCCTCGTCATTGGGCCCTGGAGCCCTGGTCGGAAACAGCTGATCGCAGTTGAGCTTTCCATGGGCTTCTGGAAGGAATTGTCACCTGGCAATAGCTTCATTCACCTTGGCAGGGCACAGCTGAGGTCCCATAACCCGTGCGCCGCGTGACTGATGAATTGTAGCCTGAAGATGTAGGCCGATGCACCGCTGAAAACTGCACTCTCTTCTTTCCTGAAGACAATTTGAGTAGAATTTTTAAAGAAGAAATTGAAACTTCCCCTCCCCTCCACCAGCCCTGGCTTGTCTGAACGAGTTAATACGTCGTGAAGTGTAATACAGTGGCTCTGAGTGTAATGAAAGAAAGTAAGACTTGTGGTTGTACAGCGCTGGCCGTGACAAGGTGGAGGCGGAAAGGGTGTTTCCTCTTGTGGATGAATCCAGGAATGGGGAGCAGTGTTTATAAAATGAGGGGTTGCCCTTTTGGGACAGAGATGGAAATCCATAGAATCCGTACAGTGGGGGGAGGGGGATGGACGGAAGGCAAATCCCGCCCTTGGAGGTTTGCTCGTTTTATATCTGCTATGAAGAGATGTAATTGTGTCTGTGTGAGTGCAGGGTAAACAGCCCGAATTTGTTCTGGCCACTCTCGGCAGGGTAACCCCGACATTTGGAGATGTAAACGTCCAGTGTAAGTACCGGGGATGTGCTTACATCGGGAATTCCAATGGGTCCCGCAGGTATCTTTCAGGATACCCCTGCCAGGGGTGGGATGTTCCGCGCAGCCAGCCAGGTGTTTTGTGGTCGCATAGGCTGCTCCATTGTCAACAGGGTGTCCCGTTCATTGCACCCCTCGCCACCGGGAAACCGGCGGCCAGGGGTGGGCTGTTGGCAAGGCCAGAAGATCCCGTTGGTGTGAATGGACGGAAAATCCGGCCCTGGTGTCAGGCTATCCAGAAACCAGGAGATCTGGGCTACCATTACAAAGCTGACCGTGGCAAATGACCCAGGCCTCGCATTTTGCAGCCGCATTTCCAGAAATGGCAACAGCGACTACACTTCAAAAAGTACATAATTGATTGTAAAATGCTTTGGGACGCTGAGTGCTGACTGCGTGGAGGACGCTGTATAAATGCGACTTCATTCCGTCTTTCGTAGCGCTTGCGTTTCTTAGAAAAATAGCTTTTTTTGCCTTACATGGCAAAATGTGGTCTTTCTATGGGGGGGACTGGTGTGTACAGTGGAAAGGTTATATTACACAACATTGAAAGCAGCTAATGAATCAATACGAGCAAACACTGCGTGCAGTCATAAACAGTGGCCTCTGCCCCTGCTGTCTGTTCATAAATATGTTTCCAATTACTCGCTGGTCTCTGGTGTCAATGAATTCCCATCAATAAACCCATTACAATTTTCATGCAAGGCTCCTGTTGACGGTTGTTAAACAATCGTGGGTGGGCATCACACAAACCCCGGGTCAGTGTTTATTCAGTCCTCAGACCTTGGTCACCAAGTAAGCCCTGTTCAATTACAGAGGGGGAACAGTTAACCAATGACAGTCGCACCAGACCAATACCTGTTGTTAGCTGGACGGGTTCGGGAGGCAGGGGTTGGGATTCAGAGGTTTGAAGCTAATTTTGTAGAGGGCAAAATAAGCGGTTGTGAGTTAAGTGCCTCCCGTGGGTCAGTGCTTCCCTAAGTGTCTTGTTCCTCAATCTCCTGCATACACTCTGTATAATGTCAAACACTGACTTGTTACTCATTTATGTAATCTCCCAAGTTAAAAGACCAGAAGATCCCTCACACTTATTATACTCTTGGCTAATAGACGACCTTCACTAAATCAGCCTGTTGAGAATCTTGAAAACCAAAGTGGTTCAACATCTTTATATTTACCCCTCTGTGGTAGCACAGTGAGGGTGGCCCGGTAGCACAGTGGTTAGCACTGTGGAATCACAGCGCCAGGGTCCCGGGTTCGATTCCCGGCTTGGGTCACTGTCTGTGCGGAGTCTGCACGTTCTCCCCGTGTCTGCGTGGGTTTCCTCCGAGTGCTCCGGTTTCCTCCCACAAGTCCCGAAAGACGTGCTTGTTAGGTGAATTGGACATTCTGAATTCTCCCTCTGTGTACCCGAACAGGCGCCGGGATTGGCGACTAGGGGATTTTCACCATAACTTCATTGCAGTGTTAATGTAAACCTACTTGTGACACTAATAAAGATTATCATTATATTATTGTTTTGATATCTATCTATCTATCTATCTAGCTGTCTGTCTGTGTGTCTGTCTGTCTTTCTATCTATCTACCTGGTCGATCTTGTCTATCTATTTGTCTATCCTGCCAATCTGTCTATCTATCCTGTCTATCATATATTTCGATCATGTTTTTCTATTTTTTTAAATTTAAAGTGCCCAATTATTTTTTTCCCCTCCAATTAAGGGGCAATTTAGCGTGGCCAATCCACCTACTCTGCACATCTTTGGATTGTGGGGGTGAGACCCACGCAGACACGGGGAGAATGTGCAAACTCCACACAGACAGTGACCCGGGGCCGGGATCGAACCCGGTTCCTCAGCGCCGTGAGGCAGCTGTGATAACCACGATGCACCGTGCCGCCCCCTATCATGTATTTCTGAAATATTAGAAGGGGAAATGAGTTGCTCCAGAGAATCAGGCACTTAGCTCTCTGCTGGCCGGACTCAGAAGTGGGTTGGCGTCCCATTCCAGCCTCACAGTGAGATACTATAAGAACTGGATTCCCGTCTATTCTAAGTCACATGATGATGAGGGATGATGAAGCAAGACATAGAATAGCTAGAGTGAGAGAAGTTAGAACTAGTTTGTTATAATAATGTATAGTTATATAGTTATCTGTATTGTACTTTAATTTCTTTATTGTTAGTTTAGTATTGAGTAAAAGGACTCACAGTTTATTGTTTTATTACTCATTAAATAGTTCATCTTTCAACAAGACGACTACTGGTCATTTTATCATCCTGGTGGATTCAAGAGTAATATATATATTTTAGATAAGTCAATGTTTAAAATATAACAGCCAGCGAATGCCCGAGCCAACCCTGGAGCGACAGGTACCCGCCTGACCACACCGGAAGGTGAACCCAACCTCACCGTCGCACGAGTCCACACCGGCCCATGTACAACCCCCTCCAGTGAGCCTGACACCGCCACCATCATCCACGACCCCTCCGAATGCAATCACTTACCTTATGCAAAGCCAGCCCTGCCATCCAGGAGCAGCCGCCAACCCAGGAAGTGGGGAAACGCGCTGGCCTGAAGGTGAAACTTCTGTTATATTCCGTGTTATATTCCTTGCCTTTTCCTCCAAGATAGCCAGATGTGTCGTGTCGACAAAGAATATAAAAATAAGAAATTTAAATCAAAACAAATTTATTTTACACTACTAAACTTGATTAGGTTTGTACACTTTACTAAGTAACAGATAATAAACTAATGATACTGAATCTGTGGTACAGTAATCAATATTCTCTAACTATTTAAAAAAAAACATTTTATTAAAGCATTTATGATTTTATAACAATAAACGGTACAAATACAAATGTAAACATAGTGTGTAACAGCACGGTAGCATTGTGGATAGCACAATTGCTTCACAGCTCCAGGGTCCCAGGTTCGATTCCGGCTTGGGTCACGGTCTGTGCGGAGTCTGCACATCCTCCCCGTGTGTGCGTGGGTTTCCTCCGGGTGCTCCGGTTTCCTCCCACAGTCCAAAGATGTGCAGGTTAGGTGGATTGGCCATGATAAATTGCCCTTAGTGTCCAAAATTGCCCTTAGGGTTGGGTGGGGTTACTGGGTTATGGGGATAGGGTGGAGGTGTTGACCTTGGGTAGGGTGCTCTTTCCAAGAGCCGGTGCAGACTCGATGGGCCGAATGGCCTCCTTCTGCACTGTAAATTCTATGAAACACATCTCACCATCTCTCCCTAATCCCGCCTACTCTAAACACAAAATGTAAGCTGACACACTCGCATTTCGTGCCAAACTGTCGGATGTGCAATCTTCTGAATGGGGTGCTAAGTTGAGGCACTGTCTGCCCTCTCAAGAATAGGGGTGTTCTCCCCAGAGCCCACATTTATCCTTCAACCATCATCACCGCTGAAACAGATGATCGAGGCAGCATCGCATTGCTGTTTGTGGGAGCTTGCTGTGCGCAAATCAACTGTCCCGTTTCCGACAGCACAACAGTTATTTCAATTCAAAAGGACACTTGGCTGTCGAAAGACTTGGGACTTTCTGAGGTTGTGGAAGGCGCTATTAAAATGTCAGTCTTTCTTTCTCCAAACGGTAGGTTTCTGTCGGTCTGTGAGAACTGCTTATTGGATCTCTGTTGAGCATCCCAAGCTTGCTGAATTTGTAAGCAAGGTTTGGGAGGAGAAATTAAACACATCGATCCGCAACCTCGCAGTGATTTCTAAGCAGCAATGTATTACTCCACGCAGTGAGGTGCAATCTCACCGGAACCCACAGACTCCTGCACAAATGTTACGTGACATATGTCAGTCGCCAGTCAATCTAGCGAGAGGCCATGTTCTTGCTTTTCTGTTCTTGTTGCTGGCATTGACTACTCGCAGTAGCAGATTACAGCTGTCACTTGTTTTTCTTCGCATCACGGGGGCAATGCTTTGTTCAGCTCTGAACCAATGTAGAAAGAAAGGGGAAAGAGAAAGAACGAGGAAGGGAAAAATACTTTCATTTTTAAAGCGCCTTTCATGCCCCCAGATGTCCCAAAGTGCTTCACAATCAATTCAGTACTTTTTAAAAAGAAAGTTATCGTGCCCAATTCATTTTTTCCAATAAAGGGGCAATTTCGTGTGGCCAATCCACCTATCCTGCACATGTTTGGGTTGCGGGGTCGAAACCCGTGTAAACACGGGGAGAATGTACAAACTCTACAGTGACCCACAGCCGGGATCGGATCTGGGACCTCGGCGCCGTGAGGCAGTAGTGCTAACCACTGTGCCGCCGTGCTGCCTCAATTAAGTACAGCCTCTGCCCGTAACGTAGCAAACGTGGCAGCCAATTTGTGCTCAGCAAGCTCTCACGAACAGCAAGCTGATAACAACGAGATAATCTGTCTCAATGGGATTAATTCGTCCTATTTGATTCAGTTTAGTTGGTTAGTTGATTTATTTAATAATAGGAAGGAAAACTGAGCTGCCCTTGAATGAAATAGTGCCTTGGGAACTTGTTTCTACCGAGAGGGCAAGCATGTTCATTGCTTCACATCTAATCCAATGGCTGGCACCTCCAACAGTGCAGCACTCCCTCAGTGCGGCAGTGGAGTTTCAGCCTTGATTTAGTGGCCGAGTCTCTGATGTGGGGCATGGACCCACAATCTTCTGATGTAGCGAAGGGAGTGCTGCCAGCTGAGACAGGGCTGACACCATAAAGCACTTTGGGACATCCTGCAGTCATCTCGGGAGATAATGGTGTAGTGGCAATGTCACTGGACAGGTGATCAAGGTTAGTTCAGGCTAATGCTCTGGGGGCATGGGTTCGAATCCCACCTTGGCAACTGGTGAAATGTTTTAGTTCAATTAATAAATCTGGAATAATAATAAGAATCTTTATTGTCACAGGTCGGCTTACATTAACACTGCAATAAAGTTACTGTGAAAATCCCCTAGTCGCCACATTCTGGCACCTGTTCAGGTACGCAGAGGAAGAATTCAGAATGTCCAATTCACCTAACAAGCACGTCTTTTGGGACTTGTGGGAGGAAGCCGGAGCACCCGGAGGAAACCCACGCAGACACGGGGAGAACATGCAGACTCCGCACAGACAGTGACACAGGCCTCCAGCACGTGGCTAAGAGCTAGTCTGGTTCAGTCAGACGGAGTAACCACACTTAGGTTAACAGAGAGTCAAACTCATAGAGAACTGTGCTAACTGTGCTACTGGTTCAATAAATCAGATTGAACTAACTTCAAGGTCTGGAGTATCTTTTGGTTAAAGCTGCATCCAGTTGCAGCCTGTGTTATCCCAGAGTAGAGAACACGACAGTCGGTGCAGGCTTGGGGGGATGAAGGGCCTCTTCCTGTGCTGTACTTTTCTTTGTTCTTTGTTCTTTGTAGTTCAAATGAATTTTAAAAAAAAAATTCTCCCCGTTCTCTCTATTCCCCCTCCCCGCTGTCTCTATTCCCCCTCCCCTCCCCGCTGTCTCTATTCCCCCTCCCCTCCCTCTCTCTCTATTCCCCCTCCCCGCTCTCTCTATTTCCCCCTTCCCGCTCTCTCTATTCCCCCTCCCCGCTCTCTCTATTCCCCTTCCCCGCTCTCTGTCCCCCCTCCCCTCCCCGCTCTCTGTCCCCCCTCCCCTCCCCGCTCTCTCTGTCCCCCCTCCCCTCCCCGCTCTCTCTATTCCCCCTCCCCGCTCTCTCTATTCCCCCTCCCCTCCCCTCCCCGCTCTCTCTATTCCCCCTCCCCTCCCCACCCTCTCTATTCCTCCTCCCCTCCCCGCTCTCTCTATTCCCCCTCCCCTCCCCGCTTGAATTATTATTAAGACCTCTTGGACAACCAGAGGCGTCTGATTTATACCCACAATTCCTGCGAAACAGGCACTGTAAGTGATGCATGAGACTTTCCTTTGCAGTAAAAGGTATGAAATCAAGAATATCCTCACTCTGAGAGTTTTTAAAGATCCCAAGTGAAATGAGGATAATGAACACTCCTGGAATCGGGAAATAAGAGAGAGCTCATCTGAATAGTTCAATTTCCAAATGTTCCATTGATTGGAATCTGTTTCAAATGGGCTATTAAAGTAGAAGAAAATAATTTAATAGCTTAATATCTTTGTTACTGATGTACAGCAGAGTGCCGAACTTTCCTGTAAGAACATTTAATATCACTACATGCTGTCAGAACAGTGATAAGAGCCCGACAAACGCTACCAATCTGCTTCAAAATCCTTCCCGTATATCCACACCTTCGACATGCCGCAGATTTCTGGCTGCTCTGAGCTTGACTGTTTTGCCTCTCTGGCAAATTTTGTCCGGTTGTCGTCTTGTGAAGAGAGGTGGGACGCTTTCCTACCTCAACGGCTGATGTTGCTACAATCATCTCGGCTGCTTCAAGTTCTCAATGAACTCCTGATGTGGGGCATGAATCTAGAGTTGGCATCCCAGAGGAGAGTATACCTGTAAAGTTCTTCGATTGGGTTGGTGTGGAATTTTGATATCGCCGTGTGAACAAAGAACATCAGACTCTGTTTCATAAACAAAGTTATTTATCGCTAACACTACACTAATGAATTACTAAAATGTCTAAGATGAATACAGTTGGAAAGAAATGTCCAACACTATCTTACACTAAGATACTACAGAGCTACTCTAATATGCGACTGCTATCAGCTCCTTGCTAACACCTTCTCCTGGAACTCCAGAGGCAGGATTCTCCGGTCGCCGACACCAAAATCGCTGTTTACCGATTGGCCGGAGAATCAAGCTTCGCGCCCAAATCGGGGGCAGCGACACTTTCGCGATGCTCCACCCCCTCCAAAGTGGCGTACTCTAGGATCGTATGGATAGCCTCAGGATGAGGTCTTCCCTCCCGATGCTCCGCCCCCGACCGGCCGGGTTCCTGACGGCGTGGGTCTCTCATGGTATTCCCTGTCGGGAACTCGGCGTGGTGGCTGCGGATTCAGTCCAGCGCCGCCACAGTCGGGGGATGGGCCGATCTGCGGGCAGAGGGGGTGAAATTGGCAGGAGCTGGCACACTATTTGGCAGGCCGGGTCCGCACGCGGCCAGCCACATGTTGTACGGTGCGGCCGATGCACGGTGCCCATGCGCGGCCCGCGGACCCGGCAATTCTCCGGCCGTATCGGGAGCTCGAGCCGGGTGCTTTACGCTGCCTTCCTGCTAGCCCCCAGCCAAACGGAGGATTGGTAGCCGCTTTGCGCCGAGTTTTCGGTCGTGAAAGGCCACCGTTCCCACACCGGCGTCAGGACATTGCGTGAAAATGGGAGAATCCAGTCCATGGTGTGTCCGGGCCACGTGTCTGCATACGCGCACCACCTAGTGGTCGGATGCTGGAACTACAACAGTTATACATATATTATTATTTACATACAGATGATAATACAGATGGCAATCGGTGTCATCATAATGCCATTATAATGTGTTCTCATCGGTGGCATGACACCACATTAGGGGGCGAATTGAAACAGAAGCCTCGACTGGCCGTTGTCCCGGAGGCTTCCCCTGAATACGCTGCAGCCGTCTCGAGACGAGCGTAACGCAAGAGACCCATATCATTCCCTTCGGAAAGGAAGAAAGAAAATGCCCTTTGCTTTCCAAAATGGAAGCGGTCATTTCCCCCCCCCCCCCGGCTTTATGAAGCGTGAGTGTGAGCGATGACAAAGACAGTCCTGGGGCGGCACTTAGATGTCGACAAAGAGATTCATCGCCTTGTGTAATGAAGCTTCAGAGCATTGTTAAACCTCGGAGAGTTGCAAACGCCACAGCCTTTGGGAAACCCGAGTCTGCCTTACGCGGCAGCGCATTTGCATCATTGTAATCTGGCTTTTATTAATTCCCCCATCTTCTCCCATCCTTTGTTGGAATTGTTAATTTGCTCTTACTGCTACCCGTTCCAATGTTACTGCCTCACACATTCCATTAAACTGCCTTCCATTACGACGCATCAAACTAAGAGACCGTGAAATTAAATAAAAGTGGGTTTGTGAAGGGAATAGAGCCTCCTGGGTTCTTTCACAGGTGCTTGCTCACCTTGAGAGAAAGGGGGCGGAGGAAACTTGGGCAGGGATGGGAAAGGCTTCAATACTCGAATGGCAGATCGACATAAAGAGCTTGCGATCGCTGCGTCCCGTGTGGCAATCCTCTTCTGCATGAATGATTCCGACTCCACACTTCCGATGGTCCCCTGGACCCGCCCCTTAAGGGGATCAGACACCTGTCACTGAATTCAAGACAACACGAGGCTCAAGTGTACATCTCTTATGGGGCCTGTGCTTGGACTGCTGGTCTTATTTGGGTCTATAATATAGCCTGGGGGCTGGTTTAGCACAGTGGGCTAAACAGCTGGCTTGTAAGACAGAACAAGGCCAGCTGCGCGGGTTCAATTCCCGTACCGGTCTCCCCGAACAGGCGCCAGAATGTGGCGACTCGGGGATTTTCACAGTAACTTAATTGAAGCCTACTTGTGACAATAAGCGATTATTATATATATAGTGATGGGCCTGCCTGTTATGATCGGTGCTCCCAATTCGGTCTCCTCTACACCGGGAGTACTAAACGCAGACTGTGTGACCGCTTTGCGGAACACCTTTGCTCAGCCCATAAGCATGGCCCCAACCATACTGTTGCTCACCATGTTAACTCAGCATCTTGCTCTCGTATCCGAGCATCCGCCCTTGGCCTGCTGCACCACTCCCGTGAAGCCCGAAGCAAACTGGAGGAGCAGCACCTCATCTTCTAAGTGGTCGCGATACAGCCCTCTGGTCTCAACAGCTTCAGACTGAGATCTTTCTCAACCACCTGAACCCCCTTTTTTTAATATCCCAGACACCTATTCTGCCTCAATGCAAAATAACCTTCTCTTCCCCTCCCCCCCTCCCAAACGGGCCATCTGTTTCTCATTCGTAAGTTTGCTACACCGTGTTGCAATCTCTCCCAGCTACAGTTTAGTGTCCAACACGTTTTCCCTCTCGCTAGCCGGCACGGTAGCACAGTGGTTAGCACTGTTGCTTCACAGCTCCAGGGTCCCAGGTTCGATCCCCGGCTTGGGTCACTGTTTGTGCAGAGTCTGCACGTTCTCCCCGTGTCAGCGTGGGTTTCCTCCGGGTGCACAAGTTTCCTCCCACAAGTCCTGAAAGACGTGCTGTTAGGTAATTTTGGACATTCTGAATTCTCCCTTTGTGTACCCGAACAGGTGCCGGAATGTGGTGACTAGGGGATTTTCACAGTAACTTCAATGCAGTGTTAATGTAAGCCTACTTGTGACAATAAAGATAATTCTATAGTCTAGATGAAGAGTCGTACGGACTCGAAACGTTAACTCTGTTTTCTCTCCCTACAGGTGCAGCCTGATTTGCTGACTTTTTCTAGCATTCTCTCTTGTTTCGATTTAAAAAAAATAATAATAGTCCATTCCACTAACTCAACATTCCAGTCAATCCCTATTCCACCTCTTAAACAGACGTTCCATAGCGTGACAGGGCCACATTTTAGAATGCCAACAGGCGTACGAAGTGTTAAGCTAAGATGGACTTAGGGGAGCTGAAACTTGCCCAGTGTTTTTATGCAGCTGCCGTTTCTAAAAAAAAAAGAACAGATTTTTCGCGGAGCTGCCTCTCAACATGAGAACTGTTTTCGGCCAATTAATTCACATCATCTGTTTCAGATGGTAATCAGAGAGACCGAGTTGGAAGCCCAGTTTCAGTGAAGGAGAACTAGGCCCATATGCTGCTGTTTTTCAGTTGCTTCACTCTGAGCATTCTGATAACATATTTGCTTCCCCCCTCCCTCATAATCGGACTCGTGCTGGGATATCAAGTGCGGTGGGGGGGTCATTGCTGTCTGATCGAGTGCTTGTAAAGGTTCAAGCTGCTACAGCAACCCGGATAAGTGAACTGTGTAGCACCACTTTAATAAGGACACAGGGAGTCCACACCAATTAAAGTACAGAACTAGATTTAGTTACAATACGATGCATACAATTCCCGGTAGATCCCTACCGGATCTCTCTCTGGTCAGCGCCTCACTGGCTGACCTTATATATATATTGGTTAATTAGAGTTCCCCCTCCCCTAATGGGGGAGCGGATACTCCGCGAGGATCACTGCGAAGATAATCATTCCCACCCGTAGATCCCATGTGGGATATTACAATCACCACCTCATTCCCTAAGGCCGCCGCCCATTCCAATCTGCACCTTCCCCAATGACTTGCAAAGGTTGAGGTTGAGGAGTCCTTTCCCCAACGTTCCACGGGGCAACATCTTAAAGGGCCAGCCCATGCGGCCACTGCTCTCTCTCCGGCCCTGTCCAATCCCAGGAGCCCTCGGCCCGGGCCTCCTTTCAATTCCGCTGACAATTGAAAACAAAACCTCTCAACGGGCCACCTGTCTAACCCTTGGAAAATAATTCAGCCGCTTACACAGTGACGCGCATTTCACCGGATCAGCAAAATCATTGTGAATAACGCGCTCAGTCAGGGCTGACATTAATTTTAATTTGTCTACCTCAGCCTGACGATAGGCAAGTTTTGTGTTGATCTGTACCACTTCCGTTGTACAGCGCTGCATTCCATTTGTAACAAAGTGAAGCTGAATCTTCTTTGCTGTAGGCACGCAATTAGCCTGAGGGGAATTAAGCAGGACCAATCTATATGCTAAACATATCTGGACCGGAGGATTTATCTTTGATATAGACTGCAAACATACAGGCAAAGCAACTGTTTGTTGTTCCCAACAAGGAGGAGAGGGGGGGGGGGGGGGGGGGGGGGAGATGAGGTAATTCAGGGTGTAGTGATTAGGGAGCCACCAAGCTTGATGCCTCTATGACAACAGTTGCACATTTTTATTGTGTCCTTAAAGTGACAAAATATCCCCTTTTTTCAAAACATCCTTCACGTGTACTGCCTCCAAGCAAACATCCCCTCCCCTTCCCACACTCGGCCATCTATGCCTTGTTCTGAAACTTGCTACTCTTTGTTCCAAGGTCTCACATCTCGAACACGTTTTCTCCCCTCTTCAGTTCTGATGAAGAATCTAAAGGACGCGATACGATAACTCTGTTTCCTCTCCTTGCAGACGCTGCCAGAACTGCGGAGTTTTTCCATCATCCTGGATTCTTGCTTCACATTCCAGCATCCGCGACATTTTTCCCACGAGGGAGACTTGAGCACTGGAGAGCGAAGGCTTGATTAATTTGAAAGGGGGAAAGAGAGTTTGGGAGTCGAGGAAGTGTTCACTATTTGCTTATTAGGTGGTATCCCAGTGCCCAGTGACCAGGCGGCTGAAGGCACGGTGGCCAATGGTACGGAGTTGAAAGTTGGCCCACAGGTTGGGCAAGCGGTGAGATCTTGCAGGGTTTGAGTGCTGCAGGAGGTCGTAGAGATAGAGGGGTGAGGACCTGGAGAATTTGAGTACGAAGGTGAGGCATTGGCAGCCTGGGAGCCAATATACGTGTGAATCGGATTGGATGCAAGTCAGGATGGAGGTAGCAGAGGTTTGGGTGAGCTCTAGTGATGGAGGTTAGAAGACTCGAGGCCTGCCTAGAGAGCACTTATGCTAAATAATTGTGACATTTGTGGCACAGTGACACAGTGGATAGCACTGCTGTCTCACAGCGCCAGGGACCCGGGTTCAATTCCCACCTTGGGTCACTGTCTGTGTGGAGTTTGCACTCCCCCCACCCCCGCCGTGGGTTTCCTCCGGGTGCTCCGGTTTCCTCCCACAGTCCAAAGGTGTGCAGTTTAGGTGGACTGGCCATGCTAAATTGCCCCTAGTGTCCAAAAAAGATGTGCGCGTTAGGTTAAGGGGTTATTGGGATAGGGCAGGGGAATGAGCTTGGGTGGTGTGCTCTTTCAGAGGGTTGGTGCAGACTTGATGGGCTGAATAGCCTCCTTCTGCACTGTCAGGATGGGGAGGCAGTGGTGTAGTGGTATTGTGACTGGACTGGTAATCCAGAGACCCAGAGTAATGCTCAGATAACATGGGTTCGAATCCTGCCAGAGTAGATGGTGGAATTTGAAATCAATAAAAATCTGAAATTAAAAGTCAAATGCTGACCATAAAACCATTGTCGATTGTTGTAAAAACCCATCTGGTTCATTAATGTCCTTCAGGGAAGAAAATCTGCCATCCTTACCTGGTCTGGTCTACATGTGATCCCAGACCAACAGCAATGTCTAAAATGCCCTCAAGGATGGGCAATAAATGCTGGCCCAGCCAGCAACGTACACATCCCGTGAACGAATAAAGAAAAAAACCAACCATATGATTTTTCTCCCAGTTCGCTCATAGCAGAAAGCTGAAAATTAGTCACTGGAGTGTTCTAGAAGGGTTGGCAACACCAATCGTACTGGACATTTCAAGTGGATGTGAAGAATTGGCTCCATGATAACAAACGGGAATACACCATCAGAGTAGAGAATGCCGCAATAAGAATTGACTTTTGGTAGCACAGTGGTTAGCACTATTGTTTCACAGCGCCAGGGACCCGGGTTCGATTCCCGGCTTGGTTCACTGTCTGTGCGGAGTCTGCATGTTCTCTCCGTGTCTGTGTGGGCTTTGTAGCCATCTGGGATGACTACTTGCAATAAGCAACATGGACAGTCGCAAAGCATAACAGGAAAAATGGACAATGCAAGGTTCAGGCAGGCTCAGAGACTGAATGTATATTTGCGAGTGAGGAATCCAGACGGTATCGGAACGCCCAACCGATTAGCATTTTGATGGCCCATCTCCGTCAGACAAAGGACTGATACTTAAGCGACCGATACAATCCCAGACATTTTGGTGCCACTCCCTGTACTCAGGAAGCATAAACAACAGGGTTAATGACCCCTTAGGACACGCCCAGCCATCAAGGCACCCGCCACTTTATTGGTTCAAATCGAACAGTGATCAAGAATTACCCAATTAGACTTCCGGGTGCGGCGATGACCAGCTGAGTCGCACGTTTCGGCAGCTCCCTGTGAAACGGACTTTTGGGTTCTTGATAGGAGCCCCAACGGCAATTTTGACGGCTAAAAACACTGTGCGGTAAACCAGAAGGGAATCCCCCCTGGATACGGATGGAAAAAGGAGAGAGTGGCCAGATTGCAGTGGATCCTTTAGAACAGCGGCAAGGAAGGCAAGCAAAAACCAAGATGGCGTCGGAAGGTGGCAGTTTAACATGGGGCCCTGAACAACAAGAGTTCTTGAAATGCTGTGTGGAAGAGATCAAAAAGGAAATGAAGAAAGAGCTGTTGGCCCCGATACTACAGGCGATCGAAGGGCTAAAGGAGGAACAAAAGACCCAGGAGCGGGAGCTTCGGGTCGTGAAGGCAAAGGCAGCCGAGAATGAGGACGATATACAGGGCCTGGTGGTGAAGACGGAGACGCAGGAGGCACATCAGAAACGATGTGTGGAAAGGTTGGAGGCACTGGAAAACAACGCAAGGAGGAACAACCTGAGGATTCTTGGTCTTCCTGAAGGTGTGGAGGGAGCGGACGTCGGGGCATATGTGAGCACGATGCTGCACTCGTTAATGGGAGCGGAGGCCCCGGCGGGTCCGTTGGAGGTGGAGGGAGCATACCGAGTGATGGCGCGAGGACCGAGAGCAGGAGAAATTCCCAGAGCCATAGTGGTGAGATTCCTCCGTTTTAAGGATAGAGAAATGGTCCTTAGATGGGCGAAGAAAACTCGGAGCAGTAAATGGGAGAACGCGGTGATCCGCGTTTATCAAGACTGGAGTGCGGAGGTGGCGAGAAGGAGGGCGAGCTTTAATCGGGCCAAGGCGGTGCTTCATAAAAAGAAGATAAAATTTGGAATGCTGCAACCGGCAAGACTGTGGGTCACATATCAAGGGAGGCACCACTACGTTGAGACGGCGGATGAAGCGTGGACTTTTATTGTGGAAGAAAAACTGGAATGAGCGGGTTATTAAAAAGAACGTTCGAACAAAGTGGTGGGGCGAATGTGGGGGGCAAAGAGGGGTTTTATGTACTAATCCTGCGATGTGGTAACTTTTCTCTCTCCCACAGGTGGTGATGGGGGGAGGAGGGGAGGTGGAGGAGATGGGGCGTTGGCCATTGGGGGCGGGGCCAAGGGAGAAGCGCGGGCTTGGTTCCCGCGCTATGATAATCATGGCGGGAATAGAGAAGCAGGAAGGAGGGGGCGTCGCACGGTGCGAGCCGAGGTCACGGGGGGAAGCCGAGGTCAGCCAGAGTTTGCTGACTTCTGGGAGCAACATGGGGGGAGTAATTACGCTAGCGGGGGATCTAGCGGGGGGGGTGGGAGGGGGGAATTACTGGGTTGCTGCTGCTGGGGAGAGGGGGGAGTTGGTATGGGAGAGGATGGGCGGGGGGCACCGCCTGGGGGAGATACAGCTGCGTGGGAACCGGGTGAGGAGCTGGAAAAAGGTGATGGCTAATCGGCAAGGGGGGGGGGTAGGAAGCCCCCCAACTCGGCTGATCACGTGGAACGTGAGAGGGCTGAACAGGCCGACAAAGAGGGCACGGGTACTCGCACACCTTAAGAAACTTAAGGCAGATGTGGTTATGTTACAGGAAACGCACCTGAAACTGATAGACCAGGTTAGGCTACGCAAAGGATGGGTGGGGCAGGTGTTCCATTCGGGGCTCGATGCGAAAAACAGGGGGGTGGCTATATTAGTGGGGAAGCGGGTAATGTTCGAGGCAAAGACTATAGTGGCGGATAACGGGGGCAGATACGTGATGGTGAGTGGCAAACTACAGGGGGAGACGGTGGTTTTGGTAAACGTATATGCCCCGAACTGGGATGATGCCAATTTTATGAGGCGGATGCTAGGATGCATTCCGGACCTAGAGATGGGAAAGCTGATAATGGGGGGAGATTTTAATACGGTGTTGGAACCAGGGCTGGATAGGTCGAAGTCCAGGACTGGAAGGAGGCCGGCAGCAGCCAAGGTACTTAAAGATTTTATGGAGCAGATGGGAGGTGTAGACCCGTGGAGATTTAGCAGACCTAGGAGTAAGGAGTTCTCGTTTTTCTCCTATGTCCATAAAGTCTACTCGCGAATAGACTTTTTTGTGCTGGGTAGGGCATTGATCCCGAAGGTGAGGGGAACGGAGTACACAGCTATAGCCATTTCGGATCACGCTCCAGACTGGGTGGACTTGGAGATAGGGGAGGAAACAGGAGGGCGCCCACCCTGGAGAATGGACATGGGACTAATGGCAGATGAGGGGGTGTGTCTAAGGGTGAGGGGGTGCATTGAAAAGTACTTGGAACTCAATGATAATGGGGAGGTCCAGGTGGGAGTGGCCTGGGAGGCGTTGAAGGCGGTGGTTAGAGGGGAGCTGATATCAATAAGGGCACATAAAGGGAAGCAGGAGAGTAAGGAACGTGAGCGGTTGCTGCAAGAACTTTTGAGGGTGGACAGACAATATGCGGAAGCACCGGAGGAGGGACTGTACAGGGAAAGGCAAAGGCTTCATGTAGAATTTGACTTGCTGACTACAGGCACTGCAGAGGCACAATGGAGGAAGGCACAGGGTGTACAGTACGAATATGGGGAGAAGGCGAGCAGGTTGCTGGCACACCAATTGAGGAAAAGGGGAGCAGCGAGGGAAATAGGGGGAGTGAGGGCTGAGGAAGGAGAGATGGAGCGGGGAGCGGAGAGAGCGAATGGAGTGTTCAAGACATTTTATAAAAAATTATATGAAGCTCAACCCCCGGATGGGAGGGAGAGAATGATGGGCTTCTTGGATCGGCTGGAATTTCCCAAGGTGGAAGAGCAGGAAAGGGTGGGACTGGGAGCACAGATCGAGGTAGAAGAAGTGGTGAAAGGAATTAGGAGCATGCAGGCGGGAAAGGCCCCGGGACCGGATGGATTCCCAGTCGAATTCTATAGAAAATATGTGGACTTGCTCGCCCCGGTACTGACGAGGACCTTTAATGAGGCAAAGGAAAGGGGACAACTGCCCCCGACTATGTCTGAAGCAACGATATCGCTTCTCTTAAAGAAGGAAAAGGACCCGCTACAATGCGGGTCCTATGGACCTATTTCCCTCCTAAATGTAGATGCCAAGGTCCTGGCCAAGGTAATGGCAATGAGAATAGAGGAATGTGTCCCGGGGGTGGTCCACGAGGACCAAACTGGGTTTGTGAAGGGGAGACAGCTGAACACGAATATACGGAGGCTGTTAGGGGTAATGATGATGGCCCCACCAGAGGGAGAAACGGAGATAGTAGTGGCGATGGATGCCGAGAAAGCATTTGATAGAGTGGAGTGGGATTATTTGTGGGAGGTGTTGAGGAGATTTGGTTTTGGAGAGGGGTATGTTAGATGGGTGCAGCTGTTGTATAGGGCCCCAGTGGCGAGCGTGGTCACGAATGGACGGGGATCTGCATATTTTCGGCTCCATAGAGGGACAAGGCAGGGATGCCCTCTGTCCCCATTATTGTTTGCACTGGCGATTGAGCCCCTGGCGATAGCGTTGAGGGGTTCCAAGAAGTGGAGGGGAGTACTTAGGGGAGGAGAAGAGCACCGGGTATCTTTGTATGCGGACGATTTGCTACTATACGTGGCGGACCCGGCGGAGGGGATGCCAGAAATAATGCGGATACTTGGGGAGTTTGGGGATTTTTCAGGGTATAAATTGAACATGGGGAAAAGTGAGTTGTTTGTGGTGCATCCAGGGGTGCAGAGTAGAGAAATAGAGGACCTACCGTTGAGGAAGGTAACAAGGGACTTTCGTTACCTGGGGATCCAGATAGCTAAGAATTGGGGCACATTGCATAGGTTAAATTTAACGCGGTTGGTGGAACAGATGGAGGAGGATTTCAAGAGATGGGATATGGTATCCCTGTCAATGGCAGGGAGGGTGCAGGCGGTTAAGATGGTGGTCCTCCCGAGATTCCTCTTTGTGTTTCAGTGCCTCCCGGTGGTGATCACGAAGGCTTTTTTTAAAAGGATTGAAAAGAGCATCATGGGTTTTGTGTGGGCCGGGAAGACCCCGAGAGTGAGGAAGGGATTCTTACAGCGTAGCAGGGATGGGGGGGGCTGGCACTACCGAGCCTAAGTGAGTATTATTGGGCCGCTAATATTTCAATGGTGAGTAAGTGGATGGGAGAGGAGGAGGGAGCGGCGTGGAAGAGATTAGAGAGGGCGTCCTGTAGGGGGACTAGCCTACAGGCTATGGTGACAGCCCCATTGCCGTTCTCACCGAGGAACTACACCACAAGCCCGGTGGTGGTGGCTACACTGAAGATTTGGGGACAGTGGAGACGGCATAGGGGACAGACTGGAGCCTTGGGGGGGTCCCCGATAAGAAACAACCATAGGTTTGCCCCGGGGGGAATGGATGGGGGATATGGAATGTGGCAAAGAGCAGGAATAACGCAACTGAAAGATCTGTTTGTGGATGGGAAGTTCGCGAGTCTGGGAGCGCTGGCAGAGAAATATGGGTTGCCCCAAGGGAATGCATTCAGGTATATGCAACTGAGGGCTTTTGCGAGGCAACAGGTGAGGGAATTCCCGCAGCTCCCGACACAAGAGGTGCAGGACAGAGTGATCTCAAAGACATGGGTGGGGATGGTAAGGTGTCAGATATATATAGGGAAATGAGGGACGAAGGGGAGACTATGGTAGATGAACTAAAAGGGAAATGGGAAAAAGAGCTGGGGGAGGAGATCGAGGAGGGGCTGTGGGCAGATGCCCTAAGCAGGGTAAACTCGTCGTCCTCGTGTGCCAGGCTAAGCCTGATTCAGTTTAAGGTATTACACAGGGCACATATGACTGGAGCACGGCTCAGTAAATTTTTTGGGGTGGAGGATAGGTTTGCGAGGTGCTCGAGAAGCCCAGCGAATCATACCCATATGTTTTGGTCATGCCCGGCACTACAGGGGTTTTGGATGGGGGTGACAAAGGTGCTTTCAAAAGTAGTAGGAGTCCGGGTCGAACCAAGCTGGGGGTTGGCTATATTTGGGGTTGCACAAGAGCCGGGAGTGCAGGAGGCGAGAGAGGCCGATGTTTTGGCCTTTGCGTCCCTAGTAGCCCGGCGCAGGATATTGCTAATGTGGAAAGAAGCCAAGCCCCCGGGGGTGGAGACCTGGATAAATGACATGGCGGGGTTTATAAAGCTAGAGCGGATTAAGTTCGTCCTAAGGGGGTCGGCTCAAGGGTTCACCAGGCGGTGGCAACCGTTCGTCGAATACCTCGCAGAAAGATAGACGGAATGGGAAAAAGAAGGCAGCAGCAGCAGCCCAGGATTGGGGGGGGGGGGGGGGGGGGGAGGGGTGGGGGGGGGGGGAGGAGGAACCAGAAGGGCTCTCAGGGTTGTTAATATATACTGTATAGTATGTATAGGTCGTTGCTACAGATAATTATATATTGGACTGTTAAATTATATTTTTGGAGAGTGTTACTTGTGACAAGGCAGTTGCCAATTAGGGCTAGTTTTCATTTTTGTTATTTATTATTTATTCATTTTTTGTTTATAAAATAGGTCATTGTTATTTGTGTTGTTATAATATTGTGTAAAGGATGCACAATGTACTGTGTTGGTTGACCAAAAATTTTCAATAAAATATTTAATAAAAAAAAAAAGAATTACCCAATTAGTGGGGTCCAAACTGAAGGACCGCCCAAAAGAGCGCAAAAACCCCCAAGGATAAAGAGGGAGACCACCATGTGTTCGCTCTCTCTTGGCCCTGGCGCTCCGGCAACGTCTACTTCCAATTGCAGCACCACCAGAAGCAAGTTCAAGTTCAACGCCCGCTACCAGACGGATGAGCCCAGCTAAGCAGCAGTTACTTCTCCAGACCCGATAGACACAGATTTGAACAACGGCCCCTGTTCCTCTGACCTAAGCCGGGTGCCTGAAGTTAAGTACAGGTTGTCATAGTTGATAGGTGTAGTTTAACTAGTAGTGTTTATGTTGCATGAATAATGGTGTGTGTAAATAAAGTACCCTTGATCTTGAACTAACAAACTGGTTGTTGGGTCTTTGATCGATAGCCGGTTGAACCTTGTGGTGGTATCATTCGATACCTGGTGACTCTGAGCAATATAATATTGATATCCAAAGAAAGAAGGACAACCTCATTGATTGCCATAGTTACAGTAGGTAAAAAAGGCAACAGTTTCCTCTGGGCACTCCGGTTTCCTCCCACAAGTCCCGAAAGACGTGCTTGTTAGATGAATTGGACATACTGAATTCTCCCTCAGTATACCCGAACAGGTGCCGGAATGTGGTGACGAGGGGCTTTTCACAGTAACTTCATTGCAGTGTTAATGTAAGCCTACTTGTGACAATAAAGATTGTTATTATTATCACACAGAAGCAGCAGGTGTTAACTAATTTTGAAACCATGCTAGATTCACTCAGAGAATGCAATATGAAATGAAAATGAAATGAATGAAAATCGCTTATTGTCACGAGTATGCTTACTGTGAAGTTACTGTGAAAAGTCCCTAGTCGCCACATTCCGGCGCCTGTTCGGGGAGGCTGGTGCGGGAATCGAACCGTGCTCTGGCCTGCCTTGGTCTGCATGAAAAGCCAGCGATTTAGCCCAGTGTGCTAAATTTAAACATTTAAACTCCTCCCTCACCAACCTCCAGTGTCCGAATGGGCTCCTTTATAAACCACAGTGAAGCAAATTTTTACTGCAACAAAATGACCCAAATTGGTTATTTTTGGGGGTGACAGCCCCTGAATGAGGTACCCACTATTTGTTTTCCCTTTTCAGAAAATAAACGATCAACAAATTAAACAAAAACGAGAAGGGGGCGACTGTAACAAAAATCCAAAAGAATCAAAAAATTTACAGTGCAGAAGGAGGCCATTGGGCCCATCGAGTCTGCACCGGCCCTGGGAAAGAGCACCCTAGCTTAAGCCCACACCTCCACCCTATCCCCGTAACCCAGTAATCCCACCGAACCATTTTGGACACTAAGGGCAATTTAGAATGGCCAATCCACCCAACCTGCATATCTTTGGAAAAAGACCAAGGAAATTTAACTAATCAAACCAAAATGTTGTTCTGGGGGGGGGGGGGGGGCGGCGGGGCGGTGATGCCGCACCTCAAGCACCCGTGGAACCCACCGGATGTGGAGAGCTTGAAGCGTGCCAGCAGACACACTGTGACCCCCTACCCCGCCCAGGCCACCCAGCTGCGAACATAGCTGCGGTAGCGGGGCAAACAGTCGGGTCAGATGATGGTCTCTCTTTATACTGTTTTAATAAAACCAATAATCTGTACATTAAGCCCAAATGAGAGGGGACGATAGTCCCTGGTGGGGCGCTGACTCTAAAACAAAACGTCAAAAGGAAACTTAACTTATCAAAGTAAAATATCGTTTCCAGGAGTGATGATGCACTCTCGCCCTTGCGGTGCCCACCGGACGCGGAAGGCCTGAAGCATGCAGGTGGACGCTGTGTGCTCCATCTCCCTGGCTACCCGGCTGCAGGCATAGTCGTGGCAGAGGGGAGACAGTTGAATCTCTCTTCATACACTTTTAGAAAAACAATACTCAATAAATTAAACGAGAGGGGGCTCTGTAACTAAAACAAAACTTCAAAGGGAAAATTGACTAACTAAATGAAAATGTCATTATCGGGGTGATGAATCACCCCAGGCCCCCACAGATCAATCACACTGGTCACAGAAGGCCTGAAGTGTGGCAGGGGACACTGATTGCCCCCTCTCCAGGGGCTGTCCAGCCATGCAATGTAGCTGCGGTAGAGATGGGAAGGCAGTCAGGCCAGACGACAGTCTCTCTTTATATGTGCTCAAGGTGCTGAATCAATGGATGCCCTCCACCTCTACATCCTTAGCCGTAACAATACAATTAATATTCCATTACAAGAAGGCAGAGGGGTCAGAAGAGTGCAACAGAAAAACAGCCTTTTCAATAAAGCTGGAGGTTGTCCGGAACGCAAATACAATCAGGTGTTTCGTTGCTGCATTAAAAAAATGCTCAGCACTTTCCACTCTGTTCCATACTTCTACATGTTCTCTGCAAAAAGCTAATTGCTGCTGGAATTTATAATGATGTTGTACTTACATTCACCGACACCCTTTCAGGCTAAAATACCTCAATTATTTATGACTTCCAATTATGTCCATAATTGCCCTTGATATTCTAACTTTATAAGAGGAATGCAAACTGGCCTTTTTCTTTCTCCCTGGGGGATTACCTTTTGAATGCACTTTGTATAGATTCCAAGTGTTTAAACTTTGAAAAGACCTAGAAGTCCTGCAGTGTAAAATTATGGCAATTTTGGCACACATTTTTCACAGCTGTCAATGTTCCCTTTAAATACCTCAGAGTGATTCATAAACTATCACAACTTACAGCAGTTATTTTACAGAAAAATAAAGCCAGGCATTTATCCAGCATCTTTCTCATGCCACTCAGAAACGCCGCACAACACTTTGCACAACAGCAGCCAGGAGCACGAACAAAACCATTAAAGAGAGCTTATTTTCTAATGAGACTAATTTTATAACATTCTCCCCGTGTCTGTGTGGGTTTCCTCCGGGTCCTCCGGTTTCCCCCCACAGTCCAAAGATGTGCAGGTTAGGTGCTAAATTGCATCTGAGGGTGGGGTAGCAGGAATAGGGTGGGGGATTGGGCTTGAATGGGGTGGTCTTTCGAAGGCACTGCAGACTCGATGGGCTGAATGGCCTCCTTCTGCGCCTCATGGATTCTATGATTCCCGGTCAAGCTTCCGCAGGTTAACGTGGCGGCTAAATGCTTAGGCTTGGCGGGGATCAGAAGCAGGGTGAGTGTGAAAAGTAGCCAGCATGCGAGCTCATTAGCTCCATATAACTGGTGGCAAACTGGCAGTGTCAGTGGATTCGCGATCTGGGATCGTGGGTTCAAATCCCAATGTAGCACTGGATGAAATCTAATTTATCGTAAATAAATTTAGCGTACCCAATGCTTTTTTTTCCAATTAAGGGGCAATTTAGCGTGACCAATCCACCTACGCTGCACATCTTTGGGTTGTGGGGGCGAAACCCACGCAAACACGGGGAGAATGTGCAGACTCTGCACGGACAGTGACCCGGGGCCGGGATCGAACCCGAGTCCTCGGCGCGTGAGGCAGCAGCGCTAACCACTGCGCCACCGTGCAGCCCTACGGGCGAAATCTAATTTGAATGAAATCTGGACTATAAAAATAGTCTCACTGATGGTAACCCATGGCAACTATTGATTGTTGTTAAACCCCGTCTGTTTGACTGATGCCCCCTTTTTAGGGAAGGAAACCAGCCAGCCTTACCTGGCCTGGCCTACATGGGACTCCAGATTTACAGCAATGTGGTTGACTCTCAATTGCTCTCTGAAATGGCCGAGCGGGACACTCAGTTCAAGGGCAGTTAGCGGTGGGCATTGATGCCCACAGCCCGTGAAAGAATAAACAAAAGCTAGCAGGTTTCTGCAGGTGGTGGGGGACAATTCAGCTGCCTGAAGGCAGCCTCCTGGTGACAGATGTACAGGGCCTTGGTGAGACCATACTTCAAGCAATGCTCACAGTTTTGGTTTCTCAAAGAAAGGGTATGCTTGTCATCGAGCGAGTGCAGCGAAGGTTCTCCAGGCTGATTGTCGGGGTGGCAGGATTGTCATACGGAGGAGAGATTGGGTCGACTGTGTCTCGACTCGCTGGGATTTAGAAGAATGAGAGGGGATCTGATTGAGATGTATAAAGTTCTGACAGGGCCGGAAAGACTGGTAATCAGGGATGTTGTGTCCTCTGGCTGGGAGGGGGGGCATCAAGAACAAAGAGTCACATTCTCAGGATACGGGGTTGGCCATTTGGGACTGAGATGAGGAGAAACGTCTTCACTCAGAAGGTGGTGAACCTGTTGAATTCTCTACCACAGGAGTCTGTGGAGGCCAAAGCAATGAATATCTTTAAGAAGGAAAGACATAGGGGCGGCACGCTGGCCCAGTGATTAGCATTGCTGCCTCACGCCTCCGAGGACACGGGCTCGATCCCGGCCCCGGGCTATATATTGTGGGTACTTCATCAGGCACTGGAGAACCTTCAGAAGATATCAGAACTAAAGGTATCCCGGTGAATCCCTGCGAGGTGAAAGAAGTGTACTGTCACTGAGATAAAGTTGTCTAAATGAAATCTGTTCCCACAGTGAACATGCCTTATTGATTCCTCTTTACCAATCAATTTGATTTAGTCCATGCAGGTATAGTGCTGCTCCGAAGCGTAGGAACCAAAAATAAAATAGGTTGCTTTGTATACAAAGAACAAGAACAAAGAAATGTACAGCACAGGAACAGGCCCTTCGGCCCTCCAAGCCCGTGCCGACCATGCTGCCCGACTAAACTACATTCTTCTACACTTCCTGGGTCCGTATCCCTCTATTCCCATCCTATTCATGTATTTGTCAAGATGCCCCTTAAATGTCACTATCGTCCCTGCTTCCACCACCTCCTCCGGTAGTGAGTTCCAGGCACCCACTACCCTCTGCGTAAAAAACTTGCCTCGTACATCTACTCTAAACCTTGCCCCTCTCACCTTAAACCTATGCCCCCTAGTAATTGACCCCTCTACCCTGGGGAAAAGCCTCTGACTATCCACTCTGTCTATGCCCCTCATAATTTTGTAGACCTCTATCAGGTCGCCCCTCAACCTCCTTCGTTCCAGTGAGAACAAACCGAGTTTATTCAACCGCACCTCATAGCTAATGCCCTCCATACCAGGCAACATTCTGGTAAATCTCTTCTGCACCCTCTCTAAAGCCTCCACATCCTTCTGGTAGTGTGGCGACCAGAATTGAACACTATACTCCAAGTGTGGCCTAACTAAGGTTCTATACAGCTGCAACATGACTTGCCAATTCTTATACTCAATGCCCCGGCCAATGAAGGCAAGCATGCCGTATGCCTTCTTGACTACCTTCTCCACCTGTGTTGCCCTTTTCAATGACCTGTGGACCTGTACTCCTAGATCTCTTTGACTTTCAATACTCTTGAGGGTTCTACCATTCACTGTATATTCCCTACCTGCATTAGACCTTCCAAAATGCATTACCTCACATTTGTCCGGATTAAACTCCATCTGCCACCTCTCCGCCCAAGTCTCCAAACAAGCTAAATCCTGCTGTATCCTCTGACAGTCCTCATCGCTATCCACAATTCCACCAACCTTTGTCATCTGCAAACTTACTAATCAGACCAGTTACATTTTCCTCCAAATCATTTATATATATATATACTACAAAGAGCAAAGGTCCCAGCACTGATCCCTGTGGAACACCACTGGTCACAGCCCTCCAATTAGAAAAGCATCCTTCCATTGCTACTCTCTGCCTTCTATGACCTAGCCAGTTCTGTATCCAGACATAGAAAATGGGAGATATTTATAGTGTGGGGTGAGGGAATGAAAGATAAGTTATAGCCACAGAAGCCAAGGGAAAGGAGTGCTAATATCCACAGAAACCAAGGAATTTGTGGAAAGTGAAACAAAGTTAACGTTTGCAGTACAATGTGACTCCTCTTCAGGTCTGAACATAGAACAAAGGAAAGTACAGCACAGGAACAGGCCCTTCAGCCTTCCAAGCCTGCGCCTAACCTAAAACCTTCTATACTTCCTGGGCGCTTCTATTCTCATCCTATTCATGCATTTGTCAAGTCACCCCTTGAATGTCACTATTGTACTTGCTGCCACCGCCTCCGGCAGCATGTTCCAGGCACCCACTACCCTCTGTTTAAAAAAAAACAAAAACAACAAAAAAAACTCCCCTCTCGCATCTCCTCTCAAATTTACCCCTCGCACCTTAAACCTATGTCCCCCAGTAATTGACTCTTCCATCCTGGGGAAAAAGCTTCTGACTATCCACTCTGTCCATGTCCTTCATCATTTTGTAGACTCCTATCAAGTCGCCCTGCAACGTCCCATAGTTCTAACAAACCATGTTTATCCAACCTCTCTTATAGCTAATGCCCTCCATACCAGGCAACATCCTGTAACCTCTCCAAAGCCTCCACGTCCTACTGGTAGTGTTGGCGACCAGAATTGAACACTATTCCAAATGTGGCCTAACTAAGGTTCTCTCAGCTGCAGCATGACTCATCAATTTTTATACTTGATGCCCCGGCCGATGAAGGCAAGCATGCCATATGCCGCCTTGGTCACCTTCTCCACCTGCTTTGCCACTTTCAGTGGCCTGTGGACCTGTACACCCAGGTCCCTCTGCCTGTCAATACTCTCAAGGGTTCTGCCATTTGCTGTATAAAGAAGTCGAATTAAACTTTATTCACTCTAACTCTCTAGTTAAGTCTCCACAGATGCTGCCAGACTTGCTAAATTTTTTCAGCATTTTCTATTAAATGCAAATATCTAGCAGGTACAGTTTTTTGTTTTTATTAGAGAGAAGGACTCATTGAAGTGCAGTCACAGGTCACTTAGGACTTCTTTTCAAACTTTTTTTGCATGGATCCACTTTTGCCAACCGGCCAACCTTTGGGACCCACATCGGCAGACCTTTGTGACACATGCCATGTTGCTTACCTTAAATGTGAAAGAGGACGCTGCTTGGTCCTCTTTATCTCACTTTAATCGGGTTCAAAAGAGGAGAGGACAATGCACATATCAGGTGCAGACTGCCAGTTCCTTTGTGCCGTTTTCATCTTTATGAAAACAGAAAATCCAACCTCGCACATGTAGGTTGTCGTGAAGGACAATAGCAACAAAATGCGTGTTTTACTCAGTAGTGGAGACTCCTGGGAGGTGCAACTCCAGAATGCTGACGACCTCATGGGCTTTAGACATGTTTTTAATGGGGCATTACACATCAGCTATAGCACCATTGTTTCGAGCCAGCTCCAAGTTAATAACTGACTTTGGTGTCTCCACCTCAAAAGGAATTTCAAACATTGTGTTCCAGTTCAAAGTGGCTCATGTGTAAAACAAACAAACAAAAAAAATCTTCAAGTCGATTCTGACTCTTTGCCAACTATCGTAAATGCATGCGTGTCCTCTGGTTAATGACACAGCTGCCACTGAAAACAGTTTTTTGCTTGTCAACCCTTTCTTGAATTTGAATTCTATTAAATCTCTCCACAGTAATATTCCGATGAAAGCAAATTACTGCGGATACTAGAATCTGTAACCAAAAGATGAAATGCTGGAAAATCTCAGCAGGTCTGGCAACATCTGTAGGGAGAGAAAAAAGCTAACGTTTTGAGTCCAGATGACCCTTTGTCGAAGATAAAAACAAACAAACAAAGAACAAAGAAATGTACAGCACAGGAACAGGCCCTTTGGCCCTCCAAGCCCGCGCCGACCATGCTGCCCGACTAAACTACAATCTTCTACACTTCCTGGGTCCGTATCCCTCTATTCCCATCCTATTCATGTATTTGTCAAGATGCTCCTTAAATGTCACTATCGTCCCTGCTTCCACCACCTCCTCCGGTAGTGAGTTCCAGGCACCCACTACCCTCTGCGTAAAAAACTTGCCTCGTACATCTACTCTAAACCTTGCCCCTGTCACCTTAAACCTATGCCTCCTAGTAATTGACCCCTCTACCCCGGGGAAAAGCCTCTGACTATCCACTCTGTCTATGCCCCTCATAATTTTGTATACCTCTATCAGGTCTCCCCTCAACCTCCTTCGTTCCAGTGAGAACAAACCGAGTTTATTCAACCACTTCTCATAGCTAATGCCCTCCATACCAGGCAACATTCTGGTAAATCTCTTCTGCACCCTCTCTAAAGCCTCCACATCCTTCTGGTAGTGTGGCGACCAGAATTGAACACTATACTCCAAGTGTGGCCTAACTAAGGTTCTATACAGGTATAGATCGGTGGTAGGATTGGGGCCGATGCTCAACCATATCTGCCTGAAATTAGGCAGGTTCCTTTTTAAAAAAAAACAAAGAAAGGTGAATCAAAAGATATGAGGAACAAACGGGAGCTGAGGTCAGTCAGAGAGCAATTGCAATGTTTGCCACTTCCCTAAACAGGTTCTCACTCCGAGTCACTATTGAACTGGTGGTGTTTGCTTTGTGGGCTTTCTAGCCTAGTTTTTCCAAGTACTTTGTGTCATTGTGAGTCACAAGAGGGATTGACATAATCAGCTGCAGGAACCTACAGCTGCTTCCCTCCTGAAGGAATTGCACTTTCCGATGTCCTTCAGGCACCTCATCCAAGAGGCCCTTCCTTGCGTGTGAGATCAGCCGAGTGAATGCCGGTGTTCCGATCTCCACCCGAGGCCCACACCGGGGCCTAGTTGATAAACAGCCGGCATTAACTAATTCCCTCTGAGGCACCAAAGCCATTTATGGGATCTTGTCAAACCAGCAAACTCAGAAGGCGGGAGTATCTCAGAAGCAGGCCCTTCGGTCCACCCTATCCATTCCAGTGTCTATGCTCCACTTGATCTCTCTCACCTCACTTCATCTAACCCCTTCAACTTACCTTTAGAGACGCCTGTCTCCCTGTTTATCCAGCTTCGCGAAATGCTATTTACCTCAACTACTCCATCTGGTTGTGAGTTCCACACTCTAAACCTCTCTCTGAATTCTGCAGCGCTGATTGTAGCACATTGTTGTCACTGTGCACCAGTGGTGGAGGGAGTGAATGTTCAATGTTTGTGCATGGGCTGCCGATCAAGTGGGCTGCCCTGCCCTGGATGCTGTCAAGCATCAAGAGTATTATGGAAGCTGCACTCACCCAGGCAAGTAAGGGTTATTCCATCAGATACCCAACGGGCCTTGGAGAATCAGGCAGTGGCTAACTCGCCACACAATTCCCAGCCACTGACCTGCTCTTGTAGCCACTGGTCCAGTTCAGTTACTGGTCAATGGTAACCCCAGGGTTGACAGTGGGGGATCCAGCGAGGGTATTGCCATTGAATGGCAAGGGGTGTAGATTAGTGCAATATCCCACGTAGAGCCTACGGGGTAGGAATGCTCGCCTTCCCTGTAATCCTTGCGGAGTGCAAGCTCCCTGTTTGGAGCAGGGTATCTTAATTACCCAATGTATAACAAGTCAGCCAGGAAGGCACTGACCAGAATAGAAATCCAATAGGGATCTACCGGGTAGTGTACATATTGTCGGTGTAAATAAAACATTGTTTCTTATTTTACTCAGTGTGGATTCCCTGTGTCATTATGAAAATTAGATACTCCCTTGTTGGAGATTGTCATTGTCTGGCACTTGTGTGGCGTGTATGTTAGTTGGTATTTACTAGCACAACCCCTGGGTATTGTTCCTGCTGCATGCGGGCAGTATCTGGCAATTGTTGAATGGAAGTGAGTACTGCAGTCATCTGCGAACATCCCTACTTCTGACTGTATATTGGAGGGAAGGCTGTGAATTAATTGGCTGCGACCCAGTGACTGGTCATCGGCAGCATTTAATTGGTTGTAAAGCCCTCTGGGGCACCTTGAGTTTGTGAAATGTAAACACTTTCCTTAACTATGCGCGGCCTTCAACTCCTACACAATGTGACCTGCTTCCCCGTGAAGTTTTGAAGCTTTGAGCGATGTATCCTGCGGCACACTCCTTTCACTTTCACCAGCGTCGTTTGAATAGCCTCGACATAACAAATCACTCCTAAAAGCTTTTGGTGAGCGAGCAATCAGTGCCACGTACAACGGGGCCTGTCATTGATTTGCGAAGTGCTTTTTATTGAAGGATAATCTATCCTGGAGCAGTGGGATTTCAAGCTGAAAGAGTGCCTGTGATATTCCCAAGTGTCCGCTGCTTTTGACAGCCCTCCTGACAGCTAGTAAGTGACAGGCAGGAATGATTAGGCTGCTGCGGGGAGGGTTGGTGATGCAGTTGTCGGGATACACCAGCAGGACAACATGCAATCCGGGAAAATGATAATAATAATGATCTTTCTAAGCGATCGCCTCTTCCATTTTCGTTGCAGTTGCGATCTAAGGAAAATGTGGTCTCGGAAATCATTCATTATTCTAGGTTGGGAAATTAAATAGACTGACTGCACAGACATTCAGCACACTATGCCTTTCTGTTATGTTCTTGCCCGTCCTTCCTTTAAGTGCGCCGATGCTGTAAGCCTCAACTGCTCTTTGTGGTAGCCAGTTCCACACTCTCTGGATAAACTTGTTCCTGAATTCTGCACTTTGCGTTTTCCAAGATAAAAGTGAAATGGACAGAAGTGGAGTCAATTCTAATTTGTTCTTTCTTCCCGCACTTCCCGATTTCAATGTTCCCCGGCACGGTGGCAGAGTGGTTAGCACTGTTGCTTCACAGCGCCAGGGTCCCGGTTCGATTCCCGGCTTGGGTCACTGTCTGTGCGGAATCTGCACGTTCCCCCCGTGTCTGCATGGATTTCCTCCCAGTGCTCCGGTTTCCTCCCACAAGTCCCGAAAGACGTGCCTGTTAGGTGAATTGGACATTCTGAATTCTCCCTCCGTGTACCCGAACAGGCGGCGGAGTGTGGCGACGAGGGGATTTTCACAGTAATTTCATTGCAGTGTTACAGTGAGCCTACTTGTGATACCAATAAAGATTGTGATTATTATATTATAAACACAAGTCCATAAGACCATAAGATACAGGAGCAGAATTAGGCCATTCGGCCCATCGAGTCTGCTCCGCTATTCGTTCATGGCTGATATGTTCCTCATCCCCATTCTCCTGCCATCTCCCCAGGACCCCTGATCTTCTTTTATTTCTTTAAACCAACATTACTAGATGTAGGGGAGCTAGAGGAGTACATGTGGATTTGTCACATTATGTACTAAATGTGCGTTCTTTATTTTGCAGTGGGGGTGTCTCATTGACAAGATCCGGGGGCGCCTGTGTTTAAGCATAAACACCTTTTGTGGTAGGCTTTAACTATTTACAGTTCCAAGTATGATTTTGCACGGCGGTGCTCTCACCATACAGGCACTCTGCTTACAGAGCTCTGTTCTAGACCGACGTCTGACTATGCGACTACATACATCATACTGTGGGCAGCGCCACTCTCCAGTCCCACGTTAACCCTTGTTCTGCTGAGCACCTTATACGTGATTGTGAATGCAGGCTCATATCATCACCGGGGCTTTGTAGAAACGAGAGTTCCTCTCCTTCCCTTCTCTCACTTTGAGATTTTTGACAAAAGCTTGGGTTGTGCAAAATGCAAGTTGCTTCAGTACAAATGGTGGCTGATTAACACATTTTGAGAATAGGCTTGTGCTCTGTGCAGCTGTGAGGTGAATGTCCCTCGACCTGTGCCCAGCTTGCCCATTAGGCAGGACAAGTTGGCAAGCAGCATTTGAATTGACATTAAGGGGGTGTACATGCCGACACATCTGGCGCCAAAGTCAATTCTCATGTGGCAGCACAAGTGGCTCCAGGCAGCGCCGAAGATGCAAAGTAAATTCTTACCTGTGTGACCCTGGAGCCCAACATTAACACTGATGTCAAGTGCTGTGCCTGCGGGATCTGCTTCGCTAATTAAATCTGGCATGTTAACGAGCTCAAAGGCCAACGCTGTTCAGTGTTGTTGTTCATTTTTAATTGGATCACTGTGCTATTTGCAGCTGTTGCTTCGCAGCTTCCTCAGTTTGGGGGTCAGCCATGAGTCAGTGGGCAGGCCACTCATCTGTGAATCAGAAGGTGGTAGGTTCAAATCACATTCTGGAAATCCAGACCGACTCTCCAGCGCGGTGGTGAAGGAATGCTGCGTGTTTAGGAACGTTGTCTTCAGGATAAGCACTTTGGGATGTCCTGAGGTCGTGAAAGGTGCTCTATAAATGCACGAGGGGAGGTGGTGACGTAGTGGTATTGTCTCTGGGCTCATAGTCCAGAGACCCAGGGTAATACTCTGGGGAACCGGGTTCGAAAATAAATCTGGAATTAAAAGCCTAACGATGTCCACAAAACCAATGTCGATTGTCCAAAACCCATCTGGTTCACTAATGCCCTTTAGGGAGGGAAATCTGTCATTCTTACCTGGTCTGGCCTACCTGTGACTCCAGACCCCACAGCAATGTGATTGACTCTTAAATGGCTTCAGGGATGGGCAATAAATGCCGGTCCCACCAACGATGCCCACATCCCATCAACACCCTTATTTCCATTTTAAAAAGTCTACCTTTTTGACCATTAGGTCAAAGGGTTGTTGGTTCGAAACCGCTATAATCTCGGTGAACACTCCAATGTGCCAATGTACAGTAATAGGGGAGATGACGGTACTGTGATAATGTCACTGGACAAGTAATCTCTGGCGACACGCGTTCAAATCCCACCACGGCAGCTGGCGGATTTTAAATTCAAATTCACAATCCTGGAATGTAAAGCTAGCCTCAGTAACGATGACCATGAAACCATGGGCGGGATTCTCCGATTGCTCCCACCCGGTCAATGGACTTCTCCTTTGTCCGCACCTCGGCCGTGGTGATCTTGCGGCGGGCAGGGCGGAAGGAACCCGCCCTATTGCCGATTGTTGTAAAAACCCATCTGATTCACTAATGGCCCTTTAGGAATGGAAATCAGCCGTCCTTACCTGGTCTGGCCTACATGTGACTCCAGACCCACAGCAATGTGGTTGACTCTTAACTGCGATCTGAAACGGTCAAGCAAGACACTCAGATCAAATGGCAATAGAACAAAGAACAAAGAAAATCACAGCACAGGAACAGGCCCTTCGGCCCTCCCAGCCTGCGCCGATCCAGATCGTTTATCTAAACCTGTCGCCTATTTTCCAAGGATCTACTTATCTCTGTTCCCCGCCCGTTCATATATCTGTCTAGATGCATCTTAAATGATGCTATCGTGCCCGCCTCTACCACCTCCGCTGGCAAAGCGTTCCAGGCACCCAACACCCTCTGTGTAAAAAAATTTCCACGCACATCTCCCTTAAACTTTCCCCCTCTCACCTTGAAATCGTGACCCCTTGTAATTGACAACCCCACTCTTGGAAAAAGCTTGTTGCTATCCACCCTGTCCATACCTCTCAAAATTTTGTAGACCTCAATCAGGTCCCCCCTCAACCTCCGTCTTTCCAATTAAAACAATCCTAATCTACTCAATCTTTCTTCATAGCTAGCACTCTCCATACCAGGCAACATCCTGGTGAACCTCCTCTGCACCCTCTCTAAAGCACCCACATCCTTCTGGTAATGTGGCGACCAGAACTGCACGCAGTATTCCAAATGTGGCCTAACCAAAGTCCTATACAACTGTAACATGACCTGCCGACTCTTGTACTCAATACCCCGTCCGATGAAGGCAAGCATGCTGTATGCCTTCTTGATCACTCTATCGACCTGCGTTGCCACCTTCAGGGTACAATGGACCTGAACTCCCAGATCTCTCTGTACATCAATTTTCCCCAGGACTCTTCCATTGACCGTATAGTCTGCTCTTGAATTTGATCTTCCAAAATGCATCACCTCGCATTTGCCTGGATTGAACTCCATCTGCCATTTCTCTGCCCAACTCTCCAATCTATCTATATTTTGCTGTATTCTCTGACAGTCCTCCTCGCTATCTGCAACTCCACCAATCTTAGTATCATCTGCAAACTTGCTAATCAGACCACCTATACCTTCGTCCAGATCATTTATGTATATCACAAACAACAGTGGTCCGAGCACGGATCCCTGTGGAACACCACTAGTCACCTTTCTCCATTTTGAGACACTCCCTTCCATCACTACTCTCTGTCTCCTGTTGCCCAGCCAGTTCTTTATCCATCTAGCTAGTAATAGGTTAGGAGTGGGCAACAAATGCCAGTGGTGGCCACATCCCATAATAGAATGAGATAAAAAGAATGCTGCATTGTCAGAGGTGCCACCCTACCTGCCATGTTAGTGAATCTATTGATACCACTTGAAATAGTGCATATCTATCATTGTTTCCAATGGGGCCTGGCACTCACAGGGAACACAAATTGAGCGATCACTTGCTGTTAACGCTCACCCAAACAAGCTTAAGATCCCAGCCAAAAAAGCGACAGCGCCACCACCAATGCAGCCCTCCTCTGGTATAGGCATTACAGTGGCAGTGTAGATTAATGAGCTCAGGTTGTAGTGTGTGAATCAAACTCATAACTTGCCGACACTGTGGCCTAAGCCTGATGAGAGTGGTGTTATATTTATATATAATCAACTGGAGTATTGCCATGGGCAGTGCGCCCATGAACCCCTGACCAAGTGTAGACTGCAGGCAAGATCTCTTCTGGCTAATCAACCTCAGAAAATCGACCCGACAACTCCAAATTCACTCAGAGGTGTAGGACACAAGGACATGGGACCAAGGAGCAGGAGGAGGCCATTCGGCCCCTCGAACCTGCTCCGCCATTCAATAAGATCATGGCTGATCTGATAGTTGATGTGTTAGGCAGGTTTGGTCGATGTGGACTGCACTCGATGCAGGGAAGTTAGAAACAGATGTCTAACACAGGAGAAGATCCAACACTGTTTTATTCAAATAGATGAACTGCTGTACATATTCAGCTGTGGGTCGACACGATACTGATCTGACTAGTGACCTTGTAGTAGCCTGACCAGACTTACTAGCTACCGCATGGTGTTTGCATTTGCTAGCTCATGGACTCTGACTGTCTCAGTGGCTGGGTCCCGAGAGAGCGGGAAACCTAGAGCCCTCTGGCTTTATAGTGGTAGTGTCCTGTCTGGTGATTGGCTGTGCTGTGTTGTATGCTTACTGGTCATCCTCTGTGTCAATCACTGCCTGTCTGCATCTCATTATATACATAAGTGGATATTATGACAATAGTAATGTCAAATCTGCATCCTGCCCACCCCCGATAACTTATCACCCCCTTGCTTACCAAGCATCTATCAACGTCTACCTTAGAAATATTCAAAGACTCTGCTTCCACCGCCTTTTCAGGAAGAGCGTTCCAAAGGCTCAAGGCCCTCTGAGTGAACAAATTTCCCTCCTTACTTTTAAACAGTGACTTCCAGTTCTAGATTCTCCCACAAGGGGAAACATCTTCTCCCCACCCACTCCGTCAATACCCCTCAGGGTCTTGCATGTTTCAATCAAGTCGCCTCTCACTCTTCTAATCTCCAGCCGATACAAGCCAAACCTCACCAACCTGTCCTCATAGGACAACCCAGCCATTCCAGGTGTTAGTCTGATAAACCTTCTCTGAACTGTTGCATTTTCACCCTTTCTGAAATAAGGTGACCAATTGCTGTACACAATACTCCAGACGCAGTCTCACTGGTCCTCTGCTCAACTGGAGGACCATTTTGTATTCAATTCCCCTCGCAATAAATGATAACCTTCTATATTATCTTTCCTAATGACTGGCTTTACCCGTATATTTGCCTTCTATGATTCATGCACGAGGACACCCAAACCTCTCTGCATCTCAGAGCTCTGCAATCTCTCGCTATTTATATAATACGCTTCCCTTTTATTCTTCCTGCCAAAATGGACCAGTTCACATTTTCTGACATGATACTCCATTGGCCAGAACTTTTCCCACCACTGAACCTATCATTACCTTTTTGTCGCCTCCTTACGTCCTCTTCACAACTTACTTTCCGGCCTATCTTTGTGTCGTCAGCAAATTTGGCAACCATCCCTTTCATCTTTTCATCCAAGTCATTTATACAAACAGTACCGGCCCCAGCACCGATCCCATGTGGCACTCCACCCATTACGTTTTGCCAGCCTGTAAAAAAAACCATTTATACCTACTCTCAGCTTCCTGTTCGCCAGCCAACCATCTTTCCATGCCAATGTTACCCCCAATGGCATGAGCTTTTATTTTCCGCAATAACCTCTGATGTGGCAACTTATCAAATGCCTCCCGGAAATCTAAATACACTACGAGGATCCAAGGGCTGCCAGCCAATCAGAGGTTGAGACTCACCCAGGGGTCGAAGCCCCAGGTGAGTATCGGTGGGAGTGAGTCCGCAGGGTGGGTCTCCCGTGGTGGTGGTGGGAGTGGGGGGGGGGGCATAGGGCAGGTAGGGGGATGCCAACAGCAAGGGCAGGTGGGTAGGTCTCAGCACAACCCACAACCTTCTCAATGCCGGGTCCCTCGATCTGGCACTGAGCGCGTTTGAATGAGGCCTCCCACCCCACATGGAGAGTCCCTCCCCACTCATTGGTGGGTGGATACCAGCAGTAGCTGGATGCTGCGTCCCCCTCCCTGATATAGAAACCCAGGGGGCGTGCCTACCTGCGCTTGGCAATCTCAGCCCACGGCCATTCAATGGCCAACGGGGTTCAATTGGCTTGAGGGAAGCATTCTGCCCCCATCGTGGAGGAGGTCTTGCCTCTGAGGCTCCATTACTATGATAGTAAAGCTCTCAATTGGCCCCTGGGCAAGACGGACCACAAAGAGATGGGGGCGGAATTTGGCCGACACCGAAATTGGGAAAGGCGATTGGGCGGAGAATCCGTTTTGACGCCGACATCATGGCGGACGCCGGGTTCACACCAAATCGCAATTCTCCGTCGCCTTGACAGTGGCGTCAATGCGTTCTACCCCATACATACAGTAAACACCGTTTGCAAATCATTAGCGGGTCGAACCCGGTATTCTCCTGGACCTCCGCGATTCTCCGCCTCCATTGGCCAAATTTCCGATGGCGAGATTCACTTGGGCTTTTAAAAATTGTGAAACAGGCGTTGTGGCTTCTGAGGGGGGAGAGAGGGGGTACGGAAGGTGTCCAACATCGCCATAGTTTGCTGACAGTTGTGCCGCTGGCTGGGGGGGGGGGCGTCTGCCAGGGCCGGGGCGAGTAGCGGGAGGTGGCCAGGAGGTGGGCTGTGATGTCGGGGGGGACGGGCACGGAGCACCATTGCTGCAGCCGGAAAGGCAGCCGCGCAGCTGCGCATGTCGCCGACTGCCCACTGTGACCTTCGGGCCACAGGTCGTATGGTTGTCCCCCCAGCCCACCCCCCTAGGTACCCTCTGGCCCCAGCCCACCCATCAGCGGGATGGGCGTGTGTGGGGGAGTGTAATGTGTATGTGCAGCTGCAGCTTGTCAGCCTCCCGAGTGTCAAACTCGAACCTGGTGAATCCGGCATCTTTTTTCATTGGAATCGATTGTGTTCCACGTAGCACCGGTGCTAGCCCCTCAACGGTAGCGGAATCGGTCCAGGTACTGTCGTAGAAGTCCATGAATCGTGCCCCAGCACTTCAGCTCAGAAACGGAGAATCCCGCTCAGGACTTGTGTCTATATTTCTTTGACTATTTCTCTTTACCAGATGTAGAGGTGTTGAAAATGGAACAGTAGAAGAGGGTTAGGAGGTGCAGGGAGGCTGTTTGGCTGACAGGTCATCCATCATCTGAATGAATCATGGAATTTACAGTGCAGAAGGAGGCCATTCGGCCCATCGAGTCTGCACCGGTCCCTGGAAAGAGCACCTCACTCAAGCCCACACCTCCACCCTATCCCGTAACCCAGTAACTCCACTTAACCTTTTTGGACACTAAGGGCAATTTATCATGGCCAATCCACATAACCTGCACATCTTTGTACTGTGGGAGCAAACCGGAGCACCCGGAGGAAACCCACGCAGACACGGGGAGAACGTGTAGACTCCGCACAGACAGTGATCCAAGCCGGGAATCGAACCTGGGACCCTGTCACTGTGAAGCAACAGTGCTAACCACTGTGCTACCCCATGGTCATGAGTAATGAGTTTTTCTTGCTTTCCAATTGAGGTGGGAAGGCATCGCATCACACGGACGGATGTGTTGGCTGACTAACGGTTGGAGCGTGGGGGGAAAATATAGAATATAGAACATAAAGTGCAGAAGGAGGACATTCGGCCCATTGCGTGTGCACCAACCCACTTAAGCCCTCACTTCCACCCTATCCCAATAACCCCTCCTAACCTTTTTGCACACTGAGGGCAATTTAGCATGGTCAATCCACCTAACCTGCACATCTTTGGACTGTGGGAGAAAACCGGAGCACCCGGAGGAAACCCACGCAGACACGGGGGGGACCTGCAGACTCCGCACAGACAGTGACCCAGCAGGGAATTGAACCTGGGACCCTGGCGCTATGAAGCCACAGTGCTATCCACTTGTGCTACCGTGCATACACATGGAAAGTCAAGCGATAAAACCTTCAGGAATACATTTAATCACAGTTGGCAAACGTATCCCCACCACCTCCATAAACACCATTAATGTCAATCCTTCCCACTCTTTAAAATGTTTGAGTTTAAATGTCAAACCAAAATTTCAAAACAAATCGCATAATTTATTTATTAAATCATTAAATTATGTCCTGTTCCACGATTGAGGGTTATTGATGATATTTGAGGGTTTTCACTGTTGACCGTTGAGGGGTTTTATTTGCTGTAATATTGGGACTTATTTCAGTGATTCTGTGAAAAATAAAGAGAACAGTCTTTCCAAGGGGACAGAGTTGTCACTGAACATCCCAGAGCTCCCGGTTAGTCGGGCCAAACACATGAAATATGCTAAATGCACAATCATATTGTCATAACATTTGTGCGAGAGTGTTTCCATAGATTTTGATGGATGTCTTCAATAAGGATTTTTATCTGACGCGGGGGGAATATAAACAGCAGTGAAACAAATCTATCGTATTGGCCGCACACGTTTTGGCTTTCAGACTAAATCCACATTTCTCTCGTACCAAAGATGGGCATCTTCCGTTAAAGCTGACTTACAGAATGTGGGCGTCGCTGGGCCTCAGCATTTATTGCCCATCCCTAACTGCCCTTGGGACGTTAAGTACCAGTAAGGTAAGTACCTCCCCCACTTAGTTAATTCATGGTCTCCCCGGTGAGCAACTTCATGCAGATTACAAGATACACATGGAGAAAGCAGTTCATTCAGTGCATAAAAGCTCATCCAGGAATGTGTCCCTCATCACATGACTCCAAGACTTTCACCTCAGTTACTACGGCTCAGGAAATAAACGTTTACGCACCTACCTGGCTAGTTTCGCAGCAACAAAACAGTCCCTTTGATCCATGCCTGGGTTATGTACCACAAGAGCATTTTGTAACATTCTCAGATCACTCATGTCCCCCCTTCCTCCACCATGTATTTATCAGCTTCTCCTTAAATACATCAACGCTATGCGCCTCAACTCCTTCATGCTTTAACGGGTTCTATATTCCACCCACTTTCTGGGTTAGAAACATGGAAACAGTAAAGAAAAAACTCCTGCTCTCTTCCCATGCCCCTTGATGCTTTTAGTGTTGTGTTATGGGCCAGGGTTTAGAGAACCCCAAAGTGTATCGTGGAGTTCACCTGACCCACAACTTTTACTAGATTGTGGTATGGGGAGCACACGGCCCACTCTACAGGTGTGGTACAGCAGAAATAGAAAAGTATTTTTTAAAGCAAAACAATGTTTATTCTATGAACTCAAGTTAACCTTTTTAAAACATACAGTGAACATCTTAGCAACCATCAATTCAAACACAACCCCCAAAGAATACAACACTAAGTAATTTGTAAGCTGTCCTTTTAACATCCAGAAGACTTTAAAAAAAAACTTTCAGCAGAAGCACATCAGGTTAAAGTCACTACTAAGAGCAGTTATTAGTTTTAAATCACCAAAGGATCGATTTACATTCTTTAGCTTACAGAGAGAGAGACTCTAATACCCCTTCTGGCTGTGACTGCAGCTATCCAGCTTTGAAAACGAAACTAAAACACACCCTGCAGCAAACAGCCTAAAATGAAAGTAAAAAGCTGACAGACAGCCCAGCTCCACCCACTCTCTGACATCACTGCAGTAATAAACACGCATTTCCTAAAGGTACTCTCACTACAGCTGCTTATATACACACCCATTTATAAACACCCATTTCTTAAACGTACCCTCACATGACAGTCGACAAATCTATTTATTTCCTTCTCTAATGTATCAGTGACTTGGCCTCCACAGTCTTCTGTGGTGGAGAATTCCACAGGTTCGCCATCCTCTGAGTGAAGACGTTTCTCCTCATCTCCGTCCAAAATGGCCGACCCCACTTCCTGAGACTGTGACTCCTTGTTCGAGACCCTTCCCCAGCCAGAGAAAACAACATCTCTGAATCCAGTCTGTCCAACCCTGTCAGAATTTTATACGTTTTAATGAGATCCCTTCTCATTCTTCTAAACTCCAGTGAATACAGGCCGAGGTGACCTAATCTCTCCTCCTAGAACAATCCTGCCATCCCAGCAATCAATCTGGTGAACCTTCACTGCACTCCCTCGAAGGCAAGTATGTCCTTTCTTAGATAAGGAGACCAAAACTTCTCACATCACTCTGGGCGTGATCTCACCAAGGCCCTGTACATCTGCAGTAAGACATCCTTGTTCCTGTATTCAAGTCCTCTTGTAAGGAAGGTCAACATACCACTTGCCTTCCTAACTGTGTGCTGCACCTGAATGCTTGCTTTCAGTGATGGGTGTACAAGGACACCCAGGTCCCTTTGTAAATTTCCTCATCTATCACCATTTCAGTCATACTCTGCCATTCTCTTTCGCTGTCCGAAGTGGATCACTTCACATTTATCTGCACTATACTGCATCTGCCACACATTTGCTCATTCACTCAAATTGTCTAAATCACGCTGAAGCATCTTCACATCGTCCTCGCCAATCACATTCCCACTGAGATTCCAAACGTGAAAATATTACACTAGGTTCCTTCATCCAAATCATTGACGTACATCGTGAACAACCAAGGCCCAATTAATGATCCCTGCTGGACAGCATTGGTCACCGCCCACCACTTTGATAAAGATCCATTTATTCCTACTCTGTTTCCTGTCTACTAACCAATTCTCAAATGCCATCATATTGCTCCCTAACCCATGTGCTTTAATTTTGCACATTAACCTCTTCTAGAACATAGAACATAGAACATACAGTGCAGAAGGAGGCCATTCGGCCCATCGAGTCTGCACCGACCCACTTAAGCTCTCACTTCCACGCTATCCCCGTAACCCAATAACCCCTCCTAACCTTTTGCACACTAAGGACAATTTAGCACGGCCAATCCACCTAACCTGCACGTCTTTGGATTGTGGGAGGGAACTGGAGGAAACACAGGCAGGCACGGGGAGAACGTGCAGACTCCACACAGACAGTGACCCAGCGGGGAATCGAACCTGGGACCTTGGCGCTGTGAAGGCACAGTGCTAATCACTTGTGCTACTGTGCGGTGGGACTTCATCAAAATCCAAATACACCACATCCACTGGTTGACCCTTGTCTATTCTATTAGTTAAATATTTATAAAACTCCAATAGATCTGTCAAACATGATTTGGCTTTCATAAATCCATGTTGACGTTGTCTAATCCCATTGATATTTTCGAAGTGTCCTGTTATCACATCCTTTATTTTAGACTCCAGCATTTTCCCTACTACTGATGTTGGTCTGACTAGTCTGTAATTTCCTGTTTTCTCCCTCCCTCCTTTTTTAAATAACATTTACCGCTCTTCAATCTGCAGGGAATGTTCCAGAATCTAGAGAATTTTGGAAGATAACAACCAGCACCCACTATTTCCATAGCCATGTCCTTTAGCATCCCGGATTGTAAATTATCAGGCCCTCCGGATTTATCATCATTAATTTCTCCAGCACTTTTATTTAGTAAAACAAATTTCCTTCAATTCTTCCTTCTCACAAGACTCTTTGTTCCCTTGCATTTCTGGAGAGTTATTTGTGTCTTCCCCTGTGAAGACAGAACTAAAGGAATTGTTTAATTGCTCCTCTATTTCCTTGTTCTCTGTTACATATTCTCCGTTTCGGACAGTAATGGACCTACATTTGTCTTCACTACACTTTTCTTTCTAGAAGCTTTTCATACCCCCTCACTCCCCCTCAGCAGCTTTTACTGCACGTGCGGAGTGGAGCGCATTGACGCCACTGTCGAGGCACCGGAGAATTTCGTTTTAGCGTGAAAATGGCGCCCACCAGAATTTTGGCGCCAAAACCGAATCTCCGCCCAATCTCATTTCCCGATTCCAGCGTCAGCCGGCGGATAATCCTGCCCGTTATGTTTATTAAGATTTTCCAGACAGAAACATAAATGTAAACATCAGGGGCTGGATTCCCCGCCCTGCCGGTGGGATGCTCCATTACGCTGGCTAGTCAATGGGGTTTTCCCATTGTGGGGCAGCCCCACGCCATCGGGGAACCCCTGGGCTGCCAGCCAAATGGAGCATCCCGCCGGCGGAGGATCCAGCCCCAGGTTGCATTCATGTCTTGTGATTCAGAGAGGAGAGAAAAAAAGTAGAAAGCCAGTGATCTGTCACCCGTGGTGGGAATCGAACCTGGGTCCCTGCCGCTGTGAGGCAGCAGTGCTAACCACAGTGCCACCGTGCCGCCCCAAACATTACTGCAGTCTGTAGATCCATCGCGGTATCGCCACACAACACCGCTGAGCGCTCAAGTTCCTTGAAACGGTTTTCCCGAAATTCAGAGGCTGCTTTGCGATGGAGGCCTTCAACTCTTCCCTGACTGAGACTATCTCCGAGCCGAGGCTTGTTGCCACTGTATCGATTTTCCAACATACATCACTTTTGAGCGACTCCGATGCATCCATAGATGGCTCTACACGTAAACAGGCCCCCTTTTCGGTGCGATTCGTTTCTCCGCCAGCGTGAATGACATCAGGAGAGGCCGAGGCTTTCGGGCAGCAGCCGCATGAGATTGGGTTCCAGGCGTTTCTCACAGTTTTGCGAGCAAAATTGTATGCACTGGCATATAATGTCATTGAGATGTTAATTGAGAGACAGAAAAATCCCCCCGCCGGAGTCTGATTCTTCACATTTCTGATACTAATTTAGAGCATTTGTCGTTCACCTTGCACAAAATGTCCTCGTACCAGGAGGGGCAGAAAAACACAAAGTATCCCACTTTGCGAATCATTGCTTAAAATTACACTTCAGCAAAACTTTCCGGAGTTCATTTTATGCAATCAGAAGGGATTGTACTTGCTGAAGGTTCGAGTAGATGAATGACAAAGGCTTCTGATAGAGAATTGCTGAAGAATCTGGAATACGTCTGCAGCGAGCTGAGGAAAACGTAGCGAAGAGACACCTCACTCTGAAAGATACTTGCGGTGTGACTGACCACGGCTGAGCCTTGAATCGCTAAAGACTGTGGGTTGGATTCTCCGTTGCTGCGGCTAAGTGCTGACACCAACGGAGGATCCGTGGAGTTTCATGATGGAGAAATCGGCGCCATGAGGGGCTAGCATTGGCGCCGTGTGAAACACCTGCGGAACATGCGGAAAATCGCCGGGTCCGTGCTGGACAAGCGCAGGGCTGACAAGCTGCAGCCGCGCGGATGCCTACAGCCCCACACATGCACCGAACGCACCGGAAAAGATGGCGGCGGTTGTGCTGGACCGTGTACCCGTCCACTCCGACCCCACAGCCCCCCTCTTGGTCACCGCCCACTACTCCCCCCTCCACCCCTGGCAGAAGCCCCCCCCCCCCCCGGCCTGCGGCACGACCATCGGCGATGTATGGCGGTGCTGGACACTGTCCGTACGCCCCCTCTCTCTCCGCAGCCACCACACGAGGTTCACGACTGTTGAGACCACATGTGGCCAGCGCCGTCGGGACCTCGGGCCATCGGAGGCGGAGCATCGCGGGTGGGCCCGATAATGAGATGCCGAACGCGGTCACAGCTGCGCGCGGCGCGCCTCGCAATGACGGCAATTTGGAGGGGGGGGGGCAGAGCATCGCGACTGGGCGCCAAACCGGCGCCTGCTGCGATCCCGGCGTCGGGAGCTATTCTCTGCCTGATTGCCATTCCCGATTTCGGTGTCCGGCAACAGAGAATCCCGCCTGGGGACTTTGTGACGGGATTCTCCGGAACATTCTTTGTACTATAAGGGTGAGGGAAAATTGGAGGTGGAAACCCTCGAGAAATGGCAAAAAAATTGCTCAGGGATTTCAACCCCCCCCCCATTCTTTTTCTGTTTAGCTGTGGCGGTATCACAGCCTAATATCTGCGTTCATAGAATTTCATAGAATTTACAGTGCAGAATTATACAGTTCCGCCAGCATTTGCATGGGTAGCGTTAGCTCAAACAGCCATCCTTTGGAGGCATTGAGGGTGAGCAGTAGAAAGTCCCACACAAGTTCACCCCTCCCCGTTGTTCATCACACAGGCTTGACATGAAGTTTGGACCAGAGAATGAATCCAGTTGAGATGCCCAACAGAAGTACTGTTCAGCACTGGAGGGCGGAGAGCTCCAATTCAGTTTGTCAGGCCACGCTTGTGCATCCCGCGGGTGAGCTGGTGAATTTGTCACCTTTGGCGTCACATTTGTTTCCCGGGGGATTGCTGGTTTCCCAAGATCCAGGCTGCGATCAATTGAATCGATGCTCCCAAGGCTAGCTCAACAGGAAGAGCTTTCATTCCAAGAGTTTGCCCGATTGTGTGCATGTTAAATATTGTGTTATCTGTAAATATCTAGGAACTAATTATCTAGGAACTAACGTGTTGTGTAACTCTTCCAGGGGGTCACATTTCACAGCTGCACTAGAGACTGAAGTACACAACCAGTTCAACCCAGACAGCAAAGCAAATGTAAACATAACAATGATAGCATGCACCCTGGAAATAAAGCCAGCATGGAGCTCCATGCCAACACCCCGTAGCTATAAACCACCATGGGGTGGGTTAACGAGGGACGGGTGGGGCTTCGGCCCCTCACTGGAGCTGTCAGCCAATCCGAATACCTCTCCATCAGTCCTGGCAGCGCCGGGAAGGCGCCAGCGGCCGTTGCCATGGTTGCAAAAGACGAAGAATGCGTGCCAGCGTTAGGCAGCAAGGACGAGCAGCCACCCAAGTGGTGGGAAGGAAGTCGAAGCCTCGACCGTCACGCCTGACTACAGCATGCATGTAAAAGAGTAATTTGCCACAGAAACTCAGGGCGGATTCTCTAGCCCTCTCCGTTGGCGGGATCTTCTGGGGTTGACCCCTGTCACGGGTTCACCGGCGGTGGGACGAGCGAGCCATGAAAATTCCCATTGGCTTTGGCAGGACCGGAATATCCCACCGTTGGTCAATAGTGAGCCGTCTCTGCCACGGGGATACCCACCACAAGGGGGCTTGGAAACTCTAGCCTCAGACTCCATAAGTGACCCATCAGATGATATCTCATGAATAGTTACAGCTGGTGCTGCCCCTTTGGAAGGGCAACGTCGGTAGTCTTGCTTCGCCAGCCCGGCAGATTTTCCCAAATCAAATAGCTACGCAATCCCCTTCTGTAGGTTCCTGTTGTATCTGCTTCCACCATCCTTTCAGGCTGCACAATCCAGATCACGACACACTGATGAAAGTCGCTGTAGCAACACTCCAGTCCTTACCTTTCAAAAGGCTTCGGGGGATTTCCATAGGTTGACATTGCTGGCGCTGAAACCATTTTCAAACTCAAATCTCCTCACATCTATGACATCCATTCAGATTGGTTCTGTGTTTCATCTGCACAAATAGTGATGTGTTGACATTAAATGTCCCAGATTAATTTTCCTAGACGAGAATAAAAAAGATCCATTATTGCCTCAAATGTTGTACATGGGTCCCCCAGCAGAAGTAAGCCTATTATAAATGCAACTGGGGTCTGTAACTCTCCAGATCCTTCCAAATGTCATGACATTTCAGCCAAGTACAATTAAAATTCCATACATCGCTACCCATTCCCCTGCTAGACCCTTTGAGATTGTTAAATTATCTTTTGTGCATGTTCTGCTGAGTCCCTTCAGGGCGAGATTACCCACGCTTCACAATAGAGAAAATATTAGCGCTCCACTTGTCATACCTGGTGATATGCGACACATTTCTTCCAAAGAAACCGTTAACCCTCTCTTAAATTATTTCAATGTGTCTGTTCATCCGTCTGTCCGTCTGTCCATCTGTCCATCCATCTGTCTGCCCGTCTGTTCATCAATCAAACATTAAAATCTTTTTAAAAAAAAATAATTTTAGAGTACCCAATTATTTTTTTTCCCAATTAAGGGCAATCTAACGTGGCCAATCCACCTATCTTGCACATCTTTGGGTTGTGGGGATGAAACCCACGCAGGCATGGGGAGAATGTGCAAGAAACATTAAAATCTCATGTATGGTCGTAGTTTCTGCCTTTCATGTTTTCACATTTTGGTCACCTTTTTGCACCTTTTCCATTATAAATCCCTATGTCAACATTTATCACAGAAGCTTCCTATGTAAACTTGTCACGCTATAATTACAGCTCCTGCCAATAGCAGTCCTTTTGTCCTGCCATTTGCTCAAGATGTGCTGCCGAATATTAACTTGTCATAATGGTCATCGTTCACTGGAGATCCAGTCACAAAATATCCACCCTGTTCACAGAGGCAGCAGTGTGTCCCATCCACAAGATGTATCCATAGATTCCCTACAGTACAGCAAGAGGCCATTCGACCCATCGGGTCTGCATTGACCCTCCGAACGAGCATCCGACCTGGGCCCGCTCTCCTGCCCTAACCCCGTAATCCCACCTCACCTGCGCGTCCCTGGACACTAAGGGGCAATTTTTAGCATGGCCAATCCACCTAACCTGCACATCTTTGGACTTGTGGGAGGAAACCGGAGCACCCGGAGGAAACCCACGCAGTCACGGGGAGAAAGTGCAAACTACGCACAGACAGTCACCCAAGCCGGGAATTGAACCCGGGAACATGACGGTGTGAGGCAGCAGTGCTGACCCACCGTGCCAAAGCTTCTTCGATAGCACCTTCCAAACCCAGAGCCTTTACCACCGAGAAAGACAAGGGCATCCGGTACATATCAATCAGCATCATAAAAAGACAGGTCACCTTGTCATTGTTGGACCTGGCTGTGAAAGTCAGCTACTGGATGTCTTACAACAGCGGACACACTTCAAAAGTACTTAATTGTTATAAACCTTCTTTAGGATGTCATGAAAGGTGCTATAAAAATGAATGGGTGGGATTAGCCGTTGCCCGACGCCGATATCGTAATCGGTGATTGGGTGGAGAATTCCTTCCGATGCCTAAATCAGGGGGGGTTGCCAGTTTGCCATCAATTTTCGAGGCTGCGCACACTCCGAAATGGCGGCATAGCGCCGCGCGCCGCACACCGTTGGAACGTCGTTGGCGAGTCACCGGAAGGCCCTCCCCCGACGCTCTGCCCCCGGTGGGCCGGGTTCCCGAATGCACGGTTGCCGTGTGGTCTGAGCGGTCGGGAACCCAGCCTGGCGGCTGCGGACTGTGCCCAGCACAGCCACAGTTGTCCGGGATCCGTGCCGCTGGCCGGGGTGGGGACTTCGCGAGGGCTGGGGGGGACTGGTGGGAGGGGGTGGCCTGAGGGGTGGCATTTGGCGGGCCGGGTCCGCTCGCGGCCGGCGCCATGTTGTACAGCGCTACCGCTGCTGGTCGTCGCCGTGCGGATGCGTGGCTGCGGACCCGGTCATTCTCCGGCAGTTTTTGGTGCCGGAGCCCGGCGTTCCCCCATCGTCGCTTCGAGCTCCTCACCGGCTTCGTAATCAGTGAGGGTCCGGCGCCAATTTTGGTATCAAAAAACGCCTGCACTTAGCCGCTGAAACGGAGAATTCAGCCCAATATATTTCCTTTGTTTTTTCAAACAGAAACACTTGTCTGCAAAGCACCCACTTGACGCCATAACGTTCATTAACTTCAAAGCATTCATTGCATGTGAAGTCCTTTGTGGGGCAGTTCTGAGAGCAGCGATAAGGTTCTAGATCAATGCCGACCCTTTGTACCGCAAATAAATGTTTTGTATTGACAAATTCTCTCACTCCGTTTTGCCAAATTGAGATGAAGTGAGGAGACTGGTGAATTCTCTGGCTCAGCCTGTCATCAAACAGCCCGTACACCCCAGCAGAGCGACGAAAACGATTTCCCTTTTGCCAGAGGCGTATTATGATGAAGGAAAACAACCTGGTTTTAGGAGGAGTAAAGTGATTAAAAAGGAGCCTTCTGCCCACCGCTCCCCTCCCCCCTGTAAATGCGCTAGCTGGTGCGATCTCTGTGGCAGTCGCTCAGGATGATTCGCCCTCAAGCCTGATGTGCTGCGACCAGGCGGTGGGAAATAATGGAGAATGGATCACGTCCTATAGCCTGGACCAGTCACGAGCAGCAACATTGTGCTGATAGGGCATTGGATGCAGATTCAATAATTATTCATCCTGGTGGTCATCGCTCGTCAGACACAAGATGGCGTGATTTAGCGGCCTCGCGCGTCCGACTTGGTGTCGGGATGAGATTGTTGTTGAATCTTGCGAGAGGCCTCCGGCAATGTTTGAAACGTCTGGCGAGATTCAATGGAATCTCGCGAGGTGTCGCGGTCTGGATTTTGTTTCGCTGGGCGAGATTCAGGCGCGTACATTTGAAGGATTAGCCTTACAGCTCATTTGTCCTTTCGGGAAGGAAGTCTGTCGTTCTTACCCGGTCTGGCCTACATGTGACTCCAGACCCACTGCAATGTGAACATAGAACAGACAGTGCAGAAGGCACCCCTTCGGCCCGTCGTGCCTGCTTACACCCTATCCCCGTAATTCAATAACCTGTCCTCACCTTTTTCGTCACGAAGGACAATTTATCACGGCCTATCCACCTAACTTGCACATCTTTGGACTGTGGGAGGAAACCGGAGCACCCGGAGGAAACCCACGCAGACACGGGGAGGATGTGCAGACTCGGCACAGACAGTGACCCAGCGGGGAATCGAACCTGGGACCCTGGCGCTGTGAAGACACAGTGCTAATCACTTGTGCTGCCGTGCAGCCCATGTGGTTGACATACCCGAGCAAACCGCTCAGTTGAAGGACAGTTTGGGATAGGCAACAAATGCTGACCCAGCCGGCAACGCCCACACCCCATGAACAAATGTTACGAAATGGATTCATCCGGCACCCGGGATTCAAGGCCGCGCCTGAGCGCCTCACCAAGGTGCCTTTTAGTATTGGTCCGCACAAACATGGACCGGGCGTATTGGCACCTGGGGGGGGAGATCTCCCAGGCAATTGGAGACCCCCAGGTGGTTGGGGACGGGGCCCCGTTGCATTCTGGCACACCCCTGGCACTCAGGCACTGCCAGCCTGGCACCTTGACAGTGCCACCCTGGCATTACCAGCATGCCAGGGGCACCACTAGGGTGCCAGGCTGCCACTTCCAGGGGACGGGTGAAAGTATAGGTGCGGTGAAATGAAATGAAAATCGCTGATTGTCACAAGTAGGCTTCAAATGAAATTACTGTGAAAAGCCCCTAGTCACCACATTCCGGCACCTGTTCGGGGAGGCTGGCACGGAATTGAACCGTGTTGCTGGCCTGCCTTGGTCTGCTTTAAAAGCCAGCGATTTAGCCCTGTGCTAAACCAGCCCCTTGAGGAGATGGTCCTGGGAGCCACCGCAAGATTGGGGATGAGGGCGGTCACAAAAATGGGGAAGGGGGGGAAGCGATCGGGGCAGCCGGTCAAAATGGCGACACGATCTGCAAGGAACCTTTCCTGCTGATGAACTGAAGCTGAAATCCTTCTAAGTGCGGCTTCAGCAGAGAGAATCTCTCCGAGACCGAAACAAACGGCAAGATGTAGTTGAATAGCGCTGTAGACGCCGGAAACACCCCACTAAACATGCCCAAAAGAGGTCTTTAACTCACGTCCATTGAATCTAGGTCAACATCTCGCCAGTCTGTGATTTTGAGATATTTATAAGGGTGAATGGGCAGATATTCAACGGGATACAACAGCCTCTTGCGATTCAGCTTTATGCAGATTATTGCAGTTTTCTAATTCTCTTCCGCAGAGAAATCTGTCATCCTGAATCCTTGTGGAGACCCCATGCTTAGCCCTGCCTTTGCAGTGCACGGTTTAATTAATTTTGATTTCCAACATTTAGTCTGGCCGTCTGATGTGACCACCTCGGGGTCCTTTCTGCCTGGCGGCTCACGGAATGATAAGCGGCCCACTGCTCACGCAAACCTCAGTCTGGGTGAACACGGGGTGGGGGAGTGGAGGGGAGGGGGGGGGGGGGAGGACGGGAATAGGGACATCCCGACGAATGGAATCTTACCTCTTTGGTATTCCGTCTGTCCCAATCCATCATCCACGTGCGATTACTGAAACGGAAAGCGGGTAGATTGGATGGAGAAGGAAAGAGATGGTGATATCCTGACCGATAAAAGAAAATTGAAGCGATCTCAACACCGGTCAGGGGAAATGAGTGAAGCAAATCAGATGTTGGTATTTACGACAAGGTCAATATTGAGCTGAAATAGCGATGAACATACAAACCTACGAATTAGAAACGGGAGTAGCTACTGCAATCCTACAACTTTATAAATCATTGCTGCAAATGTGCTTTCGATGTGGTCACAGCAGTACAAATGATATTTCAGCGACTGAAAGGGTATTTTAAAGATTAATGGGATGATGATATTGGGTCATGAAGAGTAAATAGTTATATGTTCCCACTGGAAAAGTGATTAGCACTGCTGCTTCACCTGGGCTCGATTCCGCCCTTGGGTCACTGTCTGTGCGGAGTCTGCACGTCCCCCCCCCGTCCCCCCCCCGGGTGGGTTTCCTCCGGGTGCTCCGGTTTCCTCCCGCAGTTCAAAGATGTGCGGGTTAGGTGGATTGGCCGTGCTAAATTGCCCTTAGTATCCAGGTTAGGTTACGGGGTCACGGGAATAGGGTGGGGTGGACTGGGGAGTGGACATGAGTAGAGTGCTCTTCCGAGGGATCGGTGCAGACCCGATGGGTCGAATGTCGTCCTTCTGCACTGTAGGGATGATCTGTTCTATGATCAAAAGGGCAGGCTTTAGAGGCAGTACGATTGGCATTTTCAGGATGCTAAAGAGAATGGGTAATATGGAACAGGCAAGCGAATACGTCGTGCTCAGAACAGCTGAACTATTATTGACCCTGCCAGAGTTCATGGAATTGGGGATGAGATGGTGTTCAGGACAGTGGACTTCCGGAGGGATAGTTCATCTGAGCAGGCAGGTAAGTGTGTTTTTATTTCTATAAATTTAGAGTACCCAATCATTCTTTTTCCCAATTAAGGGGCAATTTTAGCTTGGCCAATCCACCTACCCTGCACATCTTTGGGGCTGTGGGGGTGAGACCCACGAAGACACGGGGAGAATGTGCAAACTCCACACGGACAGTGACCCAGGGCAGGGGTCGAACCTGGGACCTCAGCGCGGTAGGCAGCAGTGCTAACCACTGCGCCACCATGCCGCCCGGCAGGTTAGTGTGTTAAAAGCCAGCTGGCCCAAGGAAGTGTCGGCAAGGTGTGCCTGTACACAGCACTCTCAAGCCACCCCAAAGCATTTTGCACCCAAAGATGTATTTTTTCAAGTGTAGTCACTTCAACTCTGAAACAGGGCAGGCAATGTACGAACAGGAAGCTTCCTCAAGCAGTCACATGGCAGCAGCCAAATGATCTTTCGCTTGCGATGTTGAGGGATAAATATTGGATAGGATGCCTGGGAGAACACCAGTTCTCTTCTTTGAGAGAGAGCCAAGGGATCTTCACATTCACGACATGCAACACTCCCTCAATCTGTAGCATGTGTCATGCGAGAGCACCTTTAAAGAATGTGTGTTTAAGAAATGTACCTTTAAGAAACGGGTGTTTATCAGTGATGTCAGAGTGTGGGTGGAGCTGGGCTGTCTGTCAGCTTTTTACTTTCATTTTAGGCTGTTTGCTGCAGGGTGTGTTATTGGTTTCGTTTTCAGTGTTGGAGCTGAAGCCAGACAGAGCAGGTGTACTGTTGATCTCTCTGCCATGAAAAGACTATCTCTTGATCATTTGGTGAATTCAGAATTATAAATGTTCTCAGTATTGAATGTAAACCTAATGTGCTTCTTTTAAAAGGTGTTTCATCTGTCTTCTGGATGTTGTTTGGGAAGTTATTAAGGATTACTTAGTGTTGTATTCTTTGGGGGTTGTATTTGAATTAATTGTTGCTAAGATGTTCACTGTATGTTTTAAAAAGGGTAACTTGAGTTTCTTAGAATAAACATTGTTTTGCTTTAAAAAATACTTTTCCATTTCTGCTGTACCACACCTGTAGAGTGGGTCGTGTGCTCCCCATAACCACAATCTATTAAAAGTTGTGGGTCAGGTGAACTCCATGATACACTTTGGGGTTCTCTAAACCCTGGCCCATAACACATGGAACAAGGGGAAAACCTGTGCGGCATGTGTCACCCTGGGTTGTGTGGGACCTGCAGCTCCAGCCTACAAGGGAAATCAGCCGCCCTCCGAAGCTCCCTCTATGATCAGCTGCAATCCAGCTGGGCTTTCCAACAATACAATAAATATCAGGGCAGGAAATAACAGGAGGAAGAAATCTGCCGTCAAAAGACAGATTTTTATAATGTGTGGTTAATACTATTTTACACGTGAGCACACAGTGCATGTTTATTGAGCCTTTTCATTGGCATAGGCTATCACAGTTACGTGTTAAATTCCGTGAACATAATGGCTCGAAACATACGGATTAATTTTATGGTGCTTTAATTGAGGAAAGGGCAATTCAAAATCTTGTTTAATTAACACAATAAAATCTTCTTGTTCGAACTAAATAGCAAAAACTCTGACAAATTTGATCTAATTAAGAAAAGTTTGATTGTAATTTTCCTAATCATTCATTTTTTGGGGTCCGGTTTTGCACATCTTTGGAGGTTGTTTTTACTGGTAAATGAAGCGGATAGAATTTATGTATTTTATTTCACTGCCCATGTTCAGTATGTATGTGTAGGAGGGAGGGTGTTTCCTTACCCTCAGAGTGAGTATCCCCAGCAGCAAGTTCTTTTGAGTTTAAAAATAAAGAATGTTTATTATTGTCACACACTTAGCCCAAATTTAATGCAACGTTTCACTCACCCGTCTCCCTCTTTCACACACAAAGACGAGATACTGATGAAGACAATATACAGCTTATGATTATCTCAGTCTCTTTCGTGACAGGCCTATAGTTTCTCAGATGGCCTCGAAACTTTAGAGTTGGAGTGAAGGTCTTGTGAAGTGAAGGATTCTCAGCAGGCTTTGAGTTTTCTCGTAGTCAAATTTCTCAGAGATTGGTTCTCAAGTGAAGGTTAACCAGAACTGATTGGGTAATCCTTCTCTCTGGTAGGATCGTACACTTTCAAGGTATTGCTGTTTATTTGCTTGGCTGTTTGGATGACTCGCAGACAGTTTGATGGATTTCAGCGGAACTCTTAGTCTGCAAAGAGCCTCTTGTGGTTTCAAAAACCGACTGCAAAAATGGTTCCCTCATCGTGTTCTTAATGTACTGGGACATGCCCTAAGAACATAAGAAATAGGAGCAGGAGTAGGCCATTCAGCCCCTCGAGCAAGAGTAGGCCATTCAGCCCCTCGAGCAAGGGTAGGCCATTCAGTCCCTCAAGCAAGAGTAGGCCATTCAGCACTCGAGCAAGAGTAGGCCATTCAGCCCCTTGAGCAAGAGTAGGCCATTCAGCCCTTCGAGCAAGAGTAGGCCATTCAGCCCCTCGAGCAAAAGTAGGCCATTCAGCCCCTCGAGCAAAAGTAGGCCATTCAGCCCCTGGAGCAAGAGTAGGCCATTCAGCCCCTCGAGCAAGAGTAGGCCATTCAGCCTCTCGAGCAAAAGTAGGCCATTCAGCCCCTCGAGCAAAAGTAGGCCATTCAGCCCCTCGAGCAAAAGTAGGCCATTCAGCCCCTCGAGCAAGAGTAGGCCATTGGTGAACTGGCTCCACCAGTCAATAAAATAAGTGAGGCCTTAACTCCACTTTCCTGCCTGTCCCCTATATCCCTTGACTCATTTGCCGATCAAAAATCTGTCCAATTCAGTCTTGAATAGGTACAATGACCCAGCATCCACTGCTCTTTGGGGGAGACAATTCCAAACACGAACGATCCCCCCTGAGAGACGACATTCCCCCTTATCTCAGTCTTAAAAGAGAGACTCCTTATTTTCTAGTTCTAGATATCCCCACGAGGAAAAACATCCTGCCGGCAATCTCATAAGGCAAGCTCTGCACCTCAAAGACCAACCCGGTGCCTCCGAACTGCCCCCAATGCAGGTGACATCCTTGTTAATTAATAAGTAATTAATCAGCCCCTTGTAATAGGGGCTGGTTTAGCACTGGGCTAAATCGCTGGCTACCAAGGCAGGCCAGCAGCACGGTTCAATTCCCGTACCAGCCTCCCCAAACAGGCGCCGGAATGTGGCGACTGGGGGCTTTTCGCAGTAACTTCATTTGTAGCCTACTTGTGACAATAAGTGATTTTCATTTCATTCATTTCATTTAAGTTGGATTCCCAGGGGCTGACACTGCTGCTCAAAGCACTCAAGAGAGTCTCAGTTGCTGGGGTCTTATTGTTCCGGAGGTGGAGATTTGAGTTGTAAAACGTCTGAGTCTCCAGGAATTGAAGATTAATCTGGGAACAATTGCATGGGGAAAGAAGGATAAGGGGAATTAAAAAAATATATATTTTATTTACCCGTTTTCTTTCAATATTTTCATTCATTAATTCTAAAGATATTGAAGTTTGGGAAGAAATGCGATTGGATTGGGTGAAGTGATTGGGGGCAACAGGTTGCATTGGGAAACCTCCTGGGCTCTATCCAGCCAGAGTGGCCAGGCCTATCCAAACTTGACGTGCTAATCACAGGGCAATGGGGATAGGACCAGCCTCCTTCTGGGGTCTGTGGGCCAGCTATGAGCAAATCTCATCAAGGCATGCATCAAATATCTTGTAAACAATATAATAATAATAATAATAATCGCTTATTGTCACAAGTAGGCTTCAATGGAGTTACTGTGAAAAGCCCCTAGTCGCCACATTCCGGCGCCTGTTCGGGGAGGCTGGTACAGGAGTTGAACCCGCGATGCTGGTCTTGTTCTGCATTACAAGCCAGCTGTCTTAGCCCACTGCGCTAAACCAGCCCCTGGTTGTGTATGTGAGTGGGGGGGGGGGGGGGTGTTGCTATGCATAACGCAACTAAAGCAACTGAGCAGAACTCCAATTGCAGCGTGGAAACCCACGCACACACGGGGTGAAAGTGCAAACTCTACACAGTCAACCAAGGAGTGGAGTTTGCACTGGCCTACATGTGCCTCCAGATTCACGGCACAGTGGTTGACTCTCTAAATGCCCTCTGAAATGACCAAGGGTATCTAGGGGCTGTGTAGCACAGGGCTAAATCGCTGGCTTTGAAAGCAGACCAAGGCAGGCCAGCCGCACGGTTCAATTCCCGTAACAGCCTCCCCAAACAGGCACCGGAATGTGGCGACTAGGGGCTTTTCATTTGAAGCCTACTTGTGACAATAAGCCATTTTCATTTTCATTTCATTCATGAGCAACAAATGCAGGCCCAGCCAGAGATGCCCTCACTCCATGACCGTTTGGAAAGAAAAGAGGGCGGCGGAATGCTTTCCGGATATGCCGACTGATGGGAGACCTGGGGCTGGATTCTCCGGTCACCGACGCCGAAATCGTGTTTGGCGATCGGTCAGAGAATTCAAGTTTCCGACCAAATCGAGGGGGCTTTCGCGATGCTCCGCCCCCTCCAAAGTGCACAATCAATGACTCGTGAGACAAGGAGAGTCATCCTAATCGGCTTTAATCAGCTAGAACTGTACCCAGCAGCTTCGATACAGAAAGTGAAGGCTGCTGGGACGGCATGGGTTCTTATACCCCGCCTCTCAGGGCGGAGCTACGTACGTTAGCCAATGGTAGACTCCTAGGTCTAGCCAATGGGCATCCACCTCTCAGGTACTGCAATACCTGGTATTACCAGAGTATTACAGAGTACTCCTAGAGTATGCCGCGCCACGTATCGACACCCTCAGGACATTGCCTGAGGCAGGCGCCCGATGCTCCGCCCCCATCCGACAGGAACTCGGCGTGGCGGCTGCGGACTCAGTCCAGCACCGTCACAATTGGGGGAGGGGGGGGGGGAATTATTCGGGGCTGGGGGCACTGTGGGAGAGTGAGAGTGGCCCGGGTCGTGCGAGCCGGCCAAAGGGGGGGGACTATTTTGCGGGCCGTGTCCGCGAGTTGCCTCCGCAATGTAGTATGGCGTGGCCGCTGCAGGATTCTTTTAGATATGCAAGTTGTTTTAGACTTGTCCCATTCCATTAAGCATTTTAACACATTTGAAGATGCTGTTCATCTCAATAATTGCACTTTAATAGAGAATTGCATTTAAAAAAACATCATTATTATTTCATCACTTCATTTAATATACAGAAATAAAGTGTGCTTTTTAAAAAATAATTTAGAGTACCCAAATATTTTTTTTTTCCAATTAAGGGGTAATTTAGTGTGGCCAATCCACCTACCCTGCACGTCTTTGGGTTGTGGGGGCAGGCACGGGGAGAATGTGCAAACTCCGCACGGACACACACGGGATGGAACCCGGGTCCTGGGCATCGTGAGGCAGCAGTGTTAACCACTGCGCCACCGTGCCACCCCAGAAATAGAGTATTCGAATAAACATATGCCTTGCATATTAGTAGTTACGACTGTGTGACTTTAAAATAACAAATTGTGCAAAAGTGTTCGAAATTGCCTGATAACAAATGCATCTTGGGAGACTTGCTCAACGCAGGAGACAGAGGCAGATAAGGTTTGTGCGCAGAGAATTCACACAGGGACAAATAGCTTGATTTAAGCAGTCAGGTTGATAGACTTGACGCACGACATATCTCATCAATGCAGAGAAGCAATTGACAAAGCCAATGAGTGTTGAACTACGCAACCAAAACAGTAGGGCGCCAGTCTGAAGAGGCATCAATCAAACGCTACAGTGCTGTGGCCTGACTGCAATTTAAAATCCTTCATCCAGAGCTTATCACTGCGAAACAAGCCACATCCTTTAACTCTGTAGGCCGGTAGAAGCCCCGGTATCCAGGGACTGAGTCATGAGGGAAAGCTAGAGAAGCTTGGGGCTGTTTGGCCCAGGGTGAGGTATAAATAAACAAGGCTGATGAAGAGATGAACAAAAATAAACCTGGGATGTTACGTCTCAGATTAAATTGTAGGAATAAAGAACAAACAGAACAAAGAACAATGCAGCACAGGAACAGGTCCTTTGGCCCTCCAAGCCTGCGCCGATCACGTGTCCTATCTAGACCAACCTGCCTGTATCCTTCTATACCCCACCTGTTCATGTGTCTATCCAGATAAGTCTTAAACGTCGCTAACGTATCTGCCTCAACCACCTCACTTGGCAGTGCATTCCAGGCCACCACCGCCCTCTGTGTAAAAAAACTTCCCCCGCACATCTCCACTGAACCTTTCCCCCCCTCACCTTGAACTTGTGCCCCCTTGTAATTGTCATCTCCGCCCTGGAAAAACCCTCCCAACTCTTCACCCTATCTATACCCCTAATAATTTTATAAACTTCTATCAGGTCGCCTCTCTAGGGAGAACAAAGAACAATCCCAGTTTATTCAATCTCTCCTCATAGCTAAAACCCTCCATACCAGGCAACATCCTGGTAAACTTTTTCTGCACTCTCTCCAAAGCCTCCACGTCCTTCTGGTAGTGCGGTGACCAGAATTGGACACCGTATTCCAAATGTGGCTTAATCAACGTTCTATATAATTGTAACATAATTTTCCATATTTTAAACATGATGCCCTGTCCCATGAAGACAAGCATGCCATATGCTTTCTTTACCACCATTTCCACCTGTGCTGCCACTTTTAAGGACCTGTGGACTTGCACGCCCAGATCTCTCTGTGTCTCTATGCTCCTGATGGTTCTGCCATTTATTTTATAGCTCCCACCCGAATTGGATCTACCAAAATGCATCACCTCACATTTGTCCGGGCTAAATTCCATCTGCCATTTCTCTGCCCAATTTTGCAGCCTATCTATTTCCTGTTGTATTCTCTGACAATCTTCATCACTATCCGCAACTCCTGCAATCTTAGTATCATCCGCAAACTTGCTAATCAGACCCGCTACGTTTTCTTCCAAGTCATTTATATATATTACAAAGAGCAGAGGTTCCAGAACTGATCCCTGCGGAACACCACTAGTTATAGATCTCCATTCGGAAAAACACCCTTCCACTGCTACCCTCTGTTTTCTATGGCCCAGCCAGTTCTGGATCCATCCAGCTAGTTCCCCCCGACCCCATGTGATCTAATCTTTTGCACCAGCCTGCCATGAGGGACCTTATCAAATGCTTTCCTAAAGGCTATGTAGACAACATCCACAGCCCTTCCCTCGTCAAGACAAGTTTCTAACAGCCAATAGATCATGGCCGGAAGTCTCTGACCATTGCGATTCTCCATTCCCACTGCCAGCGCACCCCTGCCCGTGGATTCCCCGGCAGTGCGGTATGGTTTCAATTTTCCCTCTACCCTGGGAAAAAGTCTCTGACTATCCACTCTGTCAATGCCCCTCATAATTTTGTAGACCTCTATCAGGTCGCCCTGCAACCTCCTTCGTTCCAGTGAGAACAAAGCACGTTTATTCAACCTCTCCTATAGCTAATGCCCTCCATACCAGGCAACATTCTGGTAAATCTCTTCTGCACCCTCTCTAACACCTCCACATCCTTCTAGTAGTGTGGCGACCAGAATTGAACACTATACTCCAAGTGTGGCCTAACTAAGGTTCTATACAGCTGCAACATCACTTGCCAATTTTTATACTCAGTGCCCCGGCCAATTAAGGCAAGCATGCCGTATGCCTTCTTGACTACCTTCTCCACCTGTGTTGTCCTTTTCAGTGACCTGTGGACCTGTACACCTAGATCTCTCTTACTTGCAATACTCTTGAAGGTTCAACCATTCACTGCATATTCCCTACCTGCATTAGACCTTCCAAAATGCATTACCGCACAGCCATTAGTTGGCCGGCACACCCATCCTTATGGCACGGTGTCTCCCTACGCCAATAGGAACGCAAAAATTCAATTGGATGATGCTTAACTGTCAGCCAAACAACTTTTTTCTTCTGCCCATTTTCAATATTTTTACATCTGGTGAAGAGGAATGTTCAAAGAAAAATGGCAAAATTCAAAAATGGGCGGGACTTCCGGCGGTGGAAGTGGCTCGCCATTGGCTGCCCATGTGATCTTCCAGTCCCGCTGCTGCCTGTGGCGTTTTGCGTGTCTCGCCCGTCCCATCGCCAGGGAACCCGTCACGTTCAGCAGGACCTGAATATCTCACCGGCGAGATGGGCTGGGAACACCCGCCAGATCTTTTTTTACGTCCCCGTAATCTTTCTCCAGGGCTACCCAAAAAGGTCTCCTGGAGATTGATCTCCAATTCCTGGAGATTCCAGACCAATCCCGAAGGGTAGGCAACCCCATTGCGAACATACAAAACCGGAGCGGGAGCAGGCCGCTCGGCCCTTCTAGCCTGCTCCGCCATTCAATAACGTCATGGCTGATCTGTTTGTGTTGAGTTCCACATTCCCCAACTACTCCTGATAACCTTTGACCCTCTGAATGATAATCACTTATTGTCACAAGTAGGCGTCAATGAAGTCACTGTGAAAAGCCCCGAGTCGCCACATTCCGCCGCCTGTTCGGGGAGGCCGGTACGGGAATTGAACCCGCACTGCTGGCCAACTGTTTCGCCCACTGTGCTAAACCAGCCCCTAACAAACCAGCCCCTTGCCTAACAATAATCAATCGCCCTCTGCCTTAAAATAGTCAGTGACTGCCAGCCTCCACCGCCTTATGAGGCAGAGATGCACAACCCTCTGAGAGGAGAAATTCTCCTCATCTCCGCCCGATAAGGGAGACCCCTAATTTTAAAACAATGCCCCCTGGTTCTGGACTCACCCACAAGAGGAAACATCCTTTCCGCGTCCAACTTGTCGAGACCGTTCAGGATCTTATACACTTCAATTAGGTCACCCCTCACCCTTCTAAACTCCAGCGGAAACACGCCCAGTCTGGCCAACCTTTCGTCATAAGGCAACCCGCTCATTCCAGGTATCGATCCAGTAATCCGCCTCTTCACGGCCCCCAAAGCATTTACACCTCCAGCCTCCAGCAGGAACTCCTGTCCGCAGAGATCGCTGAGAGTGCAGCTTTGGGTACGGGATAGCTCTTTCCAAGGGCCGGTGCGGACCCGATGGGCTGAATGGCCTCCTTCGGCACTGTAAATTCTATGAAACCTAAGACAGAGGGCAGGCACCACCTCAGGTTCAATGGCCGCAGTCATCATTGCACTCTCAATCTCAATCCAAAATGGCATCTAAGAGACGAGAGAGGAGGGTCCAGATTAGATTTGATAAAAGCAAAATACGACGGATGCTGGAAATCAGAAACAAAAGCAGAAAATGCTGGAAAACCCAGCAGCAGCTGTGGAGAGAGAAAGAGAGTTTACATTTCGAGTTTGTATGATTAATTCTTCAGATTCGTTTTGGACTGATGCCCAAACTTAAAATAGTGACAAATGCACAACATCTAGAGCAGTCTTGGCCTTTGGTCTGTAGTACTTATTGCTACTGACTAAGGGGTTTGGTTGGTTTGTTTGGTGCACCGGTGGCACAGTGGTTTAGTGGGTTTACGGGGATAGAGTGGGGGACTGGGCCTAGGTTCTTTCAGAGGGTTGTTGCAGACTCGATGGGCCGAACGCCTTCCTTCTGTGCTGCCGGGATTCTATGCATTCTATGTTTGCGCTAAGCACTGCAACATTTGTCATGTATGTGACTTGGTGCAGACTACAATTGACAAGAAAGAAAAAAAATGTACTGAGGGTAGTATGGGGGCTTCCTCTTCAGCTGGGTTGCTGTCAGATACTTTTTTTTTAACAAACAATTTTATTGAGGTATTTTAGGCATATAGAAAAAGTGACATTGTACAGTACCAAAAATAAGAAGTCAAGACACAAATTAAACATAGTGCAAACCACGGCTCTGTTCATGCACGAACCTGCCTCAGTATCCCCCTACTCTACCCTAATCTACCCTAGCCCCCACCGCCCCCCCCTGCTGACACTTACTCCACTGCGAAGAAGTCAATAAATGGCTACCACCTTCGGACAAAGCCTAGTAGCGAACCTCTCAAGGCGAACTTGACTTTCTCTAGGCCAAGAAAGCTCGCCATGTCCGATAGCCACACCTCAGCCCTCGGGGGCATTGAGTCCCTCTCTGTCAGAGATTCTTACAACAGAACTCATCTCAGTCTCACCTGAGTTACAACGTTTGATTAATCCTCTTTGATGTAGACCAGATGATCCCTTGATCTGCAGCCTGTGCCAACGATGCCACACACCAGATGTGCCTGGCGCTAGATCCATTCACCACAACAATAGTTGGCAGGATTGGCAAGGCCTGTGTGGGTCAGCACCATTGATGTCCAATTAACTACCTGAAGACTTAAAAGCTAATTTCCTGCTACTTTATGGGCCAATTGCTTACCTTTAAATGTCTTAAGTAGTATTCTCTAATTAATCATCATGTCCCACAATTATTCTTCCATGCCAATAACTCCATTGTTAATAACCCATCATTTTGAATTTTATGCACAATTAATTTTATTACAAAATTCATCCTTGTCTGCTCTCTACAGCAATAGTAAAGAAACTCAATTTTGGAACGCGCGAATCCTCATGGATAACGAGCAAAACAATTGAACTGTCCTTGTTGCCCGTGAACTCAGGCACTTCAGCATTGACGTTACTGCCCTGCAAGAGACCAGAAGAGTAGGTGAAGGGCAGCTGAGGGAAGATGGCGGTGCTTGCACCTTCTTCTGGGGCGGAAAACCCGAAGATCAGCACAGGACCCATGGAATTGGTTTCGGCATCAAGAACAAACTTGTCAACCGATTCTCGGAGCTCTCTGTCGGCATCACCGAATGCCTCATGGCCCTACATCTACAACTTGACGAGAACCAGCAAGCAACAGTCCATGAGTCCCGCCGCCCCAACCCTTGGTGCCCATGATGAGTCCATAGAAGCCTTTTACTCCACCCTGGACACCATACTCTCCAACGTTCTGCAGGAGGATAAGATCTGCAGATGTGCCATAGAGAGCATCCTATCTGGCTGCATCACAGCCTGGTACGGCAACTGCTCGGTCCAAGATCGCAAGAAACTGCAGAGTGTGGTGAACTCAGCCCAAGGCATCACGCAAACTTGCCACCCCCAATTGATTCTGTCTACACCTCCCGCTGCCTCAGGAAGGCAGACAGCATTATCAGAGATTCCCTCACACCCAGGCATTGCCTTCTTTCAGACCCTTCCATCAGCCAGAAGGTACAGAAGTCTGAAGACTCGCACATCCAGACATAGGAACAGCTTCTTCCCCACAGCTACAAGACTCCTCAACGACTCCCCCTCGGACTGATCTGTTCCCTGTAAGAACACCATTCATGATGCCCTATGCTGCTCTTGCTCATGTATTTGCTTTGTTTGGCCCCTTGTTCCGCACTGTAACCAATCACTCTTTGCTGAGTGTATCATTTGCTGTACCATTTGTCAATGTTCTCTGTTGATTATTCTTTTGTCTACTATGTACGTACTGTGTACCTTCCCTCGGCCGCAGAAAAATACTTTTCACTGTACTTCGGTACATGTGACAATAATTCCAATCAAATCAAAATCAAATCTAATCAAACCCTCCTTGGGGACTTCAATGTCAGCGTTGAACTCTGGAAAGGAACCGTCATAAAGGAAGGAGTTGAGAATTGCAACTTCAACATGGTTCTCCTGCTCAACAAATGCATGGAACACCGGCTTGTCATCACTAATACACAGTTCCACCAAAAAGGCAAGTTCAAGACTTCCAGTAGTCACCCACGATCAAAGCACTGGCGCACGATTGACGGCAGCATCCTCCAATCCTGAGACAAAAGGAGGCCCACGTCACAAAGTGATGACCAAAGGACCACCACCTCATCCACCCTGCTATGTCCATCAAATTCCACCAGGAGCAACGGAAGACGAAGAAACAGTTCAGAAAAACGATGAGGAAACGAGAACGACTAGGCTATCCAAGACGTCATCGTCAAGAAGAGGAAAGCTCGCCACACCTGGAAAAATGACATGACCAACAAGACAAAGAGGAGAGATCATCAATTAGCCAAGGCAGAGGCACAAAAAAGAACGAGGGAAATCAAGAACCAATTCTGGACTGAGAAAGCTAAAGAGTTGCAACTCCTCGCTGACAAGCACGACACCTAGGGCTTCTTCGGGGCCACCAGGGAAATATATGGACACAACACCCTAGGCCTCAAACTGGTGCAGAGTAAGGACAAAATCCTCTTGAAAGACAGAGAAAACATTGGCCTTCGTTGGAGAGAACACTTCGAAGAACTGCTAAATTGTGATGGAATCATAGATGAGGACGTCTTTGAGGAAATTCCCCAACTCCCCATCAAAAGATGATCTTGGACTCCCACCATGCGTGGATGAAATCGAAGCCGCCATTAAACACGCACGTGAAGATGGAAAAGCCGCGGGGTGGACGGGATCCCAGCAGAGATTTCAGACCTGGGTGGGAAGAGATCACCCGTCATCTCCATCAACTGTTCCTGAAAATTTGGGATCGAGAAGGAATTCCTGCTGACCTCAGAGATACGGTAATCACCACCATCTTCAAGAAAGGGGACAAAACAGGCTGTGAGAACTACCAAGGAATTTCCCTACTCTTCATCATCAGGAAGACCATCTCCTGAATCCTTGCTATCCGCCTTCTCCCAGTCCCTGAAGAAATCCTTCCAGAAAGCCACTGTGGCTTCCAACCAAACCATGGAACAGTGGACATGATCTTCACTGCTCGACAACTTCAAGAAAAATGCCAGGAGCAACATTAACAACTCTACATGGCCTTCATTGATCTGACCAAGGCGTTCGACTCAGTCAATCGGGGAGTGCTGTGGAAGACCCTGTCAAAGGCCAGCTGACCAGACAAATTCATCAACATCGTCAGGCTTCTTCACAACAAGATGTTGGCAACAGTCCGCACCAATGGAAATATGACAGAAACTTGCAAAGTCAAGGCTGGAGTCAAACAGGGCTGTGTTATCGCCCCACACTGTACTCCATCTTCATCATCACCATTCCTCACCTTGTCAATAGCAAGCTTCCCAGTGGACTGGACATTGTCTACAGGATGGATAGAAATCCAGGAAGAAAATTACACTTGTCATAATATCCACTCATGTATATAATGAGATGCAGACAGGCAGTGATTGACACACAGGATAACCAATGAACACACACGACACATAACAACCAATCACCAGACAGGACACGACCACTATAAAGCACACAGGGCATTAAGACTCTCTCTCTACAGGACACAGCTACTGAGATAGTAAGAGTGCACAAGCCAGTGAGCACTATCACCATGCGGTCGAGAGTTAGTCTGGTCAAGCCAATAGGAGGTTATCAGTTAGATTGATAGAGTGTCAACTCACAGCAGACTATGTACAGCAATCAGGAAGATAAAACAGTGTTGGACCAGCTCCTGTGTCAGAAGCCTGTTTCTAGTTTCACTGCATCCAGTTGCAGTCAACGTTGAACCAACTTACTGAACACATCATGGTTCCAGAGTGCTATTAATCCAAAGGAACCTACCTCGAGTGCATCTGCAACGACCAGCAAGCAGCCACCCAGCGGCATGGAAAGGATCCAGCCTCCTTCGCAACTCCGGATCTCCGGCAACCTCGGCGCCAACTGGAAAGTCTTCAAACAAAAGTTCCTCCTGTACATCGAGGCCTCCGACCTCGAGGCAGCATCGGATGCCAGAAAGATCGCGCTGTTCCTGTCGACTGCGGGGGATCACACCACCCACATCTATAACTCGCTTACGTTTGCCGCTGGCGAAGACAAGACAAAGTTCAAGACAGTTCTGCTGAAATTCGACAGCCACTGCGACATTGAGATGAATGTGAGCTTTGAACGGTACATCTTCCAACAGAGGCTTGAGGGTAAGGATGAACCTTTTCAGTCCTTCTTGACCCATCTCCGCATCCTAACGCAGTCATGTAACTATGACTCGACGACTGATTCCATGATCTGGGATCAGATCGTTTTCGGGGTCCAGTCCGACTCCCTGCGGGAGCAGCTCCTCAAAATCAAACAGTTGACCATCTCCGTCGCCATTGAAACGTGCGTTGTCCATGAGCATGCCAGAAATCGCTACTCCCGCATCAGGGCTGCAGAAATTGCAAAACTGGTGACCCACGAGGCAGAAAGGGTGCAGGCCATAGAGAAAATGCAAGGCCTGAGCATCGAGGAGAGTGGCCGTTTCGCACGCTTTTCTCGGGTCCCCACGCATGCGCGCCACGACCGGGTGGACAATGAAGCCGAAGACCCTGAGGCGCATGCGCGAACGTCGGCCGACCGCACTGCGCATGCGCGATGGCGCACAGAACGTGCTGACTTCAGCGTCATGACGTGTCCGAATTGTGGCTCCGCCCATTTAAAGCGGCAATGTCCAGCCAAAGGCAGGCGATGTCTCCAGTGTGGAAAGCCTGGCCACTTCGCGGCCTTCTGCAGGTCCGCTCCACCGAACAACAGCCAGCGACCCCAGCTGCAGCGCAGACGTGTCCGCTGCGTACAACAAGGCATGCAGGATTCTGATCCCGAAAGCCCAATGGACCCCGATGCTGACTGCCTCGAGTCTCCATATCGGGTGGGCATCATCACCACACGCGAGTTGTCTCTACCGTGCCTGCCAACCGCCTTTCAATCCTCCGTGTGGATCCTGACGACGGGTGGTGTGCCGTCATCATGGTCAACCAGTCTCGCATTCGATTTAAATTGGACACTGGCGCGTCTGCGAACCTCATATTACAGTCGGACCTCGACAGCATCCAACACCAATCTAGCATTCTTCCACCAGCCTGCCAGCTCCTTGACTACAATGGTAATGCCATAGCTGCCAGTGGGTCGTGTCAGCTAGGTGTCTCTCACAAGGCAATCAAGGCGACGTTGAGATTCGAGATCGTCCGGCCCGACAAGGCATCCCTGCTCGGTGCTCACGCATGCAGACTCCTAAATCTTGTACAGCGAGTTCATACCATGTCCTCGACACCGACGACGGCCTCACCCAATGCGAATCTCCAGGCTGAGATAGACGACATTCTCACACAATATCACAGTGTGTTTGATGGGATGGGCACGCTCCCGTATCGCTACGAGATATTGCTCAAGCTGAATGCCACCCCAGTCATCCATGCACCACGCCGGGTGCCGGCTCCTCTCAAGCATCGTCTGAAAACGCAGCTACGAGAGCTCCAAGACCAGGGCATCATCTCAAAGGTCACGGAACCCACAGACTGGGTCAGCTCCATGGTCTGCGTCAAGAAACCCTCTGGCGAACTCCGCATTTGCATTGATCCCAAAGACCTGAATCGCAACATCATGCGAGAGCATTACCCGATCCCGAAGCGTGAAGAATTGACCTGTGAGATGGCTCACACCAAATTCTTTACCAAGCTGGACGCCTCCCGTGGCTTCTGGCAAATTCAGATGGACGAGATCATATCAGCTTCCGAAGTATTTCATAGCATAATGGAGCAAATGATGGAGGGCATCGAGGGGGTGCGTGTCTATGTGGACGACGTGATCATCTGGTCCACGACGCCCGAGGATCACATTGCTCGCCTCAAACAGGTTTTCCAGAGGATTCATGAAAATGGCCTCCAGCTCAACAGGGCCAAATGCTCGTTTGGGCGGTCCGCTATCAAGTTTTTAGGTGACCACATTTCACAGCAAGGTGTGCAACCTGACCTGGCAATCAATGCCATGAAGATACCAGAGGACAAAAAGGCGGTCCTCCGCTTCCTCGGGATGGTAAATTTTCCCGGAAAATTCATTCCCAACATGGCATCTCATACCATGGCCCTCCAGCATCTCGTTAAAAAGTCGACAGTGTTCCAGTGGCTTCCCGCACATCAAGCGGAGTGGCTTGAGCTGAAGGCAAAGCTCACCACAGCCCCAGTATTGGCATTCTTTGACCCAACCAAGGATACCAAGATATCCACAGACGCAAGCCAGGACGGCATTGGGGCGGTGCTCCTCCAGCGAGACGATTCCTCGTCCTGGGCTCCAGTGGCATATGCCTCCAGGGCCATGACTCCGACCGAACAACGGTATGCCCAGATCGAAAAGTAGTGTCTGAGTCTCCTGACAGGAATAGTCAAGTTTCATGACTACGTATACGGTCTGCCGAAGTTCACGGTGGAAACAGACCACGGGCCCTTAGTCCACATAATCCAAAAGGATTTAAATGACATGACACCTCGGCTACAGCGCATGATGCAACACCTTGCCCATGGCTGGCAAAAGGGGCAGTGCCCCCAGTTCTTCAACGTTAAGAACGAGTTAACGTTTGTGGAGGGGATCCTTCTTAAACTATATAGAATCGTCATTCCCCAAAGCATGCAAGCCATGGTGCTCAGCCAGATCCATGAGGGTCACCTTGGGGTCGAAAAATGTCGACGCAGAGCTCAGCAGGCAATCTACTGGCCTGGCATCAGCCAGGACATTGCCAACACGGTCCTCAACTGCACAAAATGCCAGAAGTTTCAACCAGCTCAGCCCAAGGAAACACTGCAACAGCACGAGACCGTGACTTCTCCGTGGTCCAAGGTGGGGATAGACCTCTTTCACGCAAATGGGCGTGATTACGTGCTCTTGGTCGACTACTTTTCCAGCTACCCGGAAGTGGTGAAACTGTCGGACCTCTCGTCCAAGTCAGTGATTAAAGCCTGCAAAGAGACGTTTGCCTGGCACGGCATACCGCTCACAGTAATGAGTGACAATGGCCCTTGTTTCTACAGCCAAGAGTGGTCCGACTTTGCACGATCCTACCACTTCAGTCACATCACATCCAGTCCCCATTACCCGCAACAAGGGGAAGGCCGAAAAAGGGGTCCATATTGTCAAGCAGTTGCTGTGCAAGGCTGCAGACTCAGCCTCGGACTTCAACCTGGCGCTGTTGGCATACAGGGCAACCCCTCTGTCGACTGGTTTGTCTCTGGCGCAGCTGCTCATGAACCGCAACCTGAGGACGACTGTTCCAGCCATCCATGTTCCAGACCTTGACCGCCTCACGGTGCTGCAGAAAGTGCAGCGATCCAGGGACCAGCAGAAGATCACGTATGAGGCTCATGCCAAGGATCTACCTGCGCTGGCTCCAGACGATGGTGTTCGCATCCAGTTGCCTGAGGGAGGTTGGTCAGCCCCAGCTATTGTCGTCAGGCAGGCTGCCCCCAGGTCCTTCGTTGTCCAAATGGCTGATGGCTCCATTCTACGGCGCAACAGGAGGGCGCTACAAAAAGTTCCCTGCCCACCGCCTGGCTGCACTTCTCCGCATGTCATCATGCCTCCTCCGGACATCTCGCACCACGAGGGAGAATTCAGAATGTCCAATTCACCTAACAAGCACGTCTTTCGATACTTGTGGAAGAAACCCACGCAGACACGGGGAGAACGTGCAGACTCTGCACAGACAGTGACACAAGCAGGGAATCGATCCTGGGACCCTGGCGCTTTGGAGCAACTGTGCTAACCACAGTGCTACTGTGCCGCCCCTCGATATGAATGAGCTGAATTGGATTATTAAAAGTTTATTTCCACATGGATCCTGAGGTCTGCCCAAGATTGGTACTGGATGAGTGGCCATGGAGGTGTCAAGGGGCTATGAATTGCAATGGGGGGTTGTGAGGGGGCATAGGTTGGCATGAAGGGGGCATAAGGGAGGGTGATAAAGAGCCTAACAGCTGCTAAGCTAACTGGGAGGAACTCCCAAGGAGCTGAGGCAGACTCCCTAACCAGCTTGACTCAGCACTTACCTAGCCCCATACCCACCTATAATCTGCTTCCAGGGAAGGCGGAGCCGATGAGGTCACACCCTCTACCTCCCCAGAGTGGACGTTGGGGCCTAATGGGGGCTCTTTAAACTGAGGAGGATCCTCCCAACTCAACCTGCCTCGGCAGAGAACACATTGGCCCTAGTGTTCTCCGTGACCAGCCTTTGAGTGGACAAATTGGCGATACGTCCATGAACTGCACCATTGAATAGATGTAGCAATAATGATTCAACAATCGCAATGAAGGAGTTAATGCTTCATTAATGGATAACTTAAAAGTTTTGGCGAGAGGTTCCTGAATAAACATAAAGCTGTGAGATATTGTTTTCGGAGGGTTTTAGTCACTGACTTTAATTGTCCAGGTCTCGCAGAGATGATTAATGGTGTAGGGAGCGATATGGTAATGAGTAATGTGCTTGCTTACTGATAAGGAAGCATTTAAATTCCTAACCCCCTATCGGCATTTTCACACTGCTGTCAGCCTAACAGGATGTGCAGCGTTTTAGAAAGGAAACTTGCATCTCTCCCCCCCCCCCCCCCCCCACCCACCCCAGGCCCATCCCTGGATCCAGCACAGAGAGAGACAAGGTGGAAATATTAGTGCAGTGATATTATTAGTGCAGTGAAATATTAGTGCAGTGCACGCTGACATCCACTCACATTCCTCAGTTCTACTGTGGGAGATTAATTTATAATTAGTTCAATTTAATATTTTCACCTTGGTTAACAAAAAAAAGAAAGTACCTGCAGATTTTTTATCCTCCCACCTTATTGCTACAAGAGGGCATGACTTAGTTGAGACCACACCTGGAGTACTGTGCACAGTTCTGGCCTCCTTGGAGACAATACAGCAAAGATTGGCTCCTGGGTTGAAAGGGTTCATAATGTTCCTATCGGATGGCCTGATTTATATTACAAGACCACTTGTAGCCAAAGCTATAAACGATTTATTAACATTAACTGTGGGCCAAATATAGACAAAACAACAGATGAATAACAGTATGAGCATGCTCAAGCAACCTCTCTCCCAGCTCCCTAGTCATTCTGAGGTCACCTGACTCTAACATTCACTTATGTACCAGTGAGACTCCTAGCGGCCAGTCGGTGAATTACAACACAACCATGATATCACTACAGGGTTGCCTATGATGAGGTGCTGAGAATTGGGCCTACAGTATCTAGAGTCTGGAATAATGAGACGTCACATCAGCGTACAAGATTCTGAAAGGGCTCGACAGCGTAGACATATTTCCTGCTGGTCGGAGAATCTAGAAGACAGAGGTTCAGTCTCAAGATGGGGGGCTGGGGGCTATCGTTTAGGATTTAGGTGGGGAGAAATTCCTTCACTTGGAGAGTTTGAACCTCTGGAACCTTCTACCAAATAGAGTTGTGGATGCACCAATGTGAGTATTTTTAAGGTTGAGGTGGACAGATCTTTGGTCTCTCAGGGAATCAAGGGAAAGTGGAGTTGAGGCAGAAGTCAACCATGATTGTATATTGAATAGTGGAGCATTGGACAGAATTCTGCTCCTGCTCCTATTTCTTATGTCTATGTTCCATGTAGTTGGAGGACCAAACTTGCTCTCCTTCTGAAAAACAATCTTACCTCAGTTAATGTTAGTCTCCATTCCAGGTCAGAAGTTTATGGCTTCAACCCTCCTTCCACCCCAGGACTTGTACATAATCTAGACTACGGAGTGCGGTACAGAGGACTTGCTGCAGTATGGGAGATTTTGCCTCGTGGATGAGACATTAACCATTAAGCAAAGTATGAAGGCTCCATGGCAACCTTTGAAGAAGAGCAAAGATGGTTCCTGGTGTCTTTCTTCCATCAAAACTCTTTCCACCCATTTACTAGTTGTGGGATCTTGGGTAAAAATCTGCAGCCACCTTTTCACTTGAAAAGTAATTGTTAGGTTACGAAGCACATTGGAAAATTGGGAAGGCTTGATAAAGTTCCACTCAAATTCAGGTGCTATCTTTCTTTGTCTCCATTTTTTACTGGGCGATGACTAGAGAAATTGTATACGTTCAAATATGTTGAGTGTCCAACACATAGACTTCTTCTTCTTGCATCTATTTCGCAATCAAGACTTATTGCCTCATTTCCAGCTGCAGAACTCCCTGATTTCCCCCATCTAAGATTTTGAAGCTCCGTGATCTCTATGTCATGATAGGCAGACATGCAGACAATGATATACAGACAGGCAGCTAATGAACACAGAGAACAGGACATGACCAATGAGCAGGCAGGACACTCAGGGGTGGTATCTCACTATAAAAGGCACGAGGCGCTCACATTCCACCTCTTTCCACTGATGAACATCTACAGAGTGAATCAGGGTGTATGTACAATATCACACCTCCAGCACGTGGCTAAGAGCTAGTCTGGTTCAGTCAGACAGAGTAACCACACTTAGGTTAGCAGAGAGTCGAACTCATAGAGAACTGAGCTAACTGTGCTACTGGTTCAATAAATCGGATTGAACTAACTTTAGGTCTGGAGTATCTTTTGGTTAAAGCTGCATCCAGTTGCAGCCTGTGTTATCCCAGAGTACATAACACGACACTCTAATGGCTGTTCCCCATGTGGTCTTCTCTACAGCCCTGCTGGTGTCCGGAGGAATACACCTTCGCCCTTCACCTGGGTTTCTCAGTATTCAAGAAAGCAATCTTGGCAGCTTGGTGGTGTTCCAACCTATGGAATCTTCAGGGACTCTTACAGCAGGCCATTCAGCCCATCACTCCTGTACCAGCACCTTGACTGGGCTATCCAATTGGTCCAACTCCAAATTATCCAATGTTTGCTTTTCAAGTATTTATCAAGTTCCCATTTGAAAATTACAATTGCTGCTTCCTCCCTCCTTTCCGGGAGTGCATTCTACATCATAACAAATCTCTGTTCTTTTTTCAACTATCTGTAATCTTTGAAAACATCATTTCAGTGTATGTGGGTACTGCTGGCTTGGCCACCATTTATTGGCCATTGTTATGGGCCAGGGTTTAGAGAATCCCAAAGTGTATCATGGAGTTCACCTGACCCACAACTTTTAATAGATTGTGGTATGGGGAGCACACGGCCCACTCTACAGGTGTGGCACAGCAGAAATGGGAAAGTATTTTTTAAAGCAAAACAATGTTTATTCTATGAACTCAAGTTAACCTTTTTAAAACATACAGTGAACATCTTAGCAACCATCAATTCAAATACAACCCCCAAAGAATACAACACTAAGTAATCCTTTAAGCATTCCTTTTAACATCCATAAGACTTAAAACACCTTTTCCCAGGAGCACATCAGGTTAAAGTCACTACTGTTATTAGTTTTAAATCACCAGGATCGATTTACAGTCTTTAGATTACAGAGAGTGACTCTAATACACCTTCTGGCTGTGACTGCAGCTATCCAGCTCTGAAAACGAAACTAAAACACACCCTTCAGCAAACAGCCGAAAACGAAAGTAAAAAGCTGACAGACAGCCCAGCTCCACCCACTCTCTGACATCACTGCAGTAGTAAACACCCATTTCTTAAAGGTACTCTCAGTACAGATATTTATATACACACCCATTTATAAACACCAATTTCTTAAAGGTACTCTCACTACAGATATTTATATACACACCCATTTATAAACACCCATTTCTTAAAGGTACTCTCACATGACACCATCCCTAATTGCCCTTGAACTGAACTGCTTGCTAGGCCATTTAAGACTCTGGACTTTGTGAATCTGGAGTCACGTGCAGGCCAGACCTAATAAGGATGGTAGATTTCCTTCCCTAAAGAGCATGAGTGAACCAGATGGGTTCTAATGACGAGCAACAATGGTGATTCCCAGATTTTTTTTTCTGCTGAATTCAAATGTCACCATCTGCTGTGGTGGGATTCGAACCCGGGTCCCCAGAGCATTACCCTGGGTCTCTGGATTACAAGTCCAGTGACAACACCACTAAACTACTGCTTCCCCACTGTCCGCTGTTAAAGAATTGACCATTACAGACTGAACCGATTTAGCCCAGTTGGCTGGTTCATGATGCAGAGCGAGGCCAACAGCCCAGGTTAGGTTCCCGCACCAGCTGAGGTTAGTCATGAAAGCCCTGCCTTCTCAACCCCCTGGCCTGTGGTGTGGTCAAACCTCAGGTTAAACCCAACATCAGGGGGGAAAATAGCGTATGGTCATCTGGGACTGTGGCGACTTTACTTACTTACAGATTGAGCTGAGGAGAAATTTGTTCATTTTGAGGGTTGGAATTCTATGGAATTCTATCTCCCAGAGAGGTGTGAATGTCCAGTCGTTGAGCAAGTTCAAGGCTTGAGGTCAATAGATTTTGGGACACTGAGAGCGCGAGGATATGGTGGGACAGCGTAGCTGAGGCAGAATATCTGCTATGATCTTATTGAATGGTGGAGTTGGCTTGAGGGGTTGTGTAATCGACTCTTGCTCCTACTGTGAATATTACTGATCCTCCCAAAAATGGAAACAGTCTTGAACATTGCTAACATGTTGACAAAGCTTTTTTGTCATGAACTGATCGGGACAAAGGCAAGAATGGCAAGTTTCAAATCAAATATGTTCAAGCCTTGTGCTTTTAAAAAAATTACCCAGGAGCTTGGGGAGCCCATAGTTCCCCGTTGCTTCCTTCATGGCAATGCCTAGCAGCATGGTAGCACAGTGATTAGCCCTGTGGCTTCACAGCGCCAGATCCCAGGTTCGAATACCCGCTGGGTCACTGTCTGTGCGGCTTCTGCACGTTCTCCCCGTGTCTACGTGGGTTTCCTCCGGGTGCTCCGGTTTCCTCCCACAGTCCAAAGACGTGCGGGCTAGATGGTTTGACCATGATAAATTCCCCTAGTGACCAAAAAAAGGTTGGGAGGGGTTGCTGGGTTGCAGGGATAAGGTGGAAGTGAGGGCTTGGGTGATCGGTGCAGACTCGATGGGCCGAATGGCCTCCTTCTGCACTGTATGTTGTATGTATGTTGTATGCCTCCTTCAAGCATAGTCAACTTGCTAACCAATCAGCATCCTTTCCTCCAGGAGTATAAATTGTTGGGACCATTTGAAATTTGGTATTCTTGTGTTTGTCCTGATGAGTGTGAGGTGCAAAGCTTCGGCAGCATGTCTCCCTTTTCAGTAATATTCAAGTTCTGTACGACTGAGTGACCATCTCCTTATTTATTCTGTATGTGTTTAAGCATTTCTTAACACACACACACACTTTTTTCCCCCCTTGAGGTTAGCGGGGGAAGTGGTAGAAGGATTCTCGAGCTGATTATCAGCCCTTAGCGTTATGAACACTCCTTCCGTGGCCAACCAGTCCTGGCGTTGAACCTTGAACTCGCAGCTTCCGGTCCAGAAGTAGGGGGCGCTACCCTCTGTGCCACAAGATCCCCCCCCCCCCCCCCCCCCCCCACCCCAACCTATTTATCCCACATAACGTTCTCAGAGTTTTGACCTTTTAGAATTTCTTGGGATTCTGATCATCCTTTCGGTATGTGGGCAAGCCATACACTGGAGAGAACTGATTGAAATTAGCTACACAGCAAACAGAGGGAAGCAGAGGGCGAACGCTTCACACATCACAACTTGCAGTCCTGCTTAATTCATTTCTGAATGTGCTTCTGCAAAGAAAATAGACAGAGGCGGTACACAAGAGGAAGTGAGCAGCTTTGAGCAGCAAGGCGGCAAGACACACGTGCTTGCTTGATAGGCTTGAGTGTGAAAGGGGGCATCGCATATTAACAAGGCAGTCGACCGAGCTGGGTGGGGGGAGGGGGCAGTGGAGTGGGTAAAGTGTCAGCGTCACCGCCCTGTGTCTGCTAATTGTGCAGCTGAAATGACAGCAATTATGTGCAACCTGCAACCTGTGCAACACTGCTTTCCTGGCTGAATGAAGGTACAATAATGGCAGATAGTAAGTGATGCACGATCAATGGCCACTAAAGCGAGGTTGTAGTCCAACTGAAGGCTTTAATAAGCTAGATGTTTCCCCCAGCAGCTCAGGTACAGAAAGAAGGCTGCTGGGGTGGCACGGGCTCTTATACCCCGCCTTGCAGGGCGGAGCTACCATGCAGCTTGACCAATAGGAAACATACAATATCTACCAATGGTGTTCCAGCATTACCAGGTACCATAATACCTCTACACAGACTACCACAGTAAGTACAAAGAGGAGAATACACAGAGGAAATAAATTTCTTCGCGACTCAAATCATTGATTTCCAAATGCCTTACTGAACAGCACTCAGTGCTGTAGATCAATAGAGAAGGCAGTTATGAAAAGCCTATCAAGGGCGGCAAGGTGGCGCAGTGGTTAGCACTGCTGCCTCACGGCGCCGAGGTCCCAGGTTCGATCCCGGCTCTGGGTCACTGTCCGCGTGGAGTTTGTACATTCTCCCCGTGACTGCGTGGGTTTCACCCACACAACCTAAAAAGGTGTGCAGGGTGGGTGGATTGGCCACGCTAAATTGCCCCTTAATTTAATAAACAAGCAAGCACGTGTGTCTTGCCGCCTTGCTGCTCAAAGCCTATCAAATATAACTCTAAGTTACCCTCTGTTATATTGCAGTCTCCAGATCCTTCCCTATCTGTATAACCCGCATCTACATGAATATTCCCACTCACCTCAATCCTCGTAGAGAACAACAAAAAACTGGAATGTACCACGTCAAAAGGTCCAACATTTGGTCACAATGGATCTGGATATCCAAATGATTCTTCTCAAGATGGAGAAGCTTCCTCTCCAGCCACCATCTGACGGGCCAGATTTATAAATTTAGAGCTGGATTCTCAGGTCCTCAGCCGTGTGTTTCTCGGTCGCGTGCCATTTGCTGACGGCGGGATTCTGTCTTCCCTCCGCTTAGCAATGGGATTTCTAAGTGTGGTAAGGAGCGGGAATTGCCACGAGCTTCCTGGTGCTCGGCCCAATGAGGCCGGCAATGCTATTCAACGTCAATTGGTCCACTAATCGAGGCCCCATGGGCTTCTCACCTCAAATGAAGGCTCGCCAGTCGATTCGCCAGCACGGCGCTCGTCAGCCCCCCACTTACAAGGTCCGGAGCACCCGGAGGAGACCCACGCAGACACGGGGAGAACGTGCAGACTCCACCCAGACAGTCGCCCGAGGCCGGAATTGAACCCGGGTCCCTGGCGCTGTGAGACAGCAGTGCTAACCAGCGTGCCGCCCTGTGAATCGCCAACTTTGAAGAAATTGAGAGTTATTGTGAATGAGTTAATGACATTGCCAATAAAAGATGACAGGAATTTTGGAAGAATGTGTGTTTTGCTAACCCACAGCCTAATCTGAAAACCGCAGTTGCAACAGAGTGCCAGGATAGGATCGTCAGGAGCATAAGAAAGTTCCGGACTGGAATATCAGGTGATCCCAAGAAGCGAAAACTTCTCAGTTTACTCAAATGTTCAGATCCCCTTTAACTCTACTTTTTGTTTCTGCCTCTCTGTCTGATTCTCACCCACACCTGGAGCACCCTCTGCGTAAAATGGTTAAATGAAAGATGCTCTGCACCTTCCCCTCTTTTAAACATGAGTCTGTGGTGTCTGGGTAAAGCAGTTGTGGCACTCCCTCACATATCATCTTGGACCGTGCCGTATCACCTGTCCCTCGTGGAAATTTTTTTTCAGACCACGAGGCAATGAAGCAGTGGTCTGCACGCAATGTCCTCGAGGTCCTTAAGGAAAAGGAGACTGTGGAGGATGTTGGATGGTTCCCTGAGCAGACTGTCAGAGTCATCTGGCAGAACGCCTCATCACCGGAACTGTCAAACAAGCACCAAGACCTAGCTTGGCTGGTGGTGAGAAGGGCCCTCCCTGTCAGATTCTTCATGCACACCCGAAGGCTCAGCGCCGTTGCACGCTGCCCTCGGAGTGGCTGTGGGGGAAATGAGACGGTCACACACCTCCTTGTGGAATGTGCCTTTGCAAAGAAGGTCTGGAGAGAGATGCAGTGGTATTTGTCAAGGTTTATCCCGAACAGATCTGTGACACAGGACTCTGTGCTCTACGGACTGTTTCCAGGGACACACACCGAGACAAACATCAACTGCTGCTGGAAGGTCATCAACTCGGTAAAAGACGCTCTTTGGTCTGCCCAAAACCTGCTGATCTTCCAGTGCAAAGAGCTGTCCTCGACCGAGTGTTGCAGACTGGCACATTCCAAGGTCCAGGACTACGTGCTGAGGGACGCACTCAAGCTTGGGGCAGCTGCCGCCAAGGCACAATGGGGAAAGACTACTGTGTAAAGTCTTTCCAGCAAATGTACACCGAGGGGCGGGTAACAGTGTAAAACCCCTCGGTCTGGGTCATTAACGCTCCAATGTACAAAAGTATTGAAAGAAACATGACGATGTAAATACTTAAGAAAGAATTGTAAAGTAAACAGGGAAATGTGTGGAGTGTCATCCCAATTGAATGCAAGAAAGTCAAGTGAATATGTAACTTTGATGGAAATGTATAGTCATAACAATTCAAAATGTTCGGTAATGTTCATTAGAGATTTTATGAATAAAGTATATATATTTTTTAAAAACTCATCGAGGTTCAGTCTCCCCTTTCCTGTCTGTGAATCAATATTTGAACTGTGTCTCACCTCTCACCTGCAGAGTAAACAGTCCCACGCCGTTTAGCCTTCACTTCATGGCAGGTCTGCTAAAGGTAGATATCCGTTGGGTTCTCGTACTCTTCTCACGCGTCAAGTTTCCTCCTCGAATACCTCGCCCCACCTTCCTGATCATGTCACATGTTCTGGAAGAGTGAAGTCAAATGCTGAGTAACTGTAGCGTTGGTGCAAAAAGAAAATCATTCTCATCGTTTGTGCATGTATTATTTCAGCTGATAGGCTGTGTTAACAACTGGCAATTTGGCAAGGGCCAGAATATTCCTCACGTTTAATTAACTTCGGAGTGCGACATTTCCATTCCATGCTGAAGAACAAGAGCATGTTTTTCTATCACCTCACATTTACAATGATATCATGCAGGAACAGAACATTGACTCATTGGGCTGAAGTAGCAGAATTTAGCTGGTGTGTTTTGTAGGATGAGAGGAGAAAAATGGCTAAAATTAGGAAAACAATCCGTTTTTCAAAATCTGCCCTCCGTGACTTTTGATTCATAACAATAATAATCTTTATTGTCACAAGTAGGCTTACTTTAACACTGCAATGAAGTTACCGTGAAAATCCCCTAGTCGCCACACTCCGGCGCCTGTTCGGGTACACAGAGGGAGAGTTCAGAATGTCCAATTCACCTAACAAGCACGTCTTTCGGGACTTGTGGGAGGAAACCGGAACTCCCGGAGGAAACCCACGCAGACACGGGGAGAACGTGCAGACTCCGCACAGACAGTGACCCAAGCTGGGAATCGAACCTGTGACCCTGGCGCTGTGAAGTAACAGTGCTAACCACTGTGCTGCCCTTTCGGATGTTGAAAATTAAAATGTACAAATCAAGTTTCAGCTTTCGTTTGTGCTTCGATCGATCATTCAGCATTTCTTGTGGACAAACAGGTTCTGTGTGAAATGGAAACAATTAGGATCTGTCGTGAACCAGAAACATTGGAGAAAACATTTTTTTTAAAACACAAGGAAAATGGAAAACACCGAAACTTGAAATATGAATACATTTGCAAGCAAGAGACTAGACAATGATTTTTTTTTCTTTTTATAAATTTAAAGTAGCCTATTCATTTTTTTCCTCATCAAGAGGCAATTTGGCATGGCCAATCCACCTACCCTGTGTTATACGTTTCAGTTCCCGTTGGATGAAGAGTCTAAAGTTCTTGTTCCTGTTCACCAAACACCATTTATTTCACTTCCACAGCCTCTGCACAAAACTCCAATAACACACCAGCCGACACAAGGGACACCTGAAGCCCCTTTATATATCAGTGTCAATCATTGGATACTTAACATAAATGAGACAACTAATTGCAATGTCTCTTAATGCATTACTTAACTCTTAACCCATTACCTAACACCCTGCACATCTTTGGGTTGTGGGGGTGAGACCCACGCAGACAATATGCAAACTCCACACGGACAGTGACCCAGATCCCGGAATCGAACCTGGGACCTCAACGCCGTGAGGCAGCAATGCTAACCACTGCACCACTGTGCTGCCCCACTAGACTATGATTAAGACCTCGGGCACGATGTAACGGAAATGAAACAAAGTCCCAAGTTGGGTGCGTTTAGCCAGTGTTTCCCGGTGCTGGTAGCGCCGAGAAGAATCTCGCTATTAAATGCCCCGCTGAGGCTGTAGTTAGTCACATATCCTCCTCGCCAGTACAGAACGAGATTTAAAAATGGTGCCCTTATCTCTGAAGGCCCTCCAGCACAACCTTCAGATGCCCCCAATGCCCCAACTTACCAATGACGGGTCCTCAAGCCCCCCCCACCTCATAAGGGCAGGGCATCCCCGATCCCCGGCGTGGGCAGGGTGCCACCTGGGCATTCTGGCAGAGCAGCTGCCAGTGCCACCTGAACACCCATGCAGTCCCAGGTTGGCACCCGTGTGGTACTTCCAGGGCAGCAGGTCAGAATTGCCAGGGTTCCAGGGTGGCATCAGGGGTGCCAGTGTGCCACCCTGCCCAGAGCCCGACCATCCAGATGACCCCGAATGCCTGGGAGACCCCCCCCCTCCAAATGCCAGGACGCTCGCTCATGTCTACGAGGCATGGGGGTTAGATCCCGTGCCTTCGATAACTCCAGCACAAGCGTATTCAAGTCAGCCCGACTGCACACTTTGAATATGCAAATCCGGATCCTGCCCATTGTGGACGGGATCCAGATCGCGCCACCTCGCGAGATCTCGTTAGATCTCGCGAGGCGTAATGAAGCCATTAAATCTCGCGAGAGGCCTCTTTACCTCTGGGCGTTTCACAGGACCATAATCAAACATTTGACAGTCCGAAAATTAACCCTGTATGGGACTGCAATTGCATGGGACAAGATTCCCATAGAAAGGGAATAATTAAAACTGAGATGAGTAGGAACTACTTCTCGCAGAGGGTGGTGAATTTGTGGAACTCGCTGCCCCCACAGTGCGGTGGATTCGGAGTCATTAAATGGTTTCAAAAGGAGATAGATATATTTCTGATTTTAAAAACGGGTTAAAGGGATAAGGGGATCAGGCAGGGGGTGGATATGAGACCAGGAAGAGATCAGCCCTGATCTGATTGAATGGTGGAGCAGGCTCGAAAGGCTGAATTGCCGACTTCTGTTCCTAATTCCTATGTTCCTATGTAATTAAAAGATTCCCGTCAGGTCCCACCTTACCCTCTCATGTTGGCCATGATTATGGTATTGACTGTAAGAAGCTCAGGCGTAAGGATGACAGGAGTCCAAACAAATTTTCTCCATCTATTCGAGATGTGTCTTTAGGTTAATGACCTGGTTGCTAGCTTCTTAAACTGCAACATTCAGTCTATTGATGTGAGTTAATGGGCCAGAATTTGCTGTTGCATCAACTGTGAGATTAATGGTGCCCACCATTATTTACGGGTAACTGGTTCAGCCTCAAAGTGGGCACACCGTTAAATAGGAATATCCAGAATGTGCTGTCCGGATTCCATCCCTCTGTCTTTAGCTGCGTGTCAATGGCATCTTAATCGCCCATCAAACCTGCCACAGAAACTTCAGTTTTGTCATTACGAGCATGACTGTCATAATATCCAGGCATGTATATGAAGAAGTGCACAGGCAGTGATTGACACACAGGATGACCAATAAGCACACAGCACAGTGCAGCCAATCACCAGACAGGACACCACCACTATAAAGCCAGAGGGCACTAGGTTTCCCGCTCTCTCGGGACCCAGCCACTGAGACAGTCAGAGTCCACGAGCTAGCAAGTGCAAACACCATGCGGTAGCTAGTAAGTCTGGTCAGGCTACTACAAGGTCTCCAGTCAGTTCAGTATAGTGTCGACCCACAGTTAAATATGTATGTTAGTTCTAACGTTCAATAAAACCGTGTTGGATCTTCTCCAGTGTTAGAGGTCTGTTTCTCGCATCGCTGCATCAAGTGCAGTCCACACCAAATCAACCTGCCTAACACATCCCTAACACAACGACGATCTTTTTAATGACACGATACATGTTAATTACATGTCAAGCAACCTCTCTGGCACTGAAAATTAACTATGGCAAGTATGGAGTCTCAATCCTTCAGACTTTGAATTCTTTCAGGATGATTTGAAAAATATTAAAAGGTTAAAAGACAATTCTTACTCAGCATTTGTTGTCACTTTTGTTTCTCTCTCTTCATCCAATCCTTCCTTCCCTCTCTTTCTCTACCTAACTTATAATTTCACCCATCCCCTTCAAATGACTTTCCGTCTCAGTCGTTCCTCCCCACTCCTTCAAAGAGATACCTGGGTATTTGCTCTGTTCAGGTTTTGACGCCCTGTTTTCCCCTTCCTACACCACTATTAGCTCAAACATTCAGAAAGTTACTGGGCAAAACATTTCCAGTTGAAAGGTGCAGGAGCAAACGGACGTGGTGGTTTCAGTGGCATTAAAATACATTAACACTGCAATGAGGTTACTGTGAAAATCCCCGAGTCGCCACATTCCGTCGCCTGTTCAGGTACACCGAGGGAGTATTCAGAATGTCCAATTCACTGAACAAGCACGTCTTTCGGGACTTGTGGGTGGAAACCGGAGGAAACCCACGCAGACACGGGGAGAACGTGCAGACTCTGCACAGGCAGTGACCCAAGCCGGGAATCGAACCTGGGACCCTGGCGCTGTGAAGCAACAGTGCTAACCACTGTGCCATCATACCGTCCTACCTAGTAATCCAGAGAACAGGGGCAAGCTCCGGGGACCTGGGTTTGAATCCCACCTCGGCAGATAGTGGAATTTGAATTCAATAAAAATCCGGAATTTGGATGGATGGATGGATGGAACGATTGACACTTGTCCTTGCCTGGTCTGGCCTACATTTGACTCCAGATCTACAGAAATGTGGTTGACTCTTAATTGGCTTCAGGAATGAGCAATAATTGATGGCAGAGCCTGAACATTCTTTTTTCTTTAAATGACAGTTAACTCAGGGAGTCTGGGTTCCAACTGGCATCAAGTACTTTTACAGGCATGTGTAGTTTGGAGCTATGGATGGTACTGGTGGACCCTCCGATTTACGCTCCATCGATCAGGAGTCTTTCCCGCTCATATTGCCATTGGTGTGTGCTGGAAGGATTTGCAGATTGATACTCACCCCGTTGACCGTGTTAGGAACTTGGTCATCAAGTCCTGGGGTGGGACCTGGAGTAAATATATTTCGAAAATATTACAGATTTTGACAGCAGAACTCCAATCATCGTTTGAGCGTTATGTAGCGATTGCATGTAACCATTCCCCACATGACAATGTTAAATAATATGTCACATGCAGCTGGCGAGGGCTGTGCTCGGCCTTTCCTTGGGGAATGGAAGTGGGGGTTGGTCTGCTGACAAACTCCTCTTTATTTGCCAGGATTTTATCAGAGATTTCTCTCACACTTGGTGGCGAAGACAATCTTGCCAAGCCATCCCCCAATCCCGATGCTTACGTTTTCCTAAAGTCACATCATTTACGGGATGTGGGCATCACTGGTTAGAACATAGAACATAGAACATAGAACATTACAGCGCAGTACAGGCCCTTCAACCCTCGATGTTGCGCCGACCTGTGAAACCACTCTAAAGCCCATCTACACTATTCCCTTATCGTCCATATGTCTATCCAATGACCATTTGAATGCCCTTAGTGTTGGCGAGTCCACTACTGTTGCAGGCAGGGCATTCCACGCCCTTACTACTCTCTGAGTAAAGAACATACCTCTGACATCTGTCTTATATCTATCTCCCCTCAATTTAAAGCTATGTCCCCTCGTGCTAGACATCACCATCCGAGGAAAAAGGCTCTCACTGTCCACCCTATCCAATCCTCTGATCATCTTGTATGCCTCAATTAAGTCACCTCTTAAGCTTCTTCTCTCTAACGAAAACAGCCTCAAGTCCCCCGGCTTTTCCTCATAAGATCTTCCCTCCATACCAGGCAACATTCTGGTAAATCTCCTCTGCGCCCTTTCCAATGCTTCCACATCCTTCCTATAATGCGGCGACCAGAATTGCACGCAATACTCCAAATGCGGCCGCACTAGAGTTTTTGGTTAGGCCCAGCATTTGTTGCCCGTCCCTAGTTGCCCCTGAGAAGGTGGCGATGATCTGCCTTCTTGAACGGCTGCAGTCCCTGTGGTGTAGGTGCGCCCACGCTGCTGTTAGGGAGGCAGCTCCAGGACATTTGTCCCAGCGACAGTGAAGGAACAAACGATTGGCTAAAGGCCCCACAAATCAGCAGCAAGATTTCTCCACACCCAAATCTCATGCTCCTAATTTCACTGCACACCCCTCGAGTGCAGCCGGAGTTGATCCGTTGAACTGCCTACGATGTGTTAACAGGGCTTTGAGAGTGGCTGTTTCAATTTGATCCTGCTTACGAAATCACATTTAATAAATCGCTCCGCGGAAAAAGGCGAGGAAGGGTTTTGCTGTTGGAGCCACGGAAGGAAGTCTGTGACGGGAAGGTTAATTTAATTGCTATTTTGTAAGAAAAGAGGAAATTGTGTTTTGAAATCAATTAGAATTCCAGTCTTGTTGGGTAAGTTACACGCTGCAGTATTTCCACAATGGAGCACAGTGGATCATGACACTGTTTACACTGCGCCACTGATTTTCCCTATAAACTCGAGCAAAGCTTTCAGTATTGTCAGGAGAATCTACTGGAGCGAGGATGATCCGTGACTAAACAAGGTGTTGAAAAGGAATCATTGAAAGGCATCAGAATATTTCAACTCATGCAGGATTTGACAACACAAAATACATGTCTTAGGCAGACCCCGAAGGGTTCTGCAACCTTAGTTTTCTTGTGTCATTAAACCCCATTGCATGATAATCCAGACTCTTTGCGATACTGCCCCTAACGGTATTGAAAGTAAGACTTTCATAGCCTCCATGAGGATCATGGGGACACGATCAGTCCCTGTGGGACTCATGGGGCAGGCGGACGATCTGTGGCGTTTTTACGTGGGACAAATCGGCGGCGCCCCCTCACCGATGTTGCGAACGGTGAGCCGCGCCGCGCAAAATACCCGGGACTCCACGGAATAAACGGCTGGAGAATGGCTGGGTCCGTGGCCACTCATGCGTAAGGCGACGACCTGCAGCGGTTGGGCCGTAAACCATGGCACCTCAGCGACGTGCGCGGACCAGACCTGACAGATAGTGCCCCCCTGGCCACCACCTGGCCCGCCCCCCCCGGCCAGCAGCACACCCCCACCCCGCCTGACTGTGGCGGCGCTGGCCACAGTCCGTAGCCGTCACGCCAGGTTCACACACCTGTGACCACACGTGAACCGCGCCGTCGGGAACCCGACCCATTGGGGGTGGAAAACGGGGAAAGAGCCTTCAGGTGACGCACTGAGGCCGGCCCTGAGGTGGCGCGCGCCTCAATGACACCGTTTCGGAGGAAGAGGAGCATTCGAAGCCTGCATCAAACAGGCAACGCCCCCGATTTCGGCGCCAAAAGTGATTCTCCGCCCGAATGCCGATTATGAAATTGGCGTCGGGGAAGAGAAAATCCCGCCCATGGAGTACGGGCTCCCCTGGTAGGAGGCAGACGCCAACCACCTGGGGCCCGCTATGAGCAAGGTCTAAAAGCAGGCGCAATTCCGGGCCTGGTGCAACAAATCCTACAGACTAGGGTTGCACTGGGAGTGCGGTGCTGCATTGTGCAGACTATTGTAAATAGGTAAATAAATTCATCTTCGTTAACCACATCTTCCTTATGAGTTATTATGAAAGCTCATTGAAAGGAATTGTAACTCTCCCACTGGTGAGAATTGGGTTACCAACTCTAGTTGGCCACAGAGGTGTCATCCCATGACCTCCCACCTCCAAACACCCCGACTCCACACTCCCACCATTGGTCCAACATCATGGTGCCTCATCCTTCTCCACCAATTAGAAAGCCAACCTCCACAGGCAGTTTACATGGGTGAGGGTTTGGAAGATTTCCGTGGACGAGAAGGTTCAGCGGCAACACAAGCTCTCTGTGGAGCCTGAGAGGACACTTATGCTCCTCCGCGTCCTGCAGATTTACACTTACCTCATAAAGGCAGTGTTGGGTGTCCACCAGGGTTTTACAGAGTTAAACGTTGGCAGTGACCAGGGCCTCATCTACAGGCAGTTAAAATAGCATCAGTATCCCGGCCAGCACTTATCACTGCGGCCTTAGTGAAGCAGGCACCTCAAGCTGCCGAGGACAACAAAGACCTTAAAATATCAATGAGACAGGGAATGAGGGCTAAGTGTAGCTCTTGGATTTTAACTCCTGTTCTACCAATTTTTGCCATTGTACTATAGATCCATTTTGCTGTTTCTGAAACCGAGGGCTTGTCAACAATCTTTCCTTCCTTCAACCATCCTCAGCTATGTGAATCCCATGTGAGACCTCTTCTCAATTCTTCTTCCTGATTTCTCTCATCCAGCTTCCCTCCTGTTCCCTTGGTCCTGTATCATGAACTTTGGTGCTTCCCTTTAGTTTTTACAATTGGAAAACGTCAGGTCACAGAGAAAGGTTTGCGTTCCTCTGCAGTCCATCAATAAGCATTGCAGTTACTGTTGAGGGTGGCTACAGCAATACAACTTTTGACATTGCAGCCTTAAGCAGAGGAACATATAAAATAGGAGCAGGAGGGGGCCATTCGGCCCTTCGAGTCTGCTCCACCGTTCATTATGATCATGGCTGATCATCCAACTCAGTAACCTGTTCCTGCTTTCCTCCCCTCATACCTTTGATCCAAGAACTATATGTGACTCCTTCTTGAAAACATACAGGGGCAGCGTTCTCCGTCCCGCCAGCCCCATTTTCTGGCCCCCGCCGGCAGTGGGATTCTCCATTCCTGCAGCCGGCCAATGGGGTTTCCTATTGTGGCCACCCCACGCCATCGGGAAACCCGCTGGAGCTTACCCTGAGCAAATTAGCTGCCGCCATGTTTCCTCCATTGCAATGTACACTCTGAAGGAATTTCAGTAGATGCAAAGCACTTTGGGATATCCCGCGGTGGTGAGCCAGACTTTATAAATACACACCTTCCTTTCCTCCTTTGTAACGAAGACGGAGTGGGGCTGTGATACTAAAATTCAAGTTGATCCGATAAACGCTGGGCTCAACATAAAAAGGAGCATCAGACAACTGAACAAGCTTTACTCAAGATACACTGTCCCTGCAGACAGAGTGGATAGTCGGAGGCTTTTCCCCGGGCTAGAGGGGTCAATTACTAGGGGGCATAGGTTTAAGGCGCGAGGGGCAAGGTTTAGAGGAGATGTACGAGGCAAGTTTTTTACACAGAGGGTAGTGGGTGCCTGGAACTCGCTGCCGGAGGAGGTGGTGGAAGCAGGGACGATAGTGACGTTTAAGGGGCATCTTGACAAATACATGAATAGGATGGGAATAGAGGGATACGGACCCAGGAAGTGTAGAAGATTTTAGTTTAGACGGGCAGCATGGTCGGCACAGGCTTGGAGGGCCGAAGGGCCTGTTCCTGTGCTGTGCTTTTCTTTGTTCTTTGTTCTTTGTTTGTAGGGTGACTGTGAATGGAAGGCCTTTGGAGATGTCGGCAGTCTAACATTGAGAAGCAGAATTGCCCCCGAATCCAATGGGTGAGCAGTGGTGCAGCGAAAGTCTGTTATTGTTTCTGGCACTGACTGACTCAGCACATCTGGAGGCACTGGAGGAGAGCTCTGTCAGGACTTTAACGGATTGCTGACTGACGATAAGCTGCAGAGTAATCAAGAACTCTTGAGAAATTGATGAGGGCTACACGGTGAGTCGATGCGGGTGTGTTAGAATGTGATGTTTTTCCTCCCGGGATAAACCTCTGTGCAGCAGTTGTGAATACAGGAGCAGGAGGAATCCGCTCAGCCCCTCGAACCTGTTCTATCATTCAATTAGACCGCGGCCGATCTGAATATTAGTACAGCCTGCCCCACCTTGATTCTGTAACCCTTAACACCCTGACAAACCCCGCATTTTGTGTAAAGAGATGCATCTTGACTTTACTCCGATAGCGGCAATTGTAATGAATACCCCTCGTTCTGAATTGCCCCATCAGAAGAGACAGTGGGTGGAATTTAATGCGCTACGCCGTGTCAAACTTGGTGAAAAATTAAAATCGCTAATTGTCACAAGTAGGCTTCAAATGAAGTTACTGTGAAAAGCCCCTAGTCGCCACATTCCGGCGCCCGTTCGGGGAGGCTGGGACGGGAATTGAACCTGCGCTGTTGGCCTGCTTGACAAGCCAGCTATTTAGCCCACTGTGCTAAACCAGCCCCTGGTGGCGAGGGGTGGGGTTGTTTGTGGTATTTAATCAGCCAGTCTGGTGTCTTTCGCCCCAATTAGATTTGTGGAGGGAAGGCCCATGGACAGTCTCCCCACCCTGCCTCCAATCCAGGTCCTCAGCTGGGCAATTAACCTTTAACCCAGCAGCGAGCAGGGGCTCACCCCTAAAGGAAACCCTCCTGGGGTTTCTTGCGCGCTCCCAGTTGGAATTCCTCATTCAGAGGCACCCGGAGCCTGATCGAGGGATCTGACAGGGGGCGGGAAGTGGGGGTGGGGGTTGGAGGGGGGGGGGGGGCTGAAAGCCACCGCCACAGCCCTCCCCCACTGACTTTCCTCACTTTCGACCCCCTCCCCACCCCTCCGCTGCAGACCCTACCCACAACCCCACCCGCCCCCCCCACTCTACCTTTCACTCACCGGTGCCCGGGTCAGCCAACCTGGTGGGCCTCCTCTAAAAGAAGTGAGGCGGGGTCTCCTGCTGGTTTTACAGAGGAGACCCCTGTCACCTCCATTCAATCCAGCCCAGTTTCTCTCTCCCCTGTGAACCCTTTAAATCATCCTAAACACAAGCCTTGCAACCTGGACTTCGATTCTCCGTTCGTTCACGCCGACGGGATTCTCCTTTCCAGCTGCGGTGAATGGTGCCTCGGCCGCGCACCAAATTCTCCGTCCTCGCTGGCAGCGGTAGCGAGGCGGAACCGCAACGGAGAATCCCAGCCCCGGTCTCATCATTTAAACCTTCCCGCAGACTAAGGCAGACTTTCGTATACAGTGAATGGTAGAACCCTCAAGAGTATTGACAGTCAGAGAGATCTAGGTGTACAGGTCCACAGGTCACTGAAAGCGGCAACACAGGTGGAGAAGGTAGTCAAGAAGGCATACGGCATGCTTGCCTTCATTGGCCGGGGCATTGAGTATAAAAACTGATGTTGCAGCTGTATAGAACCTTATTTAGGCCACACTTGGAGTATAGTGTTCAATTCTGGTCGCCACACTATCAGAAGGATGTGGAGGCTTTAGAGAGGGTGCAGAAGAGATTTACCAGACTGTTGCCTGGTATGGAGGGCATTAGCTATGAGGAGCGGTTGAATAAACATGGTTTGTTTTCACTGGAATGAAGGAGGTTGAGGGGCGACCTGATAGAGGTCTACAAAATTATGAGGGGCATAGACAGAGTGGATATTCAGAGGCTTTTTCCCTGGGTAGAGGGGTCAATTATTAGGGGGCATAGGTTTAAGGTGCGAGGGGCAAGGTTTAGAGGAGATGTACAAGGTAAGTTTTTTTACACAGAGGTTAGTGGGTGCCTGGAACTCGCTGCCGGAGGAGGTGGTGGAAGCAGGGACGATAGTGACGTTTAAGGGGCATCTGGACAAATACATGAATAGGTTGGGAATAGAGGGATACGGACCCCGGAACTGTGGAAGATTTTAGTTTAGACGGGAAGCATGGTCAGCACAGGCTTGGAGGGCCGAAGGGCCTGTTCCTGTGCGGTACTTTTCTTTGTTCTTTGTTCTTTGTTCTTCTGTTTCCACGGTCAGTAATTCCCGGAACAGGTCGCTCATCTGTCGCCAATTCTAATGATGATGACAGAATAAATTCCAATGGTGGGGGTCGTCCCTTGGCCCAAACGCTCACAAAGCCAGACCTCAAAGAATCAAGCTGGTTATTTTAAGAGTTTTTACGATGCCAAAGTCTGGAAGTGTTGTATTGAGGGAGTGCCAGGCGGTCAGGACAGGCTTCTTTCGGATGAAATGGTCAGCTGAAGTCCCTCCCACCTTCTCTCTAGGCTGGCTGTAAAGGTTGGGACAGAAGTATTTCGAAGAAGAGCAGGAGGTCCACCTGGATGCCTTGCTCAATGTCTATTCCCCAACCAATATCATTAAAAACAGATTATATGATCGTTATCTGATACTGTTTTTGTGGGGGGCTTGCTGTGTGAAAATTGGTTGCTGTGTTTCCCACATTGCACCAATGGCCGCACACCATGACATCCTTCATTGACCCTCAAGCTTTTTTCAACACCCCAAGGTTGTGAAAGGTGCTATATAAATGCAAATCCTTTTTTAAATACACGCCCTAAGGATATTTTTGTCAACCAGGGGCCAGAATAGGTGATTTCTTTACCTTTAATATTTTCGTAACACGAATTGTGCTCCAAGAAAGTGAAAGTAAGTGAGAGAGAAGACTTTTAACTACGCAAGGCTGTCAGCGCACTCAGGCTTGTTCACCAAGTGCTGCCCAATTGTGGAATCACATGTAGCAGTGCACGTTCTTGGGTTTTGAAAATGGGGGCTGGTTTAGTACAGTCTGTACTCTGCCTATCATGGACAACTGAAGGAACATGCTGTTTGATCCAATCAGCCAATGTCTGGGGACGTCCAGAATGCATACCTAGCATCAGACCGGCACTAAAATAGCTACATTAGCACCCCTTTAAAATAACCAGTCAAATTTGCAATGTGTCGCTTTTACGCTGGCTAGAAAGGATGTAGATTCAGATGCAGGGACCTGTTCTCTGCAAACAAAAGGAACACGTTCAAGCCTTGAGCCTTTTTTTAATTACCCGTGAGCATGAGGAGCCGAAAGCTCTCTGTGGGGTTCTCCATGGCAATGCCTCAGTCAATCAGAGGCATCTTGCCAATCAATCATCACCCTTTTGTCCTGTAGTGTAAATTGTGACTGTTTGAAATTTGGCATTCTTGTGTTTGTCCTGATGAGGGTAAGATGAAAAGGTTCAGCAACATGGCACTCTTAGCAGCAATATGGTTTTTTGCTTGAAAAGCAATTTTTCGCTGCATGTGAAGAGCTGTTTAATGCCCCTTGTTTCCTCTTTCAATCCACTCTGGCTTGTCACGGGAGTGTCCCTTCAAGAAAAGTTTTTGTCTTATCACATGGCTTCAGTGATGTCATTTTTGTGGGTGGAGTTGGGCTGTGACTGTGAGTTTTACTTTCACTTTCAGATTTGACTGCTGTGGACTCAGACAGGAGAAAGACATGTTTTGGCCTGTCTCTCTCTAGTTTCATTTTAAATATCTGTTCCAGTGAAAATCACTTTGGTGGTGGCTTTAGATGTAGTTTGCTTTCCGGAAGGGTTTAAGCCTGCTGGTGAGATGGGGTCAGAATCTCAGGGAAAGCCAGTCTTATTCAAGTGAGAATACAGAGTGCTGGGTCACACCCTTGAAAAGGGGTTTTCACAAATGCGAGCGGTGCCAGAGGGGCCCGGCCAACCACACCCACATGTTTTGGGCTTGCCCCGAGCTTGCTGCGTCCTGGACGGCCTTCTCCGAGGCAACGTCCAAAGTTGTGGGGGTGAAGCCATGCCCAATAGTGGCAATCTTCAGGGTATCGGAGCAGCCAGAGCTACACATGGGGAAGGGGCCAACGCCCTTGCTTTCGCTTTCCTACCCGCCCGCCGGAGAATCCTGCTCGGCTGGCGATCGGCAGCACCACCCACGGCTGCAGACTGGCTCGCTGACCTCTCGGAATTTCTCCACCTGGAGAAGATTAAGTACGCCACCCGAGGGTCGGAGGAAGGCTTCCTGGATACTTGGGGGCAGTTCGTCGACCTGTTCCAAAACCTGTTCGAGGCCAGCAACGAGGAGTAAGCCAGGGAAATGTTTTTTAAAAGATGAAGAACCAAAGGACTGCGCAACCCGGGGGGTGGGGGTGGGGGGGGGGGGGGGGGGGGAGGAGGAGGGGGAGAAAAATGGGGAAACCACAAGAGAAGAGGAAGGATGCTGAAACCAATGGGGAGGGGGGAAGGGGGGATATCATAGACCGATCCAGAGGACAGCAAAATGTACGTACAGTTAGTCAAATGAAGGACAATGCAAATCTCTCTGTAAAATAAAGCAAATTAGCGCAGGCAAGAAGAATGTAATATATATAAGTAACAACTGTTTATAAATTTGAGAAAAGCCAATAAAAAGATTTAAACAAAAAGAAAAGGGGTTTTCGTTTATGGAATTTTGTTTTTGAATTGGAAAGTTAAGGGGGAATTCATTAAATGTTATACATAGATTACTGTAGCTGTGGGGTATCTTTATGTTTATAATTGATAAAATTTTTTTAAAGCAAAACAATGTTTATTCTATGAACTCAAGTTAACCTTTTTAAAACATACAGTGAACATCTTAGCAACCATTAATTCAAATACAACCCCCAAAGAATACAACACTAAGTAATCCTTTCAGCTTTCCTGTTAACATCCATAAGACTTAAAAACAAAACCCTTACCAGAAGCACGTCAGGTTAAAGTCACTATTGTTATTAGTTTTAAATCACCAGGATTAATTTATAGTCTTTAGGTTACAGAAAGAGATGCATACACCTTCTGGCTGTGACTGCAGCTCCAACACTGAAAACGAAACTAAAAAACACCCTGTAGCCTGCTCAAAAACGAAAGTAAAAAGCTGACAGGCAGCCCAGCTCCACCCACTCTCTGACATCACTGCAGTAGTAAACACCCATTTCTTAAAGGTACTCTCACTACAGATATTTATATACACACCCATTTATAAACACCCATTTCTTAAAGGAACTCTCACAATGACAGTGTTTGTATAAATGTTAACTAAGTTCTTAGAATAAAGCTTATTTTGAATAAAGTGTCTAGGAAGACTGTTGATTCACACCTCAAGTGAAGACTTTTATGCTCGTCCCAGCCAAATTCAACAAAACGTTATACGTCAGGTGAACTCCGTAATACACTTCGGAGTTTCTAAACCCTGGCCCATGACAGGCTGAAACGATGGATGTCCTGATAATGGAATGCGTTGCTCTTTCCGCATTTCTCGTTATTTAATTTGCCTCGTCTCTGATATTGATGCTGACACGGAAAATGTGTTTAAAGGATGACATTTTGAATGATTATTTGATGAATGCTTGTTGAATGGAACTGCGTCACATCACTTCTCTAAGAGCTCCATAAATTTGTTTTCCTATGGAAAGGTCAGTTGTTGTTGGACTGTGGAATCGATTGCGATGCTGGGGCTGTTAGTTTTAATTGCCAGAGCCTGGATTTTTGCTCTTGTGCAAGAACCCCTTATTCTAAGCTTAAACCTTGTTTTGAATTGGACTAGTTCTGCAGTAAGATGTTTAGGCAGCTTTAGAGATCCCATTTGGGGTATTGTGAGCAGTTTTGGGCCCCGTATCGAAGGAAGGGTGCGCTGGCCTTGGAAAGGATCCAGAGGAGGTTCACAAGAATGATCCTTGGAATAATAATAATAATTGTTTATTGTCACAAGTAGGCTTCAATGAAGTTACTGTGAAAAGCCCCTAGTCACCACATTCCCGGCGCCTGTTCGGGGAGGCCGGTATGGGAATTGAACCCGCACTGCTGCCTTGTTCTACACGGCAAGCCAGCTGTTTAGACCACTGTGCTAAACCAGATGAAGTGCTTGTCATATGAGGAGCGGTTGAGGACTCTGGGTCTGTACTCATTGGAGTTTAGAAGGATGAGGGGGGATCTTATTGAAACTTAGAGGACACTGAGAGGCCTGGGTAGAGCGGACGTGGAGAGGATGTTTCCACTTGTAGGAAAAACAAGAACCCGAGAGCACAGCCTCAGATAGAAGGGATGAACCTTTAAAACAAAGATGAGGAGGAATTTCTTCAGAGGCTGGTGAAGCTGTGGAACTCTTTGCCGCAGAAGGCTGTGGAGACCAAATCACTGGGTGTCTTTAAGATAGAGATAGATAGGTTCTTGATTAATAAGAGGAGTATGGGGAGCGGGCAGGAAAACGGAGATGAGAAACACATTAGCAATGATTGAATGGTGGAGCAGACTCGATGGGCCGAGTGGACTAATTCTGCTCCTACGTCTTATGATATTATAATAATTTTTCAAATTATACTTGGTTTTTATTGAGCAGTTTGGAGCTGTGAAAAAGGAAAACTTTCCCTCTCAGCTGCCCGAGGGGATTTTGGCTGATTGGCCTTCTATTAACAGCTGGGGTACCCTGCATGAAATAAACAGTTTAACGGCAGTCAGAAAATTGGTGCAAGCTACCACTTCCAGATCCCTCCTGGATAGAATAGAGCACAACAACACTTCCACTACTTAAATGAACAAAACAATCAGACCCCATGGGACTGTGCAAGGTAATCCTCGCTGGGAACACGGGATCAGACATCAGACATGGTATAGCAAAGAATGTTTAATAAGGCAAGGTGTTGGATCAATAATATCCGCTGCGGTTGAACCGCAGACCAATCCCATGTCCATAGAATCCATCAAATCCCCACAGTGCAGAAGGAGGCCGTTCTGCCCATTCACTCTGCACCGACCCTCCGAAAGAGCACCCTACGTAGATCCACTCCACCCCCATCCTCATAACCCTAGATAACCTGGACATCTAAAGGGGCAATTTATCATGGCCAATCCCCCTAAACTGCACGTCTTTGGACTGTGGGAGGAAACCGGAGCAGCCGGAGGAAACCCACGCAGACACGGGGAGAACGTGCAAATTCCACACAATCACCCGAGGCCGGAATTGAACCTGGATCCCTGGCGCTGTGAGGCAGCAGCGCTAACCACTGTGCCACCATGTCGCCCCTTAACGGCTTCGTAGCAGTTGCTGGCACACCCTTCACACCATTGAAGATGGTTGCTATCTTTGCAATGAACCAACATGTCAAGTGCCAATACCTGCTCAATTTCATAGATCACAAGGATGGCATGCAGCGCAGTGGTTAGCACTGGGACTGCGGCGCGGAGGACCTGGGTTCGAATCCCGGCCCTGGGTCACTGTCCGTGTGGAGTTTGCACATTCTCCCCGTGTTTGCGTGGGTTTCACCCCCACGACCCGAAGATATGCTGGTTAGGTGGATTGGCCACGCTAAATTGCCCCTTAATTGGGAAAAAGAAAAAGAATTGGCTGCTCTAAGTTTATAAAAAACACAATTTCCTAGATCATGGATCTTAGAATTTCTACAGTGCAGAAGGAGGCCATTCAGCCCATTGTGTTAGCAGAGGCGTTCCGAAGGAGCAATATAACTGGTGCCTCTCCCTGTCTTATCCCCATATCCCCTGCACATTATTCCTTGCCAGATAATAAATTACTTCAATATCTCGATTGAACCGACCTCAACCACACACTCAGGCAAAATTCCAACTACTCGTGAAAGGTTTCCCATTGAGCCTCCATTGCTTTTTCCGTCACTTGACTTAAATCTGTGCCCATCATTCTTAATCCTTCCACCAATAGGTGCAGAGTTCCCCTATCTATTCAGACCCTTTATGAGTTTAAATATCCGAATCAAATCTCCTCCAAACTGCCTCTTCCCCAAGGCACTCAGTCCCAACCGCTCCAATCTACTTATGTAGCTGATATGATCGTAGGAGGAATATTCGGCCCATTCTGTCTCCACCCGTTCTCATAATGCCTGTTTTCCACAAAACGTTGTTAGATTCTTGGCACACTGCTGTGTCAGCTTTCTCCACGAGAAATAATGGAAATTGCCTTTGTAAACTCGTCGCGTTGCTGTTACACCCGGCGGCCTGTGGTGGCGCTGGACCACCTCAATCTGGTTCCTGGGCAGAGACGCTTCTGCGCTCCAATCCCTCCACTTTCCAAGTTGCCGTCTCGGTGTTTCCGTACGGCTAGAAGAAAATGCCATTCAGGGAAAGGCCAGCTCGTCCATCAGTAACAACAACAACTTGCATTTACAAAGTGCCTTCAATTTAGTAAAATATTGTCAAGCGCATTAACCATGTCCCACGTGCCTGCGACAATATGACAGAACACTTCCACCTATCCGCTCCCCACCATATCATCGCATGGGAGGGGCAAAAACGGTCAGGAAAAGAAGCTGAGGGCCGGCAACCACCACCCCAAACTCAATCCAACCATGTGTCATCGCACACCTCCCCGGTACCCCACCCCTCCACCTCCTTCTCAACCCCCACCCTGTCCACGCCTCTGCCACCCCAAGGGTTTGGTGGTACCGTATGGAGGAATGCCCTGCTCGCTTGCACGGATCACCCAGGTGGATGGTGGAAAGTGCTACCTTGGGCGGGAGTCAGGTGTTGTCAAACAATGTGGAGCACCAGAGCTCATCGCAGAGCAGGTCATCATCATCCTCCATCCCATGGACCATGGACCAGACCCGCTGCTATTGCCAACCCAGGGCCCGCACCCCGTTGTGAGTGGGTTGCACGCGGGGGCAGAGCAGGCGGTGGTGCAGGAGGGTTGTCATGAGAGGAGGTGGTCGGCCATGTTGGATGGGGGGGGGGGGTGGGATGTTTGTGTCATTGGCCAGGCCCCCGGGAGGCGATTAGAGTTCCCGATGCGTGCTGGTCCTGGTGCACACGCTGTGCAGCCTCCTGCCCAGGAGCCAACCCCTGACCTGGGGGTGGGGGCCTTGAAGATGCAGTCGAGTGTGCCAGGACGAAGGCGTTGTACACACTGCCCAGGTATCGGGCACAGACGTGCATGATGTGCAGCTTAAGATCACACACCAGCTGCACGTTCATCGGGCGGATCTCGTTTCGGTTTGTGAAGACCACCTTCTGATGTGCCGGTGCTCGTAGGGGGACATGCATCCCATCGATCACCCCCTGAACCTGGGGTATCCCGGCGATTGAGGCATACCCCGCTGCCCGGGCATCCTGGTATGTTCAGTCCACATTGAAGTTGATATATTATGGCGAGCGGGCATATAGGGCCACCGTGCACCGAGGTCTGCGGGTTCCCTGACAGGTCCCCACTCGGCGTCTGGAAGGACCCCGTGGTGAAAAGGTTCAGGGCGACCATTACCAAGGGAGCGGGCGTCTTCCCCCAAACCCCCACGGTTCCAGGCGCATCATGATCCAGCAGATATGTCACACTGTCCCCCTGCTCAGCTGGAGTCATCGGCGATATGCCCGGTCCGGCAGGTTCTCGAATGGTAGGCGCTACCAGTACACATGAGGTCTGATGCGGTGCCTCCTTCCCACCTCCTCCTCAGCTGCCTCCTGTTCCTCTGGGGCAGGCCCCACAGCTGCAGGGGGCTCTCTGAGCAGCTCCTGCTCGTACAGCCTCAGTGCATCCCCCAGGGCTGTGGCGGCCTGGACGAAGGCCCCCATTCCTGGTTGGATCCTGAAGGCCATTGTCTGCAGGGGGATGAAAGTCAGAGAAGTTAGCATGGTGCGTACCCCACACGCCCAACCAGGTTCAATGGGCTACACGGTGGCACCGACCTGCACTGCAGACCCTAACCGTACATGTCCCCCTTCCCTCCTCCCCCATCACCAAACCCATCCCCAGCCGTTCCCCCTGGCACTCTGCCCTCTGCACCACACCTCTGGCTCTGTTGATGCCTGGCACTTCGGGGGCTTTTGGCCCCAGTACCCGTCCCTGCCAGCAGGCACTAGCCATGCCAGCGCATGTTCTGCGGTCCCCGCCTGGTGTCCTTCTGTAGGGGCTACGGTGGGCGTCCCACTTGACCGGTTGTAAGGGGTGAGGGGTGGAGTGCGGGAGTGTTGGGGTGGGGGAACCCATATGGTGCCACTCTGGTCAACCACGGGCCATGGTGGTGGAACAGTGGGGTGCACAGCAAGATGGCTGATTTACAGGCCACGGCAATGGAGATCCGTGCCTGGACGCCCCGGTCCCGGGGGGCCACCCCAACCCCACAGCCCCTGGTCACCCCCGCTACTCCCTGCTCCTCCCCCTGGCCAACGCCCCCCCCCCCCCCCCCCCCCCCCCCCCACCCCAACTAGCCCTGCCAGGACCGGCAGCCCATGGTCTTGCCTTTGGGAATATTGCCTACCTCCGCTCTCTCCCTCAGCAGCCACTGCGCCTGTTTCCCGTCGGTAATTCCTCCTGGCGGAGGCGCTGCATCGGGGGAGCCCCGGAGAATAACCGGGAAGGGCCTGTTAATGATTTGCCAATGGCGTTTACTGACTGTTTCGCGTAGACTGCATTCACTCCTCTGTTGAGGCGCCGGAGCAAGGCACTGCGTCAGGCTCCCGGCCCGGCCTCGATTTTCGGTCGATGCACAATTCTCCGCTCAATCGTGTTTCCCAAATACGGCATCGGCCGACGGAGAATCCCTCCCACAATCTTTCCAGTTTCTGGCTTTCTCTAGCTTCCGTACTTGCCGGGCGGAAACGGGATTCTCCGGTCCGCCAGCTGCGTTTTCTGCCCTCACCGGCAGCGGGATTCCCCGTTCCGGCGGCCGCCCAATGAGCTTTCCCATTGTGGCCACCCCACACCGTCGGGAAACTCGCGGGAGTGGGTGCGCTGCCGGCGGAGCGGAGGATCCCGCTGGCGGAGAATTCCGCAGAAAGTCTGTGTTGTCCAGGACTGTGGCTGAAACATTTCGGTGATTTCAAAGCTTCATCTGGCTGAAACCACAATTGGCTGTGTTAAGTGACAAAGTCCAAACATAATGTGAGTCGAAAGAATTTGCGAGTTTATTACAGCACTGTCAACGTAAGGAGCATTTGCTAATAATACCACATGATATCACTGGGCGCCATGGAGATAGAGACCAGGGGCGGGTTTCTCCGACCCCCTGCCGGGTCGGAGAATTGCCAGGGGCTGGCGTGAACCTAGGAACTATGGCGACTTCCAATACTGACATTAGTCGCATCCATGTGATGGCTTTCTATCCAATGTTGGATTTAGTTAATAAAAGCAAATTACTGCGGATGCTGGAATCTGAAACAGAAAACACAGGACAATCTCAGCAGGTCTGACAGTATCTGTGGAGAGAAAAGGTGGCCAACGCTTGTAGTCTGGATGACTCTTTGTCAAGATTTATTTACAGTAAGAAGTCTTACAACACCAGGTTAAAGTCCAACAGGTTTGTTTCAATATCACTAGCTTTCGGAGCGCTGCTCCTTCCTCAGGTGAATGAAGAGGTTTGTTCCAGAAATATATATATAATATACGCAATACAAGACCAGCTCCAATTTGATCTTTGTTATAATGACCATCCGCTCGTGGGTTTTGTTGCAATAAGAAAATGCAATTTTATGTTTTCAGAAGCATATGGATGGGTGATTTGTTTTAAATTTAGACTAGCCAATTAATTATTTTTCCAATTAAGGGGCAATTTAGTGTGGCCAAGGCACCGACCCTGCACATCTTTGGGTTGTAGGGGTGAGACCCACGCAGACACGGGGAGAATGTGCAAACTCCACATGGACAATGATCCGGGGCCGGGATCGAACCGGGTCCTCGGTGCTGTGAAGCAGCAGTGCTAACCACTGCACCACTGTACTGCCCAGGGCAGGTGACTTGTTGAGGAGATCTATTCGGAAGCTGTCAATTTATCTCTATTTTTTTTTCTGTAAGCGTGCAGGCCATGCACGAGAACATGTTGGGTGGTTGGGATTCGGCACTCTCCATAATTGTGCACACTTCCCAATTTGCAGGTGACCCTGGTATACATTCAAGCTGTGTATGACCCACAAGAGACCCAGGCTTCACCTACAAACATTGTTCCGGTGTGACTAGAGCTGTGCTTTCTCTTGGACCCTCGATGCCTCAAATTAAAAATTCAATTTTTGTGTTCAAATCCCCTCACTGCCTCACTCTGTCTCTGAAACCAGCCCCAGCCTCACAATCCTTTGAGAACTCTGCCTTCCTCCAACTCGGGTTTCTTGTAAGAAATAAACCTTCCTTCAGCTTGACATTGACAGCTCTGTCTTCAGCAGTCTATATACCCTTCCTGAATCGCTTCAACTTTACGACCCTTCTTAAACCCAACTCTATGACCATACTTTCTGCCATCCCTTCTGATTTCGCCTTGAGTTGAATTTTTGACCGATCACGCATTTGCCAAGTGACTTGGGACATTTTACGATTTTAAAGGTGTTGTTTCCATGCAAGTTAGACCATAAGACCTAGGAGCAGGATTAGGCCACTCGGCCCATCGAGTCTGCTCCGCCATTCAATCATGGCTGATATTTTTCTCATCCCCATTCTCCTGCCTTCCCCCCATAACCCCTGATCCCCTTATTGATCAGGAATCTATCTATCTCTGTCTTAAAGACACTCAGTGATTTGGCCTCCACAGCCTTCTGCGGTAAAGTGTTCCACAGATTCATCACCCTCGGCTGAAGAAATTCCTCCCCATCCCTGTTTTAAAGGATCGTCCCTTCAGTCTGAGGCTGTGCCCTCTAGTTTTAGTTTTTCCTACAGGTGGAAACATCCTCTCCACGTCCACTCTCTCCAGGCCTCGCAGTATCCTGTAAGTTAATATAAGATCCCCCCCTCATCCTTTTAAACTCCAACCAGTACTGACCTAGAGTCCTCAACAGTTCCTCATACGACAAGCTCTTCATTCCAGGGATCATTCTTGTGAACCTCCTCTGGACCCTCTCCAAGGTCAGCACATTCTTCCTGAGACACGGGGCCCAAAACTGCTCACTAAGTTGATGGTGAGGTGATGACGAAAGGATCCAGTGATGAAATGCTGATGGTGAGATGGCAGTATCGAGATGCTGACGACAATGATGGAAAGTTACGATGACAAGGATTGCAGTGCACAAATGACTTGTGGTGACCAGAAATGTTTCAGAGGACGAGTAATTTGACATTACTAATGTTACGGAGCAGCAGTGATCAGCTCTCCAGAGAAAGACATCAGGTGGAATTCTCCCATTCTGGGACAGCGCCCCGTGGTGGAGTCGGGAACATGGGGTAGGATTCTCCGACCCCCCCGCCGGGTCGGAGAATCGCCGGGGGCTGGCGTGAATCCCGCCCCCGCCGGTTGCCGAATTCTCCGGCACCGGATATTCGGCGGAGGCGGGAATCGCGATCTGGCCCCGGGGGGTGCCCCCACGGTGGCCTGGCCCGCGATCGAGACCACCGATCCGCAGGCGGGCCTGTGCCGTGGGGGCACGCTTTTCCTTCCGCCTTCGCCACGGTCTCCACCATGGCGGAGGCGGAAGAGACCCCCTCCACTGCGCATGCGCGGGGATGCCGTGAGCGGCCGCTGACGCTCCCGCGCATGCGCCGCCCGGCAAAGTCATTTCCGCGCCAGCTGGCGGGGCGGAAATCAGTCCGGCGCGGGCCTAGCCCCTCAAGGTGCGGTCTCGGCCGCTCAATAGGCGGAGGAGTCCGCACCTTTGGGGCGGCGCGATGCCGGACTGATTCGCGCCGTTTTTGGCACCGGTCGGCGGACATCGCGCCGATTGCGGAGAATTCCGCCCATGGACTGTTTCCCACTGCAGAGGCCGACGGGGAAATACCCTAAATCTTTGGGACTCGGCCTCATTCATTTTGTAACCGGGAGTTTTGTGCCGAATTCCATGGCGTGACAGCCTGATAGCGCATAGTCCACACTCCTACTTGGCACCATATTGAACAGTCGGCCAACATCACTGACACACTATTGAAGAACGAAGGTGAACGTCCTGAAAATTAAGATAGATCTCCGGGAGCGCTCTGGGGTCGGAGGATGGAGTCCCTGAGAAGCAAGATGGATATCCGGGAACATTCTGATGCTGGAAGATGGACCCATTAACGGGATGCAAGTGAGTTTCGAACCGGCCTCCCGTGGATTTTACAACTCGCTCCAGCGGATATTCATACCAGGGGTGAGAAGCTAATTTCTGGACCTCCCACCATATTCTCCCCCCCCCCCCCCCACCATCCCCACGCCCGCTGTTGAACCTATTAATGGGGGGCGGGGGGAGTGGTGGAGAATTCCACCCATAATCTTAAAACGGAATAGCTCAGTAATTTTCAGATCAAATCAATATATTCTTCATGAATGGAGAACAATAGTTTTTCAAATGACTTTTGTGTTGTCAACACCATTGCGGTCATAAATGGAGCTAAAATGTGTCCTCCTGCATTTGCACATGAAGATGGACGGATTATGAAATTGATTGAACCAACGCAGGAACCATCTGCAATTAGCTGAAGGTCCTGGTGGCCAACGCTTGTAGTCTGGATGACTCTTTGTCAAGATTTATTTACAGTAAGAAGTCTTACAACACCAGGTTAAAGTCCAACAGGTTTGTTTCAATATCACTAGCTTTCGGAGCGCTGCTCCTTCCTCAGGTGAATGAAGAGGTTTGTTCCAGAAATATATATAGACAAATTCAAAGATGCCAGACAATACTTGGAATGCGAGCATTAGCAGGTGATTAAATCTTTACAGACAACGCAGAATCGCCGAGCAAAAACTTATAGCCAAGTTCCGCACACACGAGTGCGGCCTCAACCGGGACCTGGGATTCATGTTGCATTACATTCGTCCCCCACCATCTGGCCTGCAAAATCCTACCAACTGTCCTGGCTCCTGGCTTGACACAATTCACACCCCTTTAACCTGGGGTTACCCCATCTCCGGATCTGTAAAGATTTAATCACCTGCTAATGGTCGCATTCCAAGTATTGTCTGGCATCTTTGAATTTGTCTATATATATGTTTCTGGAACATACCTCTTCATTCACCTGAGGAAGGAGCAGCGCTCCGAAAGCTAGTGATATCAAAACAAACATGTTGGACTTTAACCTGGTGTTGTAAGACTTCTTACTGTGCTCACCCCAGTCCAACGCCGGCATCTCCACATCAAGATTTATTTAAACCTGGCTCCTGGATGAGAAGGGATCAAAAAGCGTTTGTTCTCACTGAACATCAGAGAAAGCCACTGGGGCATTACAATATTCACTGCTATTAGAATATGCTAATATTCATTTTCTTTAATCAGGTGAAACCAATATGCTGAGGAAGATGTGTTAAGTAGTGGTTACCTTTTGATCCTTTTGAACACCGAGTTTCCTTTTGTAAAAATATACTTTATTCATAAAATGTCTCGAAGAAAACATTGCAGAACATGTCAAATTGTCATCACAGTAAAGTGCAATGATAATCACATTTTCCACAAAGCTCAAAATGTACTGTGAGCTGCTTCTAAACAGTAATGAGAACATTTCAAACATTTCAATATTTTTGTTGCAAGAAAGTACAATGCTGTTCAAATTATGTATATCGGTCATGTTGCTTCAACACAGCTACATTTACAGCAGCACAGTTCAATTCCCGTACCAGCCTCCCCGAACAGGTGCCGGAATGTGGTGACTAGGGGCTTTTCACAGTAACTTCATTTGAAGCCTACTTGTGACAATAAGCGATTTTCATTCATTTCATTTCATTTACTGTATGCAGTCGAGAATGAGCTTGCAGTCCAAGGGGTTCTACACCGTTTCCAGCCCCTCGCTGTACATTGGCTGAATAGACTTACACAGTGGCCTTGGCGGGGCCGTTCTGAGCTTGAGTGCGTCCCACAGCATGTATTCCCGGACTTTGGAATGTGCCAAGATCCTATTGGATACAGGGTTTGCCCAATCCCTTCTCCAGAAACTCCATGATGCATGGTTTGAAATGTCAATTAGACTCAAGTCATGGTATAGGACACCAGCTCTAACATGCTTACGACTGTCTTACAAGCAAATATTGGGGCCATTTGTTTTCTTGTGCCTGATGCTTAATACCATGATGACAAATGTAATGGTTCATTGATGACATGTACAAGGATTAAGCTCATTGATTAGCTCCTGAGCGAATGAGTGTCTGAGTTAGCGAGATAGACTTGTTGATGTCCTGGGCTGGGAAATGGATGCGAATGTTACCGTGAAACGCGACGCTTTATGAGACGAACCAATCATTAGAGGAATAACTGTGAACACTCAGGACATTGTCCTTTACTCCAAAACTTTCCCAAGAGCTCCCAAACTGTGGAGATCTTTATCACCCGGTATTCTCACCTCCTTAAAACCCAAAGGCTCTTCACACTTGTCTTCATCTAACCAGCGGTTCTTCATTTATCTTGCCTTCGCTCCTCTTTTCAATCTTGGCCATGACCTGACTCGATGGGGTGAGGTTTGATCCATCATTAAGATGGTGGGAAAATCCTGCTGGTGTTGCCAAGAGGCCGAGAGGGGGGGGGGGGGTTGGGCCCATTGTTATTCCCCTTTGATAGGGATAAGCAAGGCTAATCAGAACTGAAGATTTAAATTAGAGCATTCATTCTATTTTAAGATGTAATTCATCATTGTATCCAATGAGAGACCGTTTGCTCAATTAGGAAATGGCTGCAAATTAATGTTTTCACAGTCTGTGGAGATGATATTCCACATCAGTGAGAGTAAAAATCAAACTGAATATGTGTCAACGAGGGAATTATCAACCAAGTTTTCAATCACAATGCAGATCGCTCATCACTGACACATTTCTTAACCCATCTAATCTCACTAATTTACGGGTACTTAATAATAAAAATTCTAATCTTTATTGTCACAAGTAGGCTTACATTAACACTGCAATGAAGTTATTGTGAGAAGGCCCCCGTCGCCACACTCCGGCGCCTGTTGGGTACAAGGAGGAAGAATTCAGAATGTCCAAATTACCTAACAAGCACGTCTTTCGGGACGTGTGGGAGGAAACCGGAGCACCCGGAGGAAACCCACGCAGACATGGGGAGAACGTGCAGACTCCGCACAGGCAGTGACCCAAGCCGGGAATCGAACCTGGAACCCTGGAGCTGTGAAGCAACAGTGCTAACCACTGTGCTACCGAGCCGCCCACTCATCCAATTACTCCAACCTAGGCTAATCCGTTGCTTAATTTCTATTTCCATTCTTCCAGCTTCTGCAACGCTCTGGCTAACGGTATTGTGGGTCTGCCTGCACCAGATTCTTTTTTTATTTTGTACTCCCCCTGGGAGAGACGTGGGCATCTCTAGTGCCCATCCCTGATTATCCTTGGACTGAGCGTCTCGCTGGGCCATTTCAGAGGGCAGTTAAGACTCAACCATCTGCCGTGGCGGGATTCGAACCCGGGTTTCCTTGGGTGTCTGGATTACTAGTCCAGCGACAATATCACTCAGCCACTACCTTACCACATGGAGTCCAGCAGTTCACCAACACCACCTTCTCAAAAGCAAATGGGAATTGGCAAGAAATGTTGACCTGCCAGAAATGCCAAGTTCTATAAATTTATAAAATGGCTTCCATAAAATTCTATGATTCCATAACAAAAAAATTTAAATGCCTTTTCACGAACTCCAAACCTATAATCAGGACTTTTATATGATTTTGACAGAAATTTGTGCATTCAAGTCCCATTCCAGGGACTTATCACATAAACTAGGCTTGCGCTCCAGTGCAATACTGAGAGAGTTCTGTGATGTTGGTGGTGTGTACCATAGTGTTGCCATGTTCGGTACATCTACAAGGTGCATCACAAGAACTCACCAGAGCTCCTTTGCCAACACCTTCCAAACCCACAACTGCTACAATCTAGAAGGACAAGTGCAGCGGACACATGGGAACACCACCACCTGGAGGTTCCCCTCCAAGTCACTCACCATCTTGACTTTCATAGAGTTTTCATAGAATTTACAGTGCAGAAGGAGGCCATTCAGCCCATCGAGTCTGCACCAGCTCTTGGAAAGAATACCCTACCCAAAGTCAACACCTCCACCCTACCCCCTTAACCCAGTAACCCCTCCACCCTACCCCCTTAACCCAGTAACCCCACCCAACACTAACGGCAATTTTGGACACTAAGGGCAATTTATCATGGCCAATCCACCTAACCTGCACATATTTGGACTGTGGGAGGAAACCGGAGCACCCGGAGGAAACCCACGCACACACGGGGAGGATGTGCAGACTCCGCAGAGACAGTGACCCAAGCTGGGAATCGAACCTGGGACCCTGGAGCTGTGAAGCAATTGTGCTGTCCACAATGCTACCGTGCTGCCCCACTTGGAAATATATCGGCTGTTCCTTCACTGTCGCTGGGTCAAAATCCTGAAACTCCCTCCCTAACAGCACTGTGGGTGCACCTACACCTCATGGACTACAGCGTTGGTTGACCATCACCTTCTTGAGGACAATTAGATGGGGACATTAAATGCTGGGTGTTGTGTTTTGTCTTCTATATCTTGCAAAGGAATCCGCCAAACACCCTGACTTGTCCAAGCCAGGATCTTTATTGAATCACACGTGGTAAGATAGCGATCTGTTACAGAGCACGTTATCATGAAGTTTCTTTGTACTCTCCTGGAACTACACCTAGCACAACTGTCCACCTATATGCCTTACCACCATCTCCTACAACCATCTGGTGATGGCCGGATGGGTCCCCCCTTATATGGGAATCCCTGGTCACATGACCGCGGTCTTAAGGCCACATGGTGTGTCTGCACTGCCACCTACTGGTTGGAGGTCACACACCATCCAACTATGACATTGCTTCCAGGCATATCACCACACTGGGAAAGGGAGGAAATCTGTCATCCCTACCTGGTCTGGCCTACATGTGAACTCCAGGCCCACAGCCCTTCTGAAATGGCCGAGTGAACCATTTAGTTCAAGGGCAATTCGGGACAAGCAACAAAAGCTGGCTTTGACAGCGACTCCCACATCCCACAAAATAATTTTAAAAAAAAATTAGTTGTCGAGTGCTTCCTGAGGTGAAAGGCCTGTATAAATGCAGGTTCTTCATTTCCGTTTCTTTTTTGTTTAATCAAACGGTCAGGGTAAAAGTCCTACGAGGTCAGGCAGTTTATGACCATCCCTTTGTAATGATATGTATATATGCATACAACTAAAGGGTTAATTATTCCATCTCAGTGTAACACAACCACTAGAGGGCACCACTAGTTCCCAGTATAAATATAAGAACTCAGGGAATCTTGGGTATCTAGTCAGTGGAGCGTAAGCAGGGAGAGAGATCGATCACAGCATAGTTAAGGTTAGCCAGAAGCAGCACGTGTAGTTTAAATTAGTTATTACTTAAATATAGATTACTTGATGACTAGTTATAGTTCTGTGGAGTGTGCAAACTCAATATTAATCAATCGTTATTCAATAAATCCGTTTTGCTTTAAGTTGAAGATTGGTGGTTTCTTTATAATCACACCGTCAGAGCATTCTGGATTACGAAGCAAAGAGTAACGATATATTACCGAAGAGTAATATAACACCCTTCATTTTGGTGTTAAACAAGGATTTGTGCAACCATACTCCATTGATGAAGTTATCCAAATTATAATGGAGCTGCTGGTTTGACAGTCCTGCTGTATATGGTAAAATAGATGCAGATGGATGTCATTTGTTAGCATTTAAATGTACTGCAGTTTCAGCATTGCTTTCTACCCATTTGTACAGGATGCAAAGAAAAACAGGTGTTTTATTGACCGCATTGCAATTAAAAACTCCCTCCCATTACCTCTTAGAAAGGAACATTCTGCTTTTCCAATGTCACATATGAAAGGGATGTCCATCTCTTTGAACCACTATCTAAACATGCTGCATTTATGCTGTGTTTTCCTCGATTCAAGTAAGTTAACAGTCGTGGCTTTGATCTTTGCTGAGGGCTCATTGGTGTCAAGGTTACTGGGGGGGCTTCATAAATGTTGTGCCACACATGCCCGCCCCACAGACCAACGCTCATCACCATCTGCTCCATTATCCTTTCCGACTCATTTCACTTCTGCTGTTAGTCAGGATTTATCTCACTGCCGAGCATCGCGTTGATTTATTCAAACCAGCTTTCTACTGCACTTTTCTCCTTTCGAAGGAGCACCGACGGAATGATACATTTCCAAAACCCAGCGAAGCCTGCGGAAAGCAGGCCACAGAGGGAATAATTGGCCACTTGCATCCTTCTATTGGTTCAAAGTACTTGGGTTAAGATCGTACGCAGATCTGTCCAAATGAGTGTGGACGTACCAAGCCAGTCCAATGAGCAGCCATAGATTCTGCGTTGAAATTACAGCACGGAAACAGGCCATTCGGCCCAGCGGGGCATTGCTAGCTTTTGTGCTCTTTATGAACCTCCTCCGCCCTTACACTATTGAGAGGTCCTTTGAGAGCCAGTAGAAGATTTTTTTTAGTGTACCCAATTCATTTTTATTCCCAATTAAGGGACAATTTAGCATGGTCAATCTGCCTACTCTGCACATCTTTGGGTTGTGGGGGTGAGACCCACGCAGACACGGGGAGAATGGGCAAACTCCACACGGACAGTGACCCGGGGCCGGGATCGAACCCGGGTCCTCGGCGCCATGAGGCAGCAGTGCTAACCGCCCAGTAGATGATTAGTTGAAGGGAGTAGATTTCGACCTGTGCTACAGATGTTGGGTGCAAAATCCCGGTCCTTGTTGGCTGCGTGGTAGGTCAGTTGTGAACGGGGTATTCTTTTGAAATGTTGGACTGGCTGCCAATGCCATTCCGCTGAATTGTGTAGCGTTTCCTCGAAAATAGACGGAGTCTGATGAACCATTTCCAGCAATCCCGGAGACTCCCGTGACTTAATAATGGTGAATGCATTGCCAAATTGTGCCACAATTGGATTGCATGACGTACAGAGTCAAAAATAAATACATGGACTTGGTGGATTTTGAAAAAACAATCGACATTCGAAGACTGGGTTCCTCTCTCTTGGGCTGTAGGTGCGGGACCCAAATGTTGGAACAGGCTGTAAACATACGCTGGGATCTGCTCAACACTTGTTGATCAGTACATCTAAACAAGTTACAAAGTAGGCAGTTAGCTCTTAGGTATGATTCCAACCTCTCTCTCTGTCTCACTCTCTCTCTCTCAGTCTAACACATGAGTGACTCATGTCAGTGGTTCATCAACATCTATCTCATATAATTGCACATTCTCCCTGTGTCTGCGTGGGTCTCACCCCCACAACCCGAAGATGTGCAGGGATAGGTGGATTGGCCACGCTAACTTTCCCCTTAATTGGGACAAAAGAAGAAACCTGTACATTCCTTATACTCCTCGCAATGGACGGCAAATTCACCTCGATTGGCACCATCAGCTCCTGACCCTCTTCTGACGTTACCTTATTCGGGATGGCAGACGAGGGCCCAATGACATCATTGCCAGTTTCAGGCACTTGCGTTTGTTGCCCACTTGGGTTCACAGAATTTACAGTGCTGAAGGAGGCCATTCGGCCCATCGGGTCTGCACCGGCCCTTGAAAAGAGCACCCTGAACAAGCCCACACCTCCACCTTCCCCGTAACCTCATCCAACCTTTTTGAACACAAAGGGAAATTTAGCGCAGCCAATCTACCTAACCTGCACATCTTTGGACTGTGGGAGGAAACCGGAGCACCCGGAGGAAACTGAAGGTGGCATCGTTCAGGTAGCTTATCAGCGGGTAAGTTGCCCGGCCACATTTAGCGCACGTACCACACCTGATTTATTCCCAGGTGGGTAAGTGTTAGAATTGAAAGCAGTTTCTGGGACGAAATTCTACGGAAACGGCGCGATGTCCGCCGACTGGCGCCCTAAACGGCGCCAATCAGACGGGCATCGTGCCGCCCCAAAGGTGCGGAATGCTCCACATCTTTGGGGGGGCGAGCCGCAACATTGAGGGGCCAGGCCAACGCCGGAGGAATTTCCGCCCCGCCAGCTGGCGCGGGGCCTTTGTCGCCCCGCCAGCTGGCGCGGAAGTGATATCTCCGGGCGGCGCATGCGCGGGAGCGTCAGCGGCCGCTGACAGTTTCCCGCGCATGCGCAGTGGAGGGAGTCTCTTCCACCTCCGCCATGGTGGAGACCGTGGCGAAGGCGGAAGGGAAAGAGTGCCCCCACGGCACAGGCCCGCCCGCGGATCGGTGGGCCCCGATCGCGGGCCAGGCCACTGTGGGGGCACCCCCCGGGGCCAGATCGCCCCGCGCCCCCCCCAGGACCCCGGAGCCCGCCCGCGCCGCGTTGTCCCGCCGGTAAGGTAGGTGGTTTAATTTACGCCGGCGGGACAGGCAATTTATCGGCGGGACTTCGGCCCATCCGGGCCGGAGAATCGAGCGGGGGGGCCCGCCAACCGGCGCGGCGCGATTCCCGCCCCCGCCGAATATCCGGTGCCGGAGACTTCGGCAACCGGCGGGGGCGGGATTCACGCCAGCCCCCGGCGATTCTCCGACCCGGCGGGGGGTCGGAGAATGTCGCCCCAGAAATCGGCCAGACCACTGGAGAGGAGTTACGAAGATCTTTTTGGAATCCCCCACCCTGTCCCCCTTCCTTACCAAAGATCCATCCATCTCTGCCTTAAAAAAATATGCAAAGAACTCTCTTCCTAAAAAGGTGGTGGAAGCAAAGAGTTCGAAAGACTCACAACCCCGAGTAATATCCTTCCAACTCTTTCACTGCTGTGTAGCTTTCTCCAAATTTGCAGATGATACAAAGTCGGGTGGGAGGGTGAGCTGTGAGGAGGATGCAGAGATGATTCAGCGGGATTTGGACAGGCTAAGTGAGTGGCCACATGCATGGTAGATGCAGTATAATGTGGATAAATGTGAGCTTATCCGCTTCGGTAGCAAAACTGGGAAGGTTGATTATTGTTTGAATGGGTGTAAATTGGGAGAGGTGTATACTCAGCGAGACCTTGGTGTCCTTGTGCATCAGACGCTGAAGGTAAGCGTGCAGGTACAGCAGGCAGTAAAGAAGGCAAATGGTATGTTGGCCTTCATAGCGGGAGGATTTGCATATAGGATTGGGATGTTTTACTGCAATTGTATGGGGCATTGGCGAGGCCACACCTGGGGTATTGTGGGCAGTTTTGGTGTCCTTATAAGCGGAAGGATGTTCTTGCTATGGAGGGAGCGCAGCGAAGGTTTACCAGGCTGATTCCTGGGATGGTGGGACTGTCATATGAGGAGAGACTAAATCGGTTAGGATTATATTCATTGGAGTTTAGAAGCGTGAGAGGGGATCTCATAGAAACTTAGAGAATTCTAACAGGATTAGACAGGGTAGATTCAGGAAGAATGTTCCCGATGGTGGGGGAGTCCAGAACTAGGGATCGTAGTTTGAGATTAAGGGGTAAACCTTTTAGGACTGAGGTGAGGAGAAATTTCTTCACCCAGAGAGGGGTGAATCTGTGGAATTCGCTACCACAGAAAGTAGTTGAGGCCAAAACGTCTGTAATTTCAAGAAGGAATTAGATACAGCTCTTGGGGCTGAAGGGATCAAGGGATGCGGGGGGAAGGCAGGATAAGTGTATTGATCTTGGTGATCAGCCATGATCATAATGGCAGGCTCGAAGGGCCGAATGGGCTTCTATTTTCTGTTTCAATATTTATCTTAAATATATTGATCTGATTCACCGCAACTCCTCCATGTGTGAGCCAGCCCCACAATCCGCGCTCTGCGTAATGAAGTTTTTCCTGAATTCCTGATTGGATTTATTGCAGACTATGGTAATCTGTGCAGAGGTATTACGGTACCTAGTAATGCTGGAACACCATTGGTAGATATTGTATGTTTCCCATTGGTCAAGCTGTATGGTAGCTCTGCCCTGCAAGGCGGGGTATAAGAGCCCGTGCCGCCCCAGCAGCCTTCTTTCTGTACCTGAGCTGCTGGGGGAAACATCTAGCTTATTGAAGCCTTCAGTTGGACTACAACCTCGCTTTAGTGGTCATTGATCGTGCATCAATTTAATAAGCTAGATTTAAAAGAATGGAGCTCCGAATCAAGCCGGAGTGTCTGCAACTCAGCCCCCACACGGCGAACTCAGCGGCAATCTTCAAGCACTGGCTGGCGTGTTTTAACGGATATCTCGGAACGGCCGAAAACACACCCACGGGAGAACAGAAACTGCAAGTCCTGCACTCGAGGGTGAGCCCAGGAATTTACACCCACATCGAGGACGCGGACGATTTCGATGCAGCAATGGAGCTGCTAAAAGAACATTATATTCGCCTGGTAAACCAGGTCTACGCCCGACATCTGCTAGCGACGAGGGGACAAATCCCTGGGGAATCGCTGGAAGAATTCTACCGTGCGCTCCTGGTGTTGGGGAGAAACTGCAGCTGCCCGCAAGTTTCGGCGAGCGACCACACAGAACTTTTGATCTGGGACACTTTCGTTGCAGGTATACGTCCTCCCAAATCCGCCAGCGATTGCTGGAGAAAGACACCCTAGGCCTCAAGGAGAAACGGGCCCTTGCCGGTTCCCTGGACGTGGCCTACTGAAACGCCCGCACTTGCGTCCCCGACCGCGCGGCAGCCCCCTGGGCAGCGTGGAACCCCCCCGCGGCCGACCCCGAGACATCTCCCATTCCCCCACAAGCTTGTGCTGCAAGACGGCCTGGCAACCCCGGGGGGCCCCGCTGCTATTTTTGCGGGCAGGCTAAGCACCCCCGGCCTCGCTGTCTGGCCCGCGGATCCACCTGCAAGGGATACGGTAAAAAGGGCCACTTCGTGGCGGTATGCCAGGCCCGGGCAGTCGCTGTGGTCTCCGGTGGCGAATGCGGACCGCCACCACAACCCTCTCCACGGACCCCGTGCGGCCAGCGGGCGCCGCCATCTTCCTCCTCCAGGGCCACGTGCGGCCTCTGGGCGCCGCCATTTTATCCCGCGGACGCCACGTGTGTTGGATGGGCGCTGCCATTTTGTGCACCCCCAGCCATGTGCGACCTGTGGGTGCCGCCATCTTGGATGGACTCCCAAGACCCCAACTCGGCTGACCACACACCGCCCGAAGAGAACATTCAACTGCTGCCGCGATTAGCCTCGGTGACCCTGGACCAGTCCCGGCCTCGAACACTCTCAACTGCTACAACAACAGTACTAATCAACGGGCACGAGACGTCCTGCTTAATCGACTCTGGGAGCACGGAGAGCTTCATGCACCCCGTCACGGTAAGGTGTTGTTCTATCCCCGTCTACCCCGTTAATCAAAAAATCTCCCTGGCCTCCGGTTCCCACTCAGTAGAGATAAAGGGGGTGCAATTAAAGGGTGGGCACCGATCACGGGCCAGACCCCTTTTGAGCCCCCCACCCCGATGCAGGAACCCCCTCGCCCCCCCACAGGCCGCCCCCCCCAGCGTTCCCGCGCTGTTCCTGCCGGCAGTGACCATGGCGCCGGCGGGAACCTGTCGTGTTGCGCAGGCCGCTCGGCCCATCCGGGCCGAAGAATCGCCGCTCGCCCATTACCAACAGCAAGCGGCGATTCTCCCAGCGGCCAGCTGTGATTCGTGCCGCGCCGGTTTGCGGGGGGTGGGGGGGGGGGGTGGAGAATCGCGTGCAGGCGTCGGGCCGGCGTGGTGGTGGGAGAATTCCACCCATGAGTTTTGTGTAGCAAACCTCACGGTCCAGGGAAGGGAGTTTTAAAATTACCGGCTCTAAGTCCTTCCCCACCTCTGCGCGGCCCCACTCCTAGGTTTAGGCTTCCAGTGCAACCTCCAAAGTCTAACTTTCAAATTCGGCGGCGCTATACCCCCTCTCACTGTCTGCAGCCTCGCGACCCTCAAGGTCGATCTGCCTTCCCTGTTTGCGAACCTCACCCCGGATTGCAAACCCGTCGCCACCAGGAGCAGACGGTACAGTGCCCAGGATCGGATCTTTATTAGGTCAGAGGTCCAACGGTTACTGAAGGAAGGTGTCATTGAAGCTAGCGACAGTCCCTGGAGAGCTCAAGTAGTGGTGGTAAAGACCGGGGAGAAGCATCGGATGGTCATTAACTACAGTCAGACCATCAACAGGTTTACGCAGCTGGACGCGTACCCTCCCCCCCGCATATCCGACCTGGTAAACAGGATCGCGCATTACAAGGTCTTCTCCACGATGGATCTTAAGTCACCTACCACCAGCTCCCCATCCGCACTAGTGACGCACATACACTGCCTTCGAGGCAGATGGGCGGCTCTACCACTTCTTAAGGGTTCCCTTCGGTGTCACTAACAGGGTCTCGGTCTTCCAGCGCGAGATGGACCGAATGGTTGACCAGTACAGTTTATGGGCAACATTCCCGTATCTCGATAATGTCACCATCTGTGGTCACGACCAGCAGGACCACGAAACCAACCTCTGAAACTTCCTCCAGACCACAAAGATCCTTAACCTTACGTATAACAAGGATAAATGCGTGTTTAGCACCGACCGCCTAGCCATCCTCGGCTACGTAGTGCCAAATGGAGTTATAGGCCCCGACCCTGAACACATGCGCCCCCTTATGGAGTTCCCCTCCCTCACTGCTCCAAGGCCCTGAAGTGCTGCCTAGGCTTTTTTTCTTACTATGCTCAGTGGGTCCCCAACTATGCGGACAAGGCCCGTCCCCTGATCCAATCCACAGTTTTTCCCCTGTCGATAGAGGCCCGCCAGGCCTTCAGCCGCAACAAAGCAGACATTGCAAAGGCCACGATTCATGCCATCGGCGAGTTCCTCCACTTCCAGGTCGAGAGCGATGCGTCCGACGTAGCTCTGGCAGCCACCCTCAACCAAGCGGGCAATACCGTGGCCTTCTTCTCATGTACCCTCCATGCTTCTGAAATCCGCCACTCCTCAGTCGAAAAGGAGGCGCAGGCCATAGTAGAAGCTGTGCGACTTTGGAGGCATTACCTGGCCGGCAGGAGATTCACTCTCCTCACTGACCAACAGTCGGTCATCTTCATGTTCGATAATGCACAGCGGGGCAAGATAAAAAACGATAAGATCTTACAGTGGAGGATCGAAGTCTCCACCTACAACTACGAGATCTTGTATTGTCCCGGGAAGCTAAACGAGCCTCCAGATGCCCTGTCCCGAGGCACATGTGCCACCGCACAAGTGGACCGCCTCCGAGCCCTCCTCGAGGTCCTCTGCCACCCGGGGGTCACTCGCTTCTTCCACTTTATCAAGACCCGCAACCTGCCCTACTCCATCGAGGAGGTCAGGACAGCCACCAGGGACTGCCAAATCTGCGCGGAGTGCAAACCGCACTTCTACAGGCCAGAGAAAGCGCACCTGATAAAGGCTTCCCGTCCCTTTGAACGCCTCAGTATGGACTTCAAAGGCCCCCACCCCTCCACCGACCACAATATGTACTTCCTGAACGTGATTGACGAGTACTCCCGGTTCCCATTCGCCATCCCCTGCTCCAACATGACCGCAACCACCGTCATCAAGGCCCTCCATAGCATCTTTACGCTGTTTGGGTTCCCCGCTTACATACATAGTGATAGGGGGTCCGCCTTTATGAGCGACGAACTGCGTCAATTCCTGCTCAGCAAGGGCATCGCCTCGAGCAGGACAACCAGTTACAACCTCGGGGTAACGGACAGGTAGAGAGGGGGAACGGAACGGTCTGGATGACTGTCCTACTGGCCCTACGGTCCAGGAATCTCCCAGTCTCCCGCTGGCAGGAAGTCCTCCCGAATGCTCTCCACTCCTCCGGTCACTGCTTTGTACCATGACCAACCAAACACCTCACGAACGTCTCCTTGTCTTCCCCAGGAAGTCCTCCTCTGGGATCTCGCTCCCGACCTGGCTGGCAACTCCCGGACCCATCCTGCTTCGAAAACACGTGCGGGCGCACAAGTCGGACCCGTTAGTCGAGAGGGTCCATCTGCTCCATGCTAACCCCCAGTACGCCTACGTGGCGTACCCCGACGGCCGACAAGATACGGTCTCCCTACGAGACCTGGCGCCCGCCGGATCCCCACGCACACCCCAGCAACCAGTCCCACCCTCCCTCCCACCGTTGCACCTTACAGCCACCCACTTCCCAGGAGGATCGGTTCTTCCGCCGACCCCGTCTAGACCCCCCCGCCCACCGACGCACCCCGCAGACGCTCCCTTCCCAGGTCAATCGGCTTCCCCACCAGCGCCGTCTAGGGGTGTTGAAGCTGGCACAGAGATCGAGGCCACACTCCCGGAGTCACAGATGTCCGAGCCTCTACCGCCATCACCACCAAAACTTTGACGATCATAGAGGACGACCAGGGCCCCCGACCGACTGATTGCTTCATTTTAAAGTGTATAAAGTTAATTGTGAAATTGTAAATAGTTACGATAATAAGACAAAACGCTGTACGGAGTTATTACGGTACCTCCATAACTATAACTTCTACCACGTTACCATGTTGTAATACCAAGCCACCACCCCCACCGGACTCTTTTTTTTACAGGGGGTGAATGTTGTAGTCTGTATAGAGGTATTACGATACCTAGTAATGTTGGAACACCATTGGTAGATATTGTATATTTCCCATTGATCAAGCTGTATGGTAGCTCCGCCCTGCTAGGTGGGGTATAAGAGCCCGTGCCGCCCCAGCAGCCTTCTTTCTGTACCTGAGCTGCTGGGGGAAACATCTAGCTTATTAAAGCCTTCACTTGGCCTACAAACTCGCTTTAGTAGTCATTGATTGTGCATCACAGACTATCACATTTCTGGCTGACAATTCTGACACTCATCTCTTCCCGCACACAGACTTTGGTCCATTTTTGCTCATTTGATTCTTAAATCCTTTGAATTTATTGTTATTCCAGGGGCTATTCTTCAAAGAAGAGCCGGCCACCCTAAACTGACAGAAATCCTATACAGTGTGTAACTGAAAGCAGAAAGCACAGTAAAGGTCTTTTTCATATGCCTTAGTCAATATCTCATCAGTTTTCAACAACACTTTGGAATTAAATCAGAAGTGTTTCCATTCTGTACACGCAAACATTGAGAAATAAAGCATCAGAACCCACGGGTAAATGCGATGATGCTCAGATCGTAGTGTAGAGCCACGGAGGGCGGCACGGCGGCACAGTGGCTAGCACTGCTGCCTCACAGCGCCAAGGACCCGGGTTCATTTCCAGCCTCAGGTGACTGTCTGTGCGGAGTCTGCACGTCCTCCCCGTGTCTGCGTGGGTTTCCTCCGGGTGCCCCGGTTTCCTCCCAGTCCAAAGAAGTGCAGGTTAGCTGGATTGGCCATGCTAAATTGCCCTTAGTGCCCAAAAAGTTTAGGTGGGGTTACTTGGTCACGGGGAGGTGTGGGCTTAGGTAGGGTGCTCTTTCCAAGGGCCGTGCAGACTCGATGGGCCGAATGGCCTCCTTCTGCACTGTAAGTTTGATGATTCTATGATTCACATGGACTTCAATACTACAAAAGGCAATGAAATTGACTGTGTGAAAACCAGTTCAAAGGTTTCCACCACTTTAAAGGCATAACTTTCACCTTCATCCGATGGATTTTTAAACTTGGCATACTGGCACTGTTTTTAAAGGGTTTAAGGGTACAGATGAGAACATTATCACTTTATTGTGGGAAAACTTTAACATTTACATGCTGAGTGACAGTTTAGTGGGTTTAAAGGTTTTGAAGGGTTTGAGGCCCATTCTTGTGAAGACCTCCGACCTGAGCTCCTCCAGCCCAGCACAAGCTCCTCTGACCCCCGCCTCCATAGAAGGACCCCCAGGTGGCAATTGTTGGGAGGGGCCCAACAATTGCCTCCCCTTGGACTGCAAGGTGCCAGGTTGTCACTGCCCAGGGGTGGGGCCTGAAAGAGGGGAATGAGTGGGCATCTGGGGAGGTGAATGTGGCTGAATGGGAGGGCTGGGAAGCTGAATGGGGGTCTGGGGGCTGAATGTGGGGGGTGGGAGGCCTGGCCAGCGATTAGGATGGGGTGGTGCCTTGCCTGCGCTCTGGTGTGGGGAGGAGTGCTGCAGCAGCTATTGGAGATTGGAGCATCCTTTAAAAACGCCGCTCCGATCTCAGAGGTGCAGGATCTGTCCGAGAGATTGGGACCCGCCCCTCCCCGTCGCAGCGCTGATCCCGGAGTGCCGTCGAATGGCACATAAAACCCCATTAAAAAAAAACCCACGTGCCATGGAGCGACACGTCGCTGGCACTCTTAACACCAGCAGAGACCACTCCCGATTCCCCGCTGGTCGGTGCACTTAAACCCCCCAATGGCGAACCCCGGCCGTAATCCCTGGAACAGGTCGCTACTCTGTCGCCGAGTGTGTACAGTTGGGGGCGGCAACTCCACTTCAAGCGTGGCTGACCAGGAGTCTCTCCCGCTCTTACCATCAGCCATTGGCGTGTTTGGAAGGATTTGCTCAACCTGTTTGGCCGCGATATGAACGCGCCTTCATTGGTTGTCAAGTCCTGGGTGGGAATCGAAGTCGGAGTTTCTGTCCCACAGGCAGGAACGCTAACCCACTGCGGCACATGGCCACCTGCCTAATATAGTTATGACCTGGTAATCTACGCAAATTAAGGGGGAGCCATTGACCAGGACTTGCTGGAGAACCGTTGTCTTTTCTGGGCCCAATTTGGCTGCTTGGTGACCCGACCAAACAACAGTGGCTGTAACTCGGAAGGAATTAATTGGCTGTGAAATGCTTGTCTGAAGACATGACGTGCTGTGCGAATGGAAGGTCATTTTTCTCCCTGAATAGCATGTTAAAGACAGCTTCATTTTAATTAGATCTTCAAAAGATCAGTTTCAACTGAAATGAATGGAAATGGAAAGGGCAGCACGGTAGCACAGTGGTTAGCACAATTGCTTCACAGCTCCAGGGTCCCAGGTTCGATTCCTGGCTTGGGTCACTGTCTGTGCGGAGTCTGCACGTCCTCCCCGTGTCTGCGTGGGTTTCCTCCGGGTGCTCCGGTTTCCTCCCACAGTCCAAAGATGTGTGGGTTAGGTGGATTGGCCATGATAAATTGTCCTTAATGTCCAAAATTGCCCTGAGTGTTGGGTGGGGTTACTGGGTAATGGGTGGAGGGGTGCTCTTTCAAAAAATAAGCCAGTGCAGACTCGATGGGCCGAATGGCCTCCTTCTGCACTGTAAATTCTATGAAACAATGAATGCACTGAGTAAGATGCTCATTGAGAATTTATTCAGCCTCACTGCCGTGAAAGACGGTGTTTGAAATCTGACGGGATTTCTTTCCAATGAAGCAAATGCTGAGGTTGCTGAAAACCTTTTCTGACATCAGGGTCATTGAGCTGAAATGTTGGATTGAATTTGATACCCTCTCCTGAGGCCGGTTTGGAGCGGAGGGGCATTTTGCCCGGGTAAAGTGTAGTGGCGGGCAAACCCCCTGCGGGTGGCCCCCATGACCTGCGGCCAATCGAGGGCCTTAAGTGGGTAATTAATGCCCATCTAAAGGCCTCACCCCATCGGCGGCAGAGGGCGGGACAGTCATAGAATCATACAGCACAGAACGAGGCCCTTCGGCCCGTCGCGTCTGCGCCGGCCATCGAGCACCGATCTATTCCAATCCCGTTTCCCCGCACATGGTCCATAGCCTCATGGGAAGGCTGAAAAGCAAACCATGTAGAGTTTGCCTTCAGGCTCCAGTGGCGGGACAGGATGCGGGGAGTTGGGGGGGGGGGGGGTGAGGGACATTCCCGTCATTTACATGCGGAATGGGAATGTCGCCACAGGTCCCAGAGGACCAGAAGCTGCTCTGCCCGTTTGGGAGAGTGTGCTGACTGGTGGCCATTGACCCTGGGGGTCCCCACACCGCAGGTGAAGGGCAAGGTTGAGCAGGCTTGGGGCCTTCGGTAAGGGGACGAAACTCACATCGTTGGCGTCCAGCCAGCCGACCCACTCAGCGGCTTATCGAGGGGCCTAACAACAGTAAGGTTGGGGGCCTGCTGAGAGCCAGTCTAACCCTCAACCATGGCCCCTCAACACCCCCTCCCTAGCCCCCCCGACACCCCATTAACCCCCCCCCCCACATCCCGCCCTCGCTCATGGTCTGAGTCACTCTCTAATCCTCTAATTGGTGCATTACCGGCTGCCCCCCCCCCACTACTGCCCCCCCCCCACTACTGACCCCCCCCAACCGCCCCTCCTCCTACCCCCCCCCCCCCCCACCCCCCCCCCACCCCCCCACTCTCCTCGATGGCACCAGTGGCAATGAGCAGCTGCCGGACCCTGATTGACCAGCAGTTCTGGGAGGGATGGGGTTTCCGACAAATGGCCACTCCCTACGCAGGCGTCCCCTAAAGGAGGTGACGTGGGTCACTCACTGGCTGCCCAGCTGACGGACGAGAGACCCCTGTCGCCCGGATTACATTCCATCGGTTAATCCTGTTTCTCGCTTCACAGCTGCTGCCAGACCTGGTGAGGCATTTCCAGCACTCTCTGTTTATATTTCAGGATCTTTAAAAAAAAAAATCAGCTTCATTTATTCCCCACCCCCGCCTCCCACATCCCGGCAACAATTATTAAAATGTGATACGCGTTTGGAAAAGGCATTGGAAGCATCAGAGTTCAGGGAAATAAATAGCCTACAGATTGTTCATACTGTTCAATCAAGTATTCTTAATAACAGCCCTTTGAGCAGAAGCTCATGACAAATAGTGGCAATATCAGAAGAATGTAGGAGTATTGTTAGCCCTAGAGCTTACATTTGAAGTGCGTGTGTGTATTGTTGCTCTTTTTAACCTTAGTCTATTTGCTCGGATTACGTCACCTTTGCTCATGAGTCGCCAGGTATCTTTATGATACCACCACGTGGTTCAAGTTCAGGTTATGATTAATAACACAGCACACCGCTTAGTAAGGATTAAAACAACGGTGATTTATTATATACAACAAGCAATATTAATACCCTAATACTACTTTCTATATAATAAACCTATCACTACTGGCCAATACTTAACTTAGGAAGAGCCCACCAGGTCAGGGAAACGAATGGCTTTTCCAATCAGATCTGGCCCGCGGGATTCAAAAGGCTGCTACAGGTCGGCGGCTAGGTGTCTCTACCGGATAGCGATCGTTGGATTCAAACTTACAGTTGCCGGTGGCTGGTCTTGCAAAGGTCTCGAGCAGGCGAAGATGAGAGAGAGAGAGATCTGAACTTGGACCTTCACTTTTATAGGGCCCAGGGGCTTCCCGCCTCCCGGGGCGGCCCTTGACCCTGAGTCCCAAGTGATTGGATTTGTTCCCAATCCCTGGGGTCGATGTGTCCAATGGTGAGGTGATTCCTCGATCGGGGGGCGGTCGCTCACCTGTCTTTGTTCCGGCCACTGCAGGCGCCGACAGGTCTGGCCCGGTATTCAATTGCTAATATGTCGCAATTGTTCCCGGGGATAGCCGATTTAACTGCAGATGTCTGAATAGATGGGCTGCAAACAGTCCTGAATGCAACTGCGGATACCTGGGTTGATGGGCTGTTGATAGCCCTGAGTATCGATCTGAGCTAACTTCCCAAGAGCCGAATATGCAATACTGTCTGCAGCTGCCTGCTTGTGTCTTGTTAGCTGCTTTTCCCAGCAGTCTTTCGGGTTAGCCGTTTTAAACTGGGTTTTGGCCAGATTAATCGGAACGCAGCCATTTTACGTGGCTACAGTATGCGTGCGTGTTTGCAAATGTGTATGTGTGTTTTTATGTGTGTGCAAGTGTGGGTGTCTGTGTGAGTGTGTGTGCACAAATGTGTGCATGTTGCAATTGTGTCTGCAAGCGTGTGTGTGTGTCTACCAAAGTGTGCGGTGTGTGCACACGAGTGTGTGTGTGTGTGTGTGCAAGCGTGCTTATGTGTATGTGTGTGCGAGCATGTGTGCAAGTGCATGTGTGTGCATGATTGTGTGTGTAAGTGAGTGTGTGTGTGTGTACAAGTGTATGTACGTCGAGTGAGTGTGTGTGTGAGTGAGTGTGTGTACAAGTGTGCATGTGAATACATGCATGTGCTTGTGTGTATGCGTGTGTGTGTGTGTACAAGTGTGTGCAAGTGTCTGTGTGTGAGTGTGAGTATGATTGTGCGTGCGCTGCCAGAAGGACTCAGGAAAATAACATCGACACATTAGATGCTGACAACTAGAGCCAAAAAGGTACTAAGTTAATGGATATAGACACAAATACTCTTGATAAGAATGTTGTCAGACTGAACTCAAACTGGAACAATGTCTTTTTGGTCTCTTTGGATTTCTGTGCTCTGCCTATTACAACCGAAGGAACATGATGGCTGATGTGATCAGTCAGCCGCAAAAATAAGAATTCTACAGTTTGATGGTATTCTGCAAATGGGCAGCACCTGCTGAACAATCCTGAGTGCGATAACAGCTACACAAACAACCAATTTGAGATGCGCTTCTAACCTGGCTCATTTACACTTGCTGGACAGACATTCATATTCAGGGTCCTTTCTCTGCAAACAAAAGGAGAGCCTTGCGCCTTTTTGATTTGACAGTGAACTCAGGGAGTCTGTAGCTTCCCATTGCTATCTCCTTGACAACACCTTAGGCAATCACAGTCGACCTGCCGACCAAGCAGCCTTTTTCCCTGCAGCCCAAATTGTTGTGTTCATTTGAAGTTTGGAATTCTTGCATTTGCCCGCATGAGTGTGAGATGCAAAGCTTCGGCAACACGTCTATCTTGTCAGCAACATTCAAATTCTAGGTGAATATCTGAGTGTCGGTGTGGTGTTACAGGGCTTGGCTCACAGTGAGGACGCATGAAGCAGGCAGAACATCTAATTACATAGAGCGCACAGCAGAGAAACAGACCATTCAGCCCAACTAGTTTATTCTGCTGTCCATATGCTACACAAGTCTCCTTCAATTCCATCTATATCATCTCGGCCTTTCAGCATATCTTTCTGCTCCCCTGTCTCTCACGTACTCAGCTAGTTTCTTTCTGAACGCCTATCACTTTAGCCACTTCCTGTGGTAGTGTGTCCACATTCTAACCACTCTTTGGGTGGGATTACCGGCCCTTCCCGCCGATTGAGCTCCTAGTTTAGGGTCTCGCAAAGCCAAATGATTCCCTCCCCTTCCATCTCATCAAAGCCCGTCCTTGATTGCGAAGAGTTCAGCCCTCGGCCTTCTCCTTCCTGGAGAAAACAGCCCAACTTCTCGCGGTGGGACCAGTCTACCATCATCGGGAAGCTTCCTTCGCACCTTCTCCTCGGCCTCTATGCCCTGTTTGAACTATGGAGAGCAAAACGATTCACAGTACTCGCTCCGAGTGCATTCATAGAATTTACAGTGCAGAAGGAGGCCATTCGGCCCATCGAGTCTGCACCGGCTCTTGGAAAGAGCACCTTACCCAAGCCCACACCCCCACCCTATCCCCATAACCCAGTAACCCCACCCAACACTGAGGGCAATTTTGGACACTAAGGGCAATTTATTATGGCCAATCCACCCAACCTGCACATCTTTGGACTGTGGGAGGAAACCGGAGCACCCGGAGGAAACCCACGCACACACGGGGAGGATGTGCAGACTCCGCACAGACAGTGACCCAAGCCGGAAATCGAACCTGGGACCCTGGAGCTGTGAAGCAATTGTGCTAACCACTTGTGCTACCGTGCTGCCCACGAATTCGACACGTGGCTCAAAAGAAATGAAAATGACCTCATTGCTTTTTAATTGGAATCACCTCAGAAATGGACCGCAGCTCTTTACATTTTCACTGATAGCCTCGTTAACCTGCCTTGCAACCTGTAACGATTTGTGAATCTCTGCCCTTTGACCTCTTTTTTCTGCCACCCCTATTTCAGCAGCGGGAAAACATAACAAATAAACAATCTATAAAATGAAAGGCCGCTGCCAAAAGAAACAAAAAGCCACTAAGCTAATGAATCTACATTATACTTGCAGCCAACATTTCCAGCAAAGCATAAACTGTAATAAACAGAAGTTATTCTCATTCGCAATATGACTTCAGGCTAGATATACACATTAGTCAATTGGGGCAGCGCACCACATTATTGCAAAATAGACTCTAATTAAATTTCCACTTCCAGCAACAAAATACAACTGTTGGTTTTGAAAAGGCACCTTTAAAAAAAAAAATCACTGCCTCCTTCCAAGGTCCCCACTAAACGGGGAAATCTTTTGGCGAATGTTCAGCGTTGTGGCCCTCCCAACATCCGACATCTGGTGTGCGCAGAACTTAGCCCCAAGGCGCAGAGGAATGTTCCTGCGCTGCATCGTTAGGCATTTGTGCCGTTTACTCAGATCGCAACCCCCCCCCCCCCCCCCCCTGCTCCTCAGCCGCCCCGCAACACCCCCACCCCCCAAATAAGGAAATAGCTTTCTCTTTTTGAAATTGCCATGCAACCATGCACGGGCATGTAAAGAGCCGCGGTTTCAGTTATTGAAGCTCGACGAAAGTTAATCACCTCCGCAAGGCCTCTGCATCCCATTTGATTGGTGGATTTGATTTATTGTCACATGTACCGAAGTACAGTGAAAAGTATTTTTCTGCGGCCGAGGGAACGTACACAGTACGTATATAGTAAAAGAAAAGGGACAGGGGGAGAGAGCTCGCAAAGAGTCGCCATGCTCCGGCGCCACTTGTAAAGTGGAGGGCAACACTGTGCTCTAAAGTGTGGCCTGCACAAGGTTCCATACATGACCTTAAACAAGAACAGAGGATGCTGGGGAATCTCAGCAGTTCAGGCAGCATCTGTAGGGAGAGAAAGCTGTTTTAATGCTTCGAGTCCACTTGGCTTGTCATCAGAAATAGAGAGAGACTGTGTTAGATGTTCAAGTGCAGCTGTGAGAGATTGCAGCAAGACGTAGCAACCTTTTTAAAAAATACATTTAGAGGACACAATTCATTTTTTTCCAATTAAGGGGCAATTTAGCGTGGCCAATCCACCCACCCTGCACATCTTTGGGTTGTGGGGGCAAAACCCACGCAGACAAGGGGAGAATGTGCAAACTCCACACGGACAGTGACCCAGAGCCGGGATCGAACCTGGGAACTCGGCTCCATGAGGCAGCAGTGCTAACCACTGCGGCACCATGCTGCCCCCAGATGTATCAACCTTAAGAACAAAAGACAAGGTGGCTTGGTTTTTGAGGTGGGGGGGGGGGGGCTGGGTGGGGGCGTGGTCGGTTGGTTGGGGTGGGGAGTTGAGAGTGTGACATTATGTACAAGGTCTGGCACATGAAGGGTTAATGTAATACTCTATCCCACCACTAGATGGGGCTGGGGAGCAGACCTATAAACAGGAATGTCTCTCAGACTTCTGGGAGTGTGTAGAGAAGGCGGGAGAAGGCTTGAGAGAATAGGAGTAAAGCAGAGAACAATTTAAGATAGTGTGCATGAGACAGGATAGTATTGTGTGGATTGTAGTTTAGTTACAATAATGCTTGTTTTAGGAATAGTGATCAAACTGTATAATTCATAGAGTAATAAATTTCAGCTTTGTTTATTTGACTTAGCTTTTTATGGTCTTTGTGTACACTACTAATCCATCCCGAGTATTAACAACACAAAGCACACCACAGAGGGGTGTTTGCATTGAGGCAATACATGCATAGGATATTTTTTTAGATGGAAGAGGAAGGTCAGAATCTGAATTTATTGAACTCGATGTTGAGTCCTGAGGGCTGTAACCGGCGGGTACGAAAGATGAGATGGGGCTCCTCCAGTTGGGCTTCACTGGAGTGTCGCAGCAAGCCAAGGACGGACATGTTGGCACGAGAGCAAGGTACGGAGTTAAAATGGTGAACAACATGGATGGTCAGTGTGGGGACCCTTATTTTACCGTTTGATAAGAATGGCAATCTGATGGTGGGAGGTGTCAGAAATACGACTTTATTATTGTTAATTACTCACTAGTAAGAATAAGAACTGAATAAAAACTTTGAAACAAAATATCAAACAATACATAAAAAAAAGTCAAGCACATGGCAAAAAGCATTGAGCAAAAAAGAAAATCACTTTAACACAAAGAAACAGAAAGATGATTCAAGATTTCAGGAACAAAGATCTCGATCACGGGGTCCTACTTTTAAGGGAATTATTATCTCTGGTTTAATCCCTCATTTACTTTCATTGGCTTCTAATTCTCAGCTGAGACCTCCTGGTTTGTTCAGATGCCTGCCTGTTACTTAGAGGATGATTTGTTAATCAACATTGGACGTTACTCAAGATTGATTGGTGCCTATCAAAACTAGCTTAGCGTCTGCGTGCGCAGTCTTAGGAAAAGTACTGGATATGTTTTCTCACATTTTGTTGTGTCTCATAGCTTGGCAGAGACCTTGCTACTAATAATAACGCACGGTGGTGCAGTGGTTAGCCTGCTGCCTCACGGCACGAAGAACCCGGGTTCGAATCCCGGCTCTGTGTCACTGGCCGTGTGGCGTTTGCACATTAGCCCCGAGTTTGCGTGGGTTTCACCCCCACAACCCAAAGATGTGTCAGGTATGTGGATTGGCTACGCTAAATTGTCCCTTAATTGGAAAAAAATAATTGGGTACTCTAAATTATAATAATAATAACCTTTTATTGTCACAAGTATGAAGTTACTGTGAAAAGCCCCTAGTCGCCACATTCCGGCACCTGTTCGGATAAGCTGGTATGGGAATTGAACCCGCCCTACTGGCCTTGATCTGCATCACAAGCCAGCTGTCTAGCCCACTGAGCTAAACTAGCCCTTGAGGATTGATTAGTTGATTAGACAGAGAACAATATATTCTCAGTGCTCATTACAATGGAATACAATGGTTAATTCATTATAAGAGACAATGACTGAGTTCCCAGTTAAGACACTTTTAATACTTTGCTTCTTTAGCGATATGCATTCACCTAGCACCTATGTGAATAAAACTAGACTATCAGTCAGGGCCATGGTTAAGGGCTGAGCATCAAAGTGGTCACCCAGCCTGCAGTTTAGCCTCCCCGGTGTAGAGGAGACCCCATTACCTCCCAGGGAAAAAAATATACAGACACTTGGAGGCATCCTGCATGGCAAAGGTTTTTCCATCCAGTTGCTCGTTTGGGAGAATTAAATAAACGTGGGTCCTCAGGGAAGGCAAGAGGCAACAGCTGAGACCTTTACTGGGCTGATGGGGGAAGGAATTAAGAGACAAGGCACCACTGACTCCACCCAATGGTGGATGTCTGCCCTCGGCACGTGCTTCAGCACGGAGACAACTAAATTGGGAGCGTAGGATCAATGATGGTTTCCCCTTGGACCTTGCAGGGGTTATTACGGTATAGGTCTCTTTATTGAAGAAAATATGTAAATATGATAGAGGAAGTTCAGAGATGGTTTACAAAAGAATACCAGGTGAAGTTGTCTTATGAGGGAATGTTGGAGAGGTGAGGTTTGTCTCCACTAGAGTTTAGAGGAGCGAGAAGCAACTTGATCAAACCTTTAAGATCCTGAGGGGTGTTGACAGGGTGGGTGTGGAGAGGATGTTTCCTCTTGTGGGAGAATCTAGAACTGGGGGGGGCCATTATTTAAAAATAAGGGGTCACCCCTTTAAGGCAGAAAGGTGGAGAATTGTTTCCCTCTGAGGGGCGTGAGTCTCTGGAACTCTCTTCTTTCAAAAGCAGAGTCTTTGAATATATTTAAGGCAGAGCGAGATAGATTCTTGATTAACGAGAGGGTGAAAGGTTGGGAAGGAATGTGGGGTTGAGGTTACAATCAGATCAGCCAATGATCTTACTGAATGACAGAGCAGGCTCGAGGGGCCGAGTGGCCTCCTCCTGCTCCTAATTTGTGCGTGCGCAGAATTAGACACCGAGCCACGTTTGGCAATTTTAGTGCAGGTGGCCAAAAGCTTGGTAAAGTAAGGGTGCATTTTAAAGGACAAGGGAGAGAGAGATAATAATAATAATATTTATTGTCACAAGTAGGCTTACATTAACAATGCAATGATGTTACTGTGAAAATCCCCCAGTCGCCACACTCCGGTGCCTGTTCGGGTACACGGAGGGAGAATTCAGAATGTCCAATTCACCTAACAAGCACATCTTTCGGGACTTGTGGGAGGAAACCGGAGCACCCGGAGGAAACCCACGCAGGCACGGGGAGAACGTGCAGACTCCACACAGCCAGTGACCCAAGCCGGGAATCGAACCTGGGACCCTGGCGCGGTGAAGCAACAGGGCTACCCACTGTGCTACCGTGCTGCCCTCAGATGGAGCGGTTTAGGGAGGCAATGCTAGAGCTGCGGACCAAGGCAGCTGAAGACGCACCGACCAACCCTGGAGCAAAGGAAGTGGGAACCTGCAGAGGGACAGAGTGCGAGGAAAGCAGACATCTCAGCAGGACGTCGGCATCCGATAGACCCTCTGCCTCCCCCTCCTGGCACCAAGACACCTGCTCAGAAAGAGTGCTGGAAGCACATGATAGGTTTACGGAGACAAAATGGGAAACGAAACACTGAGCCAAGAAGGCATCTGTCTGTACCTAACTGTGATATCCCGCACGTAACCTACGGGGTGGGAATGCTGGTCTTCCCCAAGCTCCTTGCGGAGTGCGAGCTCCCGAGTGTATATAAGGTTGGACAGTAAGGCAGTAAGTCTAGCGGGTTGTATTTATATCGTTAGTTTAAATAAAACTCTGTTTCTTTTTTAAACTCGGTCTGGACCTCCGTGTCCTTATTAAACTAACGTCCAGCAGAGAAAGGCCTCAAGCCTTAAAATGGCTGTTGCAAATATTGGTTCAGAAACGGCCAATTAAATAATTTTCCCTGCTATTCTAACTGTGAGGTTAAGCCGATTTATTTTTCAGCCAATTTCTATTGCAAGTCAATTGTAAACGGAAGTGACTGCAATTCAATCCTCCAGGCTCCCTGCTTGACATACTAACACGAGAATAAGTGAGCTTTCAATTCAGCAAATAGAGGTTGGTGGGGAGCTAGCTCACTGTGAACGGCAGGAGAATGATCGACTCACAAAGTTCCAACTTCTTTTAGTCAAGCCGGTGGTTCAGAGCTTGGTTGTTGCTGAAAAAAGAGACATGCTCCGGAAACTTTTCGTCTTGCACTCAGCAGGACAGATGCAAGAATGCCAAATTTCGAAGGGAACAACAATTTGTGATGCGGCGCAACAGGGTGCTGATTGGTCCGGCTCTGAATAGTTGAGGCGTTGCCATATTGAAAGCACCAGGGTGTTATTTTTCCTCCATGCTTTTGTTTAACTCAAAGCAGGCGCAATGCCTGGACATATTCCTTTTGCCTGCAGAGGACAGCTCCCTTCGAATTAATACATGTAGCTGCTGCAAATGCAATGAGCCTTTTAGTCAGCCAAAGGCCCACAAGGCAACAGAAAGCCATCGTTATCCCAATGCTAATCGACCTTAACGAGTCAACCGTCAATAAGCAAGGTGGCCATTTACTGATGCGTTTTTTTGCACATTTCCCCACTTAGAATCCATAGAATTCCTACAGTGCAAAAGGAGGCCTATTGGCCCATCGACCTTGCGAAAGAGCACCCGACCCAGATTACACTCCCACGCCCTATCCCCCTAATCCCACCCAACCTGCACAGCTTTGGGCTGTGGGAGGAAACCGGAGCACCCGGAGGAAACCCACGCAGACACGGGGAGAATGTGCAGACTCCCGAGGTCGGAATCGAACCCGGGTCCCCGGCGCGGTGGGGCAACAGTGCTAACCACTGAGCCAATGTGTCGCATATCACATTCTTAAGACCAGAGAATTCCAAAGTTCCAACAGCAGGATGTCAGCCATGTCAAGTGCTGTGATTACCATTTCCATTCTTTGTAAATTAACTGGTTTAACTTCCCCTTAAGCTTCTATAAATATCACTGTTAAGATGCTTAATTTTCTCAGCTGTCACAGTGATAATTATGTTCCTGCACAATTCCTCGCTAAATCGCACACAAAGGAAAATGGCTCAAGCTTGTTACCCAGCGCAGTGCTGGAGAAAGGGGTGACTTTTCTCCCCGATAATGCCCCCCCATAGTCCTGGTGAGAAAGGATAGAAAATCATTGGCTGGCGTTGCGCAATTTCTCAATATACACTTTCTACCAAGTGCTGGTAGCACTGAGCTTAAACATCCAGGTGTGTGCGCGCATGTGAAAGAAAGGCTGGCGTGTGTGCATCAGTGCATCTGTACGTGTAGACACACATGAGATCGGACGTGTGCACACGTGAGCCGTGTGTGTGTGTCTGTTTGAAAGCGAGAACTTGTCTCAAATTGTGTGCAAGCAGGAGTGTGAAAATGTGAGTGCGAGAAAGAATTTTTGTGTGTGTGTGTGTGTGTGTGTGTGTGTATATACAAGACAGTGATTCCCCGCGCGCTTCTGAATCCTGCCATCAGGCTGGAGTGCAAGTCAGAAGGCCATTCTGTGCAGGAAACAACCACAATGTCAGCTTGGGTCTCCTCCGGGTGCTCCGGTTTCCTCCCACTGTCCAAAGATGTGCAGGTTAGGTGGATTGGCCATGATAAATTGCCCTTAGTGTCCAAAAAGGTTGGGTGGGGGTTACTGGGTTACGGGGATAGGGCGGGGGGGGGGGGGGGGGGGGGGGGGGAGGAGACTTAGGTAGGGTGCTCTTTCCAAGGGCCGGTGCAGACTCGATGGGCTGAATGGCCTCCTTCAGCACTGTAAATTCTATGATTCTATGACTATTGTAATTTTCCACGATTTGGCCAATTAGTTGCCAGAGGATCCGCTCGCCATCCAATTAAGTCTGGCAGACGGGCTCTCAAAGCTCGAGGACCAATAAGCGCCCTTCCAGCTTGAAAACAAGAGCATGGAGAGGGGTGGGGAAAGAGGGGGGCCTCCTCGTGAACCTGCTGTGTGGCACAGTGGTGAACACCGATACCTCACAGCGCCAGGAACCCGGGTTCGATTCCCCGCTGGGTCACTGCCTGTGCGGAGTCTGCACGTTCTCCCCGTGTGTGCGTGGGTTTCTTCCGGGTGCTCCGGTTTCCTCCCGCAGTCCAAAGATGTGCAGGTGAGGCGGATTGGCCATGATAAATTGTCCTTTAGCGTCCAAAGGTTAGATGGGGTTATGGGGATAGGGGAGGGGGAGTGGGCCTAGGTAGGGTGCTATTTCAGAGGGTCGGTGCAGACTCGATGGGCCGAATGACCTCCTTCTGCACTGCTGGGATTCTATGATTCTATGATACAGATTTACAGTATTTTGAGGATTTATATGATTCCCTCATTGGTATATAGAAACCAATGAGCCATTACATTGACTGAGCTACTTTCAATCAGAACTGCCCAGAGTCCCAAGATGTCTAATTATTAACTTTACAGGTTAGTTTTCACTGCTGAACATGCAGCTCCCTCATGTCTTCAGATAGACCACTGAATCGGAATAAGACATAATTGTTTTGACCGTGACAAAAGGCTTTTAAATGTGCGGCTCTCAAACTCAGATAACAGCTGCCAATCAAACATGCATTCAAATAAAACCCACAGCTTTGGGTTTAAAAGCGATATCCGAGTCAGGTTTTGCCTGACAACACTCCCAGAATAGAATTCCTTCAGCGCAGAAGGAGGCCATTCAGCCCATCGAGCCGGCACCGGCCCTCTGCACCCAGGCCCACTCCCCCATCCTTTCCCAGTAACTCCACCTAACCTGCACATCCCTGGACACTAACAGACAATTTAGCATGGCCAATCCATCTAACCTACACATTTTTGGACTATGGGAGGAAACCATACAATGAGCGGGATTTGTCGGACACGCCCTTCCCGAGGCTGAAAAGTCCCGCCCGAGGGCTACGGACCTTTAAATGGTCCACCCAATTTTCCATCCCGTCCGCGACGGTTCATGCCGTGGGGCGGGGCTCGAAAAATAGCACAGTGCACGGTAGCACAGTGATTAGCGCTGTTGCTTCACAGCGGCAGGCTCCTGGGTTCGATTCGCGCCTGGGTCGTTGTCTGTGCGGAGTTTGCACATTCTCCCCGTGACTGCGAGGGTTTCCTCCGGGTGCTCCGGTTTCCTCCCACAAGCCCCAAACGATGTGCTTGTTAGGTGAATTGGACATTCTGAATTCTCCCACTGTGTACCCGAACAGGCGACTAGGGGCTTTTCACAGTAACTTCATTGCAGTGTTAATGTAAGCCTACTTGTGACAATAATAAAAAGATTATAATTTAAAAAATTATAAAACAAGTTACCCCAATGTATAAATGTGCAGCCACTCTTCGACTGACCATCATACCCCATTGAACTGGTGGGTTGACCAGGCGGAAGTGCGTTTGTGCAGCTCTCACATCTTCTGCGCATCCCTCACAGTGCAAAAGATGAGCAGGTTGGGTGGATTCGTCACGATCAATGCACGGGATTACGGGGATAGAGGGAGGGAGTGAGCCTAGTTAGGGCGCTCTTTCAGAGCGTCGGTGCAGACACGATGGGCCGAATGGCCTCCTTCTGCGTTGTAGGGACCCTACGGGACAGGGCGCCTGCGGAGCTGGCGAGTTTCACACAACTTGTCTCGCCTGATCCAAGCCCACTGATCTTCTTAATCCGAAGAAAAGTGCTACGACTACCGCACATTAGCAGAATGCCCACACAATAATGACGAAATGCTTTGTCCCAGTTGAAGCTCAAACGGTCCATGTTTGAAGTCAACAGAACTGCAATTTCTCTCTCTCTCTGCAAATGCTACCAGACCTGCTGGTTTTTGTATTTCCGATTTCCAGCATCCGCAGTATATTTTTGCTTTCATGTCTAAGAGTTAATATCAGGTAATCAAGTTGCTGTCATTGCTTCGTTATGTCCTGAAGGTACAAACAAAATGAATAGATAAGTTGAAGGCGATGTTACAGGTGCTGACAAAACATGTTACCCATCTGCTTTGTCAGGCCATGGTGTAACATTGCTCCCCAGACCCAGAATCAGCTGGACTGTTGCCAATTAGTCAAACATTGTTGTTGATTGCTGAAGCTTGTACATCGGCTTTTCAATCACATAAACTGAAGGTTACATGGCCAAGATTAAATGGAGCAACATAACGTTCGTTGACTCGTCTACGAGCCCGAGGGTGGTCTGGCCAAATTTCAACTTTTCTTAGTCTAGTTATAGCCAATATCATCCAAAATTCTATCAGTGCTAGATTGAGACAAACAAATATTCCTTTTCATGGAACTTGGTGATGATTTTTTCACATTGGATTATTTTTAGCCCCACTACAGGTGTAAGATTTTATATGATTGTTATTTTTCAGGTCTGTGTCTTTTGTTTATGATAAAATGGAGGAATGAATGGGTTCATGTGACCGCTGTTTCTGAAATTTGCTCAGAACAAGCCTGGGTGACTTGGTTGTTAAAGATTAAAAGGGAGCCAAGGTTGTTTAATTGGTAAGAAGGTGCAAGGTGTTTGTCCCGTCAACAATGGCAAAGCCACTTTATGGATGGTGGATATGCTGTTAGTCTCCAAATTCCCAGAATTCTGTTAAGAATGTCAGGTGCTGTGAACAGTTATACTTTAAACTGTCTATTTAGTTTCAAGATAGAATAAAATTGGGAATGTAAAGTCTAACTAATTAGCATTTCTACTTGGGTGTAAGGCCTAAGTGATTAACGGTTGCCATAGAGATGGGCTTTGAGAAGGGAAGAGCCCAAAAGAGGCCATTGTAGGATCACGTTGCAGATTTTCCAAAAATATCCTTGAACCTCATAAACCAGGGTCACTCTGAAAAATCCAAGAGAAAGAGAAAACTGAGGGATCAAGGCAGCAGGTTTCCATGGATCACCACACAAGAATACAGGTGGGAGCTCAGGCTCGGATTGAAGATACTTAGTTTATGAGGACTTAAACAAGACTGGAAGATTTGCCTGGCTTTGGCAAGAGGGAGGAACTTCCAGGGTAACCCTCACTGTAAAAGCTAGTTCAGGGATTAGAAGTTATCTGGCTGAGCATGGGAAAGAAGGAAGTAAGTTCACAGGAGCTAAGAATCCCTTTAGACTGGTTCCGGGAAATTGGAGTGGCTACTTACGGAACAATGTAAAACATAATTGTGGATGGAACTTGTTGGTTATTTTGAATGTTAAATAGGGGATTATTTCTGTAGTTTGGATGAAAAGTTGCCTACTGAAACAGCAGTGTGTCAATATTGCTTTTAGCTTGTGTTGCAGTAAAAGTCTTCAAACTTGGAATCTTGCCTTGTGATCCTTACAGCCATCGAGCGCCAAATATATGTTTAAAGGTTATCACTTTCTACAGGGATCACAACAGCCTATACAGAATGATCAAAGGAAACAGCAATAATTATTATCACATTGTAGGAATATTTCATGCACTGTGTTGAGACTAACCAATTGCTTTTGATGTACAATATATTGAATTAAAGAAAATATTATTTCTATATACAAGTAGAAATTAGCTTTTTCTGGGTACAATGAAGTTACTGTAAAAAGCTCCTAGTCACCACACTCATGTGCCGGTTCGGGTACACGGAGGGAGAATTCAGAATGTCCAATTCAACGAACAAGCACTTCTTTCAGGACTTGTGGGAGGAAACCGGAGCTCCCGGAGGAAACCCACGCAGACACGGGGAGAACGTACAGACTCCGCACAGACAGTGACCCAAGCCGGGAATTAAACCCGGATGACACTGTCCGCAGCCGACATGCTAGGTTCCTGACCACACGTGGCTCGTGCCACCGGGAAGTCGGCCCATCGGGATCAGAGCATCGCGGGTGGGCCGGCGGATGACGCGGCAACGGCCTTGCGACTGCGCGCGGCATGCATCCCGGTGATGCCGATTTGGAGGGGGTGGAGCATCGCCAAACCGGCGCCAAATCAACGCCTGCCCCAAATCTGGCAGCGGAAGCCATTCTCCGCCCGATTGCTGATCCCGATTTCGGCGTCGGGCTATGGAGAATCCTGCCCATGATATCTTTCTGGTTGAGGTCGAGATTTGAGGTTGAGGTTTCTTGGACCTTCTACCACCTTCCAGCAAGGTTGTTCCTTCAAATCTCCTTCAATTATCCGATGATTGTGGACTCCCCATTCAACAGAAGCGAAACACCCATTGATTCAGAACTCTTCTCATTCTAAAGTTCTTTAATTCTGGAGCCTGACTATAATGCGGAATAATGAGGAGGCACTTTGTGTGAAAAGATACCTGGTAATAATATCTGAAGGGTTAGACACTAAACAGAAATTGATATTCCTTCAGATCTCACGTCGGCGATTGAACAGCTAAAACCCATTCTGACGTTCAACTTGCATAATCCAGATGAAACACTGCCAGTAAGTCAGTCTCCATTCTGAAATCGCATATTTGCACAAGAAGAACTGTGACTGATCCTCAGCGCAAGATGATTGCGGCAACTGCTCTCCAGGAACATTCAATACTGCTGGCTTTGCGTCCTCTGAAACGCCGCGAAGCTCACTTACAGATTCTTTCCGTGGTTCTCACGGGAGAAAATCAAAGGACAGTTTCCCAACCACAAAGCTGCTGAGTAGGACTTGACCGTAAGAAATAAATACCACCTAAACAGGACCTCAGCTTGTTCAGCTCTTCGAGTAGTCATTTCAGAGTCTTGTTTAGTTAAAGCCACATAAGAACACATTCCAAAATCACAACCAGGTCATTTCCATGGATTTTCTTGGGTCCTGTAAATACTCAATTTTCTTTTTTGTTCCATTTACAATCAAGGAATAATCCCCTCTGCAACACTGGGTGACAAACCCCTCCATTTATTCATTTTTGCAAAACAAGGTCAGTGTCAATCAAAGACAGATTTCTTCCTCTCTTTCCCTCTCTCTCTCTTCCTTTTCCAGGAACTGTCCTCCACAGTTCTGAGCCAATGATCGCGACTTCGTATCCCACTCCAGAGATCTTGGGCTCAGAATTTAGACACTTCAGGTCACTGTCTGTGCGGAGTCTGCACGTTCTCCCCGTGCCAGCATGGGTTTCCTCCGGGTGCTCCGGTTTCCTCCCACAAGTCCCGAAAGACGTGCTTGTTAGGTGAATTGGACATTCTGAATTCTCCCTCTGTGTACCCGAACAGGCGCCGGAATGTGGCGACTAGGGGGGATTGTCATAGTAACTTCAGTGCAGTGTTAATGTAAGTCTACTTGTGACAATAAAGATTATTATTATTATGGGGTGTCCTGCCGGAGGTTCCGTCTTTCCAATATGTCGCTGAACAGAAGTGGCCTCCCACCCTCTCTGTCGGATGTGAGTGTGTCCTTGGCATTTTTCAAGGGGTGGGGGGGGGGAGGGCGGGCGTTATTTTGATATCCATGGCCAACGTTGGCATCTCAACAAAGAGTAAAGTATCTGGTCGTTTATTGGATTTTTACTTGTGAAATCTTGTGATAAATTGGCTTCTACACTTTCCTCCAATAGAGAGGCTAATCCTCAAATCAGGTGCCGGAATGTGGCGACTAGGGGCTTTTCACAGTAACTTCATTGAGGCCTGTCATAATATGTACCCATGCACATCACGAGGTAAAAGCAGGCAGTGACAGACACCCAGGTGAGCCAATCAATATACAGAACAGAACACGACCAATCACAAGACGGGACACCAGAGGGGGGCTTCCAACTATAAAACACACGAGGCATCAGCACTCTGCCTCTTTCCACTGGTGATAGCTGTAGTGACAGTCAGGGTGTACAAATCATTCAACACCTCCAACACGTGGATCAGAGCTAGCCTGGTCTAGATAGTTGGCTTTAGTTTACTTAGAGTAGTAGAGAGTCAACCGACAGGCAGCTGTGTGTTTCGTTACCAGAGTTCAATAAATCTCATATTGAACCAACACCCACGTTTGGTGTGTACTTGATCAGCTAATTGCATCATGTGCAATCCGTGTTACCCCAGGGTGAACAACACAACAAAGCCTGCTTGTGACAATAAGCTATTAATATTAGCACATTCTTTTTTGCAATAACAGAATGGTTAGCACGATGGTGGCTCTCTCCATGGGGCAAATGGGAAAACCTGGGTCTTCTCCAGTTGATTAAACAAAGTTAATGAACACAAGGATAAAAGAGTGTTTGATTTTATTCTTTCGCAGGGCATGGGCCACGTTGGCTAGTCCGGCATCCCTAATTGCTCCTGAGAAGGTGGGGATAAGTGGCCTTCTTCAACCGCTGCTGCCCATGTGGTGTAGGTACACCCACAGTGCTGTTTGAGATGGAGTTCTAGGATTTTGACCCCAGCAGCAGTGAAAAAACGGCCGATGCATTTCCAAGTCAGGATGGTGAGTGGCTTCAAGGTGGCGGTGTTCCCATGTGTTTGTTGTCTCTCTCTCTTGCTTGCTGGTGAAAGAACTGCGGTATTGTTCTGAAAGCAGTGAGTGCCTGGCACATCCTTTGCTATGAATCTGGAATGATGCTGAGTCTGCAGAGAAGGTAGACAACCTTGGCAGAGAAAACTTCAAGCCTGGAAGGAAGAAGTATCAAAACGAAAGCCTGAACTTCAGAAAGACATTGACTGGAAGCAGTCCAAGTGCATCAGAGATCCTGATCCTTTTAATCTTATTAATATTTTTCTTTCCCTTCCCACCACCGTTTCCCCTCTGTGTGTTTGTCTGTGTGTGTGTGTATATATAGAGAGTGGGGATTGTTAGAAAGGGGATTTGGGGAAAGGGGTAATAGATAGTTACATTTTCTGTCCATTTAATTACAATAAATGGTACAATAATAAGTAAATAAATAAATAAATAATAAATAATGAAAGGTTACTTGTGTTTTAAAGTTACAAACCAGGGGCGGGATTCTCCGACCCCCCCCCCCCCGCCGGGTCGGAGAATCGCCAGGGGCTGGCGTGAATCCCGCCTCGCTGGTTGCCGAATTCTCCGGCACTGGATATTCGGCGGGGGTGGGAATCGCGCCGCGCCGCTTGGCGGGCCCCCCCCCCCCCGGCGATTCTCCGGCTGGGATGGGCCGAAGTCCCGCTGCTGGAATGCCTGTCCCGCCGGCGAGAATCAAACCACCTCTCTTACCGGCGGGACAAAGCGGTGCGGGCGGGCTCCGGGGTCCGGGGGGGGGGGGGGGGGGGGGGCGTGGGGCAATCTGGCCCCGGGGGGTGCCCCCATGGTGTCCTGGCCCGCGATCGGGACCCACCGGTCCGCGGGCAGGCCTGTGCCGTGGGGGCAGTCTTTTCCTTCCGCCTTCGCCATGGTCTCCACTATGGCGGAGGCGGAAGAGACCCCCTCCACTGCGCATGTGCAGGGATGCCGTGAGCGGCCGCTGACGCTCCCGCGCATGCGCCGCACAGCAAAGTCATTTCCCGCCAGCTGGCGGGGCGGAAATCAGTCCGGCGCGGGCCTAGCCCCTCAAGGTGAGGGCTCGGCCTCTCAAGATGTGGAGAATTCCGCACCTTTGGGGCGGCGCGATGCCGGACTGATTCGTGCCGTTTTTGGCGCCGGTCGGCGGACATGGCGCCGATTGCGGAGAATCCCGCCCCTGGTAGCTGCAGTTTATCGGGCTCAGCCAAGGATCTCGGATATTGCAAATAAAATCTAGTTTCACCGGTCTTGCGACTGTGAGTCAAGTGTGGCTGAATTGACCCCAAACTAACCCAGAGTGTCGTGACAATGACCTCGCTGAATTGCAGAGCACGTTAACAGGACTGAATGGTTTCCCCGCTGTTCCTCTGTTCCTGTATTCGGAAGGCCCGTCAATCTGATCGTAAACCAAAGGACGATCTTACTATCGAGAATTTTTAAAAGAAGTTCAGCTGACTCAACAGACAACCAATGTCACCCTGTCATTAATGCTAATGCTGAGAGAATTATCCGTTTCATAGCCTTGTGGAGCAGATAGCAATGAAAACGATACGTGCGTTGTAACTGTGAAGATGGTGATGTTATTTGGCAGCTTTAGAATGTGTGATCTTTACATAAAAGAATTTGCACCAACAGCCACCTTCTGGAATTGCCGGAAAAGATTTCCGTTTCAGATATGACAGCAGGCTTAGATTTTCCTTGGCAGCTTTGATCAAGTGTCCCACATTCTGTCTTGGAGCAGACGCTACACATCCAATGTCTCTATGGTAACAGTCTACCCTCCACCAAGGTGCTATACTTAATTTCCATGAGTTAAAGTTGAAATAGTTTATCCTGCGGAGCCATCTCTGGCCAGATACGTGGGGCTGGATTCTCCGTCGGCCGACGCTGAAATTGGGAAAGGCTCAGCTCCAAAGTCTTCCCGCTGATCCAGGATGCGCCAAACTACGCCGAAGCCATGACTCGACTCAAGGACAATTACGAGCAAAAGACAAAACACGCTCTTCGCCAGGCACGCGCTCGCCACTCGCTCTCAACTACCGGGTGAGTCCATAGAAGACCTCTGGAGGGCCCTAATCCCACTAGTCCGGGACTGTGACTGCCAGGACGTTGCAGCTAAGGAACACTCAGACCTCCTTATGAGGGACGCCTTTGTGGCCGGAATTGGGTCAGACATCATACGTCAGCGGCTCTTAGAAGGGGCCACACGCAACCTCGCAGAGACTAAAACGCTAGCGCTCTCCATTACGGTCGCCCTGCGCAACGTCCAGTCCTACGCCCCCAACCGCACGGCCCACCCCTCCTACACTTCATGGACCTCACAGGCAGCCGCCCCAGCGGGGGCACTGCACACCCAATACGCCTGCGCTACACGCCAGCCAGCAAACCCCGGGGGGGCCCGATGCTACTTTTGCGGCCAGCAAAAGCACCCCCGCCAATGCTGCCCGGCCCGCACTGCCCTTTATAAAGCCTGCGGGGAGAAGGGCCACTTTGCCGCAGTGTGCCAGGCCCGCCCAGTGGCCGCGATCGCCCGCACCTCCCCCAGTCACGGACAATGGGCGCCGCTATCTTCTCCTCCCCCCCCCAGACCATGTGCAATCAGTGGGCGCTGCCATCTACCCCTCCGTGCAACACGTGCGTTTCATGGGCTCTGCCATCTTGCTCCACCCCCGCAACGTGCATTCCATGGGCGCCGCCATTTTGTAACGCCCAAGATCTCCGGGCGCTGCCATCTTGTCTACCCCTCAGCACATGGGCACCACCAGCGTTCCAAGATTGGAACTCAATGGCCACCCCATTACCCGACGACCAACCAAGGCTTGCCTCCATGTCACTCGACCAATCTCGCCTGCATAACCTGACCAACGCATCCACCAGCGTGAAAGTCGATGGCCATGTGACCTCTTACCTGCTGGACTCCGTGAGCACCGAGAGCTTTATACACCCGGATACAGTAAGGTGCTGCTCCCTCACGATACACCCCGCCAATCAAAAAATCTCCCTGGCCTCCGGATCCTATTGCGTAGCGATCCGGGGATACTGTACGGTCACGCTCACGGTCCAGGGCGTAGAATTCCACGGCTTCCGCCTCTACGTTCTCCCTAACCTCTGCGCTGCACTAATCCTCGGCCTGGACGTCCAGTGCAACCTCCAGAGCCTAACCCTTAAATTCAGTGGACCCTTCCCACCCCTTACTGTGTGCGGTCTCGCGACCCTAAAGGTCGACCCACCTTCCCTCTTTGCTAATCTAACTCCAGATTGCAAACCTGTCGCCACCAGGAGCAGACGGTACAGCACCCAGGATAAGACCTTCATCAGGTCCGAAGTCCAGCGGCTGCTTCGGGAAGGCATCATCGAGGCCAGCAACAGCCCCTGGTGAGCTCAAGTGGTAGTGGTTAAATCTGGGGAGAAACACCGAATGATCATGGACCACAGCCAGACCATCAACAGGTACACGAAGCTCGATGCTTACCCCCTCCCACGCATATCAGACATGGTTAACCAGATAGCACAATACCGGGTCTTCTCAACGGTGGACCTGAAATCTGCCTACCACCAGCTCCCCATCCGTAAATCGGACTGTTCATACACCGCCTTCGAGGCAGATGGCCGTCTATATCACTTACTTAGGGTCCCCTTCGGCGTCACTAATGGGGTCTTGGTCTTCCAAAGGGTGATTGACCAAATGGTCGACCGGTACGGTTTGCGGGCCATGTTTCCGTACAAAGACAATGTCACCATCTGCGGCCATGATCAGCAGGACCACGACGCCAGCCTTGCTAAATTTCTCCGCAACTCTCCTAAACCTCACTTACAAGGAGAAGTGTGTGTTCAGCATGAACCGCTTAGCCATCCTCGGCTATGTGGTCCAGAACGGAGTTCTGGGGCCCAATCCCGACCGCATGCACCCCCTCATGGAGCTCCCCCTCACCCACTGCCCCAAGGCCCTCAAACGCTGCCTGGGGTTCTTTTCATTTTACGCTCAGTGGGTCCCAAACTATGCGGACAAGGCCCGCCCACTCGTACAGTCCACCCAGTTTCCCCTGACGGCCGAGGCCCAACAGGCCTTCGCCCGGATCAGAGCTGATATCGCCAAGGCCACAATGCACGCTGTAGATGAAACACTGCCCTTCCAAGTAGAAAGCGACGCATCAGACATCGCCCTTGCCGCCACCCTCAATCAGGCAGGCCCGTGGCATTCTTTTCCCGCACCCTTCATGCCTCTGAAATTCGGCACTCATCCATCGAAAAAGAGGCCCAAGCTATCGTTGAAGCTGTGCGGCATTGGGGGCATTACCTGGCCGGCAGGAGATTTACTCTCCTCACTGACCAACGGTCGGTAGCCTTTATGTTCAACGACACACAGCGGGGCAAGATCAAAAATGATAAAATCTTGCGGTGGAGAATTGAGCTCTCCACCTATAATTAGGAGATTAGGAATCGCCCTGGCAAACTCAACGAGCCCAAAGACGCCCTATCCCGAGGTACATGTGCCAGCGTACAAGTAGACCGACTCCGGACCCTGCACGACAGCCTTTGTCACCCAGGGGTCACACGGTTGTACCACTTCATTAAGGTACAAAATCTGCCCTACTCCGTCGAGGAAGTAAGGACAATCACCAGGGACTGCCAGGTCTGTGCGGAGTGCAAGCCGCACTTCTACCGGCCGGACCACGAGCGTCTGGTGAAGGCCTCCCGCCCCTTTGAACGCCTCAGCATGGACTTAAAAGGCCCCCTCCCCTCCACCGAACGTCACACACATTTCCTCAGTGTGATCGATGAATACTCACGGTTCCCCTTCGCCATCCCATGCCCCGACATGCCGTCTGCCATCGTCATTAAAGCCCTCAATTCGATCTTCACTGTTCGGTTTCCCCGCCTACATCCACAGTGACAGGGGATCCTCATTCATGAGCGATGAGCTGCGTCAGTTCCTGCTCAGCAGGGGTATCGCTGCCAGCAGAACGACGAGCTACAACCCCCGGGGAAACGGACAGGTAGAAAGGGAGAATGGGACGGTATGGAGGGCCATCCAGCTGGCCCTACGGTCCAGAAATCTCCCGGCCGCCCGCTGGCAAAAGGTCCTCCCTGATGCACTACATTCCATTCGCTCGTTACTCTGAACTGCCACTAACAATATACCGCATGAACGTCTTTTTGCCTTCCCCAGGAAGTCCACATCCGGGGTGTCGCTCCCCACTTGGCTCACAGCTCCGAGAACCGTGCTTCTCCGTAAACATGTGCGACTCCGCAAGGCAGACCCGTTGGTGGAGAGGGTGCACTTGCTCCACACAAATCCCCAGTACGCCTACGTGGTGCTCCCCAACGGCCGCCAGGATACCGTCTCCCTCAGGGACCTGGCACCAGCAGGTTCCACCCCCACACCACCCCCGGCGCCACCCTCCCCTCCCCCATTGCTCGCAACACCACTACCCCCAGGACCGTCTGTCCTCCCCCTGCCCACGCCCGTCGATGAAGAGGATTTCGGCACACTCCCGGAGTCACCCTCGACCAGGTCAGCACCCAACATCGCCGTCACCACTTCGTCGCTCTCAAAGGACCAGCAAGGCCCCGGACCGGTTGAACCTCTGACCTGTCCACCGGACGCCAAGAGACATTTGTTTTGCTGTGTAAATATTAAAATCATGATTGTATATAGATATCCACCACCCCCGCCAGACTCAATTTTGACAGGGGGTGAATGTGGTAAACCACTGTTGTACTTATATTAGAGGGTGTATGGTAGAACCTGCACTACAGGTTCGCCTGTGGCCCCTGCCTGCTGGCTCCACCCAGGAAGCGGGGTATAAATACGCGTGTCCTCCAGCTCGCAGCCATTTTGCCAGCTGCTGTGGAAGGCCACACATCTGATACCAATAAAGCCTCAGTTTGGATTCAACTTTCGTCTTTAAGTCAAATTGATCGTGCCTCAGCTCCGTTGCCTCAACAGCAGCGTCAATGCATTTTACTCCGCACGTACGGTAATTGCTGTCCGCATATCATTTGCGGGCCTGACCCCGTATTCTCTGGGGCCTCCGCGATGATCCAACTCAGTGTCACAAGTAGGCTTACAATAACCCTGCAATGAAGTTACTGTGAAAAGCCCCTAGTCGCCACACTCTGGCGCCTGTTCGGGTACACAGAGGGAGAATTCAGAATGTTCAATTCACCTCACAGCACGTCTTTCGGGACGTGTGGGAGGAAACCGGAGCACCCGGAGGAAACCCACGCAGACACGGGGAGAACGTGCAGACTCCACACAGACAGTGACCCAAGCCGGGAATCGAACCCGGGTCCCTGGCGCTATGAAGCAACAGTGCTAACCACTGTGCTACTGTGCCACCCTCTACGGACTTAGCCCCTTCGTCATTCAGGAGAGTTGGGACCACCATAACTGCTGCTCTAACTGGCCCCAACCAGCTAACTGAACTCAAACCTGGGACTGTAGATTGCAACCATACACTAGTCATTATCTTTGCCGAAAAAAAGGTAAAGTCACCATAGTCCCAGGTGACCAATGGCTGCTTTCCACTTTCACTGGTGGGGATTTAACCTGAGGGTCACCATACCTCAGGCGAGGGGCAAGGTTTAGAAGGCCAGGGCCTTCATGAATAACCTTAGTCGCTACAGGATCCGAACGCTCGCTGCTGGCCTTGCCCTGCATCACGAACCAGCTGCCCAGCCAAGCAAACTAAACCAGCTAATAACCCATCATTGGTGACAGTAGATTTCTTAAGTCAAACATCCGTCATTTTGACTAACAGTTCCAGGAAGAACCAAAATGGCAAATGGAAATCTTAAGCCAAAGGCTACTTATATAAATTGCCTCCTTGAGTTCTGTCTCACCTACAACATTATGCATACAGTATTTTGGTTGTCAGCTCCAGTTCCATTTTGTGAGCGGTTGCAGTTGTCATGAGAGAGTGCCTTTAAGACATGGATGTTTAAGCAATGTACCTTTAATAAAAACAGTGATGTCATAGAGTGGGTGGAGCTGAGGTCAGGTCAGCCATTTTGCAGTTTAGTTTTGCAGGTTTTGTTTGAAAAGCAGCTTGTGTGTGTCTGTGTTTTGCAGTGAGCTGTATTTGCTGTGATCTCTGCTATGAAAGACTATCTCTGGATCATTTGGGTGATTTAAAGTAAAGCTTTTAACCTGATGTGATACTGTTTAAAGGTGTTAAGTCTCTTGGAAGTTTGAAGGAACATTTTAAGGAATTATTTACTGTTGCAATATTTTCTGAGTTATCTTTGAAGTAAGGGGTGTTAAGAGATCCAATGTTTATTTAAGATGTTAAGTTGAGTTCATGGAATAAACAGTGTTTTGTGTTTAAAAATCCACGTGTCCATAATTGTAATCCCACACCTAGGGAACAAGCCATGTGCTCAGAAAAGCAACAAATCCATTAAAGGGAGAGGTTGGTTGAACTCCGTGATTCATTTTGGGGTTCTGAAACCCCCCGCCTATAACAATTGGGGGCTCGAGGGGGATAACAGTCTATCGATTGGATTAGCTTTTGTGAACTTAAAGACAGTGAAGGATTGTTGCTTTTCCGGTGTGGTATTTTAGTTTAAGTGGGGAGAGTGTTGTGAACAATGGCTCTTTCAGAGGCTCAGAAGTTTTTGGGGGTGGTGAATGTCACACGTAGTACTTTACGGACAGAAACGAAACGCAGACTGTTAGATTTGGCAGGAACATTGCAGTTAACCTTACCTGATAAAATGCGAAAAGGTGAAGTAATTATGGCGGTGGTTAAGCATTTAAAGTTGCCTGAGATACCGTTTGACTCATTGGAAATGGCAAAAATTCAGTTGCAAATTAAACAAATGGAACATCAGAAAGAATTAAAGCGGCTGGAATACGAGAGTGAGAGAGAGGAAAAAGAAAGAGTAAGAGAGAGAGGGACAAAAAAGAGAAAGAGAGAGCGAGGAAAAAGAAAAGGAGCGAGAAGAAAGGAGAAAAGAATAGCCCTAGCAGAACGAAAAGATAAAGAGAGGGAGTTTGAACTTCAGAAAATGGCCATGAAATATGACAATCAGTTAAAATTGGCAGACATAAAGGGAAACGTACAGTTAGATGATAGTGATGAGGATAGTGAGAAAGAGCGTCATAGTCGAAGGCTTGGTGGGAATCTATTTAAATATGTCCAAGTATTAAGGAAGTGGAAGCCTTTTTCATTTCATTTGAGAAGGTAGCTAAACAAATGAAATGGCCACAGGACATGTGGGTGTTACTGATTCAAACAAAGCTGGTAGGTAGAGCGAGTGAAGTGTTTGCATCACTACCGGAGGAGGTATCTGGAATGTATGAGGAGGTGAAGAAATCCATCTTAAGTGCATATGAGCTAGTGCCTGAAGCTGACAGACAAAGGTTTAGAAATTTAAGGAAAGAATTTGGTCAAACATACATGGAGTTTGAAAGGCTCAAACAGAGTAATTCTGATAGGTGGATAAGGGCTTTGAAAATAGACCAAACGTATGAAGCTCTCAGAGAAATTATACTTTTGGAAGAGTTTAAAAATTCAATTCCTGATGTACTGAGAACTCATGTGGAAGAACAGAGGGTTTCAACTGCGAGATTAGCAGTGGAAATGGCAGATGATTATGAATTAGTTCATAAATCAAAGATTGGTTTCCGACATCAGTTTCAGCCGGTGAGGGATAGAAACTGGGGACATGAGAAATACTCAAGTGGTAAAGGTAAAGGTGATCTGATGGAAGACAATAAAGAGAGTGTACCTCAGATTAAAAAACAAAGGAGGGTGGAAAAGAAATGAAATATTTCAAATGTGTTCACTAATAAGCTAGGCCATGTAAAGTCACAGTGTTGGTGGTTGAAGAAAAGCACTGGGAAGGCTGATGTGGTAAAACAGGATAAGACAGTGGGGTTTGTTAGAGTGGCAAAGGAAAGCCCAAGGGAAGCGAAGGAGGTGCAAATGATTGTACAGCCTGTTCAAGAAGTAATTGTTAACAAGATGCCAGATGTCTTTAAAGAATTTACTTGTGTGGGTAAAGGTTACTCATGTGTATCAGGAGGAGCAGGTAAAGAAGTCACAATTTTAAGAGATACAGGGGCTAGTCAATCTTTAATGGGAAGAGATGAGGAATTATGTAGTTTGGGAAGAATGTTGCCAGAAAAAGTGGTGATATGTGGAATTCAGGGTGAGAGGAGTAGCGTTCCATTATATGAGGCAAGGTTGGAAAGTCCAGTGAAGAGTGGTGAAGTGGTAGTAGGAGTAATAGATAAACTATCTTGTCCAGGAATACAGTTTATCTTGGGTAATATAGCTGGATCGCAGGTGGGAGTGATGCCTACTGCGGTTGATAAGCCAGTGGAAAATCAGACAACTGAAGTGTTAAAGGACGAATATCCTGGGATTTTTCCGGATTGTGCAGTAACAAGGTCGCAAAGTCACAGATTAAGACAAGAGGAGAAATCAAAGAGTGAAGATGAAGTTGAAGTGCAATTATCAGAAACGATTTTTGATCAGATGGTTGAAAAAGACCAAGAACAGGTGGAGGATGAGGCGGATATTTTTAGTTCAGGAAAATTGGCGGAGTTACAACTGAAAGATGTAGAAATAAAACGGATATATCAGAAAGCATATACGGAGGAGGAATCTGAGAGTATACCAGAGTGTTATTACCGTAAAAATGATGTCTTGATGAGAAAATGGAGACCTGTACATATGCAGGCGGATGAAAAGTGGGCAGATGTTCATCAAGTAGTATTGCCGGTAGGGTATAGAAAGGAGGTGTTGCGAGTTGCACATGAGGTACCAGTGGGAGGTCATTTGGGAATAAGGAAAACTCAAGCTAAAATCCAGAAACATTTTTATTGGCCTGGACTACATAAAGAAATAGTTAAATCTTGTCAATCATGTCACACATGTCAAGTGACAGGGAAACCTCAAGCAGTGATAAAGCCAGCGCCCTTAATACGCATTCCAGCATTTGAGGAACCTTTTACAAGGGTCCTAATCGATTGTGTAGGACCGCTTCCTAAAACAAAAAGTGGGAATCAATATCTTTTGACTGTAATGGATGTGTCTACTAAGTTTCCAGAGGCCATTTCAATACAGCTAAAAGGATTGTGGAGGAGTTACTTAAATTCTTTACGAGATATGGACTACCCACAGAAATTCAATTGGATCAAGGATCAAATTTTACTTCAAAGTTATTCAAAGAAATTATGGATAGCTTAGGAATAAAACAATTTAAATCAACTGCATACCATCCAGAATCGCAGGGAGCGTTAGAAAGGTGGCATCAGACATTAAAGACAATGTTGAGGGCGTATTATCAAGATTAGCTAGAGGATTGGGATAAAGGAATTCCATTCGTATTGTTTGCAATTAGGGATGCACCTCATGAGCCTACCAAATTTAGTCCTTTTGAACTAATTTGTGGTCATGAGGTAAGAGAACCATTTAAATTGATTAAGGAGAAATTGTTGGGTGAGAAATCGGAAATTACACTATTGGATTACGTGTCAAATTTTAGGGAACGATTAAATAGAGGTGAATTGGCTAGACAACGTTTGTAAGTTGCACAAAATGTGATGAAACAGGTAGCGGACAAGAAATCCAAAGTTTGTAGTTTTGCCAGTGGGGATAAAGTTTTAGTGTTGTTACCAGTGGTAGGGGAGCCTTTAAAAGCTAGGTTTTGTGGACCGTATCAGATTGAAAGGAAATTAAATGAGGTGAATTATGTGGTTAAAAACACCAGATAGAAGGAAGACTCACCGAGTGTGTCATGTGAATATGCTTAAAAGGTACTTTGAAAGGGAAGGAGAGAAAAAGGAGGTTTTAATGATTCTAACTCAAAGCGACGAACCAAATCCAGATGACTGTGAATTTGACATACCTCAAATTAAATTGGAAAATGAGCATGTTCTTAAAAATTGGGATGAATTGTTAAGTTACCTTCCAGAGGATAAATGAACTGACCTGAAAGAGTTACTGATATCACATGGGAAAGTTTGTAGAGATAAATTGGGAAGTACTAAAATGGCTATATCTGATGTAGATGTGGGAAATGCTGTTCCTATCAAACAACATCCATATTGACGTAATCCTTTAAAATTGGTACAGGTTAACAGAGAGATTGAGAGTATGCTGAAGAATGGCATAATTGAAGTGGGTTGCAGCCAATGGAGCTCATCCATAGTGATGGTACCTAAACCAGATGGTACCCAACAGTTGTGTGTGGACTATCGAAAGGTGAATGCAGTTACAAGAACGGACTCTTATCCTATCCCACGTTTGGAGGATTGCATTGAGAAAGTGGGACAATCTGCTTTTATTTCCAACTTCCAGACATGGAAAGAACGTTTAAAACATCTGAGGGAGTTCTTCGATCGACTTCAGGAGGCGGGTTTGGTGATAAACCTAGCCGAAAGTGAATTTGGAGAAGCCCGAATCACTTTCCTTGCGGAGTTTCCATTATCCTCAAGGCGAAGGGAAATAATGCGATCTCGTGGCATGAATGAATTTGATCGAACAGTTGTGCAAATGTTTTGTGGCATGATTACTCCACTGATGGACTTGCTAAAGAAATGTCAAAGGTTTCAAGGGACGGCGGACTTTCAACAGGCATTTGACTGCCTGAAAGCTGTGATCACCAATGCTCCTGTATTGGATAATTGCAAGGGACTCTGTGGTCAGATTGAACTAAAGTATCTGATTCTGAAGAGAAATGCCGAGGAGTAGAGGAATGGATGGATCGTGCAGAGACTTTGTTCAGAGAGACTGTCAATCGAGAAGGATTTTGGTTGGAGGAAGAACAACAAAGAAAAATGGACTATATTATTATATCTGTTTGCGTGTGTTGTTTTCTTCAAATGAAAATGTATATTTACTGTGTGCATTTCTTAGTGGATGGTGCAAAAGTGAAAAATGAAACCATCTTGAAGTTGATGGTTTATTTATTTTTTCTTGGGTGGAGGTGTCATGCGAGAGTGCCTTTAAGATATGGATGTTTAAGCAATGTATCTTTAAGAAAACAGTGATGTCATAGAGTGGGTGGAGCTGAGCTCAGTTCAGCCATTTTGCAGTTTGGTTTTTCCAAGTTTTTAGTTTCAGTTTAAAAGCAGTGTCTGTGTGTTTCCAGAGAGCTGTAAGTTTTGCAGTTTGGTTTTGCTGAGAGCAGCTAAAAAGTGCCTGGCTGGTTTTGCTGAGAGCAGTTTAAAAGTAGAAAGCCAGTTTGCGACAGTCTCTGCCATTCTACAGAAAATATATATATCCTTTAACCTGATGTGATACTGTTTAAAGGTGTTAAGTCTCTTGGAAGTTTGAAGGAACATTTTAAGGAATTATTTACTGCTGCAATATTTTCTGACTTATCTTTGAAGTAAGGGGTGTTAAGAGATCCAATGTTTATTTAAGATGTTAAATTGAGTTCATGGAATAAACAGTGTTTTGTGTTTAAAAACCCACGTGTCCATAATTGTAATCCCACACCTAGGGAAAAAGCCGTGTGCTCGGAAAAGCAACAAATCCATTAAAGGGAGAGGTTGGTTGAACTCCATGATACATTTTGGGGTTCTGAAAAGCCTCGCGCATAACACAGTGAAGAATGCATCAGGTTATGAAAGTGTTGTCTCATTATTCATTGTCCTAAATACTTTGAAAAGATAATTTGGAAAAAAAAGCCTCCCCCCACCCCCCAAAAGGACAACAATATATAAATTATAAAGTAGAAAAACAATTCCTATTTAGCACATTTTGCATTAGGTTAACGCAAATCGAGCTGACGGGTGACTTTGTTGAGAATTGGAACGCATTTTGGATTGGGTAAATCAGAGAACTCTCCCAACAATTGACTGTAATCTAGTCATCCCTCTAGACCACCCCTAATAACATGACTTAGAATCACTACAATGCAGAGGGAGGTCATTCGGCCTTTCGAGTCTGCTCCGACCCTCTGAAGGAGCACACGGGGAGAACACGCAGACTCCGCACAGACAGTGACCCAAGGTTGGAATTGAACCCGGGTCCCTCGCGCTGTGAAGCAGCAAAGCTAACCACTGTGCCACCGTGCTGCCTTCACAAGTCCAATCGCTACTCCCTCATCGCTTATTTTGTCCCCAGACCCTCTATCTGCATAATATTGTCCAATTTGTACCAAATAATTATCTTCAATCCACTGAGGATTGGATTCATAACAGCGCCAACTGACTTTACTCATAACCCTTAGCAGGCATCAAGGACAAGAAACTATCCATCTAATCTACAGCCTGTCTTCCAACCAGGTTAGACAAAAGTTAGACGATCAAATCAAATCACATTAACATTGCGAATGCTTTCTGTCAGGATATTATGTGACTATTTCTACATTTTTAGCATGTAAAGGGCAGCATTTCCATTGTAGTTAGCAAGCAGTTTCATGCTAAATTTTTCAAAATAAGTCCCCTTTAAATAAAGGTACTTGCTTGTAGGGGAAAGGAGGTTTAGAGGGGATTCGAGGGGGGACCTTTTCACCCAGAGGGGGGTGGGAATCTGGAACTCGCTGCCTGAAAGGGTGGTAGAAACGGGTACCCTCACAATATTTAAGAAGTATTTAGACAAGCACTTGAAACGCCCCAGCACACAAGGATACGGACCAAATGCTGGAAAATGGGGCGAGAATAGAGAAGGTGCTTGATGGCCGATGCAGGCCCGATGGGCCGAAGGGCCTTTTTCTGTGCTGTACAACTCGATAATTCTGTGACTTTTGCATGCAGAACGGCACCCAATGCAGCGAAACGAGCGAGGTTCTCACGATTCTCAAAATGAATCTCTGAAACTCTGAAGAAGAATCATACGCCCCGGAGAATTGGGCCGTAGCCACGCATGCACCTGGCGGCGGGCCCGCAGCGGCCGCACCGTTCTTCATGGCAGAGGCCGCTAGCGGACCTGGCCCGCGAAATAGTCCCCCCCCCCTTCAGCCGGCTTGCGCTTCCCGACCGCCCCTCCACAATGCCCCGAATAATGTCCCCCCCCCCGCCGCGGATCGGCCCTCCCCAGACTGTGGCGGTGCTGGGCTGGGTCCGCAGCTGCCACGCCGAGTTCCTGACGGATGAGACCACGAGAGACCCTCACCGTCAGGAACTCGGCTGGTCGGGGGTGGAGCATCGGAGGCGGGCCTCAGGCACTGTCCTGAGGCCGTCGATATGTGACGCAGCGTAGAAACGAATGAGAATAGAAACCAGCACAGATCTGTTGAGCAGAACGGCCTGTTTCTGCACTGAAACATTTTGATTCTCACCGCACTGGTGAAACACTGGCAAGCTGGCACAGTGGTTAGCACTGCTGCACCACAGCATCAGGGACCGGGGTTCAATTCCGGTCTTAGTTGACTGTGTGGAGTTTGCACATTCTTCTCGTGTCTGCGTGGGTTTCCTCCGGGTGCTCCCTTGTCCTCCTATATCCAAAGATGTGCAGGTTAGGTGGATTGGCCGTGCTAAAATTGCCCCTTAGTTTCCAAAGATGTGCAGGTTAGCTGGGGTTACAGGGTTTGGGGGGGGGGGGGGGCCTAGGTAGGGTGGTCTTTCAGAGGGTTGGTGCAGAACTGATGGGCTGAATGGCCTCCTTCTGAACTGTAGGAATGTTTAGTTGATCAGCCTGCTGTGCATTGCTTCAGAAGCTGGAGTTACTCTCTTTCAGGAGTTTTAAGAGGCACTCAAAATCATGTGCAATTTTGCTGAGAGTAAATAAACAGCATGTTTCCCACTGGCAGAGGGACAAAAGAGAGAAATCTAAGATAATTGGTCAAAGAATCGGAGGTGACAGAAGGAGAAGTTGTTTTTTTAACCCAGTGAGATTTTATGATCTGCAATGCGCTGCCTGAAAGGGTGATGGAAACAGATTCAATCATAACTTTCAAAAGGGAATTGAAAATAGATTTATAAAGGAAAGGATTACAGAGAGATGGAGAAACAAGTGGGGTCATTGAATACCTCTTTCAAAGAGGCACTAGAGGCAAATGGACCAAAAGATTCTCTTTCTGTATCACTCTTGGGTTTGTACATAGCATTTTATGTTTTAATTTTTAAACGCCAATGATGTCACAAGACGCTCTTCAAATGCAGTGTGTTAATGTGATAAGCACACACTGGATTGTGTTATTTATATATATAATATATATATAAAATTACATATATGTGTATGTAACTCAAATGAGCCTACAGCAGCATAAAGTCAACACTCAGTGGAACTAATTATGAACAAGGACAAGGTACTCCGCTAGCAGAGAGATTTCAGATGAGCTTAGCAGTTCCGTAAAGTGCTGACCTCAAACTTATGGCCGCAATGACATAAGTGCCTCTGCGTTACGCTCGAAAGTGCAGTCTTCAGCTGAAAATCTTCCAATAAGCCTTCAGGCTACCCATCTCATAACAAGCTGGCATGTTGAATGTCACTCAAAAAGCAAAGTCTGACAGCAATTGACTTCACCGGCCTGTGAAGGGCAGAGGGAATCTCATTCACAGGGGCTGGTGTAGCACAGTGGGTTAAACAAATGGCTTGTAATGCAGAGTTTGCACATTCTCCCCGCGTCTGCGTGGGTTTCACCCACAGCCCAAAGATGTGCAGACTAGATGGATTGGCCACGCTATGTTGCCCCTGAATTGGAAAAAATAATAATTGGGTACTCTAAATTTATTTTAAAAATTAGAAAAATCATCGAACACTGTCTCGGGGACGTGCGGTGAGAAACTGCAGTTCACGTGCTGAAAACCTGCCGAGGGCCGGCGCTGACATGGTGGGCTGAATGGCCTCCTTCTGTGCTGTGACCATTCTATGATCCTATTCTGCAACACAAGCGTCTTCACAATCTTCATGATAGCAGGAGCCAACTCAGATGCAGCTGATACTGAATAATTCTGCCCAGGGGATTGATGACTTGGTCTTCAGTGATTTTTAAGGTTCTTCCTCGCAACTAATTCAAGAGAACAATCTGATACATTTGGTTTCTCGTGAACAGTCGTAGACTAATAAGAAAGAGAAGATAGAAACTGTGGGATTGACTGAGGGATTTGCTGTGGGTCCATGCAGCAAACAAGGAATGTCGATTTTTCATCCATTCAAGTGAATTGGCCGGACACCTACGTTTGCAAACACAGAACAAGTAAATTCGAAAGAGTTTCTTGATCGTTCCCTTCAGCCTTAATAACAAACAGATGGTCTTATAGCACACATGAGTGCGGCCTCAACCGGGACCTGGGATTCATGTCGCATTACATTCATCCCCCACCATCTGGCCTGCGAAATCCTACCAACTGTCCTGGCTTGACACAATTCACACCTCTTTAACCTGAGGTTGACGAATGTGATATAAAATAGTTACTTTAGAGATACTAGTTAATGTAATGTAGAAATAAGTCACTTTGATTCTGGCAGTTAGGGACAAAGGGGTTTGAGACCGCATGGAAAAAGCAGGAAGAGGTGTGTCTATGAGAGTGATGCTGCATTGATAGGGGCCAGAGAAAGGGATTGGAAGTGAGCCAATCAGAATAGATCGAACAGGTCAGGAGGGACATAGGCTGACCTATGTCCGTCGAGTATGTGAAACTTGATACCATTTGAATTGATTTTGCAGAGATCCCTTTGTCTTTTAGTTCAGTCGTTTTCTGGGGTGTAAGAGGCTGGATGTCTCTTACGTTTCTGTAAGATGATTTAAGCTTGCAAGCTAAATAAATAACTTCTTTTTACGTGCGAATCCATCTCAACTTTTATTGAGGCCAGACTGACAGAGAAAGAAATTTGGGAATCAACAAGGTTACCCCATCTCTGGATCTGTAAAGATTTAATCACCTGCTAATGCTCGCATTCCAAGCATTGTCTGGCATCTTTGAATTTGTCTATATATATGTTTCTGGAACAAACCTCTTCATTCACCTGAGGAAGGAGCAGCGCTCCGAAAGCTAGTGATATCGAAACAAACCTGTTGGACTTTAACCTGGCGTTGTAAGACTTCTTACTGTGCTCACCCCAATCCAACGCCGGCATCTCCACATCATAGCAGAGATAGGGGTTGAGACATAGCATAGATAGGGGCTGCTTAGTACAACTAAGAATGTAAAGAATGGGAGCAGGAGTCAGCCTTTTGGGCTTTGAGTCAGTCAAAAGATAGGATCATGGATGGGTCACCACCTCAACAGGAGGGTAGCACAGCTCAATTACTCTATCAAGTCTTCAGCAATCTCTGACTAGTAAAAGTAGCTTCACCGAGGCTGGGGGATTCAATCCCGGTCACTGGGTAGATCTGGCATGAAAGCATTTAAGTGACCCTAACTGTTCACTTGAATATGCAAACTTAGAACCCGCCCATTGTGGGCAGGATCCAGATCATGACATCTCACAAGATCTCGTGAGGTGTGATGAGCCAGGTAAATCTCGCGTGAGGCCGCTCGCATGATTTACCAGCCTCATCGCATCCTGTGGTGGGCACGGCACAGCTGTTAGATCGCGCTAATGTCTCTGATGAACTACTCCACAGGCACTCCTTTTAATCCAAACAAAAACCCATTAGCCCGAGCTTTTACGATGCTTTAATTGCAACTCTGGCTCCAAAATCGCCCAGCTATCTGGCAAAGCAAGATTTTTTAAAAATACTACCGCAGCAGTCATACACACACTAACCCAGGCGTTTAACCCTTACTGCACCAAATACACACAATACAACATATCTGAAATTCCTACATTCATCGCAATGGGGAGAGAGTAGGAGAATGGCATTGAGGTGGAGGATCAGCCTTGATCAAGTTGAATGGCAGAGCAGGCTCGAGGGGCTGAATGGCTTATTTTTCTATGCCTCTGTGTTTCAAAGAAACCCAACTCGGCCACCCAAGTCTCTTCTGCCATTGATCCCAATTCACCCTTCAAACCCATTTCTGGCCCACTCTCCAAAAGATGATCGGCAGATTCTTCCCTGGCCTCAACCAACAAGAACAACAAAAACCGGTGTTTGTATCATAGTTTTAACACAATAAAATGTCCCAAGGCCCTTCACAAAGTCTGACCCTTGGTCACGTAAGGTGACACCAGGACAGGTGCCAAAAAGCTTGGCCAGAGAGACAGGTTTTCAGGAGTGTCTCAAAGGAGAATAGAGAGGTGTCGAGGTTTAGGAATCACAATCTTTACAGTGCAGAAGGAGGTCACTTGGTCCCATCAATTCTGCAGTGGTTCTCTGAAAGAGAATTCCACTTCATCCCACTCCCCTGCATTATTCCTGTTCTTTCTTTTCAGGTGGCAACCCAATTCTGCTTTGAGTACCTCGATCGAACCTGCCTCCGCCTTCCTCTCAGGAAGTTCGTTCCAGGCTCCAACCACCTTCTGGGCGATAAAATAATCTTTCCTCGCATCGCTTTTTGTTCTTTTCCCCATTATTTTGAATCTGTGCCCTCTAGTTCTTGATGTCCTCTTGAGAGGGGAACGGTTTTTCGCTATCTTCCCTGTCCAAACCCCTCAGGATCTTGAATGCCTCGATCTAGTCCCCTGTCAGCCTTCTTTGCTTCAAGGAAAGCAGAGGCAAAGCTTCCAACCTACCCTCATAGCTGTAGCTGCTTATCCCTGTCAACTCGGTCATGAAGAGGATTCCAGAGCGTAAGTCCCTACATTACAGCAATGGCTGTTCTGCAAAATAACTTAATTTGCTTCATTTGATCACAACTTTCAGGCTTCCTGAAGTCATGATGAGTGATATATAAATGTGGGTTGTTGCTATTCTACGTTCTTGAACACTCTACGGTCTTACATTCCCTTCAGGTCTTCTGACCCTCCAGTTATTTATACCTCTATAAGAATGTTTGGAACACCCTTGTGGTGATGTGCATCAATGTTAATGCATGTAGGCTAGCTAGACACTAGAGGGAGCACCAGAAACATCACACACAGACACTCAACTAATAGATCAGTTAGATAGGACATGACCAATGGACATTCAAGATACACACAGAGGTGACACCACCACAGGAGGGCATTACACCAACCCATATATAAAGGACACCACACACATGATCTGCTTCTTTCCAGTGGACACAGTCAGTGAGTAGAGACACAGGGTTGATTCAATATTACACCCACCACGTGGATTGCAGCAACTGGTTAGTCAGTCTGGGTAGCTATAGTAGGATTAGCAGTAGTGTCGAACCTGAGTAATAGAAGTGTAAATAGTTTAATAAACGTGTTGAAGTTATCTCCACGTCTGAACCTTCCTTTGTCAAGTGCACCACAAGGAAGCCGCTTATGTTACACCAAGAACATAACAAATCAACCCTGTTACACTAGAAATGTTTTATACGTGCGAGCTGCTACAAATCAACCCTGTGACAACTTATTCTATTGGTGTCATAAGGCAATGCTGAATAAGCGCCACCGCATTCGTCCAGTAAGAAACTGCTATTTTTGCAAGGGCGGCAATTGGCAGAGTGGTTAGCACTGCTGCCTCACAGCGTCAGGGACCGGGTTAAATTCCAGCCTCGGATGACTGTGTGGATTTTGCCCATACTCCCCGTGTTTGTGCGAGTTTCCTCTGGGTGCTCTGGCTACCTCCCACAGTCCAAAGATGCGTAGGTTAGGTGGATTGGCCATGCTAAATTGCTCCTTAGTGTCCAAAGATGTGCAAGTTAGGTGGGGTTATGGGGATAGCGGGGGGTTGGGCCTAGGTAGGGGGCTCTTTTGGAGGGCCAGTGCAGACGCGATGGGCCGAATGGCCTTTTCCAGCACTGTAGGGTTTCTGTGGATTCTATTCTATTCTATGAATACATCATGTACAGGGGTGCATTGTTTAACTCGGTAATCTATTGCAACTTCCAATGCAATCTGCGTTCTTTACAAATGGGAAATCTGTTTTTACAATGGAGCTTGCTGGAACACTTGTCAGCCTCTCAATAGAATTAAAACCCAAGTCAGTTCTGCTATAAAAATAACAAATGGCTAGAAGAAACCTTCAAGGGCAATTCTGGAAATACTTATCTTGTACTCCTATTATTAACAGTGTTATCCGAATTTGATCATTTAAAATAAAAAACCCCGTCGTTTTCCTTGCGGGTATTCACAATTGTCCTTAGCATGGTCGCGTAGTTATCTTGCACACTTTTCTCTTGTGTTTTGAAAAGAAACGATTCTCTGCCGGCAAGATTGCTTCGCTAGCAATCTGTAATCCCATCAATCTTTTGGAGGGATGGGTGATAGGAAAACACAACGCTGGTTGACTTCAATCCGGACATGAAGAGTCTGAAATATTGCCACCTACCTACAAATTGTGTTGACAAATCCTCAAGTGGCGATTGCATTGCACTCGGTCTGATTGGCGTGGAGATGACTTTGAAGTACAAATTCCAATATTTCTTCCACTTCTAATTCTTAATGTTGGAGGAGCACCAGTAGGGCACCAGTATAAAGGTTTCAAAATGCCCAGGGCGTCCAATATTCAGCTTCGCACCGAGTTGGAGTCATACTTCAACCACTGAAGACCTGAACACGTACTTCAGGTACAGTCCAAAGATGTGCGGGTTAGGTCCATTGGCCATGCCAAATTGTCCCGTAGTGTCCAGGGATGTGCAGGTTAGGTTACGGGGATGGGGTGGGTGAATGGACCTGGGTGGGAGTGTTCTTTCAGAGGGTCGTTGCAGACTCGATGGGCTGAATGGCCTCCTCCTGCACTTTTGGGATTCAATGATTCAACCATTGGAGGACTGAATAGGTTCTTCAGCCACTGAACAGGTGCCAGAGGGCATCTTGGAGGGATCCCGACACAATCTGGCTTTAATGTGCCCCAGTGCCCCCTCAAGCACCTGGCATTCCGGTTCCAATGCCTCCTTTCAAATCCAGCGCCCTCTCAAGATGACCTGGCTTTGATAACAAAAGTAACAACATTGCTGCAGTCAGAATTCACGGTATGAAAAATTGCAACCTAAAACGTCGAGTGGCTCGAGAATAGATTGACTGCCTGTCACCTTGTCAGCTGCCCTCAGGCTGAATCAGATTTAATTCAAAATTCCATCACAATGGACGATTACTTGCAGGGCTGAAAGCGGCAATATTTCCATTTCCAACTTGCCGACAGCTCACGGCTTCTTTTGTCTATTTTTGCTCAACACCGTACAGCTCAGGGAAATGCAAATTGTAATTAACATCATGCAGAGTGGCAGGATAACCCATCCCAGTTAAATTCACGTTGTCGAAAAACAGAAACGCAAATTTCAATTTTTCTCAACGGAAGAAATTCTAGACATGCATTCTCCTCTGGAAACTTTCAGTTCAGTTTGTGCTACAATAAAGTTGCATTCGCTTGTAATTCTGACAATGATTCTCCGGGACCTTTAGATTTTTCTTCCCCGCACATGCAATGCCCTACCCCGGGCTAATGAATTTGTAGAACGATGCACATCGGCAGCAATTAATTCTATGACAATTTTGTTTTAAGGGGCTAAACTAAAATCAATTTAATATGGGTGCAAGTATGGATGGAAGTGGTGACACGATATTTTCAGAGCAATTGGTGATTTGGCATCAACGCATGTTGCGAGGCACCGCTCACGGGATTTCACTCACCAAGCAAATTGGTGTCGATTTTCCAACCTATATTGTCCTTGAGGGAGCTCCTTGCGCATTCATTGCTGAAACTAACAAGTATCTTTTTCATTTTTCCAATTAAGGGGAAATTTAGCATGGCCAATCCAGCTACCCTGCACATCTTTTGGGTTGTGATGGTGGGACCCACTCTGACACGGGGAGAATGTGCCAACTCCGTAGGACAGTGACCCAGGTCCGGGATCGAACGTGGGTCCTCGGCGCTGTGAGGCAGCAGTGCTAACCGCTGCGTCCCCTAACAGGTATTTTAACATGGCAAATATCCACCAGAGGAAACATCTGCCGGTTGGAGAGTTTAAAGGGTAATTTAACCTCGACCTTTTGAAAACATCTGCCTGGGTTTGGTCACCTCTCTCAGGAGATTACCTAAATTGGGTAGCATTCAAAACGAGATTAAGGGGCTGGTTTAGCACACTGGGCTAAATAGCTGGCTTTTAAAGCAGACCAAGGCAGGCTAGCAGCACGGTTCAATTCCCGTACCAGCCTCGCCGGAATGTGGCGACTAGGGGCTTTTCATAGTAACTTCATTCGAAGCCTACTTGTGACAATAAGTGATTTTCATTTCATTTTCAAGGGTGGAAGGTGTGGGATATGGAATGCTGAATTGCCATTAAGTGTTGTATTTGCTTTAGCAGCAGGACTTTACAGCACAACATCTATTCCAGTTAAGTATTCGGAAGAATAAAGTAATTGGGCAGGATTTTCCAGCCCTTCCCACCAGCTGGAGAATACCACCACCCAACCCAGTGGCGGGATCTCCAGCAGAAGGGCGGGCAAGCAACGCAAACCGACATTGATTTCAGGGGGCCTGGAAGATCCCGCGGAGGCCAGTGGCGGGCCGTCTCCGCTGCCGGAAAGCACGCGCTCCGTGGGTGCCGGAAAAATCCCAACCATTGTTTTTCGTCCCCATTCCAAATTCCATTCCCTAACCATCGACTTGAACCCTGTCTCGGGCACATTTCCGATCAAGCCAACCTGTGCAAAACCTTGGTACCACAATTGGCCCTGAGGTAAACTCCCGCTCTCATATTCATGCCGTCGGTAAGACCGCCTATTTCCATCTCCTAACATCGCCTGACTTCACTCTGTCATGTTCATAAGACACAGGAGCAGAATTAGGCCATTCGTCCCATCGAGCCCGCTCCGCCATTCTATCCTGGCTGATATGTTCCTCATCTGCTCCCTACAATGTTACAGACCAAGAGCTGGATTGCAAAATCAGCCAGAGCATCTCCTCCCTAGAACATGCGACCTAGGAACGGGAGTCGGCAATTTAGCCTCCCGGGCCTAACGCCCTCAATGTGATCGTGGCTGATCCCATCCTGGCCTCAACTCCCCCGTCCTGCCCGTTCTCCATAATCCTTCAACCCATTACCAATTAATAATCTGTCTAACTCCCCCTTAAATTTACTCATTATCCCAGCAACCACTGGGATAAGATCTCTGGGTTAGCGAATTCCACAGATCCACAACCCTTTGGGAGAAGTAATTTTTCCTCAAATCTGTTTGAAATTTGTTACCTCTTATCGGTTCCTCTGCTGCTGAATGCCTCGTTCATGCGTTTGTTACTTCCAGACTCAACAGTTCTAATGTACCCCTGGCTAGTCTCCCACATTCTACCCTCTGTACACTTGCAGTCATCCAAAGGTCCACTGCTCGTTGTCTTAACTCGCACCAAGACGTGTTCCCCTGTTATCCCCGCAGTGCTCCCTGATCTGCATTGACTCCTGGACGAGCAAGGTCTTGATTTTAAAATTCAAATCCCCCTATGGCCTTGCTCCTCCCTATCGTTGTGGTTTACTCAAGTCCCACAACCGTCTGAGATATCTGCGCTCCACTAATTTTGACCTCTTGCGCAGCACTGATTTTAATCACATCACCATTGGTGGCTATGCCTCCAGTTGCCTAGGCCTCAAGCTCTGGAATACTCTCCCTACTTCCCTCTGCCTCACTACCTCACTCTTCTCTTTTCAGGTACTGTTTAAAACCTACCTCCTTTGTGCCATCTGATTGAATATCTCCTTATGCTGCTCGGTGTCAGACTTTGCACACACGCCAACACAAACCAAATACCTTCAGCAAAGGAGGGAAGTGGGTTGGAAGTAGAGAGATCATCGCAACATCCACTCATGGGCTCCAGAGTCGAAATACTGCAGGCGTTGGGAATCTGAAAGTAAAAACAGAAAATGAGGGAAATACTCAGCACGTCGGGCAGGATCTGTGGAGAGAGAAGCAGATTTCATGTTTCAGCTCAATGACCCCGTCGTCGGAGCTGGGAGAGAATGGAGATGGAACAGGTTTCTCCACCTTCTGGAAGGTAGTGTCCGTGTACTCTCATTTGCTGGCAGCCATTCATTGCCAATTACCACTGTTGTATTTCCGACTGTTTCTGATTCCCATGTCTCCTCATAGAATCGTAGACTTTACAGTGCAGAAGGAGGCCATTCGGCCCATCAGGCCTACTGAAAACACACCCTACTTAAGCCCACGCCTCCATCCTAACCTCGTAACCCAGGAACCCCACCTAACCTTTCAGAACTAAGGGGCAATTTAGCACATCTAATCTGCACATCTTGTGACTGTGGGAGGAAACTGGAGCACCAGGAGGAAAACCACGCAGACATGGGGAGAACTCGCAGACTCTGCACAGACAGTGACCCGAGGGCGGAATTGAACCCGAGTCCCTGGAGCTGTGAGGCAGGAGTGCTAACCACTGTGCCACCGTGCCACCTCTTTTGTTCGTGTTGTTATCTTCTGATGAGCAGTAAGACTGCATTATATTGAGAGGCTACATCACAGACTAATATGCCGACAGTGTAGATGCTTGAAACATGTCGTTGCTGGTATTTATTCCTTTATGTGCATCACCACGAGTCCTCAGAGACTGGCCCAGTATGGCTATGAAGCACAGGAAAAAGATATTCAAATACTGAAGTTCTATACAGGATCAGATTTTTAAAAAATCAACCTGTTCAATTTGAGGTATTATTGCCACATTGCTCAGTGAAATGTAGAACCAAGTGCTAACGAATCAGATCTTCAGGAGGTCATTTAAAAGCCAAATGCATTTAAACTAAGTGTCAGCTTGGCTCAGTTGCAAACGCTCTGGCCTCTGGGTTTAAAATGAGAGGTGGAATTGCAGATCCATCCACCTTCATGGATTCAGCCCATTGAGACAAGGTGGGGCGGGGGGGGGGGGGGGGCTTAGCCTTCCACAAATACCGGGAGTCAGCTTCATGGGGGTCACTTTCCTTCACTCGATCGAGAGGATCACCGAGTCGTCCCTTAGCACTGTTGCTTCACAGCGCCAGTGTCCCAGGTTCGATTCCCGGCTTGGGTCACTGTCTGTGTGGAGTCTGCACGTTCTCCCCGTGTCTGCGTGGGTTTCCTCCGGGTGCTCTGGTTTCCTCCCACAAGTCCCGAAAGACGTGCTTGGACATTCTGAATTCTCCCTCCGTGTACCCGAACATGCGCCGGAGTGTGGAGACTAGGGGACTTTCACAGTAGCATCATCGCAGTGTTAATGGAAGCCTACTTGTGACAATAATAAAGATTATTAATATTTTTTGAAGAGTAAGACATGGTGTCCTGTTGTACTGGCCGATATTCCTCTTGCAACCACAGTAACTGGTCACTCCTCTCACTTCTGCGCATGGGGGGTCTTGTTTTGTACACAATAGCTACCACATTATATTATAAAGGTAAATTCGACATAGGCCCAGATGACCATCGGCTGCTTTCCCCTTTGAGGGGGGAGAGCTGACTAGCGGTGATTTAACCTGAGGGTCACCACACCTTAGGCGAGGGGCAAGGTTGAGAAGGCTTCATGAATAGCAATGACTGCCACATAGGTAGGATAGTAAGCTGCAATGAGAAAATAAGACAATTACAAATGGATGTAGATTAGGTGAGTGGGCCAAAATCTGGTAGACAGAGTTTAACGTAGATACGTGTGAGGTTATCCATTTTGGTCGGAAAAATGGAAGGGCATCTTATTATCTAAATAGAGCAAAGAACAAAGAAAAGTACAGCACAGGAACAGGTTCTTCGACCCTCCAAGCCCGTGGGGACCAAGCTGCCCGACTAAACTATAATCTTCTACACTTCCAGGGTCCGTATCCCTCTATTCCCATCCTATTCATGTATTTGTCAAGATGCCCCTTAAATGTCACTATCGTCTCTGCTTCCACCACCTCCTCCGGCAGCGGGTTCCAGGCACCCACTACCCTCTGTGCAAAAGACTTGCCTCATACATCTCCTCTAAACCTTGCCCCTCACACCTTAAACCTATGCCCCCTAGTAATTGACCCCTCTACCCAGGGGAAAAGCCTCTAACTATCCACTCTGTCTATGCCCCTCATAATTTTGTAGACAAATAATAGTCGCTTATTGTCATAAGTAGGCTTCAATGAAGTTACTGTGAAAAGCCCCTAGTCGCCACATTCTGGCACCTGTTCTGGGAGGCCGGTACAGGAATTGAACCCGCGCTGTTGGCCTTGTTCTGCATTACAAGCCATCTGTATAGCTCACTGTGCTAAACCAGCCCTTGGAGAGAATGGAGAGAAACTTGAGAGGGCTACAGTGCAGAGGAATTTGAGTGTCCTTGTGCCTGAATAGCAGAAAACTAGTGTGCAGGTACAGCAGGTAATAAGGAAGGAAATGGAATTTAGGCCTTCATACCTAGAGGGATAGAATATAAAAGTAGCAAAGTGTTGCTGCAACTGTACAAGGCATTGGTGAAACCGCACCGAGAGTACTGTGTATAGTTTTGGTTCCCGTATTTGAGGAGGGATGTAGTTGCATTGGATGCAGTTCAGAGGCGCTCCATTAGATTGATTCCAGAGATGGCGCAGTGGGTTAGCCCTGCTGCCTCGCGGCGCCGAGGCCCCAGGTTCGATCCCGACTCTGGGTCACTGTCCGTGTGGAGTTTGCACACTCTCCCCGTGTTTGCGTGGGTCTCACCCCCACAACCCAAAGATGTGCAGGGTAGGTGGATTGGCCACGCTAAATTGCCCCTTAATTGGAAAAAATTAATTGGGTACTCTAAATTTATTTTTAAAAAAGTTTAGGTCTATTATTCTCTCTTGAGTTTAGAAGAATGAGGGAAGATCAAATTGAGATATTTTTTAAGGGGAATGAAGAGTCCACACCAAGTAGGTCGAAACAAAAACTTACTTTATTTTACAATTACTATTATACACAGCTCCAGTAGTTCCCTACTGGGTTGCCTCTAGTCGGTACTTTACTGGCCGGCTCTATTTATACAAAACCAAGTATTACAAAGAACAATACAGCACAGGAACAGGCCCTTCGTCTCTCCAAGCATTTACCGGTCATGATACCCCCCTTGGTCAAAACCCTCAGCACTTCCTAGTGCCGTGGTAAACCATGTTATTGCATTACATGTATTGTATTGTATTGTGCATGCCTGGGCTTGTCCAGGCTGGCTCCGCCTGCGGCCCCGCCTGCGGCTCCGCCTGTGGCTCCTCCCTTTGGGGCTTCTGTATAAAAGTGGCAAGTCTCCGCCTCTGGACCCAGTTCGGGTCCAGAGGCAGGAGGCTTGCTGTTTAGTGTATTAAAGCCTCAGTTACGTTCATCACTCGTCGTGTGTTATTGATGGTGTATCAATTTAATATACAGCACTTCCTAGTGCCATATCCGTCTATACCCATCCTGTTCATGTATTTGTCGAGATGCCTTTTGAACATCGTTAATGTATCTGCTTCCAAAACCTACCGTGGCAACGCGTTCCAGGCACTCACCACCCTCTGTGTTAAGGGTCCCCCACCCCCTTATCAGAGAAGCTCGTATTCTGCAAGATCCATAGTTAATCATCCCTACCCCTGTAAATCCGTGCGGGTTCTAACAGGTCTATAAGATGGTAAAAGGTATTGACAAAGTAGATGTGGAGCGGATGCTTCCTCGTGCTGGGCAATCTAGAACGAGACGTCATAGATTTAGGATAAGGGGTAGCAGATTTAAAACAGAGATGTGGAGAAATTACTTCTCTCAAAGGGTCGCGAATCTGTGGAATTTACTGCCCCAGAGTGCGGTGGATGCCGGGACAGTGAGTAAATTTAAGGATGAGAGAGACAGATTTTTCATTAGTAATGGGTTGAAGGGAGAACAGGCAGCAAAGTGGAGTTGAGGCCGAGAGGAAATCAGCTATGATCATCAGAATGGCGGAGTGGGCTCGAGGGGCTGAATCACCTGCTGCTGCTCCGAGTTCCTGAGCAGGGTTCTCTGGACCCCAGCCACGTGATTCTCGGTGGGGCTTGTCATTAGCGAGCACTCTCTTCAGCACTCATGGAGCCTTGATCCAGCGCTGGGCGGCGTCGCGCTGTCGTCATTAACACCAAGTCTGGCCAGGTGTCGGGCAGTTAAGGAGACCCCTCTGGGGCCGCAGAGGTAAGTATCGCCCCCAGGGGGGATCAGGAGGACATGACAAGGCCGTGCGCCGGGAGTGACACTTTGCCATATTTTGATAAAATTCGGCCGATAGAGTTACACCAAATTGGCGGAACAGAAACATATCAGTTGGCCAAATTAGTCAAATTTGTCAATAGTGGCTTTAATACTCCATTGGAGCCTCTTCCCGCCCCTTTTCTCCGGACACTTCCCGCACATTTCTTTCTCCTCTGCTTATCCAACTTCCTCATAACTGTATCTGTGCCATTCACCTCAACTACTTCACGTGGTAACGGGTTCCACATTCTAATTACTCTCCACGTGAAGGAGTTTCACCTGAATTCCCTATTAGATTTATTAGTGACTATTTCATACTCATGGCCCTAGCGTTGGCCTTCACCACAAGTGAATGCGTCTTTTTTACTACCTGCCCTGGCAAACTCTTACTTTCCTCTTTGCTTATTTTGGCCACTTCATCAAACGTTTTGATTCACTTTCACCCTGCCCAATGCTTCAGTTATCATTTCTGTTCTGTCTATGCCGCCTTTCATGCATGCCCTGTAACTCAGGAATCTGATCAGGCAAAGAACGTGATATAGCCAAGAACAAAAGCAAACATGACATAAGCCAGTGAAACCCATGCCTCATTTACACAGCCTAATATCCAACTACATGTTGAACACTCTTTGAATGCATTCTCCACGGGCAGACATGTTTCTTTTTGTTTAAGATCTGCACTAAATTACTTCTGAATTGCTTCGATTTGTGACTTCTGATTCTCCCGGTGCGGTAGAACGAAGAACAAAGAACAAAGAAATGTACAGCACAGAAACAGGCCCTTCGGCCCTCCAAGTCCGCGCCGACCATGCTGCCCGACTAAACTACAATCTTCTACACTTCCTGGGTCCGTATCCCTCTATTCCCATCCTATTCATGTATTTGTCAAGATGCCCCTTAAATGTCACTATCGGCCCTGCTTCCACCACCTCCTCCGGCAGCGAGTTCCAGGCACCCACTACCCTTGAAGATACTCAATGTTCCTCTCGTTTATCCCATTTGATACTTCTGATGGAAAGTTGGCAGGAAAACGATTGCCGAACAATGGGCCACCTTCAAAGAAGGAGGCGGAATTCTCCGTCGGCGGGACCCTCCGGTCCGCCGGCTGCGCACCCACGCTAGGGGGTTTCCCACAATTGGAAACCCCATTGGCCGGCGGCGGGAACGGAGAATCCCGCTGTCGGCGGGTTGCGCCGCACTGGAAAACGCGGCTAGCGGACCGGAGAACCTTGCTGAGGCATTTGTTAGAGGTGTTCAAAATCTAGGGCCTGGGCAGAGTAGAGAGAGCGAAACTGTTCCCACACGTGAAAGGACAGAGAACGAGAGGGAGACAGATTTAAATTTATCAGCAAGAGAAGCAAAAGCGACACATGGAAAACTGTTTTCATGCAGCGAGCGGTTAGGATCTGCAATGCTCAGCCTGAGAGTGTGGTGGTGGCAGGTTCAATCGATAATTTCAAGAGGAAATTAGGCTGTTATCTGAAAAGGAAGAATGTGCAGGGGATATGGGGAGAAGGTGAGCAACTGGCACTAAGTGGATGGCTCATTTGGAGAGCCTATGCAGATACGATGGGCCAAATGGCTTCCTTCTACACTGTAACAACTCTGTGATTTACCTCAATGAGAACTACCTTTTTCTCTCTGGATTGCTGACGTCAATCTTTCCTTATTAGTTCATTCCTTTTAATATGGGCAGCACGGTAACGCAGTGATTAGCACAGTTGCTTCACAGCGCCAGGGTCCCGGGTTCGATTCCCGGCTTGGGTCACTGTCTGTGCGGAGTCTGCACGTTCTCCCCCGTGTCTGCGTGGGTTTCCACCGGGTGCTCCGGTTTCCTCCCACAAGTCCCGAAAGATGTGCTGTTAGGTAATCTGGACATTCTGAATTCTCCCTCCGTGTACCCGAACAGGCGCCGGAGTGTGGTGACTAGGGGCTTTTCACAGTCACTTCATTGCACTGTTAACGTAAGCCTACTTGTGACACTAATAAAGATTATTATTATTTGAAATGTTAGATTTCCTTAAATAGCAACCTCAGTCGTTTGCAAGGCCATTGGTGAGAACGCTGCAGCAGGAGCCTTGGGAAATACAAGTAAAATACATTTATGTGAGCATAGCATTTGAGCGAGAAGGGAACAGATGTTTACGAAGGTAGCTTCAGATGAGAAAAGAAGGGAGTGAAGCATAAATGTCAGCATTGATGGATTGGATTGATTAGTTTATTTCTGTGCCTCATATTCTGCTCAATCCTATGCAATCCAAAGATCTGGTTTAAGAAACAAAATGAAAGATTTTGATGTCCGAATCAAAGGAGTCAACAATGATATTGCTGAGCTGTGGGAGAGGTGTTTAAAGGCTCACACTAATCCTCACCGATGGAGATTTACTGACGCCTCACCAGCCCTGCTGTCATCCTTTTTGCTCTGCAATATTAATAATCTTTTATTACTGTCACAAGTAGGGGCGGCACATGGCACAGTGGTTAGCACTGTTGCCTACGGCGCTGAGGACCTGGGTTCGAATCCCAGCCCTGGGTCACTGTCCGTGTGGAGTTTGCACATTCTCCCCATGGGTACCACCCCTACAACCCAAAGACGTACAGGGTAGGTGGATTGGCCACGCTAAATTGCCCCTTAATTGGAAAAAGAAAATTGGGTACTCTAAAAAAAAAAATTTTTTTAAATAATTATTGTTCAGCACAAGTAGGCTTACTTAAAACACTGCAATGAAGTTACTGTGAAAATCCCCTAGTCGCCACACCCCGGCGCCTGTTCAGGGACACAGAGCGAGAATTCAGAATGTCCAATTCGTCGAACAAGCACGTCTTTCGGGGCTTGTGGGAGGAAATCGGTGCACCAGGAGGAAACCCACGCAGACACGGGGCGAGCGTGCAGACTCCGTACAGACAGTGACCCAAGCGGGAATTGAACCTGGAACCCTGGCGCTGTAAAACAACAATGCTAACCACTGTGCTACTGTGTCGCCCACGAAAGAGAATGTACCCTCCTAAAGTCCGGTTCGCTTCATCTTTTTATTGAAGCCCCTTGCCTCCTGAGACGTCTTTCCCCTTTGAGTTTGTTTCAATTTTCCTTTTACCTTTCTCAGTCTCATGTTAAATCCATTGAGGGCACCGTCAACCAGTAGCCAGGGTGCTCTCGATGCTAGATTTGTAGAAAATAAGGATAGGAGTGGGCCATTCAGCCCTTCACTGCCTGACTTTGGCGCACATCGAAGGGCTGACGCTTCAGCGCAGTACTGAGGGAGTTGAGTTTGAGCTGCCACGATTTGGGTGGGATACCCTGAGGCCGGCACTGTCATCAGACTTGCTCATGGCTCAGGTGGCCAGTATTGATCTTAAAGCACGACTTAAAGAACAGCAGCAAGGTTTCCTGCTGTGTGCCTTGGCCAACATTCCTCCCTCAACATACATCAGGTTAACCGGTAATTCATACTGTGGTCGTCTGTGGCATCTTGCTGTGTGAGAGAGAAAACAGCTATCACATGGCTGGCAATTTGTCAAGGGTTTCCGAGAGATGCGCAAAAATACAAGTCTCTCTTGTTAAGCATTTCAAATTTTTCAGCTGTCTTTGCAAACCCAGTGATATCATCCTTATGAATAATTAAATTGGGCATGATAATGAAGGAACTGTGATGCATTGAATTATGCAGATATTGAAAGACTGATTAGTTGCAAACATTAGGCAAAAATAGGGGAAGTTATGAACTGTTACATATCCTGTCTGTCGCATTGAAATGTGCGCTTATTACAGATTTGCAGAGCAATATCCCATTGTTGTTTTTTTTAATTTTTCTGTAGTGTAATATTGAGTTTCAATGCAATTATTTTCAGATTATAATATTAGAATGTAGACCTCTCAATCAATTAATTGAGACAAAGAAGGTAGATGTCTGATAAATTGAAGTTAGGTTAGTGCATGCATGAAGAGCAGTACGGTAGCATAGTGGTTAGCACAGTTGCTTCACAGCTCCAGGGTCCCAGGTTCGGTTCCCGGCTTGGGTCACTGGCTGCGCGGAGTCTGCACGTCCTCCCCGTGTCTGCGTGGGTTTCCTCCCGGTGCTCCGGTTTCCTCCCACAGTCCAAGGATGTGCAGGTTAGGTGGATTGGCCATGCTAAATTGGCCCTTAGTGTCCCAAAAAAATGTTAAGTGGGGTTACTAGGTTACGGGGATAGGGTGGAGGTGTGGGCTTGAGTAGGGTGCTCTTTCCAAGGGCCGGTGCAGACTCAATGGGCTGAATGGCCTCCTTCTGCCTGTAAATTCTATGATGAAGGAGAGGGATTTACTGTTTTGGTTACAAGAACACAAGAAATAGGGGCAGAAGTAGACCATTCGGCCCCTCGAGCCTGCTCCACGCGCCATTCAATACATTCATGATTGATCTCCAGCTTCCATTTGATTCCCCTGCCTCTTCCTTGATTCCCTGAGACACCAAAGATCTGTCTGACCCCAGCCTTAAATATATTCAACATTGGAGCACCCACAATTCTCTGGGGTGGAGAATTCCAACCCTTTGAGTGAAGTAATTTCTCCTCATCTCAGTCCCACATGATTGGCCCCCTTGTCCTGAGTCAGTGCCTCCATATTGTAGATTCCCCAGCCAGCAGAAACGATCGTTCAGCGTCCACCCTATCTTCTTGTTCTTTGCCGATCACTCGCTAACGAGCATGATTGTCCACCTAAGAAATTCCGCGTTACTGGTCCTGGGCCATGTGGGTCCATGCGTGTCTGATGAGCCCGATCCTAGAGCCACATCTCCAACCGCACACTTGCCGGATGTTTCCGGGAGGTGGGATCGGTCCTTGGTCTCTAGATCGCTGGTATTCCTTTCTCAGGCTCCTTTTCCTGGCCACGCCTTGCCATGGGGTAGCCTTGAAGAATTGTGTCCCTTCAATCAGGAAGTTCCCCCAAGTAGGTCTCTCCTAAGCAAGGGTCTCCCAGGCATTGACGTCGATGTTGCACTGTCTATCCCTGTAATCCTGTCAAACCCTAGCATACCCTTCAGAAACTTGGATGTTTCAATGAGCTCGTCTCTCATTCTGCTGAACGCCAGAGAATAGAAGTGCAATTTACTTGGCACCTTGTCATAGGGGAACCCCTTCGTCCCAGGGACCAATTGTGCTTCACTGTTGCTTCACAGTGCCGGGGACCCAGGTTCGATTCCCGGCTTGGGTCACTGTCTGTGCGGAGTCTGCACTTTCTCCCCGTGTCTGCGTGGGTTTCCTCCGGGTGCTCCGGTTTCCTCCCACAAGTCCCGAAAGACGTGCTTGTTAGGTAGTTTGGACATTCTGAATTCTCCCTCTGTGTACCCGAACAGGCGCCGGAGTGTGGCAACTAGGGGCTTTTCACAGTAACTTCATTGCAGTGTTAATGTAAGCCTACTTGTGATACTAATAAAGGTTATTGTTTTGTGAATCTTCGCTTACCGCCTCTAATGCGCCTTTCCGTGCGTTTCCCGACGTCGTGGGGTGGCCACAATGGGAAACCCCATTGGCCGGCTGCGGGAATGGGGTGCGCCATGCAGGGAAATAGGCCAGCAGGACGGAGAATCCCACCCTTTATCTTTTCTTAAATGTGGGGACCAAAACTGCACACAGTACCCCAACTGTGAACTCATCAAAGGTCGGTACAACTGTGGCAACACTTCTTTGTTCCTGCACTCAAATCCCCTTACAATAAAGATCAACCTGTTAACTGCCTTCTTAACTGTAGAGATGAAATAGGATGAGCGGCGACACTGTGGAGCATAAACACAGATCAGAATAGTTGGACTGATTGACCTGTTTCTAAGATGCAACTTCGATGCAATTCATCTTGAGAATTGGTTACATGTTTGATTTTTGTCATTGATTTGATGAGACCTTAAATGGTTAGGATGAGGGAGTCTTGGGTTGTCAGCTCATTTCCAACCTTCACCCACAGTAAGCATCTTAAGAGTAGAGTAAGGTTTTCCAAAGAAGAATCTCAATGTAATTTTGAGAGAGGTAGTCACAAAACTACAATCACACCTCCACACGCGCAAAAAAACAGCTTGAACACATTCAAACATTAGCAAGACTTACAGCAAGTCTGCATACCTTTAGCTCCACCTGATGATCACAAGAACAATATGCTGTAAACTGTTCATATTATGTGTTTTAACTTTTATTGTGTTCAACTCTTTGAATCCTTCTGTTCAACTGTAGCCTTCTAGTCGCTGCCAATTATTCTTTCTCCATATAATGTAGGAAAATGTGAAATTCTGCACTTTGGTAGGAAGAATAAAGGAGCTGAATATTATTTAAATGGAGAAAGACTGCAGAAAGCTGCATGGTGGCGCAGTGATTAGCGCTGCTACCACACAACGCTGAGGACCCGGGTTCGCTCCCGGCCCTGGGCCACTGTCCCTGTGGAGTTTGCAATTTCTCTCCATGTCTGCATGGGTCTCACCCCCACAACCCAAAATTTGTACAGGGTAGGTGGATTAACCATGCTAAAATTGCCCCTTAATCAGAAAAAAAAAAGAATTGGGTGCTCAAATTTATTTTAAAGAGTATGTTGAAGGCTGAGGTAGACAGATTTTTAATCCGTGAAGGAATCGAGTGTAATGGGGATAAGACACGAATGTGGCGTTAGGCTTATCAGATTAGTCATGGTCTCACTGAACGGTGGGAGCAGACTCGATGAGCTGAATGGCCTTCTTCTGTTCCTATGTCTTATGGTCTAACCCATCTGTAACCCAAAATACATCACAAATAACACTTCCCAACTGACTAAGGACAAGGTTTGGAGCCCTGGGCAGAGTCGGCACATACCTCATCTCATGAGAGTGATGTCACAGGTTTTTACATTTGGTCGACCTTTTGTTTTGTGGTTGTCATTTTCATTCCCTCTCTGTTGGTTTTGATATCATACTGCCCTTATTTCAATTCATCGCCTTGGCTGTAACGCTTGCGCCTCGTTTTTCATTTCCTTTCACTGCTTTGTTATGAATTTCATTCTCGACGTTGCTTCGACTGGGTCCACTTCGTTCATGACAGGAGTCCTAATCCATGGTGCACATTTATCCCAGCTCTCCACACACATCGTCACAGGCGCGGAGGCACAGTGCAGCTTTCCAGTGCCAGTTTGCCAGCTCCAATCATAATTGTCAATAGCTCTGTAAAAACCATTGGAGGCATGGATTGAAAACCAAAGGAAAAAGACAAGTGACCAGGTCCCAAGACAAGAGTGAGATTCGCCAGAGCAGCAGGTTCGATCCCGGTCACTGTCTGTGTGGAGTTTGCACATTCTCCCCGTGTCTGCGTGGGTTTCGCCCCCGCAACCCAAAGATGTGCAGGGTAGGTGGATTGGCCACGCTAAAATTGGCCCTTAATTGGAAAAAACGAATTGGGTACTCTAAATTTATTTTTAAAAAGAGTGAGATTATCTGTAATGCTTAGGATTTCTAAATGAAATCCCCTGCACCAAATTCTAAATCATCCGTGGAGCGATTGCAGAAGTCCCTTGAGATTTATGGTACTCCTGACTTAACTATGCTTCTCCCGATGTCTATGTCTATGTGTTTACATTGTGTATTTATCATACGTCCTGGGCAGGATTCTCCGATTGCCGACGTCAAAATGACGTTCGGTGATCGGCCGGAGAATTCCCGTTTACGCCGGAATCGGGGGCGGTACCGTTTTGTGCGATGCTCCGCCCTCTCAAAATCGGCGTACTCAGGGAGTACGGGCGGCCTCAGAACGTCGCCTGAGACCCTCCCCCAATGCTCCGCCCTCGATGGGCCGAGCCCCCGACCACGTGGGACACGTGTGCACACACCATTCAGGGACTTCGCGTGGCGGCTGCGGAGCATTTCCGCTGGCAGCGGGAGGCTCGGCGGAGGTCTGGGGGGACTGCTGGGAGGTGGTCCGGGGGTGGCGAGGGGGGACCAGGGGGGCAGTTTTTGGCAGGCTGTTTTTTTCATGCATCGAACGATCTGCCTGGACTGTACGCAGAACAATACTTTTCACTGTATCTCGGTACACATGACAATAAACCCAAAACTAAATCACTATTTCCGTTGCTGCATCAGAACAACAAATATATATTTTATCAATGTGCCCCCGTGAGGGCTCAAAGTCCCTGAGGGGAGTCAGTATTTGCAATTGGAAATGTGCTGACATATTGAGGGGTCTCCGGAGTGAACAGAAAAAAAGAACTCGCATTTCTGTAGCACCTTGCACAACCTCATGGCGTCCATGTCGGTATTACTGCCAATTAGTTTATTTTTTAAATTGTAGTCCAATTGTATGGGCCAGGGTTTAAAAAAACTCCAAAGTGTATTAGGGAGTCCACCTGACCTATAACCTTTCTGTTGATTTTGGTTACGATGTGTCCAAGAGCCTTCCTTTCAAGTGTTATTCAACAAACTTCTTAGGCGCTTTTAATCAAAAAAACAAGCTTTATTCTCAGAATTTAGTTAACATTTGTATAAACACACACTGCAAGAATTTTTATCAATTACAAACATAACGACCCCACACAGCTACAGTAATCTATGTAAACCCTTCATGAATTCCCCCTTAACTGTTCCAATTCATAAACCAAAACCCCCTGTTTATCAAAACAGCAGGTAGTTATAATCAATGGTTTTCTTCCATGGAACAACTCTTTAAAATGAAATAGAGAGACAGGCCAAAATACTTCTGTTACAGCAGTCAAATGTGAAAGCGAAAACAAAACAAAAAAAGCTCCCAGAGCCACAGCCCAGCTCCACCCACATAATGGCATCACTGAAGCCATGTGATAAGACAAAAACCTTTCTTAAAGGGACATGACACGATGTGAGGAAACATAGGGCAGCCAAAAGCAGCAATTAAAGAATCACCAAATAATCTGCTCTCGTGATGTTGTTTGTGGGATAAATGTTGGCCAGGATACTGTTCAAAAAGTGCCATGAGATATCTAACATCCCAGCTGGGAGGGCAGACTAGGCCTTGGTCACACCATGACAATGCAGCACTCCTTCAATTGGATTTGAATTCCAAACCTTATGACTCAATGACGGGAGGGCCACCAATATGGCATGGCTTACACCGCCTGGGAATGTGGCGGTATTTCTCAGGTGGATATGATATTTGCAAGGTGAATCCCACGTTGGAAAGTTTGTAATCCACCGTTAAATAAAAATGAAGAAATCTTCAATCAAATATTATGGGGTGGCTATAAAATGGGCAATGTGCCATCTCTGTGCCCCAAGCTATCAAAGATAGCAAATGGTATTTGATCTTCACTTGGTTGACAGGGTTGAACTGTGTTTGGTACGAAAAGTTGGACTGGGCTATTTTTGGCACTGTTGTTAAATTGGTGGATGAATCCTGAATCCTCATTTATTTTTATTAATTCATGCCATGTCACTGGCAAAGCCAACATTTGTTGCCCATCCCAATTTACCCTTGAAAGTTTAAAAAATTTTTTTTAGAGTATCCAATTCATTTTTTCCAATTAAGGGGCAATTTAACGAGGCCAATCCACCTACCCTGCACATCTTTTGGGTTGTGGGGGCGAAACCCACGCAAACACGGGGAGAACGTGCAAACTCCACACGGACAGTGACCCAGAGCCGGGATCGAACCTGGGACCTCGGCACCGTGAGGCAGCAGGGCCAACCCACTGCGCCACCTTGCTGCCCTTACCCGTGAAAAGTTATTGGTGAGGCAATTTCTTGAACCGTTGCAGTCCACGTGGTGTAGGTAACCCACTGTGCTATTCCAAAGGAAGTTCTAGGAATTTGACACAGTGTCAGTCCTGCCTTGTGCTTTGTAGATTGTGGACGGGCTTTGGGGAGAGGTGAAGAGGTGAGTAACTCCCAGGCTCTGACCTACTCCTGTAGTCACTATATTTATGTTGCTGGTCCATTTTAGTATCCAGTCAATGGCGACCCCCTTCTCCCCCCTCCCCTCCCCCCTCCAAGGTTGTTGATGATGGGGAATGATAATGTTGCGGAATGTCAAGGGGAGATGGTCATTGCCTGGCACTTGTGTGGAATAAAAGCCACTTGAATCTTATCAGCCCTAACCTGAATATTGTCCAGATCTGGCTATACCATGGACACAGACAGTTTCCGTATCCGCGGAGTCATGAATGTTGCGGAACGGGCAGCACGGTGGCGGTGGTTAGCATTGCAGTCTCACGGCGCCAAGGTCCCAGGTTCGATCCCGGCTCTGGGTCACTGTCCATGTGGAGTTTGCACATTCTCCCCGTGTTTGCGTGGGTTTAGCCCCCACAACCCAAAGATGTGCAGGGTGGGTGGATTGGCCGCCCTTAATTGGAAAAAATGAATTGGGTACTCTAAATTTATTTTTTAAAAGTGAATGTTGCGGAACATTGTGCAAAACAAGTAAAAATCCGGAAATGATTGGGACTGGGCTGAACTGGAGTTACACTTTAAGCCATACAAACCCAGTTGGGAGCAGTCCCAGACTTTTCCCAGTTTTCCTTCTGCGGAGGGAGGGGAAGGCCATTAATAAGCAGCTGAGGAATGCCAAGACCTGTGACAGGAAGCGTACAAACGTACGAATAGGGATGAGGAGCAGGCCACTCGGCCCCTCGATCCTGCTCCTCCATTCAGTAAGGTCATGGCCGATCCTGATTGTAACCTCCGCCCGAGACTGCTGCCGACCCGATAGCCTTTCAGCTCCTTGTGAATCAAGAATCAATCGACCTCTGCCTTAAACATTTTCAAAGTTTCCGCTTCCGCCCCCTTTTGAGAAAGAGAGTTCTGCAGACTCAGAGCCCTCTGAGCGAATTTTGTTTTGCTCATCTCCAATTTAGGATATGTGCAGTTTAAGGGGAACAGGGATTAAATCATCATGAAGCATCATAAAATGTTTTACAATAGAGTAAAAGAGACTTTATTCAATTATCCGTTGGAGACACTCACGTTAAAGTTAATGCAGCAGAAAATCGAGCAGGGACAATTTCCAGCAGCCTCCACGTTTAACACTCTCCTTCAAAGGTGCCCTCTGCGCCTCCCTTATTCTCCTGTATAAGAGCTGGAGCAATCCTCTCAGAATCGCAGGATTGTTACGGCACAGAAGGAAGCCATTCGGCCCATCCTGCCTCTCCCCAGCCTTTTCCCCTACCCCCGCACATTTTTTCTCCTCAGGTAATCAGCTAACGCGCTCTTGGAGGCCTCGATTGAACCCGCCTCCCGCCAGGCTCCAGGCCCGTGTATTCCAACCTGAGCCGCTCACTGTGTGAAAAAGTATTTCCTCACATCACATTCGGAAATGATCGGCCAATCATTTTTTTTTTTAATTTAGAGTACCCAATTAATTTTTTCCAATTAAGGGGCAATTTAGTGCGGCCAATCCACCTACCTGCACATCTTTGGGTTGCGGGGGCGAAACCCACGCAGACACGGGGAGAATGCGCAAACTCCACACGGACAGTGACCCAGAGCCGGGATCGAACCTGGGACCTCGGCGCCGTGAGGCAACAGGGCTAACGGACTGCGCCACCGTGCTGCCCCTGATCGGCCGATCATGATGGAAATCTGCATTTTATCTCTACGGTGCCCATGGGCGGCACGATGCCAGGGACCCGGGTTCAATTCCGACCTCGGGTGACTGTGTCTGCGTGGGTTTCCTCCGGGTTAGGTGGATTGGCCACGAGTAATTGCGCTATGGCGTCCAAAGATGTGCAGGGTATTATATGGGGATAGGATGGGGGAGTGGGTCTGGGTAAGGTGCTCTTTCGGAGGGTGGATGCTGCTTCGATGGGCCGAATGGCGTCCTTCTGCGACGTAAGGACTCTACGAATAGCCACAGATTTAAAGTAATTGGTAGAGGAGTAGAAGGAAATTGAGGAATATTTCTGTTTCACAAAGAGGCTGAAACCTGAACTCAGTAAACTGAAACAGTGGAAGAGGCAGAGAGAGAACCTTTGCTTGAAAATATAAAAATAAAACACTCGAATATGCATTTGGATCTGCTGTAACCCAGGGAGACAGGGGTCAGAAGCTGGTTGGGGTGGGAGTGTGTGGGGGGGGGGGGGGGGGGGGTGGAGAATTGTGCTGGACAAATCTTTATGGGCTAGCACCGACCTGACGGGCCGAACGGCCGGGATCTCCCTGTGTGCTAAACATTCCTTGTGCGGCTGCCTGCTTGTTAGCACTTCAGTCACAAGGCAGCATTGCAGACAGCCACACACACGCCCCCCGAGAGGAGGTGTCTGGCTGGGGGGGGGGAAGCGGTGGAACCATGGAGAGGTTCATTCACAGGGAATCAGGGGCTGGTGTGGGTAGCAGCAAATCTGGAAGGGGCTGAGAGAGAGAAAGAGAGGGAGAGAGAGAGAGGGAGAAAGAGCCACGGTTCTGTGCTCAGCCAGTGTGCTGTGAGAGCAGTCTGCTGCCTCCTGCGCAGATGGAGAGGAGCTGGGAGGATGTTTAAGATGCTCGCACCCCTCCTCACTCGCCCGGGGAAGCAGGGGTGCAGAAGGGGAAGGGGAGGAGTGGACGATTGCACCCTTTCAGGGAAAAGAGGGGGCAGTTCCTGGGCAAAGGAGGAGAGAGGGAGCTGCTGAGGAATGCTGAACCCAGGAGCGACTGTTGAGAATATATTGAGCCAGCTCTTTGGATGGGACGAAGCGGAGGGAGTAACGTTTCGAATCTAAACCACCTTCCTGACACAGATGCTGTCGGGCCAGCTAAGTTTACCCAGTATTTTGTGTGCCCGTTATCCTGCAGAATCCCAGCTCCCGCAGCATTTTCCTTTTAATTTGGAGAATATTGGGGGGAAACTATTGTGAGTTGTTCCCCAGCTTGATCCTTGGAGAGTCCTGATCCTTCAAGACTTGAGTCACAGTCTCTACTCCCTTGGTCCAAACTGTCTTTGCCAAGACTTGCCCCTGCTCCAAGCATTGGGCGATGGACAATGATCTTCCCCGGGGTCTGCTGAAGACGAAGGTATAGCCTTAGCCAGCCCCCCCCCACCCCCCACCCCGCCCCAGGACAATAAAAAAAGGGGGAAAAGTTGGGGAACTTTTGTTGCTGTTTTGGTAGCAGAAGGAAGATGTTAGGATTTGGGGTGTGATAGCCAGGTACCCTGCTCTATCTCTCTCTGTGGAAGAGATGCAGGGCTCTGCTCAAGGAGGTGAGATGGAAAACTATCGGAAGATCGGGCGGACGGAGGAGGAGAGCCCCCTGCCCTTCGCGGACCTGCCCCTGGACATCGTGGAGATGAGGGTGAAGGAAGGGAGCAAGATCAGGAACCTGATGGGCTTCGCCATGGGCCGCATGGCGCTGGAGGGCACCCGGCAGATTGTGTTCAGCGGCTCCGGGAGGGCGGTCACCAAGACCATCACTTGTGTGGAGATCATGAAGCGGAGGATCGGGGGTCTCCACCAGGTGACCAAGCTGCGCTACAAGAGCCTGCAGGAGACCTGGGAGCATCGGGGCGGCCCGGAGGGCACACCTAACCTCACCCTGCTCAAGAGCGTCCCCTCCATCTGCATCCTGCTCTCCAAGGAGCCCCTGGACGCCGGTGAAGCCGGCTACCAGCCCCCAGACACCGGGGGAGGACTGTGGCTGGAGGAGGAAGAGGAGACCCTGAGGGAGGAGGAAGGGGAGGAGGACCCCAGCCCATCTCCGAGGGGTGTCAAGCGCTCCCTCTGCTGCGAGGACACCCAAATGGTGAAAAAAGTCAACAGACAAGACAGCCAACTCGAGACACCCCCGTTACCCAATTATAATTTCCTAGTGAACTTTCAGCAGTAATCTCTTGTAAGCACAATATATCATATATATATATATATATATACTTTATAGAGCAGTTTGTAAACATTAAAATGTGGATTATAAATGCTCCTGTGTGTGTTGTGTTCGCTACATTTTAATTTGGAATCGAAACTCCTAGAAATACAAACTTGGGAACACTAACTCTGGACTCAGCTGGACGCAGCCCAGGGTTTTCCCTGTGAGCAGAGCCTCTGGGATGTTTGATGCTGCTGGATTCATTCTGCACCGAGAGCTGGGAAGGTGGGTGACCTCTGTGTGTGTGTGTGTATGTGTGAGTGTGTATAGTTTTCTCCTCTTGTGTTGAAGTGTTGACAGCCCCTTGCCTTTTCCTGTTGTACAAAAAGGTCTCTCTGGAGAAGGTTAAAAACTGGGGGGTTGATATTGGTGTTGAGGGGGGGGGGGGGCAGGGAAGACATTTTTTTGCAATGTCTCCCCCATGCCAATCCCCAGAGATGCAATCTCAAATTTGGGGGGGTTAACATGGTGGGCCTTTGCTTAAAGGGGCCAGGAATGTTTAACAATCACAGTATTCCGCTCCACCCCCCCACACACACACACTGTCTCTGCCGTTAACCCTCCTTTCCAAACTTTTGCAGCTGGAAATAGCCCCCCCCCCCCCCATCTCTTTTCACTGTGATTTCACTGTGGCTAATATCTGCCCCCCCTTTTCACTGTGAGGTCTCTGTGACTAATATCTCCCCTCCCCTTTTCAATGTGATGTCCCTGTGACTAATATCCCCCCTTCCCTTTTCACTGTGTTGTCTCTGTGACTAATATCCCCCCTCCCCTTTTCAATGTGATGTGCCTGTGACTAATATCTCCCCCTCCCCTTTTCACTGTGATGTCTCTGTGACTAATATCTCCCCCTCCCCTTTTCACTGTGATGTCCCTGTGACTAATATCTCCCCCTCCCCTTTTCACTGCGATGTCTCTGTGACTAATATCTCCCCCTCCCCTTTTCACTGTGATGTCTCTGTGACTAATATCCCCCTCCCCTTTTCACTGTGATGTCTCTGTGACTAATATCTCCCCCCTCCCCTTTTCACTATGATCTCCCTGTGACTAATATCCCCCCTCCCCTTTTCACTGTGTTGTCTCTGTGACTAATATCTCCCCCTCCCCTTTTCACTGTGATGTCTCTGTGACTAATATCCCCCCTCCCCTTTTCACTGTGATGTCTCTGTGACTAATATCCCCCCTCCCCTTTTCACTGTGTTGTCTCTGTGACTAATATCTCCCCCTCCCCTGTTCACTGTGATGTCTCTGTGACTAATATCCCCCTCCCCTTTTCACTGGGTTGTCTCTGTGACGAATATCTCCCCCTCCCCTTTTCACTGCGATGTCTCTGTGACTAATATCTCCCCCTCCCCTTTTCACTGTGTTGTCTCTGTGACTAATATCTCCCCCTCCCCTATTCACTGTGATGTCTCTGTGACTAATATCCCCCCTCCCCTTTTCACTGTGTTGTCTCTGTGACTAATATCCCCCTCCCCTTTTCACTGTGATGTCTCTGTGACTAATATCTACCCCCTCCCCTTTTCACTGTGATCTCCCTGTGACTAATATCCCCCCTCCCCTTTTCACTGTGTTGTCTCTGTGACTAATATCTCCCCCTCCCCTTTTCACTGTGATGTCTCTGTGACTAATATCCCCCCTCCCCTTTTCACTGTGATGTCTCTGTGACTAATATCCCCCCTCCCCTTTTCACTGTGTTGTCTCTGTGACTAATATCTCCCCCTCCCCTGTTCACTGTGATGTCCCTGTGACTAATATCTCCCCCTGCCCTGTTCACTGTGATGTCTCTGTGACTAATATCTGCCCCCTCTGCTTTTCACTGCGATGTCTCTGTGACTAATATCTCCCCCTCCCCTTTTCACTGTGTTGTCTCTGTGACTAATATCCCCCTCCCCTTTTCACTGTGATGTCTCTGTGACTAATATCTACACCTCCCCTTTTCACTGTGATGTCCCTGTGACTAATATCTGCCCCTCCCCTTTTCACTGTGAAGTCCCTGTGACTAATATCTCCCCCTCCCCTGTTCACTGTGATATCCCTGTGACTAATATCTCCCCCTCCCCTTTTTACTGTGATGTCCCTGTGAGTAATATCTCCCCCTCCCCTTTTCACTGTGATGTCCCTGTGACTAATATCTCCACCTCCCCTTTTCACTGTGATGTCCCTGTGATTAATATCTCCCCCTCCCCTTTTCACTGTGAGATCCTGTGACTACTATCTCCCCCTCCCCTTTTCACTGTGATATCCCTGTGACTAATATCGCCCCCCTCCCCTTTTCACTTTGATAGCCCTGTAACGAATAACTACACCTCCCCTTTTCACTGTGATGTCCCTGTGACTAATATCTCCCCCTCCCCTTTTCACTATGATATCCCTGTGACTAATATCTCCCCTCCCCTTTTCACTGTGATGTCCCTGTGACTAATATCTCCCCCTCCCCTTTTCACTGTGAGGTCTGACTAATATCTCCCCCTCCCCTTTTCACTGTGATGTCCTTGTGATTAATATCTCCCCCTCCCCTTTTCACTGTGCTATCCATGTGACGAATAACCACCCCTGCCCTTTTTCTAGTGATGTGACTGTGATTATTTTCTGCTCTTCAACAGATTGAAGCGGTTGCACTCAACAAATTGGCTGGATAATTTAAGAAATTAACACCAAAATGATTGTGTGCTCAAATGATGTAGGAGCATAGTTTATTAAGAATTCGTAGCGTCTGGTGAAAGAGTTTTGGCAAAATTACACTTCGAAATCTCGCTTCATTTGTGCGCTAAAATAACGGCCTGTTCTTGTTTTAAACTCTGCCAATTTTTTTTTTTGCAACCATGTCCCCCAATGCTGAAAGCTGAAATTGAGACTGGGGTGAATGTGCGCACGTTAGCAGGGTGGTTACAGCGCCAGAGACCTGGGTTTGATTCCCGGCTTGGTTCACAGTCTGAGGGGAGTCTGCACATTCTCCCCCTGTCTGTGGGTTTCCTCCGGGTGCTCCAGTTTCCTCCCACAAGTCCCGAAAGACGTGGTGCTGTTAGATAATTTGGACATTCTGAATTCTCCCTCCGTGTACCCGAACAGGCGCCTGAGTGTGGCGACGAGGGGCTTTTCACAGTCACTTCATTTCAGTGTTAATGTAAGCCTACTTTTGACACTAATAAAGAGTATTATTATTATTAATCCAACTGGCGACAATTAAATCTCGTTGCTAAGGGTTGTGTCAGAGGAAAGCTCTCCCGAATTAAATCTTTAGAATTTGAATGGTAGATCTGAATGAAACCCTCTCGAGGGAAGATCCTTGGGCGGGATTCTCCGACCCCCGCCGGGTCGGACAATCACCGGGGGCTGGCGTGAATCCCGCCCCCGCCGGTTGACGAATTCTCCGGCACCGGAGATTCGGCGGGGGCGGGAATCGCGCCGCGCCGGTTGGAGGCCCCCCCCCGGCGATTCTCCGGCCCGTATTGCCGAAGTCCTGCTGCTGGAATGCCTGTCCCGCCGGCGTGGAATAAACCACCTACCTTACCGGCGGGACAAGGCGGCGCGGGCAGGCTCCGAGGTCCTGGGGGGGGGGCCGCATGCCGATCTGGCCCCGGGGGGGTGCCCCCACGGTGGCCTGGCCCGCGATCGAGGCCCACCGATCCGCGGGCGGGCCTGTGCCGTGGGGGCACTCTTTTCCTTCCGCCTTCGCCATGGTCTCCACCATGGCGGAGGCGGAAGAGACCCCCGCCACTGCGCATGCGCGGGGATGCCGTGAGCTGACCCTCCTGCGCATGCGCTGCCCGGCAATGTCATTTCCGCGCCTGCTGGCGGGGCGCCAAAGGCCTTTATTGAGCAGACTTGTTCAGACCTTTGGGGCGGCGCGATGCCAGACTGATTTGCGCCGTTTTTGGCGCCGTTCGGCTGACATCGCGCCGATTGCGGAGAATTCCGCCCCAAGTGTTTTGAACCCTTTTTTCTTTAGTTAGCAGAAAGCAAAGAATATTGACTGGTTGAGGAGTCCACTGAATTCCAATCTTCTAACCATGATTTCTGTTCTATAATGTAGAGAGCAATCGGGTCAGCTTCCTCTGTGTTAATTGAATAGGATATTTGAAGAAAATTAATGGGTTTTGGGGGGGGAGAGAAAAGATTAGGCATGGGGCTAAAATTGGACAGCTTTTTCGACGAGCTGGCAGAAACACAGGCTGAATGGCCACCATCTTTGCTGTTTCCATCAAATCCCCCACAGTGCCGAAGGAGGTCAGTCAGCCCATTGAGCCTGCGCCAATCCTCTGAAACTCTACCCAGTCTCACTCCCTCACCCTATCCCATAACCTCACCTAACCTGCACATCTTTTGGACACTAAGCATCAATTTAGCATGGCCAATCCATCTAACCTACGTACTTCTGGGTTGCATTCGGCAGGTCAGGCACAAGTCAGGAGTGTAATGGAATACTCTCCACAACACTCATAGAATAGAATTTCATAGAATTTACAGTGCAGAAGGAGGCCATTCAGCCCATCGAGTCTGCACCAGCTCTTGGAAAGAGCACCCTACCCAAGGTCAACACCTCCACCCTATCCCCATAACCCAGTAACCCCACCCAACACGAAGGGCACTTTTGGACACTAAGGGCAATTTATCATAGCCAATCCACCTAACCTGCACATCTTTAGACTGTGGGAGGAAACCGGAGCACCCGGAGGAAACCCACGCACACACGGGGAGGATGTGCAGACTCCGCACAGACAGTGACCCAAGCCGGAATCGAACCTGGGACCCTGGAGCTGTGAAGCAATTGTGCTAACCACAATGCTACCGTGCTGCCCCAAGAAGCTCAACACCATCTAGGGCAAAGCAGCTCACTTGATTGCTCCTCCTTCCATAAACCTTCAAACCCTCCATCACCGACAAACAGTGTATCATCTACTAGATGCACTGCAGTAACTCACCACGTTTCCTCAGACAGCACCTTCCAAACCCACGACCGCTACCATCTAGAAGGACAAGAGCAGCAGATACCTGGGAACCCCACCACCTGGAGGTTCCCCTCCAAGTCACTTACCAACCTGACTTGGAGATATATCGCCGTTCCTTCCCTGTCGCTGGGGCAAAATCCTGGAACTCCCTCCCTAACAGCAGAGTGGGTGTACCTACACCTGAAGGACGGCAGCGGTTCTAGAAGACAACTCACCACCACCTTCTGAAGGGCAACTGGGGATGAGCAATAATTGCTGGCCTTGCCAGCGACGCCCACCTCCCATAAATGAATTTTAAAAAGGTGTGTGTGAATTATAAAGTATTTAACAGCAGGATCAATACGCTGTGCAAACACTCAGAGATACCTGTGAGCACATATGTTGATATTAGCCTTACAGATTAAAGCAGTCACAATAGGTATCTTGTCCAGATGTTTGCACATCCATACAATAACGTGACTTTATATTTGCATCAGTGTCAGAAGCTCCTCTCTTTACAAGATGTCGGTGCTTTTAAGAGGAGACATTTACTCCTGCTACTGTTTGATTAACAGAGGTTTCTTAATGATTATTATGATCGCCACAGAACAGGGGCGGGATTCTCCAAGCCCTGGGCCGGGCCGGAGAATCCCTGCGAACGGGCACGCCGCTCTGACCGCGGAGAATCGGCGCCATTGGCGCCAGCGAGGTTGGCGCCGATCGCAGGCCGCACTACGCGCCGACCCGCCAATTCTCCGGCCCGAAAGGGCCGAGCGGCCGTAAGAAAGGAGCCGAGTCCCGCCGGCGCCGTTCTAACCTGCTCTGGGCCAGCGGGACCTCGGTGTGGAAGGGTCGGGTGGCGGCCTGTGGGGGGGGGGGGGGTGGAGGGGGGCGTCCGATGTGGCCTAGCCCGCGATCGGGGCCCACCGATCGGCGGGCCGGCCTCTGTGGCTGGGGAGGCCTCCTTTCCCACGCCCCTGTCGCCCTGCGCCATGTTGCGTCGGGGCCGGCACGTTGAAGGAGGCCACTGCGCGTGTCCTCATTGGCACCGGCAGAACTGCGGATGCGCGGATCCCACAGCACATGGTTCGCGCCGGGATCTGCAGCTGGAGCGGCACGAACCGCTCCAGCGCCGTGCTGGCCCCCTGTCGGGGCCAGAATTGATCGTGGGAGCGGCCCGCTCACGCCGTCGTTTTACAATGGCGTGGACACTCTGCCGCGGGATTGGAGAAGCCTGCCCAGGTGCCTCGGCTGGAAGGTCTTAAGTTTGTACACAGCTGCTGCCATAGAAACAAGACGTTTCTTTTGCCGTAGATAGAGGTACCCCAGGGATCCAACTCCTCGAGCTGTGTGGATAGATTCGCCCTCAGTCACCCGTGAAGCAGCAACGTCCCAAACCCCAATGATCATTTACAAACTTACATCTGGGAGATTATGCAAGGAGACTGCAAACGCAGTCGGCGGCATTTATTTTTTTCCGATCCAATGCGTCCAGCAAGAAAAATAGAAATTAGCAATCCAGACTGATTGAAACAAATGAGTGCATTTGCTTCCTCAGTGTGTATCCGTGTGGTGAATAATGATATTCACAATGCAATCAAATGAATAGCATTATTAATACAAACAAATATTTTTTTCTGCATTCTTTCACAGAATGTGACATTGCTTGTCATAGAGTCATAGATGTTTGCAGCGTGGAAACAGGCCCTTCGGCCCAGTCCAACCCTAATTGCCCTTGAACTGAGTGGCTTGCTAGGGCCACTGAGGGCTGTTAAGAGTCAACCACATTTGCTGTGGGTCTGGAGTGACATGTCGGCCAGACCCAGGTTTCGTGCCCGAAAGGACATGAGTGGACCAGTTGGGTTTTTACAGTAATCAGTGATCATTGTCATGCCATAACAATGATACTAACTTGATATGCCATATTTTATCAATGGAATATAAATGTCACAGGCTACCACCATCTTGGGATTTGAACCCATGTACACAAAGAATAAGCCTCGCCCTCTGGCCATCATCTCCTCACCGCCTTGCAATGCAATATATAAGCGCCCTTAATGTACAATAAGTAGTATTTTCTTTTAGTGTCTCCGTTCATATTTTTGTTGTCATAATGGGCAGCACGGTAGCACGGTGGATAGCACAATTGCTTCACAGCTCCAGGGTCCCAGGTTCGATTCCCACTTGGGTCACTGTCTGTGCGGAGTCTGCACGTATTCTCTGTGTGTGCGTGGGTTTCCTCCGGGTGCTCCGGTTTCCTCCCACAGTCCAAAGATGTGCAGGTTAGGTGGATTGGCCATGTTAAATTGCCCTCAGTGACCAAAATTGCCCTTAGTGTTGGGTGGGGTTACTGGGTTAAGGGGATAGGGTGTGGTTGGGTAGGGTGCTCTTTCAGAGAGCTGCTGCAGACTCGATGGGCCGAATGGCTTCCTTCTGTACTGTAAATTCTATGAGAAAACATCGATTCTTTCAATGCTGTTTGCGTTAATCGCTGAATTCATCAGTGTTTATTTACAGAGGGGGAATGTTTTCATTTTGCCGTCAGCGAGTTCGCAGAGCCAAAGGTTAAATTTACATTTCTACCATTTGCCGATTGATGGACAGCCGAGTGGCGTTTGGAAATGGAGATTCCGCTGGAGTGACGTGTAACTTTTCAAAGACGCTCCAGAACCTGTGCGAAACACGAACACCATTCATGCTGGAAGCCTTTGATTCAGGTAAATTCTGCCAGGTATTAATAATGTTTATTAGTATCACAGAACTTCATTAACACTGCAATGAAGTTACTGTGAAAAGCCCCTAGTCGCCACATTCCGGCACCTGTTCGGGTACACAGAGGGAGAATTCAGAATGTCCAATTCACCTAATAGCACGTCTTTCGGGACTTGTGGGAGGAAACCGGAGCACCCGGAGGAAACCCATGCAGCCACAGGGGGAACGTGCAGACTCCGCACAGACAGTGACCCAAGCCGGGAATCAAACCTGGGACCCTGGCGGTGTGAAGCAACAGTGCTAATTACTGTGCTACCGTGCCACAGTCAGGTGGGGGGGGGGGGGGGGGGGGCGGATACCACATTCAACCGTGTTTATTCCTTTCTCAGCATTATAATAACAACAATAATCGTTATTGTCACAAGTAGGCTTACATTAACACTGCAATGAAGTTACTGTGAAAAGCCCCTAGACGCCACATTCCAGCGCCTGTTCGGGTACGCAGAGGGAGAATTCAGATTACAAGACCAAGGCGCAGGGTGGACGGGGCAAGGCCCGAATCCATCTCCTTGCTCACTCCGAATACCAATTCAAATTCAAATTGAATCTAATTCATGGTCCCCACTATGGATCCAAACTGACAAGAGGAGATGTTATCACCGATCTCACGCCTGATCCCGATCTTAGCCGACTGTGTTGATTAAGATCTGCCTATGTAAACACTGGAGGGTGGGGAAAGGAGGAAGGTTTTGCGCCCTGGTCAAGGACAGGATTTCATTTTAACAATGCTTATTTTTGGTGGAAAACTCATTCCTACCATATTGATAAAGCTGCAGATGGTTAACACTCTTAAATACATCGCGGGATGCTATTCAATCGGAAGGCTAAGCATAATTTATTACCCCGTCTGAATGTACTGACCATGATAGTTTGATTTTAGCAGAAACTTGAAACCTAATCCAACCAATGCAATTTCAAGTGCATGTTTGGGTGAAATGTTCCCATTGAGCCGAAAGTAGAAACTCTATCCTAATGGACAAGATCACAGTTTCAATTGCTCTCACAACTGAATCTGATATGGGTCAGCAACACATTAGTGCATGTTTGAGTTCTGTACGGTGGTAATGGGGGGAATGGTTTCGTGTGTGTGGGTGTGTGTGTGGGTGTGGGTGGGTGTTTGTGTATATTGGAGGGGTGGAGAGATGAGTGTGTACGTTTGCGAATGCACGCAAATCCGCAGAGTTTGTAGATGACCATATGTGTGTAGATGTGTGTAAACATGCATGTGTAGGTGTGTACACTTTGCAAAAACGTAGTCACAAGAGAAGCGAGCATTAATTACACTTGCTTGGAAATGTTAGAACATTTCCAGCTCCCAGCACCGGCTAACAGGTGTCCTCATTGAACATTTATTTTCCATTTTCTTTCTGATTTGATTGGTAAATGGCCCCAGGGTTTGATATGAAATGAAATGAAATGAAAATCACTTATTGTCACAAGTAGGCTTCAAATGAAGTTACTGTGAAAAGCCCCTAGTTGCCACATTCCGGCGCCTGATATTATGTAACTTTTATAATACAAATTATTTAAAAACTCAATTAAAAAACATCTCACTCACGAAGAGGTGTCTTTATCGATCAGCAAACCTCTTTGAACAAATGGAGTCCTATTTACTAGTTTGACTGAGGTTGTTAACATGTTGTTGCCCTCAAGTATAGTAAGGGTTTTTAAATGTTCAGTCTTCTTCCAAAGATTACTGCTCAACAATCTTGATTTCTGGAGAATTCATTTATATTCCATTTCATGGTGTAGAGTTTAAACTGGTCATGTTAATAATTTATGTACTGGTTTGCAAGTCCCTTCATTGTTTTATATTGCAAAGTTCAAAGGGTCTTGCCTCAGGGTTGTTCAACTTTCTTTAATTTGAAGAGCTGGCTAATGCAGCTTGCAAAAGACGACACAGCTTCGGGACCTGTGAGCGAGGGGTGTGATGTTCATACGTGCAAAGTTAATGTAAGTCTTCTAAACCCATACGGACCAATGCTTTGAGTATTACAGCTCCATAAGTGAGGTTGGATCAATGGTGCAGAATGTTTGCTTGATTCCTGTTGGGGAATCGGGAAGCATTGATGAAGAAGATTCCCTCAGGTGATTGCTTATACATGGATACAGTACATAAAAACATAAGAACTAGGAGCAGGAGTAGGCCATCTGGCCCCTCGGGCCTGCTCCACCATTCAATGAGATAATGGCTGATCTTTTGTGGACTCAGCTCCGCTTTCCGGCCCGAACACCATAACCCTTAATCCCTTTATTCTTCAAAAAACTATCTATCTTTATCTTAAAAACATTTAATGAAGGAGCCTCTACTGCTTCACTGGGCAAGGAATTCCATAGATTCGCAACCCTCTGGGTGAAGAAGTTCCTCCTAAACTCAGTCCTAAATCTACTTCCCCTTATTTTGAGGCTATGCCCCACCAGTGGAAACAACCTGCCCGCATCTATCCTATCTATTCCCTTCATAATCTTATATGTTTCTATAAGATCCCCCCTCATCCTTCTAAATTCCAATGAGTACAGTCCCAGTCTACTCAACCTCGCCTCGTAATCCAACCCCTTCAGCTCTGGGATTAACCTAGTGAATCTCCTCTGCACACCCTCCAGTGCCAGTACGTCCTTTCTCAAGTAAGGAGACCAAAACTGAACACAATACTCCAGGTGTGGCCTCGCTAACACCTTATACAATTGCAGCAGAACCTCCCTAGTCTTAAACTCCATTCCTCTAGCAATGAAGGACAAAATTCCATTTGCCTTCTTAATCACCTGTTGCACCTGTAAACCAACTTTTTTGCGACTCATGCACTAGCACACCCAGGTCTCTCTGCACAGTAGCATGTTTTAATATTTTATCATTTAAATAATAATTCCTTTTGCTGTTATTCCTACCAAAATGGATAACCTCACATTTGTCAACATTGTATTCCATCTGCCAGACCCTAGCCCATTCACTTAGCCTATCCAAATCCCTCTGCAGACTTCCAGTATCCTCTGCACTTTTTGCTTTACCACTTATCTTAGTGTCGTCTGCAAACTTGGACACATTGCCCTTGGTCCCCAACTCCAAATCATCTATGTAAATTGTGAACAGTTGTGGGCCCAACACTGATCCCTGAGGGACACCACTAACTACTGATTGCCAACCAGAGAAACACCCATTAATCCCCACTCTTTGCTTTCTATTAATTAACCAATCCTCTATCAATGCTACTACTTTCCCCTTAATGCCATGCATCTTTATCTTATGCAACAACCTTTTGTGTGGCACCTTGTCAAAGGCTTTCTGGAAATCCAGATCTACCACATCCATTGGCTCCCCGTTATCTACCGCACTGTTAATGTCCTCAAAAAATTCCACTAAATTAGTTAGGCACGACCTGCCCTTTATGAACCCATGCTGCGTCTGCCCAATGGGACAATTTCCATCCAGATGCCTCGCTATTTCTTCCTTGATGATAGATTCCAGCATCTTCCCTACTACCGAAGTTAAGCTCACTGGCCTATAATTACCCGCTTTCTGCCTGCCTCCTTTTTTAAACAGTGGTGTCACGTTTGCTAATTTCCAATCCGCCGGGACCACCCCAGAGTCTAGTGAATTTTGGTAAATTATCACTAGTGCATTTGCAATTTCCCTAGCCATCTCTTTTAGCACTCTGGGATGCATTCCATCAGGTCCAGGAGACTTGTCTACCTTTAGCCCCATTAGCTTGCCCATCACTACCTCCTTGGTGATAACAATCCTCTCAAGGTCCTCACCTGTCATAGCCTCATTTCCATCAGTCACTGGCATGTTATTTGTGTCTTCCACTGTGAAGACTGACCCAATCAGTTCCTCAGCCATTTCCTCATCTCCCATTATTAAATCTCCCTTCTCATCCTCTAAAGGACCAATATTTACCTTTGCCACTCTTTTTTGTTTTATGTATTTGTAGAAACTTTTACTATCTGTTTTTATATTCTGAGCAAGTTTACTCTCATAATCTATCTTACTCTTCTTTATAGCTTTTTTAGTAGCTTTCTGTTGCCCCCTAAAGATTTCCCAGTCCTCTAGTCTCCCACTGATCTTTGCTACTTTGTATGTTTTTTCCTTCAATTTGATACTCTCCCTTATTTCCTTAGATATCCACGGTCGATTTTCCCTCTTTTTACCGTCCTTCCTTTTTGTTGGTATAAACCCTTGCTGAGCACTGTGAAAAATCACTTGGAAGTTTCTCCACTGTTCCTCAACTGTTTCACTATAAAGTCTTTGCTCCCAGTCTACCTTAGCTAGTTCTTCTCTCATCCCATTGTAATCTCCTTTGTTTCAGCACAAAACACTAGTGCTTGATTTTACCTTCTCACCCTCCATCCTTTTAAATTCCACCATATTGTGATCGCTCCTTCCGAGAGGATCCCTAACTATGAGATCCTGAATCAATCCTGTCTCATTACACAGGACCAGATCTAGGACCGCTTGTTCCCTCGTAGGTTCCATTACATACTGTTCTAGGAAACTATCGCGGATACGTTCTATAAACTCCTCCTCAAGGCTGCCTTGACCAACCTGGTTAAACCAATCAACATGTAGATTAAAATCCCCCATGATAACTGCTGTACCATTTCTACATGCATCTGTTATTTCTTTGTTTATTGCCTGCCCCGCCATAATGTTACTATTTGGTGGCCTATAGACTACTCCTATCAGTGACTTTTTCGCCTTACTATTCCTGTAGGAGGCAGTCTTCCGATTTGAGCTTAAGGTGCACTCTGCAGCTACATGTCGTAACATATAACCTGAACGATCTTAATTCAGGTTATGTAATTCCAGTTTAAAAAATCGGAAATTGGGAATAAAGTAATCCAATAAGGAGGAACTTTATTACCCAGAGGGAGGTCCTGTGGCACAGTGGGAGCGTCACTACCCCTGGACCAGAAGCTCTGGGTTCAAGTCCAGCCCCGGGACGTTTTGGCCACGGAAGCAGTAATGCGGTTGAATGGGCTGATAATTTGGGCGGCATGGTAGCAAAGTGGTTAGCACTGTTGCTTCACGGCGCCAGGGACCCGGCCTCGATTCCCGGCTTGGGCCACTGTGTGGTTTCCTCCGGGCGCTCCGGTTTTCTCCCACAAGTCCCGAAGGACGTGCTTGTTAGATGAATTGGAAATTCTGAATTCTCCCTCTGTGTACCCGAACAGGCGCCGGAGTGTGGCGACTAGGGGCTTTTCACAGTAACTTCATTGCAGTGTTAATGTAAGCTGACTTGTGACACTAACAATGATTATTATTATTAATCAGTTCGGGAATCCTTCCACCACTTCCTCACTATTCCTTCGAGGGGAAAACAGTGTGGGTGTGAGGATAGGCTTAAAAGAACACTCCCCAAAGAGTTGTACAAATGGGGAACTTGCTGCCACATGGAATAGTTGAGGTGAATGACAAAAATGCATTCAAGTGCAAGCTAGACAAAGCTATGAGGGAGAATGGAAGCTGATAGGGCAGTAGGGTGAGGGGAAGGCTTGAGAGGAACATAAAAACTGGCATAGAAGTGTTGAGTTCAACGACCTGTATCTGGGATGCAGACTCAGGTGAATGAAATCCTTTGCTCATGTGCAGAATACAATAATCGGTTCTCTTCCAAGATATCACAATCGTTTAAAGAGTACACCAATATTAAAATGTTGGAAGCCATTGAAAATCTCAATAGATTCCCGCCAATGCACAAATAATTTATTTGTACACTTTGTGAACTTGCTTCTCCAGTGGGGCAAAAGGTAGAGAAAGTGCATCTTGTGGCTTTGTGGCAGGATTCCTATTTCTATGTCGTAAGGTAGTGAGTGAGTTGATAATCTCCACTTCACTGCAGGTACAATCTAGGCAGACACGCCAGCATAGTATTGAGGGAGGGCTGCACTGTCAGACGTGTGGCCTTTCTCGATGAGATGATAAATCAAAACCCTCCCAGTTCATAGAGATCTTTTCCATCTGCCTATCTCAAAGTTATCTTTGATGCCCAAAGTTGTACACACATGAGTACGGCCTCAATTGGGACCTTGGATTCATGTCGCATTACATTCACCGCCGTAATCCAATAAGGAGGACAGTGACAGTGCTAACCATTGTGCTACCATGCCACCAGATGGTGGTCGGCCTGTGGAGTTCGCTTCCACAGAAAGTGGAATCAAATGCACAGCACGTTGTTAAGGGTCCCCCGTGTCCTTATGGGGAGCTGGAATTCTGCAAGTTCCACGGGGTACTGGATCATCCCTACCCTGTGAGCCAATCCGACAATACCATCTAATCACTCAGCTTCTCTCTTTAACCATTTTCCATTTCTAAACTGCTCTGTAATTTATCTTCCATTGAAGTGACACAGTGGAAGTTGTTGTTCTGACTGTGTGGCCACTCCAATCTGTATGTTCTCCCCTTGCCTGCGTGGGTTTCCTCCCACAAGTCCCGAAAGATGTGCTTGTTAGGTGAATTGAACATAGAACATACAGTGCAGAAGGAGACCATTCAGCCCATCGAGTCTGCACCGACCCACCTAAGCCCTCACTTCCACCCTATCCCCGTAACTCAACAACCCCTCCTAACCTTTTTGGCCACTAGGGGCAATTTATCATGGCCAATCCAACTAACCTGCACGTCTTTGGACATTCTAAACTCTCCCTCAGTGTACCCGAACAGGCGCCGGAATTAGGCGACGAGGGGATTTTCACAATAACTTCATTGCAGTATTAATGTAAGTTTACTTGTGACACTAATAAAGATTTTATTTCTGGATGAAGATATTTCTCCTCATCTCAGTCCTAAATGGTCTGCCCATATCCTCAGGTTGTGGCCCCTGATTCTGGGACATCCCCACCGTCGGGAACATCCTTCTCACGTACTGAAACCTTTCCCCTGTGAAATCTGAAATTCTGAAATATATTTTGCTTAAACACAGTTTCATCAGTTGTCAAAAGTCATTTGACTTTAAGGCCTCTTGAAACTCTGGGACAACCGTGTGAGACAGAGGGAGAATTGATTTTAGTGGTTTGCGTTGGCTTGTATGGATTGGATTGGATTGGATTGGATTTGTTTATTGTCATGTGTACCGAGGTACAGTGAAAAGTATTTTTCTTCGTGCAGCTCAACAGATCAAAAAGTACATGGGAAGAAAAGGGAATAAAAGAAAATACATAATAGGGCAACACAACATATACAATGTAACTACATAACACCGGCATCGGATGAAGCATACAGGGTGTAGTGTTAATGGGGTCAGTCCAAAGAGGGTCATTTAGGAGTCTGGTAACTGCGGGGAAGAAGCTGTTTTTGAGTCTGATGGAGTTTAAGCTTGGGATGGAGCAGTGGGAGAAGTGGTTACTGACTCGGAGAGGCAATTGGGAAGCAATATTAGATTACGGAATGCTTAGATAAGTGAAGCCCAAAAATAACAAAGCATTTCTTGAATCCCCATGGAAGTCAGTCGATAAGGAAGTCAACAATACCAAGTTGTGACTGACTGGGGAATGATAGCAGCCCTACCGCCGACGTGACAATGCCCTTTCTCAAAGCCACCACGATTAAAGCTTTCTTGGCAGCTGGGAGCAATAGCTTTAAAACCACTTCAAAGCAGTATCAGTCATTAAGCTGTTTCTAATCCGCACTAGCCTGTGTCAATGATTACTGCAGCCCCTGTCCAATCACTGGGCTATTGATAAGAGAATTAATTCTTTTTTGGGGCGAGTTAATCAGGTTTGTTGGGTTGGTGTGAGAGGGTGATCAACAGCATTTTGAGCTTCGTCAAGTTCATTTTACACTTTTAAACGTGATATTAGCCCTCCACAGAATGTCAGATCTGAAGTAAAACCATTCAATTATTTGTAAGTTTAATTAACTCTGGATGAAGATTAGTGAATAAATGTCCCATGGGGTTGTTCAGGGGAACGTGAGGTGAAGTGGTCTCACCTGCTGCAACAAGAACATAAGAAGGTATAAAGGTAAGGAAGTGTTGTTGCAGCTATACAAGGTACAGGTAAGACCGCACCTGGAATATTGTGCACAGTTTTGGTCCCCTTATTTGAGGAAAGATGTAGTGGCATTGGAGGCAGTTCAGAGGAGATTCACTAGGTTGATTCCAGAGATGAGGGGTTTGTCGTATGAAGAGAGATTGAGCAGTTTAGGCCGATACTCCAGGGAGTTTAGAAGAATGAGGGGAGATCAAATTGAGGTATGCAAGATGCTAAAAGGTCTGGACAAAGTAGACATGGAGCGGCTGCTTCCTCGTGTGGGGCATTCTAGAACGAGAGGTCGTAGCCTTACGATAAGAGGTATCAAATTTAAAACAGATATGAGGAGAAACTACTTCTCCCAAAGGGTTGTGAGTCTGGAATTCGCTACCCCAGAGTGCGGTGGATGCTGGGACCGTGAGTAAATTTGAGGAGTTAGACAGATTATTAATTGGTAAAGGGTTGAAGGGTTATGGAGAACGGGCAGGACGGTGGAGTTGAGGCCAGGATGGGATCAGCCATGAACACATTGAAGGTGTTAGGCCGGGAGGCTAAATTGTCTAATCCTGCTCCGAGATCATGTGTTCGAGGGAGGCGATGCTCTGGCTGATTTTGCAATCCAGCTCTTGGTCTGCAGCATTGTAGGTAGCAGATGAGGAGCATATCGGCCATGAGAGAATGGCGGAGCAGACTCGATGGGCCTAATGGCCTAATTCTGATCCTGTATCTTATGAATTTATGAACCTATGAACTAGGGGCAGGATTAGGCCATTCGGCCCCTCGAGCCTGCTCCGCCATTCAATACGATCATGACTGATCACATCTCTGCCTCAACTCCCCTCTCGTGCCCTTCACCTTCCTTGCTCATTTTCGCACAGCCCTCGATTGCCATTGACATCAGATGACTATTTGGCCACGGGGTGCAGGGCAATCAGCAACAAGCCAGGCTACTTAACCCTTCTTCAACACCAAATGGACATGAGTGTCCCTTTGCTGCGGTTGCCGGCCTCTCCCTGCTCTTAATGGCCGAGACTGCAGTTCCCCTGTAAACAGCCCAGACTTTGATCTGCTGAGCGGTTGTATGCTTGATGGAGTATAAAAATCTCCCCCCCCCCACCCTCGGCGATCATCGAAGCCCTTTGTGGGTGGTGGGGGGGGAGGAGGAGAGGGGGAAACATTTCTCAGAAGTAGCTAACAATGGGCAGCACGGTGGCACAGTGGCTAGCACTGCTGCCTCTCGGCACCGTGGACCCGGGTTGGATCCCGGTCCCGGGTCACTGTCCGTGTGGATTTTGCACATTTTCCCCGTGTCTGCGTGGGTCTCACCCCCACAACCCCAAAAAGATGTGCAGAGTAGGTGAATTGGCCACTAAATGGGCAGCACGGTAGCACAGTGGTTGCACTGTTGCTTCACAGCGCCGAGGGTCCTGGGTTCGATTCCCACTTGGGTCACTGTCTGTGCGGAGTCTGCACGTTCTCCCCGTGTCTGCGTGGGTTTCCTCCGGGTGCTCCGGTTTCCTCCCACAAGTCCCGAAAGACGTGCTGTTCGGTGAATTGGACATTCTGAATTCTCCCTTTCTGTACCCGAACAGGCACCGGAATGTGGCGACTGGGGGATTTTCACAGTCACTTCAATGCAGTGTTAATGTAAGCCTACTTGTGACAAATAATAATAAAGATCAATTTCCCCTCAATTGGAAAAAAAGAATTGGGTGCTCAATAAATTAATTTTTTTAAAGTAGCTAACAACAACATTTTTATCGTTAAAAAATCACCGTACCCCTCTTTCTTATTTGGACAAACTGCTGCTCAAATGTGTTTTGACTGTCAAGGCGGTATTGAGGCTTCAGTCTGATCAAGGGGTAGATTGATCTGAATTTTGCTCACTTTCATTTCCCGCAAGCAACCTTCAACCTCAACCCCCCCCCCAATAGAGAAAATGAGCCAGGATTGCCTCTCCTGACCACAGTCCAATGATCCGAACATGTGCATAGTCCTTTATTTCATAGAATTTACAGTGCAGAAGGAGGCCATTCGGCCCATCGAGTCTGCACCGGCTCTTGCAAAGAGCACCCTACCCAAGCCCACACCTTCACCCTATCTCCATAACCCAGTAACCCCACCTAACATTAAGGGCAATTTTGGACACAAAAGGGCAATTTATCATTGGCCAATCCACCTAACCTGCACACCTTTGGACTTGTGGGAGGAAACCGGAGCGCCCGGAGGAAACCCACGCACACACGGGGAGGATGTGCAGACTCCGCACAGACAGTGACCCAAGCCGGGATTCGAACCTGGGACCCTGGAGCTGTGAAGCAATTGTGCTAACCACTGTGCTACCGTGCTGCCCTCTTGGGGGTTTGACAAGGAGCCCAGACTCTGCTCCCATGATCGGAGGGATAACAGTGCCACCCATTGCCTGTGCCTGCCCGAACGAGACACCTGTATTGTGAGACCGAGAAACCATTCCCTCTTTATGGTAATCGGTCTGTGATGTACTCACAGTCACTTTAATCGGAAACAGAAGGATGACTGCACTGCAGTGTTGTGAGAGTCTCACTGAAGTGCATCATGTGAAACATTAACTGTGAAATGCAGCCCCCTCCCCCATCAACTCATTTAGACATGCAACAACATTATTGATGAGATTCCTTCCCGCACGGGGTGTAAACATTGTTCGACCAAATGGATCCAATTAGCGTTCATATCAAAGGAAAGATTAGAATTGCGGTTGGCATTACACATTCCATTTCAATGTGCCTCACACAGCAAATTGAAATCTGTTCCCTTTCATTCTCCCTCCTCCCTCCCACCCCCTGATTGCCAGACTTCTTAATGCCACAAGTATTCTAATGGTATTCTGCTAAATATGGATCTGAGTTAATTTAGCTGTGCACAGAACTAATGACTGGATCTCAAATTAACTCAAAATTTAGCCTGCCTCAGATCCATAGAAATATAACCATCAGGCAAAGACTCGGGCACTGAATTCGCCAAGACATTGTCCAAGTTTATTGAATAAGAGATAAAAGGAACATAAATATGCTCAGCGACAATACACAACAGACTTTCTCCCCGTGTCTGCGTGGGTTTCGCCCCCAAAAGATGTGCAGGCTAGGTGGATTGGCCACGCTAAATTGCCCCTTAATTGGAAAAAATAATTGGGTACTCTAAATTTTTAAAAAATAAATACACAACAGACTTCAAGGTCTTTGCACTGCCTCTTCCCCCAGAAGCATACACAGTGCTTTGGGGGTGGACAATTAAAAGAACTCACCGGAGGAGGAGGCTCCACAAGTATCCGCATCCTCAATGATTGGGAGCCCAGCACATCAGTGCAAAAGAGAAGGCTGAGGCATTTGTAACAATCTTCAGTCAGAGGTGCCGAGCGGATGATACATCTCGGTCTTCTCTGGACGTTCCTGTGGTGAATGTACAGTGCTAATAATTCACCAGTGCATTTGTATCTAGTGCTAATAATTCACCAGTGCATTTGTATCATGTTCTGCTGTTGTGTTATGTTGTTAACCCTGTGGGCTCCACCTATGGGCCATTGTGTGGCTTCACCCACAGGGGGATATGTTGGGGCATGTACGGGCTCCGCCCATGGCTCCTCCCCTTAAGAGGAAGTATAAAGAGCAGCTGACCTGCAGGCAGTTCCCAGTATTGTACCAGTCGCAGGCAGGCACTGTTCTAAGCTGATTAAAACCACGGTTTACTTCACCTCGTTTCATTTCCATTTCATTTCATTTTCATTTTGTGTCTTTGAGTGAATTGATGGTCGCATCAATTTAATCAGCTTAAATACAACTATGGAATCAGCCCCCAAACCTGACAGACTGGAACTCGATCTGCAGGCCGCGGAGGCGAAATACATTTTTTCGCACTGGCATCGATGCTTAAAGGCCTATCTCACCGCGTCGTCCACGCCATCCGTCACTGACGAACAGAAGCTGAGCCTCCTCCACGCACGGGTGAGCCATCGCATTTCTGTCCAGCTCGACGCCGCCGCCTCCTATACAGATGCCCTTGCGCTGCTCGAACGCCTCTACATACGGCCTGTGAACGAGGTCTACGCGCGACATGTCTTCACCACTCGCCGCCAGCGCCCCGGGAAGTCGCTGGATGTGACCTCAAAGCCCTCCAGGCCGTTATGGCCACTCAGCACATGGAGCTCGCTGTCCGAGACGTCTACGTGGTGGGAGTCCGTTTGAATTATGTGAGACAGCGCCTGCTCGAAAAAGGGGCCCAGGACCTGGACGACATGATAAAGTTAGCCACCTCTCTGGAGGCTGCTTTTCAGAGCCTTACTGCGTTCCCGGCCGACCACGTGACTCCCTCGTGGGCCCCCGACCAGAGACTACCTCGGCCTGTGCCGCGCGGCCGCCCGCCCGCCCCCGGCAGCACTGCCCGGCCCGCAACGCAAACTGCAGCAGCTGCGGGCGAAAAGAACACTTCGCCAAGGTCTGCCTGGCCAGGTCTAAGAACTCTAACTCACAGACCCAATCCTCAGACTCACAGGCCCGCAGTCCCCGCAATGTGGCAGCGCGTCTGCTGACTCCGCCTCCTCACAACCCGTGCGACTCACAGGGGCCACCATCTTGGCCATAATCCCCCACGCGGCCGGCCACGTGCGATCCATGGGGGCTGCCATCTTGGACGCCACCTTCCTCACTGCCCGCCACGCTCGACCAACGGGGGCCGCCATCTTGGCTGCCATCTGCCACGCCGCTCGACGCGTACGATCTACACGGACAGTCATCGCGGGGCTGCCCCAGCACCTCCAATCACGCCGCCGGCTACCCTCAACTCAGCGCGGTCACGTTGGACCAGTCGCGACCCAAGCATCTCCAGAGCTCCATGATGGCCGTCCGGGTTAACGGGCACGAGACGCCTTGCTTTTTCGTCTCCGGGAGCACAGAGAGCTTCATTCACCCGGACATGGTAAGACGCTGCTCGCTCCCAATTTTCCCGACGCAACAAATCATCTCCCTCGGTGCAAATCCAAGAGTGCACTACTGCAACCCTAGCGATACAGGGCGCTCAGTACGCTAATTTTAAACTATATGTGCTCCCAGACCTCTGCTCTCCTTTCCTATTGGGACTCGACTTCCAATGCAACCTCAGGAGCCTTACTCTTAAGTTCACGGGGGCCCCTGCCCCCAGTCACTATATGCAGCCTCGCGACCCTAAAAGTCGACCCTCCCCCTCTCTTCGCAAACCTCACCGCCGACTGCAAGCCAGTCGCCACCAGAAGCAGGCGGTATAGCATGCAGGACAGGATGTTCATTAGGTCAGAGGTCCAGGGTCTCTTGCGGGAGGGAGTCATCGAGGCCAGCAATAGCCCCTGGAGAGCTCAGGTGGTGATCGTCAAGACCGGGGAGAAGCTCCGGGTGGTGATTGATTACAGCCAAACCATTAACCGGTAGACACAACTCGATGCGTACCCCCTTCCCCGGATTGCAGACATGGTAAATCAGATCGCACACTACCGCGTGTTCTCCACGAAATCTGGATACCACCAGCTCCCAATCCGCCCGGAGGACCGCCACTACACGGCTTTTGAGGCAGACGGCCGCCTTTTCCATTTCCTCCGGGTCCCCTTTGGTGTTACGAATGGGGTTTCGGTGTTCCAAGAGCAATGGACTGAATGGTGGACCAGTACAGACAGCGGGCCACATTCTAGACTTGGACAATGTCACCATCTGCGGCCGTGATCAGCCGGACCACGACGCCAACCTCCACCGATTTCTCCAAACCGCCCAAACCCTCAACCTCACCTACAACAAGGAGAAATGTGTTTTCCGCACAACCAGACTAGCCATCCTCGGCTACGTCGTGGAGAACGGGGTCCTAGGGCCCCACCCTGATCGTATGCGCCCCCTCCTGCAACTCCCTCTCCCTCACCGTCCCAAGGCCCTGAAGAGGTGCCTTGGATTCTTCTCCTATTACGCCCAGTGGGTTCCCCAGTATGCGGAAAAAGCCTGCCAACTAATTAAGGCCACCATTTTTCCACTGGCGGCTGAGGCCCGCCAGGCCTTCAGTTGCATCAAGGCGGACATCGCCAAAGCCGCGATGCACGCGGTGGACGTGTCCGCCCCCATCCAGGTGGAGAGCAACGCATCGGAGATCGCTCTCGCCGCCACCCTCAACCAAGCAGGCAGACTGGTAGCGTTCTTTTCACGCACCCTCACCACCTCTGAAATTCAACACTCCTTGGTCAAAAAAGAAGCCCAAGCCATCGTGGAAGCCGTGCGGCACTGGAGGCACTACCTCGCTGGTAGGAGGTTTACCCTCGTCACCGACTGACGATCGGTAGCCCTCATGTTCGACAATACGCAGCGGGGCAAAATCAAGAAAGATAAGATCTTGAGGTGGAGGATCGAACTCTCCACCTATAACTACGATGTAGTATATCATCCTGGGAAGCTCAACGAGCCCCCAGATGCCCTGTCCTGCGGCACATGCGCCAGCCTGCAAGATGACCGACTACGGGCTATCCACGATGACCTCTGCCACCCGGGGGTCACCCGGCTCGGCCATTATATCAAGGCCCGCAACCTACCCTATTCCACCGAGGAGGTCAGAGCCATGACCAGGGACTGCCAAATCTGTGCGGAGAGTAAACCGCACTTCTATCGACCGGATAAGGCCCATCTGGTAAAGGCATCCCGGCCCTTTGAGCGCCTCAGTATCGATTTCAAAGGGCCCCTCCCCTCCAATAACCACAATACATACTTTCTCAACATCATAGATGAGTTCTCCCGCTTCCCATTTGCCATCCCCTGCCCCGATACTCCCACTGTCATTAAAGCCCTGCATAGTGTCTTCACCCTGTTTGGTTTCCCCAGTTATGTCCACAGTGACCGGGGCTCGTCGTTCATGAGCGACGAACTGCGTCAGTACCTGCTCAGTAAGGGCATCGCCTCGAGCAGGACGACCAGTTATAACCCCAGGGGAAACGGGCAGGTGGAGAGGGAGAACGCGACGGTCTGGAAGACCGTCCTACTGACCCTGCGGTCCAGGAATCTCCCGGTTTCCCACAGGCAGGACGTCCTCCCCGATGCGCTCCACTCTATCAGGTCCCTCCTTTGCACGGCCACAAACCAGACTCCTCATGATCGCTTGTTTGTTTTCCCTAGGGGAGCGACCTCAGGGGCCTCGCTTCCGTCCTGGCTGAAGACACCGGGACCAGTCCTCCTCCGAAAACACGTTCGGAGCCATTAGACCGACCCCCTGGTAGAGAGGGTTCAGCTCCTACACTCCAACCCACAATATGCTTATGTCGAACACCCCGATGGCCAACAAGATACGTCTCTCTCCGGGACCTTGCTCCCGCAGGCTCAACCACCACTGCAGCCCCCACACCAAATCCCGTCCAACCTCCCATGTCCAGCGCCCCCACCCCTATATGGCTCCCGCGCTCCCTCCCACCCGCCGCACCGGTCCACAGGAATGAAGCTCCAGAAGAGCCGCTCCCGGAGTCCACGCCTGTGCCCGCACCGGACCCACTTCCACAGCCACCCGGACCCGCTGCAACACCAGTGCTTCGGCGATCGCAGCGCACGATTCGTGCGCCGGACCGGCTGAACCTATGAGCCCGTCACCCCCGCCGGACTTCATATTTTAACAGGGGGTGAATGTGGTGAATGTATAGTGTTAATAATTCACCAGTGCATTTGTATCATGTTCTGCTGTTGTGTTATGTTGTTAACCCTGTGGGCTCCACCTATGGGCCATTGTGTGGCTTCACCCACCGGGGGATATGTTGGGGCATGTACGGGCTCCGCCCATGGCTCCTCCCCTTAAGACAAAGTATAAAGAGCAGCTGACCTGCAGGCAGTTCCCAGTATTGTACCAGTCGCAGGCAGGCACTGTTCTAAGCTGATTAAAACCATGGTTTACTTCACCTCGTGTCTTTGAGTGAATTGATGGTCGCATAAATTCCCAGCACCACAGATGCCAATATGCAGCCAATTTGATTCGCTCCATGGGAAGTGCATTTTGAGAGGACTAACAAGGGTGGGGAATACACAATGAACGGTAGGACACTAGGAAGTACAGACAACCAGAGGGACCTTGGGGTGCACGTCCACAGAACACTGAAGGCAGCAGGATAGGTAGATAAAGTGCTTAAGATGGCATATGGGACGCTTCCATTATTAGCCGAGGCATAGAATATAAGGGCAGGGAAGTTATAATGGAGCTGTATAAAATGCTCGTTAGTCCACAGCTAGAGTATTGTGTGCAGTTCTGGTCGGCACACTACAGGAAGGGAGTGATTGCACTCGAGGGGTTGCAGGGGAGATTCACCCGCTTCCTGGGTTGGAGCGTTTCAGCTATGAAGAGAGGCTGGTTAGGCTGGGGTTGTATTTGTTAGTGCAGAGAGGGCTGAGAGGGGACCATACACAATTATGAGGGACATTTATAGGATAGATAGGAAGAAGCTTTTCCTCGTAGTAGAGGGGTCAATAGCCAAGGGGCACAGTTTTAAGGTAAGGGGCAGGAGATTTACCGGGGTTTTGAGGAAAAACCTTTTCACCAGAAGGGTGGTGGGAATCTGGAACTGGCTGTCTGAAAGGGTGGGACAGGCGGGAAGCATTTAAATGAGGACTTGAAGCACCATGGTATACAAGGGTACGAACCAAGTGCTGGAAAATGGGATTAAATGGGTGGCGCAAATGCGATGGGCTGAAGGGCCTCCTTTTGTGAGGTAAAACAATGTGACTCTATAACTCTGTATCAAAAATTGGCTGAAGGCACTAATACTGCAAAGGCTATGGGCCCTGACAATGTTCGCCCAGCAGTAACTTCATTGCAGTGTTATTGTAAGCCTACTTGTGACAATAAAGATTATTATTACATACTGAAGACTCGTACTCCAGAACTTGCCGTGCCCCTAGCAAAGCTGTTCCAGTACAATTGTGACACTGGCATCTACCCAGCAATGTGTAAAATTGTCCAGGTATGTCCTGTCCCCAAAAAGCAGGAAAAATCCAACCCAGCCAATTACCATCCCATCGGTCTACTCTCAGTCATCAGTGAGGGGGGTGTCATCAACAGTGCTTTCAAGTGGCTCATTCACTGCTCACTGACACTCAGTTTGGGTTCCGCCAGGGCCAGTCAGCTCCTGAGCTTATTACAGCCTTGGTTCAAACATGGACAAAAGAGCTGAACTCCAGAGGTGAGGTGAGAGTGACTGCCCTTGACATCAAGGCAGCATTTGACCGAGTGTGGCATCAAGGAGTCCGAGCTAAACTGGAGTCAATGGGAATCGGGGGAAAACTCCGCTGGTTGGACTCATGCTTAGTACAAAGGAGAATGGTTGTGGTGGTTGGAGGTCAATCATCTCAGCTCCAGGACATCATGGCAGGAATTCCTCAGGGTAGTGACCTAGGTCCACCCATCTTCAGCTGTTTCATCAATAACTTCCTTCCATCATAAGGTCAGAAATGGGGTTGTCCACTGAGAAATGCACAATGTTCAGCATCATTTGTGACTCCTCAGGTGCAGAAACGGTCCATGTCCAAACGCAACAAGACCTGTACAATATCCAGCCTTGGGCTGACAAGTGGCAAGTTACATTCGCATCAACAAGTGCCAGGCAAAGACGGCGGACGGGATTCTCCGCCGGGGTGATTCGCCGTTTTGCCGGCTCCCGGGGGTTTTCCCGACGGCGTGGGGCTGCCCCACAATGGGAAACCCCATTGACCGGCTGGCGTAACGGAGAGTCCCGCCAACGGGTCGGGGCAAAAATGTGGTGCGGCGGGCGGAGTATCCAGCCCATTCTCCAACAAGAGAGAATCTAACTGTCGTCCCTTAACATTCAATGGCATTACCATCACTGAATCTCCCACTATTGGAGGTTACCAATGACCAGAAAGTGAACTGGACTGGACATACAAATACTGTGGCCACAAGGTCAGGCCAGAGGCTAGGAATCCTGCAGCAAGTACCTCCTGACTCCCCAATGCCTGTCCACCATCTCAAGGCTCAGGTCTGATGGAATACTCTCCACGTACCTGGATGAGTGTAGAAGCTTGTCACCATCCAGGACAAAGCAGCCAGTTGATTAGCGCGTCATCCACAAAGATTCACTCCCTCCACCATCGGTGCACAGCGGCAGGAGTGTGCGTACCTTCTACACAGCAACTCGCCAAGGCACCTTCGACAGCACCTTCCAAGCTCACGACCTCTACCAACTGGAAGGATAAGGGCAGCAACCACAGAGGAGCACCTCCACCATTGAGGTTCCCCTCCAAGTCACTCACCATCCTGACTTGGAAATATATCGGCCGTTCTTTCACTGTCGCTGAGTCAAAATCCTGGAACTCTCTCCCTAACAGCATTGTGGGTGTACCTACACCACATGGACAGCAGCGGGCTCAAGGCAATTAGGGATGGGCAATGGATCAACACCCAATTCCCGCACTGACAGGAATTCTGCCTTGACGCCCGAGAACATACAACACAATTGGTTTCCCTTTGCTTGATGCGCACAAACATTTGGTTCCCGAAACCTCCTTTTGTACTTAATTCTGACCTCACCTCACCTTGATCGAAAGTTGTTGTTGATAGCCAATTGTTCAATATTGCTGTAAGGGTTGATTTCACTTATCACAGCCCAAGGGAAAATGGACACTTGCTTGTCTGCACTTTTAGCACAGGGCTAAATCGCTGGCTTTTAAAGCAGACCAAGGCAGGCCGGCAGCACGGTTCAATTCCCGTAATAGCCTCCCCGAACAGGGGCCGGAAATGTGGCGACTAGGGGCTTTTCACAGTAACTTCATTTGAAGCCTACTTGTGACAATACGCGATTTTCATTTCATTTCATTTCAAATCACTCCATTGGCTGTGGAACAAAAGATTGAGATGGCCCAAATCCATGAAAGGCACTATAGAAATGCATGTCCCACTTTCTGTAGGCTTTGGAAAAGACTATTTAACAGTTGTCATCCAACAGCAACCTTCTCTGCTCGTCTCTGCATGGCTGCCTTGTGTTATGGGCGAGGCGTTTTCAGAACCCCAAAATGTATCATGGAGTTCAACCAACCTCCCCCTTTAATGGATTTGTTGCTTTTCCGAGCACACAGCTTATTCCCTAGGTGTGGGATTACAATTATGGCCACGTGGGTTTTTAAACACAAAACACTGTTTATTCCATGAACTCAACTTAACATCTTCAATATACATTGGATCTCTTAACACCCCTTACTTCAAAGATAACTCCGAAAATATTACAACTGTAAAAAATTCCTCAAAATGTTCCTTCAAACTTCCAAGAGACTTAACACCTTTAAACCGAATCACATCAGGTTAAAGGCTTTACTATTATGAGTTTAAATCACCCAAATGATCCAGAGATAGTCTTTCATGGCCAGAGATCACAGCAAATCCAGCTCACTGCAAAACACAGACAGTCCCCAAGCTCTTTTCCTCCAAACTGAAACTTCAAAATGGCTGACCTGAGCTCAGCTCCACCCACTCTCTGACATCACTGTTTTCTTAAAGGTACATTGCTTAAACATCCATGTCTTAAAGGTACTCTCACATGACACCTCACCCCAAGAAAAATAAATAAACCATCAACTTCAAGATTGTTTCATTTTTCACTTTTGCACCATCCACTACGAAATATACACAGTAAATATACCTTTTTCTTTTTAAAAAAAACCCACACACAAACAGGTATAATAATATAGTCCATGTTTCTTTGTTCTTCTTCCTCCAACCGAAATCCTTCTCAATTGACAGTCTCTTTGAACAAAGTCTCTGCACGATCCATCCATTCCTCTACTCCTCGGCATTTCTCTTTAGAATCAGATACTTTAGTTCAATCTGACCACAGAGTCCCTTGCAATTCTCCAATACAGGAACATTGGTGATCACAGCTTTCAGGCAGTCAAATGCCTGTTGAAAGTCCGCTGACCATTGAATTTTTTGACGTTTATTTAGCAAGTCCATCAGTGGAGTAATCACGCCACAAAACGTTTGCACAAATGTTCGATCAAATCCACTCTTGCGAAGAAATCGCATTATTTCCCTTCGTCTTGAGGGTATCGGAAACTCTGCAAGGAAAGTGATTTGGGCTTCTGCAAATTCACTTTCGGCTAGGTTCAGCACCAAACCCGCCTCCTGACGTCGATTGAAGAACTCCTTACGAATAATGAAATGTTCTTTCCATGTCTGGAAGTTGGAAATTAAAGCAGATTGTCCCTATTTCTCAATGCAATCCCTCAAACGTGGGATAGGATAAGAGTCCATTCTGGTAACTGCATTCCCCTTTCTGTAGTCCACACACAACTGTTGATACCATCTGGTTTAGGTACCATCACTATGGGTGAGCTCCATTGGCTGCAACCCACTTCAATTATGCCATTCTTCAGCATACTCTCAATCTCTCTGTTAACCTGTGCCAATTTTAAAGGATTACGTCTATATGGATGTTGTTTGATAGGAACAGCATTTCCCACATCTACATCATGTATAGCCATTTTAGTACTTCCCAATTTATCTCTACAAACTTGCCCATGTGATATCAATAACTCTTTCAGGTCAGTTTGTTTTTCCTCTGGAAGGTAACTTAACAATTCATCCCAATTTTTAAGAACATCCTCATTTTCCAAATTAATTTGAGGTATGTCAAATTCACAGTCATCTAGATTTGGTTAATCACTTTGAGTTAGAATCATTAAAACCTTCTTTTTCTCTCATTCCCTTTCAAAGTACCTTTTAAGCATATTCACATGACACACTCGGTGAGTCTTCCTTCTATCTGGTGTTTTTACCACATAATTCACCTCACTTAATTTCCTTTCAATCTGATACGGTCCACAAAACCTAACTTTTAAAGGCTCACCTACCACTGTTAACAACACTAAAACTTTATCCCCACTGGCAAAACTACGATCTTTGGATTTCTTGTCCGCTACCCGTTCATCACATTTTGTGCAACTTTCAAACATTGTCTAGCCAATTCACCTGCTCTATTTAATCGTTCGCTAAAATTTGACACGTAATCCAATAGTGTAATTTCCGATTTCTCACCCACCAATTTTTCCTTAATCAATTTAAGTGGTCCTCTTACCTCATGACCAAAAATTTGTTCAAATGGACTAAATTTGGTAGACTCATTAGGTGCATCCCTAATTGCAAACAATACAAATGGAATTCCTTTATCCCAATCCTCTGGATAATCTTGACAATACGCCCTCAACATTGTCTTTAATGTCTGATGCCACCTTTCTAACGCTCCCTGCGATTCTGGATGGTACGCAGTTGATTTAAATTGTTTTATTCCTAAGCTATCCATAACTTCTTTGAATAACTTTGAAGTAAAATTTGATCCTTGATCCGATTGAATTTCTGTGGGTAGTCCATATCTCGTAAAGAATTTAAGTAACTCCTCCACAATCCTTTTAGCTGTAATATTACGTATTGGAATGGCCTCTGGAAACCTAGTAGACACATCCATTATAGTCAAAAGATATTGATTCCCACTTTATGTTTTAGGAAGCGGTCCTACACAATCAATTATGACCCTCGTAAAACGTTCCTCAAATGCTGGAATGGGTATTAACGGCGCTGGTTTTATCACTGCTTGAGGTTTCCCTATCACTTGACATGTGTGACATGATTGACAACATTTAACTACATCTTTATGTAGTCCAGGCCAATAAAAATGTGTCTGGATTTTAGCTTGAGTTTTCCTTATTTCCAAATGACCTCCCACTGGTACCTCATGTGCAACTCGCTACACTTCCTTTCTATACCCTACCGGCAATACTACTTGATGAACTTCTGCCCACTTTTCATTCACCTGCATATGTACAGGTCTCCATTTTCCCATCAAGACATAATTTTTACGGTAATAACACTCTGGTATACTCTCAGATTCCTCTTCCGTATATGTTTTCTGATATATCCGTTTAATTTGTACATCTTTCTGTTGTAACTCCGCCAATTTTCCTGAACTAAAAATATCCGCCTCATCCTCCACCTGTTCTTGTTCTTTTTCAACCATCTGGTCAAAAATCATTTCTGATAATTGCACTTCAACTTCATCTTCACTCTTTGATTTCTCCTCTTGTCTTAACCTGTGACTTTGCAACCTTGTTACTACACAATCTGGAAAAATCCCGGGATAAACGTCCTTCAACCCTTCAGTTGTCTGATTTTCCACTGGCTTATCAACCACAGTAGGCATCACTACCACCTGCGATCTAGCTATATCATTACCCAAGATTAACTGTATTCCTGGACAAGATAGTTTATCTATTACTCCTACTACCACTTCACCACTCTTCACTGGACTTTCCAACCTTACCTTATATAATGGAACGCTACTCCTCTCACCGTGAATTCCAGATATCACCACTTTTTCTGGCAACATTCTTCCCAAACTACATAATTCCTCATCTCTTGCCATTAAAGATTGACTGGCCCCTGTATCTCTTAAAATTGTGACTTTTTTACCTGCTCCTCCTGATACACATGAGTAAACTTTACCCACACAAGTAAATTCTTTAAATACATCTGGCACCTTCTTAACAATTACTTCTTGAACAGGCTGTACAATCATTTGCACCTCCTTCGCTTCCCTTGGGCTTTCCTTTACCACTCTAACAAACCCCACTGTCATATCCTGTTTTACCACATCAGTCTTCCCAGTGCTTTTCTTCAACCACCAACACTGTGACTTTACATGGCCTAGTTTATTACAGTGAAAACATCTGAAACTTTTCATTACTTTTCCACCCTCCAGGATTTCTTATTTAATCTGAGGTACACTCTCTTTATTGTCTCCCATCAGATCACCTTTACCTTTACCACTTGAGTATTTCTCATGTCCCCAGTTTCTATCCCTCACCGGCTGAAACTGATGTCGGAAACCAATCTTTGATTTATGAACTAATTCATAATCATCTGCCATTTCCGCTGCTAATCTCACAGATTTAACCCTCTGTTCTTCCACCTGAGTTCTCACTACATCAGGAATTGAATTTTTAAACTCCTCCAAAAGTATAATTTCTCTGAGAGCTTGGTCTATTTTCAAAGCCCTTATCCACCTATCTAAATTACTCTGTTTGAGCCTTTCAAACTCCATGTATGTTTGACCAAATTCTTTCCTTAAATTTCTAAACCTTTGTCTGTAAGCTTCAGGCACTAGCTCATATGCACTTAATATGGATTTCTTCACCTCCTCATACGTTCCAGATACCTCCGGTAGTGATACAAATACTTCACTAGCCTTACCTACCAGCTTTGTTTGAATCAGTAATACCCACATGTCCTGTGGCCATTGCATTTGTTTAGCTACCTTCTCAACTGAAATGAAAAAGGCTTCTACCTCCTTCTCGTCAAACCTTGGCAATGCTTGGACATATTTAAATAGATCCCCACCACGTCTTCGACTATGGTGCTCTGTCTCATTATCCTCATCCATCTCCTCCAACTGTACGTGTCCCTTTGCGTCAGCCAATTTTAACTGATTTTCATGTTTCAGAGCCATTTTCCAAAGTTCAAACTCTCTCTCTTTTTCCCTTTCCTCTCTATCTCTTTCTTTGTTTCTTTCTTCTCTCTCCTTTTCTTTTTCCTCTCTATCTCTTTCTCTTTCTTTTTCCGCTCTCTCTCTTTCGTATTCAAGCCGCTTTAATTCTTTCTCATGTTCCATTTGTTTAATTTGCAACTGAATTTTTGCCATTTCCCATGAGTCAAACTCTATCTCAGGCAATGTTAAATGCTTAACCACCGCCATAATTACCTCAACTTTTCGCATTTTGTCAGGTAATGTTAACTGCAATGTTTTTGCCAGACCTAACAGTCTGCTTTTCGTCTCTGTCCGTCTTCACCCCCAAAAACCTGTGAGCCTCTGAAAAAGCCACTGTCCACAACACACTCCCCACTTAAACTAAAATACCACACCGGAAAAGCAACCATCCTTCACTGTCTTTAAGTTCACAAAAGCCAATCCAATAGATAGACTTTTATCCCCCTCGAGCCCCCAATTGTTATGGGCGAGGCATTTCCAGAACCCCAAAATGTATCATGGAGTTCAACCAACCTCCCCCTTTAATGTATTTGTTGCTTTTCCGAGCACACGGCTTGTTCCCTAGGTGTGGGATTACAATTATGGACACGTGGGTTTTTAAACACAAAACAATGTTTGTTCCATGAACTCAACTTAACCTCCGAAATAAACATTGGATCTCTTAACACCCCTTACTTCAAAGATAACTCCGAAAATATTACAACAGTAAATAATTCCTCAAAATGTTCCTTCAAACTTCCAAGAGACTTAACACCTTGAAACAGAATCACATCAGGTTAAAGGCTTTACTATTATGAGTTTAAATCACCCAAAAGATCCATTTCATGGCAGAGATCCAGCTCACTGCAAAACACAGACAGTCCCTCAGCTCTTTTCCTCCAAACTGAAACTTCAAAATGGCTCAGCTCCACCCACTCTCTGACATCACTGTTTTCTTAAAGGTACATTGCTTAAACATCCATGTCTTAAAGGTACTCCCACATGACACGTGTGCGTGTAATAGAAGAGGGGGTTAGAAACGCTGAGGGAGATATTGCTTCATCTGCGGTCAGGCGGTCTGTTCCACTTGATTGGCTCTTATAGACGGGAGGCTGGCAGCGTACTCAGCATTTGAACCAGGGAATGACGCATCAAAGCTGAGAGCTCCCCCCCACCCAAGATTTCGCTGCCCCAGGGTTTTTGATTCAGCAGTAATGGAAATGCAGACGGGGTCAAAAAGCATTTCTAATGTTTAACAATGAATTCAGCTGTCGCTGGCTTCAATGAAGTGTTGAGCTTTCGACAAAACTGTGCACACTTGCAACGCACTCCGCACACCCCACCTTTGCTGGAAGCATATCCAGATATTTTCAGGTGCATTTTTTTATGCAATCAAATTCAGAAGAGTTATAAATCCTGTACTAAAGAACAAAGAACAGTACAGCACAAGAACAGGTCCTTTGGCCCTCCAAGCCAGCGCTGATCACGTGTCCTATCTGGACCAACCGCCTTTATCCTTCTATACCCCACCTGTTCATGCACATATCCAGATAAGTCTTAAAGGTCGCTGACGTACCTGCCTCAACCACCTCACTTGACAGCGCATTCCAGGCCACCACCACACTCTGTGTTAAAAGCTTCCTGTGTTCTGGGCGGAACGGTGGCGTAGTGGTTAGCACTGCTGCCTCCGCCGGGTTCGATCCCAGCTCTGGGTCACTGTCCATGTGGAGTTTGCACGTTCTCCCCGTGTCTGCGTGGGTCTCACCCCCACAACCCAAAGATGTGCAGTGTAGGTGGATTGGCCAGGCTAAATTGCCCCTTAATTGGGAAGAAATTGGGTACATTAAATGTAAAAAGAATGTTTCAAGTTTGTACTGAGGTGTGGTATGTACTGCACTCGACTTTGCAAGAAGAATCTCCAGACACCTGTCCTAAAATTAACTTTTATTGACTGGAAGCAGAGTTCCCATTCTGTGCTCCCACAATTGAATTTAAAGTAAAGACGTTGAAAAGAATGTTCTCTTTGCGACTTTGAAATCTCTGTCAGCCTTGCTGTATAGTGCATTTGCTGTCAAGTCCCTCCATTATAATAGGTATAAATTCAGGGCAGCACGCGACACAGTAGTTAACACGTGGGGCCGAGGACCCGGGTTCGAATCCCGGCCCTGGGTCCGTGTGGAGTTTGCACATTCTCCCTGTGTCTGCATGGGTTTCACCCCCACAACTCGAGGTTGTACAGGGTAGGTGGATTGGCCACGCTAAATTGCCCCTTTATTGGAAAAAATAAATAAATAATTGGGTACTCTGAATTTATGTTTAAAAATAGGTCTAAATTCAGTGAGCATTCCTGGCAGTACATTCTTAGCCATGTGTGCCTAAAATTGGGACTAAGAAGGTTTTCTTTTCCCCCTTAAAAACTTCCCAGGGCGCAAAGAGAAAAAAGACTCAACTCAGGGAGTCAATATTGAGCGCTGAAATTGTCCTTCACACTCCTGAGACGCAGCGAGTCCCAAGCTTGGCTCAGAGATTGCATTCTGCCATTGGGTGAACCAATCCCGGAGCTTATTCGGACTGCTCAACCTTGCTGATCTCGGTTTCTGATTGGATCCATTCACCCGCTCGTGTTTGGTCAGTTTTAATCCTTGATTTAGGCTCAACCCCTGTGGCGTTGGATCACCTGTTTTACAGATTATTCGTCGGGTGCTAAGTGACCACCTTGCGGTCAGGTGCGCATTTGCCCCCTGCTGTGTGCTGTAATTGACAGGTAGGTCAGTGGAAGGTTCCGGATGTTTTACAACAGCAACTTGAATTTACACAGCACCTTCAACGTCGAAAAATCTCCCAAGCACTTTCTTCCTTTTTGTTTTAATCTCCCGAGTATTTGACAGAAATGAGTAGCAAACACAATCCCATTCAAAGTTAATTTGATCATATTTTGATTATTATTTTGATTTGAGCCACACGAGGGTCAAATAGGTGAATTTTAGGGTGGCACGGTAGCACAGTGGTTAGCGCTGTTGCTTCACAGCTCCAGGGTCCCGGGTTCGATTCCCACCTCGGTCACTGCCTGTGCGGAGTCTGCACGTTCTCCCCGTGTCTGCGTGGGTTTACTCCGGGTGCTCCGGTTTCCTCCCACAAGTCCCGAAAGACGTGCTTGTTAAGGTGAATTGGACATTCTGAATTCTCCCTCTGTGTACCCGAACAGGCGCCAGAGTGTGGCGACTAGGGGATTTTCACAGTAACTTCATTGCAGTGTTAATTGCTACTTGTGATAATAAAGATTATTATTATTATTTTAAAAGCATTTGAAAGGAGGTGGCACAGTGGCTAGCACTACTGCCTAACAGCGGGTTTCCTCCCACAGTTCAAAGGTTAGATGGATTGGCCATGCTAAATTGCACCTTAGTGTGTAAAAGATTAGATGGGGATAGAGGGTGGGGGCGTGGGCCTAGGTAGAATGTTCTTTCGGAGGGTTGGTGTGATCTCGATGGGCTGAATGGCCTCCTTCTGCACTGTAGGGATTCTATGAAGAGGGCAAAGCAGCCGCTTGATTGGCACACCATCCACCACCTTAAACTCCCTCCACCACCGACACAGAGCGGCAGCCGTGTGTACCATCTAAACAGATGCGCTGCAGCAACTCACAAAGGCTCCTTCGATAGCACCTTCCAAACCCGCGGCTTCTACCCTCTGGAAGGACAAAGCCAACACGTGCATGAGAACACCACCACCTGCAAGTTCCTCCGATGGGCATCACATCATCCTGACTTGGAAATATATCGACCATTCCTTCCCTGTCGCTGGGTCAAAATCCTGGAACTCTCTCCCTAACAGCACTGGGTGTACCTACACCACAGGGACTACAGCGGCTCATCACCACCTTCTCAAGGGCAATTAGGGGTGAACAATAAATGTTAACCTTGCAAGCAACACCTATATCCAGCGAACAAATGTTTATGGGAGTGGCACCTCTGATCATAAAATTTACAGTGCAGAAGGAGGCCATTCAGCCCATCGAGTCTGCACCAGCCCTTGGAAAGAACTCCCAACCATAGCCCACACCTCCAACCCTATCCCCGTAACCCAGTAACCCCACCCAACCTTTTTTGGACACTAAGTGCAATTTAGCGCGGCCAATCCACCTAACCTGCACCTCTTTGGACTGTGGGAGGAAACCGAAGCACCCGGAGGAAACCCACGCAGACACGGGGAGAAAATGCAGACTTCGCACAAACATTGACCCAAGCCGGGAATCGAACCTGGGAACCTGGAGCTGCGGAGCAACTGTGCTAACCACTGCGCAACCGTGAGCATCATTCGCATGGCTGGAGGAATCAGGAACAGATACATTTTTCGGATCCACAGAAACGTAGAAAGTAGGAGTAGGAGGAGGCCAGTCGAGCCGGCCACCACATTCATTATGATCATGGCTGATCATCTAACTCAATTGGCTGATCCCACCTTTCCCCTACATATCCTTTGATCCCCTTCTACAAGTGCTACATCGAACTGCTTCTTGTGTTTGGCCTCAACTGCTTTCTAGGGTAGCGAATTCCACAGGCCGACCACTCTCTGTGTGAAGACATTTCTCCTCCTTTCTGTTCCCAACGAGGCTACCCCGTATCCTCAGAGCGTGACCCCTAGTTCGGAACACCACCCCACCGCCCCGCCATCGGGAACATCCTTCTTGCATCTCCCCTGTCTAGCCCTGTTAGAATTTTACAGCATCCGGCAAATGGAATTACAGCATTGTAAAGCTTTTAGAGAAGGCATATGAGTGAACCTCCCATGACTCTGGCAAGTTGGAACGCCGACTCTTTTATCTGGATAGGACGAGGCCACAACGAGACAACTTTTGTTCGCCACATTCATGATAGCCACAGTAAACGTCAGGCTCCTCGGGGTAAACCACTGTTAGTGTATTATATGTATTGTGGTAAACTGTTACTGTACTACATGTATTGTGGTAAACCACTGCCTGATGGTTCTGCCTGTGGCTCCTCCCCTCGGGCTCGGTATAAAGGTGGCTGACCTCCGGCCCTGCCCCAGTTCAGGATCAGTGGCCAGGAGGCTTCCAGTTTAGCTTATTAAATTGATGTGCCATCAATTAACACAAGACGAGTAGTGAACGAAACTGTGGCTTTAATAAGCTAAACAGTGGTTTACCACACTCCTTAAGGACTGCTCATCTGAGGCTAAGTTGAAGCAGAGAGCTTGGCTCCGGATTTAATGCGGAGATCTGGGGAGTGGTTACTGCTGACACTGGTGGATGTCTGAGATGGAAGGTGTCCCATCCCCAGGGATTAGCATCATCTGCATGGATGAGCAGAATATTCAGAAAAATACTGCAAGGTGGAACGATTACTGTGGAGGTCACTGATTTATAAATATTCCTTTCATCTCTTTGCGGTATTTCATGCCAGGTCCATTTCGTGTTTCGGGTGTGAGGTGGGGCAGGGGGCGGGGGGGGGGGGGGGGGGGTGGAGGGAATAATTGCTCTTCAGGCTCAGAGAGAAAATTCTATTAAATTTAGGAATTATTCATTTGGAAAATCTGTACACTCCAGTAAAAGAACGATGCAAGTTGCTGACAATCATGCGTAGAAGCTCCTGCTGTTATCACCAAGGCTGCTGCAATCAGGGTTATTATAGAACTGTCTTGGAACTTGATGGCAAAGCACTAATTCTCGTAAACCCGCCGTGTCTCCAACAATCTGCAAGCCGCGCTTTTCCCGCAGTCTGCTTTTTTTTTACGGAGGCGCTCCCAAAGATTAATGACTATCCTCCCTGCATTGACCAAAATCTCACAGTACATTACTAATCTTGGAGCCGATTTTACAGATGTCAGTAGCTAATCTGTGCATTTAAAATTAAATTGCGGGGCCCTCTGTGTCCTCAAAATGCTGAGGCAGCGATTCATGAACATGCTGCAACACAAGGAAAAAGTCTGCAAAGGGCTAATTAGCCTGCGGAATAAATTATTTGGTTGGAAAACTTTTTGCCTGTCTTGCGAATCTGGAACTGGATAGATTTCGACCTCTTGTACCATTTTCCGCATTGGTGTAAAAACATGTATCACGCCCTGTGCGCCACACAGAGACAAACCATTCGGCCCAACTGACCTGTGCTGGCCATGAGTTTGGCCTGCACCTCTTCATTTCACCCTGCCAGCATAAACTTCTTCATAGAGACAGAGAACATAGAAAATAGGAGCAGGAGGCGGCCATTCGGCCCTTCTAGCCTGCTCCGCCATTCATTATGATCATGGCTGATCATCCAACTCAATAGCTTAATCCCACCTTCCCCCCATATCCTTTGATCCCCTTCACCCTCAGTGCTATATCTAACTACTTCTTGAAAACATGCAATGGTTTGGCCTCACCTGCTTCCTGTGGTAACGGATTCCACAGGCCGACCATTCTCTGGGTGAAGAACTTTCTCCTCAGCTCTATCCTTTTTGAATAAATTTAGAGTACCCAATTCTTTTTTTCCAATTAAGGGGCAATTTATTTTGGCCAATCCACCTACCCTGCACATCTTTGGGTTGTGGGGGTGAGACCCACGTAAACACGGGGAGAATGTGCAAACTCCACACGGACAGTGACCTGAGCTCGGGATCAAACCCGGATCCTGAGAGCCGTGAGGCAGCAGTGCTAACCACTGCACTACCGTACCCCCCGCCCCCAATTCCTCATCCCTATCCTAAATGATCTATCCCATATCCTCTGGTTCCGGACACACCCACCATCGGGAACATCCTTCCTGCATCTACCCTGTCCAGTCCTGTCAGAATTTTATAGGTTTCTATGTGATCCCCCCCCTCTAATTCTACTGAACTCCAACGAATACAATCCTAATCGATTCAATCTCTCCTCGTACGACAGTCCTGCCATCCCAGTAATTAGTCTAATCAATACCCAAACCCTCCTGTCCTTCCCCTCCTCCTGTCCTGCCTCCCCCGGTTTAACCCCTTCGTTCCCTCCTTCCCGCCCCTCCCCCTCGCTCTGCTGACACCTCAATCCTCCTTGAAGAAGTCGATGGCAACCCGGTAGCACAGTGGTTAGCACTGTTGCTTCACAGCTCCAGGGTCCCAGGTTCGATTCCTGGCGTGGGTCACTGTCTGTGCAGTCTGCACGTTCTCGCCGTGTCTTTCCACCGGGTGCTCCGGTTTCCTCCCACAGTCCAAAGATGTGCAGGTTAGGTGGATTGGCCATCCTAAATTGCCCTTAGTGTCCCGTTGGGTGGGGTTGCTGGGTTGCGGGGATGGGGTGGAGGTGTGGGCTTAAGTGGGGTGCACTTTCCAAGGGCCGGTGCAGACTCGATGGGCCGAATGGCTTCCTTCTGCACTGTAAATTCAATGATTCTAAGTCTCCACGCCGGACTGTCTGTAATGTGTCCATCAAGAAGCTCAAGAAACAGTAGCTCATCTTTCAACAGGACACTTTACAGCCTACTGGCCTTAACAGTCACTTCAACAGTTTTAAATTGCAACCCCTGCCACCATTTTGGTTCCTTCCACTCTGTGGGTTTCTTTTTCTCCTCTCTCTTACTTTTTTTTGTTTGCTTTCAAACCTGCAGCATTGGCAATGTTTGCTTTGCCCAACTTGCGAGTCCGGTCCTGGAATCTTCCCTCTGCTCTCCCACGCTGTGTCCACGCTTTTCCCGTCAACGGTCTTTGCCTCAGCGGGGGTGTTTTTGGCCGCAATTCTCGTCGCCGGTTTTCCCTTTTGTTGTCTTCTCGATGTGTGCCACAGAGAGGTGCACGGGTGCCACACGCTTGGTTTTCTCACAAACGCGATGAGCGGTTTTTTTCACGGATGTTGCCCCCACAATCTAAAATGGACAACAGCGGGCAACAATCTGCTGACGTCACTCCAGATCACGTGACCTTCCACCAGCCCCAGGGCGAATTTTCTGGTACATATGTATGACAAAGGAAGGTCAAGCGGTGCAGTGAAGAGTGTCCTGCCTCTGAGCCAGGAGCACTGTGTTCGAGTCCCGCCCCGGGACTTAATGGCCAAAGAAGGTGTGTTCGTAATGTGGCCAAACAGGTTGAATATCGACCTGCAAACATTGCATACGCCCGTCAATGGCAGGCGGTAAGAGTGGGAGAGATTCCTGGTCAGCCATGGGGTGGAAAGAATGTTGGCATGGCACCCTGGACTCCCTGAGATTTTTGTTTTGTTATTCTTTTATGGGACGTGGGCGTCGCTCGCTAAGGCAGCACTTAATAATAATAATAATCGCTTATTGTCACAAGTCGGCTTCAATGAAGTTACTGTGAAAAGCCCCTAGTCGCCACATTCCGGCACCTGTTCGGGGAGGCCAGTACGGGAATTGAACCCGCGCTGCTGGTCTTGTTCTGCATTACAAGCCAGCTGTTTAGCCCACCCTGCTAAACCAGCCCCACAATTATTGCCTATCCCTAGTGAACTGTAACACACCACCACCATGTATATTGAATACTGTGTCCATCACTTCAGATAGGAACTGAAGGGCGTGGGTTTCCTCCAGGCGCTCCGGGACCTGCCACAATTCCCGAAAGACGTGCTTTTTAGGGGAATTGGACATAATAATAATAATCGCTTGTTGTCACAAGTAGGCTTTAATGAAGTTACTGTGAAAAGCCCCTAGTCGCCACATTCCGGCACCTGTTCGGGGAGGCCAGTACGGGAATTGATCCCGCGCTGCTGGCCTTGTTCTGCATTACAAGCCAGCTGTTTAGCCCACTGTGCTAAACCAGCCACATTTCTGAATTGTCTCTGTGTACCTCAACAATGTGGCGATGAGGGGTTTTCACAGTAACGTCATTGCTGTGTTAATGTAAGCCTACATGTGACAGGAATAAAGATTATTATTATTATTATAAATTGGGAGACAACTGGAAAATGGTAAGAGGTGATCCATGGCTAGGGGGATCTGTGCACACATTAAGAAAGCAGTCTTACTGGTTGAAAATATAATAGGAAGGAGCGTGCTTGTGATCCCGTTTCCCCTGGGACATCTCACTGCCTCCAACCCCCTGTCCCTCAACTACCACTTCCATTGTGTCAGCCGCCAGCAACACCTCATTGCTATTAGGGCCCACTTAGTGCTGTTGGAACCCTTTTCCCCCCTTCCCAAACTGCTTGGACTTCCGTCCACAATACTAGCCAGTTCCCAGGACCCTGCTCCCAGTGATATCAAGACCTTAGCAATGTTACTGCCAGAACCCTCCTCCACAGTACTGCCCTCCCTCTGCTCCCATATCCTGAGACCTAGATATCACCTCCACCTACCCCCCACCCCCCGCCCACCCTCCGCCCCCGTTGTCCTCTGAGGGGAGAGGTGGTGGTGTAGTGGCAATGTTGCTAGTCCAGGCATCCAGAAACTCAGAAGCTGTGCGTTCAAATCCCGCCACGGCAAATGGTGGAATTTAAGTTCAATTAATGAATAAAATCTGGAGGGCGGCGCAGTGGTGGAGTGGTTAGCACTGCTGCCTCACGGCGCTGAGGACCTTGGAAACCAGCGCAATACTATGTGTGCTATGTTTGAATCCACAGCTGCAGACAAGGGGCTGGATTCTCCGATTTAGCGGCCAGCGTGGGAACTGTCGCGTTTTACGGTGCCACAATCGCGCAGAACCCTCACCGATACTGGCTCCAGTGAGGGGCTAGCCTCTCACTGCTAGCAGTGGCGCCGGGTAAAACTCCCAGCTCCCGCGGCGAAAACGGCTGGAGAATGGCCGGCACCGTGGCCACGCATGTGACGCTGGCGACCTGCAGCGCTCGCGCCGTACAATATGGCGGCGGCGGTGCGCGGACCGACCTTCCAAATACTGCCCCCCCTGGCCATCTCCCATGGCGCTCGCGGAAGGCTCCCCGGCCAGCAGCACGGCTCGCGGCTGACTGTGGCGGCGCTGGACGCAGCCCGCGGCCGCCGGGCCGGGATCCCGACCGCTGAAACCACACGTCCCCCGTGCAGTTGGGAACTTGGTCCACTGGGGGCGGAGCATCGGGGGAGGGCCTTCCGTTGACGCGCCAACGGCATTCCAACGGCGTGCGGCGCGCGACGTGATGACGCCATTTTGGAGGGGGCGGAGAATAGAAAACCAGTATCAAATTGGCTCCCCCCCCCCACCATTTGTTTGTCAGAATGGATTCTCCGCCCGATCGCCGATTACGAAATCAGCAGCGGCAATAGAGAATCCCACTCAAGAAGTTTCTTACATAACTTAATGGGTTCATCTTGTGCTCAAATTCACCTTTGAAATCGAGCAGTCAAATGAAATCCCTTTCCCCGATGTGCTAGCTGAGAAATCTGCTGATGGGTTCTCTACTGCTATCCACCCTGAGCCTATCCTCACTGGTCAGTATTCGCGTTGGGATTCCTCCAGTTCCATGCGTCAAATGATTAGCCGTATTGCTACCCTGATCAGATCATTGCTCGCTGTATATCACTGAAATCCATGAATGAGCCTGAAGCCGTCACTTTCGGTTTTGAAAAGTGCCCGTCTACCTGAGATTACCCTGGAAGGCTCAGGTGTCTCAAAAAAGTAGAGCAACGGGTGAAGGTAGCCTTTGCACGCCGCTGCTATGCAATGCAATGCTCCTGAATGTCGCCTCTAACAGGAAGCTGCTGCCAAGTCAAAAAGATATTCTGCCGATCACACAAATGAACAATGCGGTATTTGAATTTCAATGCCGGTGTGATGTTGTGCATAGAATCATAGAACTTACAGTGCAGAAGGAGGCCATTCGGCCCATCGAGTCTGCACGGCTCTTGGAAGGAGCACCCTACCTAAGCCCACACCTCCCCGTAACCCAGTAACCCCACCTAAACTTTTTGGACACTAAGGGGCAATTTAGCATGGCCAATCCAGCTAACCTGCACTTCTTTGGACTTGTGGGAGGAAATCGGAGCACCCGGAGGAAACCCACGCAGACACGGGGAGGACGTGCAGACTCCACACAGACAGTGACCCGAGGCTGGAAATGAACCCGGGTCCTTGGCGCTGTGAGGCAGCAGTGCTAGCCACTGTGCCGCCGTGCCGCCCTCCGTGGCTCTACACTACGATCTGAGCATCATCGCATTTACCCGTGGGTTCTGATGCTTTATTTCTCAATGTTTGCGTGTACAGAATGGAAACACTTCTGATTTAATTCCAAAGTGTTGTTGAAAACTGATGAGATATTGACTAAGGCATATGAAAAAGACCTTTACTGTGCTTTCTGCTTTCAGTTACACACTGTATAGGATTTCTGTCAGTTTAGGGTGGCCGGCTCTTCTTTGAAGAATAGCCCCTGGAATAACAATAAATTCAAAGGATTTAAGAATCAAATGAGCAAAAATGGACCAAAGTCTGTGTGCGGGAAGAGATGAGTGTCAGAATTGTCAGCCAGAAATGTGATAGTCTGCAATAAATCCAATTGGGAATTTAGGAAAAACTTCATTACTCAGAGCGTGTTTCGATTGTGGGGCTGGCTCACACATGGAGGAGTTGCGGTGAATCAGATCAATATATTTAAGATAAACATTGAAACAGAAAATAGAAGCCCATTCGGCCCTTCGAGCCTGCTCCGCCATTCATTATGATCATGGCTGATCATCATGTTCAATACCCTGATCCCGCCTTCCCCCTGTATCCCTTGATCCCTTCAGCCCCAAGAGCTGTATCTAATTCCTTCTTGAAATTACGGATGTTTTGGCCTCAACTACTTCCTGTGGCAGCGAATTCCACAGATTCACCCCTCTCTGGGTGAAGAAATTTCTCATCCCAACAATTGACACACGGGGCTCTGTCCTTAGCCGACAGAAGGAACATGTCCAGACTTTATTCCTTTCTCAACAAAACAGAAGCTTGGGAACAGTCCTTCCCCTGTTTCATTCCCCAGGGTGAATGCCTTGACCCATCAGAGTCGACCTACCCAGTTTGAATTTGAAAAAAAAAAGCTGGGCAAAAAAAAAAAACCTCCGTCGTTCAGAGACTATTGGCCAACTTTTGTGAGGGCCACGAAGAATCCAGCACACGTTTGCAGAGTCAAACAGAAAGTAACTTAATTGACAACAATATGTACACTGCAGCAGAAGTTCACCACTGCTTCCTTCGCTAGCTGGTATCACACTTGCCAGCTCTATTTATACAGCTGCAACTACTAGTGAGTACCCCAACCCCCTCATTGAGGGAGCGTATACTCCTCAAGAGTCATGGGATAACCAATTGTCCCCAGCCAATAGGATTCGGGCAGGTTATAACATCAACTAATCAGCACTCATGCAGTATAAATTATTGTTCCCCTGTTGCCGTTGGGAATTTCTTGAAAGTTATTCTGATGCAAGATCAAAAGCTTTGATAACTTGTGGCTTTTTTTCAACAATGCAAATGAGGCTACGTGACGTGCGAACTGATTATTTTGAAACTGAGGTGGAGAGACTTTTGTTCATCAATGGTACTTATGATCAAATTGATTGGTGGGACAGGTTCAAGGGGCTGAATGGCCAAATGCTTCTTTGTTCAATGCACAACCATCTGGACTGCTGTTCTGCTCTGCTGTGGGAATTTGTGCTCTAAACAAATGTATTTAAATGGTTATAATTCTATGCATTGTACTTCTATGCATTTTAAATTAGCCTCATATATACCAGCCAAATGAATGCTGTCACTTTAATAAATGATCTCCGTATATTTACCAGTGTGTTGGCAGCCGTAAGCCTCTATTTGCACTCTGTGAGATTAAACTGGAATTTGTAGTTGGCGAACATCCATCTGTATAACCTTGGACTATTGTTCGCTGTGCGACATTTATCCATGTAGAAATTGAAATAGGACCTTATTATATTTAGGAACACATGAATATGCTCATATAAAATTCCTTCCTCCATTAACGGAGCAAATAACCAGTACCGCACTGCAAAATCGATAGGTCACCATTCCAGAGTTAGGAGTTGTTATATTGATATAGCACACACATACACAGACGTGGATATGCACTAACACAGAAACACGCACACATACATAGAAGCACATACACATGTACTCACAAATACACACACGCATGAACACCTGCACACATAAATACCTGCCAATAGCAGTCTCTATTTTTAAGCAGCATTCGTAGAATCCCTACAGTGCAGAAGGAGGCCATTCGGCCCATCGAGTCTACACCGACCCTCTGAAAGAGCGCTCCACCTGGGCCCACTCCCCCGCTCTGTAACCTCATAACCCCACCTAACTGTTGAAAACTAAGGGACAATTGATTCCGGCCAATCCACCTAACCTGCAGATCTTTGGGAGGAAACCAAAGCATCCGGAGGAAACGCACGCAGACATGGAGAGAATGTGCAAACTTAGCACACACCATCACCCAAAGTTGGAATTGAACCCTGGTCTCTGGTTCTGTGAGGCAACAGTGCTAACCACTGGGCCACCCATGAGCCCCATATTGATTCATAAAATCATAGATTCCCTATAGATGCCCTCTGAAAGAGCACCCTGCCTAGGCCCATACCCACCCTATCCCCGTAACCCCCCACGTAATCTTTGGACACTAAGGAGCAATTTAGCATTGCCAAACCACTTACCCTACACGTCTTTGGAGTGTGGGAGGAATCTTGAGCACCCAGACGAAACCCACGCAGACACAGTGGTGCAGTGGTTAGCACTGCTGCCTCACAGCGCCGGGGACCCGGGTCACTGTCCGTGTGGAGTTTGCACATTCTCTCCGTGTCTGCGTGGGTCTCACCCCCACAACCCAAAGATGTGCAGGGTAGATGAATTGGCCACGCTAAATTGCCCCTTAATTGGGAAAAAAAGGGGCGGGGTTCTCCGACCCCCGCCAGGCCGGAGAATCGCAGGCGGGGGGCGGCGTGAACCCCGCCCCTGCCACCCCGCGCCGGCTGCCGAATTCTCGGACGCCGGTTTTTTGGCGGGGGCGGGGATCGCGCCGCGCCGGTCGGGGGCCGTTGGCAGCGGCCCCCCCCCCCCCGGCGATTCTCCGCTCCGCGATGGGCCGAGTGGCCGCCCGTTTCCGGGCACTCCCGCCGGCGTAAGTTACACGAGGTTTGTACCGGCGAGACCTGGCTCTGAGGGCGGCCTGCGGAGTCTTCGGGGGCGGGATATGGCCCTGGGGGGGGGGGGGGGGGGGGGGTTGCCACGGTGGGCTGGCCGGCGATCGGGACCCAGCGATCTGCGGGCGGGCCTGTGCCATGGGGGCACTCTTTCTCGCTGAGACGGCCGCTGTAAAGCTCCGCCATGCTCCTGCGCATGCGCCAACTCGCGCCGGCGGGCGGAGGCACTTCAGTGCCGGTTGGCGCGGCGCCGTTTGGCGCGCTGCCAATCACTCCAGCGCCGGCCTAGCCTCCGAAGGTGCGAAGGATTCCGCACCTTCCGGGCGGCCCGAGACCGGAGTGATTCACGCCACTCATTGGCGACGGTACAGCCCGCCTGCCGGATACCGGAGAATCCCGCCCAACAATTGGCTACTCTAAATTTATATTTAAAAAAATAATTTTACCTACTCTCTGCTTGGGTCGTGAGGTCTTCCCATGATGGATACAATATGAGTTGGCATGGTAGGTGTAAAGGCAGAGGGTGGTGGGTGGGGGGGGGGGAACATGGGTTGATATAAGTTAGCACCAAGTTGGCACAGGCAAAATAATGGGCCATGGAGGGCAGGTGTAGGTCAGCATGGAGGGTATGACCAGCTGTGGTGGTGCGTGCAGGGCACAAGGTGGCATGGGTTGGCATGGATGGGGCGTGAGGTATGTGTGTTGCGGTGTTAGGGCTGAGGGCTGGAGCCACGTTTTACTGTTCAATGTTTATTTATAGGCCCCAAATCTGGCCTGCCACCCACCCCGCTACCACACCCGATTGCCTCCTCACTTCTTCACGGGCCGCCTGCCCCAACTCCTATTCGAGCCCACCCCGAACAGATAATCCAATGTCCAGGTGGCCATTTTTAAGAATTGGGTTTGCGGAGCTGATAATTCTCCCAATTCTGCGCAACCGGCGGGGGAGTGAAAATCGGGTTCGGCATCTCAGCATCTACCCTGACAGGTCCCCTCAGACTGCCATGTGTGGATAGCCTCCCATTCTTCCAAACGCCAATGGGTTCAAGCCCAATCTGCTGAATCTTTCCTCATAAAACAAACCCCTTCATCTCAGGGGTCATCCGAGGGAACGTTCTCTGAACTGCTTCTGTAGCCACCTGGGATGGCCACTTACAACCAGGAACAGAGAAACTCGCAAAGCATGACGGGTAAAATGGACAAGGCAAGATTCAGGCAGGCTCAGAACCTGAAATGTATATTTGCAAGCAAGGAGTCCAGACGGTATCGAAACTCCGACCAATTAGCATTTTGATGGACCGATTAGCATTTGATGGCCCATCTCCACCAAGACAAAGGACTGGTACTCGAGCGACCGGTACAGTCCTAGACATTTCGGCGCCACTCCCTGTTCTAGGGAAGCGTAAACAACAGGGTCAGTGACCGCTTGGGACACGCCCATTTATTGGTTAGAAATCGAACATAGTGATCAGGGATCACCCAATTAGTGGGGTCCAAACTGAAGGACCGCCCAAAAGAGCGCGAAAACCCCCAAGCATAAGAAGAGAGTCCGCCATGTGTTCGGCCTCTCTTGGTCCTGGCGCCCCGGCTACGTCTGTTTCCAGGTGCAGCACCACCAGACGCACGTCCAAGTTCAACGCCCGCTACCAGACGGATGAGCCCAGCTGAGCAGTAGTTACTTCTCCAGACCCGATAGACACAGATTCGAAAAACGGCCCCTGTTCTGACCTAAGCCGGGTGCCCGAAGTTAAGTACAGGTTGTCATAGTCGATAGGTGTAGTTAACTAGTAGTGTTTATGTTGCATGACTAATTGTGTGTAAATAAAGTACCCTTGACCTTGAACTAACTAACTGGTGTTTGGCTCTTTGATCGATAGCCGGTTGAACCTTGTGGTGGTATCATTGATACCTGGCGACTCTGAGCAATATAATATAGATATCAAAGAAAGGGCTAACCCACTGATTGCCGTAGTTGGAGCAGAGCCACAGACAAGGCAACACTTCCAAAGCAAATAAGTCCCTCCTGAAGACTACTTGAGGCTGCCTCGCAGTGCTGCACTAAACTGGGTTTCTGTGCTTAAAGACTCTGGAATAGTCTCAAGCCCACAACTTTCTATTTCAGTGCACTACCTGTTACAACGCCGATCCTTGAAGCTGGGGTGTGGGTACTGACCACTCCCAGAAACACACCTCACATCCCATCCATGCCAACCCATGCCACCTCATGTTCTGTACCCATGTCTCCACCCCCCACCCTCCACATGTGGAATCTATTAAAACAGGCCCACAAAAGAAGATCAGAACCAAACACCTAAGTAATTGTGAATATCATAAACAAAACCAGATAACAGCAGCGATTATGATCTGTAAACCCATCTCAGAGTATAACTAATGATTGAAAACTGCCTCACCTTGACTGTTCAAATTTATGATCGCATCTTTATAGATTAGAATCCTGTCTCGCACGCATTCTTTGGGATAAGGCAGCTAATCATCCTGTCACTGACTCAACTCTTGACTACATTTGATCCAGCCACTTAGATGCTGAGTCAGAATTAGGTGCAGCAATCGAGGCAGTTCTCTACTTCTAAAGACTATTTTAGAGTGCCCAATTGTTTTTTCCCAATTAAGGGGCAATTTAGCATGGCCAATCCACCTACCCTGCACAGCTTTGGGTTGTGGGGGTGAGACCCACGCAGGCACGGGGAGAATGTGCAAACTCCACACGGACAGTGATCCGGGGCCGGGATCGAACCCGGGTCCTCGGTGCCGAGAGGCAGCAGTGCTTACACTGCGCCACCGTGCAGCCCAATCCTGAGCTTTATTAATAGGGTCATAGAATATAAGAGCAAGGAGGTTATGCTGAATTTATAAGACTAGTTAAACATTAGCTGGAACATTATGTACAGTTCTGGGAGCCACACTATAGGAAGGATGTGAACGTGTTGGAGAGAGCGCAGAAGAGGTTTACAAGAATGGTTCCAGGGATGGGAAATTTCACTTGTGAGGGTAGATTGGAGAGGTTGGGAGTGTTTCCCTTGGAGAGAAGAAGGCCAAGAGGAGATTTGATAGAGATGTGAAAAATCATGAGAGGACTGGACAGAGTAGACGGGGAGAAACTGTTCCTACTCGTAAAATGATCAAGAACGAGAATTCACAGACTTTCTTTTTTATAAATTTAGAGTATTCAATTAATTTTTTCCAATTAAGGGGCAGTTTAGTGTGGCCAATCCACCTAACCTTGCACATCTTTTTGGGTTGTGGGGGCGAAACCCACGCAAACACGGGGAGAATGTGCAAACTCCACACGGACAGTGACCCAGAGCCGGGATCGAACCTGGGACCTCGGCGCCGTGAGGCAGCAGTGCTAACACACTGCATTTTTCCTGATGAGCAAAATTGTCAGCAAAATGTCTCCTTTTTCAGCAATAGATTGTTATTGTTTGTACCGTTAGCAAGAACAACACCTTAAATACTGTCACAGCGCAAAATTGTATTGCCAATACATTGCTGCCATTTGGACATCACTGAGTTGATTCTATTGCCTGGGTACAGTGCTGTGCGATATCACATGTTGCACTTGTACAATAATAATCTTTATTGTCACAAATAGGCTTACATTCACACTGCAATGAAGTTACTGTGAAAAGCCCCTAGTCGCTACATTCCGACGCCTGTTCGGGTACACGGAGGGAGAATACAGAATGTCCAATTCACCTAACGAGCCCGTCTTTCGAGACTTGTGGGCATAAACCGGAGCACCCGGAGGAAACCCATGCAGACACGGGGAGACCGTGCAGACTCCGCACAGACAGTGACCCAAGCCGGAAATCGAACCTGGGACCCTGGCGCTGTGAAGCCACAGTGCTAACCACTGTGCTACCGTGCCGCCCTGCTACTGTATCACCACCTACTATTTGCTGTTTAAATGGAGGTGCAAACTTGCCTATTAAAATGGATTAATGCACAGCTTAAAATAACTGGGGAACTTTGTATAAATGCATTGTGTCTGTCTGATAGACATCGAGCATTGTAATTTCCTGTCTGATGTTTGCCTTCACAGATAATCTTTGGAACACGCTTTCCGCGTTTGCCAATTTAAAAAGTAAAATAGTTTCATTCAGAATAGGTTAGCTTTGGAAAGAAGCCAGGAAATGGGCAGGAATAAGACAGAGAGTGCAGGAGAACATTGCACATGTTTTGGCCTATAATGCTGTATCTGTGCAAAATGGCTCACTTGCACCCCCTGGGGAATGTTAAACCAAATAGCTCCCCAAAAGATTCTTTTGAATTTCAGATTTCAGGCTTTTGACTGAATTTCTCCCAGAGTTTATTCGGGGCAAGATTGTGCAGTGTTCATTTCCGACAATGCGAAGGTGGGACAGTCCCATGATGGAGCAAGCGTTACACTTGCTAGAAGTGACATACATTCATACCCAGGGACTCATTCTCCGCAAACAGAAAGAATATGTTCAATTTTCACACCATTTTTAATTACCAGCAAGCATGGAGTGCCGTTTGTTCCTTGTTACTTTCTCCATGACAACGCTTTGGCCAATCAGAGTTGACTTGCCAACCAATCAACACCCTTTCTCCCATAGTATAAATCGGTGTGGTCATGTGCAATTTGGCATTCTTGCATTTTGCCCTGATGAGTGCAAGACGGAAAACTTTGACAACGTCTTTTTTTTAATGATTTCAGATTTCCTGAATTTACTGCTTATTTTTATGCATGAAGTTATCAAAGAGTTAAGGAGGGTCTGATTTTTTATCAGGGTTTGGGAATATTACTTTTGTTTTATATATAGGTACAGCTTTTAAAGTTTGGGGTCAGATACGATTGTGCATTAACCATTGACTTTGAAAAGAACGCTTTCACTCCTGGTGAAGACTGGGAGAAGATGTTGAAAACTTCCACATTGCGATCCATTGATTTACCAATGATTGAGATTAATGGTAATAAATCAGAGGCTGGGAGGGAGTGAGGTACAGAATCCCCTAATACGTATTGTTGGGAAATAGCAGAAAGACTGATGCAGATTTCAATGACTAATTCTTAAATTCACATTTCAGATTTCTCCAATGGGCACGTAAAAACATGTTTTAATGTAATCAGTGAGAGTTGACGCACGGACAAATGTATCCTCTCTGCACAAGTGGAAAAAGGTGAATTTCGATCAGCTCTGCCCCACCTTGACATTACAGCTTTGCCGCTTGTGTGCAGCCGAGGCCCAGTTGATTCACTTCCAGGGACGTTTTGAAAGAGGAGAAAGAAACTCATCCCTCAATCTTATCTCTGCTTTGTCGGAAGCATTGGAATTGCGAGATGAAAGAAGGTTCACCTCGTTCAATGATGGACAACCTGGGCTAGCGAGTGGGCCGCATAAGCCGGCTTCCTTCATCTCAGTGGGCCGCGTAATTGAAATCAGGGCTTGTTCACTAACAATGACCTCCCATAAATCAGATCAAGTACATTTATTACACACTGAGGACGCGGTCTTCCCAAAAAGGAACAAAGTCCCTTTCCCAACAAAGTTGCAGTGCCGAGAAGCACATGGCTATTCAACACTATTCGCATTGAGTAAGGGGCCTAAGTGGGGGACGCGCGGCCAAGTCCGTATGTAGCCCCGGTTTTTACACTGGGGAGCTCCACTCGCCAGAAGTATATCGCCCCCCTTCCCCTCCACGCTAGACAACCCCAATCGTGCGCACGTACAAAATGGCAGCTTGGCACCACCAGGTTGGCACCAAGGTGGCACTGCCAGGGTACCCAGCAGGCACTAGCAATGCCAGGGTACCACCCTGCCCAAAGGGTATGCAGCTGGGGGCCTCCAATCTCCTTGGGACACCCCCATGAGTGCCATTCTGTCTGTACCCCGTTTGTGGGGACCAGTTTTAAAAAAAATATATATACTTTATTCATAAAATCTCTAATAAACATTACAGAACATTTCGAGTTGTTATGACTGTACATTTCCAACAAAGTTACATATTCACTTAACTTTCTTGCATTCAATTGGGATGACATTCCACACATTTCCCTCTTTACTGTACAATTCTTTCTTAAGTATTTACATCGTCATGTTTCTTTCAATACTTTTGTACATTGGAGCATTAATGACCCAGACCGAGGGGTTTTACATTGTTACCCTCCCCTCGGTGTACATTTGCTGGAAGACCTTACACAGTGGTCTTTCCCCATTGCGCCTTGGCGGCAGCTGCCCCAAGCCTGAGTGCGTCCCTCAGCACGTAGTCCTGGACCTTGGAATGTGCCAGTCTGCAACACTCGGTCGAGGACAGTTCTTTGCACTGGAAGATCAGCAGGTTTTGGGCAGACCAAAGAGCGTCTTTCACCGAGTTGATGACCTTCCAGCAGTAGTTGATGTTTGTCTCTGTGTGTGTCCCTGGAAACAGTCCGTAGAGCACAGAGTCCTGTGTCACAGATCTGCTCGGGATGAACCTTGACAAATACCACTGCATCTCTCTCCAGGCCTTCTTTGCAAAGGCACATTCCACAAGGAGATGGGCAACCAGTACTGAACGGCACTCGCCCAAGGTCGCCGAGGCGAAGGGAGCGAATCCCAAAGCCTCAGGTACCTCGGGAATCTGCATATTACAATGAGGCTTACTGCCTCATTCTGATATGCAGATTCCCCAAAACGTGATCCTGCCCATTGTGGGCGGGATTCTCCTTGCAACACCTCTTAAGATTGCGTTGAATCTCACGAGGCGTGTGAGCCTAGGTGGATCCCAGGAGGGGGTCTCCCAGCTTTCACCGGCCACGCTGCGCCGGAACATCATGCCCTGAATTGGTCATAACAAGTGATAGAAAACCCTTAATCATTTATATATTAATAGAACTACCATTAACTTCAAGTGATGAAATCAAAAGAAATGTTTATACTTTGGACACAGAGGGAGTGCACAGCACTCATAGTCAAAGTTGTGAGTAATCAGCACCCCCCTCACTTCACTCACCCTCGCCTTTGTCATAATGCACATAATGAAGTAAAGACAGGCAGTGACAGACACCCAGGTTAGCCAATCAACACACAGGACAGAACACAACCAATCACCAGACAGAACACTAGAGGGGGGCTTCCTACTATAAAACACACGAGGCATCAGCACTCCGCCTCTTTCCACTGGTGACAACTGTAGTGACAGTCAGGGTGTACATATATAATTTAGCACCTTCTACATGTGGATCAGAGCTAGTCTGGTCTAGTTAGTTAGAGTTAGCACACTTAGAGTAGTAGAGCGTCGACCCACAGCAAGTTATGTGCATTGTTACAGAAGTTCAATAAAACGTATTGAACCAACGTCGAAGTTTGGTGTCTGCTTTCCAGTCCAACTGCATCCAGTTGCAGCCCGTGTTACCCCAGGGTGAATAACACGACAGCCTTAAGGGTGAATAACTTCAGTCACACCTTCTTATGTAAATTGTTCCTCTCAAGACTTCTACATTTACCACGTCATGACCCAAATTACTCATATTCTGCATTCCAAAATTGCCCCTTTTAATAAATTCATTCACGTGTTGTGAAGACCACCATCTGGGCCAGTCTTTATCGCCCACCCTCAACTGCCCTTGAGAAGGTGGTGGTGAGCTGCCGCCTTGATCCGCTGCAGTCCCTGTGGTGTAGGTTCACCCTCAGCGCTGTGAGGGAGGGATTTCCAGGATTTGGACCCAGCGACGGTGAAGGAACGGCCGATGTATTTCCAAGTCAGGATGATGTGCAACTTGATGGGGAACTTGAAGGTGGTTCTATCTCCCTGCTGCCCTTTTCCTTCTAGGTGGTAAAGTTTGCAGGTTGGGGAGGCGCTGTTATGGAATTAAAACAGTGATACATATACATTCTAAGTACATTTGCTAATGGACTAACAAAGATAGTGTAATAATCATTTTCCCCCCCCCCCCATTATTTAATGGCACATTTTGGAAACACTCTCCGTACTGTTATTTTAAGTGTTTATTAGTGTTGTAACAGTCCCGTTCACAAAGTGTCAACATTTGCAATGTGGGTATTGAAACTGTTGCTTGCAGATGTTGTCAGCTGTTCTGGCAACAGTTACAGAACATTTCGACTGACCTCAATTAACTTCTGTATCGAAAATTAGTTTTTGTTTTCCCACCAGCCTGATGCTCAAATTGCCGATGACAACACAGTCCGGCGGGACTGTTCCCGGTGTTCAACTTGCACGTTTACTTGCTCGCATGCACAGCTTGGTGAGTTTTGTATTCATTAACGTGAGGAACGATAGTGTTGGAAATGCTGAGTACAATTCCTAACTTTGCTCACCAGGAGACACTGCAGCCATGAGCCCACCTGAGGTTGGAAGGCTGCAACTCACCAAGGCTCTCTTAAACCCGTGACCTCACCCACCTGGAAGGCACGGTAGCACAGTGGTTAGCACTGTTGCTTCACAGCTCCAGGGTCCCAGCTTCGATTCCCGGCTTGGGTTACTGTCTGTGTGGAGTCTGCACGTTCTCCCCGTGTCTGCGTGGGTTTCCTCCGGGGGCTCCGGTTTCCGCCCACAGTCCAAAGATGTGCAGGTTAGGTGGATTGGCCAGGCTAAATTGTCCCTTGGTGCCCAAAAGGTTAGGGTGGGGTTACTGGGTTACAGGGATAGGATGGAGGCGTGGGCTTGGGCGGGGTGCTCTTTCCAAGGGCCGGTGCAGACTCTTTGGGCCGAATGGCCACCTTCTGCACTGTAAATCCTATGAATGCGACAATTGTAGACGTGTCAGGTTCTCAAACACTTTGACAATCCAAGAACTTGCAACAAACAAGACTGTATTGACCAGCTGAGCAGCTACACCATGCTTGTACTCTTCCCGCTCTCCGGGGAGAACTCCCACGCTCCCGACAAGTGACCCTGTTTCGCAGCCGTGACATCCCATAACCACTCGCTCGACAACAATGATCTGGCTGAGGGATAAATATTATCCAGGGCAACAATAAAAAGCACCCACATAAATACTCTTAGCGCAGGAGGAAAATTGGAACATAAATACTCTTGAATGAAGGAAACAACACTGGCCATGATCTCCCGTGGTGTTTCTCCAAGTTAACCGGAGGATTTAGCAGATGTTTGCGAGAGGAGAGAATTCGCAACCGGTAAGAGGTAAAGTTATTCCTGACCGTGCCACCTTCACCTGCAGAAGCAGGCACTGTTGGATTGGGGCATTGCGTTCCTCGAACATTTACATGACAAGCAGATAGATTTTTGTGCTCGGTGTCCTGGCCAACATTCACCCCTCAATCAACATCACAAAAACAGATGATCTGCTCAGTGTCGCGTTGCTGTCTGTGGGAGCTTGCTGTGAGCAAATTGGCTGCCGTGTTTCCAACATCACAACAGCGCCTACACTTCAAAATGTACTTCATTGGCTGTAAAGCACTTTCAGACATCCAGTGGGCGATAGGTGCTACATAAATGCACGGTTTTGCTCTAATTGGCAGGCTATTTGCCAGGAAAAAAGAGGCACTGTATGTCAAAAAGCTAATCATCGCCTGTGTAGCATTTTGGAATGCCTTGAAAGGCACTCTTTAAATAGAAGTCTTTTGTGTGTATGTACTGACAACAGGCAAAACATGCCGTTGCGTGTGAAGCACCTTCAGCTGTTTCGAAGAGTCATGATTAAGCTACTGCATAAAAGTTTTCCAAGGCAGTGTAACATCTGAGAGATTGGCGACCACCAGTTTGAGCAACAGCAAACTATTTATCAGAATAACCACAGCTATGTACAGAGTGCGAGGACGTGCTACCAACGTCTGCAGCTCCAGGATCGATACCCGAACAGGTGCTGGAATGTGACGACTAGGGGACTTTCACAGTAACTTAATTGCAGTTTTAATGTAAGCATACTTGTGACAATAAAAACGATGATGATGATTCAGCCCACAGAAGCTCGCGTACAACCCCTCTATGGCCCGATTGGTCGATCGTGTCACATGATCATTTGAATGCTCGTTCCCCCACCCCTTAAAGGAGCCCGCTACTGCAGGCAATTTTAAAACGCTTCTTATCAATTTGGGGCAATCTTCCCTGGGCTGGGGTTGATGCATGGAAATTATTTGCAGCAACTCCAGGACAGAAGGGATTGTTTTAATATAGTGCATAGGTCGGTGTCCTTTGTATCTGTAAATTAGCTACGCTTAATAAGGGGCATTTTATACGTGCAAATGAGATCATTTAATATTTCGCGGGGGGAAAGGAATATGGCATGCTCTACTATTCTTTTTAAAAAAAATAGATTTAGAGTACCCAATTCATTTTTTTTTCCAATTAAGAGGCAATTTTGCGTAGCCAATCTACCTACCCTGCACACCTTTGTGTTGCGGAGGCAAAACCCACGCAAACACGGGGGGGGGGGATGTGCCAGCTCCACATGGACAGTGACTGATGAGACCTACCATGTGGAATTAGTGAAGTCCTGCGACACTAAAACTCAGTAGAAATTGGATTTAAACTTCTCGGACGCAAACAAGAATCTTTATTGTCTTTATTTGATTACAATTGAGAGAAACTAAAATCTATTCTCAATAAAGTCCGGCTAGCAAAAGGACTTAAAGAGAAGTAACTTATAAACAATTTAACTTTCAAAATAATACAGAAATTGTTTCTTGCTTATAGCAAAACAGCTTGCATTTGCTTCAAGAGTTAGAGTGGAAAAGTGAAAATATGAAAATAAGGATAGCGAATAGTTAGATTAAAGAATAGAATGATCCTGGATAAAGATGGCCATACAGACCATCATGTTTAAGGAGAATCTTATCAGACTTTAGGCATCTATCTACACCTCTATGTCGTCCTAATTGGTTTGGGTTAGAATCAAACATATTTGATTTGATGGTTAGCTGTCAATCCTTAATGTGCAACATAAGTTCTGAATGTTTCATGTTTGAATATTTGTGTATGTTATGGAATGCGATTCTGTGCTATTATCAAGACTAGTTTCTCCTGATTTTCTGCTGACTTTGCTTTATCCACATTATGAACAATAGTGCCTTCATGTTGCTATGGTGCCTGCTTCGTCCTTGATCTGATTACTGGTACAGCTCATTTCTTAATGTCAAACTGTCTTTGAAAATATTAGAACAATAGCTTTTTCATCTCTGCTTAGTAAAAATGTTGTTTTTATTTCCAATGAGTTTATGCATGTGTCAGGCTTTTTGTGTCTCTGTTGAAGCTTTGTGTTTTATCATGACCTGAGGTTATGAGTGCTGAAATCCTCATTTTAAATGGGTATTAAAGCTGGGGCTTAATATTTACACTAAATAGCCTTCTTTTACCTATCAGATTTATCAGGAAATAGTTGATTTCTATCAGTGACCCTGAGCCGGGATCGAACCTGGGACTTCAGCGCCGTGAGGCAGCAGTGCTGACCACTGAGCCACCGTGCTGCTGTTACTATTCTTACTAAATTCGTAGGAGAAGGCAGTGGCGTGGTGGCAATGTCACTGAGCTGGTGCTCCAGAGGCTCAGGCTAATTTATCGAAGAAAAGATATCCTTGCCATGGAGGGAGTGCAGCGAAGGTTCACCACACTGATTCCTGAGGTCAGAGGATTGTCGCATGAGGAGAGATTGGGTCGACGGGGCCTGTATGCAGTGGAGTTTTGAAGAATAAGAGGGGATCTCATTGAAATGTATAAAATTATGACAGGGCCGGACAGACTGGATTCAGAGATGTTGGGCGCGATTCTCTGCTCCTGCACCGTTTCAGAGAATCGCCTGGGGCGCCATTTTTACCTGCGACACCGGTCCGACGCCCTCCCGCGATTCACCCCAGCGGCGCAGGACAGAGAATCGGCCGGGACCCCCAAAATGGCGATTCTCCGCTCTCCCGATATTCTCTGGCCCGGATGGGCCGAGCGGCCTGCCCAAAACGACGGCTTCACGCCGGTGCCATCCACACCTGGTCGCTGCCGGCGTGAACACCGCGGGAACGCTGGGGGGGGGCGGCCTGTGGGGGGGCGAGGGGGGTTCCTCCACTGGGGGGGTGGTCTTAGGGGTCTGGCCCGCGATCAGTGCCCACCGATCGGCGCGCCGGCCTCTCTGAAGGAGGACCGCCTTTCCTCCGCTACCCCGCAAGATCGATCCGCCATCTTGCGGGGCGGCCGCGGGGAGGACGTCAACCGCGCATGCGCGGGTTGGCGCTGGTTATCCTGCGCATGCGCGGTTGACATCATTTACGCGGCGCCGGCCCTGTAATTTACGCGCCGCTGCTTTTACGCGGCGCCGAGGCCTGGCGCGCGTAAATGACGTGGCACCGCTCCTAGCCCCCCAGGGGAGCGTGAATCGGGGTCTGGGAACGGCCTCCGACACCGGAGTAAAACACTCCAGTTTTCACTCCGGAGTCGGCACTTAGTCTCCAGATCGGAGAATCGCGCCCCATGTTTCCTCTGGCTGGGAGTGGGGGGGGTCGGGTTTCGAACAAGGGGTCACGGTCTCAGGTTACAGGGTAGACCATTTAGGACCGGGATGCGGAGACATTTTCTCACTCAGAGAGTGGTGAACCTGTGAAATTTTTCATTGGTGGCCAAATCATTGAATATATTTAAGAAGGAAATAGATAGATTTCTAGACTCTAAAGGTGTCAAGGGGTGTGGGGAGAGGGCAGGTGTGTGATGTTGAGACAGAGGATCAGCCATGATTATGTTGACTAGCAGAGCAGGCTCGAAGGGCCGAATGGCCTAATCCTGCTCCAACTTTCTATGTTTCTATGAGACAAGTGGTCAAGTCCCACCACAGCAGTTAGTGTAGAATTTAAATGTAATTAATAATCTTGAATTTTAAAGTTAGTCTCAGTAATCGTGACCATTAAACCATTGTTCATTGACGTTAAAAGGCTCTCTGGCTCGTTAATGTGCATTAGGGAAGGAAATCTGCCATCCTTAGCTGGTCCTGACCGAGCCTTAGGGTGCCGAGGAGGTGCTGTCAGCTATTGAGTGAATTCAGACTGGTAATGCTCCGGGTCCTGATGGGTTCCCAGTGGAATTTTATAAAATGTTTGCAGGATGGTTGGTATCGGTACTGGTGGAGATGTTTGAGGGTTCGATAGCCCCGGGGGTCTCTTCCGGAGACAATGATGCAAGCATCCATTTCACTTCTATTAAAAAAGGATAAGGACCTGGTGGAATGTGGGTTGTACCGCCCGATTTCCCTATTAAATGTGGATGTTAAGATATTGTAAGAAGCCTTACAACACCAGGTTAAAGTTCAACAGGTTTGTTTTGAATCACTAGCTTTCGGAGCGCAGCTCCTTCCTCAGGTGATTGAAGAGGTGGGTTTCACAACCACATATATAGACAAAGTGAATGATGCAAGATGGTAATTTGAATGCGAGTCTTTGCAGGTAATTAAGTCTTTACAGGTCCTGCGACAACGGATGAATGGATATTGCGCGACAATTGCCAGGCAGGAAGGTTCCCTTCCAGTCGGGGAACACTTCAGCAGTCCAGGGCATTCAGCCTCTGATCTTCGGGTAAGCGTTCTCCAAGGCGGCCTGAAGGACGCGTGACAACGCAGATTCACCGAGCAGAAACTGACAGCCAAGTTCCGCACACATGAGTACAGCCTCAACCGGGACCTTGGATTCATGTCGCTTTCCATTCAACCCCCACTATCTAGCCTGGGCTTGTGAAATCCTCCCAACTGTCCTGGTAAGAGGCAATTCACACCTCTTTAACCTGTGATTATCCCACTCTCCAGTTGCTCCGTCTGGACCTGCAATGACTTAATTACCTGCAAAGACTTGCATTCAAAGTATCATCTTGCATCATTGACTTTGTCTATATAAATGTTTCTGGAACCCACCTCTTCATTCACCTGAGGAAGGAGCCACACTCCGGAAGCTAGTGATTCGAAATAAACCTGTTGGACTTTAACCTGGTATTGTAAGACGTCTTACTGTGCTCACCTCAGTCCAACTCCGGCATCTCCACATCATGGCTACGATATTGGACAAGGTGCTAGCGCTAAGGTTGTAAGGCGTGTCTCTCTCACCTTATGGCAGAGGATCAGACGGGGTTCATTAAGGATTGGAGATCGTCTAATGTGTGCCATTTGTTAAATGTGGTGTTGTCCCCATCGGAGGGGACGGAGCAGGAGGTCATTGTTGCACTGGATTCCGAGAAGGCTTTTGATACGGTCGAACGGGGGTATCTGTTTGCGGCGCTGGAGAAGTTTGGGACAGGGCCTAAATTTGTGTCGTGGGTACAGTTGTTATGTAAAGCACTGAAGGCCAGTGTCCACACACGGTATTTTCAGTTGAACAAAGGAATGAGACAGGGGCACCCTACATTCACCCTCTTGTTTGCAATGGTAACACAAACATTGGCCTTTGCCCTGAGGGCTTCAGATAGGTGGAGGGGGATGATGAGGGGGTGGAACCTAGGGGACTGGATTCTCCGTCGGCGGGATCGTCCCTTTCGTCGGCAGCGCACTCACGCCCGCGGATTTCCTGAAGGCGTGGGGGTGCCCACAATGGGAAACCCCATTGACCGGCTGCCAGGACGGAGAACCCCGCTGCCGACGGGAGTGCGCCGCACCAGAAAACGGTCGCGGCGGGACGGAAGATCCAGCCCAGGTTGTCCCTGTACACTAATGATCTACTCCTTTATGCGACAGACCCAATCCCTATAGTGGGCGATATAATGGCGCTGTTGAAGTGTTTTGGCACTTCACCAGGGTACAAGATGAACCTGGAGAAAAGTGAGTGTTTCCCGGACACTCCCCCGGGAGGGGGGGGGGGGGAGGGGCGCCAATCTGGGGGGTGTTGCCGTTCTGCTTAGCGAGTTCCTATTTCAGATATCTAGGGGTTTAGGTGGCTCGGGATGGGTCCATGGCGGAGAGAATTCAGTCGGTCAAGGTGAATTTTTTACCAAGATTTCTGTTCCTATTCCATTGTTTGCCGGTTTTTGTACCAAAGTCCTTTTTTAGGAGAGTCGGGAAATTGATTTTGTCCTTTATTTGGGTGGGCAAAGTGGCGGGGATTCTAACTACAGTCCTTCAGAGGGAGCGGCAGTCATGGGGCTTAGCATTTCCAAGCTTGATATATAATTACTGGGCGGCGAATGCGTTGAAGATGTTGCGGTGGTGTGGGGGTCCAGAGGCTACAAGGGTACGGATGGAGTTGAAATCATGCAGGGGGTCAGGGTTGAGGGCACTAGTGAAGACGTCACTCCCGTTCTCTCCGGTAAAATATTCGGCGAATCCGGTGGTTGCCTCCACCCTGAAGATATGGAGCCAATTTCGGCAACATTTAAATTGGGGCAGAATCGAGGCTGGCTCTGATCTGCACGTGTATGCTGGAGCCTGGGAGGTTGAATGCCACGTCCGGGGGGTTGGGAAGAGAAGGGGTTGGAAGGAATGGGGGATCTGTTTTTGGAGGGACGGTTTGCGAGTTTGGAGGGGTTGTCGGGGAAATTTGGGCTTTCGCGGTCTGACGCGTTCAGATACCTACAAGTTCGGAATTTTGCGAAACGGATCTTTCCGACATTCCCTGTGGCGCCGCCAACCTCGTTGATGGAGAGGGTGCTGCGGGGGTCATTAATTGTGATGTTGTGCAGTGATATAGGAGATGCAGGATCCTGTGGAGCCTCAGCGGCTCACCAACTCTACTGATGTGAGAGCACAATGGGAGGAGGCTGTAATCTGGAACATTATTTTACTTTAATGTGCGTATTATAAATAATATGTCTACGTGTCCCAAAATCTGTAAAATCCCCAAATCCAGCACATGTTGGGTCCTTAGTTTCCACTACCTGTCATTACACATATAATAATCTTTAAAGGCAATCACTGCAACAAAAGCAACTTGTATCGTGTAGCGCCTGCAACTGAGTAAAATATGCAAACGGCTCATTGAACCATTGAAACACTACAATGCAGGGTGCCATTCAGCCCATCGAGTTGCCACCACCCCCCGAATAAGCACTCTACCCTGGCCCACACCCTGCCCTATCCCCATAACCCCATCTAACCTGTGTATCTTTGGACACTAAGGGGCAATTTAGCATGGCCAATCCACCTAACCTGCCCAGCTTTGGACTGTGGGAGGAAACCGGAGCACCCGGAGGAAACCCACACAGACACGGGAAGAATGAGCAAACTCCACACAGTCACGCGAGGCTGGATTTGAATCCGGGTCCCTGGCACTGTGAGGCAGCAGTGCTAACCACTGTGCCACCAGGTCACAGGAGAGTTATCAGACAAAATTTGTCACTGAGGCACATGTTCGGACAGGGAGATAGCCAGAAGAGGTAGTTTTCAAGGAGCAACTTCAAGACAGACAGAGAGGTGGGCAGGTGAAGTGGCTTAGAGAGGGAATTTCAGGGCTTAGGGCCACTGTTCCCCCTATTGTTGGAATGATGAAAGTTGGGGATATGGAAGAGGGCAAAACTGGAGCAACACGGACGTCTCAAAGGATTGCAGGGCTGGATGCGATTACTGAGATAGAGAGAGGCAAGGCCACAGAGGGATTTCAAATAAAGGACAAGAACTTCAAAATTGAGGCGTCACTTAACCGGGAACCAATGTAGGTCAATGAGCTTTTTTCAAAGCATTCTGCTCGAATAAATGTCTGTTTTATTTGACAGAAATGAACACCCTTATCAGCTACGATATTGTACCTAAAACCCAAAATTCTTGATGCTGGCCTGAGAGCATGCCGTAAATTAAACGATCTAGCTAGTACAATCCGCATCCTAGAAGCAGTGAAGGTCAGTGGAACCGATAAATCTTTTTCCACAGTTCTTGTCTGTATGAAAATTTGAAAATAAAAGATGGTGTTGCCTTAATTCGTGGCTGTCAAAGGGGAAACCTTCAGGAATAGATGTTTTCTGACTTAACAGTTCTGAAAGTGCAGCAATTGCTTTTCCCGTTCAAATAGGTGGCAATTAATGATCTATAATTTATTAAAAGCGCATTTTGCAACCCACATCGACGCAAAGGTTCCTAAACATAGAACATGCAATATTAATACTATTCCTGGGGCCTATTTCTGTCATCATATCTACACGAGCCATACGTCGTGAGGCAGCAGTGCTAACCACTGTGCCAGTGTGCCGCCCAAGGCCCTCCCAGCGTCTACGTGCCACACCCCCACAGCCCAGAAATTTGCAGGGTAGGTGAATTGGCCCCTTAACTGAGGAGAGTGTGAAAAGGGAGGTGACCAATGCAGGATTGAGGGTGTTGTACCTAAATGTGCGCAGTAGACGGAACAAGGTAAATGAGCTTGTTGCACACATTGAAATTGGCCGGTACGATGTTGTGGGCATCACAGAGACGTGGCTGCAAGGGGATCAGGGCTGGGATCTAAATCTCCAAGGACATATATGTCCTATCGAAAGGACAGGCAGATGGGCAAAGGGGGCGGGGTTGCATTGTCAGTAAGGAATGAAGTTAAATCGACAGCAAGGACCGATGTAGGATCAGAAGGCATAGAATCTCTGTGGGTAGAGTTGAGGAATCGCAAAGGTAAAAAGACCCTGATGGGATTTATGCACAGGCCCCCGAGCAGTAGTCAGGATGTGGGGCAGAAAATAAATCAGGAGATAGAAAAGGCATGTAAAAAAGGCAATATTGGATTGGATTTGTTTATTGTCACATGTACCGAGGTACAGTGAAAAGTATTTTTCTGCGAGCAGCTCAACAGATCATTAAGTACACGAGAAGAAAAGGGAATAAAAGAAAATACATAATCGAGCAACACAACATATACAATGTAACTACAAAAGCACTGGCAATATTACAATAATCATGGGGGACTTCAATATGCAGGTGGACTGGGAAAATCAGGTTGGTAGTGGATCCCAAGAAAAGGAATTTGTGGCATGTCTAAGAGATGGATTTTTAGAGCAGTTTGTGACAGAACCTACTAGGGAACAGGCAATTCTGGATTTGGTGATGTGTAATGAGGCAGATTTGATTAGGGAACTTAAGGTGAAGGAACCCTAAGGGAACAGTGACCACAATATGATAGAATTTACCCTGCAGTTTGAGAGGGAGAAGCTGCAATCAGATGTAACGGTATTACAATTAAATAAGGGTAACTACAAAGACATGAGGGAGGAGCTGGCCAGAGTTGATTGGAGAAGAAGCCTAACAGGGAAGACGGTGGAACAGCAATGACAGGAGTTTTTGGCGGTTATTAGGGAGGCACAACAGAAGTTCATCCCAAGGAGGAGGAAACATGCTAAGGGGAGGACAAGGCATCCTTAAACAGGCTGACGAGGGATGTCAAGGACAGCATAAAGGCGAAGGAAAAAGCCTACAAAGTGGTGAGGATTAGTGGGAAACCAGAGGATCTGGAAGCCTTTAAAAGCGAGCAGAGGACAACTAAAAAAGCAATAAGAGGTGGAGAAGATGAAGTACGAGTGCAAGCTAGCTAGTAATATAAAGGAAGATAGGACGAGATTTTTTTCAATATATAAAAGGTAAGAGAGAGGCAAAAATAGACATTGGACCACTAGAAAATGTGGCTGGAGAAGTAATAATAAGAAACAAAGAAATGGCAGATGAGTTGAATAGTTACTTTGCATCAGTCTTCACAGAGGAAGACACCAGTGGGATGCCAGAGCTCCAGGAGAACCAGGGGGCAGAGGTGAGTGCAGTGACCATTACTAAGGAGAAGGTTCTGGGGAAACTGAAAGGTCTGAAGGTGGATAAGTCACCTGGACCGGATGGACTACACCCCAGGGTCCTAAAAGAGATAGCTGAGGAAATTGTGGAGGCATTAGTGATGATCTTTCAGGAATCAATGGAGGCAGGAAGGGTCCCAGAGGACTGGAAGGTGGCTAATGTAACACCACTGTTTAAGAAGAGAGGGAGGCAGAAGACGGGAAAAATTGGCCGGTTAGCCTGACTTCGGTCATTGGTAAGATTTTAGAGTCTGTTGTTAAAGATGAGATAGCGAAGCACTTGGAAGTGCATGGTAAAATCGGACTGAGTCAGCACGGCTTTGTCAAAGGGAGGTCATGTCTAACAAATTTGTTAGAGTTCTTTGAGGAGGTAACAAGCAAGTTAAACAAAGGAGAATCAGTGGACGTGATTTATTTAGATTTCCAGAAGGCCTTTGACAAGGTGCCACATAGGAGACTGTGAAATAAGTTAAAAGCCCATGGTGTTAAGGGTAAGATCCTGGCATGGATAGAGGATTGGCAAAGACTGGGAATAAAGAGGTCTTTTTCAGGCTGGCAGCCGGTGACTAGTGGTGTACCTCAGGGGTCTGTTCTGGGACCACAACTTTTTACAATATACATTAATGATCTGGAAGAAGGTACTGAAGGCACTGTTGCTAAGTTTGCAGATGATACAAAGATCTGTAGAGGAACAGGTAGTATTGAGGAAGCAAGAGGGCTGCAAAAGGACTTGGACAAGCTAGGAGAGTGGGCAATGAAGTGGCAAATGAAATACAATGTGGAAAAGTGTGAGGTTATGCACTTTGGAAGGAGGATTCTAGGCATAGACTATTTTCTAAATGGAGAAATGCTTCGGAAAGTAGAAGCACAAAGGGACTTGGGAGTCCTTGTTCACGATTCTCTTAAAGTTAATGTGCGGGTTAAGAAGGCAAATGCAATGTTAGCATTCATGTCAAGAGGGCTAGAATACAAGACCAGGGATGTATTTCTGAGGCTGTACAAGCCTCTGGTCAGATGCCATTTGAAGTATTATGAGCAGTTTTGGACCCCATATCTAAGGAAGGATTAGAAGGACCATATCTAAGGAGGAACACAGACCTCTTCATTCACCTGAGGAAGGAGCAGCGCTCCGAAAGCTAGTGACATCGAAACAAACCTGTTGGACTTTAACCTGGTGTTGTAAGACTTCGTACTGTGCTCACCCCAGTCCAACGCCGGCATCTCCACATTAAGGAAGGATTATCATAGATTATCATAGAATTTACAGTGCAGAAGGAGGCCATTCGGCCCATCGAGTCTGCACCGGCTCTTGCAAAGAGCACCCTACCCAAGGTCAACACCTCCACCCTATCCCCATAATCCAGTAACCCCACCGAACACTAAGGGCAATTTTGGACACTAAGGGCAATTTATCATGGCCAATCCACCTAACCTGCATATCTTTGGACTGTGGGAGGAAACCGGAGCACCCGGAGGAAACCCACGCACACACAGGGAGGATGTGCAGACTCCACACAGACAGTGACCCAAGCCGGAATTGAACCTGGGACCCTGGAGCTGTGAAGCAATTGTGCTAACCGCCATGCTACCGTGCTGCCTGGATGTGCTGGCCTTGGAAAGGGTCCAGAGGAGGTCCACAAGAATGATTCCTGGAATGAAGAACTTGTCGTATGAGGAATGTTTGAGGACTCTGGGTCTGTACTCGTTGGAGTTTCGAAGGATGAGAGGGGATCTTATTGAAACATACAAGATACTGCAAGGCTTGGATAGAGTGGACGTGGAGAGGATGTTTCCACTTGTAGGAAAAACTAGAACTAGAGTACACCATCTCAGATTAAAGGGACAATCCTTTAAAACAGAGATGAGGAGGAATTTTTTCAGCCAGAGGATGGTGAATCTGTGGAACACTTCGCCGCAGAAGGCTGTGGAGGCCAATTCACTGAGTATCTTTAAGACAGAGATAGATAGGTTCTTGATTAATAAGGAGATCAGGGGTTATGGGAGAAGGCAGGAGAATGGGGATGAGAAAATATCAGCCATGATTGAATGGCGGAGCAGACTCGATGGGCCAAGTTGGCTAATTCTGCTCCTATGTCTTATGGTCTTAATCGGGAGTAAAATAATTGGGTACTCTAATATGGGCAGCACGGTAGCATAGTGGTTAGCACAGTTGCTTCACAGCTCCAGGGTCCCAGTTCGATTCCCAGCTTGGGTCACTGTCTGTGCGGAGTCTGCACATCCTCCCCGTGTCTGCGTGGGTTTCCTCCGTGTGCTCCGGTTTCCTCCCACAGTCCAAAGATGTGTAGGTTAGGTGGATTGGCCATGCTAAATTGACGTTCGAGTCCAAAAAGGTTAGTTGGGGTTATTGGATAAGTATTGGATAAGTAATTGGTTATTGGATAAGAGGGGGATAGGTAAGAAGTGTGGGCGCCGGTGCAGATTCGATGGGCCGAATGGCCTCCATCTGCACTGTAAATTCTATGATCTAAATTTATTATTTTTAAAAAGAGGGGCTTTTCACAGTAACTTCATTGCGTTTTAAATGTAAGTCTACTTGTGACAATAAAAAGATTAGGTGAAGGAGGGCCACACACCCATTGCCCACAACACAACATACCGCCCAGCCAGGGCAGGTGACTGGCGCCAGTATCAAACATGGCGGCGTCGCAGAGTGGAACCGGTCAATTCGGCGGAAGTGCGCATGCCCGGTTTGGGCGTGCAAGGTGCGGCGGCGGATACGCGGTGACGTTATGAACGTGACGCGACGGATACGCGGCGACGTCAGTGGACGTGACACGGCGACGCAGCCCTCGCGCTTCTCTCTGTGGTGCCGGCGGCGCTTCTCGTTCAGACTCTCAGCCACCCACCCGCACACAGACACACCCCGGCGGCATGTTCCGAGCGGCGCTCCGGTACAGCAGCACCGGCCTGGCCGCGTGGAGGCGGACAACGGCGGCCCGGCGAGGGCACCCAGCAGCGGGTAAAGTCAAACAGTCCTTCCGCCTTCCCTCCCGGCGCTGCCTCGCTCTCCGAGCCCGGCTTTACCCGGGGAATAACCTCCTCCCCGGGAGGGTGTGAGGGGGACCCCGCGGCGGCGGCCTCGGCCTCTTCTCTCCCGCGGCTTCGGCCTCTTCTCTCCCGTGGCCTGTCCGGCAAAACCCCCCGTGTCCTTGCAATGACCCGCCCGCTACTCGAGGTAGGCTCCGGGCCTAGTGACATTGTGGGAGTGGAGGAGGAGGAGGTGGGGCTAGGAGTGAGTGGAGGAGGAGGGGAGGCTGTGAGGCAGTGGAGAGGGGGGACTGTGAGGGAGTGGAGGAGGAGGGGGACTGTGAGGGAGTGGAGGAGGAGGGGGACTGTGAGGGAGTGGAGGAGGAGGGGGACTGTGAGGGAGTGGAGGAGGAGGGGGACTGTGAGGGAGTGGAGGAGGAGGGGGACTGTGAGGGAGTGGAGGAGGAGGGGGACTGTGAGGGAGTGGAGGAGGAGGGGGACTGTGAGGGAGTGGAGGAGGAGGGGGACTGTGAGGGAGTGCAGGAGGAGGGTGGCTGTGAGGGAGTGCAGGAGGAGGGGGGCTGTGAGGGAGTGCAGGAGGAGGGGGGCTGTGAGGGAGTGGAGAGGGGGGCTGTGAGGGAGTGGAGAGGGGGGCTGTGAGGGAGTGGAGAGGGGGGCTGTGAGGGAGTGGAGAGGGGGGCTGTGAGGGAGTGGAGAGGGGGGCTGTGAGGGAGTGGAGAGGGGGGCTGTGAGGGAGTGGAGGGGGGGGGCTGCGGGAGGAGGAGGGGGGGCTGCGGGAGGAGGAGGGGGGCTGCGGGAGGAGGAGGGGGGCTGCGGGAGGAGGAGGGGGGCTGCGGGAGGAGGAGGGGGGCTGCGGGAGGAGGAGGGGGGGGGCTGCGGGAGGAGGAGGGGGGGGGGCTGCGGGAGGAGGAGGAGGGGGGGCTGCGGGAGGAGGAGGAGGGGGGGCTGCGGGAGGAGGAGGAGGGGGGGCTGCGGGAGGAGGAGGGGGGGCTGCGGGAGGAGGAGGCTGTGAGGGAGTGCAGGAGGAGGGGGTGCTGTGAGTGGAGGGGGACTGAGTGGAGGGGGACTGAGTGGAGGGGGACTGAGTGGAGGGGGACTGAGTGGAGGGGGACTGAGTGGAGGGGGACTGAGTGGAGGGGGACTGAGTGGAGGGGGACTGAGTGGAGGGGGACTGAGTGGAGGGGGACTGAGTGGAGGGGGACTGAGTGGAGGGGGACTGAGTGGAGGGGGACTGAGTGGAGGGGGACTGAGTGGAGGGGGACTGAGTGGAGGGGGACTGAGTGGAGGGGGACTGAGTGGAGGGGGACTGAGTGGAGGGGGACTGAGTGGAGGGGGACTGAGTGGAGGGGGACTGAGTGGAGGGGGACTGAGTGGAGGGGGACTGAGTGGAGGGGGACTGAGTGGAGGGGGACTGAGTGGAGGGGGACTGAGTGGAGGGGGACTGAGTGGAGGGGGACTGAGTGGAGGGGGACTGAGTGGAGGGGGACTGAGTGGAGGGGGACTGAGTGGAGGGGGACTGAGTGGAGGGGGACTGAGTGGAGGGGGACTGAGTGGAGGGGGACTGAGTGGAGGGGGACTGAGTGGAGGGGGACTGAGTGGAGGGGGACTGAGTGGAGGGGGACTGAGTGGAGGGGGGCTGAGTGGAGGGGGGCTGTGAGGGAGTGGAGGAGGAGGGGGGCTGTGAGGGAGTGGAGGAGGAGGGGGGCTGTGAGGGAGTGGAGGAGGAGGGGGGCTGTGAGGGAGTGGAGGAGGAGGGGGGCTGTGAGGGAGTGGAGGAGGAGGGGGGCTGTGAGGGAGTGGAGGAGGAGGGGGCTGTGAGGGAGTGGAGGAGGAGGGGGCTGTGAGGGAGTGGAGGAGGAGGGGGGCTGTGAGGGAGTGGAGGAGGAGGGGGGCTGTGGAGGAGGAGGGGGGCTGTGAGGGACTGCAGGAGGAGGGGGGGCTGTGAGGGACTGCAGGAGGAGGGGGGGCTGTGAGGGACTGCAGGAGGAGGGGGCTGTGAGGGAGTGCAGGAGGAGGGGGGGCTGTGAGGGAGTGCAGGAGGAGGGGGGGCTGTGAGGGAGTGCAGGAGGAGGGGGGCTGTGAGGGAGTGGAGGAGGAGGGGGGCTGTGAGGGAGTGGAGGAGGAGGGGGGCTGTGAGTGGAGGAGGAGGAGGGGGGCTGTGAGTGGAGGAGGAGGAGGGGGGCTGTGAGTGGAGGAGGAGGAGGGGGGCTGTGAGTGGAGGAGGAGGAGGGGGGCTGTGAGTGGAGGAGGAGGAGGGCTGTGAGTGGAGGAGGAGGAGGGCTGTGAGTGGAGGAGGGGGGGGGGGCTGTGAGTGGAGGAGGAGGGGGGGCTGTGAGTGGAGGAGGAGGGGGGGCTGTGAGTGGAGGAGGAGGGGGGGCTGTGAGTGGAGGAGGAGGGGGGGCTGTGAGTGGAGGAGGAGGGGGGGCTGTGAGTGGAGGGGGGTGACTGAGAGTGGAGGGTGGCTGCGGGAGGAGGAAGGGGGCTGTAAGGGAGTGGAGGAGGATGGGGGCTCAAGGACTGGAGGAGGAGGGGGCTGTAAGGGAGTGGAGGAGGAGGGGGGTTTAGGGGGTGCTGGAAGAGGCAGAATAGACCCATCCCATTAAAATCCCTCACTCTGTCCCCTCTGGGTGCATTGCAGTCACTTCCTCCTGTGTTCACAGAAGTTTATAATGAGATAAAATCCAACCCCCTTCTGTGGTTGTGCATTTCTCAATACTAATTAAATTGCAATAGGAAGACGTGCAGGCTGCAAAACTACTGGAGATTTACATACTGTCTTCACTGCAAAATCACATGATATGCCACTTTTTGCATGCACTTATTTCAGATTTGGTGTGACTCCTTGTCTTAATTATTTTCTGTAACTTTTTAATAATTGATTGGATTGCCCCTTCCACCCAAACATCCATTGCAGAAACAGGTATTTGGCGCATTTTTAAAGCAGTTTGATTTGATTTATCTGTGATTATTGGTTGAATTATTGGATGTGCAGTGAAGGATAATTCAAGGTCACTTGTATATACCTAGTTAGGAAGGTCTGTTTGCAGATGTTGCAGGAACTGATTTGGAGCAAAATTGTCAAAATGTGCTTCAATGTATCTTGATGATGGTACACAGGCTACCCCTGTGTGCCCATGGGTTTTGCAGCTGTTCAAAACTCTGGTGCGGCTTTATTTGGAGTATTGCGTGCGATTCTGGTCGCCGCATTATAGGAAGGATGTGGAAGCATTGGAAAGGGTGCAGAGGAGATTTACCAGGATGTTGCCTGGTATGGAGGGAAGATCTTATGAGGGAAGGCTGAGGGACTTGAGGCTGTCTTCGTTAGAGAGAAGAAGGTTAAGAGGTGACTTAATTGAGGCATGCAAGATGATCAGAGGATTAGATAGGGTGGACAGTGAGAGCCTTTTTCCTCGGATGGTGATGAGGGGACATAGCTTTAAATTGAGGGGAGATAGATATAGGACAGATGTAAGAGGTAGGTTCTTTACCCAGAGAGTATTAAGGGCGTGGAATGCCTGCCTGCAACAGTAGTGGACCCGCTAACATTAAGGGCATTTAAATGGTCATTGGATAAACATATGGATGATAAGGGAATAGTGTAGATGGGCTTTAGAGTGGTTTTACAGGTCGGCGCAACATCGAGGGCCGAAGGGCCTGTACTGCGCTGTAATGTTCGATGGTTGGAGTGAATGTTTGTGGATAGGGTGTCAGTCAAATGGGCTACACTCTCCTGGATGATGTCAAGTTCCTTGGGTGTTGGGGCTGCACTCAGCAAGGAAAGTGGAGAATATTCCATCATGCTCCTGACTTGTGCCTTGTAGATGGTGGACACATTTCGGGAATCAGGGGGTGAGTTAGAGGGCTAGCCTCCAGCCTACTCTTGTCGTCACAGTGTTTAAGATAGCTAGTCCAGATTTTGTTTCTGGACATTGGTAACCTCCCCATAATGTTGATTGTGGGGCCTTCAGCAAAGGTAATGTCAAGCAGCGATGTGGGAGATGGTCATTGCCTGGCACTTGTCTGCCCAGCCCTAGACATTGTCCAGATCTTGCCGCATTTGGACAAGGACTGCTTCAGTATCTGCGGAGTCACAAATATTGCTGACCATTGTGCAGTCATCAGTGATCATCCCCACTTCTAAATTTATGATAGAAGGAAAGTCATTCGAAGAAGCAGCTGAAGCTGGTTGGGCCTCAGACACTTCCCCGAGGAGCTCCGTTAGTGATGTCCTGGAAGTGAGATAATTGGCCTGCAACAACCACAGCCATCTTCCTTTGTGTTAGGTTTAACTTCAACCCCAAATCCCATTGACTCCCGATTCGCTCAAGCTCCTTGCTGCCGCACTCGGCCAACTGCTGCCTCACTGTCGAGGGCAGTCAGTCATTTGTTGGTATATTCACATTGTTACACTTGTGTGCTGGAGAGTTTATTTTCCCGGACCCTTTTGAGAGGGGAGAAAGCTACAAGGTACTGTCAATTGTTTGAAAGGAAATGGTTGAATCACATATGATTAACCATCTTGAGCTGGTCAGTTGAATTAAATGTATAAATTTAGTTTTGTAGAATGTACTTACAATCCATTTTGAAGGTGAGCTAGTGCATTGTAGGAAATGGTTTTGAAATAATGCCGGAATCAATGGCTTTAAAGAACTTGAATTTAAACACTGAAATTATTTCTGAAAGAAAATCCTGATAGTCTGAGCCTGGAGTGCATGGCTATAATTAGATCTAAAATTGCGGGCTGGCTCATTTTGAGAAATGTGCTGGTGTTCTCAGGTGGCTTAGACATATTGAACAGGGTAGCTGATCTTTGTTGTTGCCTGTCTGAATTGTTGAGTTTTAGTGGGGTCGAGACAAACTTAGAACTGCAGTTTTGGTTCTGTTGGTTTCCATAAATTAGCATTGAAATGAGCCAACAGTGTTATCAGCTTTCAGCCCTTGGTATAGTTCAAGAAATATGATAACCTTGGAACCCTGCAACACCAGGGGATTGCCCACTGAATACCATATCAAAAGGGGCAGAGTAATGCACAGAGATCACTCTTCTGAAGCTGGGTCAATTGGTGGTTGCTCTTGATGCTGTGATTGGGTACACTCGACAGACATGTTCCATTTGCCCACATTTGACATCACGTCGTGATGGCCAGAGAAACGAGCTAATATGCGCACGTTTTATTGCAAGTGTAGTTGTAAGTTCATATTTTCTTGTGGACCACCACGTACCAGTGTCACAACTTGTTGCCAAACGTGGTCTGGCGAAGAGTTTATTTTTGCGTGGTCTTCTGAATTGGCCAGGAGGTATTGAAGCTTTAAACAAACTGGACTTGGTAGGGTTGAAACCTTTCGGCTGTTTGTCTTTTGTGTTCGATTCTGATTTAAGGGATCGGTGTTCGGTTCTGCGAAGCTGTTTATGGGCTTGGCTCTGTAATGATTAACTGCCAAATAGGCACCTTGTGAAAACAGGTCGAGGTTAGTTTAAAGTTGCTCAGCTTCCTGTAGCGTAGCATTCAAAATGAAACTAACTCCCCGCTGCCTGCAAGACAACTCCAATAGCTACAAATCTATGTTTTTTAAGTGTTGGAGGCAATATTTGGACAATCCTCTGATTGACGTGTTCAGTGTCAGCTCTTTGACAGCTCTGCATTGTATGACTGGAAACCTTACCATTACCTCCAAAATGGCACGCCTTTTTTAATTTGCTTTGTTTCCTTTCCAAACTTGCCTGACATAATCACTGGCCACTTGATCAGGTAAAAGCTGCGCCGACGGTCAGTATTCTTAACTCCTGTTCCCACTGTTGAAGCTGTTGAACTTGGAGTACAACGAATGAGTGGTGGAAATGACTTCCTGTTTTTGATCTAGCTGTGTCTATAAGCAATCACAATTGTCTTCGCTCCCCACCCCCATCATTGGTTTCTGCCCACGTTTCCTCCATTCCATTCTAAGGAAAGTTGCCTCTTTGGTTTACTGTTACCTGAACATGTTTTGACTCGTATTCAACATTTTCATGCCGCTGGTTCATTTTTTCAACAGAACGCTATTGTTTAGCTTGCCTATGTGACAGCTGGGATAGGCATAACCTTTAAGCGGTATCTACAATGTATGGTTGCTTGCGCTGCAGCGTCTCTGCAACCATGGCGCCTTATTTGACCCTCGACAGAGTTACTGACACTCCCAACGCCAAGGCTGCCGCTTTTCAACTCCTGCAAATTGATTTTCAGATTCTCGTGCTTTTAAAATCCTCCGTGGCCTCTGCCCTCCCCAACCTCCATGACCCCTTCCAACTCAATGGCCCTCCGAGATCTCTGCCCTCCCCCAGTGCTGGCCTCTTGCACATTCCCTAGTTTAATCGCTTTCCATTAGCCCCTCATTCCTCCTGTATGAACTTCCTTAAAACCAGTCTCCTTGCACTCCTCCTAACACCTGTTTCATGTGACAGGATGTAACATTCTGTTGAATGCTCCTGTGATGCACGTTGGAAGGTTTAACTCTTGTTAAAGGTGATGGGTATATGCAGATTGTTCCTTAACATTCTCGGGCCTTGTTGATATTCCAACGTGGTTATCTAGTTCTGCAGTGGCAGTTGGCGCCCAGGCATTTACCATGGGTGGAAGAGTGGCTTTGTGGCACGTGCAAAGCAGTACACGGAGGCTGAAATGTGATATGGTAGTCAAGTTATTTTAATAATGCAGTAGGAATAGATAGGTTAACCTTCATTTTCAAAGGTTGTATTTGTTAATTAGTACCCAGAATGCTTTTTAACCTGTCCTTTTCAGTCGGAAATAAAATACTCCTGATCACTTCAGTAGAATTTGGCCCATTATGACAGCACTTCCACCTTGTCAGTTGTATTTTCAGACGCAGCTGTAATATTTTGCAGAGTGAATCCTGGAATTAGGAACTTGTTCCTATCCTGCCCGACTGGCTGTGTCTTCCAGAAAGTTTGTTTCTCCCATATCTTGATGCTGATTTGTTAAGATTATTAGTCAAAATTGACCATCTTGAACTTTAAAAGTCAAGAATCAAGAAAAGACTCCCAACTTTCCATTAGAATACAAGGTGGTAACCTTCAGTTAAACATTCACTTTCATAATTGTCGGGCACGGTTGCTATTTTAACTTCCTCTTTCCTTGAGGAAGTCTGTCGGGGTTGTGAGCTAGTGTGCTCGGGACCATCCTACAACTGATGCTGGCTTTAATGGGATTGGCCAGCGGAAGTTCAGCTTCCGGTATGGCATGTGTATGCTCCATTGCTTAATAATTCACTTGTTGCTCATCCCTGTTCCAGTATAACTGGTGTCTACTCCTGATTTGATCACTAGTATTTGCAATCACCAATTTTTACCATATTTTAGTTTTGCTTTAATTCCGTAATAATCCTACATCTGCATATTGCTATCGCCTAATCATTCTGGAATCTATCTTGGAAAAATTGTGACGGGCTCACTTCATAGAATGAATTAGCTCTGTGAAGTTAATTTGCTTTACATATTGAGGAGTGAGGGAGTAGAAAGAAGCAAGTTGCCTTGCTGCCAGGTGATGGATGTTAATAATTGGGGTTGACTTTGGTCTTGGAAGCTGGGCGCGAAGTTGCAAGGAGGTTCGATGCGTGTTTGGGATTTAAAATATGTCGTCCCTTTTGACAGCTGCCCTTGCTTCACGCTGGTATTCACATGGCAAGCAGGAAACTGATGAGGAGTTTGATGCTCGCTGGGTAACGTACTTCAACAAGCCTGACATTGATGCCTGGGAGCTCAGGAAAGGTAAAAAGTAAATCCGTTTGGAAGATGCATAGTTGTACCAGTGACTATAAAGCTAGAATGTTTCAACTTAATGGTTCAAGTCCGTCATAAATCTTTGGCCAAGGTAATGGCCCAGGATCTGAGATGATTCGCAAGAGTATCTCTTGTTGCAAATTGCAGTTTTTATTTTACACGCGTTGTGAACTTGCAATTTTTCCACAGCAGTCTGGGCCAATGTGTCACCTGTAATCACCAGGCCAAAATTAGTTTCTTTGTACTTATTTTAGCGTAACAATTTTTCACCGCTGTTTTCGACACGCTCTTCCTGTAAGCTTGGAATGAACTCAACTGCTATTTGGTCTGGTCCCTATTCAATCTTGGTGCTGTTTTGCACTACGGTCTTTCCTCTTTCTTAGTGGCTCATGTAGAGTGCCTCTTTTTTAAAAATCTAGTTTTGTTTGTAAAGGTTGAAAGATTTTGTGCATTCGTTCTGCCCTTTGACATTGTACAAAATGGTCGCTTTTTTTGCCCCTAGCATTCTGCTCGAATAAATGTCTGTTTTATTTGACAGGAATGAACACCCTTATCGGATACGACCTCGTACCTGAACCCAAAATTCTTGATGCTGCCCTGAGAGCATGCCGTAGGTTAAACGATCTAGCTAGTGCAATCCGCATCCTAGAAGCAGTGAAGGTCAGTGGAAGCGAAAAATCCTTTTCCACAGTTCTTGTCATTTTTGAAAATTTGTAAATAAAAGATGGTGTCGCCTTGATTCGTGGCTGGAAAGTGGAAACCTTCAGGAATAAGTGTTTTCTGACTTAACAGTTCTGAAAGTGAAGCAATTGCTTTTCCTGTTCAAATAGGTGGCAATTAATGATCTATAATTTATTAAAGGCGTATTTTGCAACCCCCAAGTTCCTAAACATAAGACATGCAAAATTAATACATTTTATAACATTCCTTGGCCTATTTCTGTCGCCATATCTACACGTGCCTTGCATCTGCTATTGACCGCTCCCTTCTCTGAGATGGATGGTGCTGTGCTTTCTACCTGAGGCCTTCTTGACCTCTCCAGGCTGCACTAACACCAGTTGTCATCTCCAGACCAGGTTGGATCTTTCCTACAGCTAGTACCTGGCCATGCTGGAGAAATTATTAGAATTCCTCCGATCATGAAACTTAGCGAGGGATTCCTCCTTTGGACGTAATGAAAAATGATAGCCTCAAGCCATCGCTGGAAGTGTAGAATTCCTCCGAAGAGTTACTACTTAGCAACACCATTTCTTACTATCAAGTAACTCTTAGACTAATGGTTACACTTCCCACCCGATTTTTGCTTTTGAAAGAAATACTCTCCTTTGGTTCACTGCCTCAGAAGCTGCTCTTTTAAGCCTTCTGCGAGCATGGGAAAGATTTCCAGCCTTTTTATTATCACATCCCATCTGTCTTATCAGTCCAGCCTTGATGTCAGCTCCTTCCCTATCCCATGGCAACTACCCATGACTTTTTTTATTCATGGCATGTGGGTGTTGCCGGCTAGGCCAACGTTTATTACTCCCTTATTGCCCTTGAGCTGCCACCTTGTACCGCTGCAGTCCATGTGGTGTAGGTGCACCCACAGTGCTATTAGGGAGGGAGTTCCAGGATTTTGAACCAGTGACAGTGAAGAAACGGTCGATATTTTTCCAAGTCGGCACGGTAGCACAGTGGTCAGCACGGTTTTTTCGCAGCTCCGGGTCCCAGGTTCGATTCCCGGCTTGGGTCACTGTCTGTGCGGAGTCTGCACTTTCTCCCCATGTCTGCGTGGCTTTCCTCCGGGTGCTCCGGTTACCCCTCACAGTCCAAAGATGTGCAGGTTAGGTGGATTGGCCATGCTAAATTGCCCTTGGTGTCCAAAATGGTTAGGTGAGGTTACTGGGTTAAAGGGATAGGGTCAAGGCGTGGGCTTCAACTTAAGTAGGGTGCTCTTTCTAAGGGCTGGTGCAGACTTGATGGGCCGAATGGCCTCCTGCACTGTAAATTGTATGATTCTGTAAGTCAGGATGGTGAGGGGTTTGGCGGAAACGTCTAGGTGTTGGTGTCCCCATGTGTCTGCTGTCCTTGTACCTCCAGCTGGCAGCGGTTGCGGGTTTGAAAGGTGCTGCCTAAGGAACTTTGGTGAGTTCCTGCAGTGCATCTTGTAGATGGTACACTGCTGCCACTGTGCATCGGCGGTGGAGGGAGTGAATGTTTGTGGCTGGGGTGCCAAACAAGCAGGTTGCTTTGTCCTGGATGACATTGAGCTTCTTGAGTGTAGTTGGAGCTGCACTCATCCTGGCAAGTGGAGAGTATTCCATCACACTCCTGACTTAAATCGTGTAGATGGTGGCCAGGCTTTGGGAAGTCAGGAGACGAGTTACCTGCCGCAGGATTCCTAGCCTCTGATCTGCTTTTATAGGCTAGACCTGTTCATTTTCTGGTTAGTGGAAAGCACGGTAACATTGTCAATAGCACAATTGCTTCACAGCTCCAGGGTCCCAGGTTCGATTCCCGGTTTGGGTCACTGTCTGTGCGGAGTCTGCATATCCTCCCCGTGTGTGCGTGGGTTTCCTCCGGGTGCTCCGGTTTCCTCCCACAGTCTAAAGATGTGCGGGTTAGGTGGATTGGCCATGCTAAATTGCCCTTAGTGTTGGGTGAGGTTACTGGGTTATGGGGATAGGGTGGAGGTGTTGACCTTGGCTGGGGTGCTCTTTCTAAGAGCCGGTGCAGACTCGATGGACCGAATGGCCTCCTCCTGCACTGTAAATTCTATGATAACCCCCTCCCCCGGGATGTTCATAGTGGGAGATTCAGTGATGGTAATGTAATTGAATGTCAAGGGCAATGGTTCGATTCTTTTTGGAGATGGTCGCTGCCTGGCACTTGTGTGATTCGAATGTTACTTGCCACTTGTCAGCCCAAGCCTGCATATTATCCAGGTTTTGCTGCATTCGAACATGGGCTGCTTCAGTATCTGAGGAGTCGCAACTGTCGTTGAACAATGTGCAGTCATCTTTTGGACGTGGCCTGCTTTTCTCTCGCTCATTACTGCTCGGACTCTTCTCAGCCAATTTTGTTTGCTGTTCCTTTCCGACCAGTAACCTGCCACCCGACCCAGGGCTTCCCCATGCACTGCTGCGTCATCCATCCACCAGTACCACACGTCGCCAATCCCGTCCAATGCTCTGACATCCCGGAACTAATGAAATTGTGGTGGGGTACAGCCCTGATTTAATTGAATGACAGAACATATTTGTGGGGCTGAATGGTCTTGATCTGTACCTATGTTTCCATGTAACCAACTTCCAAGCACCACCTAGCTACCCAACGTCAGTTGCAGTAGCATTAAAGACAATGCTCCGAATCTATCTCCCTTATACCTGACCCCTGGAATATCTTCCTCTGTCTCCTGAGCATTCGAAATGGAAAGGGATCTAATGATTTTCATATTTAAATCAATGACACATGTTAATTTATTCTTTTCACACAAATGTACATTGTAGGATTTGGCCTTTAAGATTCCACTCAAATGCTAATAATTCTATTACAAAATGCAGTTTAACCGTATTTCAATTGACTTGATATGTTGTTTGTTATATGGGTTGAAACAATACATGCTTTACCTACAGGATTGAGCGATGCAGCAGATCAGATCTAAAAAAAACTTTTTATTTAGAAAGAAGACTGCTCCCACCATGTTGCTCACAATTGAACTTTGACTAAGGTTCTTCAGAGGAGAAATTGCTATCCTGACCTCACCTGGCCTGCATATAATAATAATAATTTTTTATTGTCACAAGTAGACATACATTAACACTGCAATGAAGTTACTGTGAGAAGCCCCTAGTCGCCACATTCCGGCGCTTGTTGGGAATACAGAGGGAGAATTCAGCCGGTACGGGAATTGAACCCACGCTGCTGGCCTTGTTCTGCATTGCGAGCCAGGTGTCTAGCCCACCGAGCATGGCTCCTGTCCCACACAATGTGGTCAATCCTTGCTCGTCATGTTTCCCGCAGGTAGTTTTTGCTATCAATGGATAGTTAATGATGTCCCGTGTAAATGACATCTTATCAGAAGAGGAACAAATGTTGTGGGCAGCACAGTGAGGCAGTGGTTAGCACTGCTGCCTCATGTCGCCGAGGACCTGGATCCAATCCTAGGTCACAGTCCATGAGGAATTTGCACATTCTCCTTGTGTCTGCGTGGGTCTCACCCCCCACAACCCAAACTCATGCAGGGTAGGTGGATTGGCCACACTAAATTGCCCCTTAATTGGATAAAGAATTGGGCATTCTAAAATAAAATAAAAAGCTTTTTTTTTTATAAAAAAAAAAGAGGAACAAATGTTAACTCAAATAAAATAATTTGAGACTTTTTGATTTTATCTTCCCCTTTGTCGGGTGGTGGGACGTGGCTTTCAAGGAAGGGTGAATTTAGAATAAGCTGTACCGCTCTATGTAAACCAGTAAGTTGCTGGTCTAATTAAATTGATGCAAACTTGTTCATTGTTTTTCCAGTCTGCCTGGTTCCAGGATGCTAATTTTGACAGTACACACAGCTAGGTGCCACCTGGAGTGTATGGGGAAGCCCTGGGTCGGGTGGCAGGTTACTGGTCGGAAAGGAACAGCAAACAAAAACCTGGAGAAATGCGTGGCATATAATGAATATAAATGTGACTCCTTGCACTTTTCAGGAAAAATCTGGCCCTCACAAAGACATCTACCCCTACGTTATTCAAGAACTCAGGCCTACATTGACTGAACTGGGCATTCCAACCCCAGAGGAGATCGGTCTAGACAAATTATAACATTATACCTGGTGAGTTTAGGACAGACTCGATTCTTTGTTTAGCCGATCAGTTTGACTTGACAATGACAACTGATTCTAAGATGGCTTGTGGAAATTTGTGATGTACGAATTCAGTATTTGTACGGCAGTCTCATGAATACAATCATATGGCGGATTGGGTACTGAAAACCGAACCAAAGCCACGTTATCTTGTAAATTGTGAAATACAAGTAGCGTAAATACATGTTACTTAGTGGAATTGTTGATTTTTGTTGCATTGTGAAGGAAAGGATTTGCTAAAACATTTTAAGAAGTGGCAGTTTGAAATATTCTATGGCTTTTTTGTGGGTGAAACTTTTAAGTTTTGTTAAAGTTGACATTTGTGATATGTTGTCTATTGTCACCCACTCAGTTGTGGAAGCTTTACCTACTTGATCTATTTCATCTGCGTTTCAGTTGATGGCAGATTAAGCTTCACCTAGAAAAAGTAATGGCTGCCAGAATGAGTGCATACTTATAAATTCGGAGCAGGAAGTCGGCCATTCGGCCCCTCGAGCCTGCTCTGCCATTCAATAAAATCATGGCTGACTTGCTTGTGACTTCAACTCCACTTTTCTCCCCTGTGCCCTTTGACACCCTTGTCAATCAAGAATCGTTAACTCCTCCTTAACAATACTCGGTGACCCAGCCTCCACTTCTGTCTGTAGAAGAGAATTTCATAGACGAATGGCCCTCTTGAGAGACAAAAAATTCTCCTCCTCCGTTTCAAATGGGACACCCCTTGTTTCTAAGCTGTCCGCTACATCTAGTCTCTGCCACGAGTGGAATCATCCCCTTGGCATCCACTCTGTCCAGTCCCCTCAGGGTCTTGTATGTTTCAATAAGTCACCACTCGTTCTTCGGAGCTTCATTGGATCCAAGCCCAACCAACCTGTCCAATCTTCACCGGCTAAACCCCTTCGTCTCTGGAATCAGCCGAGAGAATGTCCTGTAATCAACGTCTCATGTAATTCCTGTACGTTGATCATCTGCAGCTCCCACAAAATGTGTTTTAAGTGCTCATAGTGCACTTCCACATGAGTAAAAATGGCAGAGAACAGACAGCTCAAGTGGAAAAAATATGGCTGCTTTCAGCAAATGGAGCACATCATTGCTGAAAACCTGATGTGGTTACGGATTGCAAACTGTGTTAGAGTCGAAAACTTAATTACACAATGTGATCAGTTGCTTGTCTGTTTCTACTGATAAAGAATGTTGTAACACGAATTAGTAATTATTGGTCATTTTTTCCCCACTTGTGTTCAAATAGCAAATTCAGTCATGTTAAAGTGATCTACCTTTAGAGTGCTCGTCACTGTTACCCTGGCCAGTTCTGACCATGTGAAAAGCAAGTTCTTTAGTAATAGTGAGTTACCGAACCACTTTTGGGCATTATACCTTTAATGAGTACTTTGCCGCTGATCTTGAATTGGGTCCAAAACATTCTGTTTTGCAAGTGCAACCTCTCTCGAAAGAACATAATCTGCTTTCTCATTAGACCCACAAAGTAAATTTGTTTGGGAGGACTCTTTCTCGGGGAAAATTCAGACAAAGTACACCATGCAACAGAATCTATCGCTTCTTGGCCTTTTGGCTAAGATCGAGCATGAGGTCAGGTGTAAGCCGGGATCTGGGATGTCTCTCTTGTGGGGACCATGAATTGGATTCAATTTGAGTTGATTTTTGGAGTGGGCGAGGAGCTGGATTGAGGAGTTTGCCTCTGTCCATTCTGCCCCTTTGGTTTTGTAACTCTGATAAAGAAATTTAAAAGAAAGCAATAGAATCTAGTAACTCATCTCGTACCAGTGGAAAATGTCACTTTGGATGGAAACTAGATACATTGGATGTAGCTGCAGCAACTGTTCTTAGAATCCAGGCAGTTGAGACATCAACTATCTTACTGGCAACTTCATTTCCATTGGTGTCGCCATTATGGGTAGCATTGTGGATAGCACAATTACTTCACAGCTCCAGGGTTCCAGGTTCAATTCCGGCTTGGGTCACTGTCTGTGCGGAGTCTGCACATCCTCCCCGTGTGTGCGTGGGTTTCCTCCGGGTGCTCCGGTTTCCTCCCACAGTCCAAAGATGTGCAGGTTAGGTGGATTGACCATGATAAATTGCCCTTAGTGTTGGGTGGGGTTACTGGGTTATGGGGATAGGGTGGAGGTGTTGACCTTGGGTGTGGTGCTCTTTCCAAGAGCCGTTGCAGACTCGATGGGCTGAATGGCCTCCTTCTGCACTGTAAATTCTATGATAATTATTATCCGAGTGATCCAGCAGCCCTGTCCTATTTATAGCTAGTCCATCATCTATTTTGCACCCAGTTCCTTGGGTTCGCGTGGCAGCAATTTAATCTTGCTTCTCATCCCATCGCTTAGAATGGCAAACTCCCTCGTCGAGGTTTGTCAAAGTTATTTGGAAAACTGCTAGAATTCCTGGCTCCAGTTTGAATATAGTTCTCAAACAAATGAATGAGCTCAAATTTAAAACACTCTACCTGTGCAACGGACGAGCTGCTAGATTCTATTGCCCCCCACGAGAGGCCAAATCCCACCTTCAGGTTTACACCCTCCCAAATCCACCTCCATATTCTATACTCGTGCATGTCGAACAAATAAGGAAAGAATATTTTTGGGCATGTCTGCCTTTTTAGATGTCATACCCCTGAGCCCAGAATCTCTCCCCTTTTGAGACTTCCTTAAAAACTACCAATCATGGTCACGTATTCTAATATGTCTGACTTAATGGGCAGCACGGTAGCATTGTGGATAGCACAATTGCTTCACAGCTCCAGGGTCCCAGGTTCAATTCCGGCTTGGGCCATTGTCTGTGCAGAGTCTGCACATCCTCCCCGTGTGTGCGTGGGTTTCCTCCGGGTGCTCCGGTTTCCTCCCACAGTCCAAAGATGTGCAGGTTAGGTGGATTGGCCATGATAAATTGCCCTTAGTGTCCAAAATTGCCCTTCGTGTTGGGTGGGGTTGCTGGGGTAGGGTGGAGGTGTTGACTTTGGGTAGGTTGCTCTTTCCAAGAGCCGGTGCAGACTCGATGGGCCGAATGGCCTCCTTCTGCCCTGTAAATTCTATTCTATGATTATCTTAAAATATCTGGTACCACTCCCGTGGATCACCTCGGGGCATTTAAATCGTTTACAGGGACGCCACATAAATGTAAATTGTGCATAGAAATTAATGCAAAATCTGATTCGACTGCCCTTTCCGCCCATTAAGATGACTGATTTTCTTGCCCTTGTTTGGTGTTGAACCACGTTCAGTATTTGAGGAGTGCGGAACTCAAGTGAACCGAATCTTAACATTGTGCAATATTTTTCTTCCAGGCAGTCTTCTGACCGTCGTCCAATATGATTGTACATGATGCAAGATGCAACCTAAAATATTACTTTATTGAACATTTGGAGTCTTGTTCTGTCTAATGTATTATGCCTACCTGCGAACTTAATTCAATAAAGAATGGGATGAACACGGAGTGCCAACAGTTATTGAGCAGTATTGTATATATATATATATATATATATGTAATTGTTCCAAGTTTACCTTTGGACTTCAGTGGTACTGGAAAATTCCAGCCTTTGAAGTGCCTCTCTTTTTAAGTTTAGTGTTCCTGCCAACAAACATACTAATTACAGTAATACTCATGTAGGCTGTAGCATTACAAAATTAGTTACTGCTGCCTTGAAAAAAATGCCATTCAATAAATTGCTCCGACTTATTCTAAAGTGAAACTGGAATGATGTTTTCGGCTGCAATGCCTAATCAGCACATTTTTGTGTGCAAAGTTTAGACTCGAGTCTGCAGTGGGTGAAGTAACTGAAGTTTCGTCCCGTCCTGATCTGCGAGAGCCCGCGTTTGCAGCTCACGATTTCCTTGGAAAGTTTCATAATTCCTCGGAATCAGATTAAAGCCTTCAGTTTATTGTGCTGGCTGCACTGCTTAAATTTGGAGCAGAGTCCATGGGGAATTCAGATTATTTTTCAATAAAATTTAAGTGCTGCTTCATTTGCCATCTACTGCAAACGTGTTGACCAGCTGGATGGAAAATGACTAGTGTAGTTGCAGCCATTCTGACGTTAGAAAAATTGTCTACTTTATAAAGCCAGCGGACGAAAATGATCGTGGTGTTTGAGCATAGCGAAAACATCAGGCAATCTGCTTTTACCTTTTTTTCAGTTATTGCTCCGGCCACATGACAGTGACCAATAACTTCAACAACTGATCAAAGCTTCTGAAGACTAGAATCCCAACCCACCACCTGAAGGAGTGGCCATTCAGCCCCTCGTACCTGACCTGTCATTCAATGAGATCATGGCTGATGTGTGGCCTAACTCCATATACCTGCCTTCGGCCCACGTCCCTTAATATTTTTACTTAACAAAAATCTATCCGTCTAGGTACATTTTGGAGCTTGTGGAGTTTTGGGTCGGGTAGGCAATGAGGTACCGAAGCTCGTAAAGTGGTCTTGCCGTGGGATGCTGCTGCATGATAGTAGTATTTGGCCCATCAAGCCTCCATACTGCCATTATAGGTGGGCGGTCAAATTAGTCCCACTCCCATATGATTTCTCCACAGCCCTGCAAAGCTTTCCTCTTAAAAGTATTCACCAATTCCCCCTTTTTTCTAAAGGTTGCCATTGAATCTGCTTCCATCACCTTTTTGGCAGATCATTCCAGATCAAAACTAGATGAATAAAAAAGTATTTTTCCTGATGTCACCTCTGATTCTTTAGCTAATTATCTTAAAATTGTCCTCTGGTCACAGGTGTTGCTGAGAGTTGAAGACATTTCTCATTAACTCCTCGGGTGGCACATTGGTTAGCACTGTTGCTTCACAGCGCCAGGGTCCCAGGTTCGATTCCCGGCTTGTGTCACTGTCTGTGCGGAGTCTGCACATTCTCCCCGTGTCTGGGTTTCCTCCGGGTGCTTCGGTTTCCTCCCACAAGACGTGCTGTTAGGTAATTTGGACATTCTGAATTCTCCCTTGTGTACCTGAACAGGCGCCAGAATGTGGCGGCTAGGGGCTTTTCACAGTAACTTCATTGCAATGTTCATGCAAGCCTACTTGTGGTAATAAAATTTTTTATTATTAGTAGAACCAACATCTTGTACACCTTTATCAAATCTCATAAACTTTCCTGCTCTGACATCGACTCGCGTCCCTCCAGGTAATCAATACCCCTCATCTCTGGTACTATCACAGTAAATAGCCCCTGCGCTCGCTAATAGCCTTGACGTCCTTATAGCCTGATGCCAAGAATTGGTGCACTATTCCACCTGGAGTTGAACTTAACGGCCGAAAGGTGCTGATACCTCAACTCGAACCTTCATTTGAATTTATTTTGAAACTCGTGGAATGAAGAGTCATGGACCAAGTGCATTCAATTCTTAATTGCAAGTTAAGCCTCCGTTAGCCTTTGAAGCTCAATTCTGCTTGTGATTTTCTTGTTTACAAAATGTAAAGGAGCGTTTCTAGAATTGTTTAAAGATGTCATGGGACTTTGTAGTTGCATTTTAAGTGTCTGACAACCCTGTGATATTACTCCATAATACACCTAGCTATTACCTTACACGTAATAGACACCTAAAATGAGTACACCCTCAACGCACGTACGCACTTTTATCCAAAGACTGATTGCTACAATGAAAACGTACATCTGAGCAGAAAACCACATCTTTCTACTCTACTCCGTTACCAGTTGACTTTTTTAATAGTTTTAGTTGACGTTTGTTTTTCTAACCTCTGCTTTCTCGTACTGAAGTAGACGAGTTAATCATTATGTGTTGGAAAGATGTTAGTGTCTCTACCAGCAGAGAAATGTTTTTGACTTTTTGTGGTTACATCTTGCAGTGGAGTTCTGGTTAATGTGCTTTGCATTCCTGTTTAGCAAATCTCTTAAGATCAGCCCTGTTACTTTTGGTCAAAATTATGAATGTGAAATCTTATGCCATCATTGATCCACTTATAAAGCATGAAACAGCACAGCCGGAGGTACATCATACTATCCATTTCGTCCCACTCTTTCCCCATTTCCCTGAAATTGTTTTCTCTTCAAATATTTGGCACTTGATGTGCTTAAAATGGATGATGAAGACCTTAAAGAGGGTCCGGAAGAATGAGTGCACATGGGGCACTATCACATGGGAGCACTATCACATGCGAGTCCCCTTCAAAATCACGCGACACCGGACGAGGAAAAATGCTACCCTTCCTTCATTAGGTCAAAAACGCATAAATCCAGCACAGATGATGGGCATCGCAGGCTGGGCCAGCATTTACTGCCCATCCATAATTGCCCTTGAGGGGTCAGTTAAGAGAAAAACACATTGCTGTGGATGTGGAGTCACACGTAGGCCTGAGCAGGTAAGGATGGCAGATTTCCTTCCTTAAAGGACATTAGTGAACCAGATGGGTTTTTACGACAATGGTTCACGGTCATCATTAATTCCAGATTTTTATTGAATTCAAATTTCACCATCTGCAGTGGGGGGGATTTGAACCTGGGTCCCCAGAGCAGGACTCCCGGTTACTAGCACAGTGACAGTACCACTGAATGTATGGCTGCCAATGATAAAATGGAAAATACTGAAGATGCCACCGTTGTCTCAAGAGCTGTTAGGGTTGTGCAATCAATGCTGACTTTGCTAGTGATGCCTGCATCCAATGAAAATTTTTATTTTTAAAAATCTCTCGTTCAACCTAAAGGTGATGGCCCTTGCAAGTGAGGACGGGTGAGCTAAATTTATTCTGATCATCGCACATCCTGTGTGGTTTCCCCTAGCTAACCAGTCTTGTGTGTTTCCTCCAGTGCTGATCTGTCATTTGGCTGCACTATCAATATTTTAGGTTTGTTTTTAAATGTATAAATCTACACGCTTACTGATTGAAAGAACTGGCGATGGGCAATGCTATGGGTGGTTGGCCCTGCATTTGATCAGGGCCAAGCTGAACTGAGTGTGCTGATGGAGAAAAATTCATGTATTTATTGAACTGAAGAAGAGTGCCTCTGTTGTTGAAATCCGATTCCTCCAAATATGCTCCCATCTCAACTCTCTGGAGGAGAGAAATTAAATACATACTTTGTGAACTGGATGCAAGTCGTTCGATTACCTAGATTTGTACGCCGTATTTCTAAAAAAAAAAGTGAATTTTTATATCATGCCATATCAAGCTCAAATTGCTGGTTCTACTGTCAGCAAGCTTGTCATTCAAAACTCGGAAGTCCAGCTCGCCGACAGATGTTGGCTTCTCGTCAGGCAGCATGTCAAAGAATAAAGAAAAGTACAGCACAGAAACAGGCCCTTTGGCCCTCCAAGCCTGCGCCAACCGTCTAAACTAATATCTTCTATACTTCCGGGGTCCGTATCCCTCTATTCCCATCCTATTCATGTATTTGTCAAGATGCCCCTGAAACGTCACTATCGTCCCTGCTTCCACCACCACCTCTGGCAGCAAGTTTCAGGCACCCACTACCCTCTGTGTAAAAAAAACTTGCATCGTACATCTACTCTAAACCTTACTCCTTGCACCTTAAACCTATGCCCCCTAGACTTCCGGTTGCGGCAGGGATGAGCTAGCCGCACGTTTCGGCGGCTCCAGCTCCGACGGAACTTCGGGCTCTTTTAAGAGCCCCAACGGGGACTTTGACGGCTGAAATACCCGGCGCGAGGGAAGGGAGTCGCCCCCGGAAGACGGAGAGAAAAACCGGCGGCGGCGGCTGCAGCCCGAAGAATCTGCAGCCAGAAGGTCAGAGGGAGTGGAACAAAATGGCGGCGGAGAAACCACAGGTGACATGGGGGCCTGAGCAGGACGAGGTGGTGAGACGGTGCGTGGACCTGCTGAAGAAGGAGGTAATGACCCCATTGTTACAGGCAATTGAGGGGCTTAAGGAGACTTTAAAGACCCAGGAGACTGAACTTTGCGTGGTGGAGCAGAAGGTGTCAGGTATTGAGGACGAGGTCCTGGGCCTGGCGGTCAAGACTCAGACGCACGAGGCACTTCATAAAAAGTGTGCTGACAGGATGGAGGCCCTTGAAAATGGAGCGCGAAGGAAGAACCTTAGGATACTAGGTCTCCCGGAGGGTGCGGAAGGAGTGGACTGTGGAGCGTACGCAAGTAAGATGCTGAGCTCTCTGATGGGTGCTGAGGCCCCTGCGGGCCCCATGGAGGTGGAGTGGGCAAATCGGATCCCGGCGAGAAGACCAAAAGCGGGAGAACCACCGAGGGCGATAATCGTGCGATTCTACCGCCTTAAGGACAGAGAAGAGGTCCTGAGATGGGCTAAAAAGGTGCGGAGTAGCAGATGGGAGAATGCGGTGGTAAGGATCTACCGGGATTGGAGTGCGGAGGTGGCGAGAAGGAGGGCGAGCTTCAACTGAGCCAAAGAGGTTTTGCACAAAAGGAAGGTGAAGTTTGGGATGCTGCAGCCGGCAAGACTATGTGTCACGCCTCAGGAGGGACACTATTATTTCGAGACGGCGGAGGAAGCATGGTCCTTCATCAATGAAGAGAAACTGGACCGGGACTGATGCTGCAGGGAACTGTTATTGTTGTTATTATTGTTTTTTGTTAATGGGATGGTGAAAGTTAATCGAGAAGTAAACCAGGAAGGGGGGGGGGGGACACTGAGGAAATGTGGGCGCCGGTGAGGGGGGAGAGGCGGGACATAGTCGGAGAATGGGGAAGGAGAGGGGGAGGGGAAAGGGAGCTGCGCCATAAGAGGCGGGTCAGGTAAAGGGATGTTCCCGCGCCAGAAAGAATAGGGCGGGAAAGCAGGCGCAAGGCGGATGGGAGTTCCCTCACACCGGGGGGGTCGAGGAGCGAGCAGGAGTAGCCGGGGTCAGTTGAAGTCAGCTGACTTACGGAAGTGATATGGGGGGAGCAATCAAGCTAGATAGGGATCTAGCGGGGGGGGGGGGGGGGAAGGGGACAACTGGGTTGCTGCTGCGGAAATCCAAAAGGAAATGGCTAAAGAGAGGGTGGTCGGGGGCAGAATTCGACGCTGGGGGAGCGAGCGGGAGCATGGAGGCGGGATATGGGACTGGCCTAGAGAAGGTAATGGCTAGTCGACACGGGAGGGGGGCAGGTAGCCCCCCAGTGAGGCTGATCACGTGGAACGTGAGAGGCCTGAATGGGCCGATAAAAAGGGCCCGAGCGCTCGCGCATTTGAAAGGACTAAGGGCAGACGTGGTTATGCTCCAAGAGACGCACCTAAAGGTGGCGGACCAAGTTAGGCTAAGGAAAGGATGGGTGGGACAGGTGTTCCACTCAGGACTGGACGCAAAGAACAGAGGGGTGGCCATTTTGGTGGGGAAACGGGTAGCATTTGAAGCAAAGAACATCGTAGCAGATAGTGGAGGTAGATATGTAATGGTGAGTGGTAGGCTGGAGGGAATGGAGGTCGTGTTGGTTAATGTGTATGCCCCAAATTGGGACGATGCGGGGTTCATGAGACGGATGCTGGGGCGTATTCCGGACCTGGAGGCAGGAAATTTGATTTTAGGAGGGGACTTCAATACGGTGCTGGACCCGGGGCTAGATAGATCCAGCTCAAGGACTGGAAGAAGGCCGGCAGCGGCCAAGGTACTTAAGGGGTTTATGGACCAAATGGGGGGAGTGGATCCATGGCGATTTCTTAGACCCAGGGCTAGAGAGTATTCCTTCTTCTCCCACGTCCATAAAGTGTACTCCCGGATAGATTTTTTTGTTTTAGGAAGGTCGTTGATCTCTAGGGTGGAAGAAGCTGAATACTCAGCCATAGCGGTTTCGGATCATGCCCCACATTGGGTGGACCTGGAAGTAGGAGAGGACAGGGAGCAGAGAACACTCTGGCGATTAGATGTGGGACTGATGGCGGATGAGGGAGTGTGCGCAAGAGTGAGGGGGTGTATCGAGAGATACCTGGAGGTCAATGATGACGGCGAGGTCCCTGTGGGAGTGGTCTGGGAAGCACTAAAAGCGGTGGTCAGAGGAGAGCTGATTTCTATTGGGGCCCACAAAAGGAAAACAGAGGCCAAGGAAAGGGATAGATTACTGGGGGAGGTTTTAGGGTGGACAGGGAATTTGCAGAGACCCCGGAGGAGGAGCTGTACAGGGAGAGGAGACGACTCCAGACCGAGTTTGACCTTCTGACCACCAGAAAGGCGGAGGTACTGTGGAGGAAGGCACAGGGGAGGAGGTATGAATATGGGGAAAAGGCTAGTCGCCTGTTGGCGCACCAACTGCGAAAAAGGGCAGCACGAGGCAGTTCCTGGACCAGTTGAGGTTCCCGAAAGTGGAGGAGCAGGCGGTGGCAGGCCTGGGGGTGCCGATTGAGGTGGACAAGGTTATTAAGGGACTGGGAAGCATGCAAGCAGGGAAGGCCCCGGGGCCGGACGGGTTCCCGGTGGAATTCTACAGAAAATATGTGGACTTGTTGGCCCCGTTGTTGGCGAGGACGTTCAACGAGGCCAGGGGAGGGGGGACACTACCCCCGACAATGTCGGAGGCGACGATATCGCTAATTTTGAAGAGGGACAAAGATCCGATGCAGTGTGGGTCCTATAGACCTATTTCACTATTGAACGTGGACGCCAAACTGCTAGCAAAGGTGCTGGCATCGAGGATAGAGGACTGTGTCCCAGGGGTGGTGCACGAAGACCAGACAGGGTTCGTAAAAGGGAGACAATTGAATGTTAACGTGCGACGGCTATTAGGGGTGATAATGATGCCCTCAGTGGAGGGGGAGGCAGAGATAGTGGCGGCAATGGACGCAGAGAAGGCATTTGATAGGGTGGAGTGGGAGTATTTATGGGAAGTGTTAAGGAGGTTTGGGTTTGGGAACGGATTTATTCGCTGGGTTAGACTACTTTATGGGGCACCAACGGCAAGCGTAGTTACAGGTCGACATAGATCGGAGTATTTCCGATTATATAGGGGAACAAGACAGGGATGCCCGCTGTCTCCATTGTTGTTTGCGCTGGCAATTGAACCTCTGGCCATGGCGCTGAGAGACTCCAGGAAATGGAGAGGGGTGACTAGAGGGGGAGAAGAACACCGAGTCTCGTTATACGCGGATGACCTATTGCTATACGTGTCGGACCCAGCGGGGGGAATGATAGAGGATATGCGAATCTTGAGGAGGTTCGGGGAATTTTCGGGGTATAGGTTAAACATGGGGAAGAGTGAATTATATGTGATACATCCAGGGGACCAGAGTAGAGAGATAAAAGGCTTACTGCTAAGGAAAGTGGAAAGAAACTTCTGATACTTGGGGATTCAGATCGCTAGGAGCTGGGGAACCTTGCACAGACTTAATCTGACACGGCTGGTAGAACAAATGGAGGAGGACTTTAAGAGGTGGGACATGCAGCCTTTATCGCTGGCGGGCAGGGTGCAGGCAATTAAGATGATGGTCCTCCCGAGGTTCTTATTTGTATTTCAATGTCTCCCTATTTTAATCACCAGGACCTTTTTTAATAAAATAGATAGGAGCATTACGAGCTTTGTGTGGGCAGGGAAAGTTCCGAGAGTAAGGAGGGGGTTCCTGCAGCGCAGTCGGGACAGAGGAGGACTGGCACTACCGAACTTGGGAGATTATTATTGGGCCGCCAATGTGGCAATGATACGTAGATGGATGATGGAGGGTGAGGGAGCGGCGTGGAAAAGGCTGGAGAGAAGGTCCTGTAAAGGGACGAGCCTAGAGGCGCTGGTGACGGCGCCGCTACCGTTCTCACTGAAAAAGTACACCACAAACCCGGTGGTGGCGGCAACACTGAACCTATGGGGACAGTGGAGAGGGGTGCGGGGAGCCCTGGTGGGGTCCCCTATCAGGAACAACCATAGGTTCGCCCCAGGAAGAATGGATGGAGGATTTCAGAGCTGGTACCAGTTGGGAATGAGGAAGGTGGGAAATTTATTCATAGATGGGACTTTTGCGAGCTTGGGAGCACTGGAGGAAAAGTATAAGTTACCCCGGGGGAATTTCTTGAGATATATGCAGGTGAGGGCGTTTACTAGACAACAGGTGAGGGAATTTCCGCAGCTCCCGACACCGGGGATACAGGGCAGGGTGCTTTCAGGGGTGTGGGTCGGAGAGGGCAAGGTGTCAGAGATTTATAGAGAGATGAGGGAAGAGGGGGAGGAGTCGGTGGGCGAACTAAAAAGAAAGTGGGAAGAAGAATTAGGGGAGGAGATAGAGGAGGGTATGTGGGCTGATGCCCTAAGCAGGGTAAATTCCTCTTCCTCATGCGCCAGGCTTAGCCTGATTCAATTTAAGGTGCTACATAGAGCACACATAACGGGGGCAAGATTGAGCAGGTTCTTTGGAGTGGAGGACAAATGTGGGAGGTGTGGCGGGAGCCTGGCAAACCACGCACATATGTTTTGGGCGTGCCCGGCACTGGAAGGGTATTGGAAGGGAGTGACGGGAGTGATTTTGCAGGTGGTGAAGGCCCGGGTCAAACCAGGCTGGGGGTTAGCTCTATTTGGAGTTGCGGAAGAGCCGGGAGTGCAGGAGGTGAAAGAGGCCGATGTCGTGGCCTTTGCGTCCCTCGTAGCCCGGCGCAGGATCCTACTCATGTGGAAGGAGGCGAAACCCCCCGGACTGGAGGCCTGCGTAAACGATATGGCGGGGTTTATTAAACTGGAGCAGATAAAGTTTGCCCTGAGAGGATCGGCTCAAGGGTTCACCAGGCGGTGGCAGCCATTTCTCGACTACCATGGGGAACGTTATAGGGAAGACAGATGACCAGCAGCAGCAACCCAGGGGGGAGGAGGGGGAGGGGGGGGAGGAGGCTTAGTTGAGTATAGGTCAATAGAGTACGAGGTTTTGTTACTTGCATATTATTATTATTATTATTGTTAAAAAGTTTAAAAAATTCTGTTTTGTTATTGTTATCGTTTCGCTTGTTTTGTAAGCGGGAAAAATGTTGCTCAGGGAAAAACAATTTCAATAAAATATATTTTTTTTAAAAAACCTATGCCCCCTAATAACTGTCCCCTCTACCCTGGGGAAAAAGTCTCTGACAATCCACTCTGTTTCTGCCCCTCATAATTTTGTAGACCTCTTATCAGGTCGCCCCTCAACCTCCTTCGTTCCAGTGAGAACAAACCAGGTTTATTCAACCTCTCATAGCTAATGCCCTCCATACCAGGCAACATCCTGGTAAATCTCTTCTGCACCCTCTATAAAGGCTCCACATCCTTCTGGTAGTGTGGCGACCAGAATTGAACACTATACTCCAAGTGTGGCCTAACTAAAGTTCTATACAGCTGCAACATGACTTGCCAATTTTTATACTCAATGCCCCGGCCAACGAAGGCAAGCATGCCATATACTTTCTTGACTACCTTCTCCACCTGTGTTGCCCCTTTCAGTGACCCTGCGAACCTGTACACCTAGATCTTTCTGACTGTTAATACTTTTGAGGTATCTACCATTCACTGTATATTCCCTACCAGTATTAGACCTTCCAAAATGCATTACCCCACATTTGTCCAGATTAAACTCCATCTGCCATCTCTCCGCCCAAGTCTCCAAACGATCTAAATCCTGCTGTATCCTCTGACAGTTCTTATCGCTATCCACAATTCCAGCAACCTTTGTGACATGTCAAACTGACTAATCAGACCGGTTATATTTTCCTCCAAATCATTTATATATACTACGAACAGCAAAGGTCCCAGCACTGAACCCTGCGCAACACCACTAGTCACAGCCCTCCAATCAGAAACACACTCTTCCATTGCTGCTCTTTGCCTTCTATGACCTAGCCAGTTCTGTATCCATCTTGCCAGCTCACCTCTGATCCCGTGTGACTTCACCTTTTGTACCAATCTGCCATGAGGGACCTTGTCAAAGGCCTTACTGAAATCCATATAGACAACATCCACTGCCTGACCTGCATCAATCATCTTTGTGACTTCCTCGAAAAACTCTTATCAAGTTAGTGAGACACAACCTCCCCTTCACAAAACAGTGTTGCCTCTTGCTAATAGGCCTAGATCTTTCCAAATGGGAGTAGATCCTGTCTCGAAGAATTCTCTCCAGTAATTTCCCTGCCACTGACGTAAGGTTCACCAGCTTGTAGTTCCCTGGAATATCCTTGTTACCCTTCTTAAACAAAGGAACAACATTGGCTATTCTCCAGTCCTCTGGAACATCACTTGAAAACAGGATCCAAAGATTTCTGTCAAGGCCTCATCCATTTCCTCTCTAGCCTCCTTCAGTATTCTGGGGTAGATCCCATCAGGCCCTGGGGACTTATCCACCTTAATATTTTTCAAGATACCCAACACCTCGTCTTTTTGGATCTCAATGTGACCCAGGCTATCTACACACCCTTCACCAGACTCAACAGCCACCAATTCCTTCTCTTTGGTGAATACTGATGCAAAGTATTCATTTAGTACCTCACCCATTTGCTCTGGCTCCACACATAGATTCCCTCCCCTGTCCTTCAGTGGGCCAACCCTTTCCCTGGCCACCCTCATGCTTTTTATGTACGTGTAAAAAGCCTTGGAATTTTCCTTTACCCTATTTGTCAATGACTTTCCATGACCTCTTTTAGCCTCCTGACTCCTTGCTTAAGTTCCTTCCTACTTTCCTTATATTCCACACAGGCTTTGTCTGTTCCCAGCCTTCTAGCCCTGACAAATGCCTCCTTTTTCTTTTTGACGAGGCCTGCAATATCTCTCGTTATCCAAGGTTCCCAAAATTTTCCATATTTATCCTTCTTCCTCACAGAAACCTGCCAGTCCTGAATTCTTTTCAACTGACATTTGAAAGCCTCCCACATGTCAGATGTTGATTTACCCTCAAACATCTGCCCCCAATCTAGGTTCTTCAGTTCCTGCCTAATATTGTTATAATTAGCCTTCCCCCAATTTAGCACATTCACCCTAGAACCACTCTTATCTTTGTCCACCAGCACTTTAAAACTTACTGAATTGTGGTCACTGTTCCCGAAATGCTCCCCTACTGAAACTTCTACCACCTGGCTGGGCTCATTCCCCAATACCAGGTCCAGTACAGCCCCTGACCAAGTTAGACTATCTACGTATTGTTTTTAAGAAGCCCTCCTGGATGCTCCTTACAAACTGTGCCCTGTCCAAGCCCCTAGCACTAAGTGAGTCCCAGTCAATATTAGGGAAGTTAAAGTCTCCCATCACAACAACCCTGTTGCTTTTACTCCTTTCCAAAATCTGTCTACCTATCTGCTCCTCTATCTCCCGCTGGCTGTTGGGAGGCCTGTAGTAAACCCCCAACATTGTGACTGCACCCTTCATTTCCTGATCTCTACCCACATAGCCTCGCTGCCCTCTGAGGTGTCCTCCCGCAGTACAGCTGTGATATTCTGCCTAACCAGTAGTGCAACTCCGCCACCCCTTTTACATCCCCCTCTACCCTGCCTGAAACGTCTAAATCCTGGAACGTTTAGCTGCCAATCCTGTCCTTCCCTCAACCAGGTCTTTGTAATGGCAACAACATCATAGTTCCAAGTACTAATACAAGCTCTAAGTTCATCTGCCTTACCTGTTATACATTAAAACATATGCACTTCAGGCCACCAGTCCTGCTGTTTTCAGCAACATCTCCCTGTCTGCTCTTCTTCAGAGCCATACTGGCCCTATTTTCTAGTTCAACCTCAATTTTTTCACCTTCTGACCTATTGCTCCGGTGCCCACCCCCCCCCCTGCCATACTAGTTTAAATCCTCCCGTGTGACACTAGCAAACCTCGCGGCCAGAATATTTATGCCTCTCCAGTTTAGATGCAACCCGTCCTTATACAGGACACACCTGCCCCGGAAGAACTCCCAGTGGTCCAGATAACTGAAACTCTCCCTCCTACACCATCTGTTTAGCCACGTGTTTAGCTGCTCTATCTTCCTATTTCTAGCCTCACTGGCACGTGGCACAGGGAGTAATCCTGAGATTACAACCCTTGAGGTCCTGCCTTTTAACTTTCTGCCTAGCTCCCTGAACTCCTGCTGCAGGACCTCACCTCGATTTAAAAATTCCCATCCTTGCTATCAAACTCCTCCATGGCCTCTGTCAACTCCTTCAGTCCGGAATCCCCCCCAACAACGTATTTGCACCTCCCAACAATTGTGGCATCTTCAGTATTATCCATTTTATCATTGGCAGCCATACCTTCAGCCACTTGGGTCCCAAACTCTGGAATTCCCTTCCCTCTCTTTGCTCCTTGGAGATTCTCCTTACAGCCTTACCCCTTTGACCAAGCTTTGGTTATCTGACATGACATCTCTAGGTGGTCTGGTGGCGCACTTAGTTCTGTAACCTTTCTGTGAAGTACTTTGGGCTGTTCAATTGCTGTATCAATGCAAGTTGTAACTCCACAGCAACCTCCTGTAACAGCCGAGAGATGAATGATCAGTTGAGCGCTACAGCTAAAAGAAAAGACTTTAAGGGAGGAATATTTGTTTTAGACACCAGGAGGATGGCACATTCTTGAATCGTACTATGAGACCTTTAACACTGGAATAGGCAGATAGAGTTTTAGGTTATTTATTGGAAGGAAGATAGCACAGAACTGCTTCACTACTATACTGAGAACCAGCTTTCATTTGAGCGACAATGGTTTGAAGTGAGGATGCTACCAATCTACATGGGTCCAATGAGGTGTGTCAAAAAAACATGTGGGGAATGACCTTCTGGCGGAGTGGAGGTGGAATGGGTAGAATGCAAGTTGATTTTTTTTGGCCTTTTGCTTTTTGCGCATTGAGAGAAAATGAAGAACCTTTTGTTTTAAGACTCTGACTTTATTGGGGAAAGCACATATAATTTCACAGGATGCTACAGATCTAACTTGGAATGAAGGTAAAGACACATTCATAGATACATACATAGAAGCAAGAGGAGGCCATTTGACCTTTCGAGCCCCCCCCCCCCTCCCCCCCCCCCCCCCCCCCCCCTCAATATCCCTTGATCCCTTTAGTCCCATTAGCTATAACTAACTGCTTGAAATCACACACCGTTTTGGCCTCACCTGTCTGTGGTAGCGAATTCCACAGATTCGCCACTCACTGGGTGAAGAAATTTGCCCTCACCTCAGTCCTAAGAGGTTTACCCCTTATCCTCAAACTATGATCCCTAGTTCTGGGTTCCCCCACCATCGGGATCAGATGAAGACTTGAGGGCAATAGTGCTAGTCATTTCGAGCAGAGGTGTACCATTATTACTGCAGAGTTTCAGTGTGTTATTTTGAGTTATGCCTACCTGGATTGATGGTAACTCCTTCGGCATATCCATTTGATACCCCTCATTCATGTCAGTTGCATGTTATATTTGCTCCCCTCTTCCTTGAGCCCCTTTTATTATGTTTTCATCCATATAGAAAAATACAGCACAGAACAGGCCCTTCGGCCCACGATGTTGCGCCGAACCTTTGTCCTAGATTAATCATAGATTATCATTGAATTTACTGTGCAGAAGGAGGCCATTCGGCCTATTGAGTCTGCACCGGCTCTTGGAAAGAGCACCCTACCCAAAGTCAACACCTCCACCCAACACTAAGGGCAATTTTGGACACTAAGGGCAATTTATCATGGCCAATCCACCTAACCCGCACATCTTTGGACTGTGGGAGGAAACCAGAGCACCCGAGGAAACCCACGCAGGCACGGGGAGGATGTGCAGACTCCGCACAGACAGTGACCCAAGCCGGAATCGAACCTGGGACCCTGGAGCTGTGAAGCAATTGTGCTATCAACAATGCTACCGTGCTGCCCTTAAGAACAAATAAATCTACACTATATCATTTTACCATAATCCATGTACCTATCCAATAGCTGGTTGAAGGTCCCTAATGTTTCCGACGCAACTACTTCCACAGGCAGTGCATTCCATGCCCCCACTACTCTCTGGGTAAAGAACCTACCTCTGACATCCCCCCCTATATCTTCCACCATTCACCTTAAATTTATGTCCCCTTGTAATGGTTTGTTCATATCCAGTCGAAAAGGAGTTGACCTGATCTCAGCACTTTGGCTGACAGAGCACTGCAGGTATTACAGGTTTCGGTCACTGTCTACACATTCTCCCCTGCGTGGGTTTCCTCCGGGTGCTACGGTTTCCTCCCACAGTCTATTCTATTCTATGACAGATGGAGTTTAATCCGGACAAATGTGAGGTAATGCATTTTAGAAGGCCTAATGCCGGTGGGAAATATACAGTAAATGGCAGAACTCTTAAGAGTATTGACAGGCAGAGGGATCTGAGTGTACAGGTCACTGAAAGTGGCAAGCCAGGTTAGTCATCGAGTCATAGAATTTACAGTACAGAAGGAGGCCATTCGGCCCATCGAGTCTGCACCGGCTCTTGGAAAGAGCACCCCACCCAAGGTCAACACCGCCACCCTATCCCCATAACCCAGTAACCCCACCCAACACTAAGGGCAATTTTGGACACTAAGGGCAATTTATCATTGCCAATCCACCTAACCCGCACATCTTTGGACTGTGGGAGGAAACCGGAGCACCCGGAGGAAACCCACGCACACACGGGGAGGATGTGCAGACTCCGCACAGACAGTGACCCAAGCCGGAATCGAACCTGGGACCCTGGAGCTGTGAAGCAATTGTGCTATCCACAAGGCTACCGTGCTGCCCCACGAAGCTAGTCAAGAAGGCATACGGCATGCTTGCCTTCATTGTCCGGGACAGTGAGTATAAAAATTGGCAAGTCATGTTGCAGCTGTATAGAACCTTAGTTAGGCCACACTTGGAATATAATGTTCAATTCTGGTCACCACACTACCAAAAGAATTTGGAGGCATAGACAGAGTGGATAGTCGGAAACTATTTCCCAGGTTGGAAGAGTCAATTACTAGGTTGACATAAGTGCGAGGGGTAAAGTTTAGTGGGGATGTGTTAGGAAGTTTTTTACATAGAGGGTAGTGGGTGCCTGGAACTCACTGCCGGAGGAGGCGGTGGAAGCAGGGACCATAGTGACTTTTAAGGGGCATCTTGACAAATACACAAATAGGATGGGAATAGAGGGATACGGACCCCAGAAGTGCAGAAGGTTTTAGGTTAGATGGGCAGCATGGTCGGCACGAGCTTGGAGGGCCAAAGGGCCTGTTCCTGTGCTGTTCTTTTCTTTGATGTGGAGATACCGGCGTTGGACTGGGCTGGGCACAGTAAGAAGCCTTACAACACCAGGTTAAAGTCCAACAGGTTTGTTTGGAATCATAGATTCACAGAATTTACAGTGCAGAATGAGGCTATTCGGCCCATCGAGTCTGCACCAGCTCTTGGAAAGAGCACCCTACCCAAGCCCACACCCCCACCCTATCCCCATAACCCAGTAACCCCGCCCAACACTAAGGCCAATTTTGGACACTAAGGGCAATTTAGCATTGTTGCTCGTTTTAGCCTTAGTTTAATTGCTCTTATTCTGTCACCTTTGCTCTTGAGTCGGCAGGTATCTTTCTGATACCGCCACGTGGTTCAAGTCCGAGTAATGATTAATAATCCAACACAGTGAAGAGGGGTGTTCCACAAACACATAAGTAGACAAAGTCAATAATGCAAGATGATATTTTGAATGTGAGTTCTTTTCTTTGTAAAGCTCAAGCCTGTATGTTAGAGTAATCGACACTACTGCTATACTCCGGGATGGAGTGGGTTATGTGCCATACTCACCCTTTATAAACATCCCAAGCCCAGTCTGATTTATCAGTCATGTGGACAAATTCTTGCTAACTTGTGTGGAAACCATGGAGACTGGGCTGCATTTGTAGAATCCGACTTTGGCGCAAGACTACGGAACGAGATAAAACAACCAATCAAATTCTTTGAATTCAGCTCAAGGTGCGCCAAAAGTATTGGCGCCCAGTATTCAAGCTTAGTGGTGGAGCAGGCGGGTTTCTGTAACTTTAATATCCAGTCCGGTGACCTAGTTGGCTGGATTTATTCTATAAGGCAAGATCGCTGAGAGTGTAGAAATGCCAATGTCTCTATTTGAATGGGGGCTGCGTAACTTGGTGAACTCATTGTATTAACAATCGGAGTGATTCTGAGACTAACACCCCTGCCAACTTAACCCACTTTTTACAATTGCCTTGATAATTCTTTGTGTCCCTGTGACCAATTTAGGCTGCATTTCCAATATGAAGAGAGAAAATGTTGGAAATACTTTACAGGTCACGCAATATCCATGAGTGGCCATTCAAACCGATGACCAATTGTCAAAACTAGAAAGTTATCTGTAGGGAGAAAAAAAGACTTATTGTTCACTTTTAGAATTTCCAATATTTTGCTTTATGATAAATCCATTGCTTGATTTTGAATTTCTGGGCCTGTGTAGAATATAAACACAGTAATTTAGTTTTAAGAAGACGTCACTTTCCCTCTGTCTACGAGGGTCTCACCCCCCACAAGCCAAAAAGATGTGCAGGGTAGGTGAATTGGCCACTTAATTGGAAAAAAAATAAAATTGGGAACTCTAAATTAAAAAATTAAAAAGACCTCACTGAATTACGAGCCTAAAAAAGCTCGATGCCATCCAGGACAAAGCAGCTGGCTGGATTGGCACCCCGTCCACAAACATCCACTCCCTCCACCACTACCATACAGTGGTAGCCGTGTGTACCACCTACAAGATGCACTGCAGTAGCTCACTGAGGTACCCTCAATAATGACGCTCAGAGTGTAAATGGTAAAGAAGGCTTTATTAGACTAAGAACTATGCTAGAGCTGAGACATGTGCTGACTGCTGCACAGCCCATGAGGCAGCCCTTTATATATGGCTCACAGATGGGCGGAGCCAGAGGCGGAGTCCCCAGGGTTCCAAGCCCGGTCTTAAAGGGGACATCACCTTACAAGATGATAAGGCAGTAACCGTTCATCACACTCACCAAGGCTCCTTAGACAGCACCTTCCAAACCCACAATCACTACCATCTGGAAGGACAAGAGCAGCAGACACAGGGGAACGCCACCACCTGGAGGTACACCTCCAAAGCCATTTACCATCCTGACTTTTTAAAATTAATTAATGGGATGCGGGCATCGCTGGTCAGGCAAGTGTTTGTTGCCTATCCCTAATGGCCCCTTGAGAAGGTGGTGGGGCGCTGACCTCTTGAGCTGCTACAGTCTTTTGAGGTGTAGGTACACCCACAGTGCTGTTAGGGAGGGAGTTGCAGGATGTTGCCCCAGCGACAGTGGAGGAACGGCCGATATGTTTCCAAGTCAGGATGATGAGTGACTTGGAGGGGAACTTGCAGTTGGCGGTGTTCCCATGTATCTGCTGCTCTTGACGTTGGGAATATACCAGCCTTCCTTCCTTCCTTTAGGGATGGCAATAAATTCCGGACTAACAAACAAAGCACACATCCCATGAATGAATCTTTTAAAAATCTCGCCATGAAATTCCCAAACTGAAGGTCTTGGCATGGATTGTTTATTTTTTACATATAGCACCAATGCTTACTGATTACATAATATTGTGTTTACAGTATCAATCAACCAGACTCAAGCCCTACTCCTGACCGTTTTCCTCTTCATTCACTAACAGGGTGTGGGTGTCACTGGCAGAACCATTATTATTGCCCATCCCTAATTGCCCTTGAGATACAACTGAGTGGTTTGCGAGGACGTTTCATTGGGCAGTCTGATGTTAACCACACTGCTGTGAGCCTGGAGTTACACATAACCCACACGGGGTAAGGACAGCAGATTTCCTCCCATGAAGGACATCTTGTGAACCTCAATATGCAGGGCATCTGCATTGCCACAGGTGTTACCTTTTGAATGAGGCACTAAACTGTGACTCTGTCTTCCTGTGCAAGTGAGCGTAAATGTCCAATGGAACCTTTTAGAAAAGGAGCGAGTTCCATTATAGTAAAAGCAAAATCCTGCAGATGCTGGAAGTCTGACATAAAACAGTACGCAGGGAACCCGGCAGGTCTGGCAGCATGTGTGGAGAGAGAAACAAAGTTAACGTTTCGAGTAAAGTATGACCCTTCTTCAGGCTTGGAGAGGTGTCGAAATGTTAGAGGTTTGGTGCTGTTGAAAAACAAGGGAGGGGCAGGTGGAGCAAAATAGGTCAGGGATAGGTTGGAGGTCAGGAGAGATTAAATGACCAAGATGTCATGGAACACATAATAATAATAATCTTTATTTTCACAAGTGGGCTTACATTAACGCTGCAATGAAGTTACTGTAATAAGCCCCCAGTCGCCACACTCCGGCGCCTGTTCGGTTATACAGAGGGAGAATTTAGAATGCCCAATTCACCTAACAGCGTGTCTTTCGGGACTTGTGGGAGGAAACCGGAGCACCCGGAGGAAACCCACGCTGACACAGGGAGAACATGCAGACTCCGCACAGACAGTGACCCAAGCCGGGAATCGAACCCGGGACCCTGGAACTGTGAAGCAACAGTGCTAACCATTGTGCTACCGTGCCGCCCATGACAAATTAAGGGAGTGGTAATGATTGTATGAAAGACTCAAGCAGATGTTAATAGTGGAATAAAGGTCGGCTTGCCTGAAAGAAAAATAGTATAATACGTTAATATCAGAAAAGGTGACAGTATAATAATAATAATCGATTATTGTCACAATTGGGCTTTAATGAAGTTACTGTGAAAAGCCCCTAGTCACCACATTACGGCACCTGTTCGGGGAGGCCGGTAGGGGAATTGAACCCGTGCTGCTGCCCTTGTTCTGCATTGACAAGCCAGCTGTTTAGCCCACTGTCCTAAACCAGCCCCTAGGCTATATTATAGACCCAATAAGACCATCAGTCCAAGCACAGGCCCCATAAGAGATGTACACTTGAGTCTTGTATTGTCTTGAATTCAGTGACAGGTGTCTGATCCCCTTAAGGGGCGGGTCCAGGGGACCATCGGGAGTGTGGAGTCGGAATTATTCATGCAGATGATTGCCACAAGGGACCCACTGATCGAAAGCAAAACCTGAGAACAGACTGGCACCGGGGGGGAGGCGGGGGGTAGGGGGAGATAGTGACGGGGGATCAAAATGGAGGACAGAGTTCATGGTCTGAAGTTGTTGAACTCAATGTTAAGTCATCAAAAAAAGGGGTGTTGTTCCTCCAGTTTTCACTGGTACAGCCCATCTCGCTCACCAGAACCGTGTGTACCATCTACAAGATGCACTGCAGTAACTCGCAAGGTCCCTTAGACAGCAGCACCTTCCAAACCCACGACCACTACCATCTAGAAGGACAAGGGCAGCAGATACCTGGGAACCCCACCAGCTGGAGGTTCCCCTCCAAGTCACTCACCACCCTGACTTGGAAATATATCATCATTCCTTCAGTGTCGCCGGGGCAACGTCCTGGAGCTCCCTCTCTAACAGCACAGTGGGTGTACCTACACTTCAAGGACTGCAACGGTTCAAGAAGGCAACTCACCACCACCTTCTGAAGGGCAACTAGGGATGGGCAATACATGCTGGTCTAACCCGCGACGGCCACATCCCGTAAATGAATTTTAAAAAATGATTGTTCTTTTGGGAAGGAAATCTGCTGTTCTTACCTGGTCTGGCCTACATGTGACTCCAGACACCCCCGCACCGCAATGTACCAATAATGTTTACATAGTTTAGTGACTGCCTTTGTGTGGTTTTGGTCAGTACTTCACTCCTGATGACCCACCTACATTCTTAAGACGACCCGTCAGGAAGTTTCAGGCAGTAAATCGTTATAAGAAATTTTAAAAACGTCAAATTTAAAATAATTATTTTTGAAATCAGTTTTTCTTTCTGCTCTCTCTCTCTCTCTCACACCCACACACTCAGTCCACAATCTTTTATTCCCTGTTTATTTCTCTTTTTATGCGTGATTTTGCTCACTTTTTTCCCCTCTGTCATTCCTCTTTATTTTTCAATCCTTAAATCTAAATAGTTATGCAGACAGGGTTCACTGATGTCCCGGATGCCCTCCCTGCCAACGGAGGCTGTGAGATGCCTCAGTCCAATATGATCCAGCCCAATAAACATCGTCCAGAGATCCCAAAGGGATTGCTTTCTTTTCCTTAAGCTGCACATTGCCTCTTCCTAATGTTATAAAACCTTGTAAGGTGGTCAACATGGGGCGAGATTCTCCACTCCCGCGCCGGTTGGGAGAATCGCCTGGGCCGCCAAAATTTCCCGGGACGCCGGTCCGACGCCCTCCCGCGATTCTCCCAAGCGGCGGGAACGGCCCGGTCGAGTTCCGCGGACCGCAGGCCGGAGAATCGCCGGAGACACCCAAAATGGCGATTCTCCGGCACCCCCGCTATTCTCAGGCCCGGATGGGCCGAGCGGCCAGGCCAAAACGGCGGGTTCCCCCCCGCGCCGTCCACACCTGGTCGCTGCCGTTGGGAACAGCACGCGAACGCTGGGGGGCGGCCTGCGGGGGGCGGCGAGGGGGGAATCCTGCACCGGGGGATACCTCAAATGTAGGGTGGCCCGCGATCGGTGCCCGCCGATCGTCGGACCGTCCTCTCTGAAGGAGGACCTCCTTCCTTCCGCGGCCCTGCAAGATCCGTCCTCCATCTTCTTGCGGGTCGGACTTAGAGAGGGCGGCAACCACGCATGCGCGGGTGACGTCAGTTATGCGGTGCCGGCCGCGTCATCTTTACGTGGCGACAAGGCCTGGCGCGTGTAGATGACGCGGCCCCGATTCTAGCTCATTGTCAGGGCCTGAATCTGTCGGGATCGGGGCCGTTTCGCACCGTCGCGAACCTCAACGGCGTTCACGACGGCGTGGGCACTTCGGCGCGGGAGTGGAGAATCCCGCCCATGGTGCTGTTTGGATTCGTTTTTCAGATCAGACAGTATTGCAAAAATCCCCCTGATAAATCACCTCAAATATATTTAAAAAAAACGTTAATTCAAGCTATTTATGGGAAAAGGTATTAAGCAATTATATTGCACAACTCATATGATGAAACTTGAATGAATCAGCAAACTGGCTCTCAAGTTACAGTAACCACATTAAACATTTGGTGGTTTTGTTGCTATGTCTGTGATTCAATTGGACTGCTGGAATGTGTTACAGTTGGAGAATCCTTTTGCAGCCAACAGACCATAAGACCGTAAGACATAGGAGCAGAATTAGGCTATTTGGCCCTTCAAGTCTTCTCCGCCATGGCTGATATATTTCTCATCGTCATTTTCCTGCCTTCTCCCCATAACCCTTGATCCATTTATTAATCAAGAACCTATCTATCCCAGTATAAAAGACACTCAGGGACTTGGCCTCTGCAACCTTCTGCGGCAAAGAGTTCCACAGATTCACCACCCTCTGGCTGAAGAAATTCCTCCTCATCTCAGTTTTAAAGTAGCGTCCCTTTTGCCTGAGGCTGTGTCCTCTGTTTCTAATTTTTCCTACAAGTGGAAACATCCTCTCCACGTCCACTCTATCCAGGCCTCTCGGTATCCTGTAAGTTTCAGTAAGATCCCCCCTCATCCTTCTGAACTCCAACGGGTACAGACCCAGAGTCCTCAACTGCTCCTCATATGACAAGCTCTTCATTCCAGGGACCATTCTTGTGAACCTCCTCTGGACCCTTTCAGGCAGGTTTTTGTACTGTTCTCCGTATGCACGGATGATGAGGTCTTTGTAGTTGAAGTGATCAAAGAACATACGGCTTTGTAAATGAACAAAACTGTTTATTAATTAACTAAAACACCAAAGTAACTTCATTGAAGCCTACTTGTGACAATAAGCGATTATTATTATTACAATCATCTATGTATATAATATAATAACCAAACCATATGTAAACATTACTGCCTGTATGTATAGATTAGTATTCTAGCATCTGACCACAGGTGGCGTGACGACAGGAGAATGTTCCTGGAAGACAGCCACATGGCGAGACGGGACGCATTCTAGCATCCGACCACAGGTGGCGGGACGACAGGAGAACGTTACTGGAAGATGGCCACATGGTGAGAGGGGACGCATTCTAGCGTCTGACCACAGGTGCCGTGGTGACAGAACTTGGACAGCAAGTGCAGACACATATCGAGCAGCTCCTGAGTCAAAAATATATATTTTTTTAAATTTAGAGTACCCAATTCATTTTTTTCCAATTAAGGGGCAGTTTAGCGTGGCCAATCCACCTATCCTGCACATCTTTGGGTTGTGGGGGCGAAACCCACGCAAACACGGGGAGAATATGCAAACTCCACACAGACAGTGACCCAGAGCTGGGATGGAACTTGGGACTTCGGCGCCGTGAGACCTGCAGATCAGTTATGTCGGGTCTCTCTCTCTCTCTCGCTCTCTCTCTCTCTCTCAGGCAAGGCAATTATTCTACAAAACTCGCATAACTGCTGAGAATTCTGTTCACACATCTCCACAGGTGAACAAATGGATCAGGGTTAGACTGTAATCTCTCCAATTTGGAATGCTTGGGAGCAAGGGGGAGATTGTGGCGTAATGGTAATGTCACGGGACTAGTAACCCAAAGGCCCAGGCAATGCTCAAGGTTTGAATCCCACCATGGCACCATGAATCTGGGATTATAAAGCCAGTCTCTATAATGATGACCATGAGAGCTATAGTTGTTCAAGCACATCTGGTTTACTGATGTCCTTTAGCTAGAGGGGAAGGAAATGTGCCATTCTTAGGGCTGGCCCACTCAGACTCCAGGCCCACTGTAAAGTGGATTAACTCTTACCTGCTCTCTGCAGTGGCCTGAACAGTTTAAGGGGTTGACCTGGCCTTGCCAGTGACACTCACATCTTGTGAAAGAAGCACTAAAAGAGACATTTCTGGATTTGTGTGCTCGACAAGTGTGTGAACTTGTACCTGAAGCATAAAACAGTGACATAAAACATTAAAAAGCGCCAACTAACATGGTTTTATTCACCCAAATCTTGCATATTCCGTGTTTTTTAAAATCCATTCATGGGATGCGAACGGAGTGGCTTGCTCGGCCATTTCAGAGGGCAGCTGTGGGTCTGGAGTCACATGTAGGCCAGACCGGGTAAGCACAGCAGATTTCCTCATTAGTGAGCCGGACGGGGTTTTTGCAACAACCAACAATGGTTTCATATGCATCATCATTTTTCAATTCCAGATTTTAAAAAAAAAATTGAATTCAAATTTCACCATTTGCCGTGATGGGTATCAAACCCGAAGCCCCCAGAGCATCGCCCAGGGACTCTGGGCTACCAGTCCAGTGACACTACCACTATGCCACTGCCTGCCCATTTCCAGCGTCTTGTATGAATAATAATAATCTTTATTATTGTCACAAGTAGGCTTACATTAATACTGCAATTAAGTTACTGTGGCAAGGTAGCACATGGGCGGCACGGTAGCACATTGGTTAGCACAGTTGCTTCACAGCTCCGGGGTCCCAGGCTCGATTCCCAGTTTGGGTCACTGTCTGTGTGGAGTCTGCACGTTCCCCCCCGTGTCTGCGTGGGTTCCCTCCGGGTGCTCCGGTTTCCTCCCAAAGATGTACGGGTTAGGTGGATTGGCCACGCTAAATTGCCCCTAGTGTCCAAAAAAGGTTAGGTTGGGTTACTGGGCTACGGGGATAGGGTGGAGGTGTGGGCTTAGGTAGGGTTCCCTTTCCTAGGCCCGGTGCAGACTCGACGGGCCGAATGGCCTCCTTCTGCACTGTAAATTCTATGAAAACATTTCTATGAAAAGCTCCTAGTTGCCACATAGGAGGAAATTAGAGTAATAATTATTTGCTAATCTTCAGTGGAAGCCGGACCATTGGAATGACCATAAACGCCACCACTTTCGCTGTGTTGCGATTTGCTGCAATACCGGGAGCCTGCGTGTTGATCTGATTGAATGGTGGAGCAGGCTCGAGGGGCTGAACTGCCTACTCCGGCTCCTAATTCGCCGGTTTGTGAAATGCTTTTGTACGCTCTGAGGGCTTGTAAGGCGCTATAGAAATGGAGGGCTTAAATCGTAATGAACCATCCGGCTCCTGAACTCAGCCGCACTTTGGTTGTGACGGCTCCTGCGATAGCCCGCAAGGAGCCTACGGGGTGGGAATGACGATCTTCCCCACGATCCTTGCCGAGCGTGGGGGGGGGGGGGGGGGGGGGGTGCGGGGGGGGGGGGGGGGGGGGGTCTCTATTAACCTCTGCGTAAAAGGTCAGCCAGCAAGGCACCAACCAGAGGGCAGCATGGTAGCACAGTGATTAGCACAGTTGCTTCACAGCTCCAGGGTCCCAGGTTCGATTCCCGGCTTGGGTCGCTGTCTGTGCGGAGTCTGCACGTTCTCCCCGTGTGCGCGCGGGTTTCCTCCGGGAGCTCCGGTTTCCTCCCACAGTCCAAAGATGTGCGGGTTAGGTGGATTGGCTAAATTGCCCCTTAGTGTCCAAAAGGTTAATTGGGGTTACTGGGTTAAGGGGATGGGGTGGAAGAGGTGTGTGCTTGAGTGTGGTGATCTTTCCAAGGGCCGGTGCAGACTCGATGGGCTGAACGGCCTCCTTCTGCACTGTAAATTCCAAGAACCTTGTTGGGATTGACGGGGCAGTGTGTAAATAAAGCTACTTCCTTTATTTTAACTCGGTGCGGACTCCCCGTATCATTATTAAAGTTCCCCACCAGGTTCGACCTTCCCTTCCATTTGGAAATATGTTCCGGGGGTGCTTGAGGAGATAATTGCCTGTTTAAACATTGATCACGGAAAGCCAGGACTAAGGTTCACAACCGACCCTTGTCCTCGGGGGGGAGGATTGAAAATAAGAGAGAAGGAAGCAAATTCCATATGCGGCAGTAAAGGTCTTTATTAGACCGGGGGGTGGGGGGGGGACCCTTCTATTATATGTCACCAAGGTGTTTTTGCAGCCCTATGAAGGAAACCTTTAATAATAATCTTTCAAACATGTGAGGACGAGGCAACAGAAAGAAACGGTCACAGTTGGAAAGGAAGACCGCTGCCTACCCAAGGAATATGATCGACACTGATTGTGTGGATGTGACACTCCGATCACCAAGAACCCATGAAATTTTAATGCCAACCTTTTAACTCTTTTGAGCTGGGCCTTTCGTTTTCCTCGGGGATTGTCCTTCAAGAATAACTTAGATGGATTTCAGAAGCAGAGAGAGAAAAAAAAGCCGCGCACGACTGGAGTGACTGAAAGCCTTCCTGGAGACCAACTGAGTAAATATAATTGAATAGGACTGTTGTCCCACTGTGCGTTTAATAATTAAAGGCCCTGTACGGGTGCACATTGCCTTCCAGGCGCAGCAGGACTTTGAGGACATGCAGTCTAGCACAGCTTGGTTGCTCACCTTAATGTCCCTGAATAAATGCACACTAAAACTTCCCTCCAGCAGCTTTAAGTTTGACTGGGCTGCGCACTCTGAGCTATTAACTCTGCTTTGAATTATATTTGTGTGGTAGTCACCACTGTTTGTATAATACGTGTATTAGAGGTAATACAGTAAGGCTCCTGTACTACAGGTACGGGGGTAGAGCCCTGCCTGCTGGCTCCGCCCAGTAGGCGGAGTATATATGTGTGTGCTCACCGAGCTGCTGCCATTTCTGGTAGCAGCTGCAGGAGGCAACACATCTCTGCTTAATAATTTTTTTAAAAAATTTCCAATTAAGGGGCAATTTAGCATGGTCAATCCATCTACCCCGCACATCTTTGGGTTGTGGGGGTGAGACCCACGCAGACACGGGGAGAATGTGCAAACTCCACATGGACAGTGACCCGGGGCCGTGAGGCAGCAGTGCTAGCCATTGCGCCACCGAGCCGCCTTAACTCTGCTTTGAATTGATGTCCAAATTCAAGATAAATCGTCTACCCCCACTTAGGGGCAGTACAGTGGTGAGGATGTGCAGGGTAGGTGGATTGGCCACTCTTTTGAGGTCCACCAACAAAACAGAAGAAAGCAAAACAAACTGAGAAACAAAGCAAAAAAGGGCCCCTCCTGTTAGGGGCACTGCCCAAACATAACGAAGATCAATGGAAACTTAAATAACATCAAATAAGAATGCAGTTAAAGGGGTCAATAAAGCACCCCAACCCCTGCGGTGAAGAAATAGGGAGATGGGAGGTTGGGGGTGGAGCGAGGACATGTCAGGATTTGAAAATCAGGAAGAGAATTCTAAAATCGAGGCATTGTCAGGCCGGAAGACAATGTGGGTCAGCGGGCGCTGAGTTGGTGGGTAGGCTGGACTTGATGTGGGTTACGACATGGGCTGCAGAATGAACTTTATTTAACTTTCTTTGGCTATTCTGTGGAGCATACATGGGCCCTTGCTAAAGGAGACGTTGCCCTTACCTATAAATAAGAGTATTTACTACTGTAAGCTGCCCGTGTGAGCTGTTAAATCCAAGTGTTGTGACTTTGTTTTTTTAAAAATATATATTATTCAAGATTTTTTGGCCAAACATAACAGTTCGTAGTTTTTCTTTTAAACAACAATAAAGCAATATAAATAACAGTGGCCAGTTTTAAACAAATAAACAAATAATATATGAACAGAAACAAAAACCAAACTAAATGGCAACTGCCTGGTCAAAAATAAATACTCTCCAAAGATACAATCCAACAGTCCAATATACATTACCTAAAACAAGTGCCTATACATATACAATAACATCCCTGAGAGTCCGTCCGATTCCTCCCCCCCCCCCCACCTCCCCCTTCCCCCCCTCTCCCCCCTGGGTTGCTGCTGTTGTCTTCTTCTTTTCCATTCCCTCTATCTTTCTGTGAGGTAGTCGACGAATGGTTGCCACCGCCTGGTGAACCCTTGAGCTGAACCCCTTAGTACGAACTTAATCCGTTCTAACTTTATAAACCCTGCCATGTTGTTTATCCAGGTCTCCACACCCGGGGGTTTGGCTTCCTTCCACGTTAACAATAACCTGCGCCGGGCTACTAGGGACGCAAAGGCCAAAACATCAGCCTCTCTCGCCTCCTGCACTCCCGGCTCTTCTGCAACCCCAAATATAGCCAACCCCCAGCTTGGTTCGACCTGGACCCCCACTACCTTCGAAAGCACCTTTGTCACCCCCACCCAAAACCCCTGTAGTGCCGGACATGACCAGAGCATGTGGGTATGATTCGCTGGGCTTTTCGAGCATCTCGCACACCTATCCTCTACTCCAAAAAATTTGCAAAGCCGTGTTCCAGTCATATGCGCCCTGATAACACCTTAAATTGTATCAGGCTTAGCCTGGCACACGAGGACGATGAGTTTACCCTACGTAGGGCATCAGCCCACAGCCCCTCCTCAATCTCCTCCCCCAGCTCTTCTTCCCATTTCCCTTTCAGCTCATCTACCATGATCTCCCCCTCGTCCCTCATTTCCCTATATATGTCCGACACCTTACCATCCCCCATCCATGTCTCTGAGATCTATCCTGCACCTCCTGCGTCGGGAGCTGCGGGAATTCCCTCACCTGTTGCCTCGCAAAAGCCCTCAGTTGCATAAACCAAAATGCATTCCCTTGGGGCAACCCATATTTTTCTGTCAGCACTCCCAGACTCGCAAACGTCCCATCTACGAACAGATCTCTCAATTGTGCTACCCCTGCTCTTTGCCATGCTCTAAATCCCCCATCCATTCTGCCCGGAACAAACCTATGGTTATTTCTTATCGGGGACCGCACCGAGGCTCCCGTCTTTCCCCTATGCCGTCTCCACTGCCCCCAAATTTTCAATGTAGCCACCACCACCGGACTTGTGGTGTATTTCTTCGGTGAGAACGGCAACGGTGCCGTCACCATAGCTTGTAGGCTAGTCCCACTGCAGGACGCCCTCTCCAATCTCTTCCACGCCGCTCCCTCCTCTTCTCCCATCCACTTACACACCATTGAAATATTGGCGGCCCAGTAGTACTCACTTAGGCTCGGTAGTGCCAGCCCCCCGCTGTCCCTACTATGCTGCAAAAATCCCCTACTCACTCTCGGGGTCTTCCCGGCCCACACAAAACTCATAATAATCTTCTCGATTCTTTTGAAAAAAGCCTTCGTGACCACCACCGGGAGGCACTGAAACATAAAAAGGAATCTCGGGAGGACCACCATTTTAACCGCCTGCACCCTCCCTGCCAGTGACAGGGACACCATGTCCCATCTCTTAAAGTCCTCCTCCATCTGTTCCACCAACCGCGTTAAATTAAGCCTATGTAATGTACTCCAATTCTTGGCTATCTGGATCCCCAAGTACCGAAAGTCCCTTGTTACCTTCCTCAACGGTAAATCCTCTATTTCTCTGCTCTGCTCCCCTGGATGCACCACAAACAACTCACTTTTCCCCATGTTCAATTTATACCCTGAAAAATCCCCAAACTCTCCAAGTATCCGCATTATCTCTGGCATCCCCTCCGCCGGGTCCGCCACATATAGCAACAAATCATCCGCATACAGAGATACCCGGTGTTCTTCTCCTCCCCTGAGTACTCCCCTCCACTTCCTGGAACCCCTCAATGCTATGGCCAGGGGCTCAATCGCCAGTGCAAACAATAACGGGGACAGAGGACATCCCTGCCTCGTCCCTCTATGGAGCCGAAAATACTCAGACCCCGGTCCATTCGTGACCACACTCGCCATCGGGGCCCTATACAGCAACTGTACCCATCTGATATACCCGTCCCCAAAGCCAAATCTCCTCAGCACCTCCCACAAATAATCCTACTCCACTCTACCAAATGCTTTCTCGGCATCCATCGCCACCACTATCTCCGCTTCTCCCTCTGGTGGGGGCATCATCATTACATCTAGCAGCCTCCGTATATTTGTATTCAGCTGTCTCCCCTTCACAAACCCAGTTTGGTCCTCATGAACCACCCCCGGGACACAATCCTCTATCCTCGTTGCCATTACTTTGGCCAGAATCTTAGCGTCCACATTCAGGAGGGAAATAGGCCTATAGGACCCGCATTGCAGCGGGTCTTTTTCCTTCTTTAGGAGGAGCGATATCGTTGCCTCTGACATAGTCGGGGGCAGCTGCCCCCTTTCCCTCGCCTCATTAAAGGTTCTCATCAGTAGCGGGGCCAGCAAGTCCATATACTTCCTATAGAATTCAACTGGGAATCCGTCTGGTCCCGGGGCCTTCCCCGCCTGCATGCTCCCAATCCCTTTCACTACTTCCTCCGTCTCAATCTGTGCTCCCAGTCCCGCCCTCTCCTGCTCCTCCACCTTAGGAAATTCCAGCTGATCCAGAAAGCACATCATTCTCTCCTTCCCATCCGGGGGCTGAGCTTCATATAATCTTTCATAAAATGCCTTGAACACTCCATTCACTCTCTCCGCTCCCCACTCCATCTCTCCCTCCTCATCTCTCACCCCCCCTATCTCCCTTGCTGCTCCCCTTTTCCTCAGTTGGTGGGCCAGCAACCTGCTCGCCTTCTCCCCATATTCGTACTGTACACCCTGTGCCTTCCTCCATTGTGCCTCTGCATTACCCGTAGTCAACAAGTCAAATTCTGGGGACTTCCGGGTGCGGCGATGACCAGCTAAGTCGCACGTTTCGGCAGCTCCCGGTGGAACGGACTTTTGGGCTCTTGATAGGAGCCCCAACGGCAATTTTAACGGCTAAAAACACTGTGCGGTAAACCAGAAGGGAATTCCCCCTGGACACGGATGGAAAAAGGAGAGGAAAGTGGCCGGATTGCAGCGGATCCTTTGGAACAGCGGCAAGGAAGGCAAGCAAAAACCAAGATGGCGTCGGAAGGTGGCAGTTTCACATGGGGCCCTGAACAACAAGAGTTCTTGAAATGCTGCGTGGAAGAGATAAAAAAGGAAATGAAGAAAGAACTGTTGGCCCCGATATTACAGGCGATCGAAGGGCTAAAGGAGGAACAAAAGACCCAGGAGCGGGAGCTTCGGGTCGTGAAGGCGAAGGCAGCCGAGAATGAGGACGATATACAGGGCCTGGTGGTGAAGACGGTGATGCAGGAGGCACATCAGAAACGATGTGTGGAAAGGTTGGAGGCACTGGAAAACAACGCAAGGAGGAACAACCTGAGGATTCTTGGTCTTCCTGAAGGTGTGGAGGGAGCGGACGTCGGGGCATATGTGAGCACGATGCTGCACTCGTTAATGGGAGCGGAGGCCCCGGCGGGTCCGTTGGAGGTGGAGGGAGCATACCGAGTTATGGCGCGAGGACCGAGAGCAGGAGAAATTCCCAGAGCCATAGTGGTGAGATTCCTCCGTTTTAAGGATAGAGAAATGGTCCTTAGATGGGCGAAGAAAACTCGGAGCAGTAAATGGGAGAACGCGGTGATCCGCGTTTATCAAGACTGGAGTGCGGAGGTGGCGAGAAGGAGGGCGAGCTTTAATCGGGCCAAGGCGGTGCTTCATAAAAAGAAGATAAAATTCGGAATGCTGCAACCGGCAAGACTGTGGGTCACATATCGAGGGAGGCACCACTACTTTGAGACGGCGGATGAAGCGTGGACTTTTATTATGGAAGAAAAACTGGAATGAGTGGGTTATTAAAAAGAACGTTTGAACAAAGTGGCGGGGCGAATGTGGGGGGCAAAGAGGGGTTTTATGTTCTAATCCTGCGGTGTGGTAACTTTTCTCTCTCCCACAGGTGGTGATGGGGGGAGGTGGGGAGGGAGAGGAGATGGGGCGTTGACCATGGGGGGCGGAGCCACGGGAGAAGCGCGGGCTTGGTTCCCACGCTATGATAATTATGGCGGGAATAGAGAAGCAGGAAGGAGGGGGCGTCGCACGGTGCGAGCCGTGGTCACGGGGGGAAGCCGAGGTCAGCCAGAGCTTGCTGACTTCTGGGAGCAACATGGGGGGAGTAATTACGCTAGCGGGGGGTCTAGCGGGGGGGGTGGGAGGGGGGAATTACTGGGTTGCTGCTGCTGGGGAGAGGGGGAAGCGGGTACGGGAGAGGATGGGCGGGGGGGCACCGCCTGGGGGAGATACAGCTGCGTGGGAACTGGGTGAGGAGCTGGAAAAAGGTGATGGCTAATCGACAAGGGGGGGGGGTAGGAAGCCCCCCAACTCGGCTGATCACGTGGAACGTGAGAGGGTTGAACGGGCCGATAAAGAGGGCACGGGTACTCGCACACCTTAAGAAACTTAAGGCAGATGTGGTTATGTTACAGGAAACGCACCTGAAACTGATAGACCAGGTTAGGCTGCGCAAAGGATGGGTGGGGCAGGTGTTCCATTCGGGGCTAGATGCGAAAAACAGGGGGGTGGCTATATTAGTGGGGAAGCGGGTAATGTTCGAGGCAAAGACTATAGTGGCGGATAACGGGGGCAGATACGTGATGGTGAGTGGCAAACTACAGGGAGAGACGGTGGTTTTGGTAAACGTATATGCCCCGAACTGGGATGATGCCAATTTTATGAGGCGGATGCTAGGGCGCATTCCGGACCTAGAGACGGGAAAGCTGATAATGGGGGGAGACTTTAATACGGTGTTGGAACCAGGGCTGGATAGGTCGAAGTCCAGGACTGGAAGGAGGCCGGCAGCAGCCAAGGTGCTTAAAGATTTTATGGAGCAGATGGGAGGTGTAGACCCGTGGAGATTTAGTAGACCTAGGAGTAAGGAGTTCTCGTTTTTCTCCTATGTCCATAAAGTCTACTCGCGCATAGACTTTTTTGTGCTGGGTAGGGCATTGATCCCGAAGGTGAGGGGAACGGAGTATACGGCTATAGCCATTTCGGATCACGCTCCACACTGGGTGGACTTGGAGATAGGGGAGGAAACAGGAGGGCGCCCACCCTGGAGAATGGACATGGGACTAATGGCGGATGAGGGTGTGTGTCTAAGGGTGAGGGGGTGCATTGAAAAGTACTTGGAACTCAATGATAATGGGGAGGTCCAGGTAGGAGTGGTCTGGGAGGCGTTGAAGGCGGTGGTTAGGGGGGAGCTGATATCAATAAGGGCACATAAAGGGAAGCAGGAGAGTAAGGAACGGGAGCGGTTGCTGCAAGAACTTTTGAGGGTGGACAGACAATATGCGGAAGCACCGGAGGAGGGATTGTACAGGGAAAGGCAAAGGCTGCATGTGGAATTTGACTTGCTGACTACAGGCACTGCAGAGGCACAATGGAGGAAGGCACAGGGTGTACAGTACGAATATGGGGAGAAGGCGAGCAGGTTGCTGGCACACCAATTGAGGAAAAGGGGAGCAGCGAGGGAAATAGGGGGAGTGAGGGACGAGGAAGGAGAGATGGAGCGGGGAGCGGAGAGAGTGAATGGAGTGTTCAAGACATTTTATAAAAAATTATATGAATCTCAACCCCCGGAGGGGAGGGAGAGAATGATGGGCTTCTTGGATCGGCTGGAATTTCCCAAGGTGAAAGAGCAGGAAAGGGTGGGACTGGGAGCACAGATCGAGGTAGAAGAAGTGGTGAAAGGAATTAGGAGCATGCAGACGGGAAAGGCCCCGGGACCGGATGGATTCCCAGTCGAATTCTATAGAAAATATTTGGACTTGCTCGCCCCGGTACTGACGAGGACCTTTAATGAGGCAAAGGAAAGGGGCAACTGCCCCCGACTATGTCTGAAGCAACGATATCGCTTCTCTTAAAGACGGAAAAGGACCCGCTACAATGCGGGTCCTACAGACCAATTTCCCTCCTAAATGTAGATGCCAAGGTCCTGGCCAAGGTAATGGCAATGAGAATAGAGGAATGTGTCCCGGGGGTGGTCCACGAGGACCAAACTGGGTTTGTGAAGGGGAGACAGCTGAACACGAATATACGGAGGTTGTTAGGGGTAATGATGATGGCCCCACCAGAGGGAGAAACGGAGATAGTAGTGGCGATGGATGCCGAGAAAGCATTTGATAGAGTGGAATGGGATTATTTGTGGGAGGTATTGAGGAGATTTAGTTTTGGAGAGGGGTATGTTAGATGGGTGCAGCTATTGTATAGGGCCCCAGTGGCGAGCGTGGTCACGAATGGACGGGGATCTGCATATTTTCGGCTCCATAGAGGGACAAGGCAGGGATGCCCTCTGTCCCCATTATTGTTTGCACTGGCGATTGAGCCCCTGGCGATAGCGTTGAGGGGTTCCAAGAAGTGGAGGGGAGTACTTAGGGGAGGAGAAGAACACCGGGTATCTTTGTATGCGGACGATTTGCTACTGTACGTGGCGGATCCGACGGAGGGGATGCCAGAAATAATGCGGATACTTGGGGAGTTTGGGGATTTTTCAGGGTATAAATTGAACATGGGGAAAAGTGAGTTGTTTGTGGTGCATCCAGGGGAGCAGAGTAGAGAAATAGAGGACCTACCGTTGAGGAAGGTAACAAGGGACTTTCGTTACCTGGGGATCCAGATAGCTAAGAATTGGGGCACATTGCACAGGTTAAATTTAACGCGGTTGGTGGAACAGATGGAGGAAGATTTCAAGAGATGGGATATGGTATCCCTGTCAATGGCAGGGAGGGTGCAGGCGGTTAAGATGGTGGTCCTCCCGAGATTCCTCTTTGTGTTTCAGTGCCTCCCGGTGGTGATCACGAAGGCTTTTTTAAAAAGGATTGAAAAGAGCATCATGGGTTTTGTCTGGGCCGGGAAGACCCCGAGAGTGAGGAAGGGATTCTTACAGCGTAGCAGGGATAGGGGGGGGCTGGCACTACCGAGCCTGAGTGAGTATTATTGGGCCGCTAATATTTCAATGGTGAGTAAGTGGATGGGAGAGGAGGAGGGAGCGGCGTGGAAAAGATTAGAGAGGGCGTCCTGTAGGGGGACTAGCCTACAGGCTATGGTGACAGCCCCATTGCCGTTCTCACCGAGGAACTACACCACAAGCCCGGTGGTGGTGGCTACACTGAAGATTTGGGGACAGTGGAGACGGCATAGGGGAAAGACTGGAGCCTTGGGGGGGTCCCCGATAAGAAACAACCATAGGTTTGCCCCGGGGGGAATGGATGGGGGATATGGAATGTGGCAAAGAGCAGGAATAACGCAACTGAAAGATCTATTTGTGGATGGGAAGTTCGCGAGTCTGGGAGCGCTGACCGAGAAATATGGGTTGCCCCAAGGGAATGCATTCAGGTACATGCAACTGAGGGCTTTTGCGAGGCAACAGGTGAGGGAATTTCCGCAGCTCCCGACACAAGAGGTGCAGGACAGAGTGATCTCAAAGACATGGGTGGGGGATGGTAAGGTGTCAGATATATATAGGGAAATGAGGGACGAAGGGGAGACTATGGTAGATGAACTAAAAGGGAAATGGGAAGAAGAGCTGGGGGAGAAGATCGAGGAGGGGCTGTGGGCAGATGCCCTAAGCCGGGTAAACTCGTCGTCCTCATGTGCCAGGCTAAGCCTGATTCAGTTTAAGGTATTACACAGGGCGCATATGACTGGAGCACGGCTCAGTAAATTTTTTGGGGTGGAGGATAGGTGCTCGAGAAGCCCAGCGAATCATACCCATATGTTTTGGTCATGCCCGGCACTACGGGGGTTTTGGATGGGGGTGACAAAGGTGCTTTCAAAAGTAGTGGGGGTCCGGGTCGAACCAAGCTGGGGGTTGGCTATATTTGGGGTTGCACAAGAGCCGGGAGTGCAGGAGGCGAGAGAGGCCGATGTTTTGGCCTTTGCGTCCCTAGTAGCCCGGCGCAGGATATTGCTAATGTGGAAAGAAGCCAAGCCCCCGGGGGTGGAGACCTGGATAAATGACATGGCGGGGTTTATAAAGCTAGAGCGGATTAAGTTCGTCCTAAGGGGGTCGGCTCAAGGGTTCACCAGGCGGTGGCAACCGTTCGTCGAATACCTCGCGGATAGATAGATGGAATGGGAAAAAGAAGGCAGCAGCAGCAGCCCAGGATCGGGGGGGAGGGGGGGGGGGGAGGGGTAGGGGGGGGGGTTACTTGTGACAAGGCAGTTGCCAATTAGGGCTAGTTTTCATTTTTGTTATTTAATATTTATTCATTTTTTGTTTATATAAAATAGGTCATTGTTATTTGTGCTGTTATAATATTGTGTAAAGGATGCACAATGTACTGTGTTGGTTGACCAAAAATTTTCAATAAAATATTTTAAAAAAAAACCAAGTCAAATTCTACATGTAGCCTTTGCCTTTCCCTGTACAGTCCCTCCAACGGTGCCTCCGCATATTGTCTGTCCACCCTCAGAAGTTCTTTCAACAACCGCTCCCTTTCCCTACCCTCCTGCTTTCCTTTATGTGCCCTAATAGATATCAGCTCCCCTCTAACCACTGCCTTCAGCTCCTCCCAGACCACTCCCACCTGAACCTCCCCATTATCATTGAGTTCCAAGTACCTTTCAATACACCCCCTCACCCTTAAACACACCCCCTCATCTGCCAATAATCCTATGTCCATTCTCCAGGGTGAACGCTGTTCTTTTTCCTCCCTATCTCCAGGTCCACCCAATGTGGAGCGTGATCCGAAATAGCTATAGCCGTGTACTCCGTCCTCGTCACCTTCGGGATCAGTGCCCTTCCCAAAACAAAAAAGTCTATCCGTGAATAAACTTTGTGGACATAGGAGAAAAACGAAAACTCCTTACTCCTAGTTCTACTAAATCTCCAGGGGTCTACTCCTCCCATCTGCTCCATAAAGTCCTTAAGCACCCTAGCTGCAGCCGGCCTCCTTCCGGTCCTGGACCTTGATCTGTCCAGCCCTGGGTCCAGCACCGTATTAAAATCTCCACTCTTTACCAACTTCCCCACCTCTAGGTCCGGGATACGTCCTAACATACGCCTCATAAAGTTGGCATCATCCCAGTTCGGGGCATATACGTTCACTAAGACCACCGCCTCCCCTTGCAATTTGCCACTCACCATCACGTATCTGCCCCCACTATCCGCCACTATGGTCTTTGCCTCAAACATTACCCGCTTCCCCACTAGTATAGCCACCCCCCTGTTTTTTGCGTCTAGCCCCGAATGAAACACCTGCCCCCACCCATCCTTTGCGTAGTCTGACCTGGTCTATCAGTTTCAGATGCGTCTCCTGCAGCATAACCACATCTGCCTTAAGTTTCTTTAGGTGTGCGAGTACCCGTGCCCTCTTTATCGGCCCGTTCAGCCCTCTCACATTCCACGTGATCAGCCGGGTTGGGGGGCTCTTTACCCCCCCCCCCCCTTGTCGACTAGCCATCTCCTTTTTCAATCCAGCTCGTCACCCGGTTCCCACGTAGCCGTATCTCCCCCCAACGGTGCCCTCCCGCCCCGACCACCCCACCCCATATCAGCTCCCCCTTCTCCCCAGCAGCAGCAATCCAGTTACCCCCCCCCCCCGCTAGATCCCTCGCTAGCGTAATTGCACTCCCCATGTTGCTCCCAGAAGTCAGCAAACTCTGGCCGACCTTGGCTTCCCCCCGTGACCTCGGCTCCCACTGTGCGAGGCCCCCTCCTTCCTGCTTACCTGTTCCCGCCATGATTACCATAGCGCGGGAACAAAACCCGCGCTTCCCATTTGGCCCCGCCCCCAATGGCCGGCGCCCCCAGCTCCTCCTCCTCCCTCCCCCACGACATGGGGAAGAGAGAAAAGTTACAGGGGCGCGGGATTAACAACTTGGGAAATCATCTCTTCCCCCTTTTCCCCCTCTTCACCCCACGTATTCGCCCCACCACTTTGTCCCAAACGTTCTTTTTCTAGCCCGCTTATTCCAGTTTCTCCTCGACAATAAATGTCCACGCCTCTTCTGCCGTTTCAAAGTAGTGGTGTTTCCCTTGATGTGTGACCCACAGTCTTGCCGGCTGCAGCATTCCAAATTTAACCTTCCTTTTGTGCAGCACCGCCTTGGCCCGATTAAAGCTTGCCCTCCTTCTCGCCACCTCCGCACTCCAATCTTGATATACGCGGATCACCGCGTTCTCCCACCTACTGCTCCGAGTTTTCTTTGCCCATCTGAGGACCATCTCTCTGTCCTTATATCGGAGAAATCTCACCACTATGGCTCGAGGAATTTCTCCAGCCCTCGGTCTTCGCGCCATAACTCGATAGGCTCCCTCCACCTCCAACGGGCCTGTCGGGGCCTCCGATCCCATTAACGAGTGCAGCATCATGCTCACATATGCCCCGACGTCCGCCCCTTCTGCACCTTCGGGAAGACCAAGAATCCTTAAATTCTTCCTCCTCGCATTATTCTCCAGCACCTCCAGCCTTTCCACACACCTTTTGTGTTGTGCCTTGTGCATCTCTGTCTTCACCACCAGGCCCTGTATGTCATCCTCATTCTCAGCAGCCTTTGCCTTCACGACCCGAAGCTCCTGCTCCTGGGTCTTTTGCTCCTCCTTTAGCCCTTCAATCACCTGTAATATCGGGGCCAACAGCTCCTTCTTCATCTCCTTTTTAAGTTCTTCCACGCAACGCCGCAGGAACTCTTGTTGGTCAGGGCCCCATATTAAACTGCCTCCTTCCGACGCCATCTTGCTTTGTGCCTGCCTTCCTGGCCGCTGCTCTAGAGGATCCACCACAATCCGGCCACTTTCCTCTCCTTTTTCCATCCGTGTCCAGGGGGGATTCCCTTCTGGTTTACCGCACAGTGTTTTTAGCCGTTAAAATTGCCGTTGGGGCTCCTATTAAGAGCCCAAAAGTCCTTTCCACCGGGAGCTGCCGAAACGTGCGACTTAGCTGGTCATCGCCGCACCCGGAAGTCTTGTTGTGACTTTGTTGAGTGTACATGATTTGCTGTGTTCCGTGTTTCTCAAGGAATATCGACCTGAGCTCTCAGCTTGCGGCATTCCCCATTCTATGTCCTTATCCCAACCTCTCCCGTCTATTTTAATATGAACGCTAAAGGGAGGAGCACTAAATGATCACATCTGCCGTCGGACCGCATCCAGAGGTATTTTTTACTTGGGGCGGAATCAATGACGGTTTAGCAAACTCCGTCATACAAGTTTTTTTGCAAAGTCGCTAAACAGGATCAAACTCCTATTATGCATCGTCAGCTCAGTCAGCATCTAGCTTTGTCATCTGGGCTTGTCAATCAAACTCTGCACTTGGCCTTCAGGACGCAATAGCTTTAGGGGAGGGTTCTTTGGAATATGCTGTTGTACTTTTAAAATCCAGTAGTTAAATAAAATGGAATGATTTGTGGAATTAATGTTGTAAAATCACTGAGGCCTCACTATTTTCAGACTGCAAAATAGTGCCGTGCTGATTAGGGCACACAACGTAACTCTAAGGTTGGAGGTTGTATTATTGCGGCAAACTGGTTATAGATGTGCATCACTACAAGACTCATTGAATAACTAATAGACGTCCAAAGGGTTGCTTGGTTGCACAGAATTTGAATATTGCTCAAAAGAGACAGGTTGCTAAAGTTTTTCATCTCGCACTTATCAGGACAAACACAAGAATGCCAGATTACAAAAGGTGCAACAAATTTAGGCCACAGGACAAAAGGGTGCTGGTTGGTTGGCAAGTCGACTCAGGACTCTACTCCTGTAGTATAAATCGTTGCGATCGTTTGAAATTTGTCATTCTTGCACTCGTCCTGAAGAGCACCAAATGGAAAAGCTTCGACAACACGCCTCTCCTTTGAATAATGTTCACGTCTTTAGAATTAGAAAAGGGTTTGTTAGGGGGTAAACGTGAAGAAGATGTTTCAACTTCTGTGGAGGTGCTGGTGGGAGTGGGAGTGTGGGGGGGGGGGGGGGGTGCGGGGGGGGGGGGGGTATTCCACACAAAAGGTCATAAATATTAAGATAGTCACTGATAAATTCAATAAGAATTCAAGACAAACTCCTCCAACCAGGGAGTGGGGAGATTGGGGAACTTGCCACCACAAGGAGTAGTTGTGACAAATAGCTTGGATGCATTGGAAGGGGTGCTAAGGTTCGTAATGAGCAAGGGGCTTGGATGGACCATCACACTTGCATTGATCAGTTAGGCTAAATGACCTATTCCTGTGCTTCTAATTTCCACGCAACTCAGGAGTGACTCCTGAGTGCGCCAAAGCAATAAATCTAAAGCCAGAAACAAGACACCGCAGATAGTGAAAATCTGAAACACAAACAGTAAATGCTAGAAATACCGAACAGGTCTGGAAACGCCCGAAGGTAGGCAGAAAAACAGAGTTAACCTTTCAGGTCAATGTCTCTTGCGCAAAATTAAAAACTCAGCACATCCCAAACATTTTACAGCCAATTAGGTATGTTGGGAGTGTAGCCACGGTGACAGTCAACTTGTGCAGAGGAAGATCCCACAAACAGCAATGGGAGCACACCCCAGATAAAGGCTCTAAACTTGCGCGATGCAGAAACCATTGCTGGATTGCTACTCCGTCCGAATGCTCCAATTCCCCGACGGTGCTTTATATTTCCTGCAGGGTCGGCCGGCTTCTTCAGAAACATGGAGCGTTCAGTCCCACGGAGGATTCCATTGTTGTCGGTGGGACCAGAAGATGCTAGCTGCTGTTCACAGCAGGAAAACGCCACCCAGGGCCATGGGATGTTTCACACCAGCCTGAGATAGTTTGGTTCAACACCTCAGCTGGAAGGCGGAAGACACACTCTCCCTCGGCACTGCAGCGGGGCATCAGCATTGTCCTTTGAGTTCAAATCTCTGGAGTAGTGCTGGAGGCCACGACGTTCTGACTCCGAGCTGGGAGAGCTGCCCACCGAGCCACTCAACAGCATGTTTGACCACATGTGCGTGACATGCCACATTGGCCGCGCACTGCGTTTGTACCTCCGGCCTCCAAAGAGACTTTGAGCACTCTTTGGAGTGGAGCATCATCGATGTCAACGATAAAAGCAAATTACTGCCGATGCCGGAACCTGAAACAAAAACAGAAAATGCTGGGCAATCTCAGCAGGCCTGGCGGCGTCTGTGGAGAGAGAAGGGAGCTGCCGTTTCGAGTCGGTTTGGCTCTTTGTCAAAACTGACCCATTAATGACTGGGAGGAGCTTGCCACCATTCGTTCAAGGTGGCGACAACGTGCCCATCAAGCTGCCGCACGTTTTGAGTACGAACGTCATAATGGTGAAACGGAAGGAAAGAAAAGGAGGCAAATCCCTGCACTTTAGGAAATGTGGTGGTGTAGTGTCACTGGGCTCGAGAGCCTCCCTCAGTACGGAGGTGGGACGTCAGCATTGCTTTATGGGTTTAAATCTCTGGAGGCCACAAGGTGGGTTCAAATCCCGCCATGGCAGATGGTGACATTTGAATGAAATGAATGAAATGAAAAATGAAATGAAAATTAAATTTGAATTAAATTAGTAAATCTAAGGGGCGGCAGGGTGGCGCAATGGTTGGCACTGCTGCCTCGGGCGCTGGGGACACGGGTTCGATCCCGGCCCCGGGTCACTGTCTGTGTGGAGTTTGCACATTCTCCCTGTGTGCAGGTTAGGTGGATTGGCCACACTGAATTGCCCCTTAATTGAAAGGAATAATAATTGGGTAGTCTAAATTTATAAAAACTAAATAAATTAATAACTCTGGAACTAAAAGTCCAATGGTGACCATGAAACCACTGTTGTGAAAATCCATCTGCTTTGCCAGCTGTATGGGCCGGTTTAGCTGAGTGGGCTAGACAGCTGGTTTGTAATGCAGAACAAGGCCAGCAGCGCGGGTTCAATTCCCATACCGGCCTCCCCGAACAGGCGCCGGAATGTGGTGACTTTTCACAGCAACTTCATACTTGTGACAATAAAATATTATTTTTATTATTAATAATGGGAAGGAAATCTTCCACCCTTACCTGGTCTGGTCTATTTGTAAATGCAGATCCACACCAACGTGGTTGTCTCTGGAATGCGCTGGCAAGCCACTGAGATTCGGGATGGGTCCAGCCAGCGATGATTGATAACAATAACTCCAGATCCCACTAGCTCAAGGGACACCCAACCACATGTGCCCAACGATCTGCGGGTCGAGAATCGGCCGGTTCAGCCGCATGAAGACCCATGGCAGAAGCTCGCAACCCTCAGTAGGCCTCATTCTCGAATTGACCCCCTGCCTGGGTACAGACCTCGACTAAACAAGACAGTTCCAACAATGTTTTTTTCCAAGGAATTCTGCGCGAGTGATTCTGAGGCTCTTCAATGCAGTGTTAGAAAAACGAATGCAAAATGCTGAATGGCCAGTGTCGACTTTGTGAAGTAACTTTGGTTGTACTTAATGTTGTTATGCCACTCCCAGTTATACTGCCCTAATATTAAAATAGTCACTCAGAACACGGCATAAAAATGTGTGTGTAACTTGCACATCACTGAGCTCAACGTGAAGCACTAAGCAGTATCACTCAAATCAGCCGTACCTTGCACGAGATAATGGCCTGAGGGTGGGAACTGTGGTTTAACTCAAACCTTAATGCAGACACCCATGTCAGTCGGTGAGTAGCAGCCTCCACTTTCTTTCTAATCACAGCACAGCGAAATTGTGAAATCCACTGGAATCGGTTGACATTTCACAAGAGAGAGAGCCGACAACATAAGCTTTAAGGGCGCGATTTAACTAAATGGGAACAGAGTCCCATAGCGGGCGCGTCCCGCCGCGTGTTTCCTGGCGCTCGCAGCATTGAGAAACACAACGCAATCAGATGCCACTCGGGTTAGATAGGGGGCCACGGCGGGGGACGCATGGCAGAGGTTCACATAAACCCATTTCCTGCACTGAGAAGCTCCACTCGCGTACCATTTAGTTAAATTGTGCACAAGGTGGTTATTTTGCAATACCCCCCCAGCTCTAGGTGACCCGTTGCACCACTTGCCAATCTGGGATTTGCAAGTTTACAGATCTCTGCTGGAGCTGTTCCACAACTGACCACTAAGAGGCGCATAATAGCATCCTGGTTGATGGTATTAGTGAACTTGGGAGAGTTGATCGAATGATCATTCTATCCTGTTCACATTTGCTCTGTGTGTCCTTGGCCACTCTGAATTCGTTTTTTGTCTTGTTGCTAAGCACAGAGAAAGCCCTAGTTTCTGACTTTCTTTGCTCAAGTATCTAGGATATTCACGCAGCAAACTGGCTGGGAATGTGACCTGTGGAGTGGGGAATATTGGGTGCAAAATCCCCCCCCCCGCCCCTGCGGTTTTGGGGGCCGGACTTCCGGATTGGGTCTTTCCCACCATTTTCGCCATGGTGGAGAGGCTCCCATCCGCTCAACGGCTTCAAGCCAGTCTCCCAGTAGCTACAACATCCAATCCCTTCAGAACCTTGTACATTTCGATCAGTAAACACCACTAGTGATATATTGTCTGTATTACGGCACTGCCCGTGTATTACAAGTACTATGGTAAATCCCTGCCTGCTGGCTCCTCCCTGCAGGCGGCGTATAAAAGTGTGTGCTCTCCTGCGATGCAGCCATTCTGGTTCCAGCTACAGGAGGCACAACATCTTGTGCAATAAAACCTCGATTGTCTCACCATTCTCGTCTTGAGATAACTGACGGTACATCAATCAGGATCCCCTCGCATTTTTCCAAACTCCAGAGGATATCGGCCAAATTTACTCAGCCCCTCACCGTAGGACAACCTCCTCATCCGAAAGACCAATTTACCGAACATTGGCTGTCCTACCTCCAATGACCAGGAGCACACTATGGCTTACGAAACTGATGCCTGGGTGTGTTGGCGTAAAACTTGAAATTCTGAGCGCTAACGATTGGGGACAATTATGCCGTACATCATTTGTCAAATTTACGAATATCATTGCTTTGTGAGATGAGAAAATAATTAGCACAGACTGAACTGTTTCAATCTCCAGACCACATGGCTAATAGACAGCTGATAATGCAAGAACTAATAGATCAGCCCTCACATTAATCTCGGTAATTATTTATTCTATGGCTAATAATGATTTTTACTATGTTATTTATGGCCCATGTTGAATACTAACTCCCCTTTTAGAGCTATTTAATCAGCTTGCACGGTCTTGCCAATAGGAGCTCTGAATTTATTTGACAATTGGTGATGGGATTTGTAAGTTTTATTTTACGGGTTTATTTTTTGGCATAAGCTTTTATTTCCCCCCTCCCCCCCTCAAAGTGTTGAATCTTGCCAGGGGGGGGGCTTTGAATAGACAAGTGGACGCTTAGCCAGGATGTCTTTTTAAAAAGATTTAGGGTTTTTTTTCCAATTAAGGGGCAATTTAGTGTGGCCAATCTACCTAGCCTGCACATCTTTGGGCTGTGGGGGTGAGACCCACGCAGACACTGGGAGAATGTGCAAACTCCTCACGGACAGTGACCCAGGTTCGGGATCGAACCCGGGTCCTCTGCGCCGTGGGCAGCAATACTGTGCCACTCCTATCCAGGATGTCTTGACAGTAAAGAGCGAAACAATTATGATCAGGGCTCAGCCTGTGGTGAGCTCGCCTCTATGTCAAGAGGTTCTGAATCCACATAAACCTGAGTAAGCAAAGTTGCCACAGTCCCAGATGACCATAGGCTGCTTTGACAGAGTCATCCAGACTCGAACTATTAGCTCGCTTCTCTCTTCACAGACGGTCAGACCTGCTGAGATTGCCCAGTATTTTCTGTTTTTGTTTCAGATTTCAGCATCCGCAGTAATTCGCCTTCATCCTGAAGATTGATCTTTGACTGACTCCAGGCCAATCCTGGAGGGTCCATGACCCGAGTTGGTCACCAAAACACTGGGGATAGGAAAGCTTACAGTGCATTAAGCTCTTTAAGAACGCTGTAACCTCTCCAGTCTGGGTTGCTTGGGTGACCAACCATCCTGCATTTTGTTGTATTTTGAATTATAAATACCGTAATTAAACTCTTGGTAGGAATCTGAAATTGTGGGCAAAAAATATAATAAAACTCAAAGGTTTGTTCTAAAGTGGATATTGTGGGGGTGATTCAGGGGGTTGCAGCAGGAGTCACACAGAGAGATAGAGAGAGGGAGATGCAGACAGAGAAGGAGGGAGACAAAGACAGAGAGGGACACACAGAGAGGGAGACACAGGCAAAGAGAGATACAGGCAGAGAGAGAGACAGGCAGTGAGGGAGACACAGGCAAAGAGAGACACAGGCAGAGAGAGACGCAGGCAGAGAAGGAGACAGACACAGAGAGAGACACAGGTAGAGAGGGAGGGAGACACAGAGAGGGACATACAGGCAGAGAAGGAGGGACTCACACACAGAGGGAGACGAGACAGTGAGAGAGGGAGACAGAGAGGGAGGGGGACACACACTTAGAGGGAGATGTAGACATGTAGGGCAGCACGATAGCACAATGGTTAGCACAGTTGCTTCATAGCTCAGCGTCCCAGGTTCGATTCCCAGCTTGGGTCACTGTCTGCGCAGAGTCTGCACTTTCTCCCCGTGACTGCGTGGGTTTCCTCCGGGGGCTCCGGTTTCCTCCCACAGTCCAAAGACGTGCGGGTTAGGTGGATTGACCACGCTAAATTGCTCTTAGTGTCCAAAAAGGTTAGGTGGGGTTATGGGGATAGGGTGGAGGCGTGGGCTTAAGTCTGGTGCTCTTTCCAAGGGTGCAGACTCGATGGGCCGAATGGCCTCCTTCTGCACTGTTAATTCAATGGCAGAGAGGGAGACAGACACACAGAGAGGAGGAGGATGATCAATGATGAGGCTGGGGCGGGGCGGGGTCACAGAGCTACGCACGGGGTCAGCTGCTGAGCCGGAAGCGGAAGCGGGCTGCGGTTGTTGTCAGGGTGAAGCCGGGATGAGGAGATGGAGCCGCGGAGAGAGGATCAGAGTGAGCGGCAGCGAGCGGGGGAGGAAGCCGGGCCCTCGGTGAGAGCGGGGGGGAGGAAGCCGGGCCCTCGGTGAGAGCGGGGGGGGGAGGAAGCCGGGCCCTCGGTGAGAGCGGGGGGGAGGAAGCCGGGCCCTCGGTGAGAGCGGGGGGGAGGAAGCCGGGGTGGGGAGGAGGAGAAGAAGAAGGCGGGCCCCCTCGGTGAGAGCGGGTGGATTAACTGGGATGATAGGGGGGGTATTGACAATGGGGAGGGGAATGGGCTGGTATTGACGGGGGTTGGGGGGTATTGACGGGGGGAATGGGTTGGTTTTGAGGGGCGGATGGTGGGTATTGACGGGGGATGGGTTTTATTCGGGTACGAATGGCGGGTATTGGGGTGGGTAGGTATTGATATGGGGGATGGGGCAATATTTTTTTTTGGGGGGGGGGGGGGGGGGGAGAACAGACTGTGTGGAGACCTGTGGGACTGGGGACTCAGATGTAGGGCAGAGGTTTGTGGTCCAATGGCCGAGAGTGAGCAGCTTGGGGCAGGTGGCAGCCTGGGTGAGGAAGCAGCAGGATGGGAACAAGTAAGGGTGAGATCTACGGAGAGCGTGGAATTGATCCCTGGTTAGTTTGTGTTGCCCCCAGTTCTGCAGTGGGGTTCTTTTGGTATTTTGTGTGTTTATCACTCACTTGCTAATGAACTTTGCCTACAGTGGACTGAATATTGACATTGCTCTTCACTAGTACTTTTTAGTTTTGGTCAGGATGCTTTTGGTTAATGCAGATTGGGCTTCACAGAACTTAAACTTATGTCGTATAAATCTCATGTTGAGATTCGTCTGGCTTCTGAGCGAAGTCGAGAGAGCCCCTTTCTCCAGAATGTTTTGTTCCAGTATCTGGTCAGGCCCTGGCTCTGGATTGGGAATGAAAATTGCTTATTGTCACAAGTAGGCTTCAAATGAAGTTACTGTGAAAAGCCCCTAGTCGCCACATTCCGGCGTCTGTTTGGGGAGGCTGGTATGGGAATTGAACCGTGCTGCTGGCCTGCCTTGGTCTGCTTTCAAAGCCAGTGATTTAGCCCTGTGCTAAACCAGCCCCTGGTTTGCACTGCAGCTTTGCTTTGCACCAATACTACAATTGCACTGTAAATGTGTCTCCTGATGGAAACTAAACGTTGAGTGAGCTTGATAATTGTCTGTCAGCCCCAACTCTCTTTCCTTGCTGAAATTGCCTCCATTGGTGAAAGTTCCCTGGATGCTCCGTGCAGAACCAACATTTTCTCACTCGACCCAGTTAATTGGGAGAGGCAGGAGAGCCTTGATGCCACTTCCAATTAACAGACGGTGCTGGTAGCCATTTTAGTGAGTCTTTGAAATTCCCTGATGGGATATGAACATCACTGGCAAGACTGTCATTTGATGGCGCACACCTAATTGCCCTTGAACTGAGAGAGGCTAATGAGGCTATTTCAGTACGCAATTAAGAGTCAACCACATTATTGTGAAGCTGGAAATTGCAAAATTGGAGATTCAAATCGGAGATTTATGGTATAGTAGCTATGACTGAGACATGGCTGCGGGATGGTCAGGACTGGGAATTTAATGTGCCAGGTTGTAAGGACAAATAGGGAGAATGGCAGAGGCGGAAGCAGTAGCCTTACTGATTAGAAACAGAATCAATTCACTGGTGAGAGAGGATATAATGAGGGGAAAGCATCCAGTGGCGATCTTGTGGGTGGAACTAAGGAACAGTAAAGGATGTAAAACTGTAATAGGTGTCATGTAATGACCCCCTGGTTGCAGCTCGGAAGTGCAAGGTTGTATAAATGCAGGAATTAGGCAAGTGTGTCGCAAAGTATTAAATGGGGGATTTGAATTTTAACACGGATTGGGAGAGGAAGTCAAGCATCTGTCAGAAAGTTAGAGAATTTATGGAGTGTGTCAGGGATAATTTCCTACAGTAATATGCCCTGGATGCAACAAGGGGACAAGTAATGTTGGATTCAGTCATGAGCTGGATTTTATTAGTAACCTAATTGTGGGTGAAAATTTATCAAATAGCGATCATAACATGATCACGTTCAATGTCATGTTTGAAAGTGAAAAACACATCAGCTACTGGAAGTTTAGATGTAGGCGAGGTCGACTTTAATGAGACGAGACGGAGACTGTCCACAGTAAACTGGGAAAAACTGCGAATGGGTAAAACAACTGAAGGACAGTGGAAGATGTTTACAGAAACATTTTAACGTGACACAGAACTAGTTTATACCCCTGAGAGGGCAAAGCTCCACTTCATAGAAAAAAACAGCCATGGAGGACCAAAGAGATAAGGGACAGTATAAAATTAAAAGACAGGGCTAACAAAAATGCAAAAACATCACAGATCCTACCAAATGGGAAAGAGAGAAAGACCAGCAAAGAGCCACAGAGCAGCTGAGAAAGAACAAATTAATATTAAGCTGTGAAGTAAGTCTAAATTCAAGGAGGAAGATACTCCCTTAGGAAGCACTGAAAGTTGATCATTGACTATAGCGATATAGGTTTTAAAATGCGGGTTGTGATGGCTTAGAAGAGCGACTAAATGGGATTATGAAAGGAAACTTGTAAGGGACATCAAAAGCAATAAGAAGTTTTATAATTACATTTTTAAAATGGCATCGAACCTGGGACACGGCGCCATGAGGCAGCAGTGCTAACTACTGTGCTACCGTGGGAGTGAGTTCCAAACCTCTACCATCCTTTGAGTGAAGACGTTCTCCCCAACATCTCTCGTGAACAGTCTGACCCTAATCTTTAAACTATGCCCTGAGTTCTAGAATCTCCAACTAGTGGAAACAGTTGATCTTTACCTACCCTGTCTTTCCCTGTTAATATCTTGCTTTAAGACTTGGATCAGATTACCCATCAACCTTTAACCACTGTGCCGCCATGAAGTTTTGTAATTACACAAAGGGAAAGCGGGAGGTCAGGAACAATGTTGGCCATTAAAGACTGAAAGCTGGGGTATTGTTGTTGTCAATGATTATGGGGAAATGGCAGACATGTTGAATAATTACTTTGCCTCCGTATTTACAGTAGAAAAGGAGGCTAGCTTGCCAGACATCCCGAGGACAGTAATGGTGGATCAGGGTCTAAATAAAATTAACGTCAGTAAAACATCGATAATAAGGAAATTAATGGAACTAAAGAGTGACAAATCCCCAGGACTTGACAGTTTCCATCCAAGGATATTTAAGGGAGTAGGGGAGCACATTGTAGATGCCCTTACTATAATCAGATTTCCCTCAATTCAGGAGTCGTCCCTCTGGATTGGAAAATTGTTCATGTCACTCTTTTTGACAAGTGCGAAAGAGGAAAACCAGGGAATTACAGACCAGTTAGTCTAACATCTGTGGTGGGGAGTCTATCAAGGATAGGGTAACTGAACACCTCAAATTTTCAGTTAATCAGGGAGAGCCAACAAGGATTCATGACAGGTGGGTCATACCTGACCTGCCTCATTTTTGAAGAGGTGACTAAGATAATGGACAGGGGAATGTCTATTGATGTTTATATGGGCTTCCAGAAAGCATTTGATAAAGGAACCTCAATTGTTCACATTATTCATGAACGACTTGGATAATGACATAGAAAGTCATATATTCAAATTTGCTGCCGATACACAATGTTTGTAGACAGTGTAAATGACAGCATAAAATTACAAAGGGATATTGATAGACTAGGTGAATGGGCAAAACTGTGACAGATGGATTTCAATTTAAGTAAGTGTGAAGTTATTCATTTTGGACCAAACAAAGATCGATAAGGTTGAGGGGTAATCTGATCAAAATCTTCAAGATATTAACTGGAAAAGACAGGGTCGATAAATATAAACTGTTTCCACTGGCTGGAGATTCTAGAACTCGGGCATAGTTTAAAAATTAGGGCCAGACCATTCAGGAGAGATGTTCGGAAGAACACCCTCACTCAAAGGGTGGTAGAGGTTTGGAACTCTCTCCCACAAATAGCAGTTGAAGCTAGATCAGTTGTTAATTTTAAATCTGAGATAGATAAAGTTTTGTTAAGTAAAGTTATTAAGGGATATGGGTCAAAGGCAGTTCTATGGAGTTTAGCCACAGATCAGCCATGATCTCATTGAACGGCAGAGCAGGCTCGATGAGCTGAGTGGTCTGCTCTTGTTCCTGTGGAGTCTCATATAGGCCAGACCAGGTATAGGCGGCAGATTTCCTTCCCTAAAGGGCAGTTTTGAACCAGATGGGTCTTTACAACAATCGATGATGGCTTCATGGTCACCATTACACAAAGTGTGAGGTGATTCATTTTGGAAGGAATAACAGGAAGACAGATTACTGGGCTAATGGTAAGATTCTTGGCAGTGTGGATGAGCAGAGAGATCTTGGTGTCCATGTACATAGTGTTGCTCTTTTTAACCTTAGTCTATTTGCTCTGTTTACGTCACCTTTGCTCATGAGTCGCCAGGTATCTTTATGATACCGCCACGTGGTTCAAGTTCAGGTTATGATTAATAATACAGCACACCGCTTAGTAAGGATTAAAACAACGGTCATTTATTATATACAACAAGAAATATTAATACCCTAATACTACTTTCTATATAATAAACCTATCACTACTGGCCAATATTTAACTTGGGAAGAGCCCACCAGGTCAGGGAAACGAATGGCTTGTCCAATCAGATCTGGCCCGCGGGATTCAAAAGGCTGCTACAGGTCGGTGGCTAGGTGTCTCTACCGGATAGCGATTGCTGGATTCAAACTTACAGTTGCCGGTGGCTGGTCTTGCGAAGGTCTTGAGCAGGCGAAGATGAGAGAGAGAGAGATCTGAACTTGGACCCTCACTTTTATAGGGCCCAGGGGCGGCCCTTGACCCTGAGTCCCAAGTGATTGGATCTGTCCCCAATCTCTGGGGTCGATGTGTCCAATGGTGAGGCGATTCCTCGATCGGGGGGTGGTCGCTCACCTGTCTTTGTTTCGGCCACTGCAGGCGCCGACAGGTCTGGCCCGGTATTCAATTGCTAATATGTTGCAATTGTTCCCAGGGATAGCCGATTTAACTGTGGATGTCTGAATAGATTAGCTGCAAACAGTACTGAATGCAACTGCGGATACCTGGGTTGATGGGCTGTTGATAGCCCTGAGTATCGATCTGGGCTACCTTCCCAGAGCCGAATATGCAAAACTGTCTGCAGCTGCCTGCTTGTGTCTTTTCCCAGCAGTCTTTCGGGTTAGCCGTTTAATCAGATTAATCAGAACGCAGCCATTTTACATGGCTACATTCCCACCTTGTGATCCTAACGCGAAGCGTGAAGGATCACATAAATTTTGTCCTCTTCGTTTCCCGACTGGGGGGGGGCACCTCCCACATGGCCACTACTCTGACCCTAGCTATGCACAAAAATTTACCTAAACAATTCTTGAGGGCGCTATGTCAGGCAGGGGCATGTGTCTGGAAAAAAATAAACTGGGAACCTCTAATTTTACCTAAACAATTCTTCAAGTATTATACAATCTTATCTCTCTAAACATGCAATAACAATTACAACATTTAATATATTCTTTCCTGGCTTGGCAGTCAAGCTCAGGATCATACATTTCCACACATTCTCTTTTTATTTACAGGAAAAACCGCCAGTGCATGTTTTATTATTCATATATCGCGGGTGTCTGGGGTCTGGTCATAGCCGAATATCGGGGATCGGATCCGATAGACCGGGGTTCGAGCGCGGTACGCTCTCCTTTTCCACTTGCAGAGGCGCATGGTCTGTACTGCACAACTGATTATAGCCAATGCCAACAGTGCCTCAATGATGTACGATAGGGAGTACCAAGTTATGAACTTGGCACACCAGGATAATGCAGCGTGGTTGGTGACTGGGCCCTCGGTACTACTGGGCAGTGAAGCGTTAACGGTAAAGGGGTTTGGAGTGATGGGGTCCGTGTTCCCGCGCAACCAAAGGTCCATAATAAACATGTTGAGCACGAAGAAGGGAGTCCTCATGGCTGTCTTCTTTCTTTTCCTTTTTCTGTTTACTGGTTTTCTCTGGACTTAGAGCTTCTGGAGTTCTGTAAGACAAGCGTAGTGTGTTTAAATACTTTGGTTTAATATCTGGTGTGTTAGTGTGTCTGTCCTTCTTGGGGCCAATTAAACCCTTATAATTGGTCACAGCATGTGACTCTCCCCCCATTTTTTTTTTCAAAACAAATGTTTGGATATGGCACACTTCCCAATGGTGGACCAGTGCTAGGTTTATCATCCAAATGTTCTAGGATGTAAATAGCATGTGGCAGCAACCCAAAGGTTGCCTAAATAAAATAAAACGGTTTTTGAAAGAAAACTTCGAATGATGTGCGTGTGGGCCGCGACGGGTACGATTTGGGTGGAGTTCCCGGTTAGGACGGCTACCAATACCGTATCTTCCTTACCCGAGCGTTTTGATCAACGGGGGGGGGTCCCCAGGCAGGGCAGGTCTCACGCCGTTTCTCCACTGCCTGAGCGACCAAAGAACGGACAAAAATGTAGTCATCATGGTGGGGTTACTGTTCTGATTCTACCATCAAATCAGAAGAGTAGTTATGATCGGGTGTCTGAGGCAAGTCCTCAGAGGTATCAGCCGAATGGGCGTGTGGCCGCGGTGGGTGTCAGTGGGAAAAGTTAAAAAGTTCAGGTGAATGCGTGTGGGGCGGTGAGAACATTCTCCTGTAGGACGAACAACATTTAACAAACAGACAGACAACATAAAACATTCTGCAGGTTCCATCGGAAAGGACAACACTTTTCACCAAGTGTCTCCTTTAAATCATCATGTGGACACCTCAGTTCTCGGTCGCTATGGGCTCTGCCTTTTTCTTATCGAGAGTGCCTGTCGGTTAGGCACTCTGTGGTTTCTTAGGGCTATTGCATTCTCTAGCAAAATGCCCCAATTGGCCGCAATTGTAGCACTCTTGCGGTTTGGCTGGGGGGCTGTTCTTTCCCTCGTTTACCCAGGCGGGGTTGTGAAGAGTGGTTCTTACTGCCTGCACGTCTGCGGCGGCTTGGTTTTCCTCAGGGGTTCTAGCTGCTGATTTACCGTGAGCCGCTTGTTCCCAAACGCGGGACAATCTCTTGACCACCCACTTCTCATTATGAGCCTCCTCCAAGGGGTCATAATTGCTACAGGCATTCTGTCCTGCTTCCGTGGCATGGGAGATAAGGATGCGGGTCCACTTGGCCATATTGTCTGGGGACAAATGGGCACGATCTACGTTGCCGAAAACGGCTTCAAAATGAATCCACAAGCGTCCTGCGAACGCTGTGGGGTGTTCAGACTTTTTCTGTCTGCATTTATTCAGACCGTCTACGGGGTCGCCCCAGTTGTACCCGATCGCATCCAGGATCGCGGTATGCATTTCTGCAAGGGTGCCTCCTCCTACATTCTGTGGGTCGGGAAGGGCTGCTGCGACCGATGGGTCTAAGCTGAGGACCGTGAGCTTTACCTGCTCTTTCTCATCCAGGCCGTACATGGTCGCCTGGTGTTTGACGGTGGCAAAGAAATGGTGTGGGTCTGAAGCGGGGAGGAACGGTGTGGTTTTGGCACACGCGTCCCGTAATTGGGTCACTGTGAGGGGGGTGGAATATAAGACCTCCGCCTCGTCTGCTGTGGCGGTGCGGTGGGTTGTTACAGGGTTCATGGGAGCCTGTATTATCTGTTGTGTGGGGGGTGGGGGTGCTTTCCTCCTTTGGGGTTTTCCCTGCGCACACGCTCCCTGAACATATCTCTGCGCTCTCTCTTGCAATTCTTCCCAATCAGGGCCGTCTTCCTGTTCTAAACTTTCCCCAAAGGTTTGCCAGAATGTTGCCTGGTATGGAGGGAAGATCTTATGAGGAAAGGCTGAGGGACTTGAGGCTGTTTTCGTTAGAGAGAAGAAGGTTAAGAGGTGACTTAATTGAGGCATACAAGATGATCAGAGGATTGGATAGGGTGGACAGTGAGAGCCTTTTTCCTCGGATGGTGATGTCTAGCACGAGGGGACATAGCTTTAAATTGAGGGGAGATAGATATAGGACCGATGTCAGAGGTAGGTTCTTTACTCAGAGTAGTCAGGGCGTGGAATGCCCTGCCTGCAACAGTAGTGGACTCGCCAACACTAAGGGCATTCAAATGGTCATTGGATAGACATATGGATGATAAGGGAATAGTGTAGATGGGCTTTAGGTCGGCGCAACATCGAAGGCCGAAGGGCCTGTACTGCGCTGTAATGTTCTATTACTGAGACTAGCTTTATATTCCAGATTTTTATTAATTGAATTTAAAATTCACCAATTGCTACGGTGGGATTCTGACCCCTGTCACCAGAGTCTGGGCCTCTGGATCACTCGTCCAGTGACATTACCACTCTGTCTCCTGCTAGTGCCAATTAATTGGACCTTTGGCTCGGTGAAGAATGAAAACCCATGATCCAGGAGACCGCCAAGATTGAAAGCTGTAGGTGAGATGAGGGACAAAGTCCAGTGGTGGCCATTGGGTGACGCCCTGCTTGGATTTGGAAAGCCTGTCGGTTGTTGTCGAGGGGAAGGTGGGAAGGACATTGCACGTTCCATTGCTGAGAAAGAGCAAATTAATATTAAGCTGTGAAATTCAAGGAGGAAAATACTCCCTTAGGAAGCACTGAAAGCTGATCATTGACTATAGCGATATAGGTTTTAAAATGCGGGTTCTGATGGTAGTATCAGTTGTGTTTATCTAGTCTAAGCACTAGGGGCTTAGATTAATATGAACCAGACCTTTCGGGGGCTACTTCTGCACACAAAGGGTGGTAAAAATGTTAAATTCTGCCACTAATGGTAATTGATACTAGATCAGTTGCATGCTTTAAATCTGAGAATAACAGATTTTTGTTGGCTTAAGGTATTGAGGGATATGGGGGCAAAGGAGTTGGGTCACAGGTCAGCCATGATCCCATTGAGTAGCAGAACAGACTTGGGGGAGGTTAAAGGCAAATTGTAGAATTCAAATTTTGATCATGTGCAACTTAAAGGACATTTCTGATTTAAAGTTTCCTAAATGTCCAATTTGTTTTCGTTTGTGAGGACACTTTTGAGATGTTAATGTTTCTTTCAGAAGCAGTTGAAATTCTAAGAGCCAGTGCAGTCACTGGACGAAATGGCCTGGGGCGCTATGTGGTTCTAAGTTGCTGCAAATTGGCTTTGCGTGCCTACATAATGTGAAGGTGTGTCAGTGACATGGTGGTGTGTTGAACCTAAGCCACAGAAACAGACCATTTGAACCAACTGGCTTATGTTGACATTTATGCTCCCAAGTGTTAGTGTTTTTATGGTAACCAATCTATTCATTTGTGGAGATGGATGATTTGTGACATGCGGTGGTTCCCTCTGTGTATCAAAAGTGGCAAAATCTTTTGCTTTTTGTGATGATTAGCATGGATCCTCATGAGTCACATATAAATGCATCGGCTATGATAAATGCAATGTCTAAAGTCGCTGTGTATCTCCAGTTCTGGTCCCTTGCGTATCCCTGATTTTCATCTCTCTACTGCAGCCTGCGCCTATAGTGGCCTAGGCTTTAAGCTCCGCAAATTCCTCCTCAAGCCTCTCCGCCTCTCTACCCCTTTCTCCACTGCTTTGGTCGCCTGTCTTAATATTTCTTTATGTGACTCGGTATCAGGTTTACTTTGATAACATTTTACTCTACTTGAGACAGTTTACTCTGTCAAAAGTGCCACACAAATGCCAGTTATTGGTGTCCACAATCTGTAGATTTTGTTTCCCAATGCACCTCTAGATACTAACTCTCCCATTGAACCGGAGGAAATCGTGTTTGTCCAATTTACCTTGCCAGAACGCTGCCAAATTAGGGCCACTCGTTTGCAAAATTCTCTCCTTTTGAGTCCATTTTGTGTCTTCATCCAAATCGCATGCCTGTTGAATCAGACTGATTCGTTGACATACACAAGTGCACTCCCCTGCACCGGTTAGCAATCAGGACAAAGAATCTGGCTGAGCTTTTCCCTCACTAACCAGGATCTTATAATATTCTATGCTCTAATGGTAAGAGCTGGAATATCTCTGGTATGTGCTCATTCTAGAATGTGTCATTTCTAGTATTCTTTCAGCCGATGTCTTCACCATTGCAATGGCATTGAAACTGGACACATGTTTTAACTTGCTTCATAGATTTAGCGTTGACTATTTAATTCTGTTCGTAGTGCCCCCATTTACCAAACTGTAGGATATCAGAAGTATCTTTCTCCTGAAATGCCTGGTTTGACTCTACATGCAGACCAGGAACTCCTCAGTTGGATTGTCGATCTGTGTTGAGCTTTGAGGTCAGCCCTCGAGCCAATTTCTTTACCTCTCATCTCTTGAGGTGCATTAGCCCATTTTAATATGCAGTTAGTGCTGTATGAATGTGGACCATTGAGCAAATTGACCTAAGGCGGACTGGTGGCAGGGGCATTGTGGTTAGTGAGGGAAAAGCTCAGCCGGATTCTTTGTCCTGATTGCTAACCGGTGCAGGAGAGTGCACTTGTGTATGTCAACGAGTCAGTCTGATCCCACAGGCATGCGATTTGGATGAAGACACAATATAACTTTGCTGAAATGCCCCTTTCCTCATGGTTGGAACAGTTTTCTAGACCTGTATGGAAGTAGGTAAATACTCAAAAGGGGAGAATTTTGCAAACGAGTGGCCCTAATTAGATATTTCTTGAAAAGAGCTGGCACAGGCATGATGGGTTGAATGGCCTCCTCTTTGACTAGAATGACAAATGGTAAATATCTGGTGCTTGTGGAACTGCAGCCAGCAAGAATAAATTATTCTTGGGTCTGGAGGCAAGAAATTGGAAAGATAAAGCCTCTCCTTCAGAAAATGGATCACAACATTTGTCACCTTGTGCTTTGGCTTTCATACTTCAACTTAACAACAGCTTCTATTTATACAGCATCCCAAGGTGCTTCACCAGGATTGTTGGAAAATAAAATATGACACCAAGCCACATAAGACAATATTAGGTCAGATGACCAAAGACTGTGTGATGGAAGTAGGTTTTATCGAGTGTCCCAAAAGGGGAGAGGGAGAGAGATGTGTAGCGAAGGTATTCCAGAGGTTAAGGCCTAGACAATTGAAAGCACAGACATCAATTGTGAAACAAATAAAATCAGGGATGTTCAAGAGGCCAGAATTAGAGGAGTGCAGATATCTCTGAGGGTTGTGGGGTTAGAGGAGATTACAGAGATGGGGCGGGACGAGGGTCCATACGGGATTTTAAAATGAGAGGCAGTCTCGGTCAGTGAGGATTGGTGGGGTGGGGGAGCTGGGGGGGATAGATAAACTGGACTTGCTGTGAATTAGGACAGAGTTTTGGACAACCTGAAGTTTGCAGAGTGCAGAATATGGGAGACCAGTCAGGAGAGCATTGGCATAGTTGAGTCTGGAGGTAACAAAGGCATGAGTGAGGGTTTCAGCGGCATATGAGCCGAGAGAAGGGCATTGAACAGTTAGCAATGGCATGGGTATGTTGCTGGAAGCTCATCTCTGGATCAAATATAATACCAATATTGTGAACCGACTGACTTAGACTCAAACATTTTCCAGGGTGAGGAATGGAGTTGTTAGCTAGGGAACGGAATTTGGAGCAAGAACTGAAAACAATGGCTTCAACTTTCCCTAAAGATAAAGTGTGATTCGTCCATATTATAAAATGTAACTTGAGATGAGCATTGATTGAACCCCTCAATTGGACCCTATGTCTGAACCCCTCAATTGGACCCTTGCAATGTTATTAACTTTGACATTCATTTCCTCCTATATATAAATGGTAGTGCATTTGTCATCACACAACAATTCATTGTTGCATAACCTGCTTAAAATGCCATCAAAAGTTTTAATATTGCTTCAGGTCCTGCCACCAAATTATAGTTGCAGATGCTAAATCAGAAGGAAGTCTGAAATGTGCCACGTCAGGAAGAAGGGAAATCCCTGAGTGTCATAGTCGTCAGCACAGGGTCACTCATTTCCGCCACAAGTCTCCATGACTAAACAGGCCAATTCTCAAGATGTGTATCTTTGGGTGCAGGAGGCAGGATGTTCTGAGAGGCATTGGGATCCAGAATGGAGAGTTTGTTTCCTTCTCTTCACATGTCTGCCATTGCACTTCCCCACCATCATCACAGTGTTGGCTATTTGAAATGCGCCACAGCTTGCCGGCCATTTTGTCGCCATTCTGAGTAATTGACAGCAAGCCCCTCCCGGTTATTAATGCCAATACTGCTGCGCGATTCCAGGGGAGCTTCAGAGTGCCTTTGAAGATCTCCCCTGGAACACTGACCATTTGAGAGTGGAGAGAAAGGAACCTAATGGAGGAGATCATTTTTGGCCATCCGGACACGGTGGCCATTCCATCAGTGATGATTTAGCAGGAGGTTTGCCTGAATGTGCGGTCACTACCTTGTATATAATATGCCAAGGTCGGGTACTATTCTGCTGAATTTAAAGTGACTTCTTCGAGTGGGATGAGGCTGGTACATGTGCAAGTTGGATCTGAACAGTGTTCTCCGATTGCTTATCTGACTTATTTGCTTCTTCTCTCAGTCGTACATTTGACCATACAGACATATGAATTAGGAGCAGGAGTAGGTAACTCAGCCCTTGGGGCCTGTTCTGCCATTCAATAAGATCATGGCCGATCTGATTGTAACCTCCTGCCTACAGACTCCCTACCTTAAAATGTAATTCCCTTTGCAATAAACAACATTCTATTAACTTTCCTGGTTACTTGTGCCTGCATTTTGTGCTCCATCATTTGGACACCCATATTTTTTGAATCTCAGAGCTTGGCAATCTCTCCCCATTTAGATGATATGCTTTTTAATAAATTCTTCCTGCCAAAATGGTGAATTTCTCACATTGTACTACATTGCCACATCTTTGTCCTCTCGGTTAATCTATTCATATAGATTATTCATATACAGCACGGTAGCATAGTGGTTAGCACAATTGCTTCACAGCTCCATGGTCCCAGGTTCGATTCCCCACTGGGTCACTGTCTGTGCGGAGTCTGCACGTTCTCCCTGTGTCTGCGTGGGTTTCCTCCGGGTGCTCCGGTTTCCTCCCACAGTCCAAAGATGTGCACCTTAGGTGGATTGGCCATGCTAAAATTGCCCTTAGTTTCCAAAATTGCCCTTCGTGTTGGGTGGGGTTACTGGGTTATGGGGTGGGAGTGTGGGCTTGGGTGGGGTGCTCTTTCAAAGAGCCTGTGCAGACTCGATGGGCCGAATGGCCTCGTTCTGCACTGTAAATTGTGTATGTAGCCTCTTTATGTCCTCTTCACGACTTACTTTCCTACAGATTTAGCAACCATACCTTCTGTCTCTTCATTTATATAAATTGTTAAAAGGTTGAGGCCCCAGCGCTGATCCCTGTGACACACTACTCGTTACATCCCACCAACCAGAAAAAGACCCATTTATGGCCACCCTCCATTTCCTGTTAGTGAGCCAATCTTCACAGAATCAGTTGCTATGGTGCTGAAGGAGGCCATTTGGCTCATCATGTTTGCACCAGCTCTCCAAACGAGCATCAAGACTGAGTTCCATTCGCTTGCCTTTCCCCCTACTTTTGCACATTGTTTCCATTCAAGTAATCATCTAATGTCCTTTTGAATGGCTTGACTGAACCTGCCTCCACCACACTTCCAGACAGTGCATTCCAGAGCCCGAATCACTTGCTGTGTGAAAATTTGTTCTCTCGCATCACATTTGTTTCTTTTGCAAATCGCTTTAAATTTGTGTCCTCTTGTTCTTGATCCTTTTACAAGAGGGAACAGTTTCTCCCAGTCTACTCTGCCCAGCCCCCTCATGATTTTGAACATCTCTATCACAGGAAAATACAGTGCAGAAAAGGCTCATCGAGTCTGCACCGCCGCACGAAAGGCAACTGATCTGCCTATCCTAACCCTATTTGCCAGCACTTGGCCCGTAGCCTCGAATGTTATGATGTGCCAAGTGCTCATCCAGGTACTTTTTAAAGAATGTGAGGCAACCTGCCTCTACCACCCTCCCAGGCAGTGCATTCCAGACCGTCACCACCCTCTGGGTAAAAACATTTTTCTTCAAGTCCCCTCTGAACCTCGCACCCCTCATCTTGAACTTGTGTCCCTCATAACCCGACCGTTCAACTAAGGGGAATCCCAACCTCTCCAATTTATCCTCATAACTGAAGTTTCTTATCCCTGGGGCCATTCTTGTAAACCTCTTCTGCGCTCTCTCCAATCTGTTCACATCCTTCCTTTGGTGTGGCGCCCAGAACTGTACACAATATTTCAGCTGAGGTCTAACTAGGTGTCTTGTATAAGTTCAGCATCGCTTCCTCGCTCTGGTACTCAATGCCTCTATATGTAAAGCCCACAATACTATTTGCTTTATTAAATATTCTTTACACCTGTCCTGCCACCTCCGTGATTATGCTCATAGGCACTCAAGACCCTCAGTTCCTACACCTCTTAAGAAATTTATATTGTCTCCATGTTCCTCCCACTCTCCCCAATACTAGTGCCATGAACCTCCCATACCAGTCTTTCAGTCATGTGTTCATTTCTCGAATCTTATTTGCCCAGTGGCAATTTGTATGTGGATCAGGAACAGCCCCCCACTCTCTGGCTCCCACTCTCATCCAAACAGCTATTTTTAAATAAATTTAGAGTACCCAATTATGTTTTTTTCCCCAATTAAGGGGCAATTTAGCCTGGCCAATCCACCTACCCTGCACATCTTTGGTTGTGGGGGTGAGACCCATGCAAACACGGGGAGAATGTGCAAACTCCACATGGACAGTGACCCGGGGCCAAGATCAAACCCAAGTCCTCGGCGTTGTGAGGCAGCAGTGCTAACCACTGCACCACCATGCCGTCCAAACAAGCTAAGAGAATCTCAAACCTATTTGACAATTGCAGAGATTGAAGCACCTGCACTCCTGCTGTCTGTGTCCCTTACCTGCCTTTCTCGCAGTCACACCCTCCTGTCCCTGAGCAAGTCGGAAGACCCTATCCGAAACGGTGTGACTGGCTCCTGCTGCAAAGCATCCAGGTGACTTTTCCCCCTCCCTGATGTGTTGCAGTGTCTGCACCTCGGCCTCTAGCTTAGTGACAGCCTTAAGCAATACTTAATGCAGCCTTGATCCCAAATTCTGGAATGTTCTCCGTAAATCCTTATTTCTGCCATTTTCTCCTCCAAGCACCACCTCATCACCCTATGTCCCTGGTCGTTCGGATATTGATTTTGGTCATTCTCATACCAATCGTTACTTAGGGTTCCTTTCACTACAATGAAGAACTTTGGAACTCAAAAGCTGCTATGTAGGAGCAACGTGCAGATACTTCACTTCTGATGAAAAGTTTACTTGGGCATAATTTCCGAGACTGCTCCCTGCATTGGCAGCATTTTTTGCTTTTACCTCAAATTCCCAGTTCTGCTGATCAGCACCAAGGTGCTGGTTAAATCTTCATTTTTCTCTCCAACTCGTGTTAATTGGCTTGTCTGCTAACATGCAAAGGATTAAAGGCTTAAAATAAACTGCTGAGGATCATTCACTCAGCACTTCTGCAGCCACTGCAGCTGGTGTGAAATTGGAACATCTCATCCCTGGTTGTCTCAAATCACTTGTCTCCGATAGAGTGCTGCCGGTCTGGCGGCTCCTCTCAATTCATTTTGTGCTCAGGGCAAACTTCCCCACACCAACACCAATAACCTGCATTTATATAGCAACCCATAATGTAGTAAAACATCCCAAGACACGGGCGTCAACAAACAAAATTTGACACCGCCTCATACGGTAATACTAGGGTTGATGACCAATAGATTCTTGAAGAAATTGGTGTAAGAGCGTTTTAAAGGAGAGGAGAGATGTGCCTGAAGGCATGCACACCATTTACATAGGCTTACATTCGGCCCAATTAGTCCATGCTTCGAGCATTTATGCTCCATTGAGCCTCCTCCCATATATTCTCATCTAAATCTATCATCGTAATCCTTGATTCTCTTCTCCCTCGTATACTTAAGGCCATAAGACATAGCAGCAGAATTCGGCCTTTCGGTCCATCGTGTCTGCTCCGCAATTCGATCATGGCTGATATGTTTCACATCCCCATTCTCCTGCCTTCTCCCTGTAACCCCTGATCCCCTTATTAATCAAGAACCTATCTATCTCTGTCTTAAATACACTCAGTGACTTGGCCTCCACAGCCTTCTGCGGCAAAGAGTTTCACAGATTCACCACCCTCTGGCTGAAGAATTTCATGCTCATCCCAGTTTTAAAGGATCCTCCCCTCAGTCTGAGGTTGTGCCCATGGGTTCTAGTGTCTCCTACGAGTGGGAACATCCACTCCATGTCCACTCTATCTAGGCCTCTCAGTATTCTGTAAGTTTCAATGAGAAACTTGTCTAGTCGCCGCTTAACTGTATCTTTACTGTTTGCTTCCACCACTCCCTGTGGTAGCAAGCTCCGCATTCTTCCAAATTTTGAACAAGGCAGCGGGAACAGGGATGATGGGTGAGCGGGATGCGGTGCAAGCTGGATACAATTTAAACTTGGAATAAGATTTGGGCTGGTGAAGGGGGTGTACGGGTATGAATTGTGCCCATGTTACTTGCTGAATTCACCTTTTACTGGCCACAGCTAGTTTTCTACAAGGACTAGGGGGCAGCTAGACAGGCTGAGGACTCACTGGGATAAACCTTTTAGGGTGTGAATGGGAAAGTGAAAATTCTGTCCACGTTTTCATTTGTTGTTTTCAGACCAAAAGTATAGACAACTAGTTTTACTGGGAGTCGAACCTTTTCTGCAAACAGTCAAACTTGACATTCTGGAATAATACTTCCCTGCCATGGACAGCTTTGTAGCCAAAAAGATGGAGAGTATCTTTCGCAATCAATAGAATTCTATAATCTGAACGTTAGATTTATAGCTTTACCGGTAGTTTCTTATAGGCCTTACTAGAGACTTAATTCCACATGTAAAACTTACGATAGCTTTGAAAATGCCTTTGTTTTAGTGGTATCAGTGTTGGGGAGTTCAATTCTCCTACTTTTCCACCTCTCGTAGAGGAGAGGAATTTGCAAAGTAAACCTCCCTCTAATCCAGTGCTAGCCAGTAGGAAGTGCCCACTAACCACAGGTCTTTTAGACTTAATTTAGTAGAGAATATTTTACAAATGCTCGCACGTTTTACCCAAATTGTATTTCATGTGTCTTTATTTACTTAGCAAATGTATACCACCATTCAGCAACTAAACCTAAAGTATTGATTATTTTTTTAAAAAACACCAGTACTTTTTTCATTCTCCCATTTCAGCAACTAATAATAAATAATCTTTTTGTGTCGCAAGTAGGCTTACATTAACACTGCAATGAAGTTACTGTGAAAATCCTACATGAGAATGTGAAAGTTCGCATGCACACACCATGTGGATAGAATACTGAAATCACGTGTACAATGTGGTGCTTGTTGCTTATTTTAAAGTTACTTATTAGAAAAGCACTTTTGTCACATCTTGGTTCGCCGTTGTCCAGATTTGGTGGATTAATTGGACCGCACTCCTTTTCTCTGCCTTAAAACAATGTACCTCAAGCCACTATTTGGAATTTCCTCCTGCTGCACACTTGACACTTGCTTTACCTGTTTCCTCATTCCAGCCATTCTGGACTTTGAATGGTCAATATTTTATTTTCCAGTAACGCGCCCCCCACTCTGTGTTAATCGCTTGACTGTCCTCATAGAATTTACAGTGCAGAAGGAGGCCATTTGGCCCATCGAGCCTGCACCGGCCCTTGGAAAGAGCACCCTACCCGTGCCCACACCTCCGCCTTATCCCCCTGACCCAATAACCCCACCTAACCTTTCAGACACTAAGGGCAATTTAGAATGGCCAATCCACCTAACTCGCACATCTTTGGACTGTGGGAGGAAACCTGAGCACCCGGAGGAAACCCACGCAGGCACGGGGAGAACGTGCAGACTCCGCACAGACAGTGACCCAAGCCGGGAACCTGGAGCTGTGAAGGAACTGTGCTAACCACCGTGCTGCCCTGTTTGGATGTAACCCTTAATTTTATTTAAAAACAAATGCGCAGGGATAAAATTAAAACTGCCAGTGATTATTAATTTTATGCATTATTGAATCCCTGCTCACTCGCAAATGGACTGAGCCTGTGTGGGTTCATTGAACAAGGCACCTTTACCCCCAGCAGTCCGAAGAAGCAACCGTCCCCACAGCCTGAGCTAGATTGAATGCAAATCCGGTGGGAAAATGCCAGTCAATAATTCACTACGTTCATCCTCCCCTCAATCGCCACCTACCCAGAGGCTATCCTGAAGTCTCATGGATGATGTCACTTTGGTCCCAGTTCTTTGTAATTTTTGTAACAGTAGCGCACCAATTATTCATGAGTTGTTAGCAAGGGAATTGCATGCTTGGGCTGGTTATATTTTGACTAAGTGGACTTCCCACATACCATGCAAAACGTGCTATGTAATTTCTCCAGAGCACTCCCCAGTCTGCTGCACCTTTTTGTTGTGACCTGTCTTAAACGCTAGATATCATCTGCTCACAATCCCAACCCTTGCACGGCAAAACCCTAGACCCTTTGGCTGAAGGTGCTGACTTGCAGCTGATGAAATTGCAGTGCACATGATACTGAAAGCTGTACTTAACAAACTTCAATTCTCCCTGGTAAAATACGGATTGAACAGTTCATAAACACTTGTGGCAGAGCTGATGTTTTAACAGCTGAATGAGGCTTGACATGAAACTGCGATTATTTCCTCTTCCTGTCCATAAAATGAAATGGCCGTTATTGTGTTTTAAAGCTTTTTAAATGTTCAGCAGCAAAAGCCATTGTTTTTACATAACACTACCATAGAGTTTCCAAGCAGACTGGTTTGCAGCATAGAGATTTCTCTGCACAACGGTCTGAGGAATTTCACAGAATCATAGAATCCTCACAGGGCAGAAGGAGGCCATTCAGCCCATCGAGTCTGCACCGACCCTCTGAAAGTGCACTCTCACGCCCTATCCCGTCTAACCTGCACACCCCTAGACACGCAGCGGCAATTTATCATGGCCGATCCACCTAACCTGCACATCTTTGGACTGTGGGAGGAAACCGGAGCACCCGGATGGGAGGAAACCGGAGCACGCGGAGGAAACCCACGCAGACACAAGGAGAACGGATAAACCCACACAATCACCCAAGGTCAGAATCCTACCCGGGTCCCTGGCACCGTGAGGCAGCAGTACTAACCACTGTGCCATCGTGCCACCCCAATGACTAGAGACAGTTTGGAGATGTAAAACTGAGCTATCACTGGTGGAATTGATGAGTTCATATGGATATTTACCATGTGCTCAGTAGGAATTTGTAACTGGAAAAGTTGACACAAAGAATGGACAACTGCAAATGAAGTATTGTGGGCCAGAGACAATTAATATATGGATAGCTAGATAGATTTAAAAATCAAACCAGTACGAAATGGAAAGCAGCCTTTCCCAGTTTCCAAGTTAACTGCATACAGTAGCTGACGGAATTATTATCTTGTACTTTTACAATGAACTATTTTGTCATAATTGATGACTTGCCCCTCTCTCTGGCAGGTGATTTATCTGACTACATCTCGTTTCCTGACCCCAATCTCCCTGGGCATCCAGCAAGGAATGCTCACCGAGGAACATTTGCTACCCCTGATTTAAAGCACGTATCTGTGCAGAGTGGAGCATTTGACCCTTGATACTGGTTTGTTTTTAGAATTGAACATGTGTCCTGACATCTTTGATGCATTCACTGCCCCAATGTGACACGCACACATGTTCGATGCCCACTATGCTTAACCTTTGCATCACGTTTTTGTTGGAGATTAGAATTGTACAGCACAGAGAGCCGCTGTATGGCACATTATGCCTGTGGCGGGTTTCTTAATGTTATCCTGTTAGTCCCACTCTCCCTGTTCTTTCCCCACAGCCCTGTATTTTTTTTTCCTTTTCAATTCCGTTACAAAGTTATAATTGAATCTGCTACCGCCGCCCTTTAAGCTGGCACGTTCCAGATCGTCGCCTTGTGAGAAAAGACTGAGCAGGTTGGCTTTATGCTCCTTGGGGTTTAGAGGAATGAGAGGTGATCTTGTTGAAACGTATACAAGATCCCGAGAGGACTTGACAGGGTGGAGGCTGAGAGAATGGGTCCCCTCATGGGGGGAATACACAACCAGGGGGCACAATTTGGAAATAAAGGGTCTCCCGTTTAAGATGGAGACGAGGAGGAATTTCTTCTCTCGGAGGGTGATCGTCTTTGGAATTCTCTACCCAGCTAGCATTCAAAACTGTTTCCATGATTGTGATAGTCAGTGGTTAGCACTGTTGCTTCACAACGCCAGGTTCGCTTCCCGCTTGGGTCATGTCTGTGTGGAGGCTGCACGTTTTTCCTGTGTCTGCGTGGGTTTCCTCCGGGTGCTCCAGTTTCCTCCCACAAATCCCGTACGACGTGCTGTTAGGTAATTTGGACATTCTGATTTCTCCCTCTTGTGTACCCGAACAGGCGCCAGAATGTGGCGACTTTTCGCAGTAACTTTGAAATGAAAATCGCTTATTGTCACAAGTAGGCTTCAAATGAAGCTACTGTGAAAAGCCCCTAGTCGCCACATTCCGGCGTCTGTTCGGGGAGGCTGGGACGGGAATTGAACCGTGCTGCTGGCCTGCCATGGTTGTAAAAGCCAGCTCTTTAGCCCTGTGCTAAACCTGCCCCTTTATTGCAGTGTTAATATAAGCCTACTTGTGACAATAAAGATTACTATAAGTGGGGGGATGCACAGCAGAAAGTGGTCTTGAGGCCACAATCGGATCAGTCACAATCTTTTTGAATGGGGACAGACCTGAGGGACTGAATGGCCAACTCCTGTTTCTTATGATCTTCTATTGTTACGTTTCTGTTCCTATTAAGGGTCACAGCAAAAGCTGGAAAAATGAGAGTGTGTTCAAGATACCAGAGAGGAGGAAACTGCCGCCAACCGCCACCAAAACATCTTCGATACATCTCAAATTACGTGAGTCACAAGCTAGCTGATCAGTTGTCTCTTTTATGGGTCACTCTGACCAGCGAACGATCTGTACAGTGGCACAGATTGCTAACATTACATCGCAACTCTAATAGCGCATACTCTAGTTTTCTTCCTCCTGGGCCTGGCACTGAGGCCTATGATTTTGGTCCTGGCAGACCCCCAATATCGTGCCCATATGGTCACTCACATGAACCTTCCTGTGTGACCTTCACTCGTGCTGGTGGCCCTCTGGTATTGCACCAAGTGATCATTCGCCGTGCCCGGGTCTTGATGTAGCCAGCATGCTAATCCACCATGGAGTGATTGACAGACCAGCTTTGTCCCTGTTGTCAGCCAATTTTCTCAGCAGTATTGCCCAACATGGAGCACCAATGATCATGAATGGAAGCCTTTGTGAATTAGATCCCTAGATTCTCCCCCCCCCCCCCCCCCCCCCCCCCCCAACCCCCCACCCCCCACCCCTCCACCCAATATCAAATATCAGTCTGCAGGGTTTGGCAAAAGAGTCCGCTATTGTGTTATATAAAACACTGTTTATGTGAAACGCAATGGGACACGCAGACAAGAAGAAGGAGCAGTTACAGTACCAAGCTCCTTTTAACATCCCGGTGGATATTTTTTAAACCACTTTGCTTCTATTGGAAATTAGTTGGATACAGCAGGAAACTGAATGGGGGGCTTCATTCAATCTGTGAATGCATGAGGGTGTCTGACAAGGTTGCGGTTATTGTCCTGCCCTGAGAGCATGGGTGTGGGCTGCGTTCCTGAGCCGCGCCGGTACTCGTGGTGTTGGCACCATCACAATTGTGGTGGCTTGAAAGTTCCAGGATTTTTACCGAGTACCCATGAAGGCACAACGACGTGTCCCAAAGTGTGACGGGGAGGGAAACATGGGAGTTAACAATGTCGCTTTGTGCCAAGAATTGAAGTCTGCAGCAAGTATGTACTTTGGCTGTGTGGTGTCAGCAGTCTGGTCGCCGGCTTTCTGAGGTTTACTCCTAGTTTGCTGATGGTACCCAGGAGTCTTGCCAATCAAACATGTTCTGGATGTGTACACGTTTGGCCTTCCTGAAGATGGAAGAGTTAACACTAGATGGGGGACAATCTCGGGTTTGATTTCTTATTCAACAGGTGACAGAATGTTTTGAGTATGATGGAAGATTCCTTACAACTGGTACAGTTTACAAAAGTACAGAATTGGGCGACGGTGGCCCACCGTGCCGAGGACCTGGGTTCGATCGCGGCCCCGGGTCACTGTCTGTGTGGAGTTTGTATATTCTCCACGTGTCTATGTGGGTTTCACCCCCACAACCCAAAGATGTGCAGGGTAGATGGATTGGCCACGTTAAATTGCCCCTTAATTAGAAAAAAAAACATTTGGGCACTTTAAATTAAAAAAAAAAAACAAAAGTGCAGAATATGCCAACAACAGCCCGCTTCAGTGATTGTTTTAATTTAAAAGCACCATCTCTCTGCACCCTGTCCGTTTGATGAGGGCAATGGTTAACTCCCTTCGGCCAATTGACTGACTCCCTTTATCTGTCCTCTGCTTTTAAAATGTCTTTCTCCAGCCCCAACGAGATCTGTTAATGTTTCCAAAGTGTGAACGGTCTTGAAAAACCAAAGATGTTTAATAAATTGCCTATTAAATCAATAATCTTTATTATTGTCACAAGTAGGTTTACATTAACAGTGCAATGACGTTACTGTGAACATCCCCTAGTCGTCACACTCCGGCGCCTGTTCGGGGACACGGGGAGAATTCAGAATGTCCAATTCACCTAACAAGCACGTCTTTCGGGACTTGTGGGAGGAAACCGGAGCACCTGGAGAAAACCCACGCAGACACGGGGAGAATGTGCAGACTCTGCACAGAGAGTGACCCAAGTGGGAATCGAACCCGGGACCCTGGCGCTGTGAAGCAACAACGTTAACCGCTGTGCTGTTTTGGCGTCCTGAGACACTCTACTTCTCGTGCTTTAAATACCTTCAGTTGGCTTAAAAAGCACCCTTCATCAGAGCTTATGTCCAAGTTCTTTCCATGGGGGCAAAATGTGCCTCAAAGGACCTCAAACCGTAACGATGCTCCTCTTCTCCTTCACAGTGGCAGAGAAGTGTTGTCAGAGAATTGATTTAAAAAAACACCCAAGTTAAGACTTTCTTGCATCAGGGAAAGGCTACTTTAAATCGTCAGAACGTGTCCAATGCTGCAAACATCCAGAAAAAGATTCAAGTCTGTTTGTCCTGGGAGTAAATTTGTATTGTTTTATTCCTGATTGGGCACCCTGTCTCCTACGGGAAGTACTCCAGCAGCAAATGATGCCCCCAATGGAAGGCCTCCACAATCCTCGTGATTGTCCGCCTCGCCGGGATCTGCCTAATTGGACTCAGTGATCCCTGACCCCACCTACCTGTGCAACAGGTCGCTTCTCTGGCTGCTGATCCGGGACGTGCTGCAGTCGCAGCAGTGACCACTGCTCCCGGTGGCGTTTTTGGGACTGAGAAGCTGCTCGTCCTCGGATTGGCAAGAAGCACTGGGAAATGTGACATCTGCCTTGGACAGGAAGAAACCAGGTCTCCAATGTAAATTAGGATCTTGCTTCCAGGGCTGGAGGAGCAGAGTTCCCTCTCGACCTGGTGGCTGGGACCAATGCTGCTCTGCACAATCTCGACTCGTGATCTTTGGCCACTTGGTGCGAATGGAGGCGGGGTGAGGGTAGGGTGTGGTGGGCGAGGGAACGTTAGAAAATCCCCTCGTGGGTCTTCCCCAGGCTAAGCCAAGGTGGTGTTCCACAGGTCCGTGTGGTGTGCGCTCCAGCTGTCTGCTTCTCTTCCACATCTACGCCTGCACCAAGGTAGCTCCTGAGAGGGAACGCACTGTGTTTAGCAGTATGTTCGAGGCCTTCTGTGACTGATGGGCACTGCCGGGTTTGGAGTATATAATCAAGAGTGTAAATAATAGCTGGTATTTCCCTTCCTCAAGAACAATAAATGCTAAGAGGTTTGCCTCTAAGATTGTTGGTCCAATCAAAGGAGAAGAAATGAGGTTAAATGTCTAACCTCTTTGTCTTATCTAGTTACTTGATGAAAAGCAAGTTGAAGATCTAGTCCCAGTGAATTTCACAGCTCCAGGGTTCCAGGTTCGATTCTGGCTTGGGTCACTGTCTGTGCGGAGTTTGCACATCCTCCCCGTGTGTGCGTGGGTTTCCTCCGGGTGCTCCGGTTTCCTCCCACAGTCCAAAGATGTGCGGGTTAGGTGGATTGGCCATGATAAATTGCCCTTAGTGTCCAAAATTGCCCGTGGGGTTACTGGGTTATGGGGATAGGGTGGCGGTGTTGACCTTGGGTAGGGTGCTCTTTCCAAGAACCGGTGCAGACTCGATGGGCTGAATGGCCTCCTTCTGCTCTGTAAATTCTATGAATGTGCCCCCTTTTTGCCGCCTTGCTGCACTCGCAGTCTCGCCTTATTCACTCTGCTTTGCTGCTCGCTTTGAAACTGTCCTTCCTGGATTCATATTTCCCTCCAAGAAACGTCCCTTCTCTAGTTTTGTGACCCTCAGTTTATTGGACGAGATGGAAAGAAAAACAAGAAGTTTTTAAAATATACTCGTTCATGAATCAGAATGTTGGACGTGGGTGTCACTGGCTGGGCAACATTTATTGTCCTTCCCTAATTTATTGCCCTGGAACAAGTGGCTTGGCTAGGTCATTTCAGAGGGCAGTTAAGAGTCAGCCACATTGCTGTAGATCTGGAGTCACATGTAGGCCAGACCAGGTAAGGACGGCAGATTTCCTTCTCTAAAGGGCATTAGTGAACAAGGTGATTTTTTACAAAGATCAATTTCATGGTCAACATTAGACTTTTAATTCCAGATTTTTATTGATTATAAATTTCACCACCTGCCATGGCGGGATTTGAATTCACGCCCCCAGAACATTACCCTGGATCTCTGGATTACTTGTCCAGTGACAATACCACTGCGCACTGCCTCCCCTGTAATGCTGGAAATGTAGGGGAAAAAATCAGATGATTCTGGAACTGCCCAGTCACCCATTAGCATTTGAGAATAGTAGCTAATGATCTACAGTGTAATATGGATAAATGTGAGGTTATCCGCTTTGGTAGCAAAAATAGGAAGGCAGATTATTATTTGAATGGAGATGGGCGGATACGCAGTAAGATCTTGGTGTCCTCGTGCATCAGAAATGAAAGTAAGCACGCAGGTACGGCAGGCAGTAAAGGAGGCAAATGGTATGTTGGCCTTCATAGCGAGGAATTGAGTAAAGGAATAGGGATGTTTTACTTCAAGTGCATATGGCATTGGTGAGGTCACACCTGGAGTATTGTGTACAGTTTTGGTGTCCTTACCTGAGGAAGGATGTTCTTTCTATGGAGGGAGTGCAGCAAAGGTTTACCAGGTTGATTCCTGGGATGGCGGGACTGTCATATGCGGAGAGACTATGTCTGATGAGAGACCAAGTCTGAAAGGATTATATTCATTGGAGGTTAGAAGAGTGAGAGAGGGTCTCGTAGGAAGTTGTAAAATTTGAACGGGATTAGACAAGGTAGATTCAGAATTTTTTTCCCAATGGTGGGGGGTCCAGAACACGGGGTCATAGTTTGAGGATAAGGAGTAAACCTTTACGACTGAGGTGAGGAGAAATTTTTTCACATAGAGAGTGGTGAATCTGTGGAAGTCACCACCACAGAAAGTAGTGGTGATGGCAACTGCTCTGTGTGGTGATATACATCACTGTAAGTACACAAAGGGTTAATGTACATACACTACACCTAGCTAGACACTAGAGGGAGTACCAGAGACATTTCCTACCTTTAATTTTATTTTCCAATTAAGGGGCAATTTAGCGTGGCCAATCCACCTAACCTGCACATCTTTGGGTTGTGGGGGTGAGACCCACGCAGACCCGGGGAGAATGCACAAACTCCACACAGACAGTGACCCGGGGCTGGGATCGAACCTGGGTCCTCAGCGTTGTGAGGCAGCAGTGCTAACCACTGCGCCGCTGTGCCATCCTTGCATTCTCTACCTTTTATTCCTCTTTTCAGAAGCTTGTTTGTTACGTTCCTTTCAGTACTATTCTCATCACTTGTAATGCTTCAACAATGTTCATGGTGTACCTTCCTCTCTGTACTCTCTCTCCCTCTTTCCCTTTATCTTTCTCTCTCTCTCTCTCCAGGCGACTGCTGCCTCTATTGTGCTACTGTTTCTATCACCAGATTGCAGTTTCCTTACATGTGCATCGCAGCCTGCTGTGCCCACCCGTCTGCTCCTCCTAGCCCAGTCCTCCTGTTTTGCAAATTAAGAAACCAATAAGGTTGGTGCTGTTGGAAAACCAATGCTATTTAAAAATATGTTTTAATATCTAATTTCTTGTTGCTCAGCCGAGCCATGCAGGCAAAATAATGGAATAGGTCGGGGAGCAGGCAGCTGACACTGTTTTACAGATTCATTGCCAGAAATTAGGAAGTCTCTGCAATGTTGTAGGAGAACTTGATAAAACCTGGCTGGCAATTCACTGACAACCGTCCTAACAGTCCCAGAGATGCAGCTTTTCTGATTCTTGCTACTTGCTAACAGCAGGACGATCGACTCTAGGAGAGAGAGAGAGACACGAGGGGGACACGGGCAGAACAGCGTCAGTGAGGGAGTGCGGGGCAGGATTAGTGGGAGGGTTACTGATGAGACTGCGAGAGCGGGTTGGGGGCTGTTCCTGGCCAGACTTGAGGGGTGGGGGGGGGTGGGTTGTGCTGCGTCTGGTGATTTCTGTGCAGCAAAATTAAAGTGTTCTCCGTTGCAAACAGTCAGTGGCAAGAGCAGAAAAAGAAACCCTGCATCGCTGATGATGCTGAACTTAGCATTGTGGCAAACTGACACGAAAGCGGCAAACTCCAATTCAGGGGAGAATAAGATGGACCTATCTTTAGCAATGGGAGCTCCCAAGTTTCTTGCCACCATGACTCAGTGGGTAGTGATGTTGCCTCTCATTCAGAAGGCTGTAGAATCAAGCTCGTTAAACCCATGCGCCCCTAATCCAGACTGACAATCCCGTGTGGCCCTGAATGAGTGCTGTACTGTAGGGAACACTGTCTTTTAAATAAGACATTGAACCACGTAAAGTGGATGTTAAAGATTTCCATGGCACTATTCAAAGAGCAAAGGAGTTCTACAGGTGTACTGACCAATATTTATCTCTTAATTGGCAGATTGAGTAACATGAAAGCAGCTTCTCTGGTGATTATTTCAGTGCTTGTGCAAATTGGCTGCCCTTTTATTTCAGAACAGTCCAATAATATTTACAATCTTCCCGGCAGTGGCTATTCACCTCATCAGAGATCAGCTGCCCTCTGGTGTCTCTATTAAGTATGGTCTAAATGGAAAATTCTCTAAACTCAGCTGCCTCCCTGTCAAAACTAAACTGACCACCACAAGCATACTTGATCTAGAGCTTTCGGGTGACTGCAGTGTTGTTGGCCACTGTGAGTCACTCTCAATCTGCATACGAGAACCGTAGGTTGTCCTTGAATGTTGCCAAATATGTCAACCCACAACTGGTCAGCCAAATATTCCATCTTCCATATATGTTGAAGTAGAGACTCTGGAACTTTAACTTTTCCTTTACGGGCTGTGGGCATCGCTGGCTCGATCAGCGTTTATTGCCCACCCCTAGTTGCCTATGAGAAGGTGGTGGTGAGCTGCCTTCTTGAACCGCTGCAGGTACACCCACTGCTGTTAGGGAAGGAATTCCAGGATAATTAAAAAAATTATTGTCACACGTAGGCTTACATTAACACTGCAATGAAGTTACTGTGAAAAGCCCCGATTCGCCACAGTCCGGCGCCTGTTCGGGTACACAGGGAGAATTCAGAATGCCCAAATTACCTAACAGCACGTCTTTCGGGACTTGTGGGAGGAAACTGGAGCACCCGGAGGAAACCCACGCGGACAAGGGGAGAACGTGCAGACCCCGCTTAGCATTTCCCGTACCTTTGCAGGCACTCCTCTCAGACGGTCACACTTGAGGATCAGCTGTGCTGTCTCGGCGTTCTACAAACTATGACAATGAGTGTTTTGCAACAAAGCCCTCCGCAATTCAACAAAAGCCCTGGTATACAGAGTGTTTTGTTATGCTCGTGACGTAGCATGAGCTGCTTCCTTGATGTGCACTCTGACAAAGGAAGGTTCAGACTTGGAGATAGCTTTAACGCATTTATTACTGTTAACGATTCTCCTACTTGGATTCGACTCTCCTGTTAATCCTGCTATAGCTACTCAGACTGACGAACCAGTCTGCTACAATCCATGTGCTGGGTGTGATGTGTTTCAAATCAATCTTGTGTACACACTGAATGTCTTCACTGGAAAGAGACTGAGCATGTGTGATATGTCCTTTTTATATGGGATGGTGTAATGCCCTCCTGTGGTAGTGTCACCTCTATGTGTATCGTGAATGCCCATTGGTCGTGTCCTTATCTTACTGACCTATTGGTTGAATGTCTGTGTCTCATGTCTCTGGTACTCCCTCTAGTGTCTAGCTAGGTGTAGTGTATGTACATTAACCCTTTGTGTACTTACAGTGATGTATATCACCACACAGAGCAGTTGCCATCACCACACTCCTGTACTGCAGTGGGACCTGGGCTGTGTATCAGCAACGCATAGGAGCACTAGAAACTTTTCATCAGTAATACCTCCGCCCCATCCTCTGGATTCAGTGTGAGGACCGTCGAACGAACGCTAGTGTGTTTCTTGAAGCCAGCTCCACAAGTAATTAAAGAAAACTCCTGCAAAATCAACTTCAGTGGACCTGAACACTCTGTTGTGGAAAAGCAAAATGCATCTCCCTTGTCAAATCCAGTTTTGTCAACCCTCAACTGACCAATGTTCCAGGGGAAATAAAACAAAATTCTTCAAAGACATTCTGGAGCTCTCCTTGAAGCGTGGTAGCCTTGACCTTAGGAGGAGCCTGCTACCAATCGTTCAAAATGGTGACAACTAGTCCATCAAGCGGCCTCATGCTTTTGAGTCTGAACATTTTAATGATGAGGCAGGACTGTGACGCTGGGGAAAGAAAAGGAAGCAAACCCTGCCCTCAGGACCTCACTACCTTGTTGGATGCCCTGCCCCATATTCCCAAAGATCTGAAGGTCGGAAATCGACCGTTTAATCACCGCTAAGGGCAGGCCGGTAGCAGTTTCCTGACAGCTCCAGGGTCCCAGGTTTGATTCCCGGCTTGGGTCAATGTTTGTGCGGAGACTGCACGTTCTCCCCGTGTCTGAATGGGTTTCCTCCCGGGTGCTCCTGTTTCCCTCCCACTGTCCCAAGATGTGCAGGTTAGGTGGATTGGCCATGCTGAATTGCCCTTAGTGTCCAAAAAGGATAGGTGGGGTTACTGGGTTATGGGGATAGGGTGGAGGTGTAGGCTTAAATAGGGTGCTCTTTCTGAGAGTGGTGCAGACTCGATGGGCCGAATGGCCTCCTTCTGCACTGTAAATTCTATGATTCTATGAAGACCTATGGCCGCAATTAGTGGCCCTGAATAGATGTCACCCTCGAATCGAGGGACAGCTACAGCTCTAGCATTTCCCCAAATCAATGACCCACACTGGAGAATGTCATAATTAGCTATAAAGCAGTTTGGGACATCCTGAATTGTGAAGTGCAAGCCTTAAGAGCAGAGAAACTTTTATTTAAAATGGTGCTATGGCTGAATGGCCTCCACTAGTTTCTACATTCCTACTACTTTTATTGCCATTCAGCCCCTTGAGCTTGCTCTGCTATTCAGCCAGATCATGGCTGGATGTGTGTCTTGGCTCCACCTACCATCCTTGGCTCCATAATCAATCGGGTTTTTTTTTTTAGGGGAGGAAATATGTGATTGATGGAAGAAATCATTGGACATGTCCTTGTGGCGTCAGCGAGTCACAGGCCTGCCTCATCAGCTTTGAGATAGCTGTACGGAACTTGTGTGAATTAGTCAGAATGCTTCCCTTTATAAAACTTGCAAATTCAGTGCAGAGGCTTCAATTATTGTGGAGCTGAGGGGTGCAGTGTTAAGCTTTGGGCCTCCAAGTCCCATTCTGCAATGCATGGAATGTGGTACAAAAATGGACGTATTCAAGCCAGGATATGAGTCATCTTATCCAAGATCGGGTTAGAAAAGGGCCAATTTAACAAGCTCTCCTACTATATTTTGGGGGAACATTCCCATGAGAAAAGACCAATTTGAAAAAACTTGAGCTACTTCAGCCAGAGTTCTGGGATCATTATGGGATGTTTTGCAGTAATAAATCACTGTAGCTTTACTGAAGGCCATTCAGATGAATTTGTTTTTTTCCCCAAAAAAATCAGCACCGGGTGATTAATCGGAGTGTGGCGAGAGCAAGGCTATTAAACTGTTCGATAAACGAAAACAAGCTAATTAAGGAAAACAAATCAAAAAGATTGGAAACCTGCCTGGAGACTACAAAGGGAATTACACCCTTTGCTGCTAGCGTTCAAAGATCATAGATTGAATTCATTCATGGCAAAAAATACTGTTCAAAGTTTAGGTGTTGCACACGTGACATGAGTCATGCAAAACCGGGTCTGAGTGATCAAATAGTATTTGATGTGGGTTCTGAGTTCGCCTAATCCAATCTTGAGACGCTGAAATAGACGTGTTAACGATAAGATTACCTCCACCTTTTTGTCCCCTCCCATTTAGAATTTGGCTTTCTCTGCTCCAATCCCAAGTCTTGGTAGTTTATGGCTTTTCTTTCTTCCCCTGACACTGTGCCTTTCTTCAAATTAAATTCTGCTGTATGTTGTTTCTTATAGAGAAGCATCGGGAATTAGCCAAGAAAGCCCTGAAGAAGAAAGGAATGGGGGGAGGCCCAGTCTTGCATCAGCCTAAATCGGGCTCGAAAAGGTTAGTAATGCGGCTGCGCTTCTTTATCCCTCCTTGTGTCGTTGGGGGGAAGGGGGGGTTGCTGTCTGCGATTCACTATTTTTGCTCCAGATCCTGTTTCTGGGTCTTTGCAGATGGCTGGATTTTCCAGTGACCTTTGTCCGAACGATTTCAGACTTGCACTTTCACTTGTTTCACGTGAAAGGTTTGTGTGTGTTTTTTTGGACTGGGTCAGAAATCATGGCCTCGGGGTGATGTGTTTACCTCCATGTTTTTTAAAAAATTGCGTTTGTACCAAATGCCACCAAGTCAACAGAGGTTAAAAATTAAAATAACTTTTCCAGGTTACTTATTCCGTTAACATTTGGGTATAGTGACTCTCATCTCTGGTACCTCTATCGATGCTTGTGATATGTTTAAAAAAAATCATCGGCCCAATTTTGTTCCGCAATCTTTCCCCCCAATTTTAAGGGGCAATTTAGTGTGGCCAATCCACCTACCCTGCACATCTTTGGACTGTGAGAGTGAGACCCACACAGACCCGAGGAGAATGTGCAAACTCCACACGGACAGTGACCCGGGGCCGGGATTGCAACCGGGTCCTTGACGCGGCGAGGCAGCAATGCTAACCACTGCACCACCGATTTTAGAAAATGATTGCAGTATTACCAAGCTGAAATAACAACAGTTGTGTTTTGTTGACAAACTTGGAAGTCTGTATTTTTGCATAAAATGTGTTCCCTTCCTGTGGGCCGTTGCATACTTTTTGATTTGAACAACAATGTAGACCCCCAAAGATCCTCCTCCTACTAGTTCTCCAGCCCCCACCCCCCTTGCAAACCAACTTGATTGGTTCAGAATGTTTTAATTGTTTGCATAAATTGTTCAAATTGATTTAACCAAAATTGGTAGAGCAAGAAAAGAAGGATAACGGACAGCGAACTGGAGGCTAGCACAGAGTACGCTGCTCTTAGGTTGCATTTACACTAGAATTGTAATGTGGAGCAGGATTTCCCTGAAGGAGGGAGTCCTGTTGTCCTTCATCTGACCGATCACGCAGCTATTTCTAAGGACTGTCTCTGAGGATGTAAAGTTGAATCTGAAGTTGTTATAAGATGAGGTTGTTACGGTAGTTATGGATGTTTAGAAGCTGACCATATTTGGACTAGATGCTGCATTTTTGCGTTCCACCACAGTACATTGGGACCATGGAGGAGGAAAATAGTAGTTATGGCTGGGAACATTGTGGTAGTCTGTGTTAGGAGGATTACGGTACCTAGTAATGCTGGAATACCATATGTGGAGAATGTACTTGTTCCCATTGGATAAGCTTGCATGTTAGCTCTGCCCTACAAGGCGGGGTATAAGAGCCCATGCCGCCCCAGCAGCTTTCTTCTGTACCTGCGCTGCTGGGGGAAACATCTAGCGTATTAAAGCCTTCAATTGTCTCCAATCTCGTTTCTGAGGTTATTGATTGTGCATCAAACATATAACTGACTTTTGTTTTTAAAGGATCCCCACACCGCGCACAAGTTTGCAAGGTGACTGAAGATTGATAAGACCTCATTTGCCAGGGCTAAAAGCACTTTCACACATCTTTCACAAGGATGTTGAAAGATCCTCTTCAGGTCCCGGGTTCGATCCCGGCTCTGGGTCACTGTCTGTGCGGAGTTTGCACATTCTCCCTGTGTTTGTGTGGGTTTCGTCACCACAACCCAAAGAATGTGCAGGGTAGGTGGATTGGCCATGCTAAATTGCCCCTTAATTGGAAAAAATAAATTGGGCTCTCTAAATTTAAAACAAAAAGAAAAAATATCCTCTTCAGGGGAAGCGACCCCAGGTATTGTGTAACTGAACCCGTTGGGTGCTGGTTGCATTGGGCTCCTTCATGTCATAGAAATTCAACTGAGTGTATGCACAGAGGAATGACTCGCTTCATTTGCGTTAGAGGAATTAGTTTTAATCTAGTGGCAGGTTTATAAACCTAAATATTCACCGTTATTAGTTCCAGATAGGTTGGGCAGTTGCCCAGCAGGTGGACGACAGGACAATTCACTCTGGTAACTTCCTGTAATAGTAAAAAAAAACATTTTAAACAGGCGTCCAGTAATATTTCGGGAAGTTCCAAATGCTACTCATTTGTTGACACTAAATGATTATAGATGCGATCAGTGTTGTAAGTGGTAAGCAATTGCTTCTGATACTTACGTGATTGTTTCAACCCTCACTGCAATTAAATTCTAATTGGGATCAATGCTATTCTGCAAATTACAATTTATCTCAAATAAAACGCTATTTTTATTCTTAATTATATTCTAATTAGTTTTTGTCAATACTCTTCAAAATGCGCGCACACTATTTAACCAACTATATTTTAAACTTCTTCTGATCTTTCACAGAGTTGGCAATTGCAATTTTCCAAAATCTGTCCACTTTGGATTCTCCAGATGCGTTAAAGAACTGGCGTGGCAACAGGAGACAGTAACAGTGGAAGGGAGTATTTCAGAATAGAGATCTGTAACTAGGAGTGTTCCACAAGGATCAGTGCTGGGGCCTCTGTTGTTTGTAATATATAAATGATCTGGAGGAAAATGTAGATGGTAAGTGGAGTTGCAGATAGTGAAGAGGACTGTCAGAGAATACAGCAGAATATAGATAGCTTGGAGAGTTGGGCAGAAAAATGGCAGATGGAGTTCAATTCGGACAAATGCGAGGTGATGCATTTTGGAAGATCAAATTTGGGTGTGAATTACACAGCAAATGGCAGAACCCTTGGCAGCATTGACGTACAGAGGGATCTGGATGTTCAGGTCCATAGTTCCATGAAAGTGGCAATGCAGGTGGATAAGGTGGTCAAGAAAGCATACGGCATGCTTGCCTTCATCGGCCGGGGCATTGGGTACAAGAGTTGGTGGGTCATGTTACAGTTGTATAAAACTTTAGTTAGGCCACACTTGGAATGTTGTGTGCAGTTCTGGTCACCACACTACCAGAAAGATGTGGATGCTTTGGAGAGAGTGCAAAGAAGGTTCACCAGAATGTTGCTTGGTCTCGAGGGTGTTGGCTATGAGAAGAGGTTGAATAAACTCGGATTGTTTTCGTTGGAAAGTCAGAGGCTGATGGGAGACCTGATTGAGGTCTACAAAATTACAAGAGGTATAGACAGGGTGAATAGTAAGAAGCTTTTTCCAAGGGTGGAAGACTCCATTACAAGGGGGGCGCAGATTCAAGGGGGGCGCAGATTCAAGGTGAAGCGGGGTGGGGGGGTTAGGGAAGGTTTAGGGGAGATGTGTGTTGCAAGTATTTCATGCAGAGAGTGGTGGATACCTGAAACATGTTGCCAGTGGATGTGCTGCAGACAGGCACGATAGCAATGTTTAAGATGTATTTTGATAGACACATGAATGGGTGGGTAATGGAGGGATACAGATTTGTTTGGGCAATAAGTAGTAGGTCTAAATAAAGAATCTGGATCGGTGCAGGCTTGGTGGGCCGAAGGGCATGTTCCTGTGCTGTAATGGTCTTTGTTCTTTTATTGTGCATTGTCCTCCTATAAAGATAGTGATTAGTTTGAGTAGCATTTTTGTCGGTCTCCTCTCTCGTATACCATCAAAAGATAAAATTAAAATAAAGCAGAAAACTCAATAAGATTTATAAAAACAAAAAAAGGTGTTAAGTTTTTCATTTTATAAATTCAGATGGCCCCACTTCGTTGTGACTCCCAAAACGCAGCAAAGTCTCCACTCCAGATTACAGCTGGAGAGATCCAAAGTTTTCTTTGTAATCTCGTCAATTCCCTGATTTCCGTCATGCTCCCAGCCCTTGGAATTCAGTGGTCAATGCTGTTACTGTGATAACTGCACCATTATGAAGGGCCTGAGACAGGGTGGGCAGCAGAGACTTGTTCACCCTAGCTGAAGGCTCCATTACCAGGGGACATCGATTTAAGGTGATTGGATTAGAGGGGACACGAGGAAACACTTTTTCACCGAGTGGGTGGTGGGTGCCTGGAATTCATTGCTTAAGTTGGTGGTTGAGGCGGAAACGCTCAACTCGTTTAAAAGGTACCTGGATCTGCCTTTAAGTGCTGGAACCTGCAAGGCCATGGACCAGGTGCGGCTAGTTTCTTTTGTTCACTTTTTGGCCCGCGCAGACACGATGGGCTGAATGGCCTCTTTCTGTAACATTTCTGTGATTCTGCAGCTGCTCTTGCTTGCTGCAAAGGTGTTGCTGAACCTCGAGAAACGATAATACAGAAAAGCACAGCTGTCCTTGCCTCCGAGTTGGCTCTCTCTCTCTCTCTCTCTCTCTCTCTCTCTCTCTCTCTCTCTCTCTCTCTCTCTCTCTCTCTCTCTCTCTCTCTCTCTCTCTCTCTCTCGCACGCACACACTCTCTCACACACACAGCCTGTTTGAACAGCTAAGCACCGAGTGCTATCCCCTGCGAGCTGTACGCAGAGTAATGAGAGCGGTGCTGGTTGCATTCAATAATTGCGTTTAATTTGAGTTTAATTCGAGTTTAATTCTGTTTGCCATTTCTTTCATTATAGGTCAGTAAAATTCAATAAAGGTTACTCTGCACTGAAACAAAACCCGGATGAATCTTTAGTCTCCTTAGAGTCTGACAGGTAAGGAAGCATTCGATCCTAACCATCGATTTTTCTTTTTTACAAAGTGAGAAGTCTAAGTGAAAGGCTAGCAGCTCTGTGTAAGAGCACACCACCTGGGTTGAAAGGGGAAAAGGTTAGATACGTTGAGAAACAATTTAGTTGGCCGTTTTAAAATCTACTTGAGGGGAAGGAAATATTCCAGGAGGTTCACTGCCCAGCTGACAACCTGCTGGATTCTGAATCCGAACCGGGGGAGAAATTAATGAAAATGAAATGAAAATCGCTTCTTGTCACAAGTAGGCTTCAAATGAAGTTACTGTGAAAAGCCCCTAGTCTCTACATTCTGGCGCCTGTTCGGGGAGGCTGTTACGGGAATCGAACCGTGCTGCTGGCTTGCTTTGGTCTGCTTTCAAAGCCAACGATTTAGCCCTGTGCTAAACAGCCCCTGTTACCAATTGCCAATGAACTACCATTTTGCCTCTCTCTCCACCTTGACTTTTCACCTTATTGCTGTGTCCCAGAGGCATTGGTGGCTTCACAGGGTTGCAGAGCCGCAGGTATCAGAGTGCCCACAGTACCATCTGAATTAATGGCAGTAGGCTGTTCAGTCAGTGAGGGCATCACAACCACCCCCTCCTCGAGGGCAATTAGGGATAGGCAACAAACAGTAGCCTTGCCAGTGATGTTCACATCCTTCATAAAATCCTTACAGTGAAGGAGGAGGCCATTTGGGTAATTGAGTCTGCACCAACTCTCCAAAAGGGAACTCTACCTAGGCCCGCCCCCCGTAACCCCACCTAATCTGTGCATCTGTGGACACCTAAGGGGCAATTTAGCACGGCCGATCCACCTAACCTGCATATCTTTGAACTGTGGGAAGAAACCGGAGCACCCGGAGGAAACCCACGCAGACACTGGAGAAAGTGTCTTAAAGACACTCCGTGACTTGGCCTCCACAGCCTTGTCCGGCAATGAGCTCCACAGATTCACCACCCTCTGGCTGAAAAATTTCCTCCTCATCTCTGTTTTAAAGGATCGTTCCTTCAGCCTGGGGCTGTGCCCTCCTCTGGTTCTAGTTTCTCCTGCTAGTGGAAACATCCTCTCCACGTCCACACTATCTAGGCCGCTCCGTATTCTCGAGTCAGAATGTGTGCATTCAAGTCCCACTTCAGCACAAAACCCAAAGCTGACACTCCAGTGCCGTTGTGAGCGTGCTGCATTGCCAGAGTTGCTGTCTTTTGGGTAAGATGTTAAATCAAGGTCAATCTACTCTTAATTGGACCTAAAATTACACTATTTTGAAAAAGAGCACAGGAGTTATCACCGGAATCCTAGCCAAAACTATCCCTCCATTAACGTCACAAAGAAACAAATTATCTGGACTTTGTTATTTATATATATATTTTTTCTCTCTTTTTAAATGTCTTCTCTCAAAGCCCTGTGAATCATTATAGAGCTAGACATAGAATCCCTACAGTGCACAGGGAGGCTATTCGGCCCATCTGGTCTGCACACAGGCTCAGAAAGACCCCCCCCCGAACTAGGCCCTGCAACCTCATCTAACCTGCACAGCTTTAGACACAAAGGGGCAATTTATCATGGCCAATCCACCTAACCTGCATATCTTTGGACTGTGGGAGGAAACCGGAGCACCCGGAGGAAACCCACGCAGACATGGGGAGAACGTGCAGACTCCGCACAGTCACCCAAGGCTGGAATCGAACCCGAGTCCCTGGCGCTGTGAGGTAGCAGTGCCAACCACTGTGCCACCATTGCCGCCCATTGTTATATTTTCATTCTGCTGTGTGCAACATGTTTCCTACATTAGAACAGTGACTTTCATTTTTTTTTAAAAAGGTACTTAATTTGTGGTTGTGGAAGGCACTATATAACTGTAAGTCACGTTTAATAAATCTCCTTCATTGTAAACTGCTTTGTGTTCTTTTCCAGTGATGGTGAATTTGAGTCCAAGTATTATTCTTCGTCGGGCTATTCCTCCGCAGAGGTGAGTTGATTGACTCACTTGTTTTACGTCAATTGCCGAGCCGATCGGGCGGCCGACCTTACTCGATAGCTTGCCATTAGTGAAATCCGAGGAAGTTAATACTTCCGACACAAGAACATTTTTACATTTGGGTAGCCGCCATGTAAAGTTTGCATTGTGTTATGGGTCTGGGTTTACAGAACCCCAAAGTGTTTCATGAGGTTCAACCAACCCGCAACTTTTAATAGATTGTGGTGTGGGAAGCACACGGCGTGCTCTCCAGGTGTGATACAGCAGAAATGGACAAATGGTTTTTAAAACAAAACAATATTTATTCTATGAACTCAAGTTAACCTTTTAAAACAAACATTGAATATCTTAATATCCATTACTTCAAAGATAACCCCAAAAGACTACAACACTAAATAATCCTTCAAACTGTTCCTTTAAACATCCAAAAGACTTCAAACCTTCAAAAATAATAATTAATAATAATAATTTCCGGTGCAGAAAGCTCCTTGGCCCTCTGGATCCCAGCTGATTTACTTTGAAACGTAGGAACGAGGGACAGGAGTAGGCCATTCGGCCCTTCCAGCCTGCTCCTCCATTCAATATAAACATGGCTGATCCTCTATCTCACGCCATACTCCCGTTCTCTCTCCATACTCCTTGACACATTTGCTGTCTCGAAATCTGTCAGTTTCCTTCTTAAATATACTCGGTGGCTTGGCCCCCACAGCCTTCTGTGGTTGAGAATTTTACAGATTCACCACCCTCTGAGTGAAGACATTTCTCCTCATCTCAGCCCTTAAGTGGCCTACCCTGAGACTGTGACCCCGTGTTTTAGCCCCCCGCTCGCCCAGCCTGAGGAAAATATCCCTGCATCCAGTCTGCCCAGCCTTGTGAGAATTTTAAACGTTTCAATGTGCTCTCTTCTCGTTCTTCCAAACGCTAGTGAACACAGACCCAGCCGACCCAATCTCTTCTCGTACAACAATCCTGCCACCTCAGGAATCAGACTGATGAACATCTGCTGCACTCTATCTATGGCAAGGATATCCGTTCTTAGATAAGCGGATTAAACCTGCCGGTGTGGTCTCACCAAGGCCCTGGACAGCGCAGTAAGACATCCTTGCTCCTGTCCTCCAGTCCTCTTGCAATGAAGGCCAACAATCCCATTTGCCTTCCTAATTGCTTGCTCTCGGTGACTGGTGTACGAGGACAGGTTCCTTTTCTACATCAATATTTCCCAACCTATCACCATTTAAATAATACTCTGCCATTCTGTTTTTCCGACCAAAGTGAATAACTTCGCATTTCTCCCCGTTACATTGCGTCTGCCGTGCATTTACCCACTCACTCGGCTTGTCTAAATCACCTCGAAGCCTCTTAACATCTTCCTCACGACTCCCGTTCATTCCCACCTAGTTTTGTGTCACCAGCCAGCTCGGAAATGTGACATTTGGTTCCCTCATCCAAATCATTGATCTCTATTGTGAATAGCAGGGGCCCAAGCACTGATCCCTATGATGCTGCACTGGTCGCCACTTGCGACCCTGAAAAAGACCCATTTATTCTTGCTCCTTGTTTCCTGTCTCCCTCACCTATTCTAGTTCCGTCTTCTACTTCAGTGTACTGTTAATGCATTACGCGAAGGTTTCATTCTGTGACTGCGAGATTGTTTGATCACCTACTTCACTTGTCCTTGGCGACTTTCTTTTCCAGCAGCAAGTTAATCAAGACCTGAACCGCCAGCTCCTGAAAGACGGCTATCACCTAGATGAGATACCAGATGACGAAGACCTTGACCTCATTCCTCCTAAACCTGTTACCTCGTCAGCCTGTTCTTGTTGCCAGGCAGATAGTTCTTGTACTGTCCAGTAACCACTGCCTCTTCCACTACCATGTCAAAAGATAATTTCATTTTGAGTAGTTGAATTTTTTAAGCATTGCATACAAGGACAGGATGTGTGTGCGTGTGCGTGTGTGTGTGTGTGTGTATATATATATAAAATATATTATATATTTTGGCTGATCTTGTTTAAGAAAAAATTTATAAACTGGGAAATGATATTAACATACTAGAATTCTGTTTAAAAATGTAGTCTGTGGCCATTGCAATTGCTGATCTCTCTGATTGAATTTGGTCTCTGCCCCTTTTATTCATATGCCATTCACACCTGTAATGCTGTCCTTGAGGTTACAGATAATAACTGTGAGACTAAAAGTTCAGTTGCTAAATTTCTCCACAATAAGCTACTCGTTTTGCCCCTCGCATAATTGAACAAAATTCCCAAGTTAACTTAATCCACTTTTCCCCTTGCTTATCTGCAAAATTGTAACTGGGGGATGGGGGGGAATTACGTAGTCAGATATTAGAATGAGGCGCTTCCACGCAATTTGAAAGGTGCTGGCTCAAGTTAAGCAGGCTAACGCCTGATGCTGGATAAAGGGGTTTTGCTCTAATGTGTGCGGGGGGCATTTTAATGGGTGGCGTCATTTCATTCCCGTAGAGACCAGGACTATGTTTAGTGGGCAGGCTGGGAATGAAAGATGGCGAAAGCGATACCCCTGTTGCTGCCTTAAATTATTGGGAGGAAATCGATGGGAGGGGTTGGGAGAAAAAGGGGGGGTAAGACGGACAAAATCTGAGGAAAAGTGATGGGTTCTAACTCTCAGCCTTACTTTCTGTCAACGGGCAGCAATAGAGGTGCTGAAACTAACCTATATGGCGGCGGACAGCTATAATCTGCGTTGGCCGTTGTATGTAGATCATCCGCATGAGGTGTCAGCTGTAAATTGTAGAATGCAGCACCAGAACAACGCTCGACTGCATAAAGGTTCACACTATATAGATATGACCAGAAATTATTCTCGTTTTGGTGTAAACACAGGTTATTTATTGACATCATTAATGTTTAGTATCCAAATTTTTGGAAAAGCACATTAGAACTTTGAAAATCATCTTGGAGACCCGGTGACTGTTCTATACTGCCTAAATATTTCACTGTAGAACAATAAACTGGGGGTTGTTCCCTCACTGCACCCCAGTCAGTGAGTTCCAGATTTTTGGTCACATCTCACCAAAGAGGCCGAACCATGGTGAGATCTTTTTGCCGAGGAAGATGGGATGGAGGTACCTGTGACAAAAGTTGAGAGGACGCCCATCTGTTGCGCACCAATGGCGGTGCTTTTGACGGGGATCCGGGAAGCAGCCTGTTGGCACTCTTGGTAACCTCGTGCAGTGTGGCAGAGACGGCCAGACAAAGTAAGCCTGGCGTGTTGCTTGGCACAGCGTGGCATTGTTGGATCCGGTTACCACAAGAAGTGCTTTGCTACCCAGGTGCTGAACCTTTCAGACGAATGTTCCAGTGAGCATGCCAGTCTGAGTGTCTTTTCGGCAACAACAAATGACTTACCCTTAATAGTGAACTTGCCAAATGAAAAGGTGAGGGAAGTTGTGAAAATCAATCTTCTGATTGTGATCATAATTAATTGGGTGCACCCATAAAATCCCCCGAAAATATTATGAATATAGAAGTTTCTTCCCATGGCAATAATGCGAGAATGGTAATGGAGATTTAATGGGCAGGATATCCAGTCTAGTTTATTCCATCCTGTCAATATCCAAATGCATGTTTAATGATTTCAGAGCAATTGTTTCCTTTATGCAGTTAGATACCACATAGAATCTGCCACATTGTGTAAAATGGCTGTGATTTCAAAGAGATTGGCTTTTACAATCCCACCACAGTAAGAACTGAATTCGATTAGTTGGGAAAAGGGCTCCTCTGAAGTTCTGGGAGCATTTGTTCAATGAATGTCTGGTATGTTCGGTTTGAAGGCAGCGACATCCGATGCACTTTGATTCTTTTTTTTTCTTCACATTACCGACTCTTTATCTCGACGTGTTGTGTTTACATGTGCTTCCGTTTAAATGTTGAACTCTGACCAATTGAAATTGGCCCACTTTTCAGAGGGATGCGCTTTCTCCTCTTGAAAAATCTGTACAGTGACTGTCCACGTCTGTATCCTGTGACGGGATGTTGCCTGTCTATTAGGCTATCTGCTGACCTTCTCCAAATTGCTTGTTTTGAACTAGGCTTTGGGTTAAAATTGCATTATTTTAATACCTTTGTGACGGTTCAGCCTATTTCGTGCTAGGATAGGGGATCAGGAGCTTGTTTAACGTACTAGTTCAGTCCCTTGCACTTTGGCTACCTATTTAGTTCCCTGCTTGCCCTGGAGCTGCAATGGAATATTTATTATTAACATTAATAGAGAGTTTTGGAATTCACGTGCGCTTCCTGTTTTAGGGATGTGGAGTTTTCTTGTATATTTCAATGCTCTCCCATTCAGTAAAGTTGTTTGATTTAGTTTAGCAATGATGTAAAGTCTGGACATTAAAAAAATATATCCTTGGTCCAGCTTCATCAACACACTAATTTCCTTCTGTTTTACAAGTTTGCCTGTAAGTTACCAAAGTTAATTTTGTCCGGAGTGTAAACCTGGCAGCCCTGTGTTTGGGCATCTTGGGTTGTGGCATTCAGCAGCTCTTGTAATAACTATCTAATGAGCAGCTAGTAAACTGAAAGTCTTAATGTTTAAACATCACTAAGGGGAAATAAATGAAACAGCATCACACAGCCTTGATAATTAAGTGCTCAGCATCTCGTGTCTCTGACCTTGAGGTTACACTGTAAATATTAGTGCATAAACGATGAATGCATTTTTGTGCAATTACTTGTGGCCTGTTTTAATGTAAGCCATTTATGACGAGCAAATTAACATCTTCATAAAATAGCCCAGCAAAGAATTGCTCAAGACTAATGCTGCACAGTTAGCGTATGGCTCCATAATGTAAGGAGCACATGCATATCTTTCTTGAGCCATAAATCAAACATGTTATGCTGACAGATCACTTATTTGGACGGTCTTAAATCATGTCTTAAATATTTCTTTCTTGGAGAACTGCCCCAAAGCCATGAGTACGTGCTTCCACATTGACGAAGTTTGGAATTCTTGAAATGAACACAATGGACGTTATATCATCTGCAGTTTAGAGGAAAATAGCAGTGTTTATAGTGTTTAGATTTCAGTGAAGCAGTTACTTAATGGTCTATTGATTTATCCAGTTTCAAGCTGAAAAGGCACTTTTGATTTAACTGTTACATCAATTGCAATCCCTGCTGGCGGATTCAGACGGATTGAGATTGAGTGCTGCTATGTCAAGGGAGCTGTTGAATGTTGAAACAAAAGGGCAGGCTGTCCCAACTTCTCCTCCCTTGAGGCTGGGGAGCTGGGAAGCTGCAGTAGAAATGTGGGAGGGCAGGGAATCCAAAGTCTGTTGGAGTAAGAAACCCTGAACACTATAGAACTCTCCTGCCACTTAAATATACGTGTGAATAGCTTATCCATTGTCTGATTTAGCTGTTTCCCAAGTTTGGTTTCAGTCATAGCCAAGCTACCACAGTTTTGGATCTGTCTGGTAACAAGTATCACATTTTGTAGCGAATCAAGTCAGAAGCATTTATTGGATATTCGGGTTTGGTGTATAAGATGCTACACTAGCCTAATAAGTAGCTAATCCTGGCACCCAATTGTAGAGTTCTAACTGTGCATTTGTCAACTCGCCTACCAATGAATTAGCTCCTTAACAAGCATTGGGAAGAGAATACTGGTATTTGACCTCCAGAAGTGCTCAATCTTGGCCTCACTGACCTGCCCTTTTAGGAGTTTGTTCTGAGCAACTTTTGTAAGCAGAGTAATGTCGCAGGAATCCATTAATTCTATTTTAATTACTTTATCTAGGGGCGTCAAAACGTTTCTTTAAATTCTGTTAAATTCTAATTCTGCTATTGTTATTTGTTATGGCGACTGCCACATGTTCCAAGTTAATCTATATTGAATAGTTGCGATCACTATAGAGAAATATTTGAACCAGGTTGGGGGAGGCTGTGTTATGTGGGCATCGGAGATTTGGTCAATACTTGCAGCAAAGAAAAAAGACTTCCGATTTATAACTGTATAGGAATCCTAGGTGAGGGTTAGTAATTTTCTCAATTAATTCACCCACTTGAACTCTTATGTAACACTGCACTCCAAACCTCTGCAGGAGAACATGTTGAAATCTCTAAAACTTCATGTTCGCCCTCCTAATATGACTTGAGATACATTTTCAAAGCTCTGTGGTGATTGCCTGTGCCAGGGGTCGATTATGTACTGCATCTTTGTGCCTCAGTTACTCCAGGCCTTATTGCATCTTGTAGCACAGTTCATCAGCATGGTTCCTTTAAATTTGTATTGTTTTTTTTTTTTGGAAAGTATTGCACACCCTTGTTTAAGAATAATGTAGCGCAGACAATGCTATTTCAGTGTGTATTTTGTAGACCGTAGCGGTACCCTTGAGTATAACGTCCAGAGAGGAGGGAGGGGGGGGGCTGGAGAAAAGGAGGGGTGATATCAGCAATTTGTACCCGAGGTGCTACAAGGGGCGAATTGCGGAAGAATAGGGAATGCCTTGCCTTATGATCACTGCAATCAATTGTTAATAATGTTGTGCAAACATCTGCAGATACGTTTTTGGTTGTTCATAAGGATTGGCATGGAGAAATTCTAATTACCTGGGTTGTTTCATTCTAAAACACTTGATGGCATTTAATACGCGTGGGTGTCTTGAGGGGTTCTCTCCTAATTCCACTGGGGAATTGCAAACCGGGAGCTCTTAATTAGACAGCCAGAGGATGGCAGAATACTTTGTTTCGAACCAAAGCAGAAATCATTTCTGGGGAAAGATGCACAGTTGCATTCTGCCAGGCTGTCGGTTACCAAGACACAGTTTCAAGTCATTAGCAACCCTCCGCATTGCATTGCCCCATACATACATGGTCAAAGAAAACTGAAAAGGGCAGTTTGAGAAATGTGTGGAAAGAGGTTTAATGTTCTGTACACTTGCTCAACCATAACATTTCTGTGAATGTGGACATTGAGGATATTTTAAAGAAAAATTGAAGGTGATGCCGGGTGTTGTGGGAGCTCCAGCGGATTGTGAAAATGCACTGGGCCATGTGGCCATTTGAGTTCCAAAACCATCGTTAACTTTTCAATTTACACAGTGTATGCAAAGTGTAAAGACTAAATATTCTTTTTGTGCAATACATAGACTTAACTACAATTTATTAAATTGCATTTATTTTTTTGTAAGCTATTGGTATGGCAGATTAAAATAAAGAATTCTTTAAAAGACTTGAGTATGTTCTGTGCTTGTCAGAGTTTGTCGAATGATCGAATCGCTGGAGTGGAGAAGAAGGCCATTCGGCCCATTGAGTCTCACCGATCCTCTGAATGAGCTCTCCACCCAAAATTTATTAAATTGCATTTATTTTTTTGTAAGCTATTGGAATGGCAGATTAAAATAAAGAATTCTTTAAAAGACTTGAGCTTGTTCTGTGCTTGTCAATTTGTCGAATGATCGAATTGCTGGAGTGGAGAAGAAGGCCATTCGGCCCATTGAGTCTCACCGATCCTCTGAATGAGCTCTCCACCCAAGTCCACACGCCCATCCTATCCCCGTAACATAACCTACACATCTTTGGATTGTGTGTGTGTGGGGGGGGGGATGGGGGGAGAGAACTGGAGCATCCGGAGGAAACCCATGCAGACACTGGGAGAACGTGCAAACTCCACAGACAGTAACCAAGGCCAGAATTGAAACTGGGCCTCTGGGGCTGTGAGGCAGCAGTGCTAAGCACTGTGCCACCGTGCCACCATAGAGTTGCTACAAAAAAAAAAATTGCTGGCTCCGTAGGTTCCTGTGTAGCAAACCATGCGGATCGGAAAGTCCCAAGATTTTCACGCTGAAGTTTGTGTAACTTGCTATCCGATAACTTTGAATTAGGATAACAGCAGTTTTCAGCCAATTAATTCACTTTGAAGTGTAGTCACTAATGTTCAAAGTGCAGTAGCTATTTTACGCACCGCAAGCTTCCACAGACAACACAATGACCAGATATCTGGTTGAGTGATACTATTGGTCAAGGTGGAGAGGAGAACTCCTTTGAAGTAGTGTAAGATCTTTTATGTCCACCTGAAAAATGAGCAGGGGCTAAAGTTTGATGAATAATCTGAAAGACAGAACCTCCAACAGCGCTGTATTCCCTTGATACAGCTTAGAACTTGTCCAGTGTTTGGAGTCAACCGTGAACCCACAAACTTCTCACTCTGGTGAGAGCTACATGCAGCCAAACCTGTGCTTTAAGGAAGTTAAGACAAAGGAGAGCCAGTGGATGTGATCTATTTGGATTTCCAAAAGGCCTTTGGTAAGGTGCTGTACAGGAGGCTGCTAAATACGATAAGAGTCCATGGTGTTAGGGCAAGGTACTGGCATGGATAAAGGATGGCTGACTGGCAGAAGGCAGGGTGTGGGGATAAAGCAATACTTTTCACTGTACCTCGGTGTACGTGACAAATGTAAATGGGTCTTTTTCAGGATGGCAGCCGGTGACTTGTGTTCCACAGGGGTCAGTGTTAGGACCACAGCTATTCACCATGTGCATTATTGATCTGGAAGAAGGAACTGAGGGCATTGTTGCTAAGTTTGCAGATGATTCAAAGATATGTAGAGGAACAGGTAGTGTTGAGGAAGCCAGGAGGCTGCAGAAGGGACAGCCTAGGAGAGTGGGCAAAAAAGTGGCAGATGGAATATAATGTGGAAAAGTGCGGTTATGCACTTTGGTAGGAAGAATAGAGGAGTAGACTTCTAAATGGGGAAAGGCTTCAGAAATCTGAAACACAGAGTCTTGGAGTTAACATGCAGGTTCAGTTAGCAGTTCGGAAGGCAAATGCAATGTTAGCATTCATGTTGAGAGGGCTAGACTACAAGAGCAGGGATGTACAACTGTGGCTGTGGTCCGACCCCATTTGGAATATTGTGAGCAGTTTTGAGCCCCATATCTAAGGAAGGATGTGCTGGCCTTTACGGGGGTCCAGAGTGGCTTCACAAGAATGATCCCGGGAATGAAGGGCTTGTCATATGAGGAGCGGTTGTGGACTAGGTCTGTACTCGATGGAGTTTAGAAGGATGAGAAGGGGGAATCTCATTGAAACTTGCAGAATACAGGGAGGCCTAGATAAAGTGAACGTGGAGAGGATGTTTCCACTAGTAGGAGAGACTAGAACCCGAGGGCACAACTTCAGACTGAAGGGACGATCTTTTAAAACAGATGAAAAATAAATTGGGGACCAAGTTATTGCTGGTGTTAACGTGCATGCAAGCGGAGTTAAAGAGGATAGAATCAAGCTGGTATCCTTTCATCCACGGTTGAATGGGCCGAATGATGGCCACCTGTGCCATAAATTAACATGTACATGTTTTATATATTTTATAAAAGTGCTTTTAAAAACATTTTAAATTACTAATTTCCTACACCTCAAGGCGACTTTAATTGAACTAATTTTAAAAAAAATTCCTGGACTACCAACTTGGATTACCATCTCGGATGCCATCTGAAATGGCCTGGCAAGTCCCTCAGTCAATTAGGGTGAAGCTTTTTATTGCAAGGTGCCTACTGTGTATTGACTTCACTGAAAACTCCTGACCCTTGTACATCGTGGACCCACATCAGGTTTGCCCAAATGTCTTTGATTAAGGGTGACGACAATCTCGTTAATCTTGTTGCCTTTTGAAGGTACACGTTGAGAGAGCAATTTTGGTTGGCGTGGATCCATGGTAGAATTTCCTACTCTCCAAATAGTGTAATGGAATTTCTAACAGCCTCGCCAGGAGGCCATTCAGCCCTTCGAGTCTCTATCAACTCTCTGAAAGAGCAGCCGACCTAGGTCCACTCTGCTGCCCCATCCCCATAACCGCACCGAACCTGTGCATCTCGGAGAAAACCTGCAAAGACACGGGGAGAACATGCAAACTCCAAACAGTCACCCATGGCTGGAATTGAATCTGGGTCCCTGGCACTGTGAGGCAGCAGTGCTAGCCACTCTGCCACCATGCCGCCCTCTCAGCTGCGGGCAACTAGATTTCATACAACCCTAGATCGGCAGATGAAAGGTCCTCTGTCAGCAAGCATCATTTACTGGCATTTTTTTGAAGAAACCTAGAAAATGCGAGTAGAAGTGGGCCATTCAGCTACCCATTTTCAAATGGATCGATTGAATGGCCTTCCCTAGCCTAGTACATTTTGGGAATTGGGAGTGGAGAAATTTCTGGGCTTCTTGAAAAATTCATTGATGGAACCGTGGGCATTGCTAGCTGAGCCAGCATTTACTTCCCATCTCTAATTGGCTTGCACGGCCATTTCAGAGGGTAATTGAAAGTCAACCACAAAGCTGTGGGTCTGGAGTCCATGTAAACCAGACCAGGTAAGGCCGGCAGGTTTCCCGTCTCTCGAGCACATTAGTGAACCTGATGTGCAGCACGGTAGCACAGTGGTTAGCGCTGTTGCTTCACAGCGGCAGGGTCCCAGGTTCGATTCCCGGCTTGGGTCACTGTCTGTGCGGAGTCTGCACCTTCTCCCCGTGTCTGCGTGGGTTTCCTCCGGGCGTTCCGGTTTCCTCCCACTAGTCCCGAAAGATGTGCTTGTTAGGTGAATTGGACATTCTGAATTCACCCTCCGTGTACCCGAACAGGCGCCGGAATGTGGCGACGAGGGGATTTTCACAGCAACTTCATTGCTGTGTTAATGTAAGCCTACTTGTGACACTAATAAAGATTATTATTGTATTATATTCCTGCATGCTATTTTCACATGGGAGTTAAATAAATATCTTAAATAAAGATAGCGTCCAGGAGTGCAGTGCCAGTAGATTAGCAGGCAGTCGTAAATTTTGCCGATCAGAATTTCTACCCTCGCATTTCACTTTGAGTCCAGGTTCGGTGTTTAGGTTACAATGAAGCATACCACTGTCTTGCCCTTTTTAACATAAGGAGCAGGTTATTTAAGACTGGGATCTGGTGGAATATCTTCATTTGGAGTTGGGTAAATATTTGGAATTCTCCACCCCAGGAGGGCGCTGGAGGCTCAATCATTGAATATGTTCAAGACCGAGATCTATAGATTTTTGGACACTAATGACACCAATGAGTATGGGGATAGTAAGGACAAATGGTGTAGAGGTAGATGAGCAGCCATGATCTGTTTGAATGCTGGAGCAGGCTTGATGGGTTGAATGGTCTATACCTCCTATTTCCTGCGTAACCCCCATTGAGGATTTCCATTGTTACTCCAGAGTATGGAATTTACAGACAGTCACCGCATACAAAGCCATCTCTGTCCGTACTCCTTTGTATGACCTCCAGCCACTTTGCATTTTTTGTGCTTTTCCATTGTGCCAACGTAATTTGCCATCATATCCTGGCCCCCGGTCACTGTCCGTGTGGAGTTTGCACATTCTCCCCGTCTTTGCGTGGATCCCAACCCCACAATCCAAAGATGTGCAGGGTAGGTGGATTGGCCACGTTAAATTGCCCCACCATTGGACAAAAAAACAGAATTGGGTACTGTATGTTAAAAGAAAGTATTGCCATCGTAAATGCATTTCCACTTTACTTAAGAATAAGGTTTTTACATTAAATTACAGGAACGTTTTAAGATTGCAACTGAGTACATTCTGCAGCGCTTTACTAAGGAGAACGATAATTTGCAAAACTGTCCCGTAAAATTGTCTTGAAGAATTGTTCTTTTTGCCAGCATCTTAAAAATGTAACACTCTTGCCCTCTAGTGTTTCGAGATTGAGCTTTGCTGCTCTGCAAGATATCAAGCCCCTGCTTCAATTCACAACGGCTGACATGAGGAACAGGGATTGTCAATCTTTATTGCCCTTTTAATGCAGGGGTCGTTTATTGTGAGAGGAATTGATTACAAACGTAGGGAGGTTATGCTTCAGCTGTACAGGGAATTTTTTCAGCCAGAGGGTGGGGAATCTGTGGAACTCTTTGCCACAGAAGGCTGTGGAGACCAATTCACTGAGTGTCTTTTAAGACAGAGATAGACAGGTTCTTGATTAATAAAGTGATCAGGGGTTATGGGGAGAAGGCAGGAGAATGGAGGTGAGAAAAATATCAGCCATGATTGAATGGCGGAGCAGACTCGATGGGCCGAGTGGCCTAATTCTGCTCCTATGTCTTATGGTCTTATGAGTATTGGTGAGATCACATCTGAAGCATTGGAGACAATACTGGTCTCCTTTATCGAAGGAAAGATGTCGAAGCAGTTCAGAGAAGGCGTACTAGACTAACACCAGGAATGGGCGGTTTCTCTTATGAGGGAAGTTTGGAGAGGTTAAGTCTGTATCCACTAGGGGGGAGCACGGTGGCGCAGTGGTTAGCACTGCTGCCTCACGGCGTCGAGGACCCGGGTTTGTTCCCGGCCCCAGGTCACTGTCTATGTGGAGTTGGTACAATCTCCCAGTGTCTGCGTGGGTCTCTCTCTCTCCCCCCCCCCCCCCGCCCCCCCCAAACCCCAAAAGTTGTGCAGGGTAGGTGAATTGGCAACGCTAAATTGCCCCTTAATTGGGGGAAAAAAAAGAATTGGATACTCTTAAAATTTTTTTTTAAAGTTTTATATCCGCTAGAGTTTAAAAGAGTAAGAGGCAACTTGATTGAATCCTTTACGACCCTGAGGGGTATTGACAGGGTGGATATGGAGAGGATGTTTCCTCTTGTGGGAGAATCTAAAACTAGGGAGGGTCACTGTTTAAAAATAAGGGACTGCTTGTTTAAGACCAAGATGAGGAGGAATATTTTCTCTGAGGGCTGTGGGCCTCTTCCTCAAGAGGTAGTGGAATCTTTGAATATTTTTAAGGCGGAGCTGGATAGATTCTTGATTAACAAGGGGTGAAAGGTTATCGGGGGTCGGCAGGAATGTGGGGTTGAGGTTGGAATCAAATCAGCCATGATCTTACTGAATAGCGGAGCAGGTTCGAGGGGCTGAATTGTCTGTTCCTGCTCCTAATTTGTGTGTCTGTAGTAAATGTGTTGAAATAGTAGTCAAAGGAATTCCATGCAACACATTACTATTATTACAGTGATATTTCAGACAATTTAAATTTATTCTGAAATACAATCAAGAAGGGCAGCAACACCCAGAACATCTAGCACCAACAATCCCTCCTGGATTGGATTGGATTTGTTTATTGTCACGTGTACCGAGGTACAGTGAAAAGTATTTTTCTTCGCGCAGCTCAACAGATCATTAAGTACATGGGAAGAAAAGGGAATAAAAGAAAATACAGAATAGGGCAACACAAAGTATACAATGTAACTACATAAGCACCGGCATCGGATGAAGCATACAGGGTGTAGTGTTAATGAGATCAATCCATAAGAAGGTCATTTAGGAGTCTGGTAACAGTGGGGAAGAAGCTGTTTTTGAGTCTGTTCGTGTGTGTTCTCAGACTTCTGTATCTCCTACCCGATGGAAGAAGTTAGAAAAGTGAGTAAGCCGGGTGGGAGGGGTCTTTGATTATGCTGCCCGCTTTCCCCAGGCAGCAGGAGGTGTAGATAGAACATAGAACATTACAGCGCAGTACAAGCCCTTCGGCCCTCGATGTTGCGCCGACCTGTGAAATCACTCTAAAGCCCATCAACACTATTCCCTTATCGTCCATATGTCTATCCAATGACCATTTGAATGCCCTTACTGTTGGCGAGTCCACTACTGTTGCAGGCAGGGCATTCCACGCCCTTACTACTCTCTGAGTAAAGAACCTACCTCTGACATCTGTCCTATATCTATCTCCCCTCAATTTAAAGTTATGTCCCCTCGTGCTAGACATCACCATCCGAGGAAAAAGGCTCTCACTGTCCACCCTGTCTAATCCTCTGATCATCTTGTATGCCTCAATTAAGTCACCTCTTAACCTTCTCTCTAATGAAAACAGCCTCAAGTCCCTCAGCCTTCCCTCATAAGATCTTCCCTCCATACCAGGCAACATTCTGGTAAATCTCCTCTGCACCCTTTCCAATGCTTCCACATCCTTCCTATAATGCGGCGACCAGAATTGCACGCAATACTCCAAATGCGGCCGCACCAGAGTTTTGTACAGCTGCAACATGGCCTCATGGCTCCTAAACTCAATCCCTCTACCAATAAACGCTAACACACCATACGCCTTCTTAACAACCCTCTCAACCTGGGTGGCAACTTTCAGGGATCTATGTACATGGACACCGAGATCTCTCTGCTCATCCACACTGCCAAGAATCTTACCATTAGCCCAGTACTCTGTCTTCCTGTTATTCCTTCCAAAATGAATCACCTCACACTTTTTTCTGCATTCAACTCCATTTGCCACCTCTCAGCGCAGCGCTGCAGCTTATCTATGTCCCTCTGTAACTTGTAACATCCTTCCGCACTGTCCACAACTCCACCGACTTGTGTCATCTGCAAATTTACTCACCCCTCCTTCTACGCCCTCCTCCAGGTCATTTATAAAAATGACAAACAGCAATGGCCCCAAAACAGATCCTTGTGGTACACCACTAGTGACTGGACTCCAGTCTGATCATTTCCCATCAATCACCACCCTTTATCTTCTTCCAGCTCGCCAATTTCTGATCCAAACTGCTAAATCACCCTGAATCCCATGCCTCCGTATTTTCGGCAGTAGCCTACCGTGGGGAACCTTATCAAACGCTTTACTGAAATTCATATACACCGCATCAACTGCTTTACCCTCATCCACCTGTTTGGTCACCTTCTCAAAGAACTCTAAGGTTTGTGAGGCACAACCTACCCTTCACAAAACCGTGTTGACTATCTCTAATCAAATTATTCCTTTCCAGATGATTATACATCCTATCTCTTATAAACCTTTCCAAGACTTTGCCCACAACAGAAGTAAGGCTCACTGGTCTATAGTTACCTGGGTTGTCTCTGCTCACCTTCTTGAACAAGGGGACAACATTTGCTATCCTCCAGTCTTCTGGCACTATTCCTGTAGACAAAGATGACTTAAATATCAAAGCCAAAGGCTCAGCAATCTCCTCCTCAGCTTCCCAGAGAATCCTAGGATAAGTCCCATCCGGCCCAATTGAGTCAATGGATGGGAGGCAGGTTTGTGTGATGGACTGGGCGGTGTTCACGACTCCCTGACATTTCTTGCGGTCCTGGGCCGAGCAGTTGCCATACCAGGCTGTGATGTAGCCAGATTGGATGCTTTCTGTGGTCACTTCTCCACATCCCAAGCCTCACTGTGACGAATGCAGTATTTTAGACGTATTGGATTGTATACATTTGGCAATTTAATTGAGTGTGTTTGGCCGCAGCAGTCATGTTCTTAAAAATAAACTTGTTTTGCAAGACCAGAAAACTTTAAGGAGCCAGAGGTGAAATTGAGCAGAGTAATGTGTTGTCAGCCTGGGGAGTTGATATGTTTTCAGCTTGAGGTTATTAATTTGTTTTCAGTTTTGGGGAGATTAATTTCTGGGAAGCGCTAAGGTATTCAGACATTTTGAGAAAGCTTTTTAAACTGAGTTTTGATCTGGATTACCCTTTTAGGTGACAAGTGAAGTATTTTTTCTCTCACAGTAGGATAGTTTAAAAAAAAAGAGTAATAGTATTTAAAGCAGAGCAGACTTGTCTGAGGACAGGGGGAAAGCTGAAAAACATCAGTTGAGACAGCATTTTGAAGACAACCAGTCAGAGTCTGCAGGGGTCTTAACAGGCGCGAAATTGGTTTTGGAACATTCGTTCTGTGCCATTGAGATGTGGGATGGGCTGAAATTTAGATATTTCTTGTAGTGAGTAGTGTTGTTTAAGGGGTAATTGTAAGCGATTTCCTTTTTTAAAACTGTATTTTATTCCAAACTCATTGAAACTGTTACAGAACACAAATAATCCGGGGAACATGCTCCCAACTCACAGTTTTACAGTCTGTACAGGATTTCCCCCTATTTTCAACCCCCCCCCCCACCTCCACCTGCGACGAACAGCTCCTCGAACATGGCCACAAACAGTCCCCACCGTGTCTCAAAGCCCTCCGCTGAACCCCTCAGTTACTTCTTGATTTTCTCTAACTGGGGGGAAATCACACAGGTCCCCGAGCCAGGCCGCCAGCCCCGTAGGCGTTGCCGACTGCCATTCCTATAGAATTCTCCGCCGGGCAATCAGCAATTGTAAGCTATTTTCCAGGTGTGATGTTAAAAGAGTTTAATTTTGCGTTCATAATAAAGTTTTGTTTTAAAATACCACACAGCCTTTTGGAGAATTCGCCTCAGCCCCAGCTATTCGCAGAGGTAAAACATTAATTTGTTTCATGGAACGAGCGTCACAGCCTGGCCTCTCACATATTACTCATCATTAATTCCTCTTGAGAAGGTGGTGGTGCACCTTGAACTGCTGCCGTCCACGTGTGTAGGTACATTCACGATGCTGTTAGGAAGGGAGTTCCAAGATTTTGACCCAGTGACAGTGAAAGGTCTTTAATAAAAGATAAATATCTTTATTAGTGTCACAAGTAGGCTTACATTAACACTGCAATTAAGTTACTGTGAAAAGCCCCCAGTCGCCACACTCCGGCGCCTGTTCGGGTACACAGAGGGAGAATTCAGAATGTCCAATTCACCTAACAGCACGTCTTTCGGGACTTGTGGGAGGAAACCGGAGCACCCGGAGGAAACCCACGCAGACACGGGAAGAACCTGCAGACTCTGCACAGACAGCGACCCAAGCCGGGAATCGAACCTGGGACCCTGGCACTGTGCAGCAACAGTGCTAACCACTATGTTACCATGCCGCCCTAACGGTGATGTGGCTCCAAGTCAGGATGGTGTGTGCCTTGGAGGGGGGAGCCTCCAGGTGGCGGTGCTCCCATGCAACTGCTGCTCTTAACCTTCGAGATGGTAGAGGTCACAGGTTTGGAAGGTGTGAGTTGCTGCGATGCATCTTATAGATGGTACACACTTCTGCCACTGTGCGCTGGTGGGATCGCTTCGCTCTGTCTATCGCATGCTGCTTCTGCTGTTTGGCATGTGAGCAGTTCTGTATTGTAGTTTCACACCTCATTTTTAGGTATGCATGGTGCTGCTCCTGACATTCTACCTGTGCTCTTCATCGAACCAGGTTTGATCCACTGGTTTGATGGTAATGGTAGTAATATGCCGGGCCTTGAGTTACAGATTGTGGTTGAGTACAATTCTGCTGCCGCTGATGACCCACAGTGTCTCATGGATGCTGTCATGGATTTGCCCAGTAACAGCAGTAACACTATTTAACAAGGGGATTTAACAATACGCCAACATCTTCATACACAAGTTTGAACAATGCCTACTCACCGCACAGGACCTTCAACCGACGTTATACACCAGATACAGCGATGACATTTTTTTCCTCTGGACCCACGGCGAAGAATCACTGAAACGACTGCACGATGACATTAATAAGTTCCATCCAACCATCAGCCTCACCATGGACTACTCTCCAAAATCGGTTGCATTCTTGGACACACTCGTCTCCATCGAGGACGGTCACCTCAGCACTTCGCTTTACCGCAAACCCACGGATAACCTCACGATGCTCCACTTCTCCAGCTTCCACCCCAAACACATTAAAGAAGCCATCCCCTGTGGACAAGCTCTCCGTGTACACAGGATTTGCTCAGACGAGGCGGAGCGTAACAGACATCTGCAGACGTTGAAAGATGCCCTTGTATGAACGGGATATGGCGCTCGACTCATCGATCGACAGTTCCAACGCGCCACAGCATAAAACCGCACCGACCTCCTCAGAAGACAAACATGGGACACAACCGACAGAATACCCTTCGTCGTCCAGTACTTTCCCAGAGCGGAGAAACTACGACATCTTCTTCACAGCCTTCATCACGTCATCGATGAAGATGAACATCTTGCCAAGGTCATCCCCACACCCCCACTACTTGCCTTCAAACAACCGCGCAACCTCAAACAAATCATTGTTTGCAGCAAACTACTTAGCCTTCAGAACAGTGACCACGACACCACACAACCCTGTCATGGCAATCTCTGCACGACGTGCCAGATCATCGACATGGATACCACCATTACACGTGAGAACATCACCCACCAGGTACGCGGTACATACTCGTGCGACTCGGCCAACGTTGTCAACCTCATACGCTGCAGGAAAGGATGTACCGAAGCGTGGTACATTGGCGAGACCATGCAGACGCTGCGACAACGAATGAACGGACATCGTGCGACAATCACCAGGCAGGAATGTTCGCTTCCAGTCGGGGAACACTTCAGCAGTCAAGGGCATTCAGCCTCTGATCTCCGGGTAAGCGTTCTCCAAGGCGGCCTTCAGGACGCGGGACAACGCAGAATTGCCGAGCAGAAGCTTATAGCCAAGTTCCGCACACATGAGTGCGGCCTCAACCGGGACCTGGGATTCATGTCGCATTACATTCATCCCCCACCATCTGGCCTGCGAAATCCTACCAACTGTCCTGGCTTGACACAATTCATACCTCTTTAACCTGTGGTTACCATATCTCTGGATCTGTAAAGATTTAATCACCTGCTAATGCTCGCATTCCAAGCATTGTCTGGCATCTTTGAATCTGTCTATATATATGTTTCTGGAACATACCTCTTCATTCACCTGGGGAAGGAGCAGCGCTCCGAAAGCTAGTGACATTGAAACAAACCTGTTGGACTTTAACCTGGTGTTGTAAAACTTCTTACTGTGCTCACCCCAGTCCAACGCCGGCATCTCCACATCATGACTATTTAACACAACATAATAGAATGCGACCTGCGCAGCCACAGGTAGAAATCTGCCTCGCGACAGTAATGAGATTAGAAGGCATTTGGATAGAACCAGCTGTGAATAGCTCATTAGCAGAAACAGCGTACCTAGATGATTGAGAGATCGATGAGGTTATACACATGCTAATGTCGAGAATCAAGGAATTCGATCGGGGTAGACAGCCAAATGCACAGAAGGCAGAATCAAATTGGAACAAAGGTATAATTGCCAGGACCCTCAGAAGCAAGACAGGCTAGTTGCCAGCCACCTCAGAAACAGACAAGCCAGTTTCCAGTTGCAGCCTGGAGGCCACGTTTTATATCTAACAGCCTTCGAGCCAAGAATACAGGAAACCTTCAGAAAGGCAGTTTGAATATCTTCGCTGGACCAGGAGAAGACGTTTCACAGACTTGGTTATCCTCCCTGTATTGCGTGGCAAATATAAACTGGTTTTGACTTATAAATCTATTTAATAATAATAATCTTTATTGTCACAAGTAGGCTTACCTTAACACTGCAATTAAGTTACTGTGAAAATCCCCCCCGTCGCCACATTCCGGTGCCTGTTCGGTTACACAGAGGGAGAATTCAGAATGTCCAATTCACCCAACAAGCACGTCTTTCGGGACTTGTGGGAGGAAACCGGAGCGCCCGGAGGAAACCCACGCAGACACGGGGAGAACGTGCAGACTCCGCACAGACAGTGACCCAAGCTGGGAATCGAACCTGGGACCCCGGTGCTGTGACGCAACAGTGCTAACCACTGTGCTACCGTGCCGCCCATAAATTTGGATGTTGTTTAAGGGTAAATCGTAAGTAGTTCATGGATCATGGATATATTTTGGAATAATTTAGTAAATCAGGTGATTAAGAAGGCAAATGGAATTTTGTCCTTCATTGCTAGAGGGCTGGAGTTTAAGACTAGGGAGACCGTGCTGCAATTGTATAAGGTGTTAGGGAGGCCACACCTGGAGTATTGTGTTCAGTTTTGGTCTCCTTACTTGAGAAAGGACGTACTGGCGCTGGAGGGTGTGCAGAGGAGATTCACTCGGTTAATCCCAGAGCTGAAGGAGTTGGATTACGAGGAGAGGTTGAGTAGACTGGGGCTGTACTCGTTGGAATTTAGAAGGATGAGGGGGGATCTTATAGAAACATATAAAATTATGAAGGGAATAGATAGGATAGATGCGGGCAGGTTGTTTCCACTGGCGAGTGAAAGCAGAGCTAGGGGGCATAGCCTCAAAATAAGGGGAAGTAGATTTAGGACTGAGTTTAGGAGGAACTTCTTCACCCAAAGGGTTGTGAATCTATGGAATTCCTTGCCCAGTGAAGCAGTTGAGGCTCCTTCATTAAATGTTTTTAAGATAAAGATAGATAGTTTTTTGAAAAATAAAGGGATTAAGGGTTATGGTGTTCAGGCCGGAAAGTGGAGCTGAGTCCACAAAAGATCAGCCATGATCTCATTGAATGGTGGAGCAGGCTCGAGGGGCCAATGGCCTACTCCTGCTCCTAGTTCTTATGTATACGTAATTGTCTTGGCATAGTATAGTCGAGTTTCTGTGTATTTGTCTTCTCTTTAATTTAACAAATAGTCTTTAATAATTATTACAGCACGACTGAACTGTTTACTCTCACTGGGGTTTCACTTGGCTCCTCCGAACCATTCCAAAAATAAAACTACACACCGCACACATCGGTGTTCCCAGCTGGGATACCCTTGCAGCATGGTTTGTGACAATGCCCAGTTTTGAGTTACTAAATTTGTTCAAAGTCTGTCCCATTTAGCCACACAACATGACAGAGGGTATCCTCAACGTGTAGATGGAACTTTGTCTCCACGAGGTCTGCGCGGTGGTCACTGCTATCACGCGTGTCATGAACAGATGCACCTACGTCTGAGAGATTGGTGAGGCCGCGGTCAAGTTGATGATGTCTCTACCCTCTCCCCTTTCCCCTCAACCCCTGTTGGTTCCCTCACCAGCTGCAGACCCAGTCTCACAACAGGAGGCCATTACTGTGCTGTCTGACTCCTATCTGGAAAGTTCTGCCTGATTCAGGTGGGAGTGGCGGTCACCTAAATTTGAGCCCGCCCAAAGTAGCGGTCCGCTCGTACGTTGACCAAGGGACAGGCCAAGTGCTTCACTGCTGGCCAAACACTTCTTACAGGTTCAGCTGCTCTTATGCTGTGGGAAATACTGTCGCCAACTTGCACACAGCGACCTCCCACAGCCAGCAACGTGAGCAGATAATCTCTTTCTGTGGCCTTGATTGAGGGATAGATCTTGACATGTTCACATCTGGGAGCGAATGGAAGAGAGTGCTAACTGGCTGAGAATGGCTCAAATAGCTTGCAGGCCCACCAACCATCAGCAACATTTATTTTCACTCTATTAAATAAGTAATACTGCACCTCGTAGAGCCATAGAGTTTTACAGAACAGAAAGAGACCCTTCAGCCCTGTACCTCGAGGGCAGCACAGTAGCACAAGTGAATAGCACTGTGGCGTCACAGCGCCAGGGTCCCAGGTTCGATTCCCCGCTGGGTCACTGTCAGTGCGGAGTCTGCACGTTCTCCCCGTGTCTGCGTGGGTTTCCTCCAGGTGCTCCGGTTTCCTCCCACAGTCCAAAGACATGCAGGTTAGGTGGATTGGCCGTGCTAAATTGCCCTTAGTGTCCAAAAAAAGGTTAGGAGGGGTTATTGGGTTATGGGGATAGGGTGGAAGTGAGAGCTTAAGTGGGTCGGTGCAGACTCGATAGGCCGAATGGCCTCCTTCTGCACTGTATGTTCTATGTCCTATCTGTCCCAGCCATCAAGCTCCTATCTATTCTAATCCCATCTCTCAGCACTTGGTCTGTACCCTGATATGCTACGGCGTATCAAGTGCTCATCTAAATGCTTCTTAAATGTGGTGAGGATTCCCGCCTCTACCATTCTTTCGGCAGTGGGTTCCAGATTCCAACCTCCCTCTTGTTGAAAATGTTTATCCTCAAATCCCCGCTAAATATCCTGCCCTTTAGCTTAAATCTATGCCCCTGGTCATTGACCCCACTACTAAGAGGGGGAAAAGTTCCTTCCTATCTATCATACGTCTCTCGTAATTGTGTACACCCCATCAAGTACCCCCCCCCCCCCCCCCCCCCCCCCCCCCCCCCCCCCCCCGGCCCTCCCCCTCAGCCTTTTCTACGTTAAGGAAAACGAGCCCAACCTAGCCACCCTCTCTTCATAGCTGAAACGCTCCAGCCCGGGCAACAGCTTGGTGAATCTCCTCTGCGCCCCCTCTAATGCAATCGCATCCTTCCTACAGTGTGGCGACCAGAACTGCACACGGTGCTCCACCCGTGGCCTAACGAGCGTTCTGTACAGCTCCATCAGAATCTAACCTTCGAGCTGCCATACTTGGCCGTGTTATCTACTTTCTGCAGCCTGATGGCTTTCTGCTGCCCTCGAGAGGAAAGAACTGGTATTGACAAAACCCAGGAGAAACTAAACAGCGATGGATTTGATTTGATTTATTGTCACATGCACCGAAGTACAGTGAAAAGTATTTTCCTGCGGCTGAGGAAACGTACACAGTACGTACAGAGTAGACAAAAGAATAATCAACAGAGAACATTGACAAACGGTACATCGACAAACGGTAATTGGTTACGGTGTGGAACAAGGGGCCAAACAAAGCAAATACATGAGCAAGAGCAGCATAGGGCGTCGTGAATAGTGTTCTTACAGGGAACAGATCAGTCCGAGGGGGAGTCGTTGAGGAGTCTTGTAGCTGTGGGGAAGAAGCTGTTCCTATGTCTGGATGTGCGGATCTTGAGACTTCTGTATCTTCTGCCTGATGGAAGGGTCTGGAAGAAGGCAATGCCTGGGTGGGAGGGGTCTCTGACAATGCTGTCTGCCTTCCTGAGGCAGCGGGAGGTGTAGACAGAATCAATGTGGGGGTGGCAAGCTTGTGCGATGCGTTGGGCTGAGTTCACCACACTCTGCAGTTTCTTGCGATCTTGAACCCAGAACCTAGTACCTTAGTTAGGCCACACTTGGAGTATAGTGTTCAATTCTGGTCGCCACACTCCCAGAAGGATGTGGAGGCTTTAGAGAGGGTGCAGAAGAGATTTAGGATGTTGCCTGGTATGGAGGGCATTAGCTATGAGGAGAGGTTGAATAAACTCGGTTTGTTCTCACTGGATGAAGGAGGTTGAGGGGCGACCTGATAGAGGTCTACAAAATTAGGAGGGGCATAGACAGAGTGGATAGTCAGAGGCTTTTCCCCAGGGTAGAGGGGTCAATTACTAGGGGGCATAGGTTTAAGGTGCGAGGGGCAAGGTTTAGAGTAGATGTACGAGGCAAGTTTTTTACACAGAGGGTAGTGGGTGCCTGGAACTCGCTGCCGGAGGTCGTGGTGGAAGCGGGGACGATAGTGACATTTAAGGGGCATCTTGACAAATACATGAATAGGATGGGAATAGAGGGATATGGACCCAGGAAGTGTAGAAGATTGTAGTTTAGTCAGGCAGCATGGTCAGCACCGGCTTGGAGGGCCGAAGGGTCTGTTCCTGTGCTGTACTTTTCTTTGTTCTTTGTTCTTTGAACTGAGAAGTTGCCATACCAGGCTGCGATGTAGCTGGATAGGATGCTCTCTGTCGCACATCTGTAGAGGTTTGTGAGAGTCGATGCAGACATGCCAAATTTCTTTAGCTTCTGTAGTTGTTGGGCTTTCTTGACTGTTGCATCAACGTGAGTGGACCAGGACAGACTGTTGGTGATGGTGACCCCCAGGAACTTAAAGCTATCGGCCATCTCTACTTCGGAGCCATTGATGCAGACGGGATTGTGTGTCGTGCTACGCTTCCTGAAGTCGATGATCAGTTCTTTGGTCTTTCCAACATTTAGAGAGGTTGTTTTCGGTACACCATGCAACCAAGTGATTTATCTCCCTCCTGTAGTCTGATTCGCCGTTGTTTGGGATACAGCCCATCACAATCGTATCATCCGCAAACCATAAAGCCTGAGTTGGAGTTAAATCTTGCCACACAGTCATGTGTGTATAGCGAGTACAGTAGAGTGAATTGGGTTAACACGTTATTTTGCAGCCTTGTTAAGGTCAGTTTTGTACGATACTTAAGGAGATTTTGAACTATCAATTGCTAAGACAGAACAAGGACAAAGTTTATAATCCCACAGGGGCAATGCTGAATAAATATCAATGCAGCAAACTGCTCATCAATACATTCTCACAGAGCTGCTGATGGCCATTTAAAAGTTGGACAAAGAGCAACGTTCACTGATATCTCCAAATGGTGAAGGGGCACAGAAATCTATTCAAGGCAGAATTATCTAGACAAGTTATCAGCAATTAAAATGAACGTACTTTTCACAAGTTGCGCTCAGGCTGATACCCAATTCGATGGGCCGGGAGATATTGTGAAGGGCCTGCGATGTTGCAACCATTTGCATAAGCAAAGCAATTACAGAACAAAGCACGTCTCCCGCCTTCCTGGCCTGGGCTTTTAGAAACAATTAAATTAACCAGTTGCTAATTTGAATGAACAAAATGTTCTCTCCGTACGGTTAACATTGATTTTCTGTTTCTGTGTTCCGAGGCCTATTTTTAAAACCTTTTCTTGGCACAAGTAGGCTTACATTAACACTGCAATGAAGTTACTGTGAAAAGCCCCTAGTCGCCACATTCCGGCGCCTGTTCGGGTGCACAGAGTCAGAATTCAGAATTCTCAGCTGGTACGGGAATTGAACCCGCGCTGCTGGCCTTGTTCTGCATCACAAACCGGCTGTCTAGCCCACTGAGCTAAACCAGCCTGTATTTGTCTTCAGACCTACAGAACTGTGAGCATTTGTCCTTTTAAAAAAAAATGTTGGACATTGTAATTTTCGCTTGTTGCAATATCATTCCCATCAATTTCAAATTACAGGGAATTTTCCACATCGGGAGAGGCTTTATGGCCCAGCCTGCCTCTGCCAATGTAAGCGCTTCATATCTGCTTGTTCCCATCCTACTTCATCAAACTCTTTAGCTTATCCTTCTATTTGATTCTTGTAGCTTACCCTTAAATGCACCTACACTATTCGCCTCAGCTACCTTGAGGTGGCGAATCTCACATTCTCTAGATAAAGATGCTTCATGCTGCATGCAGTAAGCACAGTGACTGGAGCAATGGTGAAATTGGAGGCCCAGTGCTGATTCTCTAAGGATAATTAATCACAGAGCAACCAACTGATGCTAGGACAGCATCTGCAAAGAAATCACTACATTTGCAAAACAATTTAACTCTGTAGCTAATACAACCGTACCATTCTGACTTCCTTGGTACGACTTATAATACGCCATAAGTGGCAACTGCTCCTTTTACGTCATCAACATTATCCTCAGGATGTTCCAATCAGACATCTACCAGCACCTTAGGAAAAATGTACGGTAGATCGAATTGCTGATCTGGGTTTTTCAGATAAGAATGGTACAAGGTACATAAATCCAGTCCTGCATTAATTCAAGAACTGGACTTCTGGAAGGTTTCCTCTTGCCCCAGAAGCCGCCATACAAATTGTGTTGCACACTGTGAATTTATAGCCTAAAATAGAAAAATGCAATTGCTAAATAAGAAACTCCAACAGGTAAAAAAAGAGTGGCACCCCTCCACTCAAACCACGTCCCAACCCGGCAACAACCCTTCCCTCCAATCTACCTCCAGCACCCCCAACACCCCTGATCATCCTCCCCATCCGTGGGCTGCCGTGGGCACCACGATAGCACAGTGGTTAGCACAGCTGCTTCACAGCTCCGGGGTCCCAGGTTCGATTCCCGGCTTGGGTCACTGTCTGTGCGGAGTCTGCACGTCCTCCCCCGTGTCTGCGTGGGTTTCCTCCGGGTGCTCCGGTTTCCTCCCACAGTCCAAAGATGTGCAGGTTAGGTGGATTGGCCATGATAAATTGCCCTCAGTGTCCATAAAAAAAGGTTAAGTGTGGTTACTGGGTTATGGGGATAGGGTGGAGGCGTGGACTTGAGTCAGGTGCTCTTTCCAAGAACCGGTGCAGACACAATGGGTCGAATGGCCTCCTTCTGCACTGTAAATTCTATGATTCTACGATCCCTCCATCCAATCGGCTCTGAAATAGAGATTTCACTTACCATATGTTCCTGTACCAGCCTCCCCGAACAGGTGCCGGAATGTGGCGACTAGGGGCTTTTCACAGTAACTTCATTTGAAGCCTACTTGTGCCAATAAGCGATTTTCATTTTCAGGAGAACTCTTAGCTGCTGTGTTGCTGTTGACCTTCGGACAGTTTTGTGGTTTTCCAGGCAGGCTTTTCAAAATAAATCGGATCCGCAAAGCTGGCCAAAGGATGGAAGCTCAGCGAAGTTAACTTGACTGACCAGCTTCATAAAGAAAACCTCAGCCTGAAGGAGACCTGGATCCTGGTGTTTGGCACCCCCCCTATCTGTGTGATGCTTGCCCCACCCACCCTCTCGTAATTTCAGTATGAATTCTGGAAAGTTGTTTTGTGGATTAATAAGGTCATACAGCAAGAAAAAAAAGAAAGAAACACTTGCATTTATATAGCACCTTTCATGACAACCAGGCATCTCAATGCGCTTTACAGCCAATCGGGTACTTTGTGAAGCGTGGTCAGTGTTATAATGTGACATGGCTAATTCACGCTTGTTAAAAGCGACAGAAATTCATACACAGGTTGCCAGCCTCTGCAAACAAAAAGGATATGTTCAAGCCGCGTGCCTTTTTTAAACTACCAGTGAACTCGGGGAGCCTATAGTTCTCCGTTGCTTTCTCCATGGCCACACATCCGCCAATCAGAGTAGACTTGCCAAACAACAGCACCCTTTTCTCCCGTGGTTAAATTGTTGTGAGCATTTGAAATTTGGCATTCTTGTGTTTGTCCGAACGAGTACAAGATGAAAATCTTTGGCAACATGCCTCTCCTTTCAGCAATATTCAAGTTCTGTGTTACCTAGTCAATATTTGGCTGTGTCTTGGTTACAGACCTGAACTAGCAACTCCGAGGTCTGGAGAACGTGAGTTCACCATGCCTCAATATTAAATTGAAAATGTCCAATTATTAAATCTGGCAATTATGAAAGCTATCGGGTTGTTTGTTAAAGTTAAGCTGGGTCGTTGCTAACTTTCAGCGAAAGAGAGTCAACGCTGCTCCTGGTCCACAAGCATAGTCTACACTATATGAGCGTGATCCAATGGCCATACTGCGCTGGAAAAGCAGCCTCCTTCTTGAATCACTGCAATCCATTTGGTATCTGTAGTAGTTTGGAGAACTGAGTGGCTTGCTAGGCCATTTCATCGAATCCATAGGATCCCGTGCAGTGCTGAAGGAGGCTGTGGTAGTCTGTGTAGAGGTATTACGGTACACCATTGGTAGATATTGTATGTTTCCTATTGATCAAGCTGTATTGTAGCTCCGCCCTGCAAGGTGGGGTATAAGAGCCCGTGCCGCCCCAGCAGCCTTCTTTCTGTACCTGAGCTGCTGGGGGAAACATCTAGCTTATTGAAGCCTTCAGTTGGACTACCACCTCACTTTAGTGGTCATTGATCGTGCATCAATTTAATAAGCTAGATTTAAAAGGATGGAGCTCCGAATCAAGCCGGAGTGTCTGCAACTCAGCCCCCACGCGGCGAACTCAGCGGCAACCTTCAAGCACTGGCTGGCGTGTTTTAACAGATATGTCGGAAGGGCCGAAAACACACCCACGGGAGAACAGAAATTGCAAGTCTAGCACTCGAGGGTGAGCCCGAAAATTTACACCCTCATCGAGGACGCAGACGACTTCGATGCAGCAATGGAGCTGCTAAAAGGACATTATATTCGCCCGGTAAACCAGGTCTACGCCCGACATCTGCTAGCGACGAGGCGACAAATCCCTGGGGAATCGCTGGAAGAATTCTACCGTGCGCTCCTGGTGTTGGGGAGACACTGCCCTCAGGTTTCGGCGAGCGACCACACAGAACTTTTGATCCGGGACGCTTTCGTTGCAGGTATACTGTCCTCCCAAATCCGCCAGCGATTGCTGGAGAAAGACACACTAGGCCTCAGGGAGGCACGGGCCCTTGCAGGCTCCCTGGATGTGGCCTCCAGAAATGCCCTCGCTTACGTCCCTGACTGCGCGGCAGCCCCCTGGGCAGCGTGGAACCCCTCCGCAGCTGACCCCGAGACATCTCCCATCCCCCTACAAGCTTGTGCTGCAAGGTGGCCTGGCAACCCCGGGGGGCCCCGCTGCTACTTTTGCGGGCAGGCCAAGCACCCGCGGCAGCGCTGTCCGGCCCGTGCATCCACCTGCAAGGGATGCTGTAAAAAGGGCCACTTCGTGGTGGTATACCAGGCCCGTGCAGTCGCTGCGGTCTCCGGTGGCGAATGCGGACCGCCACCACAACCATCCCCACGGTCCCCGTGCGGCCAGCGGGCGCCGCCATCTTCCTCCTCCAAGGCCACGTGTGACCCCCGGGCGCCGCCATCCTGTCCCGCGGACGTCACGTGCGATGGATGGGCGCTGCCATTTTGTGCACCCTCAGCCATGTGCGACCAATGGGTGAAGCCATCTTGGATGGACTCCCAGGACCCCAGCTCGGCTGACCACACACCGCCCGAAGAGAACACTCAACTGCTGCGATTAGCCTCGGTGACCCTGGACCAGTCCCGGCCTCGAACACTCTCAACTGCTACGACAACAGTACTAATCAATGGGTACGAGACGTCCTGCTTCATCGACTCTGGGAGCACGGAGAACTTCATACACCCTGACACGGTAAGGCGCTATTCTCTCCCCGTCCACCCCGTTAATCAAAAAATCTCCCTAGCCTCCGGTTCCCACTCAGTAGAGATAAAGGGGTTTTGTGCAGCAAACCTCACGGTCCAGGGAAGGGAGTTAAAAAATTACCGGCTCTACGTCCTTCCCCACCTCTGCGCAGCCACACTCCCAGGGTTAGACTTCCAGTGCATCCTCCAAAGTCTAACTTTCAAATTCGGCGGCCCTATACCCCCTCCCACTGTCTGCAGCCTCGCGACCCTCAAGGTCGATCCGCCTTCCCTGTTTGCGAACCTCACCCCGGATTGCAAACCCGTCGCCACCAGGAGCAGACGGTACAGTGCCCAGGATCGGATCTTTATTAGGTCAGAGGTCCAAAGGCTACTGAGGGAAGGAGTCATTGAAGCTAGCGACAGTCCCTGGAGAGCTCAAGTAGTGGTGGTAAAGACCGGGGAGAAGCATAGGATGGTCATCGACTGCAGTCAGACCATCAACAGGTTTACGCAGCTGGACGTGTACCCTCCCCCCCGCATATCCGACCTGGTAAACAGGATCGGCCATTACAAGGTCTTCTCCACGGTGGATCTTAAATCCGCCTACCACGAGCTCCCCATCCGCACTAGTGACCGCAAGTACACTGCCTTCGAGGCAGTTGGGCGGCTCTACCACTTCTTAAGGGTTCCCTTCGGTTTCACTAACAGAGTCTCGGTCTTCCAGCGCGAGATGGACCGAATGGTTGACTGGTACGGTTTACTGGCAACATTCCCGTATCTCGATAATGTCACCATCTGCGGCCACGACCAGCAGGACCTCGACATCAACCTCCGAAGATTCCTCCAGACCGCAAAGATCCTTAACCTTACGTATAACAAGGATAAATGAGTGTTTAGCACCGACCGCCTAGCCATCCTCGGCTACGTAGTGCAAAATGGAGTTATAGGCCTCGACCCTGAACCCATGCGCCCCCTTATGGAGTTCCCCTCCCTCACTGCTCCAAGGCCCTGAAGCGCTGCCTAGGGTTTTTCTCTTACTTTGCCCAGTGGGTCCCTAACTATGTGGACAAGGCCCGTCCCCTGATCCAATCCACAGTTTTTCCCCTGTCGATAGAGGCCAGCCAGGCCTTCAGCCGCATCAAAGCAGACATTGCAAAGGCCACGATGCACGCCATCGACGAGTCCCTCCCCTTCCAGGTCGAGAGTGACCCGTCTGACGTAGCTCTGGCGGCCACCCTCAACCAAGCGGGCAGACCCGTGGCCTTCTTCTCACGTACCCTCCACGCTTCCGAAATCCGCCACCCCTCAGTCGAAAAGGAGGCCCAGGCTATAGTAGAAGCTGTGCGACATTGGAGGCATTACCTGGCCGGCCAGAGATTCACTCTTCCTCACTGACCAACGGTCGATTGCTTTCATGTTCGATAATGCACAGCGGGGCAAGATAAAAAACGATAAGATCTTGCGATGGAGGATCGAACTCTCCACCTACAACTACGAGATCTTGATTCGTCCCGGGAAGCAAAATGAGCCTCCTGACGCCCTGTCCCGCGGCACATGTGCCACCGCACAAGTGGACCGCCTCCGAGCCCTCCACGAGGACCTCTGCCACCCGGGGGTCACTCGCTTCTTCCACTTTATCAAGACCCGCAACCTGCCCGACTCCATCGAGGAGGTCAGGACAGCCACCAGGGACTGCCAGATCTGCGCGGAGTGCAAACCGCACTTCTACAGGACAGAGAAAGCGCACCTGATAAAGGCTTCCCGTCCCTTTGACCGCCTCAGTATGGACTTCAAAGGCCCCCACCCCTCCACCGACCACAACACGTACTTCCTGAACGTGATTGACGAGTACTCCCGGTTCCCAGTCGCCATCCCCTGCCCCGACATGACCGCAACCACCGTCATCAAGGCCCTCCATAACATCTTTGCACTGTTCGGGTTCCCCGCTTATATACATAGTGATAGGGGGTCCGCCTTTATGAGCGACGAACTGCGTCAATTCCTGCTCAGCAGGGGCATCGCCTCGAGCAGGGCGACCAGTTACAACCCCCGGGATAATGGACAGGTATAGAGGGAGAACGGAACGGTCTGGAAGACTGTCCTACTGGCCCTACGATCCAGGAATCTCCCAGTCTCCCACTGGCAGGAAGTCCTCCCGGATGCCCTCCACTCCATCCGGTCACTGCATTGTACCACGACCAACCAAACACCTCACGAACGTCTCCTTGTCTTCCCCAGGAAGTCCTCCTCTGCGACCTCGCTCCCCACCTGGCTGGCAGCTCCCGGACCCATCCTGCTCCGAAAACACATGCGGGCGCACAAGTCGGACCCGTTGGTCAAGAGGGTCCATCTTCTCCACGCTAACCCCCAGTACGCCTATGTGGCGTACCCCGACGGCCGGCAAGATACGGTCTCCCTACGAGACCTGGCGCCCGCCGGATCCCCACGCACACCCCAGCCACCAGTCCCACCCTCCCTCCCACCGGTGCACCTTACAGCCACCCCCTTCCCAGGAGGATCGGTCCTTCCGCCGGCCCCGTCTAGGCCCCCCCGCCCACCGACACACCCCGCAAACGCTCCCTCCCCAGGTCAACCTGTTTCCCCACCAACGCCGTCTAAGGGTGTTGAAGCTGCCACAGAGATCGAGGCCACGCTCCCGGAGTCACAGACGCCCGAGCCTCCACCAGCGTCACCACCAGAGCTTTGACGATCATAGAGGACGACCAGGGCCCCCGATCAACTGATTGCTTCATTTTAAAGTGTATATACTTAATTGTGAATCTGTAAATAGTTACGCCAATAAGACAAAACGCTGTACGGAGGTATTACGGTACCTCCATAACTATAATTTCTACCACGTTACCATGTTGTAATACCAAGCCACCACCCCTGCCGGACTCTTTTTTAACAGGGGGTGAATGTGGTAGTCTGTGTAGAGGTATTACGGTACCTCGTAATGCTGGAACACCATTGGTAGATATTGTATGTTTCCTATTGGTCAAGCTGTATGGTAGCTCCGCCCTGCAAGGTGGGGTATAAGAGCCCGTGCCACCCCAGCAGCCTTCTTTCTGTACCTGAGCTGCTGGGGGAAATATCTAGCTTATTAAAGCCTTCAGTTGGACTACCACCTCGCTTTAGTGGTCATTGATCGTGCATCAGAGGCCATTTAGCCTATTGAACCTGCAACCCTCCGAAAGAGCACGGCCACTCCAGGGGTGGCATGGTAGTGCAGTGGGCTAGCCCTCACGGCACCGAGGACCCGGGTTCGATCCCGGCTCTGGGTCACTGTCCGTGTGGAGCTTGCACATTCTCCCTGTGTGTGCGTGGGTCTTGCCCCCACAACCCAAACATGTGCAGGCTAGGTGGATTGGCCACGCTAAATTTCCCCTTAATTGGATAAAAATAATTGGGCACTCTGAATTTATTTTAAAATATAAAAAAAATAAATTAAAAAAAAACCTAGGCCCACTCCCCTGTCCCTGTCCCTGTAACCCACCGCATTGATCATGGCCAATCCAGTTAATCTGCACATCTTTGGACTGTGGGAGGACTCTGGAGCACCCGGAGGAAACCTGCGCTGGCATGGGGAGAGCATGCAAACGTCACCAAAGGCTGGAATCGAACCCGGGACCCTGGCGCTGGTGAGGTAGCACTGCTAACCACTGTGCCACCGCCCCTCAGGATCAATCACCTGCTGTGGGTCTGAATTCTCATGTAGGCCAGACCAGGTAAGGACAGCAGAGTTCTTTCCCGAAAGGGGTATGATCAGTGATCCAGATGGGGTTTTACAGAGCACCATTAACCTTTCAATTCCAGACTTTTTAATCAAATTTAAATTCCACCAGCTTCCATGGTGGGACGTGAACCTGTGTCCACCGAACATGGGCCTCTGGATTATTAGTCCAGTGACATTGCCACAATGCCATTGCTATACCCTTCCCTGCGAGGTCAGAAATGGATCTATCCTAGCCTAATACATACTCAATGACAGCGCACCCAAAACCCTCTGGGATAGAATATTCCAAAGCCTCCACAACTGCTTGAGTGAAGAGATTTCTCCTCATCATGACCCTAACCGATTGACCCCTTATCATGAGACTTTGCCCCCATCTTCTAGATTCTCCAGCCAGCTGGTAACCACCTCTCAGTGTTTACCCCATCAAGCCCCTTCAGAATCGAATAGGTTCCAATGAGATCACCTCCCATTCTTTTGAACCCCAGAGAATATTGGCCCAATTTATTCGGGCACTTCTCGTAGGAAGGCGCTCTCGTCCCAGAAACCCATCTGAACATTGGCGGTGCTGCCTTCAATGCAGAAAGAAATTCCCTTTAGTATGGAGGCCAAAGCTGGACATCAGGGGCGGGATTCTCTGACCCCCCGCCGGGTCGGAGAATCGCCAGGGGCTGGCGTGAATCCCGCCGCCGCCAGTTGCCGAATTCTCCGGCACCGGATATTCGGCGGAGGCGGGATTCGCGCCGCGCTGGTTGGCGGCCTCCCCCCCCCCGGCGATTCTCCGGCCTGCGATGGGCCGAAGTCCCGCCGCTGTCAACCCACGCCAGCCGGCGTGGATTGAACCACCTTTGGGACGGTGGGACACGGCGCCGCGGGCGGGCTCCTGGGTCCTGGGGGGGGGTGCGCGGGGCGATATAGCTCCTGGGGTTGCCCCCACGGTGGCCTGGCCCGCGATCGGGGCCCACCGATCCGCGGGCGGACCTGTGCCGTGGGGGCACTCTTTTCCTTCCGCCTTCGCCATGGTCTCCACCATGGCGGAGGCGGAAGAGACCCCCTCCGCTGCGCATGCGCGGGGATGCCGTGAGCGGCCTGCTGGCGCTCCCGCGCATGCGCCGCCCGGCAAAGTCAGTTTTGCGCCAGCTGGCGGGGCACCAAAGGCCTTTCCCGCCAACTGGCGGGGCGGAAATCAGTCCGGCGCGGGCCTAGCCCCTCAAGGTGAGGGATCGGCCGCTCAAGATGCGAGACTTCCGCACCTTTGGGGCGGCGCGATGCCAGACTGATTTGCGCCGTTTTGGGCGCCGGTCGGTGGACATTGCGCCGATATCGGAGAATCCCACCCCAGGTGTGGTCTCACTAAAGTCCTGTACTATTGCAGCAAGACTTCCTTATCCTTGCCTTCCAATCATAAAACACACCCAAACAGTGCAGAAGGAAGCCAATCGGCCCATCGAGTCCGCATCGACCCACTTAAGCCCTCACTTCCACCCTATCCCCGTAACCCAATAACCCCTCCTAACCTTTTTGGCCACTAAGGGGCAATTTATCATGGCCAATCTAACTAACCTGTGCATCTTTGGACCGTGGGAGGAAACCAGAGCACCCGGAGGAAACCCACGCACACACGGGGAGAACATGCAGACTCCGCACAGACAGTGACCCAGCGGGGAATCGAACCTGGGACCCTGCCGCTGTGAAGCCACAGTGCTAGCCTCTTGTGCGACCGTGCTGCCCGATAATCCTCTCCCAATAAAGGCCCGCTGTCCATTTGCCTTCCTAATTGCTTGCTGTGAATTTCCTGTTGCTGTAACTTCTGCGGCAGTGGGATTTTAACCAAAATTCCAATGGGGAAGGGGTTGAAACCCTGAGGGAATTCTCTTGGCCTGTGCAACCTAAGAGCCCGGTAGATTTAATAGAATAATAACTGCCACAGTGGAACTGCCCAAGCTAGCATCCTACCCTCTCGCTGTCTCTCACCGTGGAGCAAGAGAAACGACACGTTGGGTGGTCCACGGAATTTGAAGGCCACCCGAATCACTCCTGCTTCTTCTCAACAGCTCTTGACGACACCTCAAGGACCCTGGTGTTAGAAAGACCCCGGAGAAATCTCTCCAGGGTTCAAGGCCCTTTGTATAGTTGAGCATGTTGGCAGAGACAGGATGTGACTGCTGAAGAATGCATTTTTCAAAACCAATCATTTGCAGTGCATTATGCATATCATTTATGTAAGATTGTATAATGTATGTAACGTTTTTACTATAATGAGTAAGACTGATGCTATTGTCATAACACAAATGCTGCCTCTAATGCAAAAATGAATTAGGGAGCAGAGCCTCACAGATGAGCACACATTATTAGCTTCAAAACCCAGTGTGTGTTTAAGGATGCCATTTGAATGAATCATTCAGATACAAATCACCGTTCATTCCAATAAAGACATCTCATTAGTCAAGAGGTTTGTTTGCACATCTTTGCATTTCCCACCTGCCACATCAGCCCTTATGAGGTGACAACACACAACTGTGCTGAAGTCATCAGCGAGACAGGAGGTAGGATTAAGAGTTTAGCAAAAGTAAAACAAGGCCATGTGTGCTTGAAAAAAAATGTCAAGAGCTTTCACTCAGGACGTATATAAATCAATCTTATGCCCCACCATCCCATCGAGTTTGCTTTCCCAGTGTGGCATGAGCTTGGTATTTGCCTGAACACACTCACTCACTCACCCAATCACTCACTCACTCATTCACTCACTGACTCACTCACTCATTCACTCACTCACCCACTCACTCACCCAGTCACCCACTCACTCACTCACCCACTCACTCACTCACCCACTGACTCACTCACCCAGTCACTCTCATTCACTCACTGACTCACTCACTCATTCACTCACTCACCCACTCACTGACTCAATCATTGACTCACTGACTCACTCACCCAATCACTCACTCACCCAGTCACCCACTCACTCACTCACCCACTGAATCACTCACTCAATCACTCACTCACTCATTCACTCACTGACTCACTCACTCATTCACTCACTCACTCACCCACTCACTGACTCAATCATTCATTCACTGACTGACTGACTCACTCACTCACCCAATCACTCACTCACCCAGTCACCCACTCACTCTCTCACCCACTGCCTCACTCACTCACTCACCCACTCACTCACTCACTCACCCACCCACCCACTCACTCTCTCACCCACTGCCTCACTCACTCACTCACTCACCCACTCACTCACTCACTCACCCACCCACCCACTCACTCACTCACTCACTCACGCATGTATGTCACTGCGCTATTAGTCCAAAGGCCCAGGCTAATGTTTTGGGGAGGCAGAGACGTCTCACCAGGATGTTGCCCGGGACGGAACATTGAAGTCACGAAGAGAGGTTGGATCGGCCGAGGTTGTTTTCTCTGGAGCAGAGAAGACTGAGGGGCGACCCGAGCGAGGGGTACAAGATTACGAGGGGCATGGACAGTGTGGATAGGGAGCAGCTGTTCCTCTTAGTTGAAGGGTCAGTCACAAGGGGGACACAAGTTCAAGATGAGTGGCAGGGGATTTAGGGCGATTTGAGGGAAAACGTTTTTATCCAGAGGGTGACTCGATGGGCCGAAGGGTCTCTTCTACGCTGTATTTTCTGTGATTCTGTGACACGGGTTCAAATCCCACCACACCGCACAAGTGCTGGTCTTGCTGGTGAATCACACACAGAGCATGATTGATTTGCACCTTAGCACCATATGATTTCTAATTGACAATTATAGATAGCCACGACCTTTTGTGTGCATTTGAAAAAGGAGCTGGATTAAGCCATTTAGCCCCTCAAGTCTGTTTCGCACATCATGACTGATTTGATGTGGCTGTAACTCCACTTTCCTGCCTTTCCCCCATGATCCTTGACTCCTTTGTCAATTCAAAATCTTGTCTAGCTCAGTCTTGAACATATTCAATGGCCCAACATCCATTCTTCTTTGCGGAAGGGAATTCCAAACACTTAACGACCGTGCGCGAGAAGAGATTTATCTTCGTCTCTGTCTTAAATATGGGACCCCTTATTTTAAAACTGTGCCCCCCCTTTAATAAGGACACGGGGCGTCCACACCGAGTGAAATGAGAAGCAAAGTTTTATTTACACAAGCGATGTGTACACTATCCGGTAGACCCATATCGGGTTCCTCCCAGGTTGGTAACTTCCTGGCTGACCTTTTATACATTGTCGAATTGAGATACCTCACCCCTCGCTGGGGAGCTCGTATTCCACAAGGAGAATGAGAATGACCTATCCTGTAGGCGCCATGCAGGATATTACACCCCCTATTTCTAGTTCCCCCCTTAAGGGGAAAGACCCTCTCCGCATCCACCCTGTCAATCCCACCCCTCCCCAGCCCCCTCAGAATCTCGGAAAACCACCTCTCATTCTTCTAAACTCCATTGAGTATCGGCCCAGTTTACTAAACTTTTCCTCAGAAGGTAACCCAGTAATCAGCTGAGTGAATCTTCTCTGAACTTCCTCCAATGCAAGTATGTCCCTCCTTAATTAAGGTGGCAGAAACTGTGACCAGAAAGTTGTCATGCGAGAGTACCTTTAAGAAATGGGTGTTTAAGAAATGTACCTTTAAGAAATGGGTGTTTATCAGTGATGTCAGAGTGTGGGTGGAGCTGGGCTGTCTGTCAGCTTTTTACTTTCATTTTAGGCTGTTTGCTGCAGGGTGTGTTTTAGTTTCGTTTTCAGTGTGGGAGCTGAAGCCAGACAGAGCAGGTGTACTGTTGATCTCTCTGCCATGAAAAGACTATTTCTTGATCATTTGTTGGATTCAGAATTATAAATGTTTTCTGTAGTGAATGGAAACCTAACGTGCTTCTGTTAAAAGGTGTTTCTTCTGTCTTCTGGATGTTGTTTGGGAAGTTATTAAGGATTACTTAGTGTTGTATTCTTTGGGGGTTGTATTTGAATTAATTGTTGCTAAGATGTTCACTGTATGTTTTAAAAAGGGTAACTTGAGTTTCTTAGAATAAACATTGTTTTGCTTTAAAAAATACTTTTCCATTTCTGCTGTACCACACCTGTAGAGTGGGCCGTGTGCTCCCCATACCACAATCTATTAAAAGTTGTGGGTCAGGTGAACTCCATGATACACTTTGGGGTTCTCTAAACCCTGCCCCATAACAAAGTTCATCTTGATGTACCTTCTCAATCACCTACATTTAATTTTAAGATTATGTCCTGATCCTGCCTCCAGAGGTAACAGGTTTGTTATGTGTGTATCCCCCGAGTTTTGGTGGTTGTCCTGTTTTTTTTAATAAATGTTTTTTATTGGGTTTTTGTGGTTGTCCTGTTTTATATTATATATATATATGGATTCCTGCGGTTGCTATGCCGATACTAAAGGCTGGACCTTTAGGCCCTGATGGGGTAGGCAGGGCTATGCGGGGTTATCGCACTGCCTGCCGGTTTGCCAGCCTTCTGGCTCCATCCCGCCTTGGGTCATTCTCCCGAAGCTGGGATCAGATGGGACAGGAATGCCCCCCCCCACCCGCCCCCCCCCCCCCCACCCGCCCCACACTCCCGGCAAGCAGTAGCTACCCACTTAATGATAACTGCGGGCCGTTTAAGGCCTATCGTCAGAAGCCTGGGATTTTCTGGGTTCCCCTGAGGCTTCAGGTACCCATAAAGGGAAAAGAAAAGTCATCGGTTGAGGTTCGTGTCAGCTCGGGTCAAAGAATGTTCGATTTTCAGATGTGTTCGATTTTCAGACGTGTTCGGCTTTTGGATGCGGAGATGAAGGATTCTCGGTTTGAAGATATAAAATAACGAAATGCCTTGTGTGAATATGAAGGTAGCATCGCTAAATACTTTGTCATCGGTCTGTGCTAATAAGATGGTACAACATTGCTTACAAAGATATAAAGAACGCATCAAAGCTGAGAATAATGGACTACAAGCAGAACATGTAGCCACAGGAGGTCTTTTGGCACAATGGGTAGCGTCCCAGCTTCTGGGCCAGAAGCTCTAGGTTCGAGTCCCACTCCGGGACTTGATGGACCAAGAAAGGTGCGTTCCTAAAGCGGTCAAACAGGTTGAGCATTAATCTTCAGAATTCTTTCAATGGCAGATTCCCCTGGTTAGCCATGTTTGGTGCGGAGTGGCGTCCCTGGTTAGCCATGTTTGGTGCGGAGTGGCGTCCCTGGTTAGCCATGTTTGGTGCGGAGTGGCGTCCCTGGTTAGCCATGTTTGGTGCGGAGTGGCGCCTCTGAAGCTATCAGCCTCTCGCGACCTGTTTCACGGGGCGGGGCGGGGGGGAAACAGCTGTGGAAATGGGCGAAGTTTGCCTCGTGGATCACAAGGTTTGGGAAGATGAACAATAATAACATTTTTCATTCGAAAGTCAAAGAACCTTCAACTAAAAGTTATGATGTTGTCATCTGAGGTTACCAACATCTGCAATATTGTATTTAATGGGGAATTTTGAATTTGACGGACAGGACAAATGGAAAGGTCTCGTTCTTGACGAGGTGAAGGAGTGAGATGTCTCACCAATAGATTACTGAAGGTCTAACAATGTGAATAATCCTGTTAGCAAACTTTATTCCCCATTAAAGATGAAAAGAAAATGTAATTAGCGCACATTTTCCTACAGCATTGTCATTTGTATTCCTGTCCAAGGCAGCTTGACAGGACCTCCTTCAGCAACGAATCTGGCAAAGGAGCTAAACAGTCTCCTCCACCATTACCACTCTTCAATGTCACGTATTATTGTGCCAATTCTAATCAATCACACATTTAAATAGCGGGAAATAGTAATTGTTGATAGATTGGTATTGAGGTAGTTATAATCAAGTGTCTCTTGGTTCTGCGCATTCCTTTAAGTCTCTCACGAGCAACAGTGAGGTAGCAAAGCAGGTCAAAATGTTTTGTTTTGGTGTGTTAGGGTCTTTTGTCACAGCTTCCCCTGTCTTATCTGATATCACTGGCTGCCCGCTGGTACTTTGGCATTTTTCTTGTGCGAGACCCAAGCTAAATGTCGGGAGACTATTTGCTATTGATTTTACGGGCTTTGGATTTAATATTTTCTCTGGTTCTATATTACAGGACACTCCTTTAAGAAGGCTGCACGGTGGTACAGTGGTCAGCGCTGCTGCCTCACAGTGCCAGAGACCCAGGTTCGACTCTGGCCTCGGGTGACTGTGTGGAGTTTGCACGTTCTCCCTGTGTCTGCGTGGGTTTCCTCCCACAGTCTAAAGATGTGCAGGTTAGGTGGATCGAGCATGCTAAATTGCCCCGTAGTGTCCAGGGATGTGCAGGTTAGATGGGCTTACAGGAATAGGGCGGGTGGGTGGGTCTTGTTGGAGTGCACGTTTGGAGGGTTAGTGCAGACTCGATGGGCTGAATGGCCTCCATCTGCACCGTAGAGATTCAATGATTCTATGAAACTCCGGGTGCTCCGGTTTCCTCCCACAATCCAAAGATGTGCAGGTTAGGTGGATTGCCAACACTAAACTGCCCTTAGTCTCCAAAGATGTGCAGGGCAATGGGTTAGGGTGGGAGTGTGGGCCGAGGTAGGGTACTCTTTTGGAAGGTCGGTGCATGCTTAATGGGCTATAATGGCCTCCTTCTGCACTGTAAGGATTCTGTGATTCTATGAAAGTATAGTTATATATAAATTTTGTGCAAAGAATTAATGCCCATTACTACGAAAAATTTGAGCTCCAACCATAATTGAAGAATGCGTTACCCAAACATCTCAATTTGGTGTCCCTATCCAGCCTTTTTAAAATAGATATATGTTGATGCTATGATAATGTTCAGTGCTGTAAGTCCCAGGGATTGGCTGATTAGATCAAACACACTCACCTCCCGCTCCCACACACACACTCTCACCTCCCTCTCTCACATACTCACTCCCCTTCTCACACACACACACTCACTCCGCCTCTCACACACACTCACCCCCCTCTCTCACACACACACTCACCCCCTCTCTCACACACACTCACCTCCCGCTCCCACACACACACTCTCACCCCCCTCTCTCACACACTCACTCCCCTTCTCACACACACACACTCACTCCCCCTCTCACACACACTCACCCCCTCTCTCACACACACACTCACCCCCTCTCTCACACACACTCACCTCCCGCTCCCACACACACACTCTCACCCCCCTCTCTCACACACACTCACTCCCCCTCCCACACACACACTCACCTCCCGCTCTCACACACACTCACCCCCTCCTTACACACACACTCACCCCCTCTCTCACACACACTCACCCCCCCTTTCACACACACTCCCACCCCCCTCTCACACACACTCACTCCCCCTCTCACACACACACACACACACACACACACTCACCCCCTCCTTACACACAAACTCACCCCCCTTTCACACACACTCTCACCCCCCTCTCACACACACTCACTCCCCCTCTCACACACACACACTCACCCCCTCTCTCACACACACACACACCCCTCTCTCACACACACACTCACCCCCTCTCTCACACACAAACTCATCCCCCTCTCACACACACACACTCACCCCCCTCACACACACACTCACCCTCCTCTCTCACACACACACTCACCCTCTCACACACACTCACCCCCCTCTCTTACACACACACTCACCCCCTCTCTCACACACACTCTCACCCCCTCTCACACACACACACTCACCCCTCTCTCACACACACACTCACCCCCTCTCACACACACTCACCCCCTCTCACACACACACACTCACCCCCCTCTCACTCACGCACACTCACCCCCTCTCTCACACACACTCACTCCCTCTCTCACACACACTCACCCCCTCTCACACACACACTCACCACCCACTCTCACACACACTCACCCCCCTCTCACACACACTCACCACCCTCTCACACACACACACTCACCCCCTCTCTCTCACACACTCACCCCCCTCTCTCACACACACTCACCCCCTCTCTCACACACACTCACCCCTCTCTCACACACACACTCACCCCCCTCTCTCTCACACACACTCACTCCCTCTCTCACACACACTCACTCCCTCTCTCTCTCTCTCTCTCTCTCTTTCACACACACACTCACTCACTCACTCACTCCCATGCACACTCACACCTCCTCTCACACATGCCCACACTGACCCCCTGTCCCTGCCTAATCAGCCTATCAGCATCCAGTGCTCCAAGAGACCTTTCTCTGATTGGCCGACTTTATTGCAGTCGTTACTTTTGAAATTGGTCCTGTCGAATCGGCGTTTGTCGGTCATGTGACAGCCACCTTTCTGTGGACCCCCTGGAGACCCTTCATGGACACTCGGGGTGGGGGTCTGTGGAACCCAGTTTGGGAACTCCTGTCCTCTGTTATAAAATGCCATCATCACGCAGGAGAATAAAGTGGACAGAGGGATGCAAACCCTGATTTCCAAACACAGTTGAAACCTTTACAGCAAAGTTCAGGTGGAAATGAGGTTGGGTCCAATGCAAAGATTTTCAGCATCGTCTATTAGCAATGGGTGTTCCGGCTCCCCACCTTCTCACGAACCACTGCATCTCCTGTACAACCATTCAAAACGTGTCACTTAGAAACCCTGCAAAGGTTGTCCGGCAGGACTGCGTTCCCGCTATGCTTTTCCTCTGACCTCCTGTTGAAGGCGGGGACTCGGGAGAATTCCTACGGAATGTAATCCAACCCCATCGGTGCAACGTGCCATTCCTCTCTCCCTCATGCACTTCCCAGGATGTCCCTTTAATGTCTCGATTGCCATCAGAACCTGAGACTTCCCTGGAACTGGCCCCTCACGAGCTTCCTACAGAGCAGACAACCAGGAGCCAGACAGAGGGAACAAATATCGGACGGCTGAAGGTTTGACTGGGCCCATCCGTCAACAAAGCCTCCAAAACCCGGCAGAGAAACTGTAAATCTTAATTGCTGGAGTAGAAATCCCAGGATACAAAAGGGAATAAGTTTTTGTTGATTCAATCTTCCAACCCTAAGAACTGCATCTCCTACAGTAATGGCAGGTCTGAGATACAATACACAGGAAAGTTACTTTGAACAAAGTGCCTTGAAATATTGTAACTTTTTTTTTAAGCTGGTGTTAATATTTATGGAAATCAGGTCAAAATTACTTCTGTTGCTTATTCCTTCTTTGTCAGTCTTCATTTGCCAATGGTTGTAGTGTAACGGTCTGGCACACATAGGGTTAATGTGGGGCTGAGTACAGTATCGCCACACACTGCTGGAAGAGAGCAGATGGCCCACAGCCTGGGTCTTGAGAACCACGCAGACACGGGGAGAATGTGCAAACTCCACACGGACAGTGACCCGGGGCCGGGATCGAACCCGGGCCCTCGGCGCCTTGAGGCAGCAGTGCTAACCACTGCACCACTGTGCCACCCTACCAACCCCACATAACAATGGCCATTGCTCCTTGCAGCTTTCCGTCTCTGAAACCTCCTAAATCTCTGCCCTCTGCACCCTACACTCTTTATCCCAAATTTGATTGCCTTCTTTTTCTTCCATTATCTTAAAAAGTTGTTTTTATTCACCTGGCTGAGGGCCTAAACAGCATTGGTGTCACCATATCCCGATTATCGGTATGGAGTTTAATTTCTTACTCTTTGGTGCGTGGGCACACGTTTCACCGAGGCCAGGAGAAGTTGGAAGAGATCAAACCGTTTCTGTGCCTGTCCTGGGCCCTGAATTTCCACTCGAGTGGACCCCTGGTGGCAAAGTGGTGCCCTCTTGCAACACTGAACCCTCTGCCGTTTGTGATTTGCTACTTGTGGCCAAGGAAGGATTGGCGATCACCAGTCAGTACATATAGCGAATTTTAACGGTTTAATTACAAAGGGTATTTACACAGAGCCTTGCATGTTATCATAGAATCACAGAATCATAGAATTTACAGTGCAGAATGAGGCCATTTGGCCCATTGAGTCTGCACCGGCCCTTGTAAAGAGCACTCCACTTAAGCCCACACCTCCACCCTATTCCCGTAACCCAGTAACCCTACCTAACCTTTTTGGACACGAAGGGCAATTTAGCATGGCCAATCCACATAACCACATATTTGGACTGTGGGAGGCAATCAGAGCACCCGGAGGAAACCCACGCAGACACGGGGAGAACGTGCAGACACCGCTCAGACAGTGACCCAAGCCGGGAATCGAACCTGGGACCCTGGAGCTGTGAAGCAACAGTGCTAACCACTGTGCCACCATGCCGTCGACATCATTAGCTCTAGGATCTACTCTGGCTGCGAAAGACTATGCTCTGCGCCAAGATCCACACGCTCGATTCCCATTGGGTTATGAGGTCACATAACCCACCCGCTGTGCGCCCCTTAAAGGGGCCAACTGCTACCCTACCCCTGACCTCAACCCATGCCAATTATGACACAACCGGGCTAGTCATCCATGGTGCTTTGAGAAAGTCATATTTTCGGAGGGTGACATTGCCTCTTGTAGCTCGGTGTATCTGAATGGTGTGAGTCCAAGTCCCACTTCAGTGGACGGAGACCAAAGTCCTGCAGGAGCGCTGCTCTGTTGGCTGTTCAGTTTACGGGATATGTTAAATCTCTCCTTATCTCCAACCTATCCCTGATCTTCTAATCTGCCCCACCTCCTCCAACCCCCCTCTCCAGCTGTGTAATCCATCACATTTCTTGCCCCTCTTCAGCTCGGAAGAAGAGCCAGGAGGACGCGAAGTTAACTCTGTTTCTCACTCCGCAAGATGCTGCCAGACCTGCTGGGTTTCCCCCGCCATTTTTATTTCATCATTTCCACGTTGCTATTTTTGGGATCTTGCTGTGCGCAAATTGCTGCTGTGTTTCCTACCTCGCAACAAGTGAATACTCTCAGCTGGCTGGACGGCTGGTTGGCGATGCAGAGCGAGGCCAACAGCACGGGTCCAATTCCTGTACCGGCTGAGGTTATCCTTCTCAACCTTGCCCCTCGCTTGAGGTGTGGTGATTCTCAGGTTAAACCACCACCAGTCAGCTCCCCCCCTCAAAGGGGAAAGCAGCCTATGGTCCCCGGGGACTACGGGGACTTTACTTTACTTACTTCCACTTCAATAGTACTTCATTGGCTTCAAAGCACTTTGGGGCATCTTACGATTGCCACATAAATGTTCCCATTTCTTTTTAACCTGAGTCATTCAGACACGACATGTGGTAAATGCAAGAATTAGGAACCAATGGCACAGCTCTGGTTGTTCAAAGCTTCCAACAGTCTTATTGAAACCAGACCAACTCTCCACCATCCAACACAAGAATATAGACGTCATTGACCTTGAATGAGCCTATGTCGTGCACACAAAGAAAGCCATGGCCTGTGCGAGCTCAAATTATTGGAACGTTAGGTCACAGTCACATCAGAGTTGGACTAAGTGCATGGAATAGTAATGGCCTTGGGATGTTACAGTTCATACATGGAGTCCAAGTTACTATGGCAACATGTACTTTTACATGCGCACTGTCGCCTGGAGCTTTGGATCGCTCTGCTAGTCAATTCCCTAAGGTTATTACCAGGCCTGCCTGGTGGCACAGTGGTTAACACTGCTGCCTCACAGTACCAGGGTCCCAGGTTCGATTCCAACCTCGGGCCACTGTCTGTGTGGAGTCTGCACGTTCTCCCCGTGTCTGTGTGGGTTTCCTCCGGGTGCTCCAGTTCCCTCCCACAGTCCAAAAGATGCAGAACATAGAGTGCAGAAGGAGGCCACTCAGCCCATCGAGTCTGCACCAACCCACTTAAACCTTCACGTCCACCCTCTCCCCCTAACCCAATAACCTTTTTGGTCACTAAGGGCTATTTAGCACGGCCAATCCACCTAACCTGCACGTCTTTGGACTGTGGGAGGAAACCGGAGCACCCGGAGGAAACCCACGCACACACGGGGAGAACGTGCAGACTCTGCACAGCCAGTGACCCAGCGGGGAATCGAACCTGGGACCCCGGCGCTGTGAAGCCACAGTGCTAACCACTATGCTACCGTGCTATGTGCAGGTTAGGTGATTGGCAACACTGAATTCCTCCTTCGTGACCAGGAATGTGCAGGTTAGGTGGGGCTATGGGGTGAGAGTGGGGTGGGCGGGAGAGTGGACCTGGCTGGGGTGCTCTTTCGTTGGGCCGGTGCAGACTCGATGGGCCGGATGACCTCCTTCTCCACTGTAGAGATTGTGTTCTACAACTAGGATTCTTTCTCTCTTACTGCGGCCTTTGGTCTGTACATTGTGGAGGATCTGCTGCTTCTTTTTTGAAAAAAATATATTTTATTCAAAATTTTTGGCCAACCATAACAGTACATTGTGTATCCTTTACACAATAATATAACAATATAAATAACAATGGCCAGTTTTAAGCAAGAAATAAATAATATATAAACAACATCAAAATTAAAAAACAAAACTAAATGACAACTGCCTTGTCCCAAATAAATACTCTCCAAAAATACAATTCAACAGTCCAATATACAATGACCTATAACAACAACCTATACATATTATACATGTACACTAACATCCCTGAGAGTCCTTCTGGTTCCTCCCCCCCCCTCCCCTACCGCCCCCCCCCCCCTGGGTTGCTGCTGCTGTCTTCTTCTTTTCCATTCCCTCTATCTTTCTGCGAGGTATTCGACGAACGGTTGCCACCGCCTGGTGAACCCTTGAGCCGATCCCCTTAGGACGAACTTAATCCGTTCCAACTTTATAAACCCTGCCATGTCATTTATCCAGGTCTCCACACCCGGGGGCTTGGCTTCCTTCCACATCAACAGTATCCTGCGCCGGGCTACTCGGGACGCAAAGGCCAAAACATCAGCCTCTTTCGCCTCCTGCACTCCCGGCTCCTCTGCAACCCCGAATATAGCCAACCCCCAGCTTGGTTCGACCTGGACCCCCACCACCTTCGAAAGCACCTTTGTCACCCCCACCCAAAACCCCTGTAGTGCCGGACATGACCAGAACATGTGGGTGTGATTCGCTGTGCTTCTCGAGCATCTCGCACACCTATCCTCTACTCCAAAAAATTTACTGAGCCGTGCTCCAGTCATATGCGCCCTGTGTAACACCTTAAATTATATCAGGCTTAGCCTGGCACACGAGGACGATGAGTTTACCCTACGTAGGGCATCAGCCCACAGCCCCTCCTCAATCTCCTCCCCCAGTTACTCTTCCCATTTCCCTTTCAGCTCATCTACCATAATCTCCTCCTCATCCCTCATTTCCCAATATATCTGATACCTTACCGTCCCCACCCATGTCTTTGAGATCACTCTGTCCTGCACCTCCTGCGTCAGGAGCTGCGGGAATTCCCTCACCTGTTGCCTCGCAAAAGCCCTCAGTTGCATATACCGGAATGCATTCCCTTGGGGCAACCCATATTTTTCGGTCAGCGCTCCCAGACTTGCAAACGTCCCATCTACAAACAGATCTCTCAATTGTGTTACTCCTGCTCTTTGCCATGTTCCAAATCCCCCATCCATTCTCCCCGGAGCAAACCTATGGTTATTTCTTATCGGGGACCACCCCGAGGCTCCCGTCTTACCCCTATGCCGTCTCCACTGCCCCCAGATTTTCAGAGTAGCCACCACCACCGGGCTTGTGGTGTATTTCTTCGGTGAGAACGGCAACGGCGCTGTCACCATAGCTTGTAGGCTAGTCCCCCTGCAGGACGCCCTCTCCAATCTCTTCCACGCCGCTCCCTCGTCTTCTCCCATCCACTTGCATACCATTGAGATATTGGCGGCCCAGTAGTACTCACTTAGGCTCGGTAGTGCCAGTCCCCCCCTATCCCTACTACGCTGCAAAAATCCCCTCCTCACTCTCGGGGTCTTCCCGGCCCACACAAAACTCATGATATTCTTCTCAATCCTTTTGAAAAAAGCCTTCGTGATCACCACCGGGAGGCACTGAAACACAAAGAGGAATCTCGGGAGGACCACCATTTTAACCGCCTGCACCCTCCCTGCCAGTGACAGGGATACCATGTCCCAACTCTTGAAGTCCTCCTCCATCTGTTCCACCAACCGCGTTAAATTTAACCTGTGCAATGTACCCCAATTCTTGGCTATCTGGATCCCCAAGTAGCGAAAGTCCCTTGTTACCTTCCTCAGCGGTAAGTCCTCTATTTCTCTGCTCTGCCCCCCTGGATGCACCACAAACAACTCACTTTTCCCCATGGTCAGTTTATATCCTGAAAATTCTCCAAACTCCCCAAGTATCTGCATTATCTCTGGCATCCCCTCCGCCGGGTCCGCCACATACAACAACAAATCGTCCGCATACAGAGATACCCGGTGTTCTTCTCCTCCCCTGAGTACTCCCCTCCACTTCCTGGAACCCCTCAATGCTATTGCCAGGGGCTCAATCGCCAGTGCAAACAATAATGGGGACAGAGGACATCCCTGCCTCGTCCCTCTATGGAGCCGAAAATATGCAGACCCCCGTCCATTCGTGACCACGCTCGCCCTCGGGGCCCTGTACAGCAGCTGTACCCATCTAATATACTCATCTCTAAAGCCAAATCTCCTCAACACCTCCCACAGATAATCTCACTCCACTCTATCAAATGCTTCCTCGGCATCCATCGCCACCACTATCTCCGCTTCCCCCTCTGGTGGGGGCATCATCATTACCCCTCGCAGCCTCCGTATATTCGTATTCAGCTGTCTCCCCTTCACAAACCCAGTTTGGTCCTCATGGACCACCCCCGGGACACAATCCTCTATCCTCATTGCCATTACCTTGGCCAGAATCTTAGCGTCTACATTCAGGAGGGAAATAGGCCTATAGGACCCACATTGCAGCAGGTCTTTTTCTTTCTTTAGGAGAAGCGATATCGTTGCCTCTGACATAGTCGAGGGCAGCTGTCCCCTTTCCCTCACCTCATTAAAGGTTCTCATCAGTAGCGGGGCGAGCAAGTCCACATATTTCCTTTAAAATTCAACTGGGAATCCATCCGGTCCCGGAGCCTTCCCCGCCTGCATGCTCCTAATTCCTTTCACTACTTCCTCCATTTCGATCTGTGCTCCCAGTCCCACCCTCTCCTGCTCCTCCACCTTAGGAAATTCCAGCTGGTCCAGAAAACACATCATTCTCTCCTTCCCATCCGGGGGCTGAGCTTCATATAATCTTTCATAGAATGCCTTGAACACTCCATTCACTCTCTCCGCTCCCCGCTCCATCTCTCCCTCCTCATCCCACACTCCCCCTATTTCCCTCGTTGCTCCCCTTTTCCTCAATTGGTGGGCCAGCAACCTGCTCGCCTTCTCCCCATATTCGTACTGTACACCCTGTGCCTTCCTCCACTGTGCCTCTGCAGTACCCGTAGTCAGCAAATCAAATTCTACGTGTAGCCTTTGCCTTTCCCTGTACAGTCCCTCCTCCGGTGCCTCCGCATATTGCCTGTCCACCCTCAGAAGTTCTTGCAGCAACCGCTCCCGTTCCCTGCTCTCCTGCTTTCCTTTATGTGCCCTGATTGATATCAGCTCCCCTCTAACCACTGCCTTCAGCGCCTCCCAGACCACTCCCACCTGGACCTCCCCATTATCATTGAGTTCCAAGTACTTTTCAATACACCCCCTCACCCTTAGACACACCCCCTCATCTGACATTAGTCCCATGTTCATTCTCCAGGGTGGACGCCGTTCTTTTTCCTCCCCTATCTCCAAGTCCACCCAATGTGGAGCGTGATCCGAGATAGCTATAGCCATATAATCCGTCCCCCTCACCTTCGGGATCAACGCCCTTCCCAAAACAAAAAAGTCTATTCGCGAATAAACTTTGTGGACATAGGAGAAAAACGAAAACTCCTTACTCCTAGGTCGACTAAATCTCCATGGGTCTACTCCTCCCATCTGCTCCATAAAGTCTTTAAGCACCTTGGCTGCTGCCGGCCTCCTTCCAGTCCTGGACCTCGATCTGTCCAGTCCTGGTTCCAGCACCGTGTTAAAATCTCCACCCATTACCAACTTCCCCACCTCTAGGTCCGGGATACGTCCTAACATGCGCCTCATAAAGTTGGCATCATCCCAGTTCGGGGCATATACGTTCACTAAGACCACCGCCTCCCCCTGTAATTTGCCACTCACCATCACGTATCTGCCCCCACTATCCGCCACTATGGTCTTTGCCTCAAACATTACCCGCTTCCCCACTAATATAGCCACCCCCCTGTTTTTCGCATCTAGCCCCAAATGAAACACCTGCCCCACCCATCCTTTGCGTAGTCTAACCTGGTCTATCAGTTTCAAATGCGTCTCCGGTAACATAACCACATCTGCCTTAAGTTTCTTTAGGTGAGCGAGTACCCGTGCCCTCTTTATCGGCCCGTTCAGCCCTCTCACGTTCCACGTGATCAGCCGGGTTGGGGGGCTCTTTACCCCCCCCCCCCTTGTCGATTAGCCATCCCCTTTTACCCAGCTCCTCACCCGGTTCCCACGCAGCTGTGTCCCCCCCAGGCGATGCCCCCCCGCTCCGCCCACCCCACCCCATACCAGCTCCCCCTTCTCCCCAGCAGCAGCAACCCAGTAAATCCCCCCTCCCACCCCCCCCGCTAGATCACCCACTAGCGTAGTTACACCCCCCATGTTGCTCCCAGAAGTCAGCAAACTCTGGCCGACCTTGGCTTCCCCCCGTGACCTCGGCTCGCACCGTGCGACGCCCCCTCCTTCCTGCTTCCCTATTCCCGCCATAATTATCACAGCGCGGGAACAAAGCCCGCGCTTCCCTTTTGGCCCCGCCCCCAATGGCCAACGCCCCCAACTCCTCCACCTCCCTTCCTCCCTCCCCCACAACCTGTGGAAGAGAGAAAAGTTACCGGGTCGCAGGATTAACAACATAAAAATCATCTCTCCCCCTTTTTTCCCCCCTCTTCGCCCCCCATATTCGCCCCACCACTTTGTCTCAAACGTTCTTTTTTAATAACCCACTCATTCCAATTTCTCTTCAACAATAAATGTCCACACCTCATCCGCCGTTTCAAAGTAGTGGTGCTTCCCTTGATATGTGACCCACAGTCTTGCCGGTTGCAGCATTCCAAATTTGATCTTCTTTTTATGAAGCACCGCCTTGGCCCGATTAAAGCTCGCCCTCCTTCTCGCCACCTCCGCACTCCAGTCTTGATATACGCGGATCACCACGTTCTCCCATCTGCTGCTCCGAGTTTTCTTTGCCCATCTTAGGACCATCTCTCTGTCCTTAAAACGGAGGAATCTCACCACTATGGCTTGAGGAATTTCTCCAGCCCTCGGTCTTCGCGCCATAACTCGATAGGCTCCCTCCACCTCCAGCGGACCCGTCGGGGCCTCCGATCCCATCAACGAGTGCAGCATCGTGCTCACATATGCCCCGACGTCCGCCCCTTCTGCACCTTCAGGAAGACCAAGAATCCTTAAATTCTTCCTCCTCGCATTATTCTCCAGCACCTCCAGCCTTTCCACACATCGTTTATGGTGTGCCTCGTGCATCTCCGTCTTCACCACCAGGCCCTGTATATCGTCCTCGTTCTCGGCAGCCTTTGCCTTCACGACCCGAAGCTCCCGCTCCTGGGTCTTTTGCTCATCTTTTAGCCCTTCAATCGCCTGTAATATCGGGGCCAACAGCTCCTTCTTCATCTCCTTTTTAAGCTCTTCCATGCAGCGTTTCAAAAACTCGTGTTGTTCAGGGCCCCATATTAAACTGCCACCTTCCGACGCCATCTTGGTTTTTGCTTGCCTTCCTTGCCGCTGCTCTAAAGGATCCACCACAATCCGGCCACTTTCCTCTCCTTTTTCCATCCGTGTCCAGGGGGGATTCCCTTCTGGTTTACCGCACAGTGTTTTTAGCCGTTAAAATTGCCGTTGGGGCTCCTATTAAGAGCCCAAAAGTCCGTTCCACCGGGAGCTGCCGAAACGTGCGACTTAGCTGGTCATCGCCGCACCCGGAAGTCCAATCTGCTGCTTCTTAATCAACCCTTTTGCTCAGGTTATGAACGTACATTTCTTGGCCAACAAATCCTGGGGTGGGATCCGAACCCGGAGCTTCTTGCTCAGAGATGCTGCACTGTGTCACAAGACCTCACCAATAGAATTCGGCAACAAATAGAGGAGAAAGCCTCTTTTTATATAGCACCTTTCACAACTGCAGGATTTCCCAAAGCGCTTTTACAACCAATCAAATACTTTTTAAATGACATCACTGTTATAACCTAGGAAACAGGGCAGCCATTTTGAGCACAGCAAGCTCCCACAAGCAATGGGAGCTAATCGGTTCTTTCTTGTCATGTTGATTGAGGGATGAATGTTGGCCAGGAGACCAGGTACAACTCCGCTGCTCAACTTCAAGTATGAATGTGGGACGTTTAACATCCGCCTCAGAGGGGGAGTCGGGCGCCTCGGATTAACGCTATGATGGGCAACCTAGGTTAGTGAGTGGTCTCCTTCATCTCTGCATGGTAGCACAGTGGTTAGCACTATTGCTTCATAGCATCAGGGTCCCAGGTTCCATTCCCTCGTGGGTCACTGTCTGTGTGGAGTCTGCACATTCTCCCCGTGTCTGTGTGGGTTTCCTCCGGATGCTCCGGTTTCCTCCCACAAGTGCCGAAAGGATTAGCTGAATTGGACATTCTGAATTCTTCCTCCGTGTACCCGAACAGACGCCGGAGTGTGGCGACTAGGGGCTTTTCACAGTAACTTCATTGCAGTGTTAATGTAAGCCTACTTTTGACACTAATAAAGATTAGTATTATTATCTCAGTGGGCCGCAAGATTAGGCTTGTTCCCTAACCATGACCCCATGATGTGGAGATGCCGGCGTTGGACTGGGGTGAGCACAGTAAGTAGTCTTACAACACCAGGTTAAAGCCCAACAGGTTTGTTTCGAATCACTAGCTTTCGGACGCAGCTCCTTCCTCAGGTTAGTCACCCGATGAAGGAGCCACGCTCCGAAATCCAGTGATTCTAAACAAACCTGTTGGACCTTAACCTGGTGTTGTAAGACTTCTTACGATGACCCCATGAATAAGATTAAATACATTTCATACACGCCTACCATATAGAAAATGCTTAATAGAATTAGCAACTTCAAAGAGTGAAAACCAAAGAAATATTTACGTTTTAGACACATGGCTCTCACAGTCAATGCTGTGCGCAATCAGCACGCTCCTCACGTCACTCGCCCTCGCTTTACGTGCCAATCACTTCAGTTGAACCGGCAGGAAAAAAGCCGCGCGGGCGGAAATCACCGGAATGTGGTGACTCCGCACGTGGGCAACGGACAACAAAATGTCTCGCGGGGGCCGCACACGGCCCCCCGGGACGCCCACCTCTGCTTTAACGCCTCATTTACAAGGCGGCCTGGGTTCGGGGCTCAGATCTGTGAGGACGGAACCGAGAGGCGAGGTTGCTGCCCACTGAGGCAGAATGCTGATGCCACGCAGGGCGCCCGTTTAAATTGGGAGATTCAGAAATGGCTGAATAGAGACTCAGAATCCAACATCAATTCATTTGAAATGCCCTGATGTACAGCAACGGTGTGTAGGTGTATGTTGTAAGGGATCATGGCAAAGAGTAATTTATGCTAAGTAATTGCCTGATACTTTGCGTTCCGTTTGATCATTGCTTCCCCAGTGAACCACGACGCATGCCCACATGCATGTTATTACTTAATTTAAACACTTTGGGGGTCATGCAGGAAAGCATGAATAATGCATTATTATTGCTTATTTATAACGTTCTCGCTGTGCCATTTCATAAAGTCGGCAGATATCTCTCCTGACATCTGAAGAATGAGTTCTTGTGGAGTAATAGTCCTGCACTGTACAAGAAACTAACTTGACATTTGTGAAATTATGCCATAATAGTCATTTATTTCTTGTGCCAAGGATTATTAGGAGTGTCAAATGATATATCGCCTCCTCTTGGACTTGTGTTGGCGGCTACTGAGTTGGAAAAATAGGAGCAGGACGTTGGTGCAAATGATTGGGCCGCAGACGGAGTTATTGAGCGTTAGAGTTGGGATGGGAGGTGGGGCGGTGGGGGGGGGGGGGGGGGGGGGGGGTGGAACAAAAGTAAGTTGCATTTATACAATGCCTTTAATATAGTAAAATTGTGGGCAGCATGGCGGTGCAGTGGTTAGCACTGCTGCCTCAAAGCACAGAGGACCGGGATTTGATTCTGGCTCACTGTCCGTGTGGAGTTTGCACATTCTCCCCGTGTCTGCGTGGGTCTCACCCCCCACAACCCAACGATGCGCAGGGTAGGTGGATTGGCCTCGCTAAATTGCCCCTTAATTGGAAAAAAATATAAAGTAACAATAATCTTTATTAGTGTCACAAGTAGGCTTACATTAACACTGCAATGAAGTTACTGTGAAAAGCCCCTAGTCGCCACATTCCGGCGCCTGTTCAGGTACACAGAGGGAGAATTCGGAATGTCCAATTCACCTTACAAGCACGTCTTTCGGGACTTGTGGGAGGAAAGCGGAGCACCCCCGGAGACCCAGGGAGAATGTGCAGACTCCGCACAGGCAGTGGCACAAGCCGGGAATCGTACCCGGGTCCCTGGAGCTGTGAAGGGACAGTGCTACCCACTGTGCTACCGTGCCGCCCTAGTAAAACTGCCCCAGGACCCTTCACAGGGATGATTCTCAAACAATAGTTTGACACAAAGTCGCTTCGGGCTCGTGACGGAAGGCTTGTTCCGAGAGGTCCGCTTTAAGCAGCGTCTCTAAGGAGGAGGGGCGGGGTGTGGGGGAGTGTGGGGGGGGGGGGGGGGGGGGGTGGCGAAGAGATTTAGGGAGGAAATTCCAGTGCCGTGCGCCCAGACAGCTGACGACACGGCAGCTGGTGGGCGAATCATTAAAATCTGGGATACGCAAGAGGCCCGAATTGGAGGGGTGGAGAGACTTTGAAGGGTATTAGGGCTGGAGGAAGTTGCGGAGGCAGGGACGGGCGAAGACCGTGGAGGGATTTGAAACCAGGACGAGAGTGGTAAAATCCAGGCAACGCTGCACATTCATGAGGAAATGATGCCCAACTGAAAACTGGCTGGGATCCAGAGGACCACAGGAAATGTGAGGAGTAGGCCATTTGGTCCCTCAAACCTGCTGTGCCATTTCATTAAACCATGACTCACTTCCTTTTACCTCCACGTCCTTTTCACGCACCATTCCATAGTCTTGTTCAGTCTTGAAGTCAGTGTGTCAATGAGTCTCGCCCATTAGTAGCAACCAAACCTCCCAGAGACCGCTATTGGCTGTTCTCACAGACACAGGCCCGCCATTGTACCGCAGCCACCTGGCACGTACACCTGGGCCGAATGGCCTCTCTCTCTGCTAGACCATTCCACAATCCTGACTGTGAGCCACCCTAAGTCTGACAGGAGAGACCACTGATGCTTGTTTGGGTTTGAGGTCTGTAGGTTGGCAGGGGAAATGCGTGGTTCAAAATGTAAAAGGAAGGAAGGCCAGGTTCGTGATGGAGAAAGAAGAGCTCCACTTAATCTCAGATAGTAAAGAATGTCAATAGAGCGAAGTAGGACAGAGAATCATTGGAGATAATGAGGATGGCTGGCTTTTAATAGGAAAATACTTGGGCAAAAATTTTATTTTGCTCATCGATTGTGGGTGTAAATGTAAAATTGGGTTAATGTTCCATTTATTCATTTAAATATGATACAGCAAAGGGCATCTTTGTCCTTGCCCATCTCTGTAACCCTCTTCTGACAGCTTCCTGACATCTTGGCGCTTCCCCTGTTTTGGTTTCTTGAACTAAATTTCATTGTTCCGTCATTGGCAGCCAAGACTTCAGCTGCCTGGAGCTCGTGCTCTTCAATGTCCTCCCTAAATTCCCTCCCTCTTTCCTTCTCTCAGACTGTCCAAAACACGCCAGGCTGTTGGCCACCCAGCTCAATGGCCAACCAGCTCGAGAGGTTTTTAAGAGTGGCGGGCGTGTCCCGATTCCGGGATTCCGGATTCTGGGAGAGTGGACATGGAGGATGCCTGGAGGGCAATGGGTATGGGGGATATAAGGGGCATGGAATATATGACAAAGCATTTGGTTGGCAGGGAGATATGGCGGGCATGGAGGTGATATAAGGTGCATGGCGACGTGGGGAATGGAAAGGGCATGGGTGTATGAGGGAGCATGTGAGATATGTGGCGGGGGGGGGGGGGGATAGGGGAGGGGGTGAGGGGGGCTTTGAGTGCCTGACATTGATCATACCACCTGGGTCGATATCCCAGGAAGTGGTGGCGGATCTCCTGGCCCCCCTACTTTGCCATTTGCCTGCCCGCACTGCTGCCTTGGCATAGCGCCCGAATACCATCCCCACCCCCATTTCCCAGGATGGAAATACGGTGGGTGGGGGCCTCCTTAAAGGAGTAGGGTTACCGGAGTCGGGAACATTCCGGAATCCCAAATCTCCTTTTCGAAAATCGAGCCCAATATACCTGGCAGGGTCTCGAATCTTGTTTGATGTCACCCAAATGAAGTGCGTTAATTGGGATGCTGAACTGTCAAAGGTGCTTTATAAATGAAGGTTACTTTCTGGCCCCAAGAGACAACATAAAACATTTTTTCAATAATAATCTTTCTTGTCACAAGTAGGCTTACATTAACACTGCAATGAAGTTACTGTGAAAATCCCCTAGTCGCCACACTCCGGCGCCTGTTCGGGTACACAGAGGGAGAATTCAGAATGTCCAATTCACCTAACAGCACGTCTTTCGGGACTTGTGGGAGGAAACCGGAGCACCCGGAGGAAACCCACGCAGACACGGGGAGAACGTGCAGACCCCGCACAGACAGCGACCCAAGCCGGGAATCGAACCCAGGACCCTGGCGCTGTGAAGCAACAGTGCTAACCACTGCGCTATCGTGCCTGCCGCCCTTACTGAAGCATGCAGTTATTTTTACTGAAGTATGCAGTTTTTAAAATGTTTTTTCTGATCCCAGAGACAAAGGTGTCTGTCATCACTGAAGTGCTTTCCATAATTGCCATCAGAACAAGGGAGTGTGAAGGAGAGAAGTTGGGATTTAAACTTTTTGCCTGAAATGGAAGTTGTTGTGTGCCCATCGTTTCAGCAGAGGGCAGTATTGTTCCAGACATGGCAGTGCACAGCCCTGGCCACTGTATTCCTGGGAGCAGTGCAAATCGTATTGCTGGCCGCACTGCGAGGGGCGCTCCGCATCACAAAGGAGGGTTTGGGACAAAATTGAAGGGAAAATACTTTATTGACAGGAATGGCATGTGGCATGGGTGCGTGCCTGCGCCCTTCCTGTGCTAATGTACTTGGCGGCACGGTAGCACAGTGGTTAGCACTGTTGCTTCACAGCGCCAGGGTCCCAGGTTCGATTCCCCACTGGGTCACTGTCTGTGCGGAGTCTGCACGTTCTCCCCGCGTCTGCGTGGGTTTCCTCCGGGTGCTCCGGTTTCCTCCCACAAGCCCTGAAAGACGTGCTGTTAGATGAATAGGACATTCTGAATTCTCGCTCTGTGTACCCGAGAGTGTGGCGACTCGGGGATTTTCACAGCAACTTCACTGCAGTGTTAATGTAAACCTACTTGTGACAATAATGAAGATTATTATTGTTATTTCATTACCGCCAAAATATCACACAAAACAGGAAAGAGTAAATGAGTGTTGGTCTGCTAGAGGGTGAGTGGGGCGGGGGGTGGGGGAGCGGGGGTGGGGGGTGAATGATAGGGATATGGCAGCTGAAACGAACAAATATTTTACTTCCGTCTTCACTAGAGGCGACAAATAACATTCCGGTGAGAGCTGTAAATGGGAAGGTGGGAGGCAGAGGGGAACTTGGTGAAGTTACAATCACAAGGCAACACTGAGCAAACTGCTGGAGCCGGGGACTGGCTGATCTTAGCATTTGCAGTGCAGAAGAAGGTCTTTCGGCCCATCGAGTCTGCACCGGCCCCTGGAAAGCGCACCCCACCTAAACCCACACCTCCACCTTATCCTCGTAACCCAACAACCCCACCTAACCCTTTTGTGGACATCGTGGGGCAATTTAGCGTGGCCAGTCCACCTAAACTTCACATCTTTGGACTGCGGGAGGGAACCGGAGCACCCGGAGGAAACCCACGCACACACGGGGAGGACGTGCAGACTCCGCACAGACAGTGACCCAAGCCGGGTATCATAGAACATATAGAACAGTACAGCACAGAACAGGCCCTTCGGCCCTCGATGTTGTGCCGAACCTGGGTCCCTGGAGCTGTGAAGCAACTGTGCTAACCACTGCGCTGCCGTGCCGGAACCTGATGGACTTCACCCTCGGGATTTGAAAGAGGTGGCTAATGAGGTAGTAGGTGCGTTGGTGTTCATTTTCCGCAATTTGCTCAACTCTGGAAAGGCATCAGGGTGGAAATGAGCAACTTAACCCCTCTATTCAAGAAGAAAGGCAGGAAACAGGAAACTATAAGCCAGTTAGCTTGGCATCTTCTGCAGGGGAGGTATTACAATTTATCATTAAAGAGGTTATAGCTGGGCACTTAGAGAAACTCAAAGGGAGAGTCAGCATGGTTTTGTGAAATGGAAATCATGTTTAACCAATCCATTGCACTGAGTGCTGAATTTGGTGCTTTTTGAGTGCGATAGTGAGAGTTTGGTGACCGAGGGAGTATAAGGCTTCATTTTTATCTAAAGTTTAGTCTTTCTTTTATTTAGTTAATTAACTTAAAAGTTGCTGTTTGGTTTAGAAGAAGGTGAATTTTCAATCAGCTTTAAACAGGCTTCTACTTCTAGGCACTTGCAGCTGGAGCTTGTTAATTAGTTAATTGGATTAGGCCAGTTTTTCAGAGGCTAGATTCACAGTATAAAAGTGATCCCCTACAGTGCAGACTTTGTTTGCACTGAGTGCTGAATTTGGTGCTTTTTGAGTGCGATAGTGAGAGTTTGGTGACCGAGGGAGTGCTGAATTTGGTGCTTTTTGAGTGCGATAGTGAGAGTTTGGTGACCGAGGGAGTGCTGAATTTGGTGCTTTTTGAGTGCGAAAGTGAGAGTTTGGTGACCGAGGGAGTTAGGTGAGGAGGGAGTAAGGTGCTCCTTTCATTTTGTTTCCGACATTTCCGCAAAGAGTGCGAAGAGAGCCAGGAGTTTACAGGAAGTGTAGCTGACTGGGAGCAGAGTCGGAGGGCGGAGATCTAGTTAGTCCACACAGCAGCTATATTCTGTAAGGTAAGAGGGGATGGAGGCTAGGCCAGTTACATGCTCCTCCTGTAGGATGTGGGTGGTGAGGGATACCACCGGTGTCCCCACTGACTATACCTGCGGGAAGTGCACCCAACATCAGCTCCTCAAAGACCGTGTTAGGGAACTGGAGCTGAAGCTGGATGAACTTCGGATCATCCGGGAGGCAGAGGGGGTGATTGAGAAGAGTTACAGGGCGGTAACTGCACCCAAGGTACAGGACAAGAATAGCTGGGTTACAGTCAGGGGGAAAAAAACAAACAGGCAGACAGTGCAGGGATCCCTCGTGGCCGTTCCCCTTCAAAACAAGTATACCATTTTGGATGCTGTTGGGGTGATGACCTACCGGGGGAAGGCCCTAGCGGTCAGGTCTCTGGCACGGAGTCTGGCTCTGGGGCTCAGAAGGGAAGGGGGGAGAATAGAAAAGCAATAGTTGTAGGAGATTCAATGGTTAGGGGAATAGATAGGAGATTCTGTGGTCGCGAGCGAGACTCCCGGAAGGTATGTTGCCTCCCGGGTGCCAGGGCCAGGGATGTCTCGGATCGTGTCTTCAGGATCCTTAAGGGGGAGGGGGAGCAGCCAGAAGTCGTGGTGCACATTGGTACCAACGACATAGGTAGGAAAAGTGGTGTGGAGGTAATAAACAAGTTTAGGGAGTTAGGCTGGAAGTTGAAAGCCAGGACAGACAGAGTTGTCATCTCTGGTTTGTTGCCGGTGCCACGTGATAGCGAGGCTAGGAATAGGGAGAGAGTGCAGTTGAACACGTGGCTGCAGGAATGGTGTAGGAGGGAGGGCTTCAGGTATTTGGATAATTGGAGCGCATTCTGGGGAAGGTGGGACCTGTACAAGCAGGACGGGTTGCATCTGAACCAGAGGGGCACCAATATCCTGGGAGGGAGGTTTGCTAGTACTCTTCGGGAGGGTTTAAACTAATTTGGCAGGGGAATGGGAACCGGATTTGTAGTCCAGCAACTAAGGTAGCCGATATTCAGGACGCCAAAGCGTGTAATGAGGCAGTGGGGAAGGGAACACTGACAAAGGAGAGTATTTGCAGGCACGGAGATGGGTTGAAGTGTGTATACTTCAACGCAAGAAGCATCAGGAATAAGGTGGGTGAACTTAAGGCATGGATCGGTACTTGGGACTACGATGTGGTGACCATCACAGAAACTTGGATAGAAGAGGGGCAGAAATGGTTGTTGGAGGTCCCTGGTTACAGATGTTTCAATAAGATTAGGGAGGGTGGTAAAAGAGGTGGGGGGTGGCATTATTAATTAGAGATAGTATAACAGCTGCAGAAAGGCAGTTCGAGGAGTATCACCCTATTGAGGTAGTATGGGTTGAAGTCAGAAATAGGAAAGGAGCAGTCACCTTGTTAGGAGTTTTCTATAGGCCCCCCAATAGTAGCAGAGATGTGGAGGAACAGATTGGGAAACAGATTTTGGAATGGTGCAGAAGTCACAGGGTAGTAGTCATGGGTGACTTTAACTTCCCAAATATTGAGTGGAAACTCTTTAGATCAAATAGTTTGGATGGGGTGGTGTTTGTGCAGTGTGTCCAGGAAGCTTTTCTAACACAGTATGTAGATTGTCCGACCAGAGGAGGGGCAATATTGGATTTAATACTTGGTAATGAACCAGGGCAAGTGATAGATTTGTTAGTGGGGGAGCATTTTGGAGATAGTGACCACAATTCTGTGACTTTCACTTTAGTAATGGAGAGGGATAGGTACGTGCAACAGGGCAAGGTTTACAATTGGGGGAAGGGTAAATACGATGTTGTCAGACAAGAATTGAAGTGCATAAGTTGGGAACATAGGCTGGCAGGGAAGGACACAAGTGAAATGTGGAACTTGTTCAAGGAACAGGTGCTACATGTCCTTGATATGTATGTCCCTGTCAGGCAGGGAAGAGATGGTCGAGTGAGGGAACCATGGTTGACAAGAGAGGTTGAATGTCTTGTTAAGAGGAAAAAGGTGACTTATGTAAGGCTGAGGAAACAAGGTTCAGACAGGGCATTGGAGGGATACAAGATAGCCAGGAGGGAACTGAAGAAAGGGATTAGGAGAGCTAAGAGAGGGCATGAACAATCTTTGGCGGGTAGGATCAAGGAAAACCCCAAGGCCTTTTACACATATGTGAGAAATATGAGAATGACTAGAGCGAGGGTAGGTCCAATCAAGGACAGTAGCGGGAGATTGTGTATTGAGTCTGAAGAGATAGGAGAGGTCTTGAATGAGTACTTTTCTTCTGTATTTACAAATGAGAGGGGCGATATTGTTGGAGAGGGCAGTGTGAAACAGATATGGGAAGCAAGAGATGAAATTGCAGAGCCGTTGGCAATTATCTTTTCATCCTCACTGTCAACAGGGGTGGTACCAGGGGATTGGAGAGTGGCGAATGTCGTGCCCCTGTTCAAAAATGGAACTAGGGATAACCCTGGGAATTACAGGCCAGTTAGTCTTACTTCGGTGGTAGGCAAAGTAATGGAAAGGGTACTGAAGGATAGGATTTCTGAGCATCTGGAAAGACACTGCTTGATTAGGGATAGTCAGCACGGATTTGTGAGGGGTAGGTCTTGCCTAACAAATCTTATTGAATTCTTTGAGGAGGTGACCAAGCATGTGGATGAAGGTAAAGCAGTGGATGTAGTGTACATGGATTTTAGTAAGGCATTTGATAAAGTTCCCCATGGTAGGCTTATGCAGAAAGTAAGGAGGCATGGGATAGTGGGAAATTTGGCCAGTTGGATAACAAACTGGCTAACCGATAGAAGTCAGAGTGGTGGTGGATGGCAAATATTCAGCCTGGATCCCAGTTACAAGTGGCGTACCGCAGGGATCAGTTCTGGGTCCTCTGCTGTTTGTGATTTTCATTAATGACTTGGATGAGGGAGTTGAAGGGTGGGTCAGTAAATTTGCAGACGATACAAAGATTGGTGGAGTTGTGGATAGTAAGGAGGGCTGTTGTCGGCTGCAAAGAGACATAGATAGGATGCAGAGCTGGGCTGAGAAGTGGCAGATGGAGTTTAACCCTGAAAAGTGTGAGGTTGTCCATTTTGGAAGGATAAATATGAATGCGGAATACAGGGTTAACGGTAGAGTTCTTGGCAATGTGGAGGAGCAGAGAGATCTTGGGGTCTATGTTCATACATCTTTGAAAGTTGCCACTCAAGTGGATAGAGCTGTGAAGAAGGCCTATGGTGTGCTCGCGTTCATTAACAGAGGGATTGAATTTAAGAGCCGTGAGGTGATGATGCAGCTGTACAAAACTTTGGTAAGGCCACATTTGGAGTACTGTGTACAGTTCTGGTCGCCTCATTTTAGGAAGGATGTGGAAGCTCTGGAAAAGGTGCAAAGAAGATTTACCAGGATGTTGCCTGGAATGGAGAGTAGGTCTTACGAGGAAAGGTTGAGGGTGCTAGGCCTTTTCTCATTGGAGCGGAGAAGGATGAGGGGCGACTTGATAGAGGTTTATAAGATGATCAGGGGAATAGATAGAGTAGACAGTCAGAGACTTTTTCCCCGGGTGGAGCACACCATTACAAGGGGACATAAATTTAAGGTGAAAGGTGGAAGATATAGGAGGGATATCAGAGGTAGGTTCTTTACCCAGAGAGTAGTGGGGGCATGGAATGCACTGCCTGTGGAAGTAGTTGAGTCGGAAACATTAGGGACCTTCAAGCAGTTATTGGATAGGTACATGGATTACGGTAAAATGATATAGTGTAGATTTATTTGTTCTTAAGGGCAGCACGGTAGCATTGTGCATAGCACAATTGCTTCACAGCTCCATAGTCCCAGGTTCGATTCCGGCTTGGGTCATTGTCTGTGCGGAGTCTGCACGTCCTCCCCGTGTCTGCGTGGGTTTCCTCCGGGTGCTCCGGTTTCCTCCCACAGTCCAAAGATGTGCGGGTTAGGTGAATTGGCCAATGATAAATTGCCCTTAATGTCCAAATTGCCCTTGGTGTTGGGTGGAGGTGTTGAGTTTGGGTAGGGTGCTCTTTCCAAGAGCCGGTGCAGAGTCAAAGGGCCGAATGGCCTCCTTCTGCACTGTAAATTCAATGATAATCTATGATTAATCTAGGACAAAGGTTCGGCACAACATCGTGGGCCGAAGGGCCTGTTCTGTGCTGTATTTTCTATGTTCTATGTTCTATGTTCATTGGAGTTCTTTGAAGGAGTAACATGTATTGTAGATAAAGGGGAGCCTGTAGATGTGCTGTACTTAGATTTCCATAAAGCATTTTAAAAGGTGCCGCATCAAAGGTATTATGGAAAATAAAAGCTCCTGGTATCAGATGAGCATGGAGAGAAGATTGGCTGGCTGGCAGAGAATGCATAAATGGACCTTTTTCTGATTGACAGGATGTAACGAATGGAGCCTCGCAGAGATCTGTGCTGCGACCTCACCATTTTACAATTTACGTCAGTGACTTGGATGAGGGGAGCAAAGGCATGGTAGCTAATCGTGCAGACAACACAAAGAGAGGTGGGAAATCATGCAGCGAAGAAGACGTTGGAAGGTTACAGACGGATTGGATTGGATTTGTTTATTGTCACGTGTACCGAGGTACAGTGAAAAGTATTTTTCTGCGAGCAGCTCAACAGATCATTAAATACATGAGAAGAAAAGGGAATAAAAGAAAATACATAATAGGGCAACACAACATATACAATGTAACTACATAACACCGGCATCGGATGAAGCATACAGGGTGTAGTGTTAATCAGATCAGTCCATAAGAGGGTCATTTAGGAGTCTGGTAACAGTGGGGATGAAGCTGTTTTGAGTCTGTTCATGCGAGTTCTCAGACTTCTGTATCTCCTGCCTGATGGAAGAAGTTGGAAGAGTGAGTAAGCCGGGTGGGAGGGGTCTTTGATTATGCTGCCTGCTTTCCCCAGGCAGCGGGAGGTGTAGGTGGAGTCAATGGATTGGAGGCAGGGTCGTGTGATGGACTGGGCAGTGTTTCTTGCGGTCCTGGGCCGAGCAGTTGCCATACCAGGCTGTGATGCAGCCAGACAGGATGCTTTCTATGGTGCATCTGTAAAAGTTGGTAAGGGTTAATGTGGACATGCCGAATTTCCTGAGGAAGTATAGGCGCTGTTGTGCTTGGTGGTAGCGTCGACGTGGGTGGACCAGGACAGATTTTTGGAGATGTGCACCCCTAGTAATTTGAAACTGCTAACCATCTCCACCTCGGCCCCAAAGATGCTGACAGGGGTGTGTACAGTACTTTGCTTCCTGAAGTCAATGACCAGCTCTTTAGTTTTGCTGGCATTGGGGGAGAGATCGTTGTCGCTGCACCACTCCACTAGGTTCTTTACCTCCCGCCTGTCCTCTTGACTCGTCGTTATTCGAGATCCGGCCCACTATGGTCGTATCGTCAGCAAACTTGTAGATGGAGTTGGAACCAAATTTTGCCACACAGTCGTGTGTGTACAGGCAGTAGAATAGGGGGTTAAGTACGCAGCTTTGCGGGGCCCCGGTGTTGAGGACTATTATGGAGGAGGTGTTGTTGTTCATTCTTACTGATTGTGGTCTGTTGGTCAGAAAATCGAGGATCCAGTTGCAGAGTGGGGAGCCAAGTCCTAGGTTTTGGAGCTTTGATATGAGCTTGGCTGGGATTATGGTGTTGAAGGCGGAGCTGTACTCAATAAATAGAAGTCTGATGTAGGACTGCTTGTTGTCGAGATGCTCTAGGGATGAGTGCAGGGCCAGGGAAATGGTGTCTGATGTGGACCGGTTGCAGCGGTATGCGAATTGCAGTGGATCTGGGAGTATGGAGGTGATGCGCTGCATGATCAACCTCTCGAAGCACTTCATTACGACTGAAGTCAGGGCCACTGGACGGTAGTCATTGCGGCACGTTGCCTGGTACTTCTTTGGTACCGGTATGATGGTGGTCTTCTTGAAGCAGGTGGGGACCTCGGAGTGGAGTAGGGACAGGTTAAAGATGTCCGCGAACACCTCTGCCAGCTGGTCTGCGCAGGCTCTGAGTGCACGACCAGGGATCCCGTCTGGGCCCGTCGCCTTCCGAGGGTTCACTTTCAGGAAGGCCAATTTGACTTCGGAAGCTGTGATGGTGGCTATGGGTGAATTATGGGCTGCTGGGGTACTCAACAGCGGGTTGTTGGTTACCTGCTCGAACCGAGCATAGAATGCATTGAGTTCATCGGGGAGGGGTGCGCTGCTGCCGGAGATACTGCTTGGCTTTGCTTTGTAGCCCGTTATGTTGTTTAGTCCTTGCTACAATCGCCGAGAGTCTGTCTGTGACTCTAGCTAGGTTTGATATTCTCTCTTGGCATCTTGGATGGCTTTGCGGAGGTCGTACCTGGATTTCTTGTATAGGTCAGGGTCGTCTGACTTGAACGCCTCAGATCTGTCCTTCAGTAGGGAGTCAATCTCACGATTGAGCCATGGTTTCCGGTTGGGGAACACACGTACTGCTTTCTTTGGCACGCAGTTGTCCACACATTTGCTGATGAAGTCTGTGACGGTGGTGGCATACTCATTTAGTTGGTCGCTGAGTTCTGAAATATGGACCAGTCCACTGTCTCTAAGCAGTCACGTAAGAGCTCTTCTGTCTCCTCGGACCAGCACTGCACGACCTTCTTAGCTGGACTCTCCCACTTGAGTTTCCGCTTGTTGCCGGGAGAAGGAGCACCGTCTTATGATCTGATTTCCCAATGTGCGGTCGGGGGATGGAACGGTAGGCGCCCTTGATTTTTGAGTAGCAGTGGTCAAGAGTGTTATCGCCCCTGGTGGGACAGGAGATGTGCTGGTGGAGTTTTGGCAGTACACTCTTGAGGTTGGCCTTGTTGAAGTCTCCGGCCACGATGAACAAGGCCTCCGGGTGTTCTGTTTCGTAGTTGTTTATAACTGTGTATAGTTCGTCCAGCGCCTTCCTCACTTCTGCCTGGGGTGGGATGTAGACTGCTGTGATAATGGCTGAAGTGAACTAACATGGAAGATAGTATGGGCGGCACTTCAGTCAGGTATACCAGGTCCGGGGAACAGTAGGTCACCAGGGTTGACACATCCAAGCAGCAGGAGGAGTTGATGAGGAGGCAAACCCCTCCACCCTTCGCTTTGCCTGAAGATGCCGTGCGGTCCGCCCGGTGAATTGAGAAGCCTTCAGGTTGTATGGCACAGTCCGGTGAGGCAGGGGTGACCATGTCTCTGTGAAACAGAGCACACAGCAGTCTCTTACTTCCCTCTGAGAGATAAGTCTGGCGTTAAGTTCATCCAGCTTGTTTTCGATCGCTTGGATGTTTGCCAGGAGTATGCTGGGGCGATGGGTCTTGAAACTGCGTTGCTTCAGTCTAACCTGTAGACCGCCGCATTTCCCTCGCTTCTTCGGTCGGCGGCTGTGGCTGGGTGATCCTGGGATCCGATGGGAGAAGTCTGATCTTGTGGTAGGTAGGTGGTTGCGTCTGGCGGGGTCCAGGGCGCTGGCGGGGACCAGGGCGCTGGTTACGTTTCTGGGGTTGGGTCTGGCAGGGTCCCGGGCGCTGGTTGAGGTAGAGGGGTTGCTAGGGGTCATGTTTGCGATCCAGATGGGTCCCGGCGTTCTGTGGGCACGGGAATACCTTGCAGCGCATTTGGGTCCTCGCGCGGGGTCTCCACCATTTTGGGGGTCCTGGGTCATGGGCAGGGGCTTCCTGAGGCAGGTTGGGCTGGGTCCCGTGGTCTGTTCCCTCCCTGGGCGCCCCTGGGATCGGGTCTTGAAGTAGGCCCGGTTGGGCCTCCACGTGGATTTTTCTTTCTTCCATCTCCAGGTAGGTGGGGTTGGTAGGGGGGCCTCTCCGGGTCGAGTTGGGCCGGGTCTCATCATCGGGGGTCGGTCGGGAGCTCCGGGGACTGGGCCGGGCGATCCGGGGGCTGGTGTCGGTTGTTAGGCCGGGTTGGGAGCTCCGAGGTCCGGGTCGGCTCCAAATCGAGGTCGGGGCGTCACTTCCGGTTTGGGCCCGATCCACTTCCAGGTCGTGGAGGTCAGGTCGGCGAGGTTAAAAGGTCTCCACGGGTCTCGGAGGATGTTCAAGCCTGAAAGAAAAGATAAAAGAGAGACGTTAGTAATAATGTTAGTCTTAGAATTAAATTTTAAAAGATTAGAACAAGTATAAGTTAAGTAAAAAGCAGATCTGTTGGGGAGAGCTCGCAGAGAGTCGCCTCGCTCCGGCGCCATCTTCTGGATTGCACTGGATTGCTCTGGATGCAGATAGGTTGAGTGAGTGGGCAGAAATCTGGCTGATGGAGTATAATGTGGGAAAATGTGAAGTTGTTCACTATGGCAGGAAGAATAAAAAAGCAGAGTATTACTTAAACGGAGAATGGCTGCAGAATTCCGAGATGCAGAGGGATCAGGGTGTTCCAGTGCATGAATCACAAAATGGTAGTGAGCGGGTACAGCAAGTAATTAAGAAAGAAAATTGACCGCTGACTTCTATTCCTAAAGGAATTGAACGTGTTTTGCTTTAGTTATGCAGGGCATTGGTGAGTTTGCATCTCGAATACTGTGCGCAGTTTTGGTTTCCTTAGTTCAGAAAGAGTGTAAGTACGTTGGAGGTGGTTCAGAAGAGGTTTACTAGATTGCTACCTGGAATGAGCGGGCTGTACTCTGAAGATATTGGACAGACTGGGCTTGTTTCCAGTGGAAATTAGAAGAGCGAGGGGTGACTTGATTGATATGTATGAGTTCCTGAACGGTTTTGACAGGGTGGGCCCTCTTGTGGGTGAGACTAGACCGAGGGTGGGGGGGGGGACACTATTTTAAAATTAGGGGTCACCTTTTTAAGGCAGAGTTTTTCCCCACCCCAATAGTTGTGCGACTTTGGAACTCTCTGCCTCCGGAGTCAGTGGGGGGATGGGGGAGGGTCACTGAGTACTTTAAAGGTGGAGGTGGATAGATTCTTGTTGGGTAAGCGGATCAAAGGTTTTCGGGGCCGGATGGGAATGTGGCAACGAATGGTGGAGTCGGATCGAGGGGCTGAATGGCTCTACTTCCGCTCCAATTTCGTATGTTCGTAACTTGTAGCGATTTGGCACCTTTATCATTGGAAAGCATCACAAGGCACTTTGTGGGAGAGTAACCAGAGACACCACTAACACTGTGCCGCACACGAGGATCTGACAGATGGTGAAAAGCTTGCCCAGAGAAGGTGGATTTTAGGAAGCAGCTCAAAAGCGAAGAGAAAGCTGAAGAAGCCGAGAGCTGCCGGAAAGAAATGAAAGAGCTTTGCCTGTTCAATTTTTGACGAAGCTCATTTTAAAATTGGGATTAAGGAGATGCGGGCGTCGCTGGCTGGGCCTGCGTTTATTGCCCTCCCCGAATTGCCCCTGAGCTGAGATGGTTCGCTCGGCCATTTCAAAGTGGGGCAGTGAAGAGTCATGCGCATTGGGCAGCACGGTGGCTCACGTGGCTAGCACTGTGGCTTCACAGCGTCAGGGTCCCAGGTTCGATTCCCCGCTGGGTCACTGTCTGTGCAGAGTCTGCACGTTCTCCCCGTGTCTGCGTGGGTTTCCTCCGGGTGCTCCGGTTTCCTCCCACAGTCCAAAGACGTGCAGGTTAGATGGATTGCCCATGCTAAATTGCCCCTTAGTGTCCAAAAAGGTTAGGAGGGGTTATTGGGTTACAGGATAGGGTGTAAGTGAGGGCTTAAGCGGGTCAGTGAAGACTCGATGGGCCGAATGGCCTCCTTCTACATTGTATGTTCTTTGTATCTATGTATTGCTGTGGGCCTGGAGTCACAAGTAGGCCAGACCAGATAAGAACGGCGGATTGCCTTCCCTAAAGGACATCAGTGAACCAGGTGGGTTTTTACAATAACCGATGATAGTTGTCACGGTCGCCATTTACTAAAACGAGTTTTCAATGCGAGATTACATTCCACCAGCAGAATTAGGATTCAAACCTAACGTTTTGGGAACGGTAGACTGGGCCTCTGGATTACAAGTGCAGCACGGTAGCACAGTGGTTAGCACAGTTGCTTCACAGCTCCAGTGTCCCAGGTTCGATTCCTGGCTTGGGTCACTGTCTGTGCGGAGTCTGCATGTTCTCCCCGTGTCTGCGTGGGTTTCCTCCGGGTGCTCCAGTTTCCTCCCACAGTCCAAAGATGTGCAGGTTAGGTGGATTGGCCGTGATAAATTGCCGTTAGTGTCCAAAAAAAGTTAGGTTGGATGGGGTTACTGGGTTGTGGGGTAGGGTGGAGCCGTGGGCTTAAGTAGAGTGCCCTTGCCAAGGGCTGGTGCATACTCGATGGGCCGAATGGCCTCCTTCTGCACTGTAAATTCTATGAGTCCTACGACCTTACCGCCATGATTGCTATCTTATTGCTGTTGCTACAACGACTAAGCTTTGATACAATTTCATTGACACTATCGGGTGTTCTGAAGTCATGGAAGACAGTAGAGAAATTAAGGGACGTGATCTTCCGTACGGTCACGCCAAGCGGGATCCTTCTGTCCCGCCAATGACACACCCGCACCCCTTGTTTCCCCGGGAAACCCCATTGACAGCGGCGGGACTGGAGAATCGCCCCCAAAGTCCTTACTGTCACCACATGGATTCTTAACATGTTTGTGTAAAACGCCCAGCAAACCCCATTAAGGGGTCAACCTGGCAGTTACGTGCCAGGCACTCACGATTCATTGAATTGCTGCTTGGGTTTTCACTTCTAGAGATTATGCTCAGATTGTGTTCCGCCCACCCTCTTTATGAACCAGGCTACGTTGCTTTTGAACTTGAATGTTTTTTTTTGAAACATTCTCATTTCAAATATACGGAAATACTGAGCTAATCCCCCATCAGGGTCTCGAAACCATTTGGTGCACAAGAGGGATTTCCCTAAAAGCAAGCTTTATCCATTAAATTGAGAATCTTACCTTAAGAAATCCATTTTGTGCAATAATTGAGTGAACGGCCTTGCCACACTGTATTATTCAGAACAGCGCTGGTAGATGATTGGAGAAAGAAAGGACATTAAAAACATTTATGTACCCAGTTACTTTTCCGCATAAAATACTACAGGGGAGCTTAGTGGATCAGATAGAAGGCTTTTATGAATCTTCAATAAAACTGCAGGCATTACATAAGGATATTGTATAAATAATCTTTTCACAACTATGGTTACACAAAAAGAACAGTTTGTAAAATGAAAAAGAAAACTTGAATTTATAAAATACCTTGTCGCATCCTTAGATCGTCCGTTTACACCCAAGGGATTACTTCTGACGGTCTACCTTTTGTTTTTATCTTTATGAGAAACACAGCCATCATGTGCCTGGTGGCTGGCCAGTCAACTGCTATTTTTAAATTAAGTGTTTGGCAGTGTGGAACTGGCGTTTTAAAAATTCATCCCTGCGATGTGGGCATCGTTGGCAAGGCCGATATTTAGAGTGCCCCTCCCGAATGGCTCTTGAGGATAAACACGCAATATAAACATTACTCTGACGAATGTAGTATTTCTGAAAAAAGAGACACGCTGTCAAAGTTTTCTGCCTTGCACCCATCAGGACAGACACAAGAATGCCAAATTTCAAAGGAAGCAACTGGTACTGGATGAGAAAAGGGTCCTGATTGGTTGGCGAGTGGATTCTGCTTGGTTGAGGCGTTGCCATGGAGAATGCACCGGGGACAGTTGGCCCCCAAACTTTCATTTACATCCCAAAAAGGGCAAGTTGATTCAGATTTGTCGGGGTATTTCCATGACGGTTGCATCAGGAAACAGTTGCCCTGCATTCTTTTGTTTAATTGAAAAAGACTTCTTGGACATGTTCTTTCTGCTTGTAGAGGACAGGCCTTGCATATGTAGCTTCTAGTAAGTGTAAGTGAATAGTTTAAAATTCATTCTGGGGTTGTAGAGATCCCTGGTACGGTTGGCATCGATGGACCATCCAGGGTTCACCAGAAGAAGATGGTGGTGATGGGTCTCCATCTTGAACTGCTGCCATCCATGAGGCGAAAGATAGAGGAACATAGTAATTAGGAGCAGAAGTCAGCAATTCTGCCCTTTGAGCCTGCTCCACCATTCAATCAGACCATGGCTGATCTCTGCCTGTTCCCCAAATCCCTTGGACCTGTTTTTTAAAATCAGAAAAATATCTATCGCCTTCTTGAAATCATTTAATGACTGGGATTCCACCGCACCACGGGGCAGCAAGTTCCAGAAACTCACCCCCCTCTGCGAGAAGTAGTTCCTCCTCATCTCAGTTTAAATCTACCGCCTCTCAGCCTTTATCTGTGACCTCTCGTTCTAGATTGCTCTACAAGGGAGAACATTTGGTTTACGTTTACTTTATCAATCCCTTTTAGTATTTTCTATACCTCGATCAGATCCCCTCTCATCCTTCTAAATTCCCAACGAGTATAAACTCAAACTGTTCAATCTCTCCTCATATGTCAACCCTTTCACCCCTGGAGTCAATCTGGCGAACCTCCTCTGAACTGCCTCCAATGCCACCACATCCTTCCTCAAATAAGGAGACCAAAACTGGACACAATACTCCAGGTGTGGTCTCACCTGGACTTCCTGGATGTTGACCCAGTGGCGATGAAGGGAAGACTGATAACTGCCAATGCTGAGATGGAAGTCAGATTTTGATGATGTTGCTTGAGGACGCAACACTTGCCAGAACACTTGCTCTTCCTCGAATAGTGCGAAAGGGTCTTCTATGTAATGTAAGAACCATAGGAGAAGGAGTAGGCCATTTGGCCTTGGTAATTCAGTAAGATCATGATTGATCTGATTTTGCTCTCAACACCACTCTCCTGCCCACACCCCAAAATCTGTCCAACTTAACCCTCAATATATTCAACGGCCCATCCTCCACTGTTGTCTGGGGCAGAGAAAACCCATGATTAACAGCCCTCGGAGAGAAGTAATTCCTTCTCATCTTAAATGGACAACCACTTATTCTGAAACTCTGCCCTGGGTTCTAGATTCCCCCACAGGTGGGGAGCGGGGACGGGGAGGAACATCCTCTCAGAATCTAACCTGTCAAGCCCCCTCAGGCAGGGCCTGAAGAAGTCTCTGAAGAAGAGTCGTATTGGACTGGAGGACAATTTGCGGCAGGGGGAAAGGGATTTGAGAGAAAACCCTTCCGAAGAATGAAGGGTTGGGAGGTCGGACAAAAATGGAGGGTAGGTGGCGATTAATTATCAAATCAGGGATGGACCTATTCCCAGGCCGGCGGAAAGGGGCTGTAGGCTGAGCTGGAGCAATGGGTGGTGTGCACAACCTAGCTGTGTCCAAAATGTCCGCTGTGTTTGTGGTTCAGGTGCCTCAAAATGGTGGACTGCAGGCACGATGTATCTGCCAGGAGTGATTAGTTACAACACAAGAGGAGGGCACCCTGCCCATTGGGTGGAATCTTACCGCCTCAGTTTCTCACCAGCGGTCCGGACCAGGTCCATTACCATTCCCGTTGATTTATGAGTTCCCCCTCAACCCTCCCATCTCTCTGAAGGTAGCCAGTGAAGAGGAGTCCCCTGCAATTAAGGATGGCAGGCGGATGGTGCAGGCGGGCGGGCCAGTGGGAGTGCCCGAGCCTCCGGGGGCTGGTAGCCCCAGTGGGAGGGATGGGAGCCACCATTGCCAGTGGGGAGACAGCGAGGGTGATTCGATATGGATATTTAGCCACCTCCACAAGGCTGATCCCTTCTGAATGATGACCCGGGTAATCTCCCCGCTTCATGACTTTCTCCTTGGCCCTGGCAATGCAAATTCAACTCTTCTCTCAATGCTCAAGGGTGTCGCTTATGAAGAGAGTTGTCCAGGTATGAGCTGGGTGACAGTATTTACACCTAGCCTCAAAGAATGGTGCAGACCCTCAGCTGTCGATCAAATGAACCGAGCAATCCAAAAAAACATGGCCATCGAAAAGCAGAAGCTGATTTGAGTGACGGCTTGACGTGGAAGAGTGTATATGATTAGCATCTCAGCAAGACGCCATCAGCAAACGGGGAATATTTAATTCTCTTTATGGACCACAGGATTCCTTGTTGAAAAGCACTCAGCGTTAATATTTATATTGTGATCAATCGGTCTTATTGAGTTTGATTAAAGTCGTCTCTTTCCCAAACATGCCCCATCATGTGAGGCGCCCCCCCCCCCCCCCCCCCGCCGTCTGTGGGTGGGCGTGTTCACTCAGTTCGCTCAGGGGGCTCGGGTTGCCTGGCAACATGCGCTTTTACACGCACGTTGTAGTCTGGAGCCACGGATAGGGGGAGGGGTGGCTTAGTGGTAATGTCACTGGACTAATAAAAACCAGAGGCCCCAGGATAATGTTCCGGGGACCCAGGTTCGAATCCCGTCACGGCAGATGGTGCAATTTGAATTCAACAAAAAACAAATCTGGAATTAAAAGTCTAATGATGACCATGAAACCATTGTCGATTGTCGTAAAAACCCATCTGCTTCACTAATGTACTTTAGGGAAGGAAATTTGCCGTCCTTACCCGGTCTGGCCTACATGTAACTCCAGACCTATAGCAATGTGAACAAAGAACAATACAGCACAGGAACAGGCCCTTCGGCCCTACAAGCCTGTACCTGTCATGATACTAACCTTGGCCAAAACCCCCAACACTTCCTTGTGCTGTATCCCTCTATACCCATCCTATCCATGTATTTGTCAAGATGCCTTTTGAATGCCGTTAATGTATCTGCTTCCACAACCTCCCCTGGCAACGTGTTCCAGGCACTCACCACCCTCTGTGTAAAAAAGCTGCCTCGCACATCTCCTCTAAACTTTGCCCCATGGACCTCAAACCTATGCCTCCTGGTGACTGATCCCTCCGCCCTGGGAAAGAGTGCCTGCCCATCCACTCTATCCATGCCCCTCATAATCTTGTAGACCTCTATCAGGTCGCCCCTCAACCTCCGTCATTCTAATGGAAACAGTCCGAGTCTATTCAGCCTCTCCGCATAGCTAACACCCTCCAGACCAGGCAACATCCTGGTAAACCTCCTCTGTACCCTCTCCAAAACTTCCACATCCTTCTGGTAGTGTGGCGACCAGAATTGTGCGCAATATTCCAAGTGCGGCCTTACCAAGGTTCTATACAACTGCAGCATGACTTGCCAGTTTTTATGGTTGACTCTTAACTGTGGACTATGTACATATGTGGATATTATATAGATATATGCCCTCACGGGCAAGAAGGGATGGGCAATAAATGCCTGCACAGCCTGCAACGCCCACGTCCCAAGAACAAATTAAAAAAAAATAGCGACAGGAGAGGCTCCACCTTTCTTCTCATCACACGAGCGACCAGGAATCTCTCCCTGTGTGTTGCCATGTGGTGGGAGGATTTGCAGGTTGACCCTCATGTTGGGCTGGGTTACGAACACAGGCCTTCCTTGGCCATCCTTGGGGGTGGGGGGGGGGACTGGAAGCCAGAGCCTCTGGTTCAGAGGCAGCGGCACCTACTCACTGCACCATTAAATCTCCATCGCTGGATTCATTAGAGAAGATGGCCATTTCATTTTAGCTCACACTTCTCCACCTCCTTGTCCTGGATCTGCCACCTTTCAATAAATGTTCAGCTCAAAGTTCCCGTGGGCGGAACTAAAAAGGAAAGACTTGCGTTTGTATAGCACCGCTCGCGACCACCAGATGTCTCAAAGCACTTTACAACCGATGAAATGCATTCACCACCATGAGGCAGGAATTGTGATAGCCAATTTGTACACAGTCACAGCAATCTGATTAAATACATAGAAATTAGAAGCCGGAGGTGGCCATTCGGCCCTTCGAGACTGCTCCGCAATTCATTCTGATCATCAAGTTAGGGGCTGGTTTAGCACATTGGGCTAAATCGCTGGCTTTGAAAGCAGACCAAGGCAGGCCAGCAGCACGGTTCAATTCCCATTCCAGCCTTCCAGAACAGGCGCCGGAATGTGGCGACTAGGGGCTTTTCACAGTAACTTCATTTGAAGCCTACTTGTGAAAATAAGCGATTTTCATTTCATTTTGACCTTGGGTAGGGTGCTCTTTCCAAGAGTCGGTGCAGACTCGATGGGCCGAATGGCCTCCTTCTGCGCTGTAAATTCTATGACAATCTATGACCCTGATCTCGCCTTCCCCCCATATCCCTTGATCCCTTTAAGCTATATCCCAAGCGCCGTATCTAATTCCTTCTTGAAAATACACAACGCTTTGGCCTCAACTACTTTCTGTGTTAGCGAATTCCACAGATTCACCGCTCTCTGGGTGAAGAACTTTCTCCTCACCTCTGTCCTAAAAGGTTTACCCCTTATCCTCAAACTATGACCCCTAGTTCTGGACTCCCCCACCACCGGGAACATTCTTTCTGGCTCTACCCTGTCTAATCCTGTTAGAATTTTATACGTTTCTATGAGATCCCCCTCGCTCTTCTAAACTCCAATGAATGTAACCCTAACAATCATAAAGTAAAAAATAAATAAATAATCTTTATTGTCACAAGTAGGCTTACATTAACACTGCAATGAAGTTACTATGAAAAGCCCCTAGTTGCCACATTCTGGCGCCTGTTCCGGTACGCAGAGGGAGAATTCAGAATTCTCAGCTGTTACAGGAATTGAACCCGCGCTGCTGGCCTTGTTCTTCATCACAAACCAGCTGTCTAGCCCACTGAGCTAAACCAGCCCTCTTATCATTGTTATTGGACAGGAAATTGGGGATAATTCCCTAGCTCTTTTTTGTTTGCCGTGGGGATCTTTTCTATTCACCCGAGAAGGCAGATGGGGCCTCTGCACTTCCAACTGTGCATCATTCCACTGGAGTATCATGCCTCGATTTTTATACTTTGTGGGGCTTGTACGATACCGACGCAGGAATGTGACCAACTGAGCCATAGCTGGCGTGACCCATCAAGTTGCTGGTCCTCAACTGCCCAGGCTCAATCACTGGCATCAATGTTTACAGTGGTAGTCAGAAGAGCAACGGCGGGACTCACCTAGGCGTGGTACCAGGGGGCACCAGCAACGCTGGCCGAAATCTTCCGCTCTCGCTCACGGCTCGGGATTTACCGGTGCCGCTGAGAGTGAAATGCGTTTTGGTTCGAACGGCAACTTCCCCGTCCTTGCTCGCAACGGGTCCCGCCACGGAAAAGACCGGAGAATCCCATGCAAAGAGTCATGGGAAGTATGGGGGAGAAGAATTGTGGGGTTAAAAGGACGCATCTGATCAGCACATCAAACATCTTCTACAAGATGACTATACAAGCGAAGGTTTGCAGTAAGCGTGAGTACGCTCGAAACCTAAATTGTAACCGCACATTTGGGCCCATCTGGTTAGAACGTGGAACTCGCTACCACACGGGGCATTTGAGGCGATTATCATAGGTGCATCTAAGGAGAAGCTGTTTACTCGGGGGAGAAAAACGATGGCAGGAGATGCTAATGGGGGGTGAAAAGCGAGACCGGCAGGAGGCTCATGTGGAGCATAAAACCCACCTCCGAAATAGGCCAGTTGGACCGAACAAGCCATTCACCTGTATAAATTCAACGTAATCATCGACAACGACGTATTCATGAGGTTCCCAGCCCTGTGAGGGGTAGGCCCCCTGAATACAGACCGATTCTCCAGAGAGGGTAAGAGTCGGAGAAAATCGAGAGAGAATTACTTCCACTCAATTGTGCATCTCGAAACAGATGGTTGTCGAGAGGCATTGGCAGAATCTGAAAATAGGATCTTGCAAGGCCTTTTGGATGGGAGAGTCTGGATCTAGAAAGAAATGGAGTGGAGGGGGGGGGGGAGAAATAGGAGGCAACTTTGTTAAGAAACAAAAAACAAGGCCCTGTCCTCATTACCATCTTCACGTGCACAACACAATCAAAATGTTTTGCTGCATTCATCTATTTTAAGCATGCCAACTCTGAAGACAAGAGAGCGAAATAATTTGCCAGTTTATTAATGTACTACCAAAAACACACTGACATGAGGAAAACTTCAATTGCTTTGACATGATGTCTGGCTCTGATCTTATTTTCTCGTACAGGCGCTGTCATATGTTTTGAGTGCTGATGAGCAGAAAGTGTAAGGCACTGAGCTGAAATCCCTCGTGCTGACATATTAACAAACCTTCATGTACAGAATTGCCTCAAATAAAAAAAAAACGAGAGACAACATTGACAAGATGTAAACAGGAAAAAAAGTAGTTTCCCCTCTAATATTAGACGTGCGATTGATTTGGCACAAGCGGCAGCGTCTGATGGGCTTGGAATTAACTTGTTTTTTTTGTTTCACTTGCTTTAAGATCAGGGGATTTGCTTTGCTCACAGCAGGCACGGGTGAATGGGAGCTGGAGAAGGTTACGTAGACTATTCCCTAATTGGTCCGAGTACCATGGGTGTAGGTCTGGGACACATCTGGTTTCCATCTTCTCGCCCGCGTTAATCAGCCTCTCCTGTCGAGGTGATGAGGTACAGGCCGAGGGAGGAGAGAGATCTTGTCAAGTGTACCTTCAGAAATGTCAAAGCTAGACATGTGGGAGCAGAGGGATCATTGGTCTGGTCCCCAATCTGTAATAATCACCGGTTTGCCCTGGGAAGTATGGATGGGGGGTTCCGGATATGGTGGAGAGCAGGGATTGAGAGGATGGAGGATATGTTTATAGAGGGGAGCTTTCCGAGTATGAGGGCGCAGGAGGAGAAGTTTGGGTTGGCGAGGGGAAACAAATTCAGGTATCTGCAGGTGCGGGACTTCCTATGTAAACAGGTGTCAACCTTCCCGCTCCTACCGCTAAGGGGGATTCAGGACAGGGTAGTTTCCAGAGGGTGGGTAGGAGAAGGGAGCATCTTGGACATTTACAAGGAACTTAGGGGTCAGAGGAGACGCAGACCGAGAGCTGAAGCGCAAGTGGGAGGAGGAGCTGGGAGGAGAGATAGAGGATGGTATATGGGCAGACACGTTGAGTAGAGTCAACGTGTCCGCAATATGTGCCAGGCTCAGCTGATACAATTCAAGGTCGTTCACTGGGCTTACATGACAGTGGCCTGGATAAGCATATTCTTTGGGGTGGAAGACAGGTGTGCAAAATGTGCGGAAGGACCAGCGAACCATGTCCACATGTTCTGGGCATGTCCGAAGCTTAGGGGATTTTGGCAGGGGTTTGTAGATGTCATGTCCAGGGTGAGTCCAGAGGTGGCGATTTTCGGGGTGTCGGAAGACCTGGGAATCCAAGAGGAGAAAGAGGCAGACGTTCTAGCCTTTGCTTCCCTGGTAGCCCGGAGATGGATACTATTAGCTTGGAGGGACTCAAAGCCCCCGAAGTCGGAGACCTGGCTATCGGACATGGCTAGCTTTCTCTGTTTGGAGAAAATCAAGTTCGCCTTGAGAGGGTCACTGTTAGGGTTCACCCGGAGGTGGCAACCGTTCGTCGACTTCTTTGTGGAAAATTAATCGTCAGCAGAAGGGAGGGGGGGGGGGAGGGGGGGGGGGGGGGGGGAGGTTTAGTTTAGCTTAGAGTAGGGGGTTAATAAAGGTGGGACCTGTAGGCAAGGGAGACGGCTTTTGCACTATGTTTATGGTTTCATGTACATTGTTTATTGTGTTGTTGTTATAGTATCAAAAAATATCTCAATAAAATGTTTATTAAAAAAAAGAAATGTCAAAGCTGCCCTGTACAATATTAGCCTAGAGGGAGCGAGGCTGCCCCCCGCTAGAGGCCCAGCCTTCATATGGGCAGTTGGTGTCCATCAAATGGCTGATTCTTGTGGTCCTTGTGCAGTGTCGAAGAGATTCTTTGGCGGACCTTTTTTTAAAAATACGACCTTGACCTTAACGCAATTTAGCAAGGCTGGTGAATTCGCAAATGACGTTCCTAGATGGGGTGGGGAGATCACTGATTGTCGGTGTGGGGCGTCCTGCAAAGAAGCAACTACAAAAAGGTTGCTTTTGTTACTTAAAAGAAGACAGCGTGCGATACCTGTACTGCGGTTCATGAACTGATGGACGCCCATCAACAAAAGGAATTTGTCATCAACTTCACACACAGGGGCAGTCACAGACAATTTGATTGGAGGAAAATATAGACCCATTTCAGTGAGACAAAGAAAAGGCAGCAGGTCAGGCATTTGAAGTCTAGGAGGACCAGAGGGGGACAATTAGAGTCTACATAAAATACAGTCTGTAGCCAGGAGTGTGATGGAATTACTCTCCACTTGCCTGGATGAGTGCAGTTCCAATAACGCTCAAAGAACTCAACACCATCCAGGACAAAGCAGCCCGCTTGGTTGACACCCCACCCACCACCGTCAACATCTATTCCCTCCATCACACAGGCAGCAGTGCGCACCATGTACAAGATGGCACCGAGGCACCTTCCAACCGCTATCATCTAGAAGGACGAGGGCAGCGGGTACCTGGGAACCCCACCATCTGGAGGTTTCCCTCCAAGTCACTCACCACCCTGACTTGGAAATATATCGGCCGTTCCTTCACTGTCGCTGGGTCAAAATCCTGCAACTCCCTCCCTAACTGCACTGTGGGTGTGCCTACACCACGTGGACTGCAGCGGCTGAAGAAGGCGGCTCACCACCACTTTCTCAAGGGGCAATTGGTGATGGGCACCAAATGCCGGCCTACCTTCTATGGATGAATAAATAAAGCAGGTGTTCAAGCGGAAGCTCGGTAAACATGAGGCAGAAGTGAGGAGTGAGAGGAAAAGAAATGGAGGGAGGCTCATGCGAAGAATAAGCACTGGAACGAATGGGCTGGAATGAAGAGTCTGTTTCCGTGCCCATGTTTACTTTAACTCAATGTAACACAAACTGCCTTGTTTTCTTATCATTACTCCACTGAATGCAAGTTGAGCTGGTAAAAGATTATTGCACCAAGGTACAGCAAATAATCAAAAGCTAATCATTTATTGCGAGGGGAATGAAATACAAAAGCGGGGAGGTTATGCTTCAGGTGCAAAGGTCATGAGCGAGAGATCACGGCGTGGATTGTGCCGTCCCCCAGTCGCGTGTTTCTCGGCCGTGCGGAGTCCCCACTGCCGCTGTTTTCCGATGGTATTTCCCATCGGAGACAACCCCACGCCGGGAAACCCAAGGGCGGCTGTGAGCTGTCGGCGGAAACAGGATCCCAACGGCCGGAGCATTCCGGCTCACATCTGGAGTACTGTGCACAGTATTGGTCTCCTTATTCAAGGAAGGCTATAAGTGCGCTGGAAGCAATTCAGGGAAGGTTTACTAGATTAGTAGCTGGAACGGGCAGGTTGTCTTATGAGGAAAGGTTGGACAGACAGGCTGGGCTTGTATCTGCTGGAGTTTAGAAGAGGCAACTTGATTGAAACATGTAAGACCCTGAGGGGTATCGACAGGGTGGATGTGGAGAGAATGTTTCCTCTTGTGGGGGAATCTAAAACTAGGGAGGTCACTGTTTAAAAATAAGGGGTTGTCCATGTAAAATGGACATGAGGCAAAATGTTTTTCTCTCGGAGACCCGTGAGCCTTTGGAACTCTCTTCCTGAAAAAGCAGAGTCTTTGAATATTTTTAACGTTGAGGTGGATAGTGTAATGTTCTTGTCGGATGGCCTGATTTATATTACAAGAACATTTGTAGCTATAGCTATAAACGATTTATGAACATTGACTGTGGGTAAACTATATACAAAACAACAGAAGATTAACAGTAAGATCAAGCATAAGCAACCTCTCTCTCTGGCTTCCAAGGTAGTCGGTGCCTGGAACTCGCTGCCAGAGGAGGTGGTGGAAGCAGGGACGATAGTGACATTTAAGGGGCATCTTGACAAATATATGAATAGGATGGGAATAAAGGGATACGGACCCCGGAAGTGCAGAAGATTTTAGTTTAGGCGGGCAGCATGGTCGGCACAGGCTTGGAGGGCCGAAGGACTGTTCCTGTGCTGTACTTTTCTTTGTTCTTTGTTCCTCCAGCTAGTCTGAGGTCAGTTGACTCTAACATTCACTTATATACGAGCCATGATCTGATTAAATGGCGGAGTGGACTCGAGGGGCTGAATGGCCTCCTCCCCCTCCTTGTTCCTATGTTCTCCTAAAACCGGTGTGGAGTTCAGAAGATAGGAGGACGCTGAATGAAAGAGCCATTGAAGGGAGGCAAGCATGAGGTAGGCACTAATCGGGGCCAAAATAAAATTTCAAAACAAATGATGCAGTGGCAGCACCAATCTCCCTCAAAGCAAACAAGTCAGGCTCCTACTTGAAGGTAATTTCTCTGACTGTCAGGTTGAGAGTTAACTGCACTAATCTGGCGTTATGCATCGCTGCTCCTGCAAACAGCCTTCTCGAGGACTTGTCCCACTGTTTTAATATTGACCAAAACCACTAGCATTCTGTGCTGCATCTGTGAAACTCTATCCCTTGTCCTCCCCCCCACCCCCCCCCCCCTCCCCCCCACCCCCCACTCCACTCAGGATGGTGAGAATATGAGCTCCTCTTTATCACGGCCCACTCAGTAAGGATTTGCCTCAGTTCCATGTCTTCGGGCGCGATCTACCGGCCGTGTTGCATCCGAAAGGTGGCGTGGTCGGTAGATGGCGGGAGATCCCTCTTCCGGGTCTACCTGGCACGCCATGCCTCGCGATCCCGCGAGACGTCACGACCCGAATCCTGCCCATTGTGGGCGGGCTGACTTTCCGGCCAATCTGCATATTTGAGCGAGACAGCTAGTCTCACTCTAATATGCTCTCGTCGGATCTACCTGGTGTGTAACCCCTTCGCCTCGGAGACCTCGGGCGAGCGCAGTTCAGTGCTGGTCTCCACAAATGAGGACCAGGTGGAACGGCACCTGGGGTGGAGGGGGGAGCCATCCAGGGGATCGGAGGCTTCCAGGTGGATGCCCTCTGGGCAGGATGGTGTCATGCTCTGTAAACTGGTCGGTATGAATGATGCAGGACAGAACATCAAGTTCTTGACTAGTTAGACTAATTTATTATAAAACAATTGCCTGGTAAAGATAACTGGAATAAATATATAACAAACTACTAACACTAACTAACTATCCTTGAGCTACTGCAAAATATGTCTACCCACCTACACGACTTACTCCCAACTCCCTGAGGCACAGAGTCATATGGTAGGTTTCCATTGGCGCCTGCTGGTCGGAGGTCATGCATATTATTATATACAAGATTGGGGGGATTTGGGTGTTGTGCGGGGGCTCGAGAGATCGGGATGCCATTTATAAATGGTGAGCGGCGCTCCTCTTTGCAGGGAACGGGACTAAGTGTGGCTTCGGCGGGGCGTTCCCCGCTAAGGCCCCGAATTGCAACAAAGCCCCGATAGATAGTGTGTTTCTTGGCACTGTGATTGCTGGGAAACACCCGGCTAAACGCGCTCGTCACGGGACTCTGTTACAATTTGCTTAGATCGCGCCAAAATGAGAGAATTGATTCAGAGGGGCTGGGACAGTACGAAAACAGAGTGGTGGGTGGCAAGTGGGGCATCGGATCCCAAACTTTGCTGCACGATATTGGAGCACACACGGACTTGGAAAACTCAATTCAATTTTCCAGTGAATGGTGTATGTGAAGTGTTAGGCAGGTTGATTCGGTGTGGACTGCACTTGATGCAGCGATGCGAGAAACAGACGTCTAACACTGGAGAAGATCCAACACGGTTTTATTGAACGTTAGAACTAACATACATATTTAACTGTGGGTCGACACTATACTGAACTGACTGGAGACCTTGTAGTAGCCTGACCAGACTTACTAGCTACCGCATGGTGTTTGCACTTGCTAGCTCGTGGACTCTGACTGTCTCAGTAGCTGGGTCCCGAGAGAGCGGGAAACCTAGTGCCCTCTGGCTTTATAGTGGTGGTGTCCTGTCTGGTGATTGGCTGCACTGTGTTGTGTGCTTACTGGTCATCCTGTGTGTCAATCACTGCCTGTGCACTTCTTTATATACATGCGTGGATATTATGACAGTATGCAGAGTGGAAAGGTTCCAGATTGGAATCGGCCAAAGCCTGTGCAGAATTATTAGTGTACAAGTGGAGACAGTGCTACTGACTTAGGGAGGGGTTTGGCCGGTTAGTGAGGAGTGTGCTGTGGGTGTCGGTTGGAAATGTAAAAAGGGCTTCCCTGCTCCTGAAAGTCACCCCATGGAGCGCTTTGCCACAAAATGGAGCCTGCTCTGCCCAAGACCGCAGGAAACTACAAAAGGTCGTGAATGTAGCCCAGTCCATCACGCAAACCAGCCTCCCATCCATCGACTCTATCTATAATTCCCGCTGCCTCGGAAAGCCAGCCAGCATAATTAAGGATCCCACGCACCCCGGACATACTCTCTTCCACCTTCTTCCGTCAGGAAAAAGATACCAAAGTTTGAGGTCACGTACCAATCGACTCAAGAATAGCTTCTTCCCCATTGCCATCAGACCTTTGAATGGACCTACCTCGAGTTAAGTTGATCTTTTCTCTACACCTTGCTATAACTGTAACATTACATTCTGCAGTCTCTTTGATATACAGTTTGCCCAACCGGGAGCAGATCAGGTTACTAGTTTTGTTAACAATCGATTATTCATCTGTCAACTCGTTTTATAAAGGGTAAACATTGAGACCTGAGTTCAAACCGTACCCCAGCGACTGTGCAGTTCAAATTCAGTAAATTAAATAAATCGAGGGAGGTTTTGTTGGCAAAGTGGGTGGCGTCCCTGTTTCTGAGCAAGGAGCTCCGGGTTCGAATCTCGCACCAGGACTTGACAGCCATGTGTTCATAACGTTGCCAATAGATATATAGGAAGATATTCTTACATTGGAGGCAGTCCAGAGAAGGTTCACGAGATCAATCCCGGGTATGGAGGGGTTTTCTTATGACGGGTGGTTGAGTAGGTTGGGCCTGTGCTCATTGGAGTTTAAAAGAATGAGAGGCGACCTTATTGAAACATAAAGGATTCTCAGGGGGCTTGACAGGGTCGATGCTGAGAGGGTGTTTCCTCTTGTGGGAGAGTCTAGGACCAGAGGGCCTAATCTCAGAATAAGCGGTTGCCCATTTAAGACAGAGATGAGGAAGAATTTCTTCGCTCAAAGGGTCGTGAATCTGTGGAATCTTTACCGCAAAGAGCTGTAGAGTGTAGCCATTTGGGATGGCCCCGTCCTAATTACAAAATGGACACTTGCAAAGAATGCAGGGAAAATTGGACAATGCTAAGAAACAAGCAGGTGCAAGCTCTGTCTGTTGATTAGAACCTGAAACTCTCAGACAGGACAGAAACTGCCAAGCAATCTACATACTAATGAGCCATCTCCGGGGACAAAAGGGAAACATTTAGATACACAATGTTAGGACAGACACCCCGGCGCCAGAAGAAGCTAAGACAAAGTAGACTGACAGTCACCAGGACACGCCCAGCGATCATGGAACCACCCCTCTATTGGAGGAAAATCGATACCGATAATTGGGAAAGACCCAATTAGTTGAGGCCAAGTTCAAGGCCCGCCCTAAAGCGCGCGAAGCCCTTTTTAGGATAAAAGGTATCCCCCAAGGGAGAATCTTTCTCCTTTGGCTTTGGCTCTCACCGAAGAGAGAGCCCTGCCTAGCAGCTGCACCAGACCAAGTAAGTCCCAAGTCAACGCACGCTACGAGATAGACGCTCCTAGTTGCTACCCTGTAAACAGCTCAACCCAGCAGCCTCAGAACCGAGCAACGGCCATTGTTCCTCTGACTGAGTGGGCAGCCGAAGCTAAGTATAGGCTTTAGTAATAGTGGTAGTTTAGTTTGTAGAGTTTATGCATGAGTAGATTTGACTGTGTTTAAATAAATGAGCATTGCTTTGGAACTTACTAACTGGTGTATCGAGTCATTGATCAGTATTCGGATCTGAACCTTGTAGCGGTGTCGAAAGATACCTGCCGACTCTTGAGCAAATGTGATTAAACAGAGCCAAATTAAGAGCCAACCAAAAGTTAGCAACAAGAGGCTGGGTCATTAAGATGTTCAAGGCTGAGACAGAACAGATTTTTGATCAGTCAGGGAATCAAGGGTTATGGGGATAAGGCGGGAAAGTGGAGTTGAGGATCATCATAGAATTTACAGTGCAGAAGGAGGCTATTCGGCCCATCGAGTCCGTACCAGCTCTTGGAAAGAACACCTTACCCAAGGTCAACACCTCCACCCTATCCCCATAACCCAGTAACCCCACCCAACACTAAGGGCAATTTTGGACACTAAGGGCAATTTATCATGGCCAATCCACCTAACCTGCACATCTTTGGACTGTGGGAGGAAACCGGAGCACCCGGAGGAAACCCACGCAGACACGGGGAGAACGTGCAGACTCCGCACAGACAGTGACCCAGCAGGGAATCGAACCTGGGACCCTGAAGCTGTGAAGCAATTGTGCTATCCACAATGCTACCGTGCTGCCCTGGAAAACTCAGCAGGTCTGCCAGCATCTACCAGAAGAGAAACGAGAGTATAATATACGTTAAATAAATGTAAATGTCGCCACATTCCCCCGAAGACCCCGAAGGCTGCTCTCCCCCCCTTTTTTTGAGACTGCTGGTGATTGAACCTGGGGGTCACCACACCTCAGACTGAGGGGCGAGGTTGAGTAGGCGTGGGCCTTCAGGGGTGACTTCGGCCGGTACAGGAATTGAACCCACGCTGCTGGCGTCACCCCTCTTCACAAGCCAGCTGTCCAGCCAACTGAGCTAAACCGGCCGGGCTAAACATTTCACCAGCTGCCAAGGTGGGATTCGAACCCATGCCCCCAGAGCATTAGCCTGAACTAACCTTGATCACCTGTCCAGTGACATTGCCACTACACCATTATCTCCCGATCATATCAGATCAGCCATGATCTCATCGAATGGCGGAGCAAACTCGATGGGCCGAATGGCCTACTTCTGCACCTATGTCTTATGGTCTTATGATGTAATAGGTTGAGTAGCAATCTGCAAAATCCATCCAGACATGCCAATGGCTAGCGGTAAGAGCGGGAGGGACTCCTGGTCAGACATGCTTGATGTGAAGTGGCGCCCCTCAAGCTATTAACCTCTGGCGACAGACCAGCGACCTGTTCCGGGAAAAAATCTTGTTATGGAAACAGACGAATGTCTGCCTTGTACACTATGAGGTTGCGGGAAGTGAAACGGCAACAAATAAATCGGGAGTGAAATGGCTCATCTCAGTACTGGTGACTGATTGTCATAAAAACCCACCTTGTTCATCAATGTTGCAGAACAAAGGGGATCTGACACCTTTACCTGATCTGGCTAAATATGAGTCCAAATGTAATTGGCCCTTTGTTGTGGTCTGATATGACTGAACAACCCATTAGAGTCCTGAAGAAGGTGCCTCACCACCACCGTGAATAATTAGAATATTTTAGGCTTACATTAACGCTGCAATGAAGTTACTGTGGAAAACCCCGAGTCGCCACACTCTGCCGCCTGTTCGGGTACACAGAGGAGTATGCAGATTATCCAATTCACATAACAGGCGCGTCTTTCGGGACTTTGTGGGAGGAAACCGGAGCACCCGGAGGAAACTCACGCAGACGCGGGGAACGCGCAGACTCCGCAGAGGCAGTGACCCAAGCCGGGAATCGAACTCGGGTCCCTGCCGCTGTGAAGTACAGTGCTAACCACTGTGCCACCCTAAAAGGGAAATACAAATAGCCACTAAATGCCGGCCCTGCCAATGATGCCCATTTTGTGAATGAACGTCAACAAACATCTTTCTGTGTGTTTCCTTTACATGCAAAAACAGACACACCAAAAGGTCTGTTGTGCCAGTCAGCTGCACTTCAATCTCTTCTCTTTGAAGTGACAGCCCTGTGAATTGGACCTGCCTTTGCAGTTCACTGTGCAGCCTGCAGATAGCGCCGGGGTCTGGATTCTCCAGTCCCCCAGCCGCGTGTTTCGCGGTGGCGCCTCGTTTGCTGCTGGCGGGATTCCCTACACCCGTCGCTTGTCAATGGGATTTCCCATTGAAGCCCCACCCCACGTCGCCGGGAAACCCCAGGCGGGGGTGCGCTGCCGACGGGGACAGGGATTCCGAATGGCAGGAGAATTCCCGCCTGGATGTCTTTTTTAACAGGGATGTGGGCATCGTGGGCAAGGCCAGCATTTGTTGCCCATCCCTAATTGCCCTTGAACTGAGTGGCTCGCTCGGCCATTTCAGAGGACAGTTAATAGTCAACCGCATTGCTGCAGGGCTGGAGACTCATGAAGGCCAGACCGGGTAAGGGTGCAGAGGGATCAGGGTGCCGCAGTGCATGAATCGCAAAAACCTAGTATTCAGGTACAGGTAACTAGGAAAGCTAATCGAATGTTATCATTTATTGCCAGAGGAATTGAATACAAAAGTAGAGAGGTTATGCTTCGTTTTTACAGAGCATTGCTGAAGCCACGGGCATATTTCAGCGGCCTCGTCGCGTCTGACTTGGTGCTGGGACGACGCCATTGAATCACGCGAGAGGCCTCTTGCGAGAATTGCATTGCTCGAACCGTCTTGTGAGATTCAACGGCTCATTTAAATATCCGTTCGCCGGATTCACCCGAGACCCGGGCGCAACCGACCCTGCTTGGGAGACCTTTGAGAGAGAGAATCCTAGAGAGAATCCTCGAGAGAATCCTAGAATTTACGGTGCAGAAGGAGGCCATTCGGACGGGGCACCTTTTAGTGCTGGTCTACACAAACATGAACCAGTCATAAAGGCACCTAATTGGGGGGGGGGCGGGGGGTGTCATCCAGGCCATTGGAAACCCGTAGGTGGTCAGGGACTAGGGCAGGGTGGCACCCCCTGGCTCTCCCTCTGGCACCTGGGCACCTTGGCACTGTCAACATGGCACCATGGTAGTGCCACCCGGGCACCCTGGAAGTGCCAACGGATATATTCTTGGTAAGCAAGGGGGCGATAGGTTATCAGGGGTTGGTAGGATGCATATTTGAGGGTACATCAAGCAAGATCTTATTAAATGGTGGGCAGGATCAAGGGGCTGAATGGCCTCCTCCTTCTTTGCGTATTTGCATGTTTAAAATGCGATGGACATATAACAGACGCTCACATCTATCCCCCTCTCCTCTATGTCTTTAGTTCTCTGTTATGTTAATAACCAGTGTGCCAATCAGTTGCAATTCCATCCGGTATTCTGAATATGAAAGAGCAAAACACCAGAGGTCGACGAACATGAGAAAACCTTGATGTTCAACTGTAACCTTGTCTTGTCAGATCTTTGATGTTCTACATGGATGGTGTGTGTCGTTGTTGGAACAGTAGGTGCAGGTTAGGTCACCTCATTACGGCACCTTAGAGCCCTGGGTGGGAGCAGCATAAACTCACTGTGATACCAGCTAAGGTGGTAAATGTATGACAAAGGATTGACAAGGAACACAAACTATATGTTCAATAACACCGGGGAGATTAAAGAGGGGGCGGCGGATCTAACAGAATTGTTGAGGATAAAGGGCTTGACGTGCAGCATGAAGGGTGAATGAGCTCAAGTGTTTCGATGGGGCGGGGGTAACGAGGGCACCGAATGCGTCAGCGTGCGTCATTTGTGAAAGTCGAACCGTGGCAGAGAGGACTGAACACCTGTATGGAGAAACAAATCGTGAAAGGGAAAAGGAAGATTGTAGTTTTACAGCATCTTTCCTGACCTCAGGGCTTCCCAGGACAGCCAATGACGCACTTTCCAGCTGCAGTTCCCGTTGTGACGTCGGAAGGAACGTAAGTAAAGAATTCAGCAGAAATGCCTTCAGCCAGAAAGAACGTGGAACTTGCTACTGCATGGAGCAGTTTAGGCAAATAGCACATGTGGTGTTCTTGGTGTTGGTTATTTCAGGATGGTTGGCGTAGTGTTCACTGTGGTGAATGTATTGCTGTAACAATTCACCATGTGCATATCTGTATTACGCTGTTGCCCATGTGGGCTCCACCTATGGACTATTGTAAGGTATTACCAATGATGTAGCATGTTGGGGCCTGTGTGGGCTCCACCCCTAGCTCCACCCCCCTTGAGGGGAGGTATAAAGAGCAGTCGCCCTGTGGGCGGCTCCCACTAACAGATCAATCGCAGGCAGGCACTGTTCTAGTTGATTAAAGCCACAGTTTACTTATACTCCTGGTTTCGTGTGAATTGATGGTCGCATCATTCTCAAATACCAGAAAATAGCTTGTACTTGAACAAAGCTATAAATTTATTAACACTACTAACCTGGAATCGACACATACTCCTAAAGAATATACAGTTGATTATTAACATATAAACTACACTCATCTACATCTAATCTTTATACTGATATAACTATGATCTGCTCTTACTCCTACTCTCTGTGCTTCTGACTGTCTCTAGCTAACGGTAGTTATCACTGCTGCCAGGGACCCGGGTTCGATTCCGGCCTTGGGTGACTGTCTGTGCACGTCCTCCCCGTGTCTGCGTGGATTTCCTCCGGGTGCTCCAGTTTCCTCCCACAGTCCAAAGATGCGCAGGTCAGGTGGATTGGCCAGGTTAAAATTGCCCCTTAGTGTCCATGGAAGTGCAGGTTAGGTGGGGTTACGTTGTTATGGGGATATGAAGAGAGAGTTCAACTCGGAAGGGTGCTCTTTTAGAGGGTCGGTGGAGATACAATGGGCTGAATAGCCTCCTTCTGCACTGTAGAGATTCTATTCTGTTCTATTCCATATTTATATTGGTAAATATTAGAAATAAGGTATAGGTTTAAGTGGGTTTAATTTAATGTTTCTGTGCCTGGAAGGGTAAACCTATCATTAGGTCCATGCTGGACAAAGGGGTTTTTATGTGTGGGGGTCGGTTTCAATTCCAACTATGTTTCTATTGTGCTTAGAGAGGGCTATGGCATGAAGAATAAATAAGCCAGCAGAGGTATGTGGGCATTGCCTAGCAACTGGAGGCCCTTGTAAGGTAAAAAAGCTTTTGATTTAGTTTTAGGTGGACATTTTGCAGTTGGAGACAGGACATCAGAGAGTGAACATGTTTCAACTCTGCCAAAAGAAAGATGGGACATGATGGGAGCGGCAAAGAGTCAGGCTTCCTAGAGTACCAGTTACTGTTCAGATAACCAGAAAATTGGGACAGAAAGATTTCTTAAGACAACTGACGTTGAGATCAGAGACCAAGGTATTGTTCAGAAGAATTCAAGGACGAGTAAACACAGAGTGTTCTGAATTGACAAGACAATTGCAGTAACTATATTTAAATGACTTCCGAGATAGATGAAACATTTGATGCCATTTTAATAAGAGTCTGGGAATCGAGAGTTAAAGTAACTGTAAACAGTTTGTGCAGCAGTCAAGACAAATAAATCCTGAACAGGTTGGTGTAAAATCCTGGACTGGATTCTCTGTTAAAAGTGGAGCAGGATCTTTGTTTATCAGCATCATTTGTAAAACCTGGACTGGATTTCGGAATGGAAACCGCCAAGGAAAAGCATTATTACGAGAGGAGATTTTCAAGCGTGTTTTTGGGAGGGGAGTGGCGTTTGGAAACTCTCATGTGACAGATTCTGAGGAGAAATCCACAAACACTATTTAGAGTTCAGAGTAGGGTTAGTGTATTTGACCACAGCCAACCTGTGTGTTTAAAAGGGACTTTGTCTTAATGGAACCATTGTAGTTTAAGATGTTCTTCATATTCTGTGTTAATCCCAAAACCTGCTTGTAATTGTTAAACTAAAGGTGGGGGAGGGGTGGTAGAAGGAGTATTGTATAATAATACAACTTTTCATGCTTAGTAAATGTTTTTTTTTGTTAAAACTAACTAGCAGTCCCATGACTCAGTTCTTCCATGTTTTGTAAAAAAAAAGTAAAAGTTACGGTGGTTTGAGCCAAGCTTCCGTTCCGGGATCTTCTTTTCCAGTTATAACATCAATTGGGACTGTAACAGAGTAAAGATGGAGAATTAAAATGACAGGCCCACGGGAACCCTGGGCCACGTTTGTGAACTGTGCTGAGGTGTTCCACAAAGCAGTCACCCAACCTGCTGTTGCGGAGGAGGGCACATCCTGAGCAGCGAATATGAAAGACTAGATTGCAAGAAGTGCACATAAATCGCTGATTTGCCTGGATGGAAGGTTTGGGGCCTTGGGTGGTGGGGAGCGAGGAGGTCAAAGGACTCTCTTGTGTTGGGGGGGCTATCGAGAAGGGTAGACACCGTGAACTGGAGAGTAGAACTAGGGGGATGAGGATGAGGATGAGGTTAGTCATTCTAGTCCATGATGAGGAAAAATCTTTATCCCTCAGAGGGTTATGAGCCTTTGGAATTCTCCATGAGAGAGATGTATGGATGTTCAATTGTTGGTCACATTAAAGGTTGCGAGTAGAGATTTTTGCATGCTAAGGTAATGAAGAGATAAGGGGATGAGGTGGGAAAGTGGATTTGAGGTCAAAGGTTAGACATGTTCTTGTTCGGTGGCAAAACAGGCTTGTTGGCCTAGTCCTTTCCCCAATGCACTTACGTAGCAGCTCAGCATCTCCCCTGAGAGGAAGCACCTCCAACAATCAGATTCTCAGCCAGGGTACCATCAGTGAAGCCAACCCTGGCCAAAGAAAGGATTCATTAACCACTGACAGAAAAAAACGCTTAGGGAGTCCCATGGTGATGAAAAGGAGTGCCAGATAGTGGTGTCCTTACCAACGGGCATTGACGTACACATGAAGCATTGGTTCTAGATCAGAGTCACCCAACAGACAGATCGAAAAACGAATTGCCTCTTCTAAATGGCCACTGCCGAGGTGAAAATTAGACGACCTAGCAAAGTTGGGAAACCATTTTACTTTCCCGAGCTCTTGCACGAAAGGTTTGCAGAGTGATGAAATATATCATCACTCAGCACGGTAGCATTGTGGATAGCACAATTGCTTCACAGCTCAATGGTCCCAGGTTTGATTTCGGCTTGGGTCACTGTCTGTGCGGAGTCTGTACATCCTCCCCGTGTGTGCGTGGGTTTCCTCCGGGTGCTCCGGTTTCCTCCCACAGTCCAAAGATGTGCAGGTTAGGTGGATTGGCTATGATAAATTGCCCTTAGTGTCCAAAATTACCCTTAGTGTTGGATGGGGTTACTGGGTTATGGGGTTATGGGGATAGGGTGGAGGTGTTGACCTTGGGTAGGGTGCTCTTTCCAAGAGCCGGTGCAGACTCGATGGGCCGAATGGCCTCCTTCTGCACTGTAAATTCTATGATAATCTTGTTGACAGGCGGCTTGGCGAAGTGGCTAAAACGATACTTGCAAGCTCATGTTAAAAGTGTTCAGCCGTGGCTCAGTTGCCAGCACACGTAACTCTTGTTGAGAGGGGAGCGGGTTCAAGCCCCACGCCAGCACATAACCCCGGCTGATCGTCCTGACTCTGCGAGGCAGTGCCGAGGACCTGACGCACCGACAGAGGAGCCTTTGTTCACCATCCAAGTCTTCCTTGTTGTCTATCGCCAGATGAAACTTTTCTGAGACTTTCAACAAATTGGGGAAAATGGAAAATGAATATATTACTTTGCCCTCGCTGTTAATTAGTCAAGATAATGACAGACAGCATAAGCTTCATAAAATTATATTAGAGCTTAATTGATTTTGTGGTTCTGGTTATAATGTTTTACATCTGTCCAAGAGCACCTTGCATTAATTATGATTAGATGAGTGTGTCTGGTGTTGCAAGTTTAAAATTGAAAACAGGCTGAGTTTCGATGGAAGTAAAACCGTTTCTGCATCTTAATTTTAAGTAATTTGGGGAGGAAAGGGATCCACTCGTCAGTATCTGCAATGAGGATTTTATGCTCGTTCACGGGACAGAGGTGACAAGCAAGGCCCACATTTGTGTGGCGCCTGAATACGACCCCAGGGCGCCCAGCAGCAGATGAGATGTTTCTGATGCGTAGTCACTGTCGCAATGCAGGCAAGATGAGCATATACTTCTCAGGGAGAGTGGACAAATGAGGGAGAAAGCGATTGCTGATTGGGTTAGATGTAGTAGGGTGGGAGGAGCTCCATGTAGACCATAAAGCCGGACATGTTCCAGCTGGTCTGATTGGCCTGTTACTCTGCTGTCGACTCTGTGTCGTGAGCCCGGCGTACCGGCCGTGCGGACAATGTCAGCGCCGCCACCACTCGGCAGAGATCCTTGCTGCTGGCTGGGGGGGGGGCTTCTGCGAGGGCTGGGGTGAGTGGTGGTGGGTGGCCAGGAGGTCAGCTGTGGTGCCGGGGTGGGCGGGTACGTGCTCCAGCGTGGCCGGCGCGACCGGTGCGGTTGTGGGGGTTGTAGGCGTGCGTGGCTGCAGCTTGTCAGCCCTGCCCATGTGTGGCCCAGGACCCGGCGATTCTCCGGCTGTTCTCCGCACGTTCCCAAGGTGTTCCACGCATGTCCGGATCTAGACCCTCATCGGAATCGGTGAGGGTTTTGTGCCGATTTTCTCTTCATGGAACACCAAGGATTCTCAGTCGGCATCGGCACTAAGCCTCAGAAACGGAGAATCCAGCCCCACGGTTTGTCTTTATTTAATCTTTCACCATATTGAATCGCCTCACCTGGTATTATCACAGTGATGACATGCTGCCCCTGAACAGGGCACTGATGTCCCGTAATGAGGGGACCTAACCGGAGCACACTGGATGGGAGTTTCCGTGGCCCCTACCCCGCCGCGTGTTTCCCGGTGGAAGAGGCGGCCTGCAATTGGCTGCCGCCAAGATCATCTGGTCCGCTGCTGCCAATGGGGTTTCCTGTTGTATGCCCATCCCCCCCCCCCCCTCCCCCCCCCCCCCCCAACCACCAATGGAAACCCATGGCGGGGACTTGCTGTTGGCGGGACCAGATCTCATTGGCGGGAATTTCCTGGAACATTCCAGCCCCTGTTCCCCTGTCAATGTAGAACATCAAAGATCCGGCGAGGCAGTTTACAACTGAACATCAAGCTTTGCTCATGTTCAGCGACCTCTTGCTGTAACATAGGAAACCAAGAAGCCAATTTGCACACAGCAAGGTCTCAGTATCTGTTTTAACACTGTTGACTGAGGGATAAATATTGGCCAGGATAGTAGGAAGAAGTTACCTGCTCACTCTGATGTGTTCTGTTATCTTGTCTAGCAATGATTCAACAAAACTGCCAGTGTCGAAATCAGAAGGTTAGCACAGTTGCTTCACAGCTCCAGGGTCCCAGGTTCGATTCCCGGCTTGGGTCACTGTCTGCACGTTCTCCCCGTGTCTGCGTGGGTTTCCTCCGGGGGCTCGGGTTTCCTCCCGCAGTCAAAAGATGTGCAGGTTAGGTGGATTGGCCATTCTAAATTGTCTTTAGAGTCCAAAAAGGTTGGGTTGGGTGGGGATACTGGGTTACAGGGATAGAGTGGGGCTGTGGGCTTAGGTAGGGTGCCCTTTCCAAGGGCCAGTGCAGGCTCGATGGGCCGAATGGTTTCCTTCTGCACTGTAAATTCTATGACACTAACCAATCGCTGCTGATGTGTTGGGTGTTCTGGATCACATACATGTCACCAACACTTGAAATAGTGCAACACTATTTTATTGAATCATTAACTGTTTAAACATACTTAGACTGTGGGTTAATACGATACTAGCTTTAACTGAAGACCTCTGCCTTGTCCTAACCAGTCGATGCACTCAGCATATGGTGAATGTCTGTGTTGCAGGCTGTGAGCTCTGTCCTCCTAGCTAGCTGCAACTCGAATGAGTGGGAACTCATGCTCCCTGTCTTTATAGTGCGTGTGCTCTAACTGGTGATTGGCTGCGGTTGTTGTGTGTGTTGATTGATCCCGCTGTGTGTCCATCAGAGTGTGTGTCTGCACCATGATATACTGGTGTATATTATGACAGCTGCGTGAAAACGTTTTTCCTCCTGTCCCCATCGCTTCTTTTGCCAATTATCTGAAATCTGTGCAACGTTTCGGGTCTGGGACCAAAGAGTCATCCAGACTCGAAACCTAAGCTCCCTTCTCTCTTCACAGATGCTGTCAGACCTGCTGAAAATGTCCAGTATTTTCTGGTTTTCGTTTCCGATTCCCGCATCCACAGGGGGTTTGCTGTCACCTCAAATCTGCCCCCCTCTCGATCTCGATCCTCCACCAGTTTCCACTGACCTCTCTGGGCCCCTCATGGCCCTGAACACCTCTGTCAAATCTCCTTTCAACCTCCTTGTGGTAAACCACTGTTGCACCTCTATTAGGTGATGTATGGTAGGACTTGTACTACAGGTACGTTGGTAGTCCCTGTCTGCTGGCTCCGCCCAGTAGGCGGAGTATAAATATGTGTGTCCTCCATGCTGCAGCCATTTCGCCAGCTGCTGTGGGAGGCCACACATCTTAGAGCAATAAAGCCTCAGTTGTACCCAACTCAAGTCTTTGTGCAATTGATCGTGCATCACTCCTCTTCTCCAAGGATGAACGCTCCCAAGTTCTCCAATCGATCTACGTCGCTGCCGGCCCCCACCCCTCACTGTTGTTGACGCTGACAAAAACATCGAGAACCAGAGGAGGAAACAATAGATATCAAGGGAAAGAACTGCTTTTTCTGAATTTATTACGCGTTTGTTAACCTCCGCTAAAGCGGGAGCCAGCAAGCACGGCAATCCCATGAATTAATGCAGGCAGCAAGGCGAGAACTGTCAGTTACTGAGAGAATGAAGAAGGAGGCTGAAAATAACTTTGAGTCTGCCAAGAACAAGTACATTAAAATGTGATGATGGAGTGGAGAATATAATTCTACTTTTGAATGCCGATATTCTTTCCCTCTATATACCGTGCATTCCAGAATGTCAAAAGCAATTTGCAGCATTCGACCATTCAGAGAATATCATTATCAAGGCTAAACATGCCCCTATCTAATATCCATAAGCACAGGGCATTTGGAAATAATAATAATAATCTTTATTGTCACAAGTAGACTTACATTAACACTGCAGTGAATTTACTGTGAAAATCCCCTCGTCGCCACGTTCCGGCACCTGTTCGGATACACAGGGAGAATTCAGAATGTCCAATTCACCTAACAAGCTCATCTTTTGGGACTTGTAGGAGGAAACCGGAGCGCCCGGAGGAAACCTACGCAGACACGGGGAGAACGTTCAGACTCCGCACAGACAGTGGCCTAAGCCGGGCATCGAACCTGCGACCCTGGCGCTGTGAAGCAACAGTGCTACCCACTGTGCTACTATGCCGCCTAAGAATGGGACAGGAATATGTCCCATTCTGCACTTGGCCAGTAACCCTGAAGGGGCAGCACGGTAGCATTGTGGATAGCACAATTGTTTCACAGCTCCAGGGTCCCAGGTTCGATTCCGGCTTGGGTCACTGTCTGTGCGGAGTCTGCACATCCTCACCGTGTGTGCGTGGGATTCCTCCGGGTGCTCCGGTTTCCTCCCACAAGTCCCGAAAGACGTGCTGGTTAGGTGGGTTGCCCTTAGTGTCCAAAATTGACCTTAGTGTTGGGTGGGGTTACTGGGTTATGGGGATAGGGTGGAGGTGTTGACCTTGGGTAGGGTGCTCTTTCCAAGAGCTGGTGCAGACTCCATGGGCCGAATGGCCTCCTTCTGCACTGTAAATTCTACGATAGTCGTAGCACCTTTTAACGGGTTTACAATCCTGTTCATTTTTTATTTTTTAATAAATTAAGAATTTGTTGCCCATCCCTAGTTGCCCTTACGTTGAGTGGCTCAGATCAGGTAAGGATTGCAGATTTCCTTTCCCAAAGGGACATTAGTGAACCAGATAGTCATACAGTCCAGAAAAGGCCCTTCCAGTCATCGAGTGTGCACCGACAATAACTACCCCCCAAACCCGCGCGAATCCCGCTTACCAGCATTTGTCTCGTACCCTTGAATGTGATGGTGTTTCAGGGGCTCATCCAAGTACTATTTGATCTGATTCAATCGATTTGATTGATTTATTGTCACATGCACTGAAGTAGAGTGAAAAGTATTTTTCTGCGGCCAAGGGGACGTACACTGTACGTACAAAGTAGACAAAAAGAATAATCAACAAAGTACATCGACAAATAAGTGATTGGTTACAGTGCGGAACAAGGGCCAAACAAAGCAAATACATGAGCAAGAGCAGCATAGGGCAACGTGACTAGTGTTCTTACAGGGAACAGATCAGTCCGCGGGGGAGTCGTTGAGGAGTCTGGTAGCTGTAGGGAAGAAGCTGTCCCTATGTCAGGATGTGCGGGTCTTCAGACCCTAGCAGTTCAAGTGAAGACAAGCATCCAGCAGAGGGCAGTAGAGCGGAGCTGCTCATTGGCTGTTGCGGGGGAAATTTGCATACGTCCGTGTGCTCACCCTAACTTGAAGGTGTACCTGAGCAAGAGACCCTAGCTGTTCAAGTGAAGACAAGCATCCAGCAGAGGGTAGTAGAGTGGAGATGCTGATTGGCTGTTGCGGGGGAAATTTGCATACATCCGTGTGCTCACCCTAACCTGAAGGTGGTTTGTGGAGGAGCTGTTGTCAAGTGACACTTAAACCTGAAACACTTCTTCAGTGTTTCCCTCCCTACCCCCTCCTCGAACCAAAAAAACAACAACCGCTGTTAAGATCAAGAGGAAGGTTCGAGGGCAGGTAGAAGTCGAAAGAAGTTGAACCGGGACGTCACAGCCTGCAGGGAGGGGACTGGCAAGTAGTTTTTCTTTTATTTTCACTCATGTGTTATCGTGTGGGGCGCAGAGGTTGCTGAGTGATTGCTTGCTGAGAAGGGGAGTGAATAACAGGTAAGCTCTTTCTTTCTTTTTCTTTTTTTATCTCGAGGGGATGGCAGGGAAGGTAGTGCAATGTTCCTCCTGCAGCATGTTTGAGGTGAGGGACGGCGTCAGTGTCCCTGCTGATTTCATCTGTGGGAAGTGCACCCATCTCCAGCTCCTCAGAAACCGCGTTAGGGAACTGGAGCTGGAGTTGGATGAACTTTGGATCATTCGGGAGGCAAAGGTGCTCATAGATAGAAGCTTCAGGGATGTAGTTACCCCGAAGACTAAAGATAGATGAGTGATGGTGAGAGGGGCTGGGAGGAAGCAGTCAGTACAGGGATCCCCTGTGGTTGTTCCCCTTAGTAACAAGTATACCGCTTTGGATACTGTTGGGGGGGGGGGGGACTTACCAGGGGTAAGCCATGGGGTGCAGGTCTCTGGCACAGAGTCTGTCCCTGTTGCTCAGAAGGGAAGGGGGGAGAGGAGTAGAGCATTAGTCATTGGAGACACGATAGTTAGGGGGATAGATAGGAGATTCTGTGGGAACGAGAGAGACTCGCGGTTGGTGTGTTGCCTCCCAGGTGCCAGGGTGCGTGATGTCTTGGATCGTGTTTTCGGGATCCTTAAGGGGGAGGGGGAGCAGCCCCAAGTCGTGGTCCACATAGGTACCAACAACATAGGTAGAAAAAGGGATAGGGATATAAGGCAGGAATTCAGGGAGCTCATGTGGAAACTTAGATCTAGGACAAACAGAGTTATTGTCTCTGATTTGTTACCCATGCCACATGATAGCGGATGAGGAATAGGGAGAGAGAGAAGTTGAACACGTGGCTACAGGGATGGTGCAGGAGTGAGGGTTTCAGATTTCTGGATAATTGGGGCTCATTCTGGGGTCGGTGGGACCTCTACAAACGGGATGGTCTACACCTGGACCAGAGGGGTACCAATATCCTGGGGGGGAAATTTGCTAATGCTCTTCGGGAGGGTTTAAACTAGTTCAGCAGGGGTTTGGGAACCGGAATTGTAGCTCCAGTATACAGGAGGTTGAGAGTAGTGAGGTCATAAGGTTTCAAAGTTGCAGGAGTGTACCGGCAGGCAGGAAGGTGGTTTAAAGTGTGTCATCTTCAATGCCAGGTGCATCCGGAATAAGGTGAGTGAACTTGCGGCATGGGTTGGTACCTGGGACTTCGATGTTGTGGCCATTTCGGAGACATGGATAGAGCAGGGACAGGAATGGTTGTTGCAGGTGCCGGGGTTTAGATATTTCAGTAAGCTCAGGGAAGGTGGTAAAAGAGGGGGAGGGGTGGCATTGTTAGTCAAGGACAGTATTACGGTGGCAGAAAGGACGTCTGATGAGGACTCGTCTACTGAGGTAGTATGGGCTGAGGTTAGAAACAGGAAAGGAGAGGTCACCCTGTTAGGGGTTTTCTATAGGCCTGCGAAAAGTTCCAGAGATGTAGAGGAAAGGATTGCAAAGATGATTCTGGATAGGAGCGAAAGCAACAGGGTAGTTGTTATGGGGGACTTTAACTTTCCAAATATTGACTGGAAACGCCTATAGTTCGAGTACTGGAAACGCTACAGTTCGAGCCGCAAGGAAAGAGTTATATCTGGGGGAAAGGCAATTATGATCCGATGAGGCAAGACATAGGATGCATCGGATGGAGAGGAAAACTGCAGGGGATGGGCACAATGGAAATGTGGAGCTTGTTCAAGGAACAGCTACTGCATGTCCTTGATAAGTGTGTACCTATCAGGCAGGGAGGAAGTGGTCGAGCAAGGGAACCGTGGTTTACTAAAGCAGTCAAAACACTTGTCAAGAGGAAGAAGGAGGCTTATAATCGAATTTACAGTGCAGAAGGAGGCCATTCGGCCCATCGAGTCTGCACCGGCTCTTGGAAAGAGCACCCTACCCAAGGTCTACACCTCCACCCTATCCCCATACCCCAGTAACCCCACCCAACACTATGGGCAATTTTGGACACTAAGGGCAATTTATCATGGCCAATCCACCTAACCTGCACATCTTTGGACTGTGGGAGGAAACCGGAGCACCCGGAGGAAACCCACGCACACACGGGGAGGATGTGCAGACTCCGCACAGACAGTGACCCAGCAGGGATCGAACCTGGGACCCTGGAGCTGTGAAGCAATTGTGCTATCCACAATGCTACCGTGCTGCCCTACCGTGCTTATGTAAAGATGAGACATGAAGGTTCAGTTAGGGCGCTCGAGAGTTACAAGTTAGCTAGGAAGGACCTAAAGAGAGAGCTAAGAAGAGCCAGGAGGGGACATGAGAAGTCTTTGGCAGGTAGGATCAAGGATAACCCTAAAGCTTTCTATAGGTATGTCAGGAATAAACAAATGACTAGGGTAAGAGTAGGGCCAGTCAAGGACAGTAGTGGGAAGTTGTGCTTGGAGTCCGAGGAGATAGGAGAGGTGCTAAATAAATATTTTTCGTCAGTGTTCACACAGGAAAAAGACAATGTTGTCGTGGAGAATACTGAGATTCAGGCTACTAGACTAGAAGGGCTTGAGGTTCATAAGGAGGAGGTGTTAGCAATTTTGGAAAGTGTGAAAATAGATAAGTGCCCTGGGCCGGATGGGATTCATCCTAGGATTCTCTGGGAAGCTAGGGAGGAGATTGCTGAGCCTTTGGCTTTGATCTTTAAGTCATCTTTGTCTACAGGAATAGTGCCAGAAGACTGGAGGATAGCAAATGTTGTCCCCTTGTTCAAGAAGGGGAGTAGAGACAACCCCGGTAACTATAGACCAGTGAGCCTTACTTCTGTTGTGGGCAAAATCTTAGAAAGGTTTCTGAGAGATAGGATGTATAATAATCTAGAAAGGAATATTTTGATTAGAGATAGTCAACACGGTTTTGTGAAGGGTAGGTCGTGCCTCACAAACCTTATTGAGTTCTTTGAGAAGGTGACCAAACAGGTGGATGAGGGTAAAGCAGTTGATGTGGTGTATATGGATTTCAGTAAAGCGTTTGATAAGGTTCCCCACGGTAGGCTACTGCAGAAAATACGGAGGCATGGGTTTCAGGATGATTTAGCAGTTTGGATCAGAAATTGGCTAGCTGGAAGAAGATAAAGGGTGGTGGTTGATGGGAAATGTTCAGACTGGAGTCCAGTTACTAGTGGTGTACCACAAGGATCTGTTTTGGGGCCACTGCTGTTTGTCATTTTTATAAATGACCTGGAGGAGGGCGTAGAAGGAAGGGTGAGTAAATTTGCAGATGACACTAAAGTCGGTGGAGTTGTGGACAGTGCGGAAGGATGTTACAAGTTACAGAGGGACATAGATAAGCTGCAGCGCTGCACTGAGAGGTGGCAAATGGAGTTTAATGCAGAAAAGTGCGAGGTGATTTATTTTGGAAGGAATAACAGGAAGACAGAGTACTGGGCTAATGGTAAGATTCTTGGCAGTGTGGATGAGCAGAGAGATCTCGGTGGCCATGTACATAGATCCCTGAAAGTTGCCACCCAGGTTGAGAGGGTTGTTAAGAAGGCGTACGGTGTGTTAGCTTTTATTGGTAGAGGGATTGAGTTTCGGAGCCATGAGGTCATGTTGCAGCTGTACAAAACTCTGGTGCGGCCGCATTTGAAGTATTGCGTGCAATTCTGGTCGCCGCATTATAGGAAGGATGTGGAAGCATTGGAAAGGGTGCAGAGGAGATTTACCAGAATGTTGCCTGGTATGGAGGGAAGATCTTATGAGGAAAGGCTGAGGGACTTGAGGCTGTTTTCGTTAGAGAGAAGAAGGTTAAGAGGTGACTTAATTGAGGCATACAAGGTGATCAGAGGATTGGATAGGGTGGACAGTGAGAGCCTTTTTCCTCTGATGGTGATGTCTAGCACGAGGGGACATAGCTTTAAATTGAGGGGAGATATATATATCGGACAGATGTCAGAGGTAGGTTCTTTACTCAGAGAGTAGTAAGGGCGTGGAATGCCCTGCCTGCAACAGTAGTGACTCGCCAACACTAAGGGCATTCAAATGGTCATTGGATAGACATATGGACAATAAGGGAATAGTGTAGATGGGCTTTAGAGTGGTTTCACAGGTCGGCTCAACATCGAGGGCCGAAGGGCCTGTACTGCGCTGTAATGTTCGATGTTCTGTATCTTCTGCCTGATAGAAGGGTCTGGAGGAGGGCAAAGCCTGGGTGTGAGGGGCCTCTGACAATGCTGCCAGAGGTTGTGAGGTCTCCAGCCTCCAATACCTTCCCAAGCAATGCATTCCAGATTCTCACCACCCTCTGAGTGAAAAGGTTCTTTCTCAAATCCCCTCGGAATCTCCTACCCCTCACTCTAAATCTATGCCCCCATGTGATTGACCCCTCAACCAAGGGGAACAGTTACTTCCTATTTACCCTGTCCCAACCCCTCATAATCTGATACACCTCAATCATATCCCCCCTCAATCTTCTCTGCTCTATAGAAAGCAATCCAAACCCATCCAATCTCTCCTTGAACGTGTTTTTAAAAAAAACAATCGTCAATTGACTGGTTTTTAATCAAATTCAAATTGCCATGGTGGGATTTGAACTCATGTCCCCAGAGTGGTAGCCTGGGCCTCTGGATTACTGGTTCATTGACATTGATGGTACACCACCATCTCTCTCTCCTCTTGAAGAGGGCTCCCCCCCCCCCCCCCAATGCTGGGTGGGAGTCGATCAGCAGGGGGGTGTTTTCGCTACGGCCAACTTCAGCGCTCAGGGATCGCCAAGCCGAGGAAGAACGTTTAACCGGAGCTGTTCCCATGGTGGTAAACCCAGTCTTCATTTCTGCTCTGACAGGAGTCGCACAGCTATTAGGCCTTAGCAGCTGTTTGACGGAGCTGCCCAATTAGAAGCCCCACACCCCCACCCTTTGCCCTTAGCTCTGCAAATCAAAAATACCACAACTATATAGGAAGCACAATGGCCTGAAGCTGTGAAGCAAGTTGCATATTTATTGGAGCCAAATCAACGGATTGTTGAATAGAGATTCTTTTTCACTGAAATCCATTTATTTTGCTTTCAGTTTCCAATAATGCTCTCTGCTCTGTGTTTTTCTTCATAGCTGTACTTTATTCGCATTCTTAGCCTGCCGCACACCGAAAAATGGCCAGCATCTAGCTGTGCCCACCCCCATCCCCTTCCGTGCAGGACGGGCTCCGGCAGATTTTAAAGGTGCAATTTTTTTTCCAGGTTATCTAGCCACAGGTTTGGCAACGGGATCCCTGAAGGATGACTTGATGTCTAACTGCACCTAAAAAACACTGTAACCCGCACTAACATTCCCAAGGTTAATGCTGCTATATGTGTTGATTTACAAAGGGGAGGCCCCCCTCAATGCCAGGTCAATGGGAAGAATCCATCAAAATTGATTTGGTTTTATGTTTGAAATGAGTTGATTGTCCTGTAGCTGCTGAGGAACCTTTATGACAGCCCCCAATTAATCCATTTTTAAAATCAATTTTAACAGATTTGTGACAGCACATTAGGATCATGTCGTCGGCACATAAAAAGATTCAGAAATGAGAGCGTGCCTCAGGGAGGTCATTATAGTAACTGAGGAACAGTAATGATTCCAACCCAGCTCATCTCTAGACTATTTGTTTATCACCTCCGGGAGGATTCCCACAATCCAAGTGAGCACCGCCTTTTACCTGATAGTTAACCTGCTCTCCATTGATCCACCCAAAATGAATGGGACAAGACAAAGCTTTGTTTAATCACATTGTACAAAACAGCAGGCCCCAGATTACATTCCTTGCACTGAACTAGCGCATCTAATAATAATATTTATTAGTGTCACAAGTAGGCTTACATTAACGCTGCAATGAAGTTACTGTGAAAAGCCCCTAGTCGCCACACACCGGAGCCTGTTCGGGTACACAGAGGGAGAATTCAGAATGTCCAATCCGCCTAACCTGCACATCTTTGGACTGTGGGAGGAAACCGGAGCACCCGGAGGAAACCCACGCAGACACGGGGAGAACGTGCAGACTCCGCACGGACAGTGACCCAAGCCGGAAATTGAACCCGGGACCCTGGCGCAGTGAAGCAACAGTGCTAACCACTGTGCTACCGTGCCGCCCATCGAGGATGGGAGGAGTGTTTAGGAGGTCTCCAAGAGGCACCATTGGCTGAGGGAGCAGAATAAACTAGTCTACTTCCCCGCTTTTATTGCCCAAAGAAGCATTAAACCGCAACCCTACCCCCCCCACCCCCCCACCAACACTTGCAGGCAGTTCTGATGAGCACAGCACAAGCAAATCATTAATGCAGAAGCAAAATCCTGCCGACGCTGGAAATCAGAGATGAAAACAGAAAACGCAGGAACTACTGAACGTTGAGCTCAAACATCAACACTGTTCCCCTCGCCATGGATGCCGCCTGACTTGCTGAGGATTCCCAAAATCTACTGGGATTGGAAGTGAATCATTGCCAAGCTTAAATACATATTTGTGAGATGCCAAAAAACAAGAGGGCGTGAAAGAATAAAGTCCTGCAAAAGGAAACTGCAACTTAAAACGATACAACATCCTGCCGGCCACGGGTTGGCAGAGCGGGAGCTCAGTTAGTTACTGAAATGGAGGGAGTTTTCCTGCTGGATAATGTAGTGTGACCGTGTCAGACTATTTATCCAGTTTCACAGGACCAGTGGCAGGGATTATCAGGAAATTGTATGTACACCACGGTCTGGGAATTTCTGCAATCCATGGTTGGTGACCCAAGGAAGGTGGCGCAGTGGTTAGCACTGCTGCCTCACAGCGCCAGGGACCCGGGTTCAATTCCGGCCTTGTATGTCTGTATGGAGTTTGCACCTTCTCCCCGTGTGTGCGCGGGTTTCCTCCGGGTGCTCCAATTTCCTCCCACAGCCAAAGATGTGCAGGTTCGGTGGATTGGCCATGCTAAATTGCCCCCTTAGTGCTCAAAGGTTGGGTGCGGTAACGGGGATAGGGAATGGGCCTGGGCGGGGTGGACAAATAGTCCTTTTTATTCATCTGATGTTGCTGTACACAAATTGGTTGCTACATTTTAGGGGGAAGATAGCGGTGATGTCACTGGGCTGGTAACCCAGAAATCCCAGGCATGGAGAGAGACAGGGGTTCAAATCCCACCAAGGCAGCTGGTAGAATTTGAATTGAATTGAATACATCTGGAATTGAAAGCGTGTCTCAGTGGGCGCCATGCCAACGATAATCGACTGTTGTAAAAACCTATCTGGTTCCCTATAGTCCTTCAGGGAAGGAAATCTGCCCTCCTCACCTGGTCTGGCCTACACGTGACTCCAGACCCACAAGAATGTGGCTGACTCTTAACTGCCCTCTAAAATGGCCTTGCGAGCCTCTCAGATCAAGGGCAATGAGGGATGGGCAACAAATGCTGGGCTCAGCCAGCGACATCCCGTGAAAGAATAATTTATCCCACATAACAACAATAGCTGCACTTCAAATAGTAATTCATGGGCTGTGTTGTAAGTGCTGCAACGTCATCCCTGCACATGCGCAAGGGGGGTGGGGTGTCTCTTACGCGTCGGCCATCGCGGAGGCTGTGGCCGAGGCGGAGGGAAAAGAGTGCCCCCATGGCACAGGCCCGCCCGCGGACCGGTGGGCCCCGATCGCGGGCCAGGCCACCGTGGGGGCACCCCCCCCGCCCCCCCGGGGCCAGATCGCCCCGCGCACCCCCCCCCCCCCCCCCAGGACCCCGGAGCCTGCTGCCTAGTCCTGCCGGTAAGAGAGGTGGGTTGAATCTGGCTGGCGGGACAGGCATGACAGCAGCGGGACTTCGGCCCATCGCGGGCTGGAGAATCGCCGGGTGGGGGAGGCCCGCCGACCGGCGTGGCGCAATTCCCGCCCCCGCCGAATATCCGGTGCCGGAGAATTCGGCAACCAGCGGGGGCGGGATTCACGGCAGCTCCCGCCGATTCTCCGACCCGGCGGGGGATGGAGAATCCCGCCCCAGGTCTTCTATTCTGACTTTATTAAACAAACATGGTTAAAGCTTTTGAACTGCCATTTCTTTAATGTGTTCTGGAAATCACTAAAACCCAGCATTTTAATTATCTTACTATTGCAACAACAGAACTAAACGTTACCTTCAAAATATTAACATGAATCACGAACAATGCAGACATTTGCATTAAGGAACATAGTTCCAAACAAGAAAAAACTTTAAGACTGAAAACAAGAAGCTGTTCGCCACCCAGAAAGTAATTAATGCTTGGAATAAATTTCCAGATAGATTGCTGCTGGAGGTACAAGCCCGAGATGCCTTGAAGAAACAATAAGTTACAACAATAGGTTGCTGAGGGGGAGGACACAGCTGGGGCATCTGGTTCAATTATCGAATATGAATTAAATGATCTTCCTCTTGAGTTTTTGAATAATTATTAAGTGATCGTTATTGTTCGAAAACAATAGACTTAAGGTAAGAGGTGGAAGGCTAAGAGGAGAGTTGAGGAGTAACTTTTTAACCCAGAGGCTGCTGTGAGTCTGGAACTCTCTGCCTTAAAGGGTGGCCGAATCAGGCTCTCTTATCACATCTAAGAAGTGCTATGGACCAGGGTTTAGAGAACCCCAAAGTGTATCATGGAGTTCACCTGACCCACAACTTTTAATCAATTGTGGTATGGGAAGCACACGGCCCACTCTACAGGTGTGGTACAGCAGAAATGGAAAAGTATTTTTTAAAACAAAACAATGTTTATTCTATGAACTCAAGTTAACCTTTTTAAAACATACAGTGAACATCTCGGCAACCATTAATTCAAATACAACCCCCAAAGAATACAACACTAAGTAATCCTTTCAGTTTTCCTGTTAACATCCATAAGACTTAAAATACCTTTTACCAGAAGCACATCAGGTTAAAGTCACTACTGTTATTAGTTTTAAATCACCAGGATCGATTTACAGTCTTTAGATTACAGAGAGAGACTCTAATACACCTTCTGGCTGTGACTGCAGCTATCCAGCTCTGAAAACGAAACTAAAACACACCCTGCAGCAAACAGCCTAAAACAAAAGTAAAAAGCTGACAGACAGCCCAGCTCCACCCTCTCTCTGACATCACTGCATTAATAAACACACATTTCTTAAAGGTACTCTCACTACAGATACTTACATACACACCCATTTATAAACACCCATTTCTTAAAGGTACTCTCACATGACAGAAGCATTTAGATGTTTGCTTGTGTTGCCATAACCCCCAGGGCTATGGGCCAAGCACTGGAAAACAGAATTAGTATCGCCGAATCTTTCTGGACCAGTGAGGACATGATCGGCCAAATGGCCTCCTTCTGCGCTGTAAACGTCCATGAATCGATCTTCCTGAATTTTGTTCCAGAAGAAGGAGAATTGGATGGAGTGGCAGAGTGTTCAGGGCAGATAATTCCAGAGTCTAGAACATAGATGGCTTTGGGAATGGCCTCGATCGATCTTCTTGAATTTTGTTCCAAAAAAAGGAGAAATAGATGGAGTGGCAGAATGTTCAGGGCAGATAATTCCAGAGTCTAGAATGTAGATGGGTTCGGGAATGGCCTCGATCGATCTTCTTGAATTTTGTTCCAAAAGAAGGAGAATTAGATGGAGTGGCGGAGTGTTCGCGGCAGATAATTCCAGAGTCTAGAACGTAGATGGGTTCGGGAATGGTCTAGATCGATATTCTTGAATTTAGAGAATTAGATGGAGTGGCAGAGTGTTCGGGGCAGATAATTCCAGAGTTTAGCACGGGCATGACCTCGATGGCTGGGCAATGCGAATGTGGGATGCGCAAGAGACGGGGTCTGATAAGACTTGAGAAGATGGGCGAGTGGAAGTTTAATTGAAGGGATGGAGCTTGAGGAGGTTTCTCCGGCCCCCGAAAAGCGGCGTACTCGAGAATTTCTAATCTGGTCCTGCCGTTCGGGACACTCGCGAGGCGGCTGCAGGCTCAGTCCGCGGCTGCCATGGTCGGGGGCAGGCCGATCGGAGAGCAGAGGGAGCCTCATATTAATTATCGTCCCTGAAACTGAGAATCCAGCCCCTGAAGGCGGTCACAAGTGGCAGGGCATTGTGAGAGCTTTTGAATGTGGGGAAAAGTAGCACCATCAAAAAACAACATCTGGGCCCTGAGATTATAGAAGGACCAATCATTTTGAATGGATCGTGCAATAAAACAACAAGCATTGTGAGAGACTTAACGCTCTTTGCCAACCGAAAGAACAGTTGTCACAGCATTGGAAGTTGGCCTTGGATGTGTGTGCATCTGATGAATTGTTTACCTCTTTTGCAGCAATGCTTTTAGAGAGACTTTCGTTGGTAAATATGACTTTAACAGGGATTGCTAATTTCTTCCCTCGCTCGTCATCACTAATTCATCTACAACTAATTAAACATTTTTAAAAAATGCGCGCATGTTCAATTATTCATGCTTTCAATGCTTAGCCCGCTGACAATGGTAAATCCATTTACGAGAATCACTTTGAGAGCGGAGCACATTAATATCTAATTTCATGCTAGTAACAGTGATTTGTAATGGGAACATTTTTGGGTTGAAATCACACCGGCTGACTTTCGTTGCAAACATATAAATGTGCTTAAATCAAAATCTCCGGTCTGCCATTTAAAGAAAAAGTCATAACCCATTTATTTTGGAAAATGAAGGCATTAAAATAACCTTTCTTAAACTGGTGTGTAGTGATTTTTTTTAAAAACCAAAAACATTGTGCTTGTTATTAATATTGCACAATATGATTTCAACCCATTTGCCTCAATTTTCCATCGCTAAAGTATATCAAGCATCTTCATTTATATTTAATATTATTCCTTCTGTTCTTCACACTTACTTCGAATCATAAAAGTCCAGAGTACACAACAATCCAGAATTGCCTCATTCACTCCCCCGCAGTCCTTTGTCTTCCTCCCTCCCTTTCTGCGCGAGTGGTGTCGGACGGTGGCTCAATTTCACCTCACAAGGTTCACGTCTCGCCGATATGACCCCCCGCTCTTCGGGGTCAGAGGCCTGTTATGGGCGAGGCCTTTTCAGAACCCCAAAATGTATCATGGAGTTCAACCAACCTCTCCCTTTAATGGATTTCATCATACAATTTACAGTGCAGAAGGAGGCCATTCGGCCCATCGAGTCTGCACCGGCTCTTGGAAAGAGCACCCTACCCAAGGTCAACACCTCCACCCTATCCCCATAACGCAGTAACCCCACCCAACACTAAGGGTAATTTTGGACACTGAGGGCAATTAAGCATGGCCAATCCACCTAACCTGCACATCTTTGGACAGTGGGAGGAAACCGGAGCACCCGGAGGAAACCCACGCACACACGGGGAGGATGTGCAGACTCCGCACAGACAGTGACCCAAGCCGGAATCGAACCTGGGACCCTGGAGCTGTGAAGCAATTGTGCTATCCACAATGCTACCGTGCTGCCCGATTTGTTGCTTTTCCTAGCACACGGCTTTTCCCCTAGGTGTGATATTACAATTATGGACACGTGGGTTTTTGAACACAAAACATTGTTTATTCCATGAACTCAACTTAACATCTTAAATAAACATTGGATCTCTAAACGCCCCTTACTTCAAAGATAACTGAGAAAATACAGACAATATTGTAACAGTAAATAACTCCTTAAAGTGGGTAGCACTGTGGCTTCACAGCGCCAGGGTCCCAGGTTCGATTCCCTGCTGGGTCACTGTCTGTGCGGAGTCTGCACGTTCTCCCTGTGTCTGCGTGGGTTTCCTCTGGGTGCTCCGGTTTCCTCCCACAGTCCAAAGATGTGCAGGTTAGGTGGATTGGCCATGATAAATTGCCCTTAGTGACCAAAAAGCTTAGGAGGGGTTATTGGGTTACGGGGATAGGGTGGAAGTGAGGGCTTAAGTGGGTCGGTGCAGACTCGATGGGCCGAATAGCCTCCTTCTGCACTGTATGTTCTATGTTCATAATTAAAATGTTCCTTCAAACTTCCAAGAGACTGAACACCTTTAAACAAAATCACATCAGGTTAAAGACTTTACTTTAAATCACCCAAATGATCCAGAGATAGTCTTTCATAGCAGAAATCCAGCTCACTGCAAAACACAGACACACACCCAGCTCTTTTCCAAACCAGAACTTCTCAAGCTGCTGTCTCAAACTGGCTTTCTCCTTTTTATCAGTTCCCAACAAAACAGCCAAGCACTTTTAAACTGCTCTCAGCGAAACCAGCCAGGCACTTTTAAAACTGAAACTTCAAAATGGCTGAACTGAGCTGAGCTCCACCCATTCTCTGACATCACTGTTTTCTTAAAGGTACATTGCTTACACATCCATTTCTTAAAGGCACTCTTGCATGACAGGCTGCGCATGGGCATGGCGGCGGCCTCCAGCGACTGCGCCGTGCTCCATGGCAGACTCAGCCCGCGGATCTGGACCGCCGAAATAGTGCCCCCGATCAGCCGCTCGCTCGCCCTGGACCGCCCGCACACGTAGCCCCCAGTCCCGAATGAAGCCCCCCCCCCCGGCCTCCGATCGGCCCGCCCCTGACTGTGTCAGCCGAGGACTGAGTCCACAGCCACCTCGCGAGTTTGCCGAACGGCAGGACCACATTAGAAATACGGTGTCGGGAATTCGACCCGTCAAGGGCGGAGAATAGTGGGGCGGGCCTCAGGCAATGACCTAAGATGGTGGATACTCGGCTTTTCGAGGGCGGGGCGGGGGGGGAGAGAATCGTGGAACCGGCGCCGGTCCCGATTTTGTGCGGGAAAAGGGATTCTCCGCCCCTTCGCTTATGCCATAATATCACGATGGACCAAGGCCTGCAGTATTGTGTGACGTTTTGGCACATCTGAGGAATGATGCGGAAGGAGTGCAGCGAAGGTTTACCAGGCTGATTCCTGGGAAGGCGGGACTGTCATATGCGGAGAGACTAAGTTGGTTATGATTATATTCACTGGAGTTTAGAAGAGTGAGAGGGGATCTCATAGAAACTTACAGAATTCTAACAGGATTAGACAGGGTAGATTCAGAAAGAATGTTCCCGATGGTGGGGGAGCCCAGAACTAGGAGGTCGTAGTTTGAGGATAAGGGTAAACCTTTTAGGACTGAGGTGAGGAGAAATTTCTTCACCAGAGAGTGGTGAATCTGTGGAATTCACTACCACACAAAATGTTGTGTAATTTCAAGAACTAATTAAATATAGCTCTTGGGGCTAACGGGATCAAGGAATATGGGGGGAAGGGGGATCAGGGTATTGAACTTGATGATCAGCCATGATCATAATGAATGGCAGAGCAGGCTCGAAGGGCCGAATAATCTCCTCCTGCTTCTATTTTGTACCTTTCTATGAAGCGGTAGACTCAAGAACCCAGCTGGACTGGAGGTTGAGCCTGTGCTATTGGTGTTATCCTGCACCAAACTCTAACTAATTGAGTGGACCAACCCCCACTCTTGCATTTAATTCAGATGTTTACCTGTATTTCCTTTCAAAGATGCAATTGCATCAATTGCTTCTTTTGGCAAATCAGTCTTCGACCTTGTTCCCTCCAATACAATGAGCATCTTCAACAGGTGGTCTTCTCAGTCCAGGGCAGTTTGACGCCAAAGGCTTGGCTGTATTTGCCTTCCCAGACCATTGCTGCCAGCCAGTGTTGAGATACTCCTACTTTAACCTGACTGTGACACATGGTCTGCATCCCACCAGGAGCCTGCATCCCTCTGATGACTCGCTGATCCATGCGATTGTCAGTAGTGATGAACAGGCTGGGACTCTTTGCTCTAGAAAAGCGGCGAGAGGTCTTTATGATTGAAATATAGGCAATAGGAACAAGAGTAGACCATTCATAGCCCCGGGCCTGGTCCCCTATTCAAGATGATCATGCCTGATCCTCAATGCCACACTCCCGCTCTTTCCCCATGCCCCTTGATGATTTTATTGTCTACAGATCTATTTATTTCCTTCTTAAATACACTCAATGACTTGGCCTCCACAGCCTGCTGTGGTGGAGGATTCCACAGGTTCACCATTCTCTCAGTGAAGAAGTTTCTCCTCATCTCTGTCCTAAATTGCTGACCCCTGATCCTGAGACTGTGACCCCCTTGTTCTGGACCCCCTTGCGCGCCCCCAGCCAGTGGAAACAACATCCCTGAATCCGGTCTGTCCTGCCCTGTCAGAACTTTATACATTTTAATGAGATCCCCTCTAATTCTTCTAAATCCCAGTGAATACAGACCCAACCGACAATTCCTCATACGGCAATCCTGCCACCCCAGGAGTCAGTCTGGCGAACCGGTGCTGTGCTCGCTCTACGGCAAGTATATCCTTTCTTAGATAAGGAGACCAAAACTGCACACAATTCACCAGGTGTGGTCTCACCAAGGTCCTGTACCGCTGCAATAAGACATCCTTGCTCCAATACTCAAATCTTTTGTTATGAAGGCCAAGGTACCATTTGTTTACTGCACCTGAATTTTGCTTTCAGTGACGGGTGTACAAGGACATCAACATTTCCCAATCTAACACCATTTAAATAGTACTCTGCCATTCTGCCTTTCCTTCCGAAGTGGATAGTTTCACATGTATCCACGTTCTACTGCATCTGCCCACTCACCCAACTTGTCTAAATCACCTTGAAGCCTTTTAGCATCCTTTTTATCATGAACATTCCCACCTAGTTTAATACCATCAGCAAACTTGGAAATATTACATTTTGTTCCCTCATCCAAATCATTGATGCGTATTGTGAACAGCTGGGGCCCAAACACTGATCCCTGAGGTACCCCAGCAAGCTCCACCTGCCACTCCAAAAAGACCCCTCCATTTATTCTTACTTCCTGTTTCCTGTCTGCTAACCAATTCTCAATCCGTGCCAACTCCCAATCCCACCTGTTTTAATTTTGCACATTGATCTCTGTAGGATTTTATCAAAAGCTTTCTGAAAATCCAAATGCACCACAGCCACAGGTTCTCCCTTATCTATTCTACTAGTTATGTTCTCAAAAATCTCCTGTAGATTTTTATAAATCCGTGCCGATTTTGGCCACTCCTGTTGATATTTCCTAAGTGTCCTGTTATCACATCCTTGTTTTCTCCCTCCCTCATTTTTAAAATATAGTGGGGTGACATGGGTGGGTTTCCTCCGGGTGCTCCGGTTTCCTCCCACAGTCCAAAGATGTGCAGGTTAGGTGGGTTGGCCATGCTACATTGCCCCTTAGGGTGGGGTTGCAGGAATAGGGCGGAGGGTTGGGCCTAGGTAGGGCGGTCTTCCAAAGGGCCGGCACAGACTTGATGGGCCGAATGGCCTCCTTCTGCACTGTAGGGATTCTATCCTATTCTATGATTCTAAATCACCACTCTCTAAACTGCAGGGACTGTTCCAGAATCGAGAGACTTTTGGAAGATGACAAACAACTTATCCTCTATTTCCAAGGCCACCTCCTTTAGCACCCTGGGATGTAGATCTATTGGCTTTCGGCCCGTTAATTTCTCCAACATTTTTTTTTTTAACCAATACTAATTTCCTTCAATTCCTCCTTTCCACTAGACCCCTGGTTCCCCAGCATTTCTGGAGAGTTATTTGTGTCTTCCCCCATGAAAATAGAACTAAAACAATTCTTTAATTGCTCTGCCATTTCCTTGTTCTCTATCATAAATTCTCCTGTTTTGGACCCTAAGGGACCTACATTTGTCTTCACTAATCTTTTTCTTTTTGCATACCTTTTGTAAGGGGCAATGAAAGGAGTCCACACCGAGTTGTAGAGGAAAACAAAACTCATTTTATTTAACACATTTATGTACTGTTCCAGTAGTTCCCCACTGGGTCTTCTCTGGTCAGTGGCTGACTCTATTTCTATAAAGTTACAGGATCTTTCTTAAGGGTCGCTCATCCCCTGATCGGGAAGCTCATATTCTGGCAGCTCCACTGGGTAGTGGATCACCCCTGTCCTGTAAGACCCGTGTGGGTTGTAACAATACCGACAAAAGTTTTTACAATCCACTTTTGTGTTCCTTGCAAGTTTACTCTCATACTCCAATTTTCCCCATCTTAATCAATCTCTTGATCCTCTTTTGCGGAATTCTAAACTTGCTCCCAATCCTCAGACTTGGAACAACTTTATATAACTCCTCTTTGGATCTAATACGATCCTTAATTTCTTTTGTTGGCAATGGTTGGGTTATTTTTCTTGTGTTTTTGTGCCCGAAAGGAATATATAACTGTTGCAACATACTTTCCTGAAATATTAGCCATTGTCTATCCACCATCATGAACTTTCCTAATCTATCATGGCCAAATCACCCCTCATATTTGGCAGTTTGGTGTTCAATTGTTCAACGATCAATAATGCGGGTCTGGTAACTGATTTATGCCAACTGTGCTTGATTAGGGAAGCCTGGGTGTGAACCCAGAGCTAAAGGAGACCGACACCTCCGAAAGACCCAGAAGCCTGACCTGGGATAAGTACAAGCGAAGACGTTTTGTCATTGCAGAGATATCTCAAATATTCCTGTAAATAAACCGGCGGCACTCTTGGGAACTGGCGTCAACTCTGCATTGCTATGGGGAAAATCAAATGTATAAAATGCACAACAAACCAATGATAAACAACAGACAACTGCTACCAATTCAGGAATTAAAGTGAAGCGGCTGGTTAATAGGAGCAGGCAGCAACTCTGCAGTCATGTAGCAGTGGATGTTGACCTCAGAATTTTCTAGACCGTGGATGGGATCTACCAGCCGCATTGTGGCCAAAAAGCAGCGCGGCGCAACGCGACCTGCAGATGCCGGGATATCCCACTTCCGGGATCTACCCGGCTCGCCATGCCTTGCGATGTGAATCCTGTCCTTTGTAGGTGGGATCACTTCCTGGCAAATCTGTATATTAGAGAGAGGCAGCTAGTCTCAGTCTAATGTGCATTCCCGGGATCTAAGCAAGACGCGGGAACTAAACCTCTCCCTTCGCCTTGGAGACCTCGGGCGTTCGCCGTTCAGCGCTGGTCTCCACAAACGGGGACCAGACGGAACGGCACTTGTGGGGGTCTCCCTTGGGACTGAAGGCCCCCAGGTGTATGCCGTCTGGGCAGGGTTGTACCCTGGCAATGCTGACACTAGCCTGGCACCCTGGCAGTGCCACCTAGGTGCCAGGCTGGCACTGCCAAGGTGTCAAGCTGGCATTTTCATGTGCAGCAGTGATCGGGCTGGGGGTGCCTGGTGCGGGTGCGGTTGCGTGCGGGAGGGGGTTGGGTCCTCCTTATAGTGAGTTGGGGCCTGGGGGAATTTGGGGGTCGCCCGTTGTAGCCACCCCACGCCACCGGGGATTCCATGGGCGGGGGTGCGCTGCCGGCGGCAATAGAGAATCCCGACGGTGGAGAATTCCGCTGAGTGCCTTCCATCACTGTCTCCCAAAGCACTTTACAACCACAAAGCCCTGTTTGAGGTGTGCTTACCGTTGCAATATAGGCAAAGCAAGATCGCGCAAATAGCTATGTGATGATGACCAGAGCCGGGATTCTCCGTTGCGAGTCTGCCCCGCTGCTGCTGCGGTCGAAGATGAAGATTTTGGCGCTTGGCTACATCTCCCCCTCATTGTAGCAGGACTGGGGAAATCACCCCAGATAATATGGGCGGGATTCTCCGTACCGTTCTGGTGTGGCGTACCCTCGCCGGCAGCGGGATTCGCCGTCCCGCCAGCCGGCCAATGGGATTTCCCATTGTGGGCAGCCCCACGCCGTCGGGAAATCCACCAGCTCAATGGATAATCCCGACAGCGGAGAATCCCGTCCTTTGCCTTTTTGTGTGATGTTGGTTGGGGGTTGGTTCGGGGCGGCACGGTAGCACAGTGGTTGGCCCAATTGCTTCACAGCTCCAGGGTCCCAGGTTCGATTCCCGGCCTGGGTCACTGTCTGTGCAGAGTCTGCACGTTCTCCCCGTGTCTGCGTGGGTTTCCTCCGGCTGCTCCAGTTTCCTCCCACAGTCCAAAGACATGCAGGTTAGGTGGATTGGCCGTGCTAAATTGCCCTTAGTGTCCAAAATTGCCGTTAGTGTTGGGTGGGGTTGCTGGGTTGGGGCGATAGGGTGGAGGTGTTGACCTTGGGGAGGATGCTCTTTCCAAGAGCCGGTGCAGACTTGATGGGCCGAATGGCCTCCTTCTGCTCTGTGAATTCTATGATTCTATGAAATATTGGCCAGGACACCGTTGAGAATATCCAGGTGTTTTCCTTTGAATGGGATCTTTTACTCGCGCACGGGAAGAGGGCAGAGAGAGGCCTCAGTTTAACACCTAATCAGAGAGACAGCACCTCCGACGGTGCAGCACACCCTCAGCACTGCAGCAGGACCATCAGCGAAGCGGGCTGCAGCTTGTGGAGACTTGGGGCTGGATTTTCCGGTCGCCGACGGCGAAATCGCGTTCGGCGATCGGCCGGAGAATCACATTTCCCAACAAAATCAGGGGCGTCACCGGTTTCGCTATGCTCCGCCCCCTCCAAAGCGGCATACTCGGAGAGTACGTCACGCAATGACCTCAGGCCATTGCCTAAGGCCCGCCCCCCGATGCTCCGCCCCCGACCTGCCGAGTTCCCGACGTCGACGGTCGCGAGTGGTCTCATTTGTCGGGGACGCAGTGTGGCGGCTGCGGACTCAGTCCAGCACCGCCACAGTCGGGGGGGGGGGGGGGTGGGGGATCCGCGGGCAGGTGGGGACTTAGCAGGGGCTGGGGGCACTGTGGTGGGCGAGCCAGCCAAAGGGGGGGGCATTATTTTGGGGGCCGCCGCCGTGCGCATGCATGGCCACGGACCCGGCAATTCTCCGAGCCGTATTGGCAGCTAGAGACGGGTGCTCCACGCTGCTGGCATGCTAGCCGCTAGCCAAATGGAGGATCGGTGGCCGTTTTACGTCATTTTCTCTGGCGTAACCGTTCCCACGCCAGCCTGGGAGCATAGCCTCAGAATCGGAGAATCCAGCCAATGGTTCCCGAAAATCGACATTGCAACAGTGACTGCATCTCAGAACTGGCAGTGAAGTACTTTGAGATGCCCTGATGCTTTGAAAGGTGCTGCACATAAATGCAAGTGTGCTCTTTGTAAAAGTTTATTAATAATGGAAGCACAATACAGTGGTCGGATCTGCCGCCATTTCCTCCCATCGAATCTCACTCAAGCTGACTTTATCCCGGGTTCTTTGAGAACTTTTACCACATTAAACACTCGCAAGTCTGTTTCAAACAGGTTTTTTTTGACATTTACAGCTCAGCAGGTGACAATATTTAAAATGTCATCCTTTGCTTGTGAACTGTGAAAATACTTTGAATGAATAAAATTGATCTTTTCAAAAGCAAAATACAACAAAGTCTGCGATGAAACTAAGATATGAATGAGGGTGTAGTTAACATTTGAGGTTTTAAAAAAAAAATATATAGTTATCTGAGCACTGAATGGGGTTATGCAAGTTTAATAACATCAATTCATTGTATTTTTGATATCGAAGCCACACTGTGCCACGTGGAGGCTTGGTTTTAAATTATGTATAAGATATATTTACACAACATTTCCTTTGAAGGTATCTCACCGTACCTTAGATGTTCGGGGATCTTTAATAAAATATCTGGCTTTCCATCATTGATGGTTTTAATTTAGTTGGCGGCATGCGGCACAGTGGTTAGCACTGGGACTGCATCGCTGAGGACCCGGGTTCGAATCCCGGCTCTGGGTTACTGTCCGTGTGGAGTTTGCACATTCTCCCCGTGTCTGTGTGGGTTTCACCCCCACAACCCAAAGATGTGCAGGATAGGTGGAGTGGCCACGCTAAATTGCCCCTTAATTGGAAAAAAAAATGAATTGGGTTCTCTAAATTTATAAAAAAAAGAAAAATTGATTCGTTTTAATTTTCAAGAGCCTTTGGATCGGGTTGGGTCCCAGTGTGGGAGCATTGTGTTCAGTTGCGGGGCACCACACTTCATGAGGGACATCAAACAGTCTGAGAGGAGCCAGGCTGTCCCGAAAAGGAACCAGAGATTTCCGAGCTGGGAAGCAATCAGGGGTCGATTTGAGAGAGGTGTTCAGAACGACGAAGGGTTTTCATGCCACGAGTAAGCTGGAAGTGTTTCACGCGGCAGAGAGGCCTGGTAACCAGGGGACACAGGCTCAAAGGTGATTGGTGAAAAGGAACAAAGGGGAGCTGAGGAGATTTAAAAATGCGATGAGTTGCTTTCGACCAACTCTGCCTGAAAGGTTGGTGGAATCAGATTCAATAATGACTTCCTGAAGGGAATAGAATAGCATTCTGAAGAGGAATAATTTTGCAGGACTGTGGGGGGGGAAAGAGCAAGGGAGTGGGACTAATTGGGCAGCCAGGGAGTCATAAGCACGGGATAGTCACTGTGAAATCCAAATAGGAATTCAGGAGAAATGTCTCAAACCAGAGAGTTGATAGAAAGCGGAACTTGCTACTGCAAGGACTAGTTAAGGTGAATAGCAGAGATGCACTTGAGGGGATTTTAGGCGGGCAAGCTAAAGTCGCCACAGTCCTGTGGTGATATGCATCACTGTAAATACACAAGGGGTTAATGTAAATACACCAGGACTAAGTAAACACTAGAGGGAGCACCAGAGACATCATGACATGCAGACATACAGCTAATCAACACATAGAATAGGACACAACCAATGGGCAGTCAAGACACCCAGAGATGACACTACCACCAGGGGGCAACCCATATATAAGGACAGGGCACACATGCTCTTTCTCTTTCCACAGGCGACACTTAGAGAGAAGGACAGGGGCAGATCAGAAGCATCACACCCACCGCATGGCTTAGAGCAGACTGGTTAGTTAGACTGAGTTACTATAGCAAGATTAGCAGGAGAGTCGAACTCAAGTAGGAGAATTGTTAACTGTTCAATAAGTGTGTTAAACCTATCTCCAAGTCTGAACCTTCCTTTGTCAGAGCATACATTGAGGAAGCTGCTTATGCTATATGAAGAAGCATAACACAACAAGTTCCAGGTGACTGTAGGCTGCTTTCCTCTTTGGGGGGGAGAGAGCTGACTGGTGCTGGTTTAACCTGAGGATCACTACACCTCAGGCGAGGGGGGAGGTTGAGAAGGGGGGAGTTGGGTACACAAGGGAGAGAAAGGAATACTAGATAATACTGATAAGTCTGGATGAAGCATAGATGAAGGTAAAAGGTAGGAGCAGAAGTAGGCCATTCGGCCCATCGAGTCTACTCCACCATTTAATGAGATCATGGCCGACCTGATATGATAATCATTCACTCCACTTTCCCGCTTTGTCCCCATAACCCTTGATTCCCTTACTCATTGCAAATCTGCCTATATACGCCTCAGTGTGGGAGGAGACTCATTTGGAACATAAACACCAAAACTAGCTGGACAGCCTCTGTTTCTATGTTGCACATTTTATGCAAAGAGGTATTTTCATTCCTGCTGACAGTGAGGGCTTCATTTGCATACGATAAAGAGTACTGGCTGAATTCTCTGGCTCTCCGGTTCCCCAGTCGGGTATTTCCCGGGGGGCCCGGGCGAATTCTCTACCCCCACCGCTTGTCGATGGGGGTTCCTATTGAAGTCCCCCCCCATGCCGTCCGGAAACCCACGGTGGGGGGGGGGGGGGGGTGGCTGGGGGGGGGGGGAGGGGGAGCGCTGCTATGGGAACAAGGAAACTCAATGGCCGGAGAATCCGGCCTACACTTAACCTTTAACTTATAAAAAGGCCCGAAGGTGAAGGCAAAGGACGCTCAGAGAACAAATACTTCAAATGTGAGGTATTGGGCGTGATTTAATTGGCAAAAAACAGAGTCCCGTTTTGGGCGCGTACAGGGGAGTCTTTCTCGGTGCCTGCAGCGGCAGATCGCGACCTCTCGATCGACCTTGCAAGGTGTTCCGAGCGTCGCAAATTTCATGATGGGCCTCTCCCGAGATTTAACGGCGTCTTCGCCTCACCGAGTCGGGCGTGACGAAGCCCTTCTATCTCGCCCATTCAGTCATAAATGATACACCAGAGAGCTCACCGCTCAACAACATCAAGGATTAAGTTGCTAAATTGCACATCCCATGTCTGCCTACTCTGTCCGCTCTCACGCAATCGTTCATTTCCCTCGCTTCTCATTTGAGCAGCAGAGCCGCGGTGCTCCTGGTAACTATAATGTCAGCCAATCAGCTGTTTGGAAGCAGCCTTGGTGATTGGTCGGAGCAGAGATCGCAGCACGCGGAGGGTCATTGTTGACATTTGGTGAATGGGTGGTCACAGGTGATAACTGGGCTGAGAAGGTTGTAAAAAGGATTTTCCGCCCTCATTTTTGGGCCTTTTCCTCTTGGCCTACCTCAGGAGTTTGCGTGGTTTCAGGGGTTTGGAGGGGAATGTGCCCGGACACGATGCTTCGGTTGTGATGATATTGAAGCCGGCTCGATCGAACGAATGGTCCTTTTGTGCCCAGCATGTTCAAAACATCGATTTCACGTTGCCGCAAATGGGCAAGGAGAGTGGAAAGATGCCCCATTAAAAACTAGCAGGTAAACACAAACTCTGCTCGCCCGCTGTGCATTCATCCACATTTAAATGATTAGAAAGAGCTAATTGCCGTGCCAGCCTTTTGCAATCAGTAGACAATCGCACTCTTGGTGGTGCTTGGTTGGGGGGGGGGGATGGTGGCTGGCGAGCTGAGACTCTGTCAAGCCCACGGTCATGTGGTGAGGCTGCAAAACTGTTTACGTTGCTGCTAACATGGAGCCCATTTTTCCTCTTCTGGGACTTCATAACAGTGTACGACGTGTTAAATAATCGTACCCACCTCCCGGTGAGCGAACCCTGCCTCCTTTTGTGTTCCAGTCACTCTTTTGTGTCAAATCTCTGGCACGATAGGTTTCGATTCTCCCATTAGTGGTGTACCTATTGAAATGTGTCGCCTTGTAATTACACCATCCCACAGGTGATGGCACTGTAGCACCCCAGTTTTGCATCGCCCAGCTCTTCCACTGTGTGGAAAGGGGTAGGGCTTTGACTGGTTATAATGGTGTAACATGCAAGTTGGTGCTGCTGTCAGTTTGTGACTGAGTTCGCCTCAGCACTGCTGTTGTGTGGTTTATTATACATCCATTGTAGACTCCCCACCAGCGACGGAAATAGAAATAATATTCATGTGGTGAAAAAGCACTTCACAGGAACAGATAGAGCTTAGAGGCAGATGATTATGGGATGTAAATATATTCCCCAATCACCCTACCTCAAAATGTCGAGAGAAACAGCCAGTGGATCACAACTCAGTGAGGATATTATGGAATATTATCATTGTTATAACTACAACTTGCATTGCTATAGCACCTTTCACATCGTAAAGCATCCCGAGGTATTTAAATGGAATGTCATCGAACAGAATTTGACTCCCATCCACTTAGAGATATTAGGGAAGGTGAGCGAAAGGTTGGTCGATAAGGTGGTGTTGGGAGAGTTGCAAAGGAGAGGGAGGTAGAGATAGAATAGAATGGAATAGAATCCCTCCAATGCAGAAGGAGGCCATTCAACCTATTGAGTCTGCACCAACAAATTGATATATAGATAGGTTAGATGAGTGGGCCAAAGTTTGGCAGATGGTGGGCACGATTCTCCGCTCCCGCGCCGGGTTGAAGAATCGGCTGGCACGCCATTTTTCCCCGCGACGCCGGTCCGACGCCCTCCCGCGATGCACCCAAGTGGCGGGAACGGCCCCGTCGAGTTCTGTTCGCCGCAGGCTGGAGAATCGCCCGGGACACCCAAAATGGCAATTCTCCGCTACACCCGCTATTCTCTGGCCCGGATGGGCTGCCAGCGGGAACAGCGCGGGAACGCTGGGGGGGGGGGGGGGTGGCCTGTGGGGGGGCGAGGGGGATTCTTTCACCGGGGTTGCACTCAAAAGGGGTCTGGCCCGCGATCGGTGCCCACTGATCGGTAGGCCGCCCTCTCTGAAGGAGGACCTCCTTTCCTCCATGCCTCGCAAGATCCATCCGACATCTTACGGGGCGGCATCGGGGAGGACAGCAACCATGCATGCGCAGGTTGGCGCCGGCTGGCGCCGGCCAACCCGCGCATGCGCGGGTGACGCCAGTTAGGCGGCGGATGACGTGGCGCTGCTTTTATGCGGCGCCAATGCCCGGCGCGCGCTGACGACGCAGCTTTAGCGACACGCCCCCCCCGAGTTTCTCGCGGCCCCTATCCTAGCCCATTTTCGGGCCCTGAATCGGTCGGGATTGGGGCCGTTTCGTGCCGTCGTGAACCTCGACGGCATTCACGGCGGCGTGGGCACTTAGTCGCGGGAGCGGAGAATCGCGCCTGGTGTTTAACGTGGATAAGTGTGAGGTTATCCATTTTAGTCGGAAAATGGGAAGGCTACCTCTTACCTAAATGGAGAGAAACTTCAGAGTGCTTCGGTGCAGAGGGATCTGGGTGACTTTGTGCATAAGTCGCAGAAAACGAGCTTGCAGGTACAACAGGTAATAAGGTAGGCAAATGGAATTTTGGCCTTTATAGCTAAAGGAATAGAATATGAAAGTAGGGAAGTGATGCTGCAACTGTAAAAGGCATTGGTGAGACCACACCTGGAGCATTGTGTATAGTTTCTGCCCCTTATTTGAGGAGGGATGTAGTGGCATTGGAGGCAGTTCAGAGGAGGTTCACTAGATTGATTCCAGAGATGAGGGGTTTGTGGTATGAAGAGAGATTGAACAGTTTAGGCCTATACTGTCTCGAGTTCAGAAGAATGAGAGGAGATCTAATTGAGGTATATAAGATGATAAAAGGTATTGACAAAGTAGACATAGAGTGGATGCTTCCTCTTGTGGGGCAGTGGTAAACCACTGTTACACCTGTATTAGGTGATGTAAGGTAGGACCTGTACTACAGGTTCGCCGGTAGCCCCTGCCTCCTGGCTCCGCCCAGTAGGAGGAGTATAAATATGCGTGTCCTCTATTCAGCAGCCATTTCGCCAGCTGCTGTGGGAGGCCACACATCTTACTGCAATAAAGCCACAGTTATATCCTACCTGAGTCTTTGTACAATTGATCGTGCATCAAAGGGGTAGCAAATTTAAAACAGGGATGAGGAAAAATTACTGAATAATAAATTATAACAATCTTTATTATTGTCACAAGTAGGCTTACATTAACACTGCAATGAAGTTACTGTGAAAATCCCCTAGTCGCCACATTTCGGCGCCTGTTCGGGTACACAGAGGGAGAATTCAGAACGTCCAATTCATCTAACAAGCACGTCTTTCGGGACTTGTGGGAGGAACCCGGAGCACCCGGGGGAAACCCTCGCAGACACGGGGAGTACGTGCAGACTCCGCACAGACAGTGACCCAAGCCGGGAATTGAACCTGGGAACCTGGCGCTGTGAAGCAATAGTGTTAACCACTGTGCAATCTGTGGAATCAATATTCCAGAGTGCAGTGGATGCTGGGACAGTGAGTAAATTTAAGGAGGAGAGAGACAGATTTTTAATTAGTAAAGGGTTGAAGGGTTATCGAGAATGGGCAGGAAGGTGGCATTGAGGCCAAGAGGACAGCCATGATCATATTGAGTGGCACAGCGGGCTCGGGAAGCTGAATCCTGCTCTGAGTTCTTACGTTCCAACCCTTGAAAGGGCACCCTACTGAGGCCGAACTCCCAACACCCCCCGCAACCCCATACACCATCTAACCCTTGCATACCAAGTGGCAATCCAGCAAGGTCAATCTACCTAACCTGAACATCTTTGGACTGCGGGAGGAAACGGGAGCACCCGGAGGAAACCCACGCAGACACAGGGAGAAGGTGCAAGCTCCACGCAGTCACCCAAAGAATCCAGGTCCCTTGCCCTGTGAAGAAGTAGTGCTAACCACTGTGCCACTTTGACACCCCAGATATAAAGAATTTAGGAAAGAAATTCAAGAGTTTAAGTTCTGGACAGCTGAATGCACTGCTACCAACAGTGGAATTATTAGGATTATCTAGGTGCAAGAGGCCAGAATTAAGAGATTGCCGAGATCTCAGAGGGTCACAAGGCCGGAGGAGGTTTCCAAGATCAGGAAGGACGAGGCTGTGGAAAGGTTTGACAACAAAGATAAGAATGTTGTAATCGAGACAACACCAGGCTGGGAACCAGGGGAGAGGGGCGAGCACTGGGTTGACGGGTGAATGAGACTTAGTGCGAGTTAGATTCAGGGCAGCCAAGTTTTGGATGATTTCAAGTTTACAGGTGGTATAATGTGGGGAACAGTCAAGGATTGAACTGGAATAGGATTGAAATATTTTGTTGGGATCGGATCGATGAACTTTACCCTGTATCGCACATGTAGGAGAAAGCTTAAATAAATCTAAAACTCAGCTAAGTTATGGAAAACAAAGACTGGGCATACAATATAGCCAATTAATAAATTAATAAAATCAATAAAGGTTTGCATTTATATAGTAACTTTTCTCTTCTTCTGGAAACATCCCCAGGACATCTTATCCATGTGTTACGTGAAGGTGTAGTCCCTGTCGTGTTTGTAAATGTAGCAGCTATTTAGCACATTTTTGATCACGTGAACAATAATGACAAGTTAACCAATTATTTATGATGTTGGGTTTAAGAAGAAAATACTCTGTGTTTTAATCGCATCTTCCACAACCTCAGGGCCTCCCAAAGCACGTTGTAGCCAATTAAATACTTTTGGAGTTCTGTCATGATGTAAAAAACACAGCGGCTAATTTGTGCTCAGAAAGATCCCACAAGTAGCCTGATACTGACCTCCTCCACCTTCAGGTACCAGATCCTTAGAGGGCATTGACGACCATAGATTCCATTGGACTAGTACATGCTTGTGCTTGGTAAAGTACTGCAGTGGTTTGACATTGCCTTCTGCACGAAACTGTCCTGCCCTTTGCCACCTCCCTCGCAGGCATATTGGAAAGGTTCATAGGCTGATAGTCAACCTGTTTGGCCACCTTATGCATACACATTCCCTGACCATCAAGTCCTTAAGTGGGACCTGAACCTGGATTGTCTGACCGAGGCGCAGGGACACCACATGACCAGGCAATCCATTTTGGTGAAGTTGAACGAGGGCCAAATGTTGGCCAAGACTCCAGGCAGAACTGCCTTGTCCGCCTTCGAAATTGTTCCGCGGATAGCTCCCAGAGAGGGCAGACGAGACCTTGGTTCCTCCACAAGGCAGCTGCTCCAGCAGTGCAGCACTATCCATGTACTGAACTGGAGGGGGACTTGTCCTCAACCTTCTGAATTTAAGGCAAGAGGGCCACCGTTCTCACCAATGGGAAGCCTATTGGCCTGAAATCTGACTGCCTCTTCCTCCATATCATTATTAATGTTCACTCCAGTGAAATAGGCAGACAGAGCTTTAGTTTAATGTTCATTGGCAGAATGCCACAACTCCCTACACTGCACTAAGTCAATGTCGCTTATATACTCAAGTCCTAGTGTGGGGTTTGAACACTGAACCTTGTGAATCAAAGACTGTGTCAAATCCTACGAACAAATTAACAACCTATTTTCCTTCAATTCCGACACTTGGTTGAGACCCGGAAGCCCAGGACAAACAGTGTTGATAATAATAATCTTTATTGGTGTCACAAGTAAGCTTACACTAACAATACAATGAAGTTACTGTAAAAATCCCCTCGGCGCCATACTCTGGTGCCTGTTCGGGTACACAGAGTGAGAATTCAGAATGTCCAAATCACCCAACAAGCACGGGCGAGATTCTCCGACGCCCCGCCGGGTCGGAGAATCGCCGGGGGCTAACGTGAATCCCGCCCCCACCGGTTGCCGAATTCTCCGGCACCAGATATTCGGCGGGGGCGGGAATCTCGCCGCGCCGGTTGGCGGGCCCCCCCCGCGATTCTCCGGCTGCGATGGGCCGAAGTCCCGCTGCTAGAATGCCTGTCCCGCCGGCGTATATTAAACCACCTACCTTACCGGCGGGACAAGGCGGTGCGGGCGGGCTCCGGGGTCCTGGGGGGGGGCGGGGGGGGGCGCGGGGCGATCTGGCCCCGGGGGGTGCCCCACGGTGGCCTGGCCCGTGATCGGTGCCCACCGATCCGCGGGCGGGCCTGTGCCGTGGGGGCACTCTTTTCACTCTTTTCCTTCCGCCTTCGCCACGGTCTCCACCATGGCGGAGGCGGAAGAGAGTCCCTCCACAGCGCATGCGTGGGAAGCTGTCAGCGTCTGCTGACGCTCACGCGCATGCGCCGCCCGGAGATGTCATTTCCGCGCCAGCTGGCGGGGCACCAAAGGCCTTTTCCGCCAGCTGGCGGGGCGGAAATTAGTCCGGCGCGTGCCTAGCCCCTTAAGGTTGGGGCTCGGCCCCCCAAGATGCGGGGGATTCCGCACCTTTGGGGCGGCGCGATGCCCGACTGATTTGCGCCGTTTTGGGCGCCGGTCGGCGGACTTCGCGCCGATACCGGAGAATTTCGCCCCACATCTTTCGGGACCTGTGGGAGGAAACCGGAGGAAACCTACGCAGACACGGGGAGAACGTGCAGGCTCCGCACAGACAGTGACCCAAGCCGGGAATCGAACCCGGGACCCTGGCGCTGTGAAGCAACAGTGCTTGCCGCCGTGCCGCCCATCGGAGCCATAAACACATCTGCAATGTTTTGCTTTTGTACCAGAAGCCATAACCTTGAGACAAATAATGGATTCAATTTCCTGCGACAGCAATTCATTTAATTTTCCATGGTATTCCATTAAAATTCGCACCATGAAATGTATTGCATGCATTTTATTTTCCAGGCCGAGAGCAATCAGGAAGATTTAATCACAGCGCACCCAAATTTTAATTTCTAAGTGCGCGCTTGTGATAAACACGCACTGCTTCGTACCCAGAGCAAGCACTGTGACATTTTAACTTCCACCTTCGAACGGGTGATAAGTTAGCACACCAGCAACAACAAAAAAAATGGATTTAGGGAACAGAAGTAAGATGCTCCCAGGAGACGGATTAAAATGATCCTTTCTGTGGCTCTGGTTTGTGCATAGATTGACTGTTTAATCATTCCCTGTGGGTCCCCTGAGATCTGGCATTAATGTTTGACATTATGCACTGCTGATTTCCAGTATGGCTGGCATTTCTTTTTACGCTTTGATAATTTGCCTTAAATCCGAAGCGGGGAAAACAATTACGAAGGACTCCCTCTTTATTTTCATTTTCTCAGCCTTTCTCTTGTGGTTTTTTCCAACGGCTCGGGAGGCAGGTTCATGTTATACCTTGCACAGTGAGACGCTCGCCCAAGTCACAGGTTACCCCAATCATGGGGTAAATAAAGAGAATATATATATACCTAATAGAAGATATCCAGGCCCAGCCTCTGGTGGAGGGTGCCATCAATCACCCAGCATCATTTTGTGCCATTTAAGTCTGCTCGCTTTTGTGGAATTATAGTATAACTGTCACTCCACATGTCGGAGGAAGAGGCTTTAGTGCAGATAAAAAGGTAGGCCAGATTGATCAAAATATTTTCAAAGTTTCCCCCTGTCTTTATGTCTGGAAGGACGGCATAAAAACAAGAAGGATCATACCCAGCACGAAAAAAAAAAGGAATTAATTCTCAGACTGTCTCCCTCTCCGCCTATCTGTCTTGTTCCTCTCCCGCCAGAGTCAGATGATGTGGAAACCTATATCAGTCTCCCTCCATGAGATTTAGCAATCGCCAACATTGGTCTATCAGTCGATCGCTCATCAATCTATCACTAGATTTATCAATATTCAACATTCCTTAGGCAGCACCTTCCAAGCCCACGACTGATACCAGCTGGAAGGGAAGGGGATCAGACAGCAGGAGGGAACACGAGTACATTGGGCGGGATTCTCTGACACCCCGCCGGGTCGGAGAATCGCCGGGGGTCGGCGTGAATCCCGCCGTCCTCCAAATTCTCCGGGCCCCCCCAAAAAATCAGCCCGGGGTGAGTCGCGCCGCCCACCTCGGAGAATGGCGAGGTCAGGTGCGACTCAATGGGCCCCGGGGCTACCCGAATTCTCCGGCCCGTGATGGGCCAAAGACCCGCCCGTCTTTTGCCAGACCCGCCGGTGTAAATTGGAGTAGGTCCCTTACCGGCGGGACCTGGCGGCGCGGGCGGGCTCCGGGGTTCTTGGGTGGGGATGCGGGGGGATCTGGCCCCGGGAGGTGCCCCCACGGCGGCCTGGCCCGCGATCGGGAACCCTGGGCGAAATTCTCCGGAAACGGCGCGATGTCCGCCGACTGGCGCCCAAAACGGCGCAAATCAGACGGGCATCGCACCGCCCCAAAGGTGCGGAATCCTCCGCATCTTTGGGGGCCGAGCCCCAACCTTAAGGGGCTAGGTCGGCGCTGGACGAATTTCCGCCCCGCCAGTTGGCGGAAAAGGCCTTTGTTGCCCCGCCAGCTGGCGCGGAAATGACATCTCCGGGCGGCGCATGCGCGGGAGCGTCAGCGGCCGCTGACAGTTTCCCGCGCATGCGCAATGGAGGGAGTCTCTTCTGCCTCCGCCATGGTGGAGACCGTGGCGGAGGCGGAAGGGAAAGAGTGCCCCCACAGCACAGGCCCGCCCGCGGATCGGTGGGCCCCGATCGCAGGCCAGGCCACCGTGGCCAGATCGGCCCGCGCCCCCCCCAGGACCCCGGAGCCCGCCCGCGCCACCTTGTCCCGCCGGTAAGGTAGGTGGTTTAATTTAAGCCGGCGGGACAGGCATTTTAGCGGCGGGGCTTCGGCCCATACGGGCCGGAGAATCGAGCGGGGGGGGCCCGCCAACCGGCGCGGCGAGATTCCCACCCCCGCCGAATATCCGGTGCCGGAGACTTCAGCAACCGGCGGGGGTGGGATTCACGCCAGCTCCCGGCGATTCTCCGACCCGGCGGGGGGTTGGATAATCTCGCCCCTATCCGCCGGCGGGCCTGTGCCGTGGGGACACTCTATCCTTCCGCACCGGAGGCTGAACCGGTCCGCCATTCCCTGTGCGGAAGCGAAGCCCTCTGCGCATGCGCGGGGATGACGGCAGCACACGCTGGCGCTCCCGCGCATGCGCCAACTCGCACCGGCCGGCGGAGGACTTTCGGCGCCGGTTGGCGTGGCGCCAAGCGCCTTTCCCGCCAACTGGCGGTGCGCAAACCACTCCAGGGTGGGCTTGGCCCCTGAAGGTGCGGAGGATTCTGCACCTTTGGGGCGGTCCGATGTCGGAGTGGTTCCCGCCACTCCATCCCGCTGGGACACCCCGCCCCGCCGGGTAGGGGAGAATCCCGCCCATTTTATTTTGTTTCCTATTCATTCACAGGACGCAGGCACATGTAGGCCAGCCCGCGTAAGGACGGCAGATCTCCTTCCCTAAAGGACATTAGTCACCTAGATGGATTTTTATGACAATCGGCAATGGTTTAATGATCATTGTTAGACTTAATTCCAGATTTTTATTGAATTCAAATGTCACCATCTGCAGTGGGGGGATTCGAACCTGGGACCCTAGAGCATTACTCTGGGTCTCTGGTTTACTCGTCCATTGACAATACCGCTATGCCACCCCCTCCCCCACATTATTGTGGATCTGAGATCATAGGTCGGCCAGACCAGGTAAGGACATTACTGAATCAGGTGGGTCTTTAGGGTCCCCAAAGCATTACCCTGTGTCTCTGGATTACTAGTCCAGTGACGATAGCATTACAACACCGCCTCCCCATGTTATTTTATTTTCAAAGATAATATGAAGGTTCAGGGCCTGGATTTGCCAACTATGGTTGGACCTTTTCCTGGGAGATTTCATCTCACGATTTCTTGCCTCCATCCACACTCCTACCATATTGGTCAATCAACATGTCCATCTTCTTCTCAGCCAATCGATTGAACCATCCTTGACCGCCAGTAAAAACCCTTTTTAATTTCCGTCTTTCAGATATTCTTAACCCTGATAAACCCACGTGTTCAACAGATTTCCTTTTCCAAAGTCTCCCTTTTGTTTTGTCCCTGTGTCTTTCCTCCGGAGTATTTCAACGCAGTGTCCTGGAAAATAGCCTTTCATCCCTGGACACTCCAGGGCAATTCCAGAGAGTTAGAAACCCCTTTGGGCCCAGGTGCAGTTGCAACACATTGACCTGTATGGTTCAATCTGTAAATTCTGGAATTTAGTAGCGCCAGTCTGGTTTTAGAGGCAGTCCGGGGAAGATTTATATGGTTGATCCCCGGTGTGGAGGGATTTTCTTTTGAGGGGAGGTTGAGTAGGTTGGGCCTGTACTCATGGGAGTTTGGAAGTAAGAAAGGTGACTTTGTTGAGACATATAGGGCGCTATTCTCTGCTCCCGCGCCGTTTCAGAGAATCGCCATTTTTACCTGCGACGCCGGTCCGACGCCCTCCCGCGATTCACCCCAGCGGCGAGAACGGCCCCGTCGAGGTCTGCGCGGCGCAGGCCAGAGAATCGCCCGGGACCCCCAAAATGGCGATTCTCGGCTCTCCCGATATTCACTGGCCCGGATGGGCCGAACGGCCTGCCCAGAATGACAGCTGGCCGCTGCTGGCGTGAACACCATGGGAACGCTGGGGGGGGGGGGGGGCGGCCTGTGGGGGGACGAGGGGGTTCCTGCACTGGGGGGGTGCTCAAAAGGAGTCTGGCCCGCGATCGGTGCCCACCGATCGGCGCGCCGGCCTCTCTGAAGGAGGACCTCCTTTCCTCCGCTGCCCCGCAAGATCGATCCGACATCATCTTGCGGGGCGGCCGCGGGGAGGACGTCAACCGCACATGTGCGGGTTGGCGCCGGTTATCTCGTGCATGCGCGGTTGATGTCATTTACGCGGCGCCGGCCCTGTCATTTACGCGCCGCCGCTTTTACGCGGTGCCAAGGCCTGGCGCGTAAATGACGTGGCACCGCCCCTAGCCCCCCGGGGGAGTGTGAATCGGGGTCTGGGAACGTCCTCCGATGCCGGAGTAAAACACTCCAGTTTTCACTCCGGCGTCGGCACCTAATCTCTAGATCGGAGAATCGCGCCCATAGGATTCTCAGGCTGCTTTGTTGTATTTTCACGTTTGTTCCCAGTTGGAACAAGATCCCTTTAAGAGTTTTGACCATGTGATGTATTGATAATGTCATCAGCAGTTTGGGTGGGCTAACAATCAGTCCAGCCTAGCAGCCTGTGAGAAAACACCTTTCCAATAAAGCTCTTGTTTGTTTGGACCTCCATGATCTGCAAGCCAAAACTTTAAAAATAATCCAACGAAACTGGAGATGAGGTTATTGATCGAACACCCAAAAAATAACTGCAGAATTCCAGTCGACCCATGCTTCAGCCATCCAAAAAAGGATAAAGAAGGTAAAAACATCTCTCCACCAAAGCTGGCAACAGAGGGGTGCCGAATAATAGGAGCAGCTATTGAAGAAAGCAAAATTTAAACAAAGATTTTGGTGAAAACAGCATCAAAAGAAGCTTGCCCCGTGCTCCGCCCAGAAAGTTCTGGAACAGTGCTCCCTCTACTGTGAGTAGCAAGTAAAGTAACAAATACTCTGCAACAATTAAGTGAAAGCTAGGGGGGTTTTGCAACAACCCTTGCAAAACTCGGAAAGAACAGGCTGAGCTCAGTGTTACCTTGTTTGAATGGAAAAAAAGAAGCGAGGTAGTGCTAATAACTTTGTGGCATATTTATGCTCACACAAACCTTCCCATAGTAAAATGGGGGAAGTTTTTGGTACCATTGGACAATACGATGAAATCACCGAGCGCTGGAACACATACACTGAACGATCCAGGCGAACAAAATTATGGCGGACATAGTAGACCCGGCCTTCCCGAGCACGATGTGGCGGGGGGAATGGGAAAACTTTCAACTGTCTGTTGCAATGAGAAAAACCAGGTTCGAAAACGTCTGGTGAGATTGGGGAGACATTGCAGGGCCATTTCTCACCTAAAACCTTGCTCATTGCCGAGAGGTTCACGTTTCACACACGGAACCAGCAAGAAGGTGAATCAGTCACACAATTCGTGGCTACTTTGAAGATATTAGCTGAATTCTGTGAATTTGGAGGTGTCTTGAATGACACCATTAGAGACAGACTAGGGTGTGGGCTTAGAACTGAGGCTATCCAGAAAAAGGCTGTTAACGGAAAGCAACTAAGAGCTAAAGGAGGCTTTAGAAGTTTAGATCTCTATGGGACATTGCAGCTACGGAAGCCCATCAATTAAGCTTGAGCACTAAAATCCATAAAATGCCGGCTGAGACCTGAAAACAGACGGAGGCTCGAAATTGCCATCGACGTGCAAAATCTGGTCAAACTGATTGTTGGAGTAAAGATGCAAAATGCAGGAACTGTGGTAAAAAGGGATACATCGAACGTGCATGTGGGCAGAAGAAACGACAAGTTTCAAACAAGAATTAGAAAAAGCAAGAACTAAATACATCAAGTGAAAAATCAAATCGAGGGAATAGTGATACGAAAAGAGCCTGAAAAGGGACCAGAGTCACTGCCAGATGATGAACTGTTGCTGAACATACTGGCCATTGCGGGCACGACAATCCGTTACTGAGTCATTCCTTTACCGGATGGACAGATGATGAAAATGGAGGTGGACACTGGCGCAACCGTTTCATCGGTACCGGAAATGATTCACCAAGAGAAACTGCGACATATCACCTTGAAACCCGCAAAGATAACACTTAAAACATATACCGGGGAAGTAGTGCCGTTGAGGGACTGTATCGATGTGACTGTGCAGCTAAACAGACAAACCGCAAACATGTCCCTACACGTTAAAGGAACTATCCAGTCCTCATGGAGATAGCCTGGCTGGAGAGAATCTAACTAAATCGGGCCGAGGTGAATCTCATGTCAGAGTCCGAAGCAGGGCTACCGAAGAGTTTTTAAAATAAATGTTTTATTAAAGCTTTTCGAACCAACGTTTCTACATCACAAAGATAGAAGTACAAATAATAATAAAAATAAAAATAAACAAGAATTATTAAACAGAACAAGGTGGGTGTTGTCTTCATATAAAACTTACACTATATCAACAGTTCCCTCCCCCACCTGAGTCTCTCCCCCCCCCCAGGATGCTGCTGCCGCCGACAATTACTGCTCCCCTAGAAAGTCAAGGAAAGGTTGCCACCGCCGGGAGAACCCCATCAAGGACCCTCTCAAGGCGAACTTTGTTCGTTCCAGGCCGAGGAACCCCGCCATATCGCTAACCCAGTTCTCCACACCCGGGGGTTTTGAGTCCCCCCACATTAACAAGATCCGTCTCCGGGCTACCAGGGAGGCAAAGGCCAGAACCTCGGCCTCTTTCTCTTCCTGCACTCCCGGATCCTCCGACACCCCAAATATCGCTACTGTTGGACTCGCCTTCACCCGAGTGTCCAAAATCCTAGACATCACCCTCGCAAACCCCCGCCAGAATTCTTTAAGCGCCGGGCATGCCCAAAACATATGGGCATGGTTCGCCGGACTTCCTGCACATCTCGGGCACCTGTCCTCCTCTCCAAACAACTTGCTCATTTTTGCCGCCGTTATATGCGCCCGATGCACCACCTTAAACTGAATTAAGCTAAGCCTGGCACATGATGAGGAGTTCACCCTGCCCAGGGCGTCGGCCCACAGGCCCTCATCCAGCTTCTCACCCAGCTCCTCCTCCCACTTGCCCTTCAACTCCTCCACTGAGGCTTCCTCCACCTCCTGCAGCTCCTGATATATATCCGATACCTTCCCCTCCCCTACCCAGATGCCAGACAGCATCCTGTCCTGGATCCTATGCGGGGGCAGCAGCGGAAATGTCCCCACCTGTTTTCTAAGAAAGTCCCAAACCTGGAGGTACCTGAACGCATTCCCCGGGGGCAGGCCGAACTTCTCCTCCAGCGCCTGTATGCTGGGGAAAGTCTCATCTATAAACAGATCCCCCACCCTCCTAATACCGTCCTATACCAGCCTTGAAACCCCCCATTCATCTTACCTGGAGCAAATCTATGGTTATTCCGTATCGGGGTCCATACAGAGGCCCCCTCCTCCTGCCTGTGTCTCCTCTACTGCCCCCAAATCCTTAGTGTCGCCGTCACCACCGGACTTGAGGTATATCGCGCCAGTGAGAACGGCAGCGGAGCCGTAACTAGTGCCCCTAGGCAGGTGCCTTTGCATGACGCCGCTTGATGACGCTTGTCTCACTGGGAGTCCTTGAACCCGTTAATGTAAGTGACTGGGCCACACCCATCGTACCTGTGATGAAGATCGATGGTTCGGTACGAATATGTGGTGATTTTAAAGTCACTATCAATCCCGTGCAGAGCAATACCCTCTGCCTTTAATTGATGATTTATTTGCTGGGCAGTCTGGAGGAGAGCATAAGATCAAAGTTGATCTTAGTCAATCGTGACGCACAAAGGACTATTCAGATATAAAAGACTTCCATTTGGCATCGCATTCGCACCTGTGTTGTTCCAATGTGCCATGGGTCAAATTCTCAGTGGACTAGAAGGAGCCCAGTGCTAATTAGACAGTGGGTGTGATTTAACTAAATGGGAACAAAATCCCATAGCGAGCGTGTTTAGCCGCATATTTCTCGGTGCTCGCTGTGCCGGGAAACACAACACTATCGAACGGCACGATTCGATAGGAGATCCCAGTGGGGAACATGCGGTCGGGGCGCTGCTTTTCAGACGCAGCGTGGCCGTTCGATTGCGCCCGCTATCTTAGTTCTGGAAGGAATGAAGAGGACAACCGTCAAAATTTGGATGCTATACTCCACAGATTAGAGGTTTACGGACTATGAGTACGGAACGATAAACGTGAATTCTTCAAACCTTCTATTGAACACATTTCTCAAGTAAAAAACTATAGAAATGATCCCTAAAAGTATAGTACCTGGGACATGTCATAGGTTGCCTCATGACTCCGTGACGCTGATAAAATTGCCACAAGGGCGGGTACTCAATAGGTATGGCGCCCATGGCGTGCCCACCTCCAAACCTTTGTCGTAAAATCTAGCCCAAGTAGCAGGGATTACTAATCCTTGAGAAAGAGAGACAGAGAGCGAGATAGAGGGAGAGAGAGAGAGAGCAAGAGAGCAGGGATACAGTACCATTGGCTCCTTAGTTTCTTTTCTCTGCTGTTTTGCTGCTTCCAGGAAGTCACATTTCTGCCGGTGTGGGTGAGCGTCTAATCATGATACCACCATGGTGCGTGGGCACGCTCGACAGAGCAGCCAGTCCCTTCTTGCCTGTTATTTCTTTGTGGTGGCCTGCTTGTTTTACAATCAGTAACGCCTGGTGAATGCATCAGATTCAATCCACGACCATTACATTTGAGGAGGGAGCAATGGTCCCGCTGTGATCCAGGCACTGAGTCTGAGCGATGGCAGCAGGAGACTCAACTTATTCTTCCAGATTCTGTGCCATTTCCTGGCTATGGAATCCCGCTTATTAACATTGTATTGCGAGTTAAGCAGTGCAGCAAAGCGACTAAAGGTGTGTGTCAGGATGACTGACATGGAAATGGACCAACCTAATGTAACCCAGAGAGCAACAGCTTAATTTTAAGAAAGCAAGAGTTGCATTTATATAGCACCTTTGACGACAACCACACATCTCATCATAGAATCATAGAATTTACAGTGCAGAAGGTGGCCATTCGGCCCATCAAGTCTGCACCGGCTCTTGGAAAGAGCATCCTACCTAAGCCCACACCTCCACCCTAGCCCCAGAACCCAGTAACCCCACCCAACACTGAGGGCAATTTTGGACATTAAGGGCAATTTATCATGGCCAATCCACCTGCACATCTTTGGACGGTGGGAGGAAACGGGAGCACCCTTGGAAGCCCACGCAGACTCGGGGAGAACGTGCAAACTCCAAGCAGGCAGTGAAGGCCCGAGGCCGGAATTGAACCCGGGGCCCTGGCGCTGTGAGGCAGCAGTGCTAACCAACGTGCCACCATGCCACCCGAGTCTCAAGGTGCTTCACAGCCAATGAAGTACACTTTGAAATGTCATCACTGTTGCAATGTAGGAAATACATCAGTCAAGTTGTGCACAGTAAGCTCCCACAAGCAGCAATCTGACGACCACCCAGATAACCTGCTCTATTTGCGATGTTGACTGAGGGATGAATGTTGGACAAGACACCAGGGATATCTCTTCTCTGAAATCGCAGTCCTGAATCCTTTACATCGCATCCAGCAGTCACCCTCAACAATGCAGCGCTCCCTCAGTTCACACTGGAGGGGTAGCGATGATTTTCTGTGCTTAACCCTTCGAGTGCGATTTGAATCCAAAACACTATGCTACCAACTGATTCACAGGCCACGCTATCAATATAGCTGTTCAAACTTTAAAATCCAATGATCTCCTCCATTTTGCGAGCACAATTGTTTGCCCATGAAAATACTCGAGCAATGACTGTTTTAATCCGCCATGGAAGCTCTGCTTGTTTTCCAAGCAAAATGTTATTTTCCCAACAGGAATTGATTGTTTGAGCATCTCAGAGAGGTTTATGACAGATTACTTTCTGATTATATATCTAAAACACATAAGACACAGTGGGTGATGATGGGATGTTCTGGAGTCACACTGTGCGGTTTATTAAACAAACAAATTCTCCTCACCCGATTCATTTTTTTAAAAAATAGGTGGCATCCTCCTTTGAATATTGTTGAAAAGAGAGACATGCTGCTGAAGCTTTTTGCCTTGCACTCATCAGGACAAATGCAAGAACCGCCAAATTTCAAGCGGTCGTAGCAATTCATACGACAGGAGAGAAGGGTGCCGATTAGTTGGCAAGTTGGATCTGATTGACCGAGGCGTTACCATGGAGACTGGGGAGGAACTCAGGAACAACCTTCCAGTGCCCTAATTGCTTCGCTAATAACTAATTCAGGATGACAGGGTAACTGGAGTGTCTTGGGAGGGCACTCATGTTTGTTCTTTTGTCCTCCCACATCACACTTTGCGCATCTGAGGAATCATCATTTATCTCTCCTTTGTCTGCACCCTTGCTCCAGAAGACAACCCACTTCGCCTTCTGCATCTTTCAGACAAGCTTGCCAACTCAGAAGTCAACTTTCTCTCAGTAGGTCGCAGCCTCATCTCTGAGTCAGAAGGTCAGGTGTTCACAGCTCACTCCCAATGCATAATTCTGATTAACACTTTCAGGAACCCCATTTAATTGGTACCCAATCCACCACCTTCAACATTCACTCCCCCACCACCGATGTTCAGTAGCAGCCTCGTGTACTGTGGTAAACCACTGTTAGTGTATTATATGTATTGTGGTAAACTGTTACTGTACTACATGTATTGTGGTAAACCACTGTCTGATGGCTCCGCCTCCCCTCGGGCTTGGTATAAAGGTGGCTGACCTCCGGCCCTGTCCCAGTTCGGGATCAGGAGGCTTTCTGTTTAACTTATTAAAGCCGCAGTTTCGTTCACTACTCGTCTTGTGTTAATTGATGGCACATCATGTACCATCTACAAGATGCACTTCAGGAACTCACCACCAAGATTCCTCAAACAGCTCCTTCCAAACCCACGACCACTACCATCTAGAAGGACAAGGGCAGCGGACACATGGGAACCCCGTCAACTGAAGGTTCCCCTCCAACCCACACACCACCCTGACTTGGAAATATATCGCCGTTCCTTCACTGCCGCTGGGTCAAAATACTGGAACACCCTCCCTAACAGCACAGTGGGTGTACCTACACTACACGGACTGCAGCGGATCAAGAACACAGCTCACCGCCACTTTCTCAAGGGCAATTAGGAAGGGGAAATAAATGCTGGCCTGGCCAGCGACACCCACATCCCAAAAATGAATAAAACTAAAATGGCTGGAGGTTCTGGCTTTTGGATATAACGTTACGCAGAGCCATCTCGCAGCTGGGCGGAATTGATCCCACTGCGGCACGTCAAAGAGATGAAGGTGCCCAGAACAGCATCTATCCCTCAGCTGGCATCATTAAAACAGATGAGCTCGTCAATTATCTCATTGTTACAGGTGGGATCTCGCTCGCCGCAAAATGTTGCCCCATGTGACAATATCCAAATCTAACTCAATGGCTTTGAAGAATTTTGGGATGATCTGATGATGTGGAAAGGTACTCTGCGATCGGAAGACCCGTCCCCTCACTTCAGATAGCTCAGCTCACGACTGGAATCACAGGACAATCTGAAACTGAAGGTCCGAAAGATGAAATCACATTATGTAGCGAAAGTATTAACACTCTCAGGTCAAATTACCTCGACCCCGCTTTAACCAAAGCGCATTAATCCCTTTGAAATAAATGGGTTTTTATCACGTCTCCTTCGAGGGCAATAGCATTTCATAGCCAAGTGATAAGAAGAGTTGTTATCCAAGACCTGAATTAAGAATCATCTTGCACTTTTCTCGGATTCGATTTGAAGCTTCGTACTTTGAAAGGCATTTCTGAGGGAAAGAACAATCTGAAATTTCAATCGCGCTCATTCGCGACCCCGGGACGGCCCAAAGCACATTGCGGCCGATTAAGTACTTTTCGTGTTCGAAGCATTGCCGTCGATGTAATGTAGAGAACTGTGGCAGGCAATTTGCACACAACTAGCTTTCACAAATGGCAATGTGATAACAAGCAAATTACATTTTAGTGGCATCGATTTGATTTGATTTGATTGATTGTCATGTGGACCGAGGTACAGTGAAAATTATTGTTCTGCGTACGGTCCGGGCATATCGTCTATACATGAAAAAACATAGGACATCCCGGGTTAGCTCAGTTGGCTGGACAGCTGATTCGTGATGCAAGCATTGGATTGGATTGGATTTTGTTTATTGTCACGTGTACCGAGGTACAGTGAAAAGTATTTTTCTGCGAGCAGCTCAACAGACCATTAAGTATATGGGAAGAAAAGAGAATAAAAGAAAATACATAATAGGGCAATACAAGGTATACAATGTAACTCCATAACACTGGCATCGGGTGAAGCATACAGGGTGTAGTGTTAATGAGGTCAGTCCATAAGAGGGTCATTTAGGAGTCTGGTAACAGCGGGGAAGAAGCTATTTTTGAGTCTATTCATGCGTGTTCTCAGACTTTTGTATCTCCTGCCCAATGGAAGAAGTTGGAAGAGTGAGTAAGCCGGGTGGGAGGGGGTCTTTGATTATGCTGCCCGCTTTCCCCAGGCAGCGGGAGGTGTCGATGGAGTCAATGGATGGGAGGCAGATTTGTGCGATAGACCTGTCTGTGTTCACGACTCTCTGAAGTTTCTTGCGGTCTTGGGCGGAGCAGTTGCCATACCAGGCTGTGATGCAGGCAGATTGAAGACTTGGTTGCCACCTGCACCAGATTTCGGGGCCACTTGCAGTCACACGCGTGAGAAATCTCATTTGTAGACACTTGGAAAGCTGCAAAAGGTCTTGTGAGTAAGCTGGGGGTTAAGAAGGACAGCGGAAGTGTCCTGACTGCCCTGATCTGAGCTTCCAGAACATACTGCAGCGTTTTATAACTTGAGTGTGACTGTCAGGGAGAACAGACAATTCTGCACTTTTATGTTGAACTCAAGTAATTCGACAGTGAAGGTTAGTTTGTTTTTCAATTGCAAAATGTAACATTTGTCACCATTGTAAATTGGAAGCAACATGACAGCTCTGATGAATTTCTGGAATTATTTTTTCTTTGTCTGCCATGTGTAACATGATCTTCTGCATCACTAATTGTTTAAAGGCTGCAATATCTTGCCTTATTTTCTGAGTGTAATTGCATTCTGTAACAACACGGTGCGAGTGCTTAACACATTTGCTTAATGCTCCAGTAGCTCTGATTCTTCAAAGTAAAAGGAGATTTATCGGTTTTCAGTGGGTTAACTCGGCCAATATCATGGTGGTCAGAGGCAGCATTGGAATACCAATTTCAGTAACGCAATTTCAACCAAATGTTAAAGTGTATAATTTAAGCACCCAACTCCATTAAAATAGTGGACATGGGATTACATACAGATGCATTGTCACGAGCAGAAAGAATTGCATTTATGTGGGGTAATCATTCATAAGCACAGGATATTGGCTCCATAGCCAATAACGTGCCTTGGAAGTGGATTCCTTGCAAGGTAGGAAATAAAGCACCAATTTGCACACAGCCAGGTGGAGGTCTTGCGGTGCAGTGATAGTGCCCCCACTGTTGGGCTGAGAAGCTCGAGTTTCAAGTCCCACTTCAGGACTTCCTAACCAAGCAAGGTGTGTTCATTAAGTGGCTGGCTTGATTATCTGTGTGACGATGAAGAACAGGAGAGTTTCTTAGTCAGCCATTTTGCAGAAGGCAACAGGAAACCACTGCAGTATTTCCTATAGAACCCCTGCAGTGCAGAAGGAGGCCATTCTGCCCATCAAGTCTGCACCAACTTGCTGAACGAGCACCCTACCTAGGCTTACTCGTCTGCCCTATTCCTGTAACCCCACCTCGCCTTCACATCTTTGGACACTAAGGGGCAATTGAGCATGGCCAATCCACCTAACCTGCACATCTTTGGACTGTGGGAGAAAACAGGAGCACCCGGAGGAAACCCACGCAGACATGGGGAGAACGTGCAAACTCCGCACAGACAGTCACCCAAGGCTGGAATCAAACCCGGGTCCCTGGCGGTGTGAGGCAGCAGTGCTAACCACCGTGCTGCCAACCATCATCATGGATAATCCAATAGAAGACCATGGTCACCAACATCCTCTTCGGGCATGAAGGAGGAGGAGTATTGTTTGAGGGATAACTGTTGGCTGACAGACTGTATGGCAATGGCAGCAGTGTGTTGGAACGGGGGGCTCCGCACTTGGAGCATGCATTCAGAAACCTGTCTCCAATGATGTTACAATCAGCAAGCCATTAGTTGCAGATTCTGACAATAATTAATTGTTGTTTCCAAGGAAAATTCCAAATTTTGTTTGGGGAGGCAGTGGCATAATGATATAATAATGATAATTATCTTTATTGTCACAAGTAGGCTTAGTAATATTGCAATGAAGTTACTGTGAAAATCCCCTAGTCGCCACACTCCGGCGCCTGTTTGGGTACGCGGAGGGAGAATTCAGAATGTCCAATTCGCCTCACAGCACTGGATCAGTAATCCAGAGACCCAGGATAATGCTCTGGGGACCCGGGGTTCGAATCCCACCATGGCAGATGGTGAAATTTGGAATTAGTCATAATCTGGAATCAAAAGTCTAATGATGAACATGAAACCATTGCCGATTGTTGTAAAAATCCATCTGGTTCACTAATGTCCTTTAGGGAAGGAAATCTGCCATCCTTACCCGGTCTGGCCTACAGCAATATGGTTGACTCTTAACCTGCCTTCCAAGCCACTCAGTTCAAGAGGCAAATAGGGATGGACAATAAATGCTGGCCCAGCCAGCGACCTCCATGTCACATGAATATTAAAAAGTTCTCTCGGGTTTTAATGGGTACAGTAACATAAAGGTAATGGGCGGGATTCTCCTGTCGCCCAGCTGTCTGTTTCTCGGCGCCGCGCCGGTCATTTGCAGTGGGATTCTGTACTCCCCCTACTGGTCAATGAGAATTCCCGTTGAAGCCACCCAATGCCACCGGCGGGAAAAGAAAATCCTAACGGTCGGAGAATTACGGCCAATGTAACTAGATTAGAAATACAACACCTCTTGCCCTCAAATACATTCAAACCCCACAAGGCAGCTGGGGGCAATTTAAATTCATTCAGATTTTCAAGAAAGAGAGACTGTTGAAAATAAAACCCTTACCTTGATGTGGTGATATGCATGTACCCATCAATGTATATAGTTATCTTTCAATGTATATAGTTATCTGTATGACCTCCGACCAGCAGGTGGCAATAGAGATCTACCATGTGACTTGAGACACCCACCAGTAGCATGGGCTAGTTTAGCACACTGGGCTAAATAGCTGGCTTTTAAAGCAGACCAAGGCAGGCCAGCAGCACGGTTCAATTCCCGTACCAGTCTCCCTGAACAGGCGCCGGAATGTGGCGACTAGGGGCTTTTCACAGTAACTTCATTTGAAGTCTACTTGTGACAATAAGCGATTTTCATTTAATTTCAGTTGGTAGTAAGTCATACATGAGGATAGCTGCAGATAGAGTAGCTCCCGGAGAATTTACCAAATACATTTAGTAGCCATCATCTGTATTATAGTTCATTCGTTACCTTTCCATGTGTTTGTTGATAAATCATCTTCCTAGTTAAAGAAGTAGATGTACATCATTACCACAGCTATAGCACAGAACACAACACTTGAGTGTCAAAATATCATCAGCACATTGCCCAACCCTACATGGTGCTGCTGAACTAACTAACTAACTCCTTGTAACTTGGTCACACAGGGAAGCAAGAATAGAAATATCCCAACTACCTGGAGAGAAAATATGTTTGCAAATTTTAATCAGCGTTCAGTTAGAAGCCCTGTTTCTTCGCAAGCACTTCTTAAAAAAAAAATCATTAATTTGAAATGTGTAAGTAGTATTCTTAATTATCATGTTCGGGAAAAGTCGTGACATTAATTTCATCAGTGATGTTCGACAGAAACCTAAGCCACTTGCTGGGCCTGTGGCAATGAACTATAAGATTACAAAATTAAATATACATTTCCTTTTTGTAATGTAACAAGTATGCATCTTATTAACATTGGGAATAAAAGGTGCTTTTTTTTTTTGCATTTCCGTGGCGTGTGACATTCTGATTTACAATAATGCAGAAGTGGGACTTGTTGCTTTAATTGGAAATTACAAAGTTACATTAAAACCGACTACCCTTTGTCACTGCCGCAGCCTCCTACTTAAATGTGTGAGTTGACATCTGTACCGTTCTGTTAAACTGCTTGCCAGAGAGTGTGAAAAGCTAGCAGGGCTGTAAACATCAAGAGCTGGGTTTCGGGGAATTGGACCTACCGTCTGGAGGCGGGCAGGGCAGGATTGCAAGAGTGTCAATGGCGGCGTAGTGGCACTGCCACTGGATTAGTGAGCCTGAGACCCAGGCTAATGACCTGGGGACCGGGGGGGGGGTCCGAATCCCACCACGGCAGGGTGATGAAATTTGAATTCAATGAAAAAAAAACTCTGGAACTGGGAGCTAGCCTCAGTGTAATGATGACCATGGGCAGGATTTTCCGTTAGCCGAAATTGGGAAATGCAATTTGGCGGAGGATAGGTTCTGCCGGCAAAATTGCGACAGGCACCATTTGATGCCAAACCGTCATTCTCCGTTCCCTCGAAAACGGCGTCAGCCGATTTCACTCCGCACGTACAGTAGGCACCGTTTGCATATCATTAGCGGGCCCGACCCGGTACACTCCGGGGCCTCCGCGATTCTCCGCCTCTGACGGGCCCGGTTCCCGACGGCGCGGTTCACTTCTGCTTTTGAAAATCGTGAGACCGGCGTGGCGGCTGCTGAGGGAGAGAGAGTGGGTACGGAAGGTGTCCAACATGGCCATAGTGCGCTGACAGTTGTGCCTCTGGCCGGGGGGGGGGGGGGGGGGGGGGGGGCTTCTGCCAGGGCTGGGGGTAGTGGTGGGGGATTGGCCAGGAAGTGGGTTCAGGGTGGACCGGCACGGACCACCATTGCTGCAGCTGGCAGCTGCGCACGCCGCTAACAGCCCACTTTGAACCTGGTGCCACGGGTCATATAGGTGTCCCCCCCCCGGGTGCCCTCTGGCCCCAGCCGACCCTTCAGCTGTATGGGCGCGCAATGAGGCTGACTCTTAACTGCCCTCCGAAATGGCCCAGCAATTCATGCAATTCAAAGGGCAATTAGGAAAGAGCAATAAATATTAGCCTTGAAAGTGACATCCACATCTGATTAAAGAAAAGAGCTGTGGCTCAGTGAGTCACAAGGTTCTTTGTTTAAACCCCACACCAGGACTTGAGCATGTAAAGCCTGGCTAACACTCCAGTGAGGGAATTCTGCACTGCCCAAGGTGCTGTCTGCGGTTATTTTTCCTCTACCACTCTCAGGACGGTTACAGCACAGAAGGAGGACATTCGGCCTGTCATGTCCGTGCCGGCTCTCTTCCAGGAACAATTTAGCCAGCCCCACTCTCCTGACCCTCGGAACCCTGCTATCTCTTTTCCCTTCAGGCGCTCAACCTGTAAAAAGGTCCCAGGACACAATTTCAAAGAAGAGTGGGAGAGCAGTCCTCCCTACGCTGGCCAAGGATTATTCCTCAATCAACAGCACGGAAACGGATTATCCGGCCATTGTCATGTTGATGTTTATGGGAGCTGCGTGCAAATTGGCTGCCTGATTTCCCACATTACAACAGTGACTGTAATGGTTGTGAGTCATCGTGTTTCGGCCCATCGCATCCGTGTGACCATCAAGCCCCTCTATATTCTAATCCATTTTCCAGCTTTGTAGCCTTGTCTAAGTGCTTATCTAAAGATGTTTTGCGGCTTTCTCAGGTACGAAAAGGTGCACAATCAAGGCAAGTACTTATTTTTCGTGAAGTAGTTTTCCTGATTTACCCTTTCCATTTGGTTTCTTGACTTAGTATATATATCTTTTCTTTATTCGTTCATGGGATATGAGCATTGTTGGCTGGGCCAGCATTTATTGCCCATCCCTAATTCCCTTGAGGGACCAGTTAAGAGTCAACCACTTTGCTGTGGGTCTGGAGTCACATGTAGGCCAGACCAGGAAGATTGGCAGATTTCCTTTCCTAAAAGTCATTCATAGAATCATAGAATTTACAGTGCAGAAGGAGGCCATTCAGCCCATCGAGTCCATGCCGGCCCTTGAAAGAGCGCCCTACTTAAGCCCACATCTCCACCCTATCCCCGTAACCCAGTAACCCACCTAACCTTTGGACGCTACGGGGCAATTTATCACGTCCAATCCACCTGCACATCTTTGGACTGTGGGAGGAAACCGGAACACCCGTAGGAAACCCACGCAGACACGGGGAGAACGTGCAGACTCCGCACAGACAGTGACAGGGTCCCTGGCGCTGTGAATCAACAGTGTTACCATGCCGCCCCAAATTAGTGAACCAAATGGGTTTTTACAGCAATCAACATGTAGGCCAGACCAGGTAAGGACAACAGATTTCCTTCCCTGAAGGACATTAGTGAACCAGATGGGTTTTTATGACAACAGTTTCATGGTCACCATTTCTTTTGACTTCTAATTCCAGATTTTTAATTTTAACCCAGAGTATGACTCTGGGTCTCTGGATTACTCGCTCAGCGATAATGCCATTATGCCATTGCCTCCTCCCCTTAGGGGTGCACTTCTCCTGACATTCCTTTCCATAATGGCCTGGAAATTGGGATGATCCAATTTGACCTGGCTCGTACTGTTGCCAAATGTCAAAATTCTACCCATTCAACCCTCGTCGTTTGTAACTGATGAGCCATTGACTGCTGTCTTTGCAAGGGATCGGCTGCACAGCTTGAGACGTTTTCAAGTTTGTTGCCCCACCTGCAAGTTCATGCTCCTGTTTAAATTCTTAACTCTGGCCCATTTGCTTTTAAAAGGAAAACCAAGAGACAGAAACCACCTTCTTCCCCCCCCCCCTCCCCCCTACTTCACCCCCCCCCCCCCCCCACCCCCCCTCCCAGCCCCACCTCCCGCCGTCCCCTCCCGAACTTTAGATATATATTTAAAATTGTAACTTTGGGTTAAGCTTGAAGACACTCCCTTGTGTTCAATCCGTCGCCCTCTCCCCGTCTCTAATAGAAACTCACCCACATATTCCTGACAGGGTCAATAAGCTCTTTAAAAGAACACAGTACAACTTTATCGCTGCAGGCCGTTTCAATATTCTGTCACATCATTGAAGGCCTTGCTCTTATCTGCATGCATGACATGATCTAGGCCTTCAAGGAAGCTGACCCCTGACCCTGTGACAAATCTACATACCTTATCAGTGTATGTGCCATGCAGAGAGAGTGACAGTCCTTAATGAGATACATGGTGGCAGAATTTAGTAGGATTTCCAATTTTGTTCCAGGGCAGTTGACGGGAAATAATCCTGCTTCTCGTTCCACTATGAAAATTGAATGCTCTCTGAGACTAGGTTGTCGAAATAGTAATGACTCGAAATTTCAGATACTACAGCTGACATTTAAAAGCACGATCTCATGACACATGGAGCTCCGATTTGTATCCGAGTATGATAATGTGAACCTGACAGAGGCTGAGCCTAGTTAATCAGCACGGCTGTGTAAGGCCGGCTCTGTGTGGAATGCTGCAGTGGTGTCTACACGAGAGAGAAGTGTGCTTTCACGGGCTTTATAACGGCAAAGATCTATCCGCCAGCCTCCGAGGATCCTGCTTCCTTCCAATTTTGAGTCTCCAGATCTTTCCACAAAATCCAGGGGTGGGATTTTCCCGTTTCCCAAGCTGCGGGGCTCTCAGTGGAGGGAGGCGGTGCACCTTTCGCCTGCGGCGTGATTCCCTGTACCCGCTGCCGTCGATGCGGTTTCCCATTGGAGACACTCCATGCCGCTGGAAAACCCACGGGCGGGGAATGTGCTGCCAGGCGGGACCTGAGAATCCCGCCACTAGCGAACAAAGAACAAGAAAAGTACAGCACAGGAACAGGCCCTTCGGCCCTCCAAGCCTGTGCCGACGAACGGCTGGAAAATTCCGGCCTAGTTCTTTGACCGAGTCTTGCTGACCTGTCTTAATATCACCCTTTGTGGCTCGATGTCAGATTTAGCCTGTTCATGCTCTGGTGAAACACCGTGGGATGTTCAACTACATCAGAAGCATAATACAAATGCAAGCTATTGCGCAAAAGATTTATTTTCAAAGCTAGGGATGACGGTTTATTTGGAGAAGAATAATGGTTCAAAACTTCAAGGGCGTTTGTAGAGCTGAAGATCCAATCTGAAAATATATTTTCTCTTTATTCATTTATACGAGGTGTGGGTGTCGCTGGCGAAGCCAGCATTTGTTGCTCATCCCTAATTGCCTTTGAGAAGGTGATGGTGAGTTGTCTTCTTGAACCCCTGCAATTCATGTGGTGCAGGTACACCCACGGAGCTGTTAGGGAGGGAGTTCCCGGATTTTAACCCAGCCACAGTGAAGGAGCGGTGATGTATTCCCAGGTCAGGATGGTGAGTGACTTGGGGGAAAAATTCCAGGTGGTGGGGTTCCCAGGTACCTGCTATCTTGCCCTTCTAGATGGTAGTGGTCGTGGGCTTGGGAGGTGCTGTCTAAGAAACCTTGGTGAGTTGCTGCAGTGCATCTTGTAGACGGTACACACGGCTGCCACTGAGCATCGGTGGTGGAGGGTTTGACTGTTTGTGGAAGGGGGAGCAATCAACTGGCGCTGCTTTGTCCTCGATGGCGTTGAGCTTCTTAATAATAATAATAATAATAATCACTTATTGTCACAAGTAGGCTTCAATAACGTTACTGTGAAAAGCCCCTAGTCGCCACATTCCAGCGCCTGTTCGGGGAGGCCGGTACGGGAATTGAACCCGCGCTGCTGGCCTTGTTCTGCATTACAAGCCAGCTGTTTAGCCCACTGTGCTAAACCAGCCCCTGGTGTTGTTGGGCATGCACACATCCAGGCAAGTGGAGACTATTCCATCACATTCCTGACTTATGGAGTGTAAGGTGGAGGTCGGTGGTTGGGGAGTCAGGATGTGAGTTACTCACCACAGGATTCTTAGCCCTTGGTCTGCTCTTGTATTTATATGGCGATATTATGCCAGCCTCTTTCCATTCAGGCTGTCAGTTTAGCTTTGTCTTGTCTCTAATTTTGTAGACCGTGGGTTCAAACTCCATTTCAGGAGCGGAGCATTTAATCGAGGAATCAATGCACGACTGAGAGTACAAAGGTCTCCAAGAACTTGCCACCTGAGCTGAATGCAAAAGATCCCATGGTACTATTTGAAGAAGAGCATAGAATAGAATTCTTGCAGTGCAGAAGGAGGCCATTCGGCCCATCGAGTCTGACTGACCCTCTGAAAGAGCACCCGACATAGGCTCACACCCTATCCCCGTAGCCCCACCTAACCTTCGGACACAAAGGGGCCACTTACGGCCAGTCCACGTAACCTGCACATCTTTGGACTGTGGGAGGAAACCGGAGCGCCCGGACACAGGGAGAAAGTACAAACTCCGCACAGACAGTGACCCAAGGCCAAAACCGTACCCCTATGCCTGGCGCCGCGAGGCAGCAGCGCCAACCATCATGCCACCATGCCGCTTCACGCACGCGTGTTCTCCTTGGTATCCTGGCCATTACTTACTCAAGCACGTCTTTGTGCTCACTCTTCTCACTGCTGCTTGTGGGACAGTGTTGTGAGAACATCTCCTGCCACGTTCAGCTTCAGACGCACAGGGAGCAATCTTAATCGCACGCACTCTGTAGGAAATTGGTAAGTTCAGCATCATTCAGTTTGCACCCCACCGGTGGGAGGGGGGGGGGGTTAATATTGGGGAAAAGCAAATTACTGCGGATGCTAGAATCTCAAACGAAAGAGAAAATGCTGGAAAATCTCAGCAGGTCTGGCAGCATCTGTAGGGAGAGAGAAGAGCTAACATTTCAAGTCCAGATGACCCTTTCTCAAAGCTAAAGACAGAGAAAATGGGAAATATTTATACTGTGGAGTGAGAATGAAAGATGGGTTATAGCCACAGAAACCCAGGGAAACCAGGTGCTAACGGCCACAGAAACCAAGGGGAAAGAGTGTTAATGGCAGTCCCCAGAGAGAACAAAAGATGTGAAAGGCCAAACAGCAGAGAAACTAACATCAGAGGATGAACTGTAGATGTGGGGGGAGGGGAAGGGGGAAGCAAAGAGGAGAAAGGATAAGGAAAGGTGGATAAGATTGGGGGGGGGGGCGGTTAAATATATATTAAGAAAGAAAGAAATGGTAAAAGACAGTTAAAGTGAAAGTGGTCGAGGTGGGGTAGAGCTGATCATCTGAAGTTGTTGAATTTGATGTTGAGACCGGAAGGCTGTAGCGTGCCTCACCGGAAGATGAGATGTTGTTCCTCCAGTTTGTGTTGAGCTTCACTGGAACATTGCAGCAGGCCAATAACAGACATGTGGGCATGGGAGCAGGGTCTTTGTTTCATATTTGGGTAATATTGGGTGGGGGTGTAAGATTGGTGTTTTCCAGCCCAGCCCGTGGGCTTGCTGCCCAGTAACTTCAGTTCATGATCAACCTGTTCAAATGAGGTTAAATTTCAAAGCTCAAATTAGAAACTCTTCCAATCTCCGGAAAGCACGATTGTATCCTTGGCGTGTGCTCCGAGGTCAGGCCGGGAATTCTCCGATCTTTGGGCAGCGCACCCCGCCCGGGGAGGTTTCCCGACACCGTTGGGCGGCTTCAACGGGAAATTGCATTGAGGAGTGGCGGGAAGAGAGAATCCCACTGCCTGCGGAACAGCGCTCCGCCGGGAAACATGGGGCTGGGGGACCGGAAAATCCCGCCCCAGCTGTAGGATCAAGGCTGTTGTGGCAGAGGCTCTGATTACGATCAGGTCCAGATGCGCCATGATGGCACAAAAGCTGAACCTGCATTCCCAGTGGGATGTAATTGTAAGATATCCTACCCCAATCACCAGGCGCATCTTCAAAGTGGAATGAATCATCTTGGGGGCTCAAAGCTTCTTGGCTAGTGGTTTGTTTGAGCAAAGAACTCAATGACTGTTGTCAGCTTTGAATGATACATTGTCCCCAAACGCTGGATCCTCTCTAAACACAGCATGGTAGATTCCGATATCATCGAGGCCGCTGCTAAATCTCTCAAAGGTGTGTCGATGATTGCTAAATCCCTTTTGTTCTTCCGCCTCTATTTTACAGTAAAGACTTTTGAAATCCAACTCGGATTGTCCAATCATTACTTTTCCATTGACCTGTTCTGTCACTTTGCCCTTTTTAACCTTGGTGGTATTCTAGCTACTTGTTCTCCCTGTCAAAGCATTGTGTACCACCTATTCAATGTCCAGCCCACTGGCAACCGATATCCACCTGGATTATCGAGAACTGCATATCAGCATTAGGACTGCAGAAGCACAGAATGGTACAGAACACCAGGAGGCCATTTGGTCCAAAATGCCTTTACCAGCTCTTTGAAAGAGCTGTTCAATTTGTCCCACTCCTCTGCCTTTTTTTTATAGTAATCTTTATTGTCATAAGTAGGCTTACATTAACACTGCAATTAAGTTGCTGTGAAAAGCCTCTAGTCACCACACTCCGGCGCCTGTTTGGGTACACAGAGGGAGAATTCAGAATGTCCAAATTACCTAATAGCACGTTTTTCGGGACTTGTGGGAGGAAATCGGAGCACCCGGAGGAAATCGACACAGACACAGGGAGAACGTGCTGACTCTCCACAGACAGTGACCCAAGCCGGGAATCGAAACTGACGCTGTGAAGCCATAGTGCTAACCACTATGCTGCTGTGCTGCCCACCTACCGTGCTGCCCACTTTTGAATAAACAGAAGGTTCAGGAATTGAACCCGTGTGCTGCTGTCCTTGCTCTACATCACCAACCAGCTGTCTAGCCAACTGAGCTAAACCGGCCCTCATGTATAAGGGTACATGGAGTAGCAAGGGTTAATGTGGGACTGGGAACAGTACTGCCCACAGTCTTATATAAAGAGACATATGACCTGAGAGTAGCTTGCGGTGGTGGGGGTGCGGGGGCCAGAAAATCACAGCTTAATGTTCAACCATTCAAGATTTGGAACTTCTTTGTGAACCTACCGAATATAGAACGCGATGTTGGGAAAGAAGCATTGCAAATGTAACACGATTCTCGAATGCCATTTTGACTGTCTCAGTGGCTCCCTATCTCAGTCATCGGGTGTTCTGACTTCACTCCCACCTTGGGCCCTGGAAAGACAGCAGGGAACAGGAAGATTTCAGGAGAGCCGATCCAATGGTGCCTGTTTTTTCCGGCCTCTGATCCTGCCTCCACAGGGCTGTTGGACAGATTTGAGGGGCGGGATTCTCCGACCCCCCGCCGGGTCGGAGAATCGCCGGGGGGGCGGCGTGAATCCCGCCACCGCCGGCTGCCATATTCTCCGGTGCCGGGGTTTTGGCGGGGGCGGGAATCGTGGCGCGCCGGTCGGCGGCTGCTGGCAACGGCCCCGCGATGGGCCGAGTGGCCGCCCGCTTTCGGCGGGTTCCGCCGGCGTGTATTACACCAGGCCCGTACTGGCGGGGCCTGCCTCCACGGGCGGCCTGCAGAGTCCTCGGGGGGGGTGGCACGGGGGTATAAGGCCGTCGCCAGCCTAGCCCCTGAAGTTGCGGAGGACTCACGCCACGCCGGAGTGGCATCCTCCGCCAGTTCGCGGAGAATCCCGCCCCAGGTCTCTCAGGGAATTAAGGGATATGCGGCTGGGAAATTGGAGTTGAATCTCAAGATCAGCCAGGATCGTATTGAATGAGGGAGCAGAGCCCGACGAGTGGTCTCCCCCTAGTTCTTGTTCTCTGGCGCTGTGAAAATTCCACTCCGAGGGCAGAAGTTAATTGCGTAATTTATCAAGCCAGGAAATGCTGGAGTTTGTAGACCTTTGAATATTCAGAAAGAATATCAGATTGGACTGAAGTGATCAGAATAACTTACTGCAGCTATAAAACTGATAAAATAGTTTTGCAATCTGTCTTCGAGCTGTTTCAGACAGAGGAATCTTTTGCTTCGTCGCTCTGCCTCTTGTATGTGTAAATCAGGAACACAAGGCGTAGTTTGGCCACCCCAGTATACAGCCAGCAAGTATACCGAAGCTTTCATGAATGTGAATCAATTGAATATGAAATCCTTATTAGGAGTGAGCAATTGTTTGGTTACTGCCATCGACATGTTCTTCATCATAGAATCATACAATTTACAGTGCAGAAGGAGGCCATTTGGCCCATCGAGTCTGCACCGGCCCCTGGAAAGAGCACCCCACTTAAGCCCACACATCCCTATCCCTGTAACCCAGTAACCCCACCTAACCTTTTTTTTTGGACACTGAGGGCAATTTAGCAAGGCCAAGCCACCTAACCGGCACATCTTTGGACTGTGGGAGGAAACCGGAGCACCCGGAGGAAACCCACGCAGACACGGGGAGAACGTGCAGACTCTGCATGGACAGTGACCCAAGTCGGGAATCAAACCCAGGTCCCTGGCGCTGTGAAGCAATGGTGCTAACCACTATGATACGTGCCGCCAGGTAGAGTTCACCCTTTTGCTCTGTAAGTTTTAGGCCAACTTTGTTTCCAGTTTGCCAGGGGAAGTATTTAATATCCTGAGCAGCAACATGCTGCAAATAAGATCCAGAGCCTCTCATGAAGAAGAGGAAATTGCAGACGCTGTTTATGTCCAGAAAAGTTATGGTGTGGTTTGTGAGGCAAATGTAATAAAATCCAGCCCACTGTGTAATGGCAGCTCGTTGAAGTTTACATTTTTGTTTTGATGCTGTTGTGTTGACGTTTGACTGCGTGATATTAGTAATGAATGCTATTACACAGTAGGTTGGATTTTTCACTTTGCATTAACTTAGTCAGATGAAGCTCCCGTAGAATTCTCAATAAAAACACTTTTTTTAATGGAGTGGAGTCTTTATTAAAATGGGTGGGTGGAGGAACTGCATTCAAATGTACTAATGTGCTGACTGCTGCACTCACACTGTGCCACACCAGCCCGACAGTTTACTACTATCCCCCATCCCACTTTCTTGCTCTCAGAGTTGGGTGTTGCATGATGGTACGGGTGAAATCATAAACACACAAAGTCATAACCACTGACAAGCTTATCACTGGCCTATGTTACACTTCCGATGCATTGTTCCATCTATTTTGCCACGTTTCTCAATTGAGGGAAGCTGCTTACTCTTCAGATGATCACTTACGGATCCTTTGAAGTTGAATCTATCTCCATTGCCACAAACGTTCGCTCTCTCCCCCGCTGGCGTACAGGGGTGGCAAGCGTGTGCCACCTACAAGGTGCACTGCAGCAACTCCCCAAGGCTCCCTCGACAGCTCCGGCCAAACCCACAACCTCCACCACCTACAAGAACAAAGTAAGAAGTCTTACAACACCAGGTTAACGTCCAACAGGTTTATTTGGAATCACTAGCTTCCGGAGCGTAGCTCCTTCATCAGGCGAATCCCGTCACTGCAGATGGTGAAATTTGAGTTCAAGAAAAATCTGGAATGAATAATAATTCACGGTAGCACAGTGGTTAGCACTATGGCTTCACAGCTCCAGGGTCCCAGGTTCGATTCCCGGCTTGGGTCACTGTCTGTGCAGAGTCTGCACGCTCTCCCTGTGTCTGCGTGGGTTTCCTCCGGGCGCTCCGGTTTCCTCTCACAAGTCCCGAAAGACGTGCTATTAGATAATTTGACGTTCTGAATTCTCCCTCAATGCACCCGAACAGGCGCCGGAATGTGGCGTCTCGGGGATTTTCACAGTAACTTCATTGCAGTGTTAATGTAAGCCTACTTGTGACTATAAAGATAATAATAATCTGGGCAGAGAGGGTTCTCCAAGGCCAAATATACGGCAAAGTGCCATTAAAACCGGATAGAGATTTGTTGCAGTCACAACGCACCTAAAGAGTCTTCATAGCCTCACCAAGAATAATTGCCTTTCAGGAATAGGAACACCATTAGAAGTTCATCAAGACAATGACCTGGGTACTCAATTAGGTGGAGACAAACCATCAGACACTTTCACACTGGGACGCTGTCTATGAAAGGAATGTGCGCAGACATAATCTCATCACGTAAACCAGGCAACTGGAATACACGGGCGGCGCGATGGCACAGTGGTGGGCACTGTTGCCTCACAGCGCCAGGGACCTGGGTTCAACTCTGACCTTGGGTGACTGTCTGTGTGGAGTATCATAGAACTTACAGTGCAGAAGGAGTTTGTACGTTCTCTCCGTATCTGAATGGGTTTCCTCCGGGTGCTCCGGTTTCCTCCCACAAGTCTAGAAAGATGTGCTGTTAGGTGAATCAGACATTCTGAATTCTCCCTCTGTGTGCCCGAACAGGCGTCGGAGTGTGGCAAAGGGGATTTTCACAGTAATCTTCATTGCTGTGTTAATGTAAGCCTACTTGCGACACTAATAAAGATTATTATTGTTATTATTAATTGGACTCTAAATTGTTTGATCTATCCTCCAAATTGTAATTTATTTGTGTGAGTGGGAAACTTCAGGTATGTGTGAAAATCAGAGCATATTTTTCCAATAACTTAGATGGGGTTAAGTACAATTAAGTACAACTATCCGGTAGCATTGTGGATAGCACAATTGCTTCACAGCTCCAGGGTCTCAGGTTCGATTCCGGCTTGGGTCACTGTCTGTGCGGAGTCTGCACATCCTCCCCGTCTGTGCGTGGGTTTCATCCGGGTGCTCCGGTTTCCTCCCACAGTCCAAAGGTGTGCAGGTTAGGTGGATTGGCCATGATAAATTGCCCTTAGTGTTGGGTGGGGTACTGGGTTATGGGGATAGGGTGGAGGTGTTGACCTTGGGTAGGGTGCTCTTTCCAAGAGCTGGTGCAGACTCGATGGGCCGAATGGCCTCCTTCTGCACTGTTAATTCTATGAAAAATTGTCCTCATCTTTTTCAAGAAGACCTGTCTGTTTGTGTCTTTTATGATCACAGCACGGAGACAGTTAACTATTTATTGAATTGGCATGTGTATAGTTTCCAAAGGAAAACCTTGCTGTGGTCAAATGAGGAATTGGAAAAGAGTAGACCATTCAACCCTTCCTCACCTGATTGGAACAACAATGACACCCACATTTCGAAGAATCACAAATCTGTACAGTGCAGAAGGAGACTATTTGGATTGGATTGGATTTGTTTATTGTCACGTGTACCGAGGTACAATGAAAAGTATTTTTTCTGCGAGCAGCTCAACAGATCTTTAGTACATGAAAATTAAAGAAAACAAAATACATAATAGGGCAATACAAGGTATACAATGTAACTACATAACACCGGCATCGGGTGAAGCATACAGGGTGTCGTGTTAATGAGGTCAGTCCATAAGAGGGTCGTTTAGGAGTCTGGTAACAGTGGGGAAGAAGCTGTTTTTGAGTCTGTTAGTGCGTGTTCTCAGACTTTTGTATCTCCTGCCCGATGGAAGAAGTTGGAAGAGTGAGTAAGCCGGGTGGGAGGGGGTCTTTGATTATACTGCCCGCTTTCCCCAGGCAGCAGGAGGTGTAGATGCAGCCAGTGGATGGGAGGTAGGTTTGTGTGCCACACTCTGGCGCCTGTTCGGGTACACAGAGGGAGAATTCAGAATGTCCAATTCACCTAACGGCACGTCTTTCGGGATTTGAATGGCGGAGCAGGCTCGAAGGGCCGAATCGCCTCCTGCTGCTCCTTTTTTCTATGTTTCTGTTCCTAATACCCCCCCCACTCAGCCTTCTATTTTACCAAAAGGGTGCAAAAATCATGAAGGGATTCAAAACAATTCTCCCACCTTCAACGCCTTTGTTTCATATTACAAAACTAAAGCAACTCTGCAGCATCAGGTATTGCAGGCTTGTGATCAGATGAACTATCTGGTGTTCTGGTCTTGCGTAGCACAGAGCTTAATGGATGTGTCTGCATGCTTGCTTGGGTCATGAATACTCATCAGTCCATCACGCGACTGCAGTCTTGGTCAGAACCAATTCTGCTGTCAACTTGATGTTATTCACCCCAGCAAGCCTTAAGGGTCCAATCGATTTGGTCAAATGGAGGACTCAAATTGCAAACGTGAAGATGAGAGCAGTGCCCAAACAATCTCCCCGCTTAACATAAATTAGCATATTTAAAATAAATCAGCATACATCAACACAAATCGCATAGATTAACATAAATCGCATCTATTAACGCCCAATAGATTAATGGTTCCTTAATTTACAGGCCTTTGCTGAGCCATCTCCTGAAATAGTTTCCAAAGGGTGGGGGAAACAGGATGGGAAGGTCATACACAGTCTACACGCCCGGAATGGGTGGTGGAAGCATGTTCAACAGTAGTTTTCAGAAGGAAATTCGATCTATGCTGCTGAAAATGGGAAAAAAAATTGCGGGGAATGGGAATAACTGATTCGATTTTTCAAACTACTGGCACACACGGGGTGGGACAAGAGGCTACCTTCTCTACGCTTTGATTCCCTGAGCTTGGTAGGACCAGGGGCTGACAAGTAAAGGATCAAAAGCCAACACGTCCAATCACCCCTTTTCTTCTGCACCTCTTCAAAATAAGGATGTGCACTTTTGATAAATGAAACCACCCTTTAGGTGCTTTGAGATTGCCGGCTCCAGATCAGGTGAATGCCATCACACCGAGCTCTTGTAGAAACATAGAAAATAGGAGCAGGAGGAGACCATTCGGCCCTTCCAGCCTGCTCCGCCATTCATTGTGATTGTGGCTGATCATCCAACTCAAAAGCTTGATTCCGCTTCCCCCCCCCTTCTCCCTAAGTGCCGTATCTAACTGCTTCTTGAAAACAGAATGTTTTGGCTTCAACTGTTTCCTGTGGTAATGGGTTCCTGAGGCTCACCACTCCCTGGGTGAAGAAATTCCTACTCGTCCTTCAGTACCTTCACTCACCTTCCCACTTGGTGTTCATTCATCAGCTGGCGGTGGAATGAACGCTTGAAGCAATGATAACACAGTGGTTAGCACTGTTGCTTCACACCAGGTTCGATTCCCGGCTTGGGTCACTGTCTGTGCGGAGTCTGCACCTTCTCCCCGTGTCTGTGTGGGTTTCCTCCGGGTGCTCCTGTTTCCTCCCACAAGTCCCGAAAGACGTGCTCGTTAGGTAATTTGGGCTTTCTGAATTCTCCCTCAGTGTACCCGAATGTGGCGACTGGGGGATTTTCACAGTGACTTCATTTCAGTGTTAATGTAAGCCTACTTGTGACACTAATAAAGATTATTATTATACAATGGCTCTCTGCTGTGCCAGGAACAAGGCGAGTCAAGCTGGTTGGACTTAAAGTTCAGTGATTAGCAGAATAACCACGAGTTTGCTCTTAGCGGCCATTGCGAATGGAAACAAAATGCACGAGTGGGCTGGTGTGCATACCGGGAAAGGATTGACAGGCTGGGTGCTTCTCTCATAGAAAAACAGAAGACTGAGGGGGTGACCTATTCGAGGGCTTTAGAAATGTGAATGGTTTCGATAAGACTGGATACTGTTTCCTTTCGTGGGGTGGAGACTATCCAACGACCATCGGTCAAAGATAGTCACCAAGAAATCTCTCCACTTGCCTGGATGAGTGCAGCTCCAACAACACTCAAGAAGCCTGACACCATCCAGGTCAAAGCAGCCCCGCTTGATTGCTCCCCCTTCCACAAACATTCACTCCCTCCACCACCGATGCACAGTGGCAGCCGTGTGTACCATCTACAAGATGCACTGCAGTAACTCGCCAGGGTTCCTTAGACAGCACCTTCCAAACCCACGCCCATCTAGAAGGACAAGAGCAGCAGGTACCTGGGAACCCCACCACCTGGAGGTTCCCCTCCAAGTCACTTACCACCCTGACTTGGAAATATATCGCCATTCCTTCACTGTCGCTGGGGCAACATCCTGGAACGCCCTCCCTAACAGCACAGTGAGTGTACCTACACCTGAAGGACTGCAGCGGTTCAAGAAGGCAACTCACTATCACCTTCTGAAGGGCAACTAGGGATGGGCAATAAATGCTGACTTAGACGTAAATGAATTAAAAACAAATCCGATGGGGAAATCCAGAAGAAACCTCTTCACCCAAAGAGTCATGGGATGGTGGGACGTGCTACCACAGGGAGTGATTGAAGTGAGTAGAAGGGATGCATCGAAGGGGAGATGAGACAAGGTAGAAAGGGATGGAGGGTTATAATGGTGGATCTAGATGAGCAAATTTGGGAGGAGGTTCAAGTGGAGCATAAACACCCGCATGAACTGGTTGGGCCGAATGGACTGCCCCTGCGCCTCCTCTCCCAGTACTCCGGTGAAAAGGCACATTGCGTGGCCTCTTGGGCTATCACGATTGAAAACCGCCATCCTATCATGGTGGCTCTGTCTCTTAGAGAGACACAACGGGAGAAATAATCTGTCAGACCCCTTGACTGAGAATTTCCACCGTCAGACTCTGGAGGTAGTGGGAAAAGTGCAGAGAATGTAGACACATCCACGTTGTTACCATGGCAACAACCTGGGGCTACAAAGAATGCAACAGCCGGTCATGTGCTTTCGTTTTGTTGAAGGTTCCCATGGCACCTCTCATCCCCATTATGATTCTGCCCCAGGCAATGCGGCTGGTCTGGCCGACCCTCTATTAAGAGGAGAAGTTTCTTCCTATCCACCCTATCTATGTCCATCATAATTATGTACACCTCAATCAGGGCTACCTCAGCCTTCTCTGCTCTAAGGAAAGCAACCCCAGCCTAACCAGCCTCTCTCCATAGCTGAAACGCTCCAGACCCTGGTGAATCTCCTCTGCATCCTCTCCAGTGCAATCACATCCTTCCTATAATGTGGTGGGCAGAACTGCAGACAGTGCTCCCGCTGCGGCCTAAGGATGGTTTTACACAGCTCCTTATGCTTCGGCAAATAAAAGCAAGTATCGCATATGCCTTCTGAAGGGGTGAAGAGAATAAGATGGGGGCAGGCTCGTGTGGAGCATAAACCTGTGCATGAACCAGTTCCACTGTTGCTTCTAGTCTTAACCTTTATTAGTGTCACAAGGAGGCTTACATTAACACTGCAATGAAGTTACTGTGAAAATCCCCTCATCGCCACATTCCGGCGCCTGTTCGGGTACACAGAGGGAGAATTCAGAATTCCCAATTCACCTAACAAGCACGTCTTTCAGGACTTGTGGGAGGAAACCGGAGCACCCGGAGGAAACCCCACGCAGACACGGGGAGAACGTGCAAGCTCCGCACAGACAGTGACCCGAGCCGGGAATCGAACCCGGATCCCTGGCGCTGTGAAGCAACCGTGCTAACCACTGTGCTACCGTGCCGCCCCAAAATCTCCCATCAAGTTATTACTGCGATGGCTGGGATTCAAACCCGGGTCAACTGCTTGGAAGGCAGCTATGCTCACCACTATACCACCATCGCTCACTCGAACCTTCTTGAAGAGGCATCTTCACAATACTGTTCAGTAAGCCTCTTTCTCCTGAGTGTGGGATGCGCCTTACAGCTTTTGACAGATTTGAGTACGGCTGTTGGGTCTGAGGAAATTACTGTTCTGCGGCTCGGCCCTGGGTGAACAATTGAAAGTATGAATGTTAAAGAAGATTGACTGAGCTATCAGTGCTCTGTGGCCCCTAATATATGTAAACCAGTTGCCTAAAGAGAGGCCTGACCCTGTGAGTCTCGGATGAGTCAGTCAGCAAGCAGTCACAACGGCAGAAAGAGCATGTGTCTGAATACAAAGAGATAATTAAGAAATACTGGGACTCGTGCATGATTTATGTGCATGGATTAAGTGTCAGATTTGAAAAGTTGTAGGTTAAATTGTGGTGACCTGCTGGAACACAGCTCAAAAATTTCTCTGTATATCATAACTCCTTAAGTGCGGGTGCCAAATGTACTCTTATTATAACGCCGTGCAACAATATCTTGCCATTAGGGACACCCGCTATAGCTGTGCCGCCAAGAGAATGACTCCTTGCTGGCCATGTTACATTGATAACCTTGCTGAAAACATATTCGATTCATCGTGTGTGCATCGGGGTCAGCGTCTCCTTTGGGGAGAGAGCCACGTTTGAGCATTAAGCGAGCGCCTGGAATCGCACGAATTCACAAAAGTCATTTGTCCCAACCAGTCCCTGTAGATACTGAGAACAGACCATGCTGGGAAATCCCCAGCCGGCCAGGCAGCATCTGGGGGGAGAGAAGCAGAATTAACATTTCAGGTCGATGACCTTTCATCAGTCCTTTGGTATTTATGCTGCTGATGCGGGGTAGTCCTAATCTCCGTGCTCATATCCCTGTTTTTCCCCTTATGAAATGAAAATCGCTTATTGTCACAAGTAGGCTTCAAATGAAGTTACTGTGAAAAGCCCCTAGTCGTCACATTCCAGCTCCTGTTCAGGCAGGCTGGTATGGGAATTGAACCGTGCTGCTGGCCTGCCTTGGTCTGCTTTCAAAGCCAGCGATTTAGCCCTGTGCTAAACAGCCCCTTATCCTTTCAACCAACTACTTATTTCCATCCAAAACTACCTGTCCTGATAAATCTATCAAGGTAAAGTTTCATATGGAGTGCACATTGTGTCTTGTAGGGACAGACCCATGTGGACCCATGTGTGGGCTGAATTGGCACACTCGGCTAAATTGCTGACTTTTAAAGCAGACCAAGGCAGGCCAGCAGCACGGTTCGATTCCTGTACCAGCATCCCCGAACAGGTGCCGGAATGTGGCGACTAGGGGCTTTTCACAGTAACTTAATTGAAGCCTACTTGTGACAATAAGCGATTTTCATTTCATTTCAAATGGCTTTTAGAATAGAGCAAGAATTGGGGTAGAAAGTCAACCATGATCTTAAGGGCAGCACGGTAGCATTTTGGATAGCACAGTTGCTTCACAGCTCCAGGGTCCCAGGTTCGATTCCGGCTTGGGTCACTGTCTGTGCGGAGTCTGCACATCCTCCCCGTGTGTGTGTGAGTTTCCTCCGGGTGCTCCGGTTTCCTCCCACAGTCTAAAGATGTGCAGGTTAGGTGGATTGGCCATGATAAATTGTCTTTAGTGTCCAAAATTTTCCTTAGTGTAGGGTGGAGTTGCTGGGTTATGGGGATAGGGTGGAGGTGTGGACCTTGGGTAGGGTGCTCTTTCCAAGAGCCGGTGCAGACTCGATGGGCCGAATGGCCTCCTTCTGCACTGTAAATTCTATGAAATATCCATTTATCAAAGCCAAGAGCGGATTAGCACAGCTAACTTCACATAATCTCTAAGCATTAGTAAACAGTCAAGATCCCCCCACCTGTTAGGCTCTGACTTGCAGTTTTGTTGGAAGTTCTTGGGCGGCGCGGTAGCACGGTGGTTAGCACTGCTGCCTCACAGCTCCAGGGACCCAGGGTCAATTCCGGCCCCGGTTTCCTCCCACAGTCCAAAGATGCGCAGGTTAGGTGGGCTTACGGGGAGTGGGTCGAGGTAAGGTTGGTGGAGACTCGATGGCCAAATGGCCTGCTTCTGTACTGCAGGAATCCAATGGTTCTACGTGGGAGGAATCCCAGTTGCTAGTTACACCTCCAACCTTTTGCATTCTATGAATGAAGAAATTGGGTCGGCCAATACGTGATAAGTGCTTCAGAGGGCTGCCGGAATTCAGGGACGGGATTCTTCGGAAACCGGCGGGGCGGGCAACTCCAAGTGGCATGAACCACTCCGGTTTCGGGCCGCCCCGAAGGTGCAGAATCCTCCGCACCTTCAGAGGCTAGGCTGGCGCTGGAGTGGTTGGCGTTGCGCCGGCCGGCGCGGAAGGGGCTTGGCGCCACGCCAACCGGCGCCGAAGGGCCTCCACCGGCCAACGCAAGTTGCCGCATGCGCGGGAGCGCCAACACGTGCTGGCGTCATCCCAGCTCACGTGCAGGGGGGGGTGCATCTCCGCGCCAGCCATGGGGGACCCGTACACCAGCTGGTGCGGAGGAATAGAGTGCCTCCACGGCACAGGCCCTCCCGTGGATCGGTGGGCTCCGATCGCAGGCCAGGACACCGTGGGAGCACCCCCTGGGGCCAGATCCCCCTACGCCCCCCTGAGGACCCCGGAGGCCGCCCGCGGAGCCATGCCCACCCGTAGGTACCTGTCGTAACATACGCCGGCGGACCCGACGAAAACGGGCGGCCACTCGGCCCATCGTGGGCCGGAGAATCACTGGTGGGGGGGTCCGCTGCCAGCGGCCGCCGACCGGCACGGTGCGATTCCCGCCCCCGCCAAATCCCCGGCGCCGGAGAATTTGGCGGGGGTGGGATTCACGCCGCCCCCCCCCCCCCCGGCGATTCTCCGGCCCGGTGGGGGGTCGGAGAATCCCGCCCTAGGTATCCGCTATGAGTTTTGCCACAGACGTTCACCCATTGATGGGATGACTAAGCAGAGGTTTGAGTCCTTGTGGGGCAGGCCGTCAGTGCCAACGCCTCCTCACGCACAGCATGGTGAGGGGTAGAACTCGCTCTAAAATAGACGAGTGCCACCATCTTCCTCATGCACAGCAAGGCCACAGTGAATGAAGGAATCATCAGTGAATTACTGAGGTTGGAGAGTAGATGCTTGCCTCTTTGTGACGCAGTGGCCCCTGGAGACTAGAGTCCGTCCTCCAAGTAGTGACTCCAAAAACTGTTGCTCCAAGATGGGCCGGAGACTTTTCTTCAGCTGCCTTTAGCACGGTGAAAAGACCTAGACCATCCAAAATCAGAGTTTATTGATTAACAACAGCTCAGTCCAGGTCCTCGTCCCAGGGTTTTTAGCAGAGGGACATGCCTGTTATGAGGTTAGCCACCCACCTCTCCCTCCTGATACGAGACTGCATAGGCCAGAGAGTCCGCTTGCGACAACTTTTTTGCTGCAAGTTCATCCCACAAGTCACTTGGTCATGAGTAGAAACTCGAAGATCCAAAGATCGAAGTTTGTACACTCCCGGCCTGCGGAGTTCTTCTTTTCCGAAGACATCCCGGTGACATTTTGCAGCCCTCCCCCTCTCCGGCCTTTCCACCCACCCTTGAGGTTTCCAGCTCCCCCCACAATATGGTGGCTTCAGCTAGCCCACCTGCCCTGAAGACAATCAAAGCACCTCACCGGCCAATTAATGGGCAGTTAAGGGCTGTTTCCGTCGTAATAATACCTCCGGCTGGGGAAGGCGGAACAAAGGAGGCGACCCCACTCTTTTGTGACCTGAGGTTAATAGGTGGGAAGGAAAGGGGGTACCTTCTTTTGGGGATGCCCTGTCCCCGTTAAGGGGCAAGTCCCAAGATCGTCTTTATTCTCCCCCTCCCCTCTCACACAGGCCGCCAGATCCCAACACACTCCCCACCAGCCTCTGTCTCCTCTCCAAGGTCTGCAATCTCTCCTGATGTAAAACCCAGATTCACCTGGAGGGTGGGGGCAGGGGCGGATCTACTATGAAACTAATGAAGCTTAAGTTTCAGGGCCCCTGATGCACTAAGTGTCAAGAACCACAAAGACATGTGAGACTTTAAACAAGGCTTTAATACACTACATAGGAAGCTTACCCGACACAGATGACCCCAGACAAAATGGGTCTGGTCTCAGAAGCTGGGTCTTATACCTAACTCCCGGGGGAGTGGCCAAGGCGGAGCTCTCCGTGGCCAGGTCAAGTTACATACAGGTGACCGAACCTCTACAGAGCTACAGTACAATACACAGTACCATACACAGGATTACAGGGCCACGTTACACACAACTATTATATAACTATGTACAATGCTAGGGAAGTACAGTGGTGTATCACCACAGCCCCTAATCCCGGAGGGGCCCCAGAAGCGACTTTAGTCCACATTGCTCAAAAATATTGGGTCGACTGTATGAGAAGGGGTTTAAAATAATAATATTAATAATATAGTGTAATTCAATACAAAATAATAGTTAAAATAAAAATTAAAAGGTTATTAAAGTATCATGTAGGCTAGCCGTAAATGAAGAAACGTTCAAATTAAGGATGTTTCATTCTAAATATATTTATGCATATTTTCTCTAGAAAATGACATTGCAAGGAAGCTCTCATATGACAAAACTGTACGTGAATATGTTGCTAGAAAAAAAGAAAAAAGAGTATTTTGTAAAATGTGCTTCATGTAGTATGTATTCTCATAGGTGTCTAAAATAAAAGATTATATTGACTGTGGTCTTTTCTATGTTTTATTTCATCATTCTATGATGCATCAATGATGCATATAACATTTCGCTAATATTCATCCTCCCATAACTCGAAAACTGTAAGGCATAGGAAATTTTTATTTACACCAGTGACTTTGACATGTGAGATAATCCAGTACAGCAATTTTAATCAAAATCCGAGATGTAGTGGTTGAAGTTTTTAAAAATTTGTGGTGATCTGTCGTGGAACAACCCCATTGAAGAAGATGACAGTGGTTACCCGGACCTCGTTGCTGGTTGCGAAGGGGCCCCCATAACAGTTCAAGCTTCAGGGCCCAAAAATGTAGGCCCGCCACTGGGTGGGGGGGGGGAGAGCAATGAGCATCCTGGTAAAATTCACCTCATTGTCTTGGGAAATGGCCCCATGCGCTGGAGAATTCCCCAGTAGCTTGCCTATTCTCAACAGGTGAAGCTAGGAAACGAATTGCAGCAGGTTATTTGACCATGTGAGGGCAATATGAGCAGAATTCTGTCATCACCTGACGCTCACGCACATCTAGCACACGAACAGGTCTGCAGCCCTGCTAATTTTCCTTTCCTTCTGAGGCACGATAAAATTTGGCTGGAGACCAAGTTGAATTCAAACTGAGGCTTTATTAGTATCTGATGTGTGGCCTCCTACAGCAGCTGACAAAATGGCTGCGAGCTGAAGGCCACGCATATTTATAACCCGGCTCCTGGGCGGAGCTAGCATGCAGGGGCCCAGGTGAACCTGTAGTGCAGGTTCTACCGTACAACCCTTAATATAGGAACACAGTGGTTTACCACACCTTCCCCTAACCTCCCCCAGGGAGCTGTAGCTAACTGCCACCATGGATCAGCGATGAACTCAGTGATCAGCGCGGGGCTCGAACCTGGGACTGTCTTAGATTCCTCAGACCTACAATGCTGGGTGGACTTCCGAATGAGCCTGGTTGAGCTCCTTTCCGATTGAGCCATTTAACCATTGGGAGCCCTGAAACAATCCAGCAGCAAAAACCTTACACAACATTAGCGCGCCGATTTTCAAATCAATATTCTTGTAGTCTTGGCCTTCAGATTTATTGAGTGATTTCTACTGGTCTCTGAAGAAAAGAACAAGATAGAAATGGGAACTGGACTCGCGGTCAATACTCTCCTAACACCAACAGATTTGCCGTGTAGCCTTCAACCATTTAATGAGTGAATCAAGTCCATTCAGTGACAAGTCAAAGTAGGCTTGTGATCCACAATAAAAGTTTATTTACCTCGACAGCTGTTTCGCCAATAATGAAGATTTACTCCGACATCTCACTCCTTCCACCGAGGAAGATGCAAATGACAACTCATGAGAAAAAAATATTGCTGATGTTGTTAGCACTTTGTTATCGGAATTGTTAACCTGCTTACAATAATACAGATTCATTTCGTTGAATTTCTTTTAATGATATTAGCATCGCTGACAATCATCTCTATTAAAGAACAAAGAAGAGTAGGCAGCACGATAGCACAGTGGTTAGCACGGTTGCTTCACAGCGCCAGGGTCCCAGGTTCGATTCCCGGTTTGGGTCACTGTCTGTGTGGAGTTTGCATGTTCTCCCCGTGTCTGCGTGGGTTTCCTCCGGGTGCTCTGGTTTCCTCCCACAGTCCAAAGACGTGAAGGTTGGGTGGATTGGCTGTGCTAAATTGCCCATGGTGTCCAAAAAGGTTGGGTGGGGATAGGGTGGAGGCATGGGCTTAAGTGGGGTGCTCTTTCCAAGGGCTGGTGCCGACTCAATGGGCCAAATGGCCTCCTTCTGTACTGTAAATTCTATGGTTCTATAAGAGTACAGCACAGGAACAGTCCCTTCGGACTCAATTTGTGCTGTTTTCCTGCACCCGCCCCCCCCAACTAAGGGGCCAGAAAACGAAGGTAAACCTGTATCTATTTAATGGCTTTAGTATAAGGAGCCATGGCAAGGCGCTCCGTTGAGGCATGTCCAGGCGAGAGATAGTCAGAGATATGAGGGGGGGTGACCGAAAGGTTGGTCAAAGAAGAGGGTTTTAGCCAAAGTCTTAAAGGAGCGGAGGGAGGTGGAGAGGTTTCCCGAGGGAATTCCGCAGCTGAAAGCTGGGTTGGTTATGATGAGATGAGGGGAGGAACAGGCAAGAGCTGGAGGAATGCACGGTCCTGACCGGGTTAGAGAAAGGGGTTGTTGGGCTGGAGGAGACAGGGTGCGGTAGGGCAATGGAGGGATTTAAACACAAGGATCAATATTTTAACTTTGAGGCTTTAGGGAATGGGGAGCCAATATTGGCCAATGGACACAGGATTTGGCAGGATATAAGCAAAGACAATCCTGCATTTATGTAGAATCTTTCACAAACTCAGGAAATCCCATTGCTTTTTACAGCCAATTAAGTACTTTTCAAAGAGTAGCCACTGTGTTCATGGTCGGCATAGTTACCATAAACAAGGTAACAATGACTGGATAAGGTTTTCAGTAATGTTGACTAACAGATAAATATTAGCCAAGAACAGTCCCTTGGTCTTCTTTGGAATAGTGTCATGGAATCTTTTATACCCATCTGAGGGAGCAAAGATTTAATGTATCATTAGACACCTCCGACAGTGCACCATGTCAGTGCAGCTTTGATTTCAGTGTTGAAGCTCTCGAGCGGGACTTGATCCCACAACCTGCTGATTCAGAGACCAGGCTGCTACCCCGCTGAGCCACAGCTGAAACCGCAAGAGCTTTCTCACAGTTCCCCCTCCCACAATGTCCCAGGTTGTTAAAGCACCATGTGATACTAAAATGTTACACATCGGTAATCCCCCAGCTTTAATCCCAATTTAGCAGTGAGTTAGCGAGTCCGGGATAGGGCGGGAATGATGGTCGGAACCTTCCCGGCCCCTTGAAAGCGGCTTCGGAGTTCGACCATGAGACTATAAGACCGAGGAGTAAAATTCGGCCATTCGGCCCATCAAGTCTGCTCTGCCATTCAATCATGGCTGATATGTTTCTCATCCCCATTCTCCTGCCTTCTTCCCAGAACCCCTGATCCCCTTATTAATCAAGAACCTATCTATCTCTGTCTTAAAGACACTCAGTGATTTGGCCTCCACAGCCTTCTGCGGCAAAGAGTTCCACAGATTCACCACCTGGCTGAAGAAATTCCTCCTCATCTCAGTTTTAAAGGATCATCCCTTCAGTTTCCACGTCCACTCTATCCAGGCCTCGCAGTATCCTGTAAGTTTCAATAAGATCCCCCCTTATCCTTCTGAACTCCAACGAGTACAGACCCAGAGTCCTCAATCGGTCCTCATATGACAAGCGCTTCATTCCAGGGATCATTCTTGTGAACCTCCTCAAGGCCGGAAAATCCTTCCTCAGCTAGTTGGCGAGAAGGAATCGGGAAACTCTGTTGGGATGTTTCCATGACATTGTCCTGCCTGCGATGGGTTTGCCAGGGTTGGGCTGCCATGGAAACGGGCTGTCAGATTCCACAGATGTGGGCAACCAATCAATCCAAAGTCCACCATCCTTCATCGACTGAACTTCAACATCGGATGGCCGTTCCCAGTGAGCCTGTAACACGGCAACGCCTTGGGGGCGGCTTCCTGGTGGCAGGTCAGCAGAAGAGCCTATGCTCAAACTCCCAATCACAGAGTCAAAGGGCAATGGCAATGACGATTCCAGTGAAGGGCCTCCCTATTCCTTCCCCCCATCCTCCCCATCCTCCCCCCCACCACACTGATAGCCCAAACATGTCAGGGCTTATTCGTCTTTCATGGATGTTTAGCACACTGGGCTAAATCGCTGGCTTTGAAAGCAGACCAAGGCAGGCCAGCAGCACGGTTCAATTCCCGGACCAGCCTCCCTGAACAGGCGCCGGAATGTGGCGACTAGGGGCTTTTCACGGTAACTTCATTTGAAGCCTACGTGTGACAATAAGCGATTTTCATTTCATTTCATAGAATTTACAGTGCAGAAGGAGGCCATTCGGCACATCGAGTCTGCACTGGCCCTTGGCCAGCATACTCTACTTAAGCCCACGCCTCCACCCTATCCCCGCAACCCCACCCAAATGTTTTTGACACGAAGGACAATTTAGCGCGGCCAATCCACCTAACCTGCACAGCTTTGGACTGTGGGAGGCAACGGGAGCACCCGGAGGAAACCCACGGGGAGAACGTGCAAACTCCAGGCAGACAGTGACCCAAGCTGGGAATCGAACCTGGGACCGTGAAGCAACCGTGCTAACCACTGTGCTACTGTGCTGTCTTTCTAAATGTTCCTCAGCTATCTGAAAAACCCTCCACTTTGAGGGCACCCACACGGTCCCCCGCCCGCCTCGAGGGGGGATGCGGCCCCTTACATCGGACCTCCCAAGTCACAGCCCCACCCACGCACCTGTGATAGGCCGCCTCCTGAAAAAGTGCCGTGCGGACGGAGGTCACGGATGGGGTCGTGACCCGGAACTTGTCCCGCCCCTTGACGACGTGATATGGCGGGAAGATTCCGCCCAATGTCACCTATGTCAGTTTGGGGATAATCGCGAGAAGGTCTGGTCCAGCAAGCGGCAATGCAACATTTATATAAGAAGCTGCAGTATTCACCGCGGCCAGACCTGATGAGTAACTATTAGATCCTAACGCCTCAGGATATTTCTTTTTAAATGTCAGCCGCACTCAGCAATCATCACATCTGCTTTATTTATTTATTTTTGCTATTTATTTAAAGAATAAAATGTTTCCAAACTGTTATTAACTGTGATAACCTCCGACTGCCAGCAGTTATCTTCAGCAAGGCAAGTTGTCCCTTCATGTTGATTTAATGCTTTGGACCTTGGCCCTGACATTTAATCAACACACGAGCCTTCATTGCACCAAACGTTGGTGACAAACAGAAATCATTGCTTGGCTTCAGTTGAGTAGCCGAATTTGTACTTCAAGCTGTTTTATAAACACTGCTGACATTCAGGAACCTTGGACTATGGTGGGGCCACACCGTACACTGGACAACAACAGCAACTTGCACTTGCACGCCGCCTTGAGCCGGGAAATGTACCCCCAAGATGGTTGACAGGGGCGCGTTCAGACAACATATGACGCTGATCCACGCAAGGAGGTAACAAGACAAGCAATTGGGAGTGTGGCCAAACGGGCTTTAAGGGGCATCATTAAGAAGAGAGAGAGAGAGAGAGAAGCAAAGAGGTTAACGGATGAAATTCCGGAGCTTCGGGCCCAGGCAGCGGAAGGCACGATCAGCACGATCGGCAATGATGGAACGATTGAAATCAGGAACGGTCAGAGGCCAGAATTGGAGGAGGGAAGTGTTCTCGGAGGACTGTAACTTGGGGGGGGGGGGGGGGGGGGGGAGGGAACAAGGCAGGGAGGCCCCACGGAGGGATTTCGACGCAAGGATGAGTATTTTAACTCTCGCTGGATGGAGAACCAATGTAGGTCAGCAAGCACAGGGGTGAGGGGTCAAGGGAGGGCAGAAGATGGGGGTGGAGGGGGAGTTGTGGGGGGGGGGGTCGCAATTTGTAATCTGTTTTCACATCAGTTAACTTGAATTCAAAATGAAAGACAAGCATCCCCAATAAATCTGAAAGACAAGTGGGAAAAGCACGATGGCCCACTCATGGCAAAGAAAGTCCAGTTAATGCCTCAGGCGAGAGCTTTCCTTCATGAGGCCAGACGTGAGGCCTGAGGAGCCCCTGTGGTGACCTGGGCCAGGACAAATGTGGGAAGGGACAATAAGAGGTCAAGAGTTCAGATGTGCGAATGACTTTCGCCCAGATGAAGCTAATCGTATTTAATAGCCTGGGAACCACATTTTCCCGTACCAGCCTCCCCGAACAGCGCCGGAATGTGGCGACGAGGGTTTTTCCACAGTAACTTCATTCAAGCCCACTTGTGACAATAAGCGATTATTATTATTAAAATGCTGGAAAGAGATGCAACGAGCTACTTACTATATACAAAGGTCATCTCAATAAAGTTTGTGAGAAGACCAAGAGGTGTTGGGTGGGTGGGTGCTGGGGAGGGGCAGCCATGATCATAATCATAAGGGAAAACATGAAATGTGTGATTACTGAGGACATGCTTCCATCAGTGGGCTGGGAATCCCGTTTTTTCAGATAATATGAACCGGCTGGGAGGGCCGAAGGGCCTGTTCCAGTGCTGTAATTTTCTTTGTTCTTTGTTCTTCCAGTCCAAACAAAGGAAACACGGCTGCAAAGGTAGAAGTGTGGGCCTTGATATGGACGCGGAGGTGGGGGAAAGAATGTTGAGCTGCTGCAGACCATAGGCCCGATTCAACGGCCCAGCGAGAGAAAGGCCCAGAATGCGACGCATCGCGGGATTCCGTGGAACCTTGCAAAACATTTCAAGCTTCGCGAATCTCACAGGCGTCCTCTTGCGAGATTCAAGGCGCCGTTTATCTCTTTGTCTATTTTCTTCTTCCCTTTTCTGTTTGCTTCCTGTTACATTTGAGGAGTAGTTATGCTACCTTAGGCCCCAGGAATGAATCTCATCAGCTGCGATGACATAATGGAATTTTGAGCGGGCTAAATTGGAAAATTACTGCTTTAAGCAAATTCTGGGATCTGAGTTTCCTTGGATTTCCTCTTGCACATGTGTGTGTGTATGTGTGTGTGTGTGTGTGTGTGTGTGGGGGGGGCGGTGTTGGCAAGTGCTCTGGAACAGACAGGTTGTACAGGGCTTGTAGAATTCTGGTACTGTGACGTTCAAACAATCATGGAAACTCACTAGCGTAGATGAGAAAGACTTGCATTTTTATACAGTGCGTTGCAAGACCCCAGGATGCCCCAGGGAGGTTTACAAACAGCGATGTCCTTCATGGCAGTCACTGTTGTAATCTCGGAAACACCACAGTTTCAACTGGACAGCATGGGGAAATAATAATGATAACCTTTATTAGTGTCACAATTAGGCTTACATTAACACTGCAATGAAGTTACTGTGAAAATCCCCTCATCGCCACATTCCGCCGCCTGTTCGGGTACACTGATGGGGAATTCAGAATGTTCAATTCACCCAACAAGCACGTCTTTCGGGACTTGTGGGAGGAAACTGGAGCACCTGGAGGAAACCCACGCAGACATGGGGAGAACATGCAGACTCCACACAGGCAGTGACCCAAGCCGGGAATCGAACCTGCGACCCTGCGCTGTGAAGCAACAGTGCTTACCACTGTGCTACCGAGGCACCCATAAAAAACAGATGATTTATTTCTTTCATGATATCGATTGAGCGGCTAAATGGGAGCAGCAACTTTCAAATGGTGCCATGGGATCTGATACATCAACATGCAGGGAGGGCAGGCAGGGATCTGGGGCAGGATTCTCCGGCCTCACGTCTGCGTGTTTCTCAGTGGCGCTACATTCGTTGGTGGCGGGATTTTTTACTCCCAACTCTTGTCAGTGGGAATTCCCATTGAAGCCACCCCACGCCGCCGGGAACCTGCGGTGGGAGGGGGGGGTAGGTGCACTGCCGGCGGGACCAGAGATTCCCAACTGCCGGAGAATTCCGGCCCGGGATTTAATGTCTTCATTTTAAATGCGGTGCCTCCGACAGCGCAGCACTCCCTCAGTAGCGCACCGAAGTGCTGGCCGACTCTGGGTACAATCTCTCGGGTGGGACGTGTACATCGACCCGCTACCTGAGAGGCAAGAATGATGCTGCCATCGTGGGAGAGCTGGCACCTATCGATGAGCTGTCTGTTTCTCCGCCAGATCCCATGTGTAATGATTGACATCGCTCACAAACATTCACGGTTTTCCGACCTAATTCAGATTGTCTTGTCACTGTTCAAACGCGCTGCCTCGTTACCCTTTATCAAGTGATTTTTAGTTTTATTTGAGTTGTTTTATGATTCCACTGCCTGGAGACAGGATATTGATCTTTTCCTGCCTTCTTTGCGGCCGGCATTGTAACAGACCGAAGCTAATTAATTATCCAGGCCACCCACAGTCAGCACCGTACTGATTAGATCTGGGCACTATGGGTTCTATATTTTTGTCTCAATACAACTGATATAATCAGCGATGAATTATGAACCAGAATGATTAATTAGGCCCACTCCCCATTTTCCTTGATCCCCAGGGAGACCAAAAGTCTGTCTGACCAAGCCTTAAATGTACTCAACAATAGAGCAATCGCAACTCACTGGGGTAGAGAACTCGAAATGTTCACGACCCTTTTGCTATGTATTGTAACCAATGTCCTCTGTGTAGTGTGTTAGATTATTACATGGTGACATCATCAGGGGCACTTGGGAGATTTTCCCTCACTTCCATCTTAGACTGTGAGTGAGGCATGACTTGAGATAAAACCTGATAGCACCCCTAAGTGCGGAAAGGCAGGAACTGTGCCTTATGCTGTCAAACCAAAAGTCGAAGTGCAACTTGATCAAAGATGGAGTGATCGAGAGTGTGACGACGAGCGATTGGGAAACCCTATGTGGCAAAATGGCCAACGGCCTGAATCTTAGGCCCGATCCAGAATTGGACACTTTAAATTAAATCAAGCTGTAGCGAACAAAGGACCTTGAATTAGAACATAGAACATATAGTGTAGAAGGAAGCCATTCAGCCCATCAAGTCTGCACCGACCAACTTAAGCCCTCACTTCCACCTTATCCCCGTAACCCAATAACCCCTCCTAACCATTTTGGTCACTAAGGGCAATTTATCATGGCCAATCCACCTAACCTGCACATCTTTGGACTGTAGGAGAAAACCGGAGCACCTGGAGGAAACCCACGCAGACACGGGGAGAACGTGCAGACTCCACTTAGACAGTGACCCAGCGGGGAATCGAACCTGCGATCCTGGCGCTGTGAAAAAACAGTGCTATCCACTTGTGCTACCATGCTGCCCATAAATGAATGGTACAAAGCTTCTGTGAGGAATGAGATTTTTTTTGATCTTACCGCCTGACATTTCTACCATAGTAGAGTGGCCACAACAAGACCAAGTCACTCACCGTGAACAGACATTGAAACCAAGAAATTTGGATCAAGGCTAAAGACACTCATGGTGATGTAGATACATATTGTACAATAATAACACTTGATTAAATCATCACTGTTCTCCATGAGTAAATGTTGAGGTTAATATTTGTTGTCACCCTACAGGAGCCAAGGGGGAGGGGTTATTTGTATTGTAGTCAATGTCCTCTGTGTAGTGTGTCACATGATTATGTGGTGACATCATCAGAGGCACTTGGGAGATTTCCCTCTCTTCCATCTTAGACTGCGAGTGAGCAACACCTCTGTAAATAAACTCCAGCAACTGGTTAAGTAACCAATTAAGTGGCAACCTGGTTATTCTTTGTCTATACTGCAGGTAAAAGTAAACCCCCCAAAACATTTCTCCTCATCTCAATCCTAAATGACCATCCCCCTTACACTTAGACCGTGTCCCCCATGTTTTAGATTCCCTGACCAGAGGAAAAAAATCTCTTAGCGTCCACCCTATTAAACCCCCTTCAGAATCTTGTATGGTTCAATCTGATCACCTCTTCTTCCAAATTTTGCTCGCTTTCCATTACATCACAGGGCAACCCCCTTGTCCCAGGGGCCCACGTATGGAGCCTTTGCTGTATCATCTCCGATGCAAGTATATCTGTTGCAACATACACAAGACCCACGGGGTGGGGCCGGTTTGGCTTCCCGTGCGTCTCGTGGAGTACGAGCTTGCCCGCTGAGGGGTGGAGCTCCCTCACCAGCACGGGGGCAAATCAAGACATAAAAACCCAGGGCCGAGTGTAGGCTGGGTATTCTCCGGCGCTGTTTTTTGGACGAGGGTGGGTTCACGATGTGCTGGCCGGAGGCCGTTGGCAGCGGCCCCCCTGGCAATTCTCCGGACCCCGATGGGCCAAGTGGCCATCCGGATTTGGCCAGTCCTGTCGGCGTGGGTTACGTATGGTCCCACACGGCGGGACCTGGCAGGTAGGTCGGCTGCGGTGGTCTTCGGGGGGGGGGCGGGCGCGGGTGGATCCGACCCCGGGAGGGGCCCCCACGGTGGCCTGACCCGCGATCGGGGCCCCCACGGTGGCCTGACCCGCGATCGGGGCCCACCGATCTGCGGGCGGGCCTCTGCCGTGGGGGCACTCCTTCCTTCCACGCCGGCCCCTCTAGGGCTCCGCCATGACCGGCGCGGAGAAGTGAACCCCCCGTGCATACACCAAAACACGCCGGCGGTTCCGCGTATGCGCGAGATCATGCCGGCCCTTTGCCGCATTCGCGAACTCGCGCAGTCCCTTCAGCGCCGGCTGGAGCGGCGGCAACCCCTCCGGCGTCCACCTAGCCCCCGAGACAGGTGAGAATTCTTCACCTTGGGGGCCTGTTGGCGCCGGAGTCATTGGCACCGGTTTTCCCGCCGGCGTGGGTACGTAGTCCCCGGAAAGGAGAATCCCAGCCGTAACATTTTCAGGGGGCTTGACAGGATAGAAGCTGAGAGGATACTTCCTCTAGAGTCTAGAACCAGAGGGCACATTCTCAGAGTAAAGGGTTCCCCATTTACAAAGAACAACAAAGAACAAAGAAATGTACAGCACAGGAACAGGCCCTTCGGCCCTCCAAGCCCGTGCCGACCATACTGCCCGACTAAACTACAATCTTCTACACTTCCTGGGTCCGTATCCTTCTATTCCCATCCTATTCATATATTTGTCAAGATGCCCCTTAAATGTCCCTATCGTCCCTGCCTCCACTACCTCCTCCGGTAGTGAGTTCCAGGCACCCACTACCCTCTGCATAAAAAACTTGCCTCGTACATCTACTCTAAACTTTGCCCCTCTCACCTTAAACCTATGCCCCCTAGTAATTGACCCCTCTACCCTGGGGAAAAGCCTCTGACTATCCACTCTGTCTATGCCCCTCATAATTTTGTAGACCTCTATCAGGTCGCCCCTCAACCTCCTTCGTTCCAGTGAGAACAAACCGAGTTTATTCAACCGCACCTCATAGCTAATGCCCTCCATACCAGGCAACATTCTGGTAAATCTCTTCTGCACCCTCTCTAAAGCCTCCACATCCTTCTGGTAGTGTGGCGACCAGAATTGAACACTATACTCCAAGTGTGGCCTAACTAAGGTTCTATACAGCTGCAACATGACTTGCTAATTCTTATACTCAATGCCCCGGCCAATGAAGGCAAGCATGCCGTATGCCTTCTTGACTACCTTCTCCACCTGTGTAGCCCCTTTCAGTGATCTGTGGACCTGTACTCCTAGATCTCTTTGACTTTCAATACTCTTGAGGGTTCTACCATTCACTGTATATTCCCTACCTGCATTAGCCCTTCCAAAATGCATTACCTCACATTTGTCCAGGTTAAACTCCATCTGCCATCTCTCCGCCCAAGTCTCCAGACAATCTAAATCCTGCTGTATCCTCAGACAGTCCTCATCGCTATCCGCAATTCCACCAACCTTTGTGTCGTCTGCAAACTTACTAATCAGACCAGTTACATTTTCCTCCAAATCATTTATATATACTACAAAGAGCAAAGGTCCCAGCACTGATCCCTGTGGAACACCACTGGTCACAGCCCTCCAATTAGAAAAGCATCCCTCCATTGCTACCCTCTGCCTTCTATGGCCTAGCCAGTTCTGTATCCACCTTGCCAGTTCACCCCTGATCCCGTGTGACTTCACCTTTTGTACTAGTCTACCATGAGGGACCTTGTCAAAGGCCTTACTGAAGTCCATATAGACAACATCTACTGCCCTACCTGCATCAATCATCTTAGTGACCTCCTCGAAAAACTCTATCAAGTTAGTGAGACACGACCTCCCCTTCACAAAACCGTGCTGCCTCTCACTAATACGTCCATTTGCTTCCAAATGGGAGTAGATCCTGTCTCGAAGAATTCTCTCCAGTAATTTCCCTACCACTGAAGTAAGGCTCACCGGCCTGTAGTTCCCGGGATTATCCCTGCCACCCTTCTTAAACAGAGGAACAACATTGGCTATTCTCCAGTCCTCCGGGACATCCCCTGAAGACAGCGAGGATCCAAAGATTTCTGTCAAGGCCTCAGCAATTTCCTCTCCAGCCTCCTTCAGTATTCTGGGGTAGATCCCATCCGGCCCTGGGGACTTATCTACCTTAATATTTTTTAAGACACCCAACACCTCGTCTTTTTGGATCACAATGTGACCCAGGCTATCTACACCCCCTTCTCCAGACTCAACATCTACCAATTCCTTCTCTTTGGTGAATACTGATGCAAAGTATTCATTTAGTACCTCGCCCATTTCCTCTGGCTCCACACATAGATTCCCTTGCCTATCCTTCAGTGGGCCAACCCTTTCCCTGGCTACCCTCTTGCTTTTTATGTAAGTGTAAAAAGCCTTGGGATTTTCCTTAACCCTATTTGCCAATGACTTTTCATGACCCCTTCTAGCCCTCCTGACTCCTTGCTTAAGTTCCTTCCTACTTTCCTTATATGCCACACAGGCTTCGTCTGTTCCCAGCCTTTTAGCCCTGACAAATGCCTCCTTTTTCTTTTTGACGAGGCCTACAATATCACTCGTCATCCAAGGTTCCCGAAAATTGCCGTATTTATCTTTCTTCCTCACAGGAACATGCCTGTCCTGTATTCCTTTCAACTGATACTTGAAAGCCTCCCACATGTCAGATGTTGATTTGCCCTCAAACATCCGCCCCCAATCTATGTTCTTCAGTTCCCGCCTAATATTGTTATAATTAGCCTTTCCCCAATTTAGCACATTCATCCTCGGACCACTCTTATCCTTGTCCACCAGTACTTTAAAACTTACTGAATTGTGGTCACTGTTACCGAAATGCTCCCCTACTGAAACATCTACCACCTGGCCGGGCTCATTCCCCAATACCAGGTCCAGTACCGCCCCTTCCCTAGTTGGACTGTTTACATATTGTTTTAAGAAGCCCTCCTGGATGCTCCTTACAAACTCTGCCCCGTCTAAGCCCCTGGCACTAAGTGAGTCCCAGTCAATATTGGGGAAGTTGAAGTCTCCCATCACCACAACCCTGTTGTTTTTACTCTTTTCCAAAATCTGTCTACCTATCTGCTCCTCTATCTCCCGCTGGCTGTTGGGAGGCCTGTAGTATACCCCCAACATTGTGACTGCACCCTTCTTATTCCTGATCTCTACCCATATAGCCTCACTGCCCTCTGAGGTGTCCTCTCGCTGTATAGCTGTGATACTCTCCTGAACAAGTAGCGCAACTCCGCCTCCCCTTTTACATCCCCCTCTATCCCGCCTGAAACATCTAAATCCTGGAACGTTTAGCTGCCAATCCTGCCCTTCCCTCAACCAGGTCTCTGTAATGGCAACAACATCATAGTTCCAAGTAGTAATCCAAGCTCTAAGTTCATCTGCCTTACCCGTAATGCTCCTTGCATTAAAGCATATGCACTTCAGGCCACCAGACCCGCTGTGTTCAGCAACTTCTCCCCGTCTGCTCTGCCTCAGAGCCACACTGTCCCTATTCCCTAGTTCTCCCTCAATGCTCTCACCTTCTGACCTATTGCTCCCGTGCCCACCCCCCTGCCATACTAGTTTAAACCCTCCCGTGTGACACTAGCAAATCTCGCGGCCAGGATATTTATGCCTCTCCGGTTTAGATGCAACCCGTCCATCTTATACAGGTCACACCTGCCCCGGATGAGCTCCCAGTGGTCCAGATAACAGAAACCCTCCCTCCTACACCAGCTGTTTAGCCACGTGTTTGTCTGCTCTATCTTCCTATTTCTAGCCTCACTGGCACGTGGCACAGGGAGTAATCCCGAGATTACAACGCTCGAGGTCCTGTCTTTTAACTTTCTGCCTAGCTCCCTGAACTCCTGCTGCAGGACCTCATGCCCCTTCCTGCCTATGTCGTTAGTACCAATATGTACAACGACCTCTGCCTGTTTGCCCTCCCCCTTCAGGATTCCCTCTACCCGTTCGGAGACATCCTGGACCCTGGCACCAGGGAGGCAACATACCATCCTGGAGTCTCTTTCACGTCCACAGAAGCGCCTATCTGTGCCCCTGACTATAGAGTCCCCTATAACTATTACTCTTCTGCGCTTTGACCCTCCCTTCTGAACATCAGAGCCAGCCGTGGTGCCACTGCTCTGGCTGCTGCTGTTTTCCCCTGATAGGCTATCCCCCCCGACAGTATCCAAAGGGGTATATCTGTTCGAGAGGGGGACAACCACAGGGGATTCCTGCACTGACTGCCTGCCCTTTCTGGTGGTCACCCATTTCTCTGCCTGCACCTTGGGTGTGACCACACTTACATAACTGCGATCTATGACGCTTTCCGCCACCTGCATGCTCCTAAGTGCATCCAATTGCTGCTCCAACCGAACCATGCGGTCTGTGAGGAGCTGCAGTTGGGTGCACTTTCTGCAGATGAAGCCATCCGGGACGCTGGAAGCCTCCCGGACCTGCCACATCTCACAGTCAGAGCACAGCACCCCTCTAACTGACATTGCGTCAATTAATTAAAATTAAAATTTGTCTTTTTTTTTTTTTTAATACTTTTTTTTTTTAAATTACAAAGTTACTGTCAACTATCTGTTTCCTAGCACTAGATTTCTAATAGAAATGCGATAGCTAACTATAATATTCTCCGATCTCTGGCTTAGATATCCTCTAAATTATAATTAAGTTATTATGTTTAATTAGTTCCCAAATACTCAAAAAAATTTAGGTTAGAATCCCAACCAGCCACTCAGGTCACAGCTTTTCTGTGATGTCACTTCAGTTTCCCCCCGACACACACAATTTGAAAAAAAGGTATAAAAGTAAAAATCACTTGCTTACCTTCTGAGATGTTCTCAGGTTCTCTCGCTGACAGAGACTGCTCCTCCACCTCCAATCCTTGACCTGCACAATGCTAATAATATAATAATATAATATGGCACTTACCTTACACCAATGGGTCTTATTATTAGGTTAGAGGAGGAGGGTGGGTGGGAGACACTACACGTGTAGTGTCTCGGGTTTCCTCTCCACCAGAATTTATTGGTTGGGGGGGGGGGGAAACTTGCCAGAGGTCGAACTTCCGGTTCCCGCCGAAATCCAAAGGGCTGCTCCTGTAAAGGTAAGTGGTTTTAAACTCACTACTCACCTCCAAGAAGGCCCCTGCGCACCGCTGCCGCCGAAATCCAAAGGGCTGCTCCTGTAAAGGTAAGGTTTTTAAACACACTACTCACCTCCCAGAAGGCCCCTGCGCACCGCTGCCGCCGAAATCCAAAGGGCTGCTCCTGTAAAGGTAAGTGGTTTTAAACTCACTACTCACCTCCCAGAAGGCCCCTGCGCACCGCTGCCGCCGAAATCCAAACCAAACTAAGACAGAGATGAGGGGGAATTTCTTCTCTCAGAGGGTATAGGGATTCTTAACCGCAGATAGCTGTAGAGGCTCGGTCATTAAGTATGTTCAAGGCTGAGACAGATAGACTTTTAATCAGTGAAGGATTCAAGGGTTATGGGGATAAAACGGGAAAGTATCATCACGTCAGATGAGTCATGATCTGATTGAATGGCGGAAAAGAACCGATGGGCCGAATGGCCTACTTCTGCTCTTGCGTTTCTTATGGGTCTGTGCAGAAATCCAGAAATTGCTATCAGTGATTCACCCCAGACTGTAATAAATGGGATAGCTATGAACAGATGAGCAGTCCCACTGTCAAAAGTCTTACTGTAAAAACCCATGGAAAAAGTTACACTTGGTCCAATCAGATGTAAATGAGTTTTTAACAGCATAATTTCATAATTATTTGCTAATCAACCTCACTGGCCTTGAAAAGCTTGTTTAATATTATTGGAATTTCTCCATTACGATTAAAGGTGCCACATATTTTTTAAAAGGCGCACTTTAAGTGTGTACTGATATTTCAGCTTCCATTTAAATCTAATCGTAACCATTTACTTCACTGTTTGGAAATTTAAATTAAGAGTGAAGGTGTCATGGGAGTGCCCCTTTAAGAAATGTTTTGGCTTATCGCATGGCTTCAGTGATGTCATGGTGTGGGTGGAGCTGGGCTGTGGCTCTGAGTTTTACTTTCACTTTGGTTTGGGGCTTGTTTTGGTGGCTCTGAGGTTTTTTTTCCCGTTCTCACATTTGGCTGCTGGACTCAAACAGAGGAATCTTGGCTTGTCTCTCTATCTGCATTTTAAAAGCTGTTTCCAGATTACTTGATAGCTTAAAAGAGATAACTGCTTTCTTGAAGGATATCAAACCTGCTGTTTTGAAAGGAAATAAGAGTATTCATATGCTGGTCTTAAAGGCAGTAAGAGTGCCATCTGCTGGGCCATGCCTTTGAAAGGTTTTTTTTTGGTTTATGGGATCTTGTTATTAAATTGGAACAGTTAAAGGGGGAATTTGTTAAGGGTGATACATAGAGTACTGTAGCTGTGTGGGGTATTTATGTTTGTAGTTGATAAAAATGCTTACTGTGTGTGTTTATAAAAATGTTAACTAAATTTGTAGAATGAAGCTTGTTTTTGATTAAAAGTGTTAAGGCCTCTGTTGAATAACACCTGAAGAGTAGGCCCTTGTGCTCATCGTAACCAAAATCAATAAACAGTCGTAGGTCAGGTGAACTCCATGATATACTTTGGAGTTTTCTAAACACTGGCCCATACCAAATTATATTAAATGCTTTTAAGTTCTTGGTTTGCTGTCTGTGTGAATGCTTCACAGTGATTGGCTGCTTGACTTTCGTGCTGACACCACTACTGCTGTGCGTTTTGACTTGACACCAGATTCAGGCATCCACCGGGAAGGGGGAAATCCATATTACGGAGATCGTTAGATCATGCGGGCGTCGTTCGCCCCGAGGTCTGGGCTGAAAACAGCAGGCGGAATTTTCCACCCCCAGCCAGCGGCTTGCCATTGGCCGCCGGCAAAGTTTACCAGTCCCGCTGACATCTGCGGGACTTGTGGGAGGAAACCGGAGCACCCGGAGGAAACCCTCGCAGACACGGGGAGAACGTGCAGACTCCGTACAGACAGTGACCCGAGCCGGGAATCGAACCAGTGACCCTGGTCCTTGGCTTGGCCACCCCGCTGCCAGGGAACCCGCCCTGGGGGCCGTCGTTTGCGAGACTGGAAGATCCAGTCAGCGGAAGGGCTGGAAAATCTCACCCTGCCACTTTGAAGCTGAGCACAAAATGCTGCACCTCATATTGCATCCCCCCTAATGGCCATCCTTGTACACTGGCCAATGAAGGACATTATTGAATAAACTACTCTTTTCTGGAGATAGCATATAATCTTGATCACAATTCAGCGGATGCGGAAGGATGGTTAGTGGGTTGGAGGGTTACTGGGTTCCACATCTGGGGCGAAATTCTCCGGTATCGGCGCGATGTCCGCCGACTGGCGCCCAAAACGGCGCAAATCAGTCGGGCATCGCGCCGCCCCAAAGGTGCGGAATGCTCCGCATCTTTGGGGGCCGAGCCCCAACCTTAAGGGACTAGGACGAATTTCCGCCCCGCCAGCTGGCGGAAAAGGCCTTTGGTGCCCCGCCAGCTGGCGCTGAAATGACATCTCCGGGCGGCGCATGCGTGGGAGCATTAGCGGCCGCTGACGGCATTCCCGCGCATGCGCAGTGGAGGGAGTCTCTTCCGCCTCTGCCATGGTGGAGACCGTGGCGAAGGCGGAAGGGAAAGAGTGCCCCCACGGCACAGGCCCGCCCGCGGATCGGTGGGCCCCGATCGCGGGCCAGGCCACCGGGGGGCACCCCCCGGGGTCAGATCGCCCCGCGCCCCCCCAGGACCCCGGAGTCCGCCCGCGCCGCCTTGTCCCTCCGGTAAGGTAGGTGGTTTAATCTACGCCGGCGGGACAGGCATTTTAGCGGCGGGACTTCGGCCCATCCGGGCCAGAGAATTGCGGGGGGGGGGGGCCCGCCAACTGGCGCGGCGCGATTCCCGCCCCAGCCGAATATCCGGTGCCGGCGAATTCGGCAACCGGCGGGGGCGGGATTCACGCCCGCCCCCGGCGATTGTCCGACCCGGCGGGGGGTCGGAGAATCGCGCCCCTGGTTTTCGTATTCCTGGATTAAAATTCAACCTTGCCTCCCTTCCCTCCCCCACCCCAAGACTCCTTTGTAAAATGGCTGCGAGGGCAGAATCATAGAATCGTAGAACTTACAGTACAGAAGGAAGCCGTTTCGCCCATCGAGTCTGCACCGGCCCTTGGAAAGAGCACCCCACTTAAGTTTAAGACTACGCCTGAATCCTATCCCCGTAACCCAGGAACCCCAACTAACCGTTGGACACTAAGGGTCAATTTAGCACGACCAATCCACCTAACCTGCACATCTTTAGATTGTGGGAGGAAACCGGAGCACCCGGAGGAAAGCCACGAAGCCACGGGGAGAACGTGCAAACTCCACACAGACAGTCCCCCGAGGCCAGAATTGAACCCGGGTCCCTAGCGCTGTGAGGCAGCAGTGCTAACCACCGTTCTGCCCCAAATATGGGTAGCCAACCCATCCAGGATTGTCCTGATATGTCCAGGAATTAAAGAGTAATTTCTCATGTATTGTAGTGAGGAAAGCCCAGAGAATAATCATTGAGGCATTAAAACCAAACATATATTTCTTCCATTTGCCTTTCTTATTAGTTATAAAAATATTGGAGTCTCCGAAAAAAGACAATTCGACTGGACGGGGTGTTTGACGAAGCCTCCAGGAATACATCCATCCAGAGTTGGCAACCTATCAGAATATTCCTGCAAGCTCCCAATTTGTTAATATCATATTTTAGTTTTTGCTCTTTGATGTTCACGTTGTGATGTCTCCAGAAATATTAAAAGCAGGTCATGCGCGACACATTAATTATTGGTGCACGAAAATGGAATCGATAATCCAATAAGAGGACAGACAGCTAAATAATCTTGTGAATCTGTTTATCTGGCATTTGTATTCCCGTTGGTCATAAATAATTTTTTCTGCTCACTTATTATAAAATAAAATTAATTACATTGCTCAGTGAGCTTGCGTTAAAGTGTTTCCTTGGATCAATAGGAGCCTCTGTTGCTTTTGTATTCGGAACTATGGGTTTGAAGCCCCATCATAGGACTTGAGCATGCGATGCAGCCTTATCCTCTGCAGAAGTAAGGCATTGTTGTTGGAGTTATTGTCCTTTAGATAATAAGGTCCAACCTGTCCATTACTGCAGTGCAAGTTGATGCTGACAAAGACAAGAGAGGTGTCCTGATCTTCCGCCAATCAACATCCATACAAAATAGGCTTGGTGAGACCATTCCTAGAATACAGTGTGCAGACTTTGTCTCATAGAACATACAGTGCAGAAGGAGGCCATTCGGCCTATCGAGTCTGCACCGACCCACTTAAGCCCTCACTTCCACTCTATCCCCGTAACCCAATAGCCCCTCCTAACCTTTTTTGGTCACTAAGGGCAATTTATCATGGCTAATCCACCTAACCTGCACATCTTTGGACTATGGGAGGAAACCGGAGCACCCGGAGGGAACACACGCAGACACGGGGAGAAGGTGCAGACTCCGCACAGACAATGACCCAGCGGGGAATCGAACCTGGGACCCTGGTGCTGTGAAGCCACAGTGCTAACAACTGTGCTACCGTGCCGCCCTAAAAGTTCTCCCCATGTCTGTGTGGGTTTCCTCCGGGTGCTCCGGTTTCTTCCCACAGTCCAAAGGTGTGCAGGGTATGTGGATTGGCTATGCTAAATTGTCCTTAGTGTCCAAAAAAAAGGTTGGATGGGGTTACTGGGTTGCGGGGATAGGGTGGAGGTGTGGGCTTAAATAGGAATCTCTTTCCAAGGGCCAATGCTGACTCGATGGGCAGAATGGCCTCCTTCTGCACTGTGAATCCAATGATTCTATGACTCTTACTATGGTACAATCTTGCAAACACCAGTACCTTCGCCACGTGAACATTCTTCCCGTGGGAAACCTGACAGTAATTCTCTGAGTGGAGGACATCCCATGGGCACCCAATCCTCCCTTCCACTCACATCTGGCTGGAAGTCACTAAGAATTCTATGAATATGTTTTAAAAAAAAACAGATCCAAACAAAAGCTGGCTGAGACTGCGAAGTAATCACTTGCTGGAAAATTCCGCTGTGGGTTATACTTGACCAGCTAGTCCAGAGAGACCTGAATGTTTGCGTCTTTTTTCAGACTGGCGTTCTTCAAAGACAGAGATGCAATGCAAAAACTAAACTGTAATCTCCTGTGGAGATAATGGAGGCTGATTACCATCTCAGCAGAAAACAAGACCTGTGGGTTCTATCCTAGCCTGTGGACATGAGGTAGTTGAATAGTTGAAAGGAAGCGGTTTCTGGATGAAAGTCACGTTTTTGTTTTTTCCCCATCAAGGAATACGCAAGAAAAAGGGTTGACTGCATAGGGTGGCATGGCGTCACAGTGGTTAGCACTGCTGCCTACGGCGCTGAGGACGTGGGTTCGATCCCAGCCCTGAGTCACTGTCTGTGTGGAGTTTGCACATTCCCCCCATGTCTGCGTGAGTCTCACCCCCACAACCCAAAGATGTGCAGGGTAGGTGGATTGTCCACGCTAAATTGCCCCTTAATTGGAAAAAAAAAAATTGGGTCCTCTAAATAAAAAAAAAGCCAACTGCAGCCCTGTTTTCTGTGCGCTAGCCTGGTGTCCTAGTTCTGCTATGTTAGTGTGTGGTGTGAAGGTCGTAGCTAAGAAAATACATTCAGCATCTCTGCGCCTACGGGTAAGAATGTTCCGCTCTCTCTGGTTGCTGAAAGTAAGTCACAAGTCAGCAAAGCCAGAATTGAAAAAGAAACAAGGCAACTCCTTTCCGCTAACCTGCAGAACCAAGAATCTCCAAACCAACTGCCAAAGCCAGTGTTACAGGAATCACCCAAATTAACGGCCGCAACGTTTTACCACTGTTCCTCATGGACAAGTCAAAGACTGATTCGTATATCTTTTATTACTTTTGTTTTTGGACTCGCTTCTCATTTCTAATCTGTTGTGTAGCGGTTTATTATTTTTTTCACGTTTTAGTAATTAATAAACTCACTCATTCTTTAACTCAAGTAAGCCTTGTTAAAGTCGCTTCTTTTAAGACATGAATATATTTGGACTGGGAAAAGGTATCCTTTGGGGAAGGTATCCTTTTTAAATTAACCTTTATGCGACTAACCAAGGGTGGTTGAGTAAAGAAAGGGAGCCAGTTCATTCCGCCTCACCCGAGAGCAGAACAATTTGGGAGTATCTCATCCGGGACATCCCGCCAGGGTCTAGTCATAATATTAGTCGGCTAATGATGGTGCTGAACTCCTCGAGTGTTGCTGGGAGGTCAAGAACGTACATTGATAGAGCATCATTAATGTTCTTGGGATGGACAAGTCTCTTCATTGTTGAAGGGAAGATAGGAACATAGGAACAGGAGTAGACCATTCAGCCCGTGGAACCTGCAACACCATTCGATCCGATTGTGGCTAATGGACCATTGAAATAGAAACATTGTTGCAATGTATAAAACAGTGGCAGCCAATTTCCGCACAGCAAACTCCCAAACACAGCCCTGAGATTGATGGCCAGACAATCTGTTACAGTGATACTGTTTGAGGGATGAACGTTGGCCAAGACATTGCAAGCTCTTCTGATTTAACATATTTCAGTCCAAGTGCTCAGCGGAGATACCAAAGTGGACTAACCGCACAGAATGTTGTGATCAGTGGAACTCTCCAGCTCTTCTTCAAATAATGGCAAGAGGACCTTTTTCATGTTCACTTTCGAGGGCCTCAATTAATCGTTTCATTCAAAAGAATACTCCGACCTGGCGGGGGGGGGGGGGGGGGGGGGTTGGAGAATCCCGCCCAAGGTAGTTGAATAGTTGAAAGGAAGCGATTTCTGGGTGAAAGTCACATTTTTGTTTTTTCCCCATCAAGGAATACGCAAGAAAGGGGGTTGAAAGCCAACTGCATAGGGCGGCACGTGGAATACGTGTTCAGTTCTGCTCACCTTATTGTAGGAAGGATATTGTTAAACTAGAAAGAGTGCAGAAGAGATTTACGAGGATGCTACCAGGACTTGATGGTCTGAGTCATAAGGAGAGGCTGGATAGGCTGGGACTTTTCCCCCCTGGAGCATACGAGGCTTAGGGGTGACCTTATAGAGGTCTATAAAACAATGAGGAGCGTAGATGAGGTAGAGAGTCGACATCTTTTCCCAAAGGTAGAGGAGTCTAGAACTAGAGGTTTAAGGTTAGAGGAGAAAGATACCAAAGAGACCAGAAGGGAAATTATTTCACACTGAGGGTGGTGAGCTTCTGGAACGGGCTGCCAGAGGACAGTGGTAGAGGCGGGTACGATTTTGTCTTTTAAAAAGCAGTCAGACAGTTACATGGGCAGGGTGGGTATAGAGGGATATGGGCTAAATACAGGCAAGTGGGACTAGCTTAGTGATAGAAACTGGGTGGCATGGACCAGCTGGGCCGAAGGGCCTGTTTCCATGCTGTAAACATCTATCACTCTATGACTGTGCACCTGACAGTGCAGCAATCCCCCAGTGCTGCATGTCACGTCAGCCTGGACTATATGATGACTGGAGAGGGATTTGACCTGATAGCCTTTCAATTATCATTAGTCAAGTCAAGCGAGGGATCACCTATTCCCTGATGGAAGGCTGTAGCGGAGGTAAAAAGCTCAGTTGAAACTGGGGACGTTAGTTGCACTGATGTGCGAGATTTTTAACAGCGACAGCTACCAACCACTGATCAGAACCGATCATGCCATTTGCAAATCTAGTCAATTCCTGAATCATACGCTCCATAACTATTCCACTCTGGTGTCCCTGTGGAGCATTTGGATTTATATATCTATATGGAATAGGAAGAGCAGATAATATCAAATTACTGTTTGTTTGACATTGCCGATTGTAGCTTTGGGCAAATAAATGTAATTGTTAATTTTCTCTTCATCCACAGGAGACCGAAGTTGCTTTGAGGTAATCAAATGTTTTTGCATGCAGGATGCTGATATTGCTTGTCTTGAGAGCAATTTCCAACCCATTACAGATGTCACCAGGCAACCGTGTAGGAAGGAGTTAGTCTGACTGACTAGGTGCCTGCTCTAGTTTTCCTTTTTGTTGTTGTTCCCTCAGGCAAACCTGGGAGAGATGCTCCTCGAGTCGGCCTCCCCTGTTACTCCACCTACTTAAGAGACTCCAGATGCCTCCTTCATTCCTTTTTTGTTTTGTGCCTATCCCTTCCTCCTGCGATGCCTCTTTTCTCTCCTGTCTCGCTCTCTCTCTCCCTGCCTGGTGTCTGCACATCTCATTAACTAGCCTAATGCTGGGAGCCTTCGAACCATCAAGTCAGTGGGCGAGCAATTAGGAGCAAAGTTTCCCAGCGCGGGGGAGCTTTAACCTTTTTTTTTCAGCGATAAGGGACGGAGCTGATTTGCCGCTTCGGGCACTGTAATATCTTGTTCGGCTCCGCAAGTCGCATTTGACAAAACTGCAGACATGAAGAAGAAAATAAAACACAAGGGCAATATCCTCGCTGCTGCTGAAATAAAAGCAGAAAATGCTGGGAAAAAAACAAACTCCGTCATTATTTGTAAAGAGAGAAGATCAGTCAGAACCGGTTTTCTATCCCTGAATCTGAAACATGAACTTGACTTTCCTCTTAACAAATGCTGGCAGACCTCCAGATATTCCTGTTTGCATGACACACATTTATGCTTGATATCTTAAATACAAGGAATAATATAAATACATATCTCTCTCGCTCTGCAGCAATAGACATTATTTATTTGCACTCCTCTGACAGTGCAGCAGTCCGGTGCTGGATTCTAATAATCTTTATTGTCACACGTAGACTTACATTAACATTGCAATGAAGTTACTGTAAAAATCCTCGAGTCACCACACTCCGGCGCCTGTTCGAGTACACAGCGCCAGGGACCCGGGTTCGATTCCCGGCTTGGGTCACTGTCTGTGCGGAGTCTGCACGGTGTAGATGGAGTCAATGGATGGGAGGCAGGTTTGTGTGATGGACTGGGATGTGTTCACGACTCTCTGAGGTTTCTTGCGGTCCTGGGCTGAGCAGTTGCCATACCAGGCTGTGATGCAGCCCGATAGGATGCTTTCTATGGTGCATCTGTAAACATTGGTAAGAGTTATTGTGGACATGCCGACTTTCCTTAGTTTCCTGAGGAAGTGGGTGGGCCAGGACAGACCTTTGGTGGTGTGCACCCCTAGGAATTTGCCCCTAGGAGACAACGAATAGCGACACAGTGGTTAGCACTGCTGCTTCACAGCGCCAAGGAACCAGGTTCAATTCCGATCTTTGGTGACTGTGTGGAGTTTGCACGTTCTCCACATGTCTGCGCGGGTTTGCTCCCGTTTATCCCCGTGTCTGCGTGGGTTTCCTCCGGGTGCTCCAGTTTCCTCCCACACGTCCCGAAAGACGTGCTTGCTAGGCAAATTGGAATTCTGAATTCTCCCTCAGAGTACCTGAACAGGCGCTGGAATGTGCCGACTGGGAACTTTTCACAGTCACTTCATAGCAGCATTAATGTAAGCCTACTTGAGACACTAATAAAGATGATTATTTTTGCGTGTTCACATGTCTGAAGTAGGGCTTGCAACAATGACTTTCCGATTCATTGACCATTGTGCATGTATGGTTATCAAATTTGAACCGATGCCGCTACGGCATTGAGCAGCTTGTTGACACTTGCCATTAAGCCTGTGTATGAGGACCGCCCAGTTTGGTGAGGTATCAGACAGGCTGATAAAAGCATGCCTGAGTAACAGCATCAAAAAGCTAGCGAGGTTTGGAGCACACGACTTTGGGGGACTCTTGGTGCCTTACCGAATTTTCCAATCGTTTTGACGACCAACACATGGTGGCCAAGTGGGAATTGTACATTTAATCGGGTGATTTTACAATGAATATTCCAGTCGACAAATGTGTGTTGAGTATGCATTCCATTCCCAGTCATTGGATGGAAGTAAGGACAGAACATGCCCATGTTGGCAGTAGGAGACTTGAACCTTGACCTCAGAAAAATTACAGAATTGTTGTGGCAGAGAAAGAGGCCATTCGGCCCAACATCCTTTCCTTACTTGAGAAAGGACGTACTGGCACTGGAGGGTGTGCAGAGGAGATTCACCAGGTTAATCCCAGAGCTGAAGGGGTTGGATTACGAGGAGAGGTTGAGTAGACTTGGACTGTACTCGTTGGAATTTAGAAGGATGAGGGGGGATCTTATAGAAACATATAAGATTATGAAGGGAATTGATAGGATAGATGCGGGCAGGTTGTTTCCACTGGCGGGTGAAAGCAGAACTAGGGGGCATAGCCTCAAAATAAGGGGAAGTAGATTTAGGACTGAGTTTAGGAGGAACTTCTAAAGGGTTGTGAATCTATGGAATTCCTTGCCCAGTGAAGCAGTGGAGGCTCCTTCATTAAATGTTTTTAAGATAAAGATAGATAGTTTTTTGAAGAATAAAGGGATTAAGGGTTATGGTGTTCGGGCCGGAAAGTGGAGCTGAGTCCACAAAAGATCAGCCATGATCTCATTGAATGGCGGAGCAGGCTCGAGGGGCCAGATGGCCTACTCCTGCTCCTAGTTCTTATGTTCTTATGTTCTTATGTCTGCGCCAGCTCTCCGAATGAACTGTGTATCTAGTGCCACGCCCCCGCCTTCTCTCCGTAACATTCTTCCTTTGCAGATAACAATCCAATTTAAAAAAAATTTGTTCCTGGGATGTGGACATTGCGGGTTAAATGCCGACATTCATTGCCCATCCCTAATTGCCCTTGGTAGGCAAGGTTTCTTCTCTTGTTTCCATTGCTTCTTTCACCTTAAGTATGTGCCCGCCTACTCTCAATCCTTCCATCAGAGGGATCATTCCATTCCCCATCTGCTGCAAGATCCTCATGATTGAAATCCACCAAATCTCCTCTCAACATTCTCTTCTCCAAGGAAAACAGCTCCAACTTCTCTCATCTCTCTAGTTCCACATTCCTGGAATCTGTTCTTGACTCTCTCTACAGTCTTTCCCAAATCCCGATGCCCAGGACTGGACACAAAACTCCAGTCTACGCCAAGCCAGTGTTTTATTCGAGTTTAATGGAACCTCCGCTCTTGTAACCCACGTCCCTACTCATCTTTCCTCGGAGACCGTGCGCTTTACTAACCGCTCTCAAAACCCGTTATGCCACGAGCTGCCCTGCAACAATCGGCGACTTGCTTCAGCTCTGAGTGAAGGTAGATTGTCGCCTTGGCACTGAGAATACCCACTTTCTTTGGATTGAACAGAATTAAGTGCTTTCCGATCATTTCCCTTCCCGGTTGAGTAACTTTGAAGTGGTCAGCTGGAAACTAACAGCACTCAACTCTGTTTGAAGTGGTCCAGGAGCTGTCAGTCAAAACTTGATGTGTATGAAAGCAGCGAAAACAGCGCCGGAGGAGAGAGCCGGGAGATTTAAAAAGCGCGGGAGGAGAGAGCCGGGACAGCGAAAACAGCGCCGGAGGAGAGAGCCGGGAGATTTAAAAAGCGCGGGAGGAGAGAGCCAGGACAGCAAAAACAGCGCCGGAGGAGAGAGCCGGGAGATTTAAAAAGCGCGGGAGGAGAGAGCCGGGACACGAAAACAGCGCGGAGGAGAGAGCCGGGAGATTTAAAGAGCGCGGGAGGAGAGAGCCGGGACAGCGAAAACAGCGCCGGAGGAGAGAGCCGGGAGATTTAAAAAGCGCGGGAGGAGAGAGCTGGGACAGTGCTGGGAGAGGTGAGTGCACAAAAGGTGTGGCAGGAATGCCTTTAGACATGGAGTGCTGATTGGAACAGAGTGCATCTGAGTTTAGGTGAGTGACTGAGTTCGGGTGAGTGGCGAGAGAGGGCTGTGTTTTTGTTGGTGTTCGGGTTTATCCTTGAGGTTATATAAAAAAAATATTTAAATTAATTAACTAGTTGAATATGGCTGGACAGGTGATGTGCTGTTGCTGTATGATGATGGAACTGGTGGATCCCATTGAGACCGTCAGTGACCACATCTGCAGCAAGTGTTGGCTGCTCGAGGAACTTCGGCTCAGAATTGATGAGCTGGAGACCGAGCTGCACACACTGCGGCACATCAGGGACGGGGAACATTACCTGGACGCTTTGTTTCAGGAGGCAGTCACACCCGGTAGAATAAGTGCTGTTAATTCGGACAGTGGTCAGGGACAGAGTGGCGTGACTGCAAGGGAGGCAGGTAGGGGGATCCTGAGTTTAGGAGTTGAGGAGCCTCAGCCCTTGACCTTGTCCAACAGGTATGAGGTACTTGCTCCCTGTGTGGATGAGGAAGAGGGCTGTAGGGAGGATGCGTTGACTGACCACTGCACCGTGGTACAGGAAGCCATCCAAGAGGGGGGAGCAAAAAGACAAAGTGGTAGTTGTAGGGGATTCTATAATTAGGGGGATTGATGGCATCCTTTGTAAGCCAGATTGAGAGTCCCGCATGGTATGTTGCCTGCCCGGTGCCAGGGTGCGGGACATCTCTGATCGGCTTGAAAGGATTTTGGAGAGGGAGGGGGTGGATCCAGTTGTTGTGGTCCACGTTGGGACTAACAACATAGGTAAGACTAGGAAAGAGGACCTGTTTGGGGATTATAAAACACTAGGGACTAAATTAAAGAACAGATCCTCCAGGGTTATAATCTCTGGATTACTACCCGAGCCACGTGCCAATTGGCATAGGGTTGAGAAAATTAGAGAAGTTAACACGTGGCTAAAGGAGTGGTGCGGGAAAGCGGGATTCCATTTCATGGGGCATTTGCATCAGTACTGGGGCAGGAGGGGCCTGTACCGTTGGGACGGTCTTCACCTGAACCATTCTTGGACCAGTGTTCTAGCGAATAGGATAAATAGGTTGGTCACAAGGACTTTAAACTAGCAAGTTGGGGGGAAGGGAAATGTAAAGCTATGGACAGTATAATGGTTAATGGAGATCAAGGCAGCAGGTTACGTGACAGGTTATTATGTAGGGATATGGCTTCAAAAACAAGGAAAATTAGGAGAAAGGGTAAGAGGAAAAATAAATTGCGAAAAGTTACTGATCAAGGTGTTAGGATTCATAACAAAGACATAAAAAACAGCATAAGTGTACTTTACCTGAATGCTCGTAGTATACGAAATAAGTAAATGAGTTGATGGCGCAAATCATCGTGAATGACTATGATTTAGTGGCCATTACTGAAACATGGTTAAAAGATGGTCACGACTGGAAGTTAAATATCCAAGGGTATCAGACTATACGAAAGGATAGAATGGACGGTAAGGGTGGTGGTGTAGCTTTGCTGTTTAAGGATGGCATCCGGGGATTGGACTTCCGGTTGCGGTGATGCACTGCTAAGCCGCACGTTTCGGCAGCTCCCGTTCCAACGGACTTTTGGGCTCTTGTCGGGAGCCCCAACGGAATTTTTTTTCGACCTAACCCAGTGTGGGGTGACGATGGAAGGAGTCCCCCCGGGTGTGTATGGAAAGGAGCGGCGGTAGTGGCCAGATTGCGAAGGATCCTTTGGAGCAGCGGCAGAGAAGAGAAGGGAGAAGCAGGATGGCGGCGGATGGAGCCCAGATGGTATGGGGCCCGGACCAGCAGGAGTTTCTCCGACGATGTGTGGAGGAGCTCAAGAAAGAGGTGCTGGTGCCGATGCTACTGGCAATCGAGGGACTGAAGGAAACACAAAAGGTCCAGGCGATGGAGCTCCGTGGAGTGAAGGCAAAGGCAGCCGAGAATGAAGATGAGATACAGGTCCTGGTGGTAAAAACGGAGACACACGAGGCACTACACAAGAGGTGCATAGAAAGGCTGGAAGCCCTGGAGAATAGCTCGAGGAGGAAAAACCTATGGATTCTAGGTCTCCCCGAAGGAGCAGAGGGAGCTGATATTGGGGCTTATGTGAGCACGATGCTCCACACACTAATGGGAGCTGAGGCCCCACGGGCCCCCTGGAAGTGGAGGGAGCATACCGGGTCCTCGTGAGAAGACCAAAGGCAGGTGAAACACCAAGAGCAATAGTGGTGAAGTTCCATCGCTACAGGGACAGAGAGATGGTCCTGCGCTGGGCCAAGAAGGCACGGAGTAGCAAATGGGAGAATGCGGTGATCCGTGTGTATCAGGACTGGAGTGCGGAGGTGGCGAAAAGGAGGGCGAGCTTTAACCGGGCCAAGGCGGTGCTCCAGAGGAAGAAAATAAAATTTGGGATGCTGCAGCCGGCGCGATTGTGGGTCACGCATCAGGGCAAGCACTACTACTTCGAGACGGCGGATGAGGCATGGACATTCATCCAAGAAGAGAAACTGGACTAGATTTGAGAGTTTGATGTTTGGAGAGAAGCAGCGAGGTGGTGGTACAGAAATGTAAAGTGGGGAAAGGGGAGGGCTATTGTACAGCAATGTTGGATGGGGAATTTTTCTCCCCCCGATGGGGGGGGACATGAAGAAATGTGGGCGCCGGTGGGAAAAGGGACAGGGAAGGGGAATGAGGGAACTGCGCCATAGGGGACGGGGCCGAGAGGAAAGCGCGGGTATTTTCCCGCGCTATGGAAATTATAGCGGGAAAACGGGCGCAGGAAGGAAGGGAGCCCCACACGCAGGGAGGTCAAAGAGTGAACGGGGGAAGCTGTTTTTAGATGGCCTAAAAAAGGGGATGGCTAGTCGACGAGGGGGGGGGGGGGGGGGGGCGGTGAATGGCCCCCCAATCCGGCTGATCACGTGGAATGTGAGAGGCTTAAATGGGCCGATTAAGAGGGCACGGGTGTTTGCGCACTTAAAGAGACTGAAGGCAGACGTAGTCATGCTCCAGGAGACGCACCTGAAGGTGGCGGATCAGGTTAGACTAAGAAAAGGATGGGTGGGACAGGTATTCCACTCAGGGTTGGACGCGAAAAACAGAGGGGTGGCAATATTGGTGGGGAAACGTGTATCATTCAAGGCTAAGAATATAGTGGTGGACAGTGGGTACAGATATGTGATGGCAAGTGGCAGACTGCAGGGAGAGGTGGTTGTGCTGGTGAATGTATATGCCCCGAACTGGGATGACGCGGGATTCATGAAGCGAATGCTGGGACGTATCCCGGACCTGGAGGTGGGACATTTGATAATGGGGGGGGGATTTTAACACAGTGCTGGATCCAGGGCTAGACCGGTCCAGATCCAGGACCGGGAGAAGGCCGGCAGCGGCCAAGGTGCTTAAGGGATTTATGGAACAAATGGGGGGAGTGGATCCGTGGAGATTCGCCAGGCCGATGGCTAAAGAGTTCTCTTTCTTCTCCCACGTCCATAAGGTATACTCCCGGATAGACGTTTTCGTTTTGGGAAGGGCACTGATCCCAAAAGTGGCAGGAACGGAGTACTCGGCCATAGCCGTTTCAGACCACGCCCCGCATTGGGTGGATCTGGAACTAGGAGAGGAAAGGGAGCAGCGCCCACTCTGGCGACTAGATATGGGACTACTGGCGGACGAGGGGGTCTGCGGAAGGGTGAGGGGGTGTAATGAGCGATACCTGGAGGTCAACGACGATGGGGAGGTTCAGGTGGGGGTAGTATGGGAAGCGCTGAAGGCGGTGGTTAGAGGAGAGCTGATCTCCATCAGAGCCCACAAGGGGAAACAAGAGGGCAAAGAAAGAGAGAGATTAGTGGGGGAAATTTTGAGGGTGGATAAAAAATATGCGGAGGCCCCAGAAGAAGGGCTATACAGAGAAAGACAAAGACTACAGATGGAGTTTGACCTGCTGACCACGGGAAAGGCAGAGGCACAGTGGAGGAAGGCACAGGGGATGCAATATGAGTATGGGGAAAAGGCGAGCCGGCAGTTGGCCCACCAACTTCGGAAGAGGATGGCGGCGAGAGAGATCGGGGGCGTTAGGGACGATACGGGAAATATGGAGCAGAGAGCAGGGAAAGTGAATGAGGTGTTCAAGACCTTTTATGAGAGGCTATATAAGTCCCAACCCCCGGGGGGAAAAGAAGGAATGCTACACTTTCTGGACCAGCTAAGGTTCCTGAAGGTGAAGGGGCAGGAGGTGGCAGGTCTAGGGGTGCCAATCGAGGTGGATGAGGTGATTAAAGGACTGGGGAACATGCAGGCAGGGAAGGCTCCGGGACCAGACGGGTTTCTGGTGGAATTCTACAGGACGTATATGGATCTGTTGGCCCTGCTTTTGGCGAGAACCTTTAATGAGGCTAAGGAAAGGGGGATGCTACCCCCGACAATGTCGGAGGCGACGATATCGCTAATCCTGAAACGAGATAAAGACCCGCTGCAATGCGGGTCATACAGGCCTATCTCACTCCTAAATGTAGATGCCAAACTGCTGGCCAAAGTGATGGCGACAAGGATAGAGGATTGCGTCCCAGGGGTGGTGCATGACGATCAGACAGGGTTTGTAAAGGGGAGACAACTGAATGTTAATGTACGAAGGTTGCTGGGGGTGATGATGACGCCCCCACCGAAGGGGGAGGCAGAGATAGTGGCGGCGATGGATGCAGAGAAGGCATTCGATAGGGTGGAGTGGGACTATCTGTGGGAGGTGCTGAAGAGGTTTGGGTTCGGTGAGGGGTTTATTAGATGGGTCAGACTCTTATATGGGGCCCCGATGGCAAGCGTAGTCACAAACCGGCAAAGATCGGGGTAATTTCGGCTACATAGGGGTACAAGACAAGGGTGTCCCCTGTCCCCGTTACTGTTCGTGTTGGCAATTGAACCACTGGCCATAGCGCTGAGGGATTCTAAGAAGTGGAGGGGGGTGCTTAGAGGGGGAGAGGAACACCGAGTGTCGCTCTACGCAGATGATCTACTGCTATACGTTGCGGACCCAGTAGAGGGGATGCCAGAAGTAATGCAGATACTTAGGGAGTTTGGAGAGTTCTCGGGATACAAACTAAATATGGGGAAGAGCGAGCTTTTTGTAATGCACCCCGGGGAACAGGGTAGGGGGATAGATGTTCTGCCGCTGAGGAGAGTGGTAAGGAACTTCCGATACCTGGGGATCCAGGTGGCCAGGAACTGAGGAACCCTGCATAGACTTAACCTGACGCGACTGGTGGAGCAGATGGAGGAGGACTTTAAAAGGTGGGATATGGTGCCGCTGTCGCTGGCTGGCAGAGTGCAGGCAGTTAAAATGGTGGTCCTCCCGAGGTTTCTTTTCCTGTTTCAGTGCCTCCCCATTCTGATCACAAAGGCCTTTTAAAAAAAAATAGATAGGAGCATTACATGCTTTGTGTGGGCAGGAAAGACCCCGAGAGTAAAGAGGGGGTTCCTGCAGCGCAGTAGGGACAGAGGGGGACTGGCGCTGCCGAGTTTGAGCAACTACTATTGGGCCGCCAATGTGTCGATGGTCTGTAAGTGGATGAGGGAGGAAGAGGGAGCAGCGTGGAAGAAGCTGGAGATGGCGTACTGTAAGGGAAGGAGCCTAAATGTTCTCAGTAGTGAATGTAAACCTGATGTGCTTCTGCTAAAAGGTGTTTCTTTTGTCTTCTGGATGTTGTTTGGGAAGTTATTAAGGATTACTTAGTGTTGTATTCTTTGGGGGTTGTATTTGAATTGATGGTTGCTAAGATGTTCACTGTATGTTTGAAAAGGTTAACTTGAGTTCATAGAATAAACATTGTTTTGCTTTAAAAAATACTTTTCCATTTCTGCTGTACCTCACCTGTAGAGTGGGCCGTGTGCTCCCCATACCACAATCTAGTAAAAGTTGTGGGTCAGGTGAACTCCATGCTACACTTTGGGGTTCTCTAAATCCTGGCTCATAACACACCCGACTTAGTTGCCCAAGATCCGAATTGCCCGATTTCACTGACGGGCAGAGTCCCACATCCACGGAGCAGAGTGAAACTCCCCTCTCGCCCGCTGCAAATTCATCAGCAAACGTCTTGCTGCAGGACCAGGCTGATCCCAGGAAAGCAAACGTCAAGTTATGGTGGCCGCTGATCCCGTAAATAATTTGGGAAAGGAATTGCACTTGAGAGCCATGGGACTTCAAAGGGAAAAGGCGGGGACAACAGCTTTTTCCAAAGAACTTGAGACATGTTGGCTCTCCTGTGCTGCAAATTTCTACGATTCTGTGAATTAATATTCTGGAACTATTTAAATTGAAAGAGGAAAGATGACAAGGTTCTGAACAGGGACTTTTTTTTAAGCATGGAGGGGTTGGATGGTCTGCATGAGGGCAAATTATTTCTTTCCTCAGCGAGTGATTGAGAGGATGAACAGGGCGCTGGACCCATTTCCGAAACTGTTGAGTCCTGTACTGTAATGGGAGGAGGGCTGGAATTGTGAGCTGAAATGCACTGAGAAGCTTTCTCTGTCATCACCTTATGCAATCCCCCCCCAACTCCCGCCATCGCCCCTCCAAGTTTTCATTGATTAATTGCAATGGCTGGTGACCGAGCCTTTGTCTGTTATCACCAGCAGGTCTGCCATGGTTAACGTTCCTGCAGAACAATTGCAAAATGGTTCGGGAAAGACATGGGCTGGATTCCCAGCTTCCCGACATCAAAATCGGGTTCGGCGACGAGGCGGAGAATCCGTTTTGGCGCCGAAATCCAGAGCCGCGCCGGTTTTCAATTCTCCGCCCCCTGAAAATCGGCGTACTCCTTCCACCGTCTCAGGCCATGCTGCGTTGCCGACCGGCCGAATTCCCGACGGCATGGGGCTCACGTGTGCTCACACCATCCGGGATCCACGTGTGGCGGCTGCGGACTCAGTCCAGGGCCACCACAGTCGGGGGGAGGCCGATCGGCGGGCACGGTGGGGGGGGGGGGCTTAATTCGGGGCTGGGGGCAATGTGGGCGGGCGGTCCGGGGCACGTGAGCGGCCGATGCGGGGCACGACTTTGGCAGTCCAGGTCCGCGGGCAGAGTCCGCTGCCGTGAGCATGCGCAGCCTCGGAACCGGAAGTGCTGGGAGCCGTATCGGCAGTCAGAGCTGCGAGCTCCACGCCGGCTCTCTGCTCGTCCCCAGAAATAAGGGGAATTGGTGGCCTTTTGACGCCGGTTTTCCTGCCGGAAAAGACAGTTTTCACAACAGCATCAGCGCTTAGTCTCAAGATCGGAGAATCCAGCCCCATTAGTTTAAATCTTGCGCCCATTTACCCAACTGGCGTCCATAGCACACGCCGGGATCTGCTCGAACATCAGGCAAAGAACTTCCATTGCAATCATGTACCTCGAGCTCTCGAACAGCTAGTATTTTACTCCTGGCGGCGCTGGTCTGTAAAATTGAATATGGACGTATTAAAAAAAGAACAAATGGAGGGGATTGTGCCAATGACAGTGAGCGACTGTTATTCCTTCTGGAGTGTGACGGAGCCATAACTCATTCGCACTGCAGGCAGGAGTGAGCGATGATAGCCCTTTACGTTTTACTCAACAGAAGGAACACTGGCAACTCCCAGTCGTCAGTGAAAGATAATTCCCTCTATTCTCCAGGACAGAATCATTCTCGATGGGTTTCTGAAGAGGGAGCACCTGCGGTGACGGATCTTCCAAATATTCGAGCAAAGTGCCCGTGGACACTGGAAAACTGAAATAATAGCAGCAAATGCTGGCGGTGCTCATTCTGGAGGCAGATATTTTGTTTATTAAACGGTCGTACCCATTCTGGCAGCATCTGGGCACAGAGAGAGAGAGAAAGAGAGTTATGCGCCCACCGGGTGGGCGACATTTTCACGGAAAAGTATTTGGCAAAACCTAGCGAAAAATTATTACTCTGCTTGCTTTCGCTGTTCATCAGTGTTACCGCCCATTGTTCTTATTATTACTCCCCCTTGCTGTTACTCTCTTCCTGTATCTCGAGCTGTTGCTTCATGTGACCCTCAGGTTAAACCATCGCCAGTCACCTCTCTCTCAAAAGGGGAGTCCTCGGGGACTGTGGCAACATTTACATTTTACAAATTTCCCTCTGTTACTCTTTCGTGTCTCTCTTCTCTCTCTGTTACTCCTTTCCTGAATCTGCTTCTTCACAGTGTCTGTTTTACCTGTTGCCTTCGCCACACCTGTGTTCTTTTTGTGCTGTGATGCACTATCATAACGACGAGTACGGGAGTAGAGAGTAATCGAGGCTTTATTACGCAGAGATGTGTGGCCTCCCGCAGCTGCTGCCGAAATGGCTGCAGCTCGGAGAGCCCACATATTTATACTCCGCCTACTGGGCGGAGCTAGCAGGCAGGGATCTACCCTCGTACCTGTAGTACAGGGGCCTTACTGTAATACGCTCGTATGCAGTAGATATAATACAACAGTGGTGACTACCACATTCACCCCCTGTTAAAAAAAGAGTCCAGCGGGGGTGGTGGAAAACTATTTACATACAGGTTGTTTAAAATTTAAGAACGTGGTTACAAATTTAGACGATCGGGCGCCTTGATCCGTCGTTGCGAGCGCCGCAGTTCTGGTGGCGATTTCAGGCGTCGGTTCGGTCTTCGGTGACTCCGGGAGCGTGTCGACCTCATCTTCATCCCTGGGTGGGACCAAGGGGAGGACCGATCGTCCTGGAGCGGGGGCTGTGGTGGGGTGCGCCGGGAGGAGGGAGGGTGGCGCCGGGGCAGAGGGGGTGTGTGTGTGGGGACCCAGCTGGCACCAGGTCCCTGAGGGAGACTGTGTCTTGGCGGCCATCGGGGTACGCTATGTAGGCGTACTGCGGGTTCGCGTGGAGTAGCTGTACCCTCTCAACCAACGGGTCCGCCTTGTGGAGCCGCACGTGCTTGCGGAGGAGAATGGTTCCTGGAGCTGCCAGCCACGTTGTGAGCGAAACCCCGGAGGTGGGCTTCCTGGGGAAGACCAAGAGATGTTCATGGGGGATTTTGTTAGTCGCCGTGCACAGGAGCGGCTGAATGGAGTGAAGGGCGTCGGGGAGGACCTCCTGCCAGCGGGAGGCCGGGAGATTTCTGTACCGTAGGGCCAGCTGGATGGCCTTCCAGACCGTCCCATTCTCCCACTCCACCTGCCCGTTTCCCCAGGGGTTGTAGCTGGTCGTCCTGCTCGAGGCAATGCCTCTGTAGAGCAGGTACTGGCGCAGCTCATCGCTCATAAATGAGGATCCCCGGTCGCTGTGGACGTAGGCAGGGAAACCGAACAGAGCGAAGATGGTGTTGAGGGCTTTGATGACGGTCGCAGACGTCATATCGGGGCATGGGATGGCGAAGGGGAATCTTGAATATTCGTCGTCCACATTGAGAAAATACGTGTTGCGGTCGGTGGAGGGGAGGGGCCCTTTGAAGTCCAGCTGAGGCGTTCAAAGGGGCGGGAGGCCTTCACCAGGCGCGCATGGTCTGGCCGGTACAAGTGCGGTTTGCACTCCGCGCAGACCTGGCAGTCTCTGGTGACAGCCCTGACTTCTTCGATGGAGTAGGGCAGATTGCGGGCCTTTATGAAGTGATAAAAGCGGGTGACCCCTGGGTGTCAGAGATCGTCGTGCAGGGTTCGGAGTCGGTCCACTTGTGCGCTGGCACATGTACCTCGGGACAGGGCATCGGGGGGCTCGTTGAGCTTACCGGGGCGATACAGAATCTCGTAATTGTAGGTGGAGAGCTCGATCCTCCACCTCAAGATCTTATCATTTTTGATCTTACCCTGCTGTGCATTGTTAAACATGAAGGCAGCCGACCGTTGGTCAGTGAGCAGAGTGAATCTCCTGCCGGCCACGTACTGCCTCCAATGCCGCACAGCTTCAATGATAGCTTGGGCCTCCTTTTCGACAGAGGAGTGCCGAATTTCAGAGGCATGGAGGGTGCGGGAAAAGATTGCCACGGGCCTGCCTGCCTGGTTGAGGGTGGCAGCCAGAGCGACGTCTGATGCATCGCTCTCGACTTGGAAGAGAAGCATCTCGTCGACCGCGTGCATCGCAGCCTTGGCGATGTCGGCCTTGATATGGTTGAAGGCCTGGTGAGCCCCGGCCATCAAGGGAAAAACTGTGCAGTGGATGAGTGGGCGGGCCTTGTCCGCATAGTGAGGGACCCACTGGACGTAGTACGAGGAGAACCCCAAGCATCATTTTAAGACCTTGTGGCAGTGGGGAAGGGGGAGTTCCATGAGGGGGCGCATGCGATCGGGGTCGGGCCCTAGAACTCCGTTCTGAACCACATAGCCGAGGATGGCTAATCGGTTTGTGCTGAACACACACTTCTCCTTGTTGTAAGTTCGGTTGAGGAGTTTGGCGGTGTGGAGAAATTTGAAAAGGTTAGCGTCGTGGTCCTGCTGGTCGTGGCCGCAGATGGTGTCGTTATCCAGGTACGGGAAAGTGGCCCACAGTCCGTACTGGTCAACCATTCGGTCCATCTCCCGTTGGAAAACCGAGACCCCGTTAGTGACGCCGAAGGGAACCCTAAGGAAGTGGTAAAGGCGGCCATCCGCTTCAAACGCGGTGTACGGGCGGTCCGCCTTGCGAATGGGGTAGGCAGATTTCAGGTCCACTGTCGAGAAGACCCTGTACTGTGCAATCTGATTGACCATATCAGATATGCGTGGGAGGGGGTACTCGTCGAGCTGCATGTACCGATTGATGGTCTGACTGTAGTCAACGACCATCCTGTTTTTCTCCCCAGTTTTCACCACTACCAATTGGGCTCTGCAGAGGCTGTTGCTGGCCTCGATAATACCTTCCCGCAGCAGCCGCTGGACCGCAGACCTGATGAAGGTCCTGTCCTGGGTGCTGTACCGTCTGCTCCTGGTGGCGACGGGTTTGCAATCCGGGGTGAGGTTCGCAAACAGGGAAGGTGGGTCGACCTTAAGGGTCGTGAGGCCGCATACAGTAAGGGGTGGTAGGGGCCCGCCAAATGTCTGGGTTAGGCTCTGGAGGTTGCACTGGAAGTCCAGGCTGAGTAGCAAGGCAGCGCAGAGGTTGGGCAGGACGTAGAGCCGGAAGCTGCTGAACTCTACGCCCTGGATGGTGAGGGTGGCGCAATACCCCCGGATCGCTACGGAGTGGCATCCGGAGGCCAGGGAGATACTCTGGTTGATGGGGTGTACCGTGAGGGAACAGCGCCTTACTGTATCAGGGTGGATGAAGCTCTCAGCGCTCCCGGAACCCAGAAGGCAGGATATCTTGTGCCCGTCGACTTTCACTGTCATCAACACGATCGCGAGGTTGTGCGGTCGGGACTGGTCGATCGTGATGTGTTCAAAGATGCGCAGGTTAGGTGGATTGGCCATGCTAAATTGCCCTTAGTGTCCAAAATTAGTGTTGGGTGGGGTTACTGGGTTATGGGGATAGGGTGGTGTGGGCTTGGGTAGGGTGCTCTTTCCAAGAGCCGGTGCAGACTCGATGGGGCGAATGGCCTCCTTCTGCACTGATAATTCTATGAAATTCTATGTGATGGAGGCCAGACGTGGCTGGTCGGCGGCGGTTGCAGGCGATGAGCGGCCCGATGAGTTGCCCAGCGAGCAGGGGTCCTGAGGCGGGGAAGATGACGGCGCTCACAGGCTGCACATGTCCTGAGGCAGGCAAGATGGCGGCGCCCACGGGCCGCACATGTTGTGAGGCGAGCAAGGTGGCGAGCAAGATGGTGGCGCCCACGAGCCGCACGTGTTGTGAGGCGAGGACGATGGCAGCGTCTGCGGGTCGCACATGGGGGGTGCTGGGACAATAGCGGAGACCGAGCGAGCCCGGCACACCACAGCGAAATGTCCTTTCTTCCCGCAGGCCTTGCAGAGCGCGCTCCGTGCTGGGCATCGCTGTCGGCGGTGTTTTGAGTGTCCGCAGAAGTAGCACTTGGGTCCCCCGGGGGTGGTTGGCTGTCACGTGGCGCAGACCTGTGGTTGGCTGAGGGAGGTCGCTGATGGGGTCCACGGTAAGGTGTTTGCTGGCGGGGTCCACGATGCCCAGGAGGCGTGGGCCGTGCGGTCGGGAGCATACGCCTGTATATTGCGTGAGGCGACTGTGAGCGAGGTCGAGGGTAGCCCTTTCTAAGGGGCGCTGGCAAATGTAGGCTGACCCTATGCCCGTAACGAACATGTCTCTAAGTAGCAGGTCAGAATGTTCAGCGGCCGAAACGGCCTGGCAATCACAGTCTCTCACCAGGACGTGCAGGGCAGGCCAGAAATCTTCCACAGACTCACCCGGGTGTTGATGCCGTGTGGACAGGAGGTGCCTGGCGTAGATTTTGTTAGTCTGCTGAGTGTAGTTCTCCTTCAGTAGCGCCATGGCCTCAGCGTAGGTCGGTGCGTCCCGGATGAGGGGAAAGATATCGGAGCTCAGCCGCGTGTAAAGGATCTGGAGCTTCTGTGCCTCTGAGGGTGGGTCTGTCGCAGGTCCAATGTAGGCTTCAAAGCAAGCTAGCCAATGTGCGAAGGCCGATGTGGCGTTGTCTGCTTGAGGGTGCAGCTGCAGGCGATCAGGCTTGATGCGGAGATCCATCGTTGTAAAATCTCTGCGTAATAAATTGATGCACTATCAATTACGACGAGACGAGAGTAGAGAGTAATCGAGGCTTTATTACGCAGAGATGTGGAGCCTCCCGCAGCTGCTGCCGAAGTGGCTGCAGCTCGGAGAGCACACACATTTATACTCCGCCTACTGGGCGGAGCCAGCAGGCAGGGATCCAACCCCGTACCTGTAGAACAGGGGCCTCACCGTAATACCCTTGTATGCAGTATATACAATACAACAGTGGTGACTACCACATGCTGTGACCCTGTTACCGTACTCTGGGCGCGATCTAACCGGATTGCAACAGAGTCCCGTGCCGTGTCCGTTTAGCCGGGTGTTTTCTGGCGCTCGTAGCGCCGAGAAGGACTGCGCTGTTGAACAGGACTCTGTCACAATCTGGGGCCTCGGCGAGGAATGCTCCGCCAAGGTCGCACTTTGTCCCTTTTCCTGTACTGAGGAGCTCCGCTTGCCAGAAATCCTCAGTGCAGGAGTGGAACGGCGCATCCTGCCTCTCTTGACCTCCCCAAAGCGACCCCTAGATCCCCCCAAAATCTCCACTCACCTATGGGGGTTCTCGCCCCTCCCAAGCCCACATCCCACCTCTGGGATGTTCTGTTTGTTTTTCTTCCTGTTGCCAGTTTTGGAGAATGTAACACATTCCCGTCGGATATAACAGGTTCAGTGCCGAACTGTGAACAGTTTTGGTCCCCTTACCTAAGGGCAGATAAACTGGGAACGGAGACAGCCCAGAGACGGATCATTAGGTCGATCCCAGTGTTGGAGGGATTTTCGTATGAGGAGAGGTTGAGTAGTTTGGGCCTGTGCTCATTGGAGTTTAGAAGAATGAGAGGCGACCTTATTGAGACATATCGGATTCTCAAGGGGCTTGACAGGGTAGATGCTGTGAGATTGGCTGTAATTCTCCGGCCGGGGGGAGTCACTTTTCCCGCGGGGTTCCCGGGGGCGTGGAGTGTTAATCCCATTGACAAGCGGCGAGAGTATAGAATCCCCCGTCAGCGAGCAGCGCGTGGCCGACAAACACGGGGCTGGAGGATTGAAGAATCCAGCCCATTGTTTTCCCCTTGTGGGAGAGTCTCGGACCAGAGGGCATAATCTCAGAATAAGGGGGTCGCACATTTAAGCAGAGATTAGGAGGAATTACTTCTCTCAGAGGGTGGCGCATCTGTGGATTTCTTTACCGCAGAGAGCTGTCGAGGCTGTGTCGGTAAGTATGTTCAAGGCTGAGGTAGACAGATTTTTAATCCCAGTGTTGGACGGATTTAAGGGTTATGGGGATAAGGCGGGAAAGTGGAGTCGAGGATCCTCAATCGTGCCCTCATTGAATGGCGGAGCAGACTCGATGGGCCGAATGGCCTACTTCTACTCCTATGTCTTACGGTTTAACGGCGCCCATTCTACTCTATCCATCGTCCACAATGTATCAATTCAGATGGGAACCCAAACGCACAGCCCACTACAGCATCTTTTTATCTGACACGCAACCTAATGCCGGGTCTCACTGAGTAATCTTGCCAAATTTAATCACATTGCTTATTTGCATTTTCACACCGCTGTGGGTGATTTCATCGCGAGCTCTTCTGGCTTCTTTGCCGCGGGCTACAAGAAAAATGACAATTGTCAAACAAGTTAATCACAAAGCCATTTTGCATCCTTAAGCAGGAAGTGCGATGAGAGAATGTCCCATAACATTCCTTGCACTGACAACATGAGGGAGTTGAATGAATATACACCATTGGCATAACCCTATTGAAACCTTCGCTGCCGGAAGAGGAATCAATGAGTTTACATAGAATTTACAGTGCAGAAGGAGGCCATTCGGCCCATCGAGTCTGCACCGGCTCTTGGAAAGAGCACCCTACACAAGGTCAACACCTCCACCCTATCCCCAGTAACCCCACCCAACACAAAGGGCAATTTTGGACACTAAGGGCAATTTAGCACGGCCAGTCCACCTAACCTGCACATCTTTGGGCTGTGGGAGGAAACCGGAGCACCCGGAGGAAACCCACGCACACACGGGGAGGGTGTGCAGACTCCGCACAGACAGTGACCCAAGCCGGAATCGAACCTGGGACCCTGGAGCTGTGATGCAATTGTGCTATCCACAATGCTACCGTGCTGCCCTTGTCTTTCAAGATTTTCCTGGGCAGCCTGGCCAAGAGAGGGAAATCAAGAATTGTGGGGGGGGGGGGGGGGCCATAAGTTACCCTGCCACCACTAAGAAGCACCCTCCAATTTGTCCTCATGTATTTCCTGTGTGAATCGCGTTTGTTTTAATGAAATCACCTCCAGTTCTTTTAAACTCCAGAGAATATAGTCCTTTTATGGTAAGACAACCCTCTCATTCCAGGGACGGATATAGTGAACCTTCACCCTACTGCCTTCAGTGCAAGTATATCCTTACATACGGAGACCAAAGCTGTGCGCAGCACTCATCCTCCGATTAGGCACGTTACAGCCCTCAGGGCTCAACTTAGAGATCAACAACTTGAGACTGTGACCCCAGAGCATCATCCTTGGTCTCTAGATTACTAGTCCAACCACAACACCACCACACCACCTCCTCCCCATTTGAAGTGCCTGCAGGCTTGTTTCTCAGAATTTAAATAATGAGAGTTGGAGAGGAGAAAAGGCCCGAATGTGGACCAGTAACAGGACATTGTATCACCTCCTTTTTTTCCTGGGGAGATTAAGAGTCGTAACTGGAGTTCTGCGCAAGAATCGAAGATACTGGAAAAACGCAGCGGGTCTGGCAGCATCTGTCGCCAGCAGAGTTAACATTTCAAGCACATCTGGCGCATCATCAGGACTCAAGACAGAAAGAAATGTGTCAAGTATCCAACGGTAGCTTGGAGAGATTCAACAAGATGTAGCAACTTTAAGGAGAAAAGATACAGGTGTCCTGGTGCGGGAGAGGGAGCTGGGGTCACTTTTATGATTTGTTTTTACGGGATGTGGGCTTCGCTGGGTAGGTCAGCATTTATTGCCCATCCCTAATTGCCCTTCAGAAGGTGGAGGTGAGCCGCTTTCTTGAACCACCGCAGTCCATGTGCAGAAGAACTGATAGCTGCAACTGTACGAGGCATTGGTGAGATTGCACCTGGAGCACTGTGTGAAGCTTTGGCTCCCTTATTTGAGGAGGGATGTAGACGCATTCGAGGTAGTTCAGAGGGGGTTCACTGGATTGATTCCAGAGATGAGGCGCGGGATTCTCCCGCACGTGGCGGGATGGCCCGACGCCGGCTCCAAGAGCGGCACGAACCACTCCGGCGTTGGGCCACCAGGAAGTTGCAGAATCCTCCGCACGTCCGGGGGCTAGGCCGGCGCGGAGGGGTTTGAGCCGCGCCAACCGGCGGCGAAGGGCCGCCGTGGTCCCGTGCATGCGCAGGGGGGTTCTTCTCCGCGCCGGCCATGGCGGAACCCTACAGAGGCCGGTGCAGAGGGAAAGAGTGCTCCCACAACACAGGCCCGCCCGCAGATTGGTGGACCCCGATCGCGGGCCAGGCCACCGTGGGGGTACCCCACAGGGTCGGATCCCCCCGCGCCCCCCCCCTCCGAGGACCCCGCTAGACGGCCGAGAAGCCAGGTCCCGCCGTGATGGACCATGTCCATTTCACGCCGGCGTGACTGGCGGAAACGGGCGGCCACTCGGCCCATCGGGGCCCGGAGAATTGCCTGGGGGGGGGGGCGCTGCCAACGGCCCCCGACCGCTCCCGCCCAAAAACCGACGCCGGAGAATTCAGCAGCTGGCGTCGGAGCGACGGGATGGGATTCACGCCGCCCCCCGGCGATTCTCCGACCCAGCGGGGGGTCAGAGAATCCTGCCCGAGGAGCCTGTTTTCTGAAGAGAGATGGAGCAGTTTTTGCCTATAGTCTCTTGAGTTCAGAAGAAAGAGAGGAGAGCTAATTGAGGTGTATGAGATAATGAGGGGGATTGACAAAATAGATGGAGTGGATGCTTCCTCGTGTACGGCAATCTAGAATGAGAGGTCATAGTTTTAGGATAAGGGGTGGCAGATTTGAAATAGAGATGAGGAGAAATTACTTCTCTCTAAGGGTCATGAATCTGTGGAATTCGCTACAACAGAGTGCAGTGGATGCTGGGACAGTGAGTAAATTTAAGGATGAGAGAGACAGATTTTTAATTAGTAATGGGTTGAAGGGTTATGGCGAATGGGCAGGAGAATGGAGTTGAGGCAGAGAGGAGATCAGTATTGAATGGCGGAGCGAGCTCGAGAGGCTGAATGGCCGACTCCTGCTCCTAGTTCTGAGGCGGATTCTCCGACCCCCCACCGGGTCGGAGAATCGCTGGGGGCTGGCGTGAATCCCGCCCCCGCCGTGTCCCGAATTCTCCGCCACCAGAGATTCGGCGGGGGCGGGAATCGCGCCGCGCCGGCCGGCGAGCCCACCCCCGAAGTTTCTCCGGCCCGCGATGGTCCGAAGTCCCGCCGCTGTCAACCCTCTCCCGCAGGCGTGGGTTAAACCACCTTTTGAACGGCATGACAAGGCGGCGTGGGCAGGCTCGGGCGTCCTGGGGGTGCACGGGGCGATCTGGCCCCGGGGGGTGCCCCCACGGTGGCCTGGCCCGCGATCGGGGCCCACCGATCCGCGGGCGGGCCTGTGCCATGGGGGCACTCTTTTTCTTCCGCCTTCGCCATGGTCTTCACTACGGCGGAGGCGGAAGAGACCCCCTCCCCTGCGCATGCGCGGGGATGACGTCAGCAGCCGCTGATGCTCCCGCGCATGCGTCGCCCGGCGAAGACCTTTCGGCCCCGGCTGGCGTGGCGCCAAAGGCCTTTCCCGCCAGCCGGTGGAGCGGAAACCACTCCGGCGCGGGCCTCGCCCCTCAAGGTGAGGGCTTGGCCCCTAAAGGTGCGGAAGTTCCGCACCTTTGGGGCGGCCCGACGCCGGAGTGGTTCCCGCCACTCCATCCCGCCGGGACCCCCCGCCCCGCCGGGTAGGGGAGAATCCCGTCTCTGATGTTCTTAAGAATCACCCTTTGTGGCATTCTGGTATATTTGTCGACTGAGAATTCACAAATGTTTTGTTTGTTGTTAGTTGCCTGTCGCCTAAATGCTCCCTCCACTGGACAGTGAAATTATCATTCATTGTCTTCAGAGAATAAATGTAAATGTTTCCATGCTGTCGTAATTGCTCAATTTGACTTCATCTCTTTCTTGTTCCCTTTATTTATTGAGCACAATGCCAAGTCTTCACAGCCAGCTGCGTTGGCATTCCAAACCAAACATCTTGGCCAGTGGGAGGCGCGAATCCTGCCGCCCCGACGCCGGCTGCCCTATTGTCCGGCGCCGTTTTTCGGGGGCCGGCGATATTCCCGCCACGCCGGTTGGGGGCCGTTGACAGCGGCACCCCCCGACGATTCTCTGGGCACCGATGGGCCGTAAGGTTTTTCCCAGTCCCGCCGGCGTGAATTACTCACCTCACAATGAATGGGCCTGGCGGGTAAGTGTGCGGGGCGGTCCTGGGGGCGGGGGGGGGGGGGGGGGACGTCGCGGGGGGATCTGACCCACGGTGGCCTGGCCCGCGGCCGGGGCCTACCGTTCCTGCTGATTCCGTGGGGGCCTTCTTTCCTGCGCGCCGGCCCCTGTACATTGCCCGGGGGCCGGCGCGGAGAAGGGAACCCCCGCGCATGTGCGGAAATACGGCGGCCGGTCCGCGCATGCGTGAACTCGCGCCAGTCCTTTGGCGCCGGCTGGAGTGGCGCCAACCACTCCGACGTCAAACTAGCCCCCGAGAAATTGCAGAATTCCTCACTTTCGGGGGCTGTTGACGCCGGAGTCGTTGGTGCCGGGTTTCCCGTCGACGTGGGGACATAGCTGCATTTTCAGAGAATCCTGCCCAGCTTTCTCCCACTTTCCGGATTTTACACAGTGTGAGTAAGGGAGCCTGGCCACATTTCTTTGAGCTCAGGGTTGGTTTGCTGCAGCTGGATTTAAAGTTCCTGTGGGGTTATTCCTCGTGAATTGAATGTGAAGGACATCCCAAATTACACCCATCTTTGAACCGGAAGAATGATCAAGGAATGTGGTTAGCACAACTGCCTCACGGCGTCAGGGGCCCGGGGTTCGATTCCAGCCTCGGGGGACTGTCTGTGTGGAAACTGCACGTTCTTCCTGTATCTGTGTGGGTTTCCTCCGGGTACTCTGGTTTCCAATCGCAGTCCAAAGATGTGCAGGTTAGGTGGATTGGCCATGCTAATTTGCGCAGGGTCACGGAGATGGGGGGAACTGGGGCTTAGCACACTGCTCTGTCTCAGGGTCAGTGGAGATTCAATGGAATGAATGGCCTCCTTCTGCACTGTAGGGATTCTATGATTCTATGAATGTCCCATAACAATCCTTGCACTGACAACATGAGGGAGTTGAACAAATATTTTAAAAATAAATTTAGAGTACCCAATTATTTCTTTTTCCAATTAAGGGGCAGTTTAGCGTGGCCAATCCACCTAACCTGCACATCTTTGGGTTGTGGGGTTGAAACCCACGCAGACACGGAGAGAATGTGCAAACTCCACACGGACAGTGACGCAGGACCGCGATTCGAGCCCGGGTCCTCAGCGCCGTAGGCAGCAGCAAGGGTGCCACGTGCCGCCCTGGAGTTGAACAAATATATACCAGCGACATCATCCCACTGAAACCTTCGCTGCCTGCAGAGGAATCGATCACTTGTCCTTCAAGAGTGATACACTATCAATTACGACGAGACGAGAGTAGAGTGTAATCGAGGCTTGATGAAACAGAGATGTGTAGGGAGACTGTGAGGGAGACCTGAGGGAGACTGTGTCTTGGCGGCCATCGGGGTATGCCACGTAGGCGTACTGCGGGTTTGCATGGAGTAGCTGTACCCTCTCGACCAACGGGTCCACCTTGTGGAGCTACACTTGCTTGCGGAAGAGAATGGGTCCTGGAGCTGCCAGCCACGTATACAGGATCTGGAGCTTCTGTGCCTCTGAGGGTGGTCCTGTCACAGATCCGATGACGGCTTCAAAGCAAGCTAGCCAATGTGAGAAGGCCGACTTGGTGTTGTCTACTTGAGGGTGCAGCTGCAGGTAATCCAGCTTGACGCGGAGGTCCATCATTGTTAAATCTCTGCTTAATAAATTAATGCACTATCAATTACGACGAGACGAGAGTAGAGAGTAATCGAGGCTTTATTACGCAGAGATGTGTGGCCTCCTACAGCTGCTGCCGAAATGGCTGCAGCTCGGTGAGCACACACATTTGTACTCCGCCTACTGGGCGGAGGCAGCAGGCAGGGATCTACCCCCGTACCTGTAGTACAGGAGCCTTACCGTATTACATCTTGTATGTGATATATACAACAGTGGTGACTACCACAAAGAGTTTCCTGGGTAGCCAGGCCAAGGAGGGAAATCAAGAATTTGGGGGCATTGCTGGCCAAAAGCTGCCCTGCCACCACTAAGTATCTCCCTCCATTTAGCCCTCCTGTGTTTCCAGCATGAATCCTGTGCGTTTTGAAGAGATCATCTCTCATTCTTTTGAATGGCCCCTCCATTGATGGCCATGCCTTCGCACGCCGAGCCCCTAAGCTCTGGAATTCCCTCCCTAAACCTCTCCACCGCTTGTTCCTCCTTTAAGACGTAAACGCAAATGTCACCGCAGTCTGAGAGGCCCTCAGCATTGCCCAGCACACAGGGGAATTCCTGGGCGCCATAGTGATTGACACAGACGCGGTCCACTGACGGGGCAATGCACTGTGAAGAAGGAAGAAAGAACAGTGTTCCTGTGGGACATCCTGAATGAGTTAATAAGGTAATGCTGTATAGGCTCCCAAGGGCAGCTATCATAATGTAATCGGACTGCATTTGTTAAATAGACTTAAAGGGAGATCATTTGACCACACTCAGTTGTGAAGGCAAGGCACAAAAGCACAGCCCCAGGTCTTTCAAGGTTTACATTGTGTTGCAGTAGAATGTTTTTTCTTAATGAGGTTGGTTTTCAATGCAATAGGATTAAGGAGTGTTAATGAGGGCTGTAATTACAGACCATGCATTGAATGTTGAAGGATCTGCCACAGGAATCCATCATGCATACAACATGAGGTGGTGGTGGTGGTGGAGTGAGGGGGAGGGGGGGGGGGGGATCAGGTAAGGCCAAGGAACAATTCAACCCCAAGACTGTCAGTGCACTTCCTGCTTCCTGACTGTCATGATATTTAGATCAGCATATCATGGTGCAATCAAACTCACATTGATGGACATGCAGTAGGACCAACCAACACACACACAACATCGCAGCCAATCACCAGTGAGAGCACACGCACTATAAAAACAGGGGACACTACAGTTCCCGCTCATTCCAGCAGCAGCCAGCTCAGAGCACCGAGCTCCGAGCCTGCCACTCAGACATTCACCATGTGCTGAGTGCCTCACCCAGATAGTGATAGGACAGGGCCCACAGATTAGCTGGTAATGCACGTACCCAAGTTAGCAGTGTGCTGTTGTAGTTAAGTAGTAAATAAAATCGAGTTACTCCGTCTCCAGCCGTGTTGGATCGTTTGTACACCAGAACACCCAACACGACACTGACCATAATAAACTCCACATTGTCACTTCATCACAATACTTGTTGAAGTTGGTTTGACAGTGAGAGCAATGGTGACATGAGACTAACCTTTTCACTTAATGGGGGGAGGGGGGGGGGAGGAGGGGGGGGAGGGGGGGGGGGTGTGCGAGGAGTTGAAACCCCTGAGAGCGCGATGGAGGCGTGTTCAACTGTGACGTCCAAAAGCGAATTGGATCATTATCTGAAGAGGAAAGGGTTTGCCAGGTTGCGAGGAAAAGGCGCGGGAGGAGGGCACATTGTTCACATCGTGAGCCGCCACAGAGACAACGGGCCCAATGGCCTCCTTCTGGTGCTGTAACCATTGCCTGTTTCTGTGATTCTATAAGTTACTTAAACAGGATGGTCAGGAATATCAATTCATGGTTCGGAGAGGAGGGGCCAGGCCTGAAACACTAACTCAGTTTATTCTCTCCATTGCTGCCTCCAGATCTGCTGAGTATTTCCAGCATTTTCTGTTTCTATGGCTCTCAGGGGTTAATCTAACAGGGTGGAAAGGTTCACATTTGAAGATCTGCATGAAGGCCTGGATGTCTTCTAGGAGCAGAATTAGGCCATTCGGTCCATCTTGTCTGCTCCGCCATTCAATCATGGCTGATATGTTCCTCATCGCCCTTCTCCTGCCTTCTCCCTGTAACCCCCTGAAAGAACACCAGATTTGTGCTTGAGGTGCTGTTGCCGACAGAGCTACAGACCTAGTGCTCGAGGTGAAATCAGACAGATGTTCTTGGAACATCAGGAGCAGGAGCAAGAGTGGGCAATTTAACCTCTCGGACCTCCTCCACCGTTCAATACGATCATTTCTGATCTCATCCTGGCCTCAAGTCCACCGTGCTCCCCTTTCTCCATAACCCTTCACCCATTACCAATTAAAAATCTGTCTAATTCATCCTTAAATTTACTCACTGGTAAAGCATCCACCACTCTCTGGGGTAGCGAATTCCACAGATTCACAACCCTTTGGGAGAAGTAGTTTCTCCTCAAATCAGTTTTAAATTTGTTACCTCTTATTCTGTAGGCCTAAACTGCTCAATTTCTCTTCATACGACAAACTGCTCATCTCTGGAATCAATCTAGTGAATCCCTTGCCATCAGGCCCACACAATGTTTTTAATCTAATTCAGATGCAACACTTTCCCTGTCAATGGCACATTGTTTATCTTGTAAACCGCCGGGGCGGGGGCGGCGTGAATCCCGCCCCCCCCCGCTCCGACGACGGCTGCCGGATTCTCCGGCGCCGGTTTTTTGGCGGGGGCGGGAATCGCGCCGCGCCGGTCGGGGGCTGTTGGTAGCCGCCCCCCCCCCCCCCCCCGGCGATTCTCCGGGCCCCGATGGGCTGAGCGGCCGTCCGTTTTCGGCCAGTCCCGCCGGCGTGGGTCAGACTTGGTCCGTACCGGCGGGACCTGGCTCTGAGGGCGGCTTGCGGAGTCCTCAGGGGGGGAGAGGGGTGATCCGGCCCCCGGTGGCCTGGCCCGCGATTGGGGCCCACCGATCTGTGGGCGGGCCTGTGCCGTGGGGGCACTCTTTTACCTCCGGGCCGGCTTGTGTAAAGCTCCACCATGGCCGGTGTGGAGAAGAAACCGCCTGTGCATGTGCAGGAAACATGGCAGCAGCTCTGTGAACATGCTGGCGCTCCTGCGCATGCGCCAACTCGCGCGGGCCAGCGGAGGCCCTTCGGCGCCGGTTGGCTCGGCGCAACCACTCCAGCGCTGGCCTAGCCCCCGAATGTGCCGAGTATTCCGCACCATCCGGGCTGCCCAATGCTGGAGTGCGTCACGCCACTCCTTGACGCCGGTACGGCCCGCATCGCCGGATACCGGAGAATCCCGGCCCTGAAGTTGTTGCATTGTTGACACCTTGGAAGTCTTTTTGTTAGGAGCAACACTCTCTGTTGAAAAACGGCTTGGAAACCAAGGAGGATATTAAAACATTGCAGTGATACAGTTTTGATTTGATTTGATTTATTACTGTCACATGTATTAGTATGCAGTGAAAAGTGTTGTTTCTTGCAAGCTGTACAGACAACGCATACTGTACATAGGGAAGGAAGGAGAGACTGCAGAATATAATGTCACAGTCATAGCAAGGTGTAGAGAAAAGATCAACTTAATACGAGGTAGGTCCATTCAAAGGTCTGATGGCAGCAGGGAAGAAGCTGTTCTTGAGTCCGTTGGTACGTGACCTCAAACTTTGGTATCTTTTTCCTGACGGAAGAAGGTGGAAGAGAGTATGTCCGGGGTGTGTGGGGTCCTTAATTATGCTGGCTGGCTTTCCGAGGCAGCGGAAATTGTAGACCGAGTCGATGGATGGGAGGCTGGTTTGCGTGATGGATTGGGCTACATTCACCACCTTTTGTAGTTTCCTGTGGCCTTGGGCGGAGCAGGCTCCATACCAAGCTGTGATACAACCAGAAAGAATGCTTTCTATGGTGCGTCTGTAAAAATTGGTGAGAGTCGTCGCTGACATGCCAAATTTCCTTAGTCTTCTGAGAAAGTAGAGTCATTGGTGGGTTTTCTTAACTATAGTGTCGGCATAAGGGGACCAGGAAAGGTTGTTGGTGATCTGGATGCCTAAAAGCTTGAAGCTCTCGACACTTTCTACTTCGTTCCCATTGATGTAGACAGGGGCATGTCTCCACCACGCTTCCTGAAGTCGATGATATGGCCTTCCATATCATCCAGGGCTGCAGATTTTTCCTCGGAGCTCAGCAAGCTGTTTAGGGGCTGTTTAGCACAGGGCTAAATCGCTGGCTTTGAAAGTAGACCAAGGCAGGCCAGCAGCACGTTTCAATTACCGTAACAGCCTCCTCGAACAGGCGCTGCAATGTGGCGACTAGTAACTTAATTGAAGCCTACTCGTGACAATAAGCGATTTTCATTCATTTTCATTTCATTTCAAGCAAGTATCAGCAGCTTAATCAAGCTCACGAACCTGATCCTACTTTCATTGAACCTCCCCCCCTGCCTATAGAGGTGTTCTAAAGTGGAACGTACACCAGTGATCTGGAGCAACAACAGCATTTCCCAACCCTCCATAATTACCCTGGGAATGGAAGGTTGTCCTCCAGGATGCTGCTACGAGGAACTTGAGAAGCAAAGGAGAGTGATTTACGGTTCCTTAGCGAAAGGGCCGGCTGCAATCCCAGCAGTGGCCATCGCTTCCTCTGGCACTGTTGGACGTAAGGAGCTGCGAGACATCTGATTGATTTGGCAGCTCACAGAGATGGGAAACCCTCCCAAATTGTGTGTGTGTGTGTGTTGCAGGGGCGGGGGGTGGTGAAGTCTCGCTCTGACCCAATTAACAGCCTGACAGATGGAAAATTGGCCCAGGGAGCTTCTCAAGTATGTAAGTGCATTACAACCAAATATGCAGGTGACACTCAAATAGGTGGGAAAGCAAATTGCAATGAGGAAATACAAAATTTACAAATGGATATGGATATGTTAGGGGAGTGGACCAACATTTGGCAGATGCAATTTAACGGGGTAAGTGTGAAGTTATCCATTTTAGTTGGAGGAGTAAAAAGGCAACTTATTATCTAAATGGAGAGTAACTTCAAAATACTTTGGTGCAGAGAGTCCTGGGTGTCCTGATGCATGAATCACGGGCAATTAGTGTGCATGTGCAGCAGATAATCAGGAAAGCAAAAGCAGTTTTGGCATTCATGGCGAACGGAATAGTGTATAAAAGTGGGGAGGTGCTGTTTACTTAGAAAATAGGAGCAGGAAGAGGCCATTTGGCCCTTCGAGCCTGCTCTGCCATTCATTTTGATCTTGGCTGATCATCCAACTCACCCCGAGCTATATCCTTCGTGAAAACATGCAATATTTTGGTCTCAACTACTTTCTGTACCAGCAAATTTCATAGGCTCACCACTCTCTGGGTGAAGAAACTTCTCTTCATCTCAGACCTAAATGGTCTATCCCGTATCCTCAGACTGTGACCCCTGGTTCTGGACTCCCCCACCATCAGGAACCTCCTTCCTGCATCTACCCTGTCTAGTCCTGTTAGAATTTTAGAGGTTTCTATGAGGTCCCCCCCTTTGCTCTTCTGAACTCCAGCAAACATGGCCCTAGGTAGGGTGCACTTTCAGAGGGTTGGTGAAGGCTCAGTGGGCCGAATGACCTCATTCTGCATTGTAGGAATTCGATGATTATATGATAATCCTAACCATCTCAATTGTCATGGGTCTGGGTTTACAGAACCCCAAAGTGTTTCATGGAGTTCAACCGACCCACAACTTGTAATAGATTGTGGTGTGGGAAGCACACGGCGTACTCTCCAGGTGTGATACAGCAGAAATGGACAAGTGGTTTTTAAAACAAAACAATGTTTATTCTATGAACTCAAGTTAACCTTTTAAAACAAACATTGAATATCTTGACACCCATTACTTCAAAGATAACCCCAAACGACTACAACACTAAATAATCCTTCAAACTGTTCCTTTAAACATCCAAAAGACTTCAAACCTTCAAAAATCGGAGCACATTAGGTTACATTCAATATATTTATAGTCTTTGGATTGCAGAAATCAACAGACCAGCTCTGTGTTTCTTCCTGCAGCTCACAGCGAAACACACAGACACTCCCAGCTGCGTTCTCAAACTGAAACTCAAAAAGCAGAAGTGAGCTCAGCTCCTCCCACCCTCTGATATCACTCCAGTAATATGATCAGCTCCATTTCTTAAAGGTACATTGCTTAAACATCCCTTTCTTAAAGGTACTCTCACATGACACAATCTCTCCTCAGATCTAATTGAGGTTTATAAGATGAAAAAGGGGATTGATAGGGTAGGTGTAGAGTGGATGTTTCCTCTTGTTAGATACTCTAGAATGAGGGGCCCTAGTTTTAGGCTAAGGGGTGGCAGATTTAAAACAGAAATGAGGAGGAATTACTTCACTCAAAAGGTCGTGGATCTGTGGAATTCTCTACCCCCGGGGTACAGTAGACATCGGAACACTAAATAAATTTAAGGGGGAATTGGATAGGTTTTTAATTAGCAGCGGGATGGAGGGTTATGGGGAGCGAGCAGGAAGGTGGAGGTGAGATCAGATATGATTGTATTAAATGCCGGAGCCCGCTCAAATTGCCAACTCCTACTCCTAGTTCTTATGTTCTTATGTGGAAGGAGGCCATTCGGCCCTTCGAGTCTGCACTGGCCCTTGCTCCGATAAAGCGCCCTACCTAGGCCCAATCCCTCGCTCCCAAACCCGCAGCCCCACCTAACTTTTTGGACAATCCCAGGTTCGATTCCTGGTTTGGGCCACTGTCTGTGCGAAGTGTGCACATTTTCCCCGTGTCTGCGTGGGTTTCCTCCCACAAATCCCGAAAGACGCGCTGTTCTGAATTCTCCCTCCGTGTAGCCGAACAGGCGCCGGAATGTGGCGACTCGGGGCTTTTCACAGTAACTTCATCGCAGTGTTAATGTAAGCCTACTGTGTGACAATAATGATTATTGTTATTATATTAGCATGGCCAATTCACCAGGAGAAACTCCACACAGTCAGTCAGCCGACGTCAGAATCGAACCTGGGTCTCTGGCGCTGTGAGGCAGCAGTGCTAATCACTGTGCCACTTCGATTACAACTCCAGGAATGTTGGGGGTTGGAGAGAGAGAGTGGGGGGGGGGGGTAGGTTAGCGGTATTAATTGTTTTTTAATTGATAAAGCAGGACGAATGTTCTGGGTTTAACTCACTTTCACTCTCATCATGTAAACTGGCGGTTCATTTCTTTCAAAGGGTTTTCCAATTAGTTACCTGGATCGCGAGCCAGCTTTAAACTAAATCCCCAGAGGTGAGGTAAGCTTTTTTTTGAATAATCAGTGCAGCACCTTCAATAAGAAAAGTTTTGCAAAGCAGAGTGCCAGAATTCACTCTTTACTCAAAAAAGAAACTCCCAAGGGCTGAATGTTAAATGAGCGCTTCTAATTCGCCACTGGTTTGAAATAAAGGTCACAATCTGCAGTTTAAGATAATATTCGTCTAAGCCTAGTAAGTATTCCAAATTTGAAGTTAAACTAGATTACAAATGTGACTCCGGGTGATGGTTCCTTCAAGTCTCACCCGCATTTAATTTGTACCTCCAGCGATCGCAACCACTAAAGTGGCTGAAAAATGCTTCTGACTTAACCTGGAGCTTGTGTGAAGTCCAGCTCCCCGGTCGATCTGGTGCTCCAACGTATCGAGGGACTTTAGAATCTGTACCTGTATCCGTCGCTGTGTAGATGAAGTAATGAGCATCTGTGGGGGAGGTGAAGCAGTTCAAATTTCAGGTCGACCTTGATGAAGGGGGGGGGGGGGGGGGGATGACGCAGTGGAATTTCCACTGGACTGTTAATCCAGAGACTCAAGGTGGCGCTCCTGTGACCCGGGATCGAAGGGTAAGATTTGAATTTGAATTCAGTAAAAATCTGGAATCAAAATTCTAATGATGGCCATTGTTGATTGTCGTAAAAAGCCCACCTGGTTCATTAATGGCCTTCAGGGAAGGAAATCTGCTGTCCTTACCCGGTCTGGCCTACATGTGACTCCAGGCCCACAGCAAAGTGGTTGACTCTTAACTGCCCCCTGAAATGTTTGTGTGACCCGCCTCTTCACTCACCTGATGAAGGAGCTGCGCTCCGAAAGCTAGTGATTCCAAATAAACCTGTTGGACTGTAACCTGGTGTTGTAGGACTTCTTACTGTGCCCACCCCAGTCCAACGCCGGCATCTCCACAATATGGCCCCCTGAAATGACCGAGCAAGTCACTTAGTTCAAGGGCAATAAGAGGTGGGCAATTAATGCTAGCCCAGCCAGCACCACTCACATACAGGGAGCCTCCTCCCACCCCTATTTCATCTCAACCCTATCAGTACATATTCTTTTATCTGTTTGTCCCTCCACCCTTGCATTTCTTCCATTTGTCTCGATTACGTTACATGATAATGAGTTCCACATTCTAACCACGCTTTGAGTCCTTCCTAAATCTTTTAATATATTTGTTGGTGACTATGTTATATTGAGGCCCCTAGTTTTTGACTGGCCCTCAAGTAGAAGCATCTTTGCCATGCCTACCCTGTCAAGCCCCTTCACGATTTTAAAGACCTCCATTAGATCTTAAACCCTTCAGCTTTCGTTCTTCTCAAGAGAGAGACCCAGCATTGTTAAAATGTCTCAATTCTGGGTACCATTCTTGTCAGTCTTTGCTGCAACGTCTCGGACATGTCATTGTCACGTGGAGATCGGAACTGCCCACAGCACAGCGCGACAGCACCTCTGCGTGTTGCATGATGTTGCAAGGTGAAGAATAGTCACTCGATGGCCTGTCGAACAATCTACACGAGATATCGCAACGACGCACCAAGGTTTCTTCGACAGCACCTCCCAAAGTTGCAACCACCCAGGAGATTGAAGGCAGCATGCGCATTGGGACACCATCGCCTACTAGTTACCCCCCACCCCAACCCCTGGGCGGGATTCAGCGGAAATAAGTCTGCTTTTGGGCACGTTTAGCGGGGTGTTTCCCGGCGGCAGCGGTGCTATTCACCCCGCTATTTGTTTTGGGCCCCGGGACGTTCCTGCCCGCGATTGCCCCGCTTTCGTCGAGTTCCTGGGATCGGTTTCTCGCAGATCGGGGAGGTATTTTGACCGGCAGCCCCGATCTCTGCACCCCTGCCCTTTCAGGCCCTCCCTGCTTTATTGTTCCCTTCCCCCCCCCATCCTTCTCAAGGCCCCAGGCAACCCCCCCCCCTCACCCCTTCTCTAATGAGCAAGGCCCTCACCCCCTGGGCCCGTCCCCTGGCAGTGCCAACCTGGTACCCGGGCAACTATGCCTGGCACCTTGACACTTCCCAGATGCCACGGGCAGTGCCAGACACCCTGCCCTATCCCTGACCACCTGGGGGTCTCAAAGGTGGCGTCACGTCTGGTCAACGTCGGTGGAAAGCGGTGGTAAATGGCGTCCTGACGAGGTCCCATCAGGCCCAGCGAGGGCGAGATCCAGATCGGCTGGGCGGAGCGAGTTGGGTGACTTGCGATTGGCTCGCGCAGAGCCTGATTTGGGGTTCTCGTGGGATTCACCCGTTGCGCCAAGCTCCGCGCCGGGCGCAAGGTGGTGGTTGAATCGCGCCCTCCACGTTGCACACAATCCTGACTTGGAAATATATACTTCCCCCTTCCTTCATTATCAATGGGTCAAAAAGCCGAACATTCCCTCCCCAAAAACACTGCTGGTCTACCCGCACCATGCAGAATGTGTGTCTTTACCAGCTGCACACATGCAATAAACACCAGCCTTGCCGTAAATATTCATACCTTACGAATAAATCCGGGTAAAAGTAGCTTCATGAGATCAACTCTCACTATTTAAGCAGGTCAAACAAGACAAACAGTAAACCGCTGCTGTCGGTAGAAACGACATTTCACCATCAACTACACATCCTTTATCTGCACACATTTCAGCTCATTTTGTTGAGCACTTTATCAACAGTGATTCTCGACACTCAAAGTTCAGTCCAGAAACAAAGAAGGATATTACAAAAACTGACACTGACATTATGAAGGGTTTTCTTTAATCTATAACAGGTATCCTCGCACCGTTAATGTGCATTTCTTTCCAGTGTTCTTGGATTTTTATGTGAATGTCCCATCGAATCCTGGAATCGTAGAATGATTACAAACAGGGGAGATCCATACCAGCTGTCTGCAAGAATGTGCGTGCATACGAACAACATACAAACATGTGAATCAGGACACAAGAGTAGACGCCTTTACAGTATGGATTCCACCACCTCGTCGCCAGTTTATCTTGTGGTACTTTAAAAGAGAAATTTGCAAACCCCGAACGTACAAAACAAACAAGTGCTTTATTGTGAAGGTGTTGTCACACAGGCCGCTAGTGTAGACTGACTGTTAGTCCATCCAAACTGCTGTAGTCATCATCAGTACGTCACGTGATCGAACTGTTAAAGTGACCCCATTCCCCTTACAATATACACCATTCCATTTGCCTTCCTAATCACGGAAGTTAGCACAGTAGTTAGCACTGTTGCTTCACAGCGCCAGGGACCTGGGTTCAATTCCTGGATTGGGTCACTGCCTTTGCGGAGTCTGCACGTTTTCCCTGTGTCTGCGGGGGTTTCCTCCGGGTGCTCCGGTTTCCTCCCACAAGTCCCAAAAGACATGCTTGTTAGGTGAATTGGACATTCTGAATTCTCCTTCAGTGTACCCAAACAGGTGCCAGAATGTGGCGACCAGGGGATATTCACAGTAACTTCATTGCAGTGTTAATGTAAGCCTACTTGTGACACTAATGAAGATTATTATTATTATAATCACTCACTTGCTGCACCTGCAGACTAACGTTTTGTAATTCATGTACCAGGACACATAGATCCCTCTGCATAAATGAGTTCTGCTATCTCTCTCCATTTGAATAACATACTCTCCTCTGCCCATCACTCTTAACGTAGCTACTTGTGTTTTTCACCTCTTTACCATGGACTGCATTCTTTTCCCTCTCCGTGTTTCCATCCTTGTCTGTCTCAAAGAACAAAGAACAATACACCACAGGAACAGGCCCTTCGGCCCTCCAAGCCTGCGCCGACCATGGTTCCTGCCTGAACTAAAACCATATGCACTTACGGAGTCCGTATCCTTCCATTCCCACCCTATTCATACATTTGTTGAGATGCCCCTTAAATGCTGCTATCGTACCTGCTCCCACCCCCTCCCCAGGCAGCGCGTTTCACATATTTACCACCCTGTGGTAGTCACCGCTGATGTATATATTGTATATATAGGATGTTGATATAGGTGCTTTACGGTAAGGCCCCTGTACTACAGGTATGTGGGTAGATCCCTGCCTGCTGGCTCCGCCCAGTAGGCGGAGTATAAATATGTGTGCCCGCAGTACAGCAGCCATTTTGTCAGCTGCTGTAGGAGGCCACACATCTCAGTGTAATAAAACCTCAATTACATCTCGTCTTTGTGTAATCGATCGTGCATCACACCCTCTGTGTAAAAATCTTGCCTCGTACATCTGGTTTAAGCTTTTCCCCCACACACTTTAAACCTAGTACTTGACTCTCCTACGCAACCCTTGTTCACTCGTGGTCTCCGGCAATCTTTCTTCCTCTCTCTCTCTCACCGAACCCGAGTTGTCCTCTGCCTAAAGGTCCAGGTCTATCAGCATTCACGTTGGTTCTGGCTCCAGCCAGTGCTCTGCGTTTTAGTGAGCGATCGCTCAATGATCTGGTCAGCAATGGCAAAGTGATTGATAGTGTTGTAACTTTGATGAAATGAGTTGCAAAAGTGAAGTACTGTTTAGTCATCCGAATTTTTACTTGGTGCTTTGAAGCCAATTTATATACAGCAGCTTTACAGGGGCTGATGACAGTATGTAATCTCTGCTGTAAACAAGGCAAAGTGTATAATCTGGATAAATGAATTCACGTAACTGGCTCCTAATGTGATAACATTAACTTAATAAGATTTCAGTAAGACCCCTTTACTGTTAGTGTGATTTTATCTACACAAAGTAATTCAATTATAAGATGATTTACATCAGAATAGCTTGGCCAGAATGACTGCTTAATATTTAATATGAAACACAGCCATTATTTGCAAGTTAATTTAATATTTCTCATGAAAATTAGAGGCTACATTTTTTGTTCTCTGCTTTACCATGTGAGCCAGACATACTTGATGTCGACTGCTGTTAGTCTGTGCAGATTTTTGTGGTGTGTGATGAACGGTTACTGTAACACTGTACCCTTGTCATCATGTAAGGTGATGTCCCCTTTAAGACCGGGCTTGGAACCCTGGGGGACTCGACCTCCAGCTCCGCCCATCTGGGAGCCGTATATAAGGGGCCGCCTTGTGGGCGGCACCTCTGTTAGCACAGGTCTCGGCACCAAGCTAGTTCTTAGCTTATTAAAGCCTTCTTTACCGTTTACTCTCTAAGCGTCATTATTGAGGGTACAACATGGTGGAATTCAATTCTTTGCGGCTAAGGACTTGGGGAAAACCAGCTGGAGTATTAGGGGTTACCGCCCGTCCTTCACTGAGTGGTGATCAGGCAGTCGCTCGGGAAACCTAATGGAAGGCCCATCCATTTTAAGGCCCGTTACCAGATGGCCCGGGAAGTGCAGGCAGGACATCTACAGTCAAGGGAGTATCCTGATGCCCTCCAATGCCTTGTTTGCCGTCTTGAAGAATGTAGGGGAGCAATGTGAGGGAGGGGTGTCGGGGGGGGGGGGGGGAGGTCTGTTGATTTGGTGGGGTGGGGGGGAGGACCATTCTCAGGGAATTGCCACCCATTATGACAGAGGCCCAGGTTGTCTTTTGCAGAGCCCAGAGAAGCTTTAATGTCACTCCTGTCCTCACAGGAATAAAGTTGATCTGAACTTCTACTTTTCTCCGCTGGCAGAGAGTGTGTGGAGATTGCACAATGCCTTTCCAGCAGGTACTCCTCAATCAGGCTTCTATCCAGGTGACACAAGCTCAGTTTGAATAGTAAGGGAGTCTACCCTTGGCTCAAGCAGAGATAGGCCTTGAGGAAATCAGAGATCGTCGAATCAACTGGTGAGACGGGGGGGGGGGGGGGTGTGATTCATCCGACACCATTTATAGGGGTCTGCTGCCACATTTGTACCAAATAGGAGGCTTCAAAATCGCCCCCCTCAACGCGCGACACTAACCTGCAATTTTCCTGGGTTTACACATTGACAATTCTTGAGGCAGATTTCGAGGGTGAACATTAGGAGGCCATTCAGGCCATTTGGCTGATGGTGGCTCGTAGAGAGAGAGATCCAGTTAGTTCTACTTCTCCTTGCTCTTTCCTCATAACCTGTGGAGTGAATTCTCCGCCGGTGAGATTCTCTGTTCCGCCGGCAGCTCACCCCCGCCCGTGGGTTTCCCGGCGGTGTGGGGTGGCCACATTGGGAAATCCCATTTACCGGCGGACGGGAAAGGAGAATCCCGCGGGTGGGGGTGAGGGGGGGCGGTGGTTGCAGAATTCATGCCCCGCAGGTTTATTCCCCACCCTGCCCCCTCAACCAAGTATTCACCCAATTCCCTTTTAAAGGCAGGTAGAATCAGAAAATTGGAAGTGTCAAGAGAAAATTCAAGAGATCTAGGTGGGATGGTTGGGAGGGAGTGGGGTTAAAAGAACGGAGCAAAGATTGTGACAGAAACTGCTCCAGTGTTTCAGTGACACTGAATTGGTGTCTCAATCAAGCTGCGGCCTTAGCCAAGGCTGAGGTAGGCTAAGAGACAAATAGAAAAAGCAAAGCGGATGGTGTGTATTTTCTACATCTGAGAGCTGTGAAGAGGTGGCACCAGTTTCCAAGTGCGCAACGTGCTTCTTTGCAAGAGCTTTTAAGTGTCTCTCCAACCACAATATGCTTACAGCTCAGCTTCTGGTAGCCTTTGTTAGGTGCCTGTTTACTTTGTTCTGAGTCAACACCCAGGCTGAGCCAATCAAGCACAGTGAGCAATGATCAGCTACCAGAACGCAGAATCAAGCACAGAGCAACTGACCACGACAGAAGGCAGACCAATCAGCTCGAGCCAGTCTGTCGACAGGAACAGAGGAGGCCAGGACTTTGATGGTTGCTGGGGTAGTTCTGTAGTTCTGCACTGCAATCTTGGAGACGAGTAGCCCCAATGGTCCACATGCGTCTCAGGTACTGCCACGACCGAAGCCAGGTAGGCCCGAACGGCACAAACAAAAGGGCGACGTTCTGAGGATACCAATAAATGAAATGAAAATGGCTTATTGTCACAAGTAGGCTTCAAATGAAGTTACTGTGAAAAGCCCCTAGTCGCCACATTCCGGCACCTGTTCGGGGAGGCTGTTACAGGAATTGAACCGTGCTGCTGGCCTGCCTTGGTCTGCTTTCAAAGCCAGCGATTTAGCCCTGTGCTAAACAGCCCCAATAATGCCAACTTAGTGGAAACGAGCCAGCATAACGAGTGCCCGAGGATCTCCCAATTTGAGCGGGCCTGAAGAATTCACTGATCGTTTTGGAACAAAACAGAATGCCAAACTAAAAATAGAAAATGCCACAGAGGTTAACAGAGTTGCCATGGGGACAGTGATAAGCCCGGCAGAAGCAAATAGCCCACTAGCCGATCGCACAGACAAGGCTTTTTTTCTGTCAACTTCAAAACAGCACAGCAACTTTGTCATTTTCTAGACACAATGGTTACTATAGAAACAGGAAGAAGCCAATCAGCCCATTGAACCTGTGCTGCCATTTAATTAGGTCATGGCTGATTTGCACCTTTGCTTCATTGATTCCTAAACTTTTAATACTTTTGCCTAAGAATCTGGCAATATGTGTTTGAAACTTTCAATTGATCCATCATCAACATCTTTCTTGAGATAGGGAGTTCCAGGTTTCCATTGGGCGGCACGGTGACACAGTGGTTAGCACTGCTGCCTCACGGCCCCAGGGTTATGGGTTTGATTCCGATCTCGGGGGAGTTTGCGCGTCCTCCCCGTGTCTGAGTGGGTTTCCTCCGGGTGCTCCGGTTTCCTCCCACAGCCCAAAGATGTGCAGGTGCAATTGCAGGGGCAGCTTTATCACGGCCAATCCGCCGAACCTGCACATCTTTGGACTGTGGGAGGAAACCGGAGCACCCGGAGGAAACCCGCGCAGACACGGGGAGAACGTGCAGACTCTGCACAGACAGGGACAGGCAGTAAAGGGCTGTTTGACTGGGGGAGAAGGTGGGGTTTAATGGAAGGAGCACTTGGAAATTAAAGGTCATATACTGAAACCTCTAGGAATATATGTAGCGAGAATTCCCAACTTTAACTAGAATTCCCAACCTTTTATTGACACTCTTTAATTCCCCCACCATCAACATCCTGGGGTCACTGTTGACCAGAAACTGAACCGGATCAACCATATCGATAGTGTGGCTACAACAGCAGGTTAGTGACTGGGGATTTTGTGACGAGTGAATCATCTCCTGACTCCCCAAAGCCATTCCGGCATCTACAAGGCACAAATCAGGAGTGCGATGGAATACTCTCCATTTTTCCTGATGAGTGTGGCTCCTATAACTCTCAGGAAGTTCAACATCAGACAGGGCCGGGTTGCCCAGTTGATTGGTGCCACAGCCACCATCTTAAATATTCGGTCCCTCCACCACCAACACAGAGTGCCGGCAGTGAGCCATCTATGAGACACGCAGCAGCAACTCACCACGATCCCTTTGACACCTTCCGAACCCGCAAACGTTACCACCGAGAAGGACAAGGGCAGCAGGCACTTGGGAATTCCATCGCTGCCTCGCTGAGAAAGTCACACAACATTCCGACTTGGGACTATAGCTGTCGCTGGGGCAAAATCCTGGGACCCCCCCCCTTCCGAGCGGCACTCTGGGAGCAACTTCGCCACATGAACCGCCGCGAGGCAAGAAGGCAGCTCACCGCCAACTCTTCAAGGACAATCAGGGAGAGGCAATAAAAGCTGGTCTTGCCAAAGATGCCCAGATCCTATGACTGAATGGGGGGAAAAAACACAAGCAAATCCAAGCCATTGTAGCTACTGATGGGATCAACTTCCAGGTCAACACATTTATTCCTTCTCTTTAAAATTTGTTTTGAATTTATAATAAAGTGTGATGCCTGGTGAGTATCAGACGCAGGTCAAATAGAGGGTAAGTATCCTTTATCCACACATCCAAAAAATGAACACACCCCCAAAACTTTTTTCAAAGGGACCCTAACGTGAGTCAAGAGGAATATCAACAATCGCAGGTGCCGCCATGGGTGGAGTGGGAATTAATTTATACTTCAGCAATCTATTTTTCTTTTATAGCCATTTTAATCTCTTTAGACTATAACTAGCCTAGGCGAAAGACCGAGACTTCAAACTTAGCACCAAGCTCATGGTCTACAGAACAGCCGTGGTCTCCGCTCTCCTGTATGCATCGGAAACATGGACGATGTACAGCAAACACCTCAATCCCTGGAGAGATATCCCCAATGCTGTCACCGCAAAATCCTGCAAATCCACTGGCAGGATAGGCCTCTCCCAGGCCAATATCCCCACTATCGAGGCACTGGTCACGCTCGACCAGCTGCGATGGGCCGGGCCACATTGCCCGCAACCCCGACACAAGACTCCCGACACAAGTGCTGTACTCCGAGCTCCGCAACAGCGAGCGATCACCAGGTGGGCAGAGGAAATGTTACGAGGACACTCTGAAGGCCTCCCTAAATAAATGCAACATCCCCAACGACACGTGGGAATCGGCAGCCTTAGAACGCACAAACTGGAGAAAAAGCATCCACGAATGCGCCAATGACCTCGCGCGTCACAAGGTGGGGCATGCGGAGGCCAAGTGTAAACAACAGGAGGAGAGCGCAGAATCTAGAGAGTCCCACCCACCCTCCTCATCAAACACCACCTGCCAAACCTGTGGCAGAGTCTGCAGATCCAGGAGCGGACTATTCAGCCACTGGAGTGGAAGCAAGTCACCCTGGACACTGAGGGATTGCCCAAGAAGGAGCCCAGGCTTAGGCTATTGTCATGTAAATAGGCCTACCGTATATACATCCAAAACTGAACATATCTGAATACCAAAATGCAATCAACCCCAATATTTCTGTCAGAGGCAGACTTGCAATGTACCTCACCGTGCCGAGGGAAAGAGGTAGCAGTCAAGGTGATGATCTCCTGCGTTTACTGAACTAACTTTTTTTGCGAATTGGCGAGAAAAGCCACGAGGGAGGGAGGTGGTGAGCCAGCCAGCCGGTGGGGACTCAGAAGCAAGCCAACGCCATGGGAAGAAGGGACTAGTTCGCAACCCCCACCCCCTCCCCCACCCCCCCAGGCCAGGGCTACAGAGGGCTGACTTGGCCATAGCCGGGCAACCGGGCCAGCAGTGAGGCAAGATCGTCAAGGTGAGGTGCGAGGTGCCGCCCGGGACCAGGTGAATTGGCGAACAGCTCATAAAGATGCTGTTTTGGCTTTGAAAATAAACTTTTCTGATATAAAGGAAACCTTATTTGACATGGCTGCCTCAAATTCAGAAAAGCCATATGTGAAAGCTAAAGGAAAATCCTTAGTAGAGAGTTTTGAGAAGTATGTTTTTACTCTTCAAAGAATTAATGCCATCAGCAAAGCACTGCAAAATGTTGATGAAACTTTATTGAACTCAGTACAATCAGTTAAAAGTTTTGTCCTGGAAGTTTGAAATTACTATAGCCCAGTGGAAGCTGAGACACCAACATTAACAGAAAATAAAGCTCCCTCTGATGATGAGAAGTGTAGGAGATAATGTTTTGATGAACGTAACGACAATGAAACCACTTTAAAAGGGAAAGAGAAGATCATCATTGAAACTGTCTGTGTTATTTCTGACACAGTAATGCTGCCAATGCAGAGTAGAAGTAAATCTCTGAAGAAAACTGCACATTTATTTTGACAGAGCTTTACAACAGAGGTTTGGTTGAGAATGTTAAATGCCACTGTAGGAAGAAATTAAGTGAATTCTACCAGGAGGACACAGAGACAAATCTTTTTGCAGATGCAGTGAAACAATTGATTAATCGCCTCAATAATGATGAACTCTGTCTTTCGGGCTCACCAGCTGATTTGTACAGACTTGTACGTGATAATTTTCAGACAGCTTTCCAAACGCGGAAACCATTCTGAAAATAGTTTTAACAATACCTGCCGCAAATGCTTCCGTTCAGTGGTCTTTTTCTGTATTGAAACAAATTAAAAATTGTTGAGAAGTATGATGAGTCAGGAACATTCGACAAGTTCAGCAATATTGACAACTGAAAGTGCAACTTTACAAGGTTTTACCCACGATGATGTTTTTGTGAAGATAAAGTAGAGAAAAAAAGCCATCTAAATAGCCATGCCAGCAAGGGATGAAGCAAGAAAATATTAAAATCTGTCCATCTTCCCTATTCTCTTGTTTAAATTGTGTTTTTCAAAAGGTTCATTGCTGGTCTGATATAATGACTGGAGCTGGTCACATGCTGATCGTTCTAACCACCATCGCTCTCCAAGTGGCCTTTAGAAAGTCTCTTCTAGGTCTCTTCTGGTGTTGTAAGACTTCGTACTCTACTCTTCTAGGACAAAGAATGGAATTCTACGGACATAGACCTTGATATTGGGCTTGGAGTCACTGGGCACGCCACATGAATTAACGGCAATAACATCTTTGATTTCGCGAGAGGAAGTAAGGAAGTTAACTTTTGAAACTGAACGAGACTCTGAAATATACTGAATGGCAGCGTGTACATCTTGTTGCTGGGTGTGTTTGCTCCTGCGTTGGTCTGGCTCATTCTGTCCCGCACCGGTCTGCGCTGCAGTGACGCCATTGGCTGTTTGTTCTATCTCGTTGCTCAACAGCAGGTTCTAGGTTTCGCTCGCCTCAAGGCGCACCTCACAATATTCACCGTTTTTACTGTCATTATGACCAGAGTTAGGCTTGGATTTCAGTTCAGCAATGACCCACGCAGGCGAGTTTTTGCAAGTTAAAAAGCACTAAAGCAGTTAAGCGGTGATCAATTTGCGTATTTTTGTGGCTTGCACCTTTGTGTTCTGCGGGGCGAGGGTGGGCGGGGTCAGGCAGGGGGTCTGACATCATTGGGGGAGGGGTGTGATGTCATTGGGTTGGAGGGGCATGATGACACTGGGGGACCCCAGACACGAAGGTAAGCACGGGGCCCCACGAAATGCAAGTTCGCCACTGCGACCTGTATAAAACCTTTCTCTATATTAGATACAATTCTTGCGAAATAATTCTCCGCAGTTTTTAATTTATTGCTCACGTTTGGTTATAATCTTCTTCTCCAATTCCTGCGCCACTGATGTTGCACCAGTTTATTAATTTCAACTAAAATTAATTTTTGGTTCACAAATTTGTCCCCTGAACTGAAACCACCAATGTTATCCTTGTACACGTTTCCCTTCGGATAATTTATGTCGGCAGCTCCGTCTAGATTGTGGGTTCAAGTCCCGGTCCAGAAGCGTCAGCACAAAACTGCAGGCTGACCTGACCCTCCAGGGTGCTGAGGGAGCGCTGCGTTGTTGGAGGTGCTAACCTTCGAATGGGCCATTAATCCGAAGACTTTCTGAAGAAGGCCTAAAACATTGAGTGGCACCATTGCGAGGAAGTGCAGGGGAGGGAGCTCTCCGCAATGTCCCGGCCAATAGTTATCCCTCAACCAACATCGCTGCAGCAGTTTAGCAGGTCAGGAGAAACTGGTGTTGTTCTCCTCAGAGCAGAGATTTGATTCCAATTGGCCCAGTGGTACACGAAGGCAGACTTTCATCCATTTCCACAGCTAGTAATTCCCGGAACAGGTCGCTAGTCTGTCGCCAGGGGGCTTATAGCTTGAGGGGTGTCACTCTGCATCAAGCGTGATTGGCCAGGAGTCTCTCCCGCTCTTACCACCAGCCACTGGCCTGTTTAGAAGGATTTTGCAGGTTGACACTCACCTGCACTACAACACCTCGTAGGAGATTTGATAGCGATATTCAAAGAGTTTAGATAGATTAGATAAATAGAGAGAAAGTGTTGCCAGCGACTGATGGACCACATAACCAAACAGGACGGATTTAAAGTTATCTGCAGAAGAACCAGAGGCAACATGAGGAAACATATTTTATACACCACGTGGGTATGGTTGGCAATACACTGGCTGATTAGGATAGTAGATATGGAGCCATTTTGTGGCCTTCAGAACAGAATTGAATAAATACCTCAAGGAGAAAATAATTGACGGGGGATGGGGAAAAGCTAGGGCAGCGGGACGAACTGGATTGTCCCTCAAAAGAGCCAAAGCAGTTTCAATGGGCAAAGTTTAATGCCCCCCCCCCCCCCTACCAATACCAATGGATGATTTTGGAGGTGGGGGGCGAGGGAGGGGAAGGGGAGGAGGGAAATGCGGGCGACCAGGCCAGAGGGTGCGGTTTAAAGGATCTCCTGCCTTTCTACCCCCCCCCCCCCACCCCCGGCCGGTTAAGTCCAGGTCAGGAAGGCTTGAAAGCGGCCTACCAGCCTGGAAGCCAATTGAGGCTCTTAAGTGGGCACAAGAGGGACTTATCCTGCTGCCACTGATATTACTTCAACGGCAGGCTCGAAACCCGCCAATGTATAAATCCTGTTTGGTTTTCTGGCGGCCCAGTGGAGGGTGGTGTGGAATGTTGTTTATTGAAAGGCACTCGGTGCCTGATTGAGGGACCCGGCATTGGGAAGGTAGGGTGAGGGGAGGGGATTGTGGCCCGCTGCGAGCCATCCCCCGCCCTTACCCCCCGACCCTACATTCACCCCACCTGCTCACCAGTGACCAATGAGGGACGTTAATTCCATCAGTGGTCCTGGAGATTAGGTCAGCGGGAGCATTGCAAGTTTTACTAGTGGACAAAGACCCACCCCCCACTCCCCTCGTGGAATCATGCCAGCCAGATTGGGGTGGCCTCTTTCTATTCTGAAGTGAAAGTCACCGTAGTCCCAGAGGACCATAGGCTGCTTTTCCCTTTGAAGGCTGGCCGGTGGTGGTTTAACCTGAGGGTCACCACACCGCAAGTGAGGGGCAAGGTTGAGAAGGCGGGGGCCTTCATGGGTGAACCCAGCCAATATGGGAATTGAACCTGCGCTGTCGGCGTCGCTCCGCATCACTGAACCACTCGTCCAGCCGACTGGGCTAAACCAACCTCCTACTCTTCAATGATTCTATGTGATGACAATGGACAGAGATTTTTATGACGATGAAAGGTTTTCCTTGGGTAGACGCAGGGAATCATAGAATTTACAGTGTAGAAAGAGGCCATTCGGCCCATCAATTCTGCACTGTCTCTTGGAAAGAGCACCCTACTAAAGCCCACACTTCCACCCTATCCCCGTAACCCAGCAACCCCAGCCAACCTTTTTTGGACACTAAGGGCAATTTAGCATGGCCAATCCACCTAACCTGCACATCTTTGGACTGTGGGAGGAAACCGGAGCGCCCGGAGGAAACCCACGCAGACACGGGGAGAACGTGCAGACTCCGCACAGACAGTGACCCAAGCCGGGAATCGAACCTGGGACCCTGGAGCAGTGAAGGCAACTGTGCTAACCACTGTGCTATCGTGCCGCCCACAAAGGTCTAGCGGGGGAGACCAGAACAATGGGTATTCTCCTGAGGAGCTATCATGCTTCAGAGAAGGAAGGTAAAGGATATTTTGAAGTCAGAATGTAGGAGTCAATGCTTTGGGTCCACAGGATCATGTTCAAAAATACCACAAGTTTAAATTAAATTTGTTGACCTATGGGGATGCTGTCACTTTTGCACTGCATAATACTGTTTGGTAATTAGCGCCAGCAATTACAAGTGATGTATGGCGTTTTGCTATGAAATTGATAATGAAACTGAAACCTTTGCTCATCGCCCTCAATACGAACAGATGAAACCTTGATTCAGTGCCTCTCTCCTCCCCTTCACGACTTTTATACATTGAATGTATTATATTTAGAACACCTGCTATTTCATCAAAACTACCAAGGTCACTGTGGCAGTTGGCAGGTTTGGAGCTCATAGCTGATAGCACTGAAATAACAAGCCGCATGTCTCATCAATCAAACGGAGCAGCAAGAATTCATATAGCAGCCACTGGTATGACAAGAAAGAGCAAACAAAAAGGTGCTAATCAGACATTAAAGAAAAGATCCTGGCCCATTGAAGCGTTTGCTACATGACTACGTCCATTCCAGATAATCCCAATAATTGGCTGTCACACACACACACACACACACATACACGCAACTGCCGCAGAGCTGCCAACTCTCAGGAATTCCAGTGGGCCGCATGACAACCGTCTGCTTGACAGGCAAATCATTTTGTGTCAGTTTGATGTTTCCCAGCCCGGCGACGTTGCAACAAGAGAAAAAGAAGAAAAGGTGGAAATGCCACCGACGCAAGCTGGATTCAGTTTGGCCTGCGGCCAAACCGTCTTTTTCCACCTTTCCAATTCTCTCCCCACGCCGATTCAGATGGCGGGGCGGAAACTCACGGATTGGACGCGCCGTCGTCCTCACCGTCTGCCTCGGAAATCGTCGAGATGCGGAGCTCTTGAGCGCAACAGTCACACAGAATGGGGGGCCAATTTTCCACCTTCCACACTCCCCCCTGCGTGAAATCCTGAAGACACTCGTGACGACCTGGTATTTTGCACAGATATTTTGGATTGTATTTCCCGAACACGCAAACTGCATATGCTACGCGTTATTCCTTTACTGAGTACTTTAGCTTCTGCAGCTCTGTGCAGGTCGATAAGGTCGCGGGCAAAGACAATTAAGCACTGGGGTAGAAGCAAAATATTGAGGTGGCTGGAAGTCTGGAATGAAAACAGAAAATTCTGGATAATCTCGACAGGCCCGGCAGCATCTGTGGCGAGAGACGGAGAGTCGATGGGCTGAGCTTTTCCAGCATTTTCTATTTTTATTTCAAAGAACAAAGAAAAGTACAGCACAGGAATAGGCCCTTCGGCCCTCCAAGCCCGTGCCGACCATGCTGCCCGTCGAAACTAAAATCTTCCTGGGTCCGTATCCCTCTATTCCCATCCTATTCATGTATTTGTCAAGATGCCCCTTAAACATCACTATCGTCCCTGCTTCCACCACCTCCTCCTGCAGCAAGTTCCAGGCACCTTTGTGTAAAAAACATGCCTCGTACATCTCCTCTAAACCTTGCCCCTCGCACCTTAAACCTATGCCCCCTAGTAATTGGCCCCTCTGCCCTGGGGAAAAGCCTCTGACTATCCACTCTGTCTATGCCCCTCATAATTTTGTAGACCTCTATCAGGTCGCCCCTCAACCTCCGTTGTTCCAGTGAGAACAAACCGAGTTTATTCAACCGCTCCTCATAGCTAATGCCCTCCATACCAGGCAACATCCTGGTAAATCTCTTTTGCAACCTCTCTAAAGCCTCCACATCCTTTTGGTAGTGTGGCGACCAGAATTGAACACTATACTCCAAGTGTGGGCTAACGAAGGTTCTATACAGCTGCAACATGACTTGCCAATTCTTATACTCAATGCCCCGGCCAATGAAGGCAAGCATGCCGTATGCCTTCTTGACTACCTTCTCCACCTGTGTTGCCCCTTTCAGTGACCTGTGGACCTGTACACCTAGATCTCTCTGACTTTCAATACTCTTGAAGGTTCTACCATTCACTGTATATTCCCTACCTGCATTAGACCTTCCAAAATGCATTACCTCACATTTGTCCGGATTAAACTCCATCTGCCATCTCTCCACCCAAGTCTCCAAACGATCTAAATCCTGCTGTATCCTCATTCAGTCCTCATCGCTATCCGCAATTTCACCAACCTTTGTGTCGTCTGCAAACTTACTAAGTCCCCCAAATCATTTATATATACACATTTCAAACATTGGGGTTAATTTCGAGGGACAGAGTTGAAATGCAGGGGATTGGTGTTAAACCTATCCGGAACTTTGGTTCGCCCATACCTAGGAACATAGGAACACAGGAATTAGGGGCATAAGTAGACAATTCCGCCCTTCGAGTCTGCTCCGCCATTCAATCAGACCATGGCTGATCTTTTCCAGCTGCGAGCTCCGGAAACAAGTGGCTACATGCGCTCACTCGCGACTTTGTTCCCTTTTGGAAGATTCAGGCCCGCAGAATCAGCTTTAATCCAAATTCACCAGGCCCCTTCAATTCTCCCATCCGCCAGTGTAACATAGAACAGTACAGCACAGTACAGGCCCTTCAGCCCACAATGTTGTGCCGACCATTTATCCTAATCTAAGATCAACCTAACCTACACCCCTTCAACTTACTGCTGTCCATGTGCCTGTCCAAGAGTCGCTTAAATGTCCCTGATGACTCTGACTCCACCGCCTCTGCTGGCAGTGCATTCCACACACCCACCACTCTCTGTGTAAAGAACCGACCTCTGACATCTGCCCTATACCTTCCTCCAATCACCTTAAAATTATGTCATTTCCACCCTGGGGAAAAGACTCTGCCTCTCATCACCTTGTGCACCTCTATCAAGTCGCCGCTCTACCTTCTTCACTCCAGTGAGAAAAGCCCTAGCTCCCTCAACCTTTCTTCATAAGACATGCCCTCCAGTCCAGGCAGCATCCTGGTAAATCTCCTCTGTACCCTCTCCAAAGCATCCACATCCTTCCTATAATGAGGCGACCAGAACTGGACGCAATATTCCAAGTGTGGTCTAACTAAGATTTTATAAAGCTGCAGCAAAACCTCGCGGCTCTTAAACTCAATCCCCCTGTTAATGAAAGCCAACACATCATCCGCCTTCTTAACAACCCTATCAACCTGGATGGCAACTTTGAGGGATCTATGTACGTGGACCCCAAGATCCCTCTGTTCCTCCACACTTCCAAGAATCCTGCCTTTAACCCTGTATTCATATTCAAGTTCGACCTTCCAAAATGAATCACTTCACATTTATCAAGGTTGAACTCCATCTGCCACCTCTCAGCCCAGCTCTACATCCTGTCAATGTCCTGTTGTAACCTGCAACAACCCTCAACACTATTTACAACTCCCCCAACCTTCGTGTCATCGGCAAACGTACTGACCCACCCTTCCACTTCCTCATCCAAGTCATTTATAAAAACCACAAAGAGCAGAGGTCCCAGAACAGATCCTTGTGGGACACCACAGGTCACCGACCTCCAGGCGGAATACTTTCCATCCTCTACCACTCGCTGTTTTCTTTTGGCCAGCCAATTCTGTATCCAGACAGCCAAATTTCCCTGTATCCCATGCCCCCTAACTTTCTGAATGAGCCTACCATGGGGAACCTTATCAAATGCCTGACTGAAATCCATATACACTACATCCACTGCCCGGCCTTCATCAATTTGTCTCAAAGAACAAAGAACAAAGAAATGTACAGCACAGGAACAGGCCCTTCGGCCCTCCAAGCCCGTGCCGACCATACTGCCCGACTAAACTACAATCTTCTACACTTCCTGGGTCCGTATCCCTCTATTCCCATCCTATTCATATATTTATCAAGATGCCCCTTGAATGTCCCTATCGTCCCTGCTTCCACTACCTCCTCCGGTAGTGAGTTCCAGGCACCCACTACCCTCTGCGTAAAAAACTTGCCTCGTACATCTACTCTAAACCTTGCCCCTCTCACCTTAAACCTATGCCCCCTAGTAATTGACCCCTCTGCCCTGGGGAAAAGCCTCTGACTATCCACTCTGTCTATGCCCCTCATAATTTTGTATACCTCTATCAGGTCGCCCCTCAACCTCCTTCGTTCCAGTGAGAACAAACCGAGTTTATTCAATCGCTCCTCATAGCTTATGCCCTCCATACCAGGCAACATTCTGGTAAATCTCTTCTGCACCCTCTCTAAAGCCTCCACATCCTTCTGGTAGTGTGGCGACCAGAATTGAACACTATACTCCAAGTGTGGCCTAACTAAGGTTCTATACAGCTGCAACATGACTTGCCAATTCTCGTCACATCCTCAAAGAATTCAATGAGGCTTGTAAGGCATGACCTGCCCCTCACAAAGCCATGCTGACTATCTTTAATCAAACTATGTTTTTCTAAATAATCACAAATCCTATCTCTCAGAATCCTTTCCAATATTTTGTTCACCACAGATGTAAGACTGATGGGTCTGTAACTCCCAGGGATTTCCCTATTCCCTTTCCTGAACAGGGGAATAACATTTGTCTCCCTCCAATCATGTGGTACTACTCCAGTGGAGAGTGAGGACGCAAAGATCATCGCCAATGGTGCAGCAATCTTCTCCCTCACTTCCTGTAGTAACCTTGGGTATATCCCATCAGGCCCAGGGGACTTATCTATCCTGATGCTTTTCAAAATTTCCAGCACATCCTCCTTCTTAATATCAACCTGTTCAAGTCTATTAACCTGGTTCACACTGTTCTCATGAGCAATAAGGTTCCTCTCTCTAGTGAATACTGAAGCAAAGTATTCATTTAGGGCCTCCCCATCTCCTCAGACTCTGGGCACAAATTCCCTCCACTATCCCTGATCGGCCCTGCTCTCAGTCTGAGCATCATCTTATTTCTCATATAAGTGTAGAACACCTTGAGGTTTTCCCTAATCCTTCCCGCCAGGGCTTTTTCATGCCCCCTTCTAGCTCTCCTCAGTCCATTTTTGAGTTCCTACCTGACTACCTTGTAACCCTCTAGAGCCGAGTCAAATCCTTGCTTCCTCAACAATACGTAAGCTTCCTTCTTCCTCTTGACTAGAAGGTCCACTTCTCTTGTCATCCAAGGCTCCTTCACCTTACCATTCCCTCCTCATCTCAGTGGGACAAAACTATCCAGCACTCGCAGCAAGTGCTCCTTAAACAACCCACACATTACCGTTGTGCATTTCCCCAAGAACAATTGTTCCCACTTTATGCTCCTCAGCTCCTGTCGAATAGCAGTATAATTTCCCCTCCCCCAATTAAATACCTTCTCATACTGTGTGTTCCTATCCCTCTCCATGACTATGGTAAAGTCAAGGTGTTTTGGTCACTGTCACCGAAATTCTCTCCCATCGAGACATCTGACATCTGGCCTGGTTCATTGCTGAGCACCAAGTCCAATATGGCCTCCCCCTAGTCGGCCTATCTACATATTGAGTCAGCAATCCTTCCTGTACACACCTGACAAAATCTGCTCCATCCAAACTAAGGGGGTTCCAGTCAATATTAGGGAAGTTGAAGTCACCCGTGAAAACAACTCTGTTACTTCTGCACTTTTCCAAGATCTGCCACCCAATCTGTTCCTCTATCTCTCTGCTGCGATAGGGGTGTCTGTAGAAAACTCCCAATAAAGGGACTGCTCCTTTCTTGTTTCTGACTTCCACCCATACTGACTCAGTAGACAAACCCTGCTCAACTACCTCCTTTTCTGCAGCTGTGGTGCACTCCCTAATTAACAGTGCCACTCCCCCTCCTCTTTTACCTACCTCCCTATTCTTCTGAAAACATCTAAACCCCAGAATATCTAACAACCATTTCTGCCCCTGTGAAATCTATGTCTCCGTAATGGCCACAATATCGTAGTTCCAAGTACTGATCCATGCTCTCAGTTCATCTCCTTTATTCTTAACACTCCTTGCATTGAAACAGACACACTTTAACTCATTCAACTGAGTGCAACTTTGCTCTATCAACTGTGTATCCTTCCTCACAGACTTGCTGCATACTATTTCTGCCTGTTCAACAGCTACCCTATCCTCTAATCCATAGCTCTGGTTCCCATCCCCCTGCCAAACTAGTTTAAACCCTCCCAAAGAGCTCTAGCAAACCTCCCTCCCAGGATATTGGTGCCCCTCCAGTTTAGGTGTAATCTGTGCTTCATGTACAGGTCCCACCTTCCCCAGAAGATATCCCAATGGTCCACATATCTGAAGCCTTCCCTCCTGCACCAGCCCTGTAGCCACGTGCTCAGCTGCACTCACTCTCTGTTCCTTGCCTCACTTGCACGTGACACCGGTAGCAATCCTGAAATCACTACTCTGCCTGGCCTGCTCTATAGCTTCTAACCTAACTCCCTAAAATCACTTTTTAGATCCTCTTCCTTATTCTTAGCTATGTCGTTGGTGCCTATGTGCACCACGACTTCTGGTTGCTCCCCCTCCCCCTTAAGAATCCTATAGACTCGATCCGAGACATCCCTGGCCCTGGCATCCGGGAGGCAACATACCTTCCGGGAGTCTCGATGGCGACCACAGAATCTCCCCTATCTATTCCCCTAACCATTGAGTCTCCTACCACTATTGCTTTTCTATTCCCCCCCTTCCCTTTTGAGCCACAGAGCCAGGCTCCGTGCCAGAGACCTGGCCGCTAGGGCCTTCCCCCGGTAGGTCATCCCCCCCAACAGCATCCAAAATGGTATACTTGTTTTGAAGGGGAATGGCCACGAGGGATTCCTGGACTTTCTGCCCCTTTGTTTTCCTACCCCTGACTGTTGTTATACGTTTTAGTTACCGTTGTATGAAGAGTCAAAAGTCCTGTTCCTTTTCATCAAACACCATTTGTTTCACTTCCACAGCCTCTGCACAAAACTCGAACAACACATCACCTGACCCAAGGGGCTGTTTAGCACAGGGCTAAATCGCTGGATTTGAAAGCAGACCAAGGCAGGCCAGCAGCACGGTTCAATTCCCGTACCAGCTGCGCCGTAATGTGGCGACCAGGGATTTTTCACAGTAACTTCATTTGAAGCCTATTTGTGACAATAAGTGATTTTCATTTTGAGGGGCTGGTTTAGCACACTGGGCTAAATCGCTGGCTTTTAAAGCAGACCAAGGGAGGCCAGCAGCACGGTTCAATTCCCGTACCAGCCCCCCCCGAACAGGCACCGGAATGTGGCGACTAGGGGCTTTTCACAGTAACTTAATTTGAAGCCTACTTGTGACAATAAGCAATTTTCATTTTCATTTTCATTTCATTTTCACCTGAAGCCCCTTTACATATCAGTGTCAATCATTGGATACTTAACATAAATGAGACAACTAATTGCAATGTCTCTTAATGCATTACTTAACTCTTAACCCATTACTTCACAACTGTAACCCAGCTACTCTTGTCCTGTACCTTGGGTGTGGCCACCTCCCTGTAACTCTTCTCTATCACCCCCTCTGCCTCCTGGATGATCCGAAGTTCATCCAGCTCCAGTTCCCTAACGTGGTCTCTGAGGAGCTGGAGTTGGGTGCACTTCCCGCAGGTGTAGTCAGCGGGGACACCGGTGGTATCCCTCACCACCCACATCCTACAGTAGGAGCATGCAACTGCCCTAGCCTCCATCCTCTCTAATCTGAATTCACAAAGCGATTTAAAGGGAAAAAAAGTAAAGATTAAACACCTGTTAGGCTCTTTACAGAATATACATATATATACACTGTTGCTACTCTCCCAAGTGAACCCTCTGAAATTGGTGATTCTGCCCCCAAAAAACAAAACAATCACAAAAAATAAAATTTAAAAAAATAAAAATCCCCCAAACAAATAACTCTTACCTTACAGAATGTAGCTGCCCTGTGAACCAACTGGAACTCCACCCACTGACTCTGCTCCCAGTCAGCTGCACTCTCTGTGAACTCCCGGCTCCCTTCTCACTCACTGAGGAATTGTAGGAAATGAAATGAAAGGAGCAGCTTGCTCCCTCCTCACCGAACTCCCTCAGTCACCAAACTCTCACTATAGCACTCAAATGCACCCAAATTCAGCACTCCCTCAGTCACCAAACTCTCACTATGACACTCAAATGCACCCAAATTCAGCACTCAGTGCAACGTGAAGCCAGCAGGAATTGCGATGACTATGCTGGACTGCTCGGAGGCCATTGAAGCCCCCAAGTAGTCAGGGACATCATAGATTTAAATAGTTCAATATCGAATTACGTTTCCACCAGTGGCCCCCACGGCACTTGAACGGTTAAAAAAAAATATTAGCTGACCACGCTCTGAGGAACAAGTGATCAAAATGCTCTGGAGGGGCTTAAAAAATCAACCAATCAAATCTCCTGGCCAGTGACCTCTGGCCAGCTGTGAGTGGAAGGGAGGATAGGACTCCAATGAGATGTCTCTCAGAGAATTATTGCCAGGTTGCCCACGGGTGAAGGTACTTGCGTTTGGGAGATTGTACCCCAGTAAGATCCATAGAATCAAAGAAATTACAATGCAGAAGGAGGCCATTCGGCCCATCGAGTCTGCACCGGCCCTCCGAAAGAGCACCCTACTTAAGCCCACACTTCCACCCTATCCTCCGTAACCCAGTAACCCCACCTAACCTTTTTTTGGACACTAATGGGAAATTTGGCACGGCCAATCCACCTAACCCGCCCACCTTTGGACTGTGGGAGGAAACTGGAGCCCCCGGAGGAAACCCACGCAGACACAGGGAGAACGTGCTGACTCCGCACAGACAGTGGCCCAAGCCGGGAATCGAACATGGGACCCTGGAGCTGTGAAGCGACAGTGCTAACCACTGTGCTACCGTGCCACCCTGTCAGCAGGTGAATGAGTGTGAACAAACCGGAACCTGAAGATCATTAATGAGGATCATTAAAGATCCAGGTCCTTCATGGAATGCATTCGCGGTTGCAACGAAACATCTGGAGGGAAGCACTGAGTTGTAAATTTTCAGAAGGTCTTTGCAAGTACAGAAAGTGCTGGGGTTGACTGCAACTCTCTCAAAACAAAAGGTCAGGATCTTGAAGGCCGCAAGTTTGTACGCTGTCATCAGAAACTACTGGATTTGTGAACAGTGTCTTGTGAGTGTCCCTTCTAGAAAGGTTTGCGTCTTACCACATGAATGTAGCATGGCTTCAGTGATGTCATTTGTGGGTGGAGCTGGGCTGTGGCTGTCAGGTGAGAGGGGGTTTCGTGTTTGGGTTTCAGTTTCGGTTTGTTGCTTTGGACTGGTGAAGAGAAGCAGTGTTTCCCGGTTTTCATTTTAAAGCTGTTCCAGGGAACTGAAAGCACATTGGGTGTGACAAACTGCCTTGGTAACTTTAAAGATAGAGTTGCTTCCCGGAAGGAGTTTTGAATCTGCTGGTTGGAGGCTGGATCAGAATCTCAGGGAAAGGACCGGTCCCATTCAAGTGAGATTACAGTGTGCTGGGCCACGCCCTTGTAAGGTTTTGGTTTATTGGATTTCGTATTGAATTGGAACAGTTACTAAGGGGGATTCATTAAGAGTTATATACATAGATTACTGTAGCTGTTGTGTTTTCTTTATGTTTGCAATTGATAACGAATTCTTGCTGTGTCTTATATATGTTAACTACATTATTATAATAAACTTTGTTTTGATAAAAGCACCGAGGAAGTCTGATGAATCACACCTGAAGTGAATGCTCTTGTGCCCATCCTCGCCAAATTCAACCCAAAAGATATAGGTCAGGTGAACTTCATAATACACTTTGGTGTTTCTAAGTCCTGGCCCATAACAGCAGTTCCTGAGGCTGAGTGAGAGCATAGAACAAACAAAGAACAAAGAAAAGTACAGCACAGGAACAGGCCCTTCGGCCCTCCAGGCCTGTGCCGACCATGCTGCCCGTCTAAACTACAATCTTCTACACTTCCTGGGTCCGTATCCCTCTATTCCCATCCTATTCATGTATTTGTCAAGATGCCCCTTAAATGTCACTATCGTCCCTGCTTCCACCACCTCCTCCGGCAGCGAGTTCCAGGCACCCACTACCCTCTGTCTAAAAAACTTGCCTCGTACATCTCCTCTAAACCTTGCATGGGCAATAAATCAAAGTCCCGAGCATCACGAAAGGCTAACCATGCCCAAGATATTTATCGGGGCGTTGTGAAGATGCAAGAGAGGCTGGTGACAATGACCATATGGTGGGCATTAAACAATTGACTTTCAGAAAACATCTGAGGGGTTTAGCAGGGGTTATAGGGCTAAATATGCTGTCAGGGAGGAAATTGTAAATTAGATAATTAATAGGAGAGGTTATGAGAACTGTAATGCTAGTTATCAACACTAATCGCTTTACTTAGAAAACTGTGACCAGTAGAATCCCCCTTGGATTGGCCCTGGGATTTGCTGCTTTGTGTAAGATTTATTAATGATCTCAATTGAGGGTTTGTAAGTAGAGTTCCTCTGTTGAAAAATCACACCGCTTTGAAAGGAATGGCAACCTCCAAGATATAGTGCATCAAGAAAAATGCACAACTTAATTAGGACTAAAATAAGGAGTATATATTGATGCTCAATAAGATTAATGTGATTGCATGATGAAAGGTACATTCGCAAATAAGATAAGGCGAGCAGATGATTTAGCTGGTCAGAAGCTGAAAGCGTTATTACACTGATATCTGGGACTGTGGTATTTTTATAGTCCCTGCCGTGCAATAACATGTCACAAGGCTTTTCACTGAAGCATTGCTAAAGTTGCAGTTGTTTTGTTCAAGCTCAGTGAGAGAGTGGGGAACAATGGCAACCTGACCGAGAATTCCAAACCTGGTCTACCAAGCTTCAATCCTCAGTGGACAGCTGTACTGTGTTGTTGAGAGATCAGAATAATATATTCTAGGCAGGAGGGGAGAAATGTCCGAACAATATCCAGCCTAGCTGTCTCATGTTTTGGCTGAGCAAGGCTACCAATTCGGACGTCCTGGAGCATGTTAATTCTGTCAGCGCACACTCGTTGCGAAGTCATCCACATCTGCACTGGCGCAGCCATATTCATCAGACTTCTATACGGCGAACTGGCCATTGGGTCGTGACCTACTGGGCGTCCATACCTCCGCTGTCCGGACGTCTGTGAGTGGCATATGACAACGGACGGCCGTGATGGCTGGAGCTCGCCTGTTTGTAAAGGTGTTAGAATGAACGCGCAGAAATGGAAAGCTCAGTCGGCCAAGAAAAGGGCCCAGAGAAAAACAGAGGCCAGTGCATCACGCACCTTTTCAGCCCATTGTCTTCTCCTGCAGCAGATGTGGCAGAGACTGCCGTGCCAGCCGGGGGGCGCTCCTGAGAAACACCAGGTGATGTTTAACACAAGAAGTGACCACCACAGCACACACCACGGTCTCAGAAGATGGAAGGTTGGCACTCACCATACAATAAAATGGCACCTCACAGAAGTGTTATGACGCAAAAAAAAACTTTAAACACACTCACATTATGTGATATTAGGGCAGGTGGTCAAAATATTGGTCAAGGAGGTAGGTTATACAGAGATGTCTGAGAGGAGGAGAGAGGGGTTGAGAGATTTAAGAAGGAAATGTCAGAGTTTTGAGCATAGGTAGCTGAAGGCAGCACGGTGGGACAATTAAAATCGGAGTGCTCAAGAGGCGATGAGAAAGCAGTTCGCAGAAGAATATTTTAGGCTATTGTAGTTACGATAACTTGGACTGAACTGGACACAGCTAGTAAATGTGGAGTAGCCGGCGTTGGACTGGGGTGAGCACAGTAAGAAGTCTTGCAACACCAGGTTAAAGTCCAACAGGTTTGTTTAGAATCACTGGCTTTCGGTGCTCCGAAAGCTAGTGATTCGAAACAAACCTGATGGACTTTAACCTGGTGTTGTGAGACATCTTACAGTTTGAGGCACGATCAATTGGACAAAAGACGATAGTTGAATCCAACTGAGGCTTTATTGCTGTCAGATGTGTGGCCTCCCACAGCAGCTGGCGAAACGGCTGCTGGCTGGAGGACACGCATATTTATACCCCGCCTCCTGGGCGGAGCCGGCAGGCAGGGACTACCGGCGAACCTGTAGTTACCGATCCTACCGTACATCACCTAATACAGGTGCAACAGTGGTTTAGCACATTCACCCCCTGTTAAAAATTGAGTCCGGCGGGGGTGGTGGATAACTATATACAACAATGAGTTAATATTTACAAGATTTGAGCAAAAAAATGTCCTTTGCTGTCCGGTTGACCGGTCAGAGGTTTAGCCGGTCCGGGGCCTTGATGTTCCTCTGGGACCGACGCAGTGGTGTTGGTGACGTTGGTGCTGATCTGGTCGATGGTGACTCCGGGAGCGTGCCGAAATCCTCTTCATCGTCAGGCGTGGGCAGGGGGGGGGGAGGACAGATGGTCCTTGGGGGGGTGCTGTTGGGAGCGACGGGGGAAGGGAGAATGGTGCCGGGGGCGGAGGGGGGGTGGGGGTGGAACCTGCTGGTGCCAGGTCCCTGAGGGAGACAGAATCCTGGCGGTCGTCGGGGAACACCACGTAGGCGTACTGGGGGTTTGCGTGGAGCAAGTGCACCCTCTCCACCAACGGGTCCGCCTTGTGGAGTCGGACGTGCTTACGGAGAAGCAGGGTTCCCGGAGCTGCGAGCCAAGTCGGGAGCGACACCCCGGATGTGGACTTCCTAGGAAAGGCAAAAAGACATTCATGGGGTGTATTGTTAGTGGCAGTGCAGAGTAAAGAGCGAATGGAGTGGAGTGCATCAGGGAGGACCTCCTGCCAGCGGGAGGCCGGGAGGTTTCTGGAACGTAGGGCCAGCTGGACGGCCCTCCATACCGTCCCATTCTCCCTTTCTACCTGTCCGTTTCCCCGGGGGTTATAGCTTGTCGTTCTGCTGGAGGCGATACCCCTGTTGAGCAGGAACTGGCGTAGCTCATCACTCATGAATGAGGATCCCCTGTCACTGTGGATGTAGGCGGGGAAACCAAACAGAGTGAAGATTGTGCTGAGGGCTTTAATGACGGTGTCAGATGTCATGTCGGGGCATGGGATGGCAAAGGGGAATCTGAAGTATTCGTCGATCACACTGAGTAGTTACCGATCCTACCGTACATCACCTAATACACGAGCAACAGTGGTTTACCACACAGTTAGAGGAAGCGGAAGATGATGATAAATGGGAGAGCTCTGCTCGGAAGGCTTGTTCCTGTTGTTCACAAACAATGGGAAGGAAACAGTTCAAATCAAAGGTGTTTGTTTGCTCATGAAACCAGGCGTCGCTCCAAACTGAAGTTCGAGCAATACAAGATTCCATCTTGCTCAGGTCATTCTGTTGCTGGAGTTCGCTGTCCCTGACCTTGAAGTTTTTTGTTTCCAGCTCTTTCTGGCGCACTCATAGAACTTTGCAAGGTCCCTCTAACAATGCACCTAGATTTGTGACTAAAAGTGACTTCTATTGATGTACAGCTGTTGCCACCAGCTGTGCATCTTTCCGATCTCTGACCCCCCTCTCCTGGCGGCAGCGATGACGCTTTTATATGGTGGCAATGTCTCACCTCCACACTCGCACATGGCTGTCCATGAGTTCAAGACCGACTCTGTTGGCTGCTCTTCGGTACTACGCCTTGGCTCCGGAACCCAGATGCATAAAGCACTTGGGAATTCTGAGTGAACAGACCATTGGGGTTCTCTAATTCCTATGCCTGGACAGTTTGGGTCCTTACCTGTAATTCATCTCCTAAAGATGATTTGCATGCTTGTGATTTTCCATAGAACATTTCTCTTCCATGGGGGACAGCACTTGGAGACCTCATTGCACAAGGACCTTCAACAACATAAGCGCGTGAGGCAGTGGGCGGGATTCTCCCAAAAATGACTAAGTGCTATTGTGGCACTATTCCTAGGATTCCTATTGCAATCCACCCACACTTCTTTTGGAGCCAGGTGTGAAACCCCTCCAAAAAGGTGATGCGTGTGACCCATGATGTTCCCTGACCACTCAGGGGCTCCAAAGGCCTCCATGTCCTCCAGCGTGGTGGAGAGAGTGATTCTCGCTGGGCCACACACTTTGCAGACCGGCGGGGGGAGGGGGGGGGGGATACCAGGAGCTAGGAGAATCAGGCTTTAAACGGATGCAGCATACTTAAATGCTCATTTAAATATGCTGATCGTTGGGCTTGAACCAGATTATGTCAGCTGCAGCGATCCGGGACCATCATGCTTTGTTTGGTGCCCCCAGCACAGAGCCCGTTGAGGCTCCAATCACAGCGTGATGTGCGCCGGATGCAACTTGGCCGGAGAACCGCCCCCAGTATATCGTCTTGAGGAATATACTCAGCCGTCTGTCTGGCTGATAAGTATTGAGTCATTGGAAACAAGTGAGAGGGTTAAGATGTGGGTGTGACGTAAAGCACCGGCACCTCAGTGGCGGTGTAATGCATCGCCAGGATGTCACGTTAAGCACACGAATAAGTGCGCGGCCGAAAGAGTTAATAACCAGGAGGAGGGGAGGCATTCATATCAACACAGCCCAAGTGTGTAAATGAGGTGTCTGGCTCTGCCATATCCGACTCTGGCTGCTGGGTGCTTTGCACGGTGTCAATGGCAGTTCCTCTCACAGGTGTCAGAGCAAGTAGCACGGTGCTGCCTCCTCCTGCTCTGGTTCTCTCTCTCCTGTGGTGTGCCAGCTTTTCTTACACGGGGGAGAAATGAGCTAATATGTGCCCGCAATGATTGAAAAGGTGTATTTTCCAGGTCAACGCAGTGTACTTGGTCCCAGGAAAAAACAGCAAATGAGGCCAAGAGGAAATGATTGCGGCGGCATTGTATAAGTTAGGGGTTTTTTCCCCCATAGAATTTACAATGCAGAAGGTGGCCATTCGGCCCATCGAGTCTGCACCGTCTCTTGGAAAGGGCACCCCACCCAAGGTCCACACCTCCACCCTATCCCCATAACCCAGTAACCCGACCCAACACTAAGGGCAATTTTGGACACTATGGGCAGTTTAGCCTGGCCAATCCACCTAACCCGCACATCTTTGGACTGTGGGAGGAAACCGGAGCACCCGGAGGAAACCCACGCAGACACGGGGAGAACGTGCAGACTCCGCACAGACAGTGACCCAAGCCGGGAATCGAACCTGGGACCCTGGAGCTGTGAAGCAATTGTGCTAACCACTATGCTACCTTGCTGCTTCCGTACGTTTTGTACGTATAGAACTTTATTTCAGATGGCTGCACGTATATTTTCCTATTTGTACGAATATATTGTATGAATCGGCATACAAATCATTTGCTTCAGGAGCCATAGCTTAATAATAATAATAGCTTATTACAAGTAGGCTTCAATGAAGTTACTCCAAAAAGCTCCAAGTCGCCACATTCCGGCGTCTGTTCGGGGAGGCCGGTACGGGAACTGAACCCGCGCTGCTGCCTTGTTCTGTGTTACAAGCCAGCTGTTTAGCCCAGTGTGCTAAACCAGCCCCTAAACCAGCTTGAAGTGGCACTTGAACAATGATATGCAAATTAAGTTTATTTGTGATCAACAGTTTTTTCCAGCGTTGAAGACGATTGTGCAGGTCTGATCGCCTTCTGCTTATTATATGACCTCATTTATGCTCCAGCTCCCATCAGCATCCAACACGGCTGCCTGACTTCACATCTGATTTCATGTATCTGAATTACAAAAATAAAAGTTTTGCGCAGATTAAAAAGAAAAGAGTTGCTTTCTAAATCCTCCTCCGGATAGATACCGCAACGAGCAAATTGCACGGCAGACATACGAAGAAAGACAATGATGGATGCTCAGAGACGAAGGGGGCAGAGAATCACAGAATCGTTACGGTGCAGAAGGAGGCCATTCGGCCCATCATGTCTGCATCGGCTCCCCAAACGAGCATCGTGATTTACTGGCATTCCCCTGGCTTTTCCCCCTACTTCTGCACATTGTTTCCATTCAAGTAATCATCTAATGTCCTCTTGAATGCCCTGGTTGAACCTGCCTCCACCACACTTCCAGACAATGCATTCCAGACCCCAACCACTCTGTTATAACCTACCTAGATCCTGTTGGCGGGGGGGCAATTGGTTACTCCATGTTCCTTGGGGAATATGAGCTCCCCCAGTGGGGGGAGGGGGGAGCGGGGCAATCATGCGTAGTATAAAGCTGTGTGCGGCATGGTAGCTCAGTAGTTAGCATTGCGGCTTAACAGCACCAGGGTCCCAGGTTCAATTCCCGGCTTGGGTCACTACCTGTGAGGAGTCTGCATGTTCTCCCTGTGTGGAATTGCTCCGGGTGCTCCGGTTTCCTCCCACAAGCCCTAAAAGACGTGCTTGTTAGGTGAATTGGACATTCTGAATTCTCCCTCAGTGTACCCGAACAGGCGCCGGAGTGTGGCGACTAGGGGATTTTCACAGTAACTTCATTGCAGTGTTAATGTAAGTCTACTTGTGACACTAATAAAGATTATTATTATTAAATAGAGCTGGCCAGTGTGGTACCCGCTAGAGAGGGGACCAGTAGTGAACTGCTGGTACTGTGTACATATTGTTGTGAATAAAATTACTTTCTGTTTGACTCTATAAACCCGTCCTGGGTTCTTCCTGGTCCTCGCAAGACACTCGCTGTGTGAAAATGATTTTTCTCGGATCACATTTACTTCTTTCACAAATCACCTTACATCTGTGCCCCTCTCGTTCTCGATCCTTTTACGAGGGGGAACGGTTTATCCCTACCTACTCTGCCCAGAGGTCAAGAGTCACGGATGGAGATAGAAAGGTAATGGAAAAGAGGGACAGGGTTCGCCAGAGAGAGAGAGGCAGCCAGAGGCAGATCAGAAGAAAAGAAATAGAGGAAGGGTGGTATTTTCCGCTCCGGAGTCTCAGTGCTCCTGCCAGGGGAGAATGGGGAATGGTCCCCGCTGGTGCTCGGAGCAGTGCCCAGGATCAAGTTACAATCCTTTAGCATGCCCCCTCAATATCACACCCGCATGAGGGTGACCCCCCCCCCCCCCCCACTGAAAGCTCCCCACTTCAGCCACACTCCTTCAGCCACCACCCTTCAATCCCCGCCCCCTGACATCATCAATGGTGCAACTGCCCCCTGGCACCATGGCACTGACTCCCTGGCAGTGACACCCTAGCCTGGCATGATGGACCCGGGGGTCAGTTAAGCAGATCATCCCATCGCTAATGTGCACCTCTGCCACAGACAGGCTTTAGAGTGGGATTCCTGAGGGTCCTGGGGTTGGGTGGGTGAGGCTGTGGGTGAGGGCCTGACTCCGGGATCCACCCCTGGGATGGGAGTCCCGTGTCTGAAATGTCACTTCCAACCCTGGCTAACCTGACGAACTCCCTTGGCATGGTGATCTCAGGCAGCCCTCTGGTCAGCAGCATCACCTTGATCAGACATTTAAAGCCCTGAAGTGACCTTCTCACTGTGAACTCCTGTGCCTGACGAGCAGTCCAGGCAGTTCAGTGAAGAATCAATACAGGAATACTTTCCCTTTTCTAACAACTGCTCCCCCAGATAAATGCCTTTGAAAAACTGCAGCTTTTTGAAGTGTCAGCGCCTTCCTAGAAATCCCTCAACACTTGAAAAGGCTTGAAATCCCCTGAGATCCTTTGAAATGCTTGCATCCATTCAATTTCCAGAGAAATACCATCTACTAGCCTACGATAGACAGCTGAATGGTTCAAACACAGCTAGTAGGAGGTTTGTTTCTTTATCTTTCCTTTCACGCTTGGATGCATCTCAGGTACCCTCCATTGATCATAACAACAATGTTTATACACACTTTTTATGATTGACAGTTCCTGACCACTTCTAAGCAGCTAAGTCGTTTCACGTCCGGTTCTGTAACTGCAGAAAACTCTTAGCATTGTTGAAGTGGTCAGGAGCTGCCAGTCATAACAGGAGTGTTTGTATGCATTGTGGTTAGGATCAATGGAGGGTACTTGAGATACATTCAAGCGTGAAGGGAAATATAAATAAACACGCCACCTAGCAGCTGGGTGGGAAAGCGAAGGAAGAAAGCAAAATGGTCAGGTAGTCCTCACATTTTGCCAACACCTTTTAAATAAGAGCCAATATTTGGCATAGAACATGTATTCATGCATATATTGCCATGACCTGTGCACTGGAAGTGGTGTAGTAGTTGTACCGGATATCCCACCAGGATGGCTACAGACATGGTGCCTAAGTGTTGCTGAGAACTTTTACAGTAAACTGCTGAAGGTGTACTCCTTTCCATCATTGCTACACAACCCCACAATGCTACAATTGGGTCTGTGAAGATGTATCCCACTCACCCTCCCGGGGTGGCACTCTTTGAAGAGGCTCAGAGGAGTTCTCCCCGGTGTCCTGGTCGAAACACATCCCTCAATCAACATCACCAAAACGTTGTGGGCTTGCCAAGAGCCTTGGGGCATCCTGGGGTAGCCAAAGCCGATGTATAAATGCAAGTTCTTCCTTATGTCAAATAAATGCGGGTCCATTCCTGATCATAATTGTTATTGTAATGCAGTTTATAGCTATTCTTGACACTGAACACTGGTTATAATTTAGGATTGCTGGAAGGCAATCCAGCAAGGTAACAGAAATTAAAAAAATAAAACAAATCACACTTCTGCGAACGATCTGATATAATAGCAAGAGGTTTGTATATTATTGGAAAATACAGAATGTGACTTTGCATGTTGATGTACGCACTCAGTAATGGACACTTAACATTCTGGCGTAAGGGTAATTTTCCCTGATATATCTGATTGATTCAAGACTACAGCATCCCTCGCTCACATCGGATTGTGTCACCAGTAACAGCGGAACCCTGAGGGACTGTCGTTAAGAAATGGCTCATTGGATTTTTAGTGAATCAGAAAAATATTAGGAAACTTATGATCCCCATTAAAAACAGTAGAAAGATTTTGTTATTATTTTTATGCAGGCTTGCTGGGGCAGTATTTGCATTGAGGGAGCATGCCCAAGAAATAAACATTGTGCCATCTACTCCGAAGCGATGATATAGAAATATTTGTTAAAACGGAAAGGTTACATAGACCATCATAGAGTGATTTAAAATAAAGAGTGAATAAGTGGTACAAGACGACATGTGTGAATGAATCTGTGAGCAGCATTTCATATTCTCAATCACCTTATGGGCAAATTAGGAAAGAATTGAATTCCCAAGTGAATTTACGCAATGCGCTCAGGGCTGAATGTTGGCCTGTCGCAGCGCAGAAATCTGTTTCGATTTTAAAATCATCTGCTTTCAAACCCCCTGCATGTTCTCAGCCCCCTTCATCACCTCTGCCACCGCCGGCAGCCCCTACAATCCTCCACGATCTCTGCAACCCGCCCATTTGGATTTTCAGTGCGCTGCCACTGTGGTCGCTTGTTCAGCAGCTTAAGGACCCCCGCCCCAGGAATTTCCTCCCTGAAAAGCGACCTCTGTGCTCCACACTCCTCCCTCACCTCGCTCCTCCTTCACCTCGCTCCTTCAAATGTATTTTTTTCGACCAAGGTTTCGGTCACCTGTATTTATATCTCTTCGTGGCATTTGGCGTGTCAGGGTGAAGTTTTCGGCAAAGGTCGACAGCGGGTGGGGAAAGCGGTGTTCAAGCCCCTGGCACACCCAAAGGCGGTTTTCTCTGCCGTGTCGTTCGGCACTTAGTCTCAGAAACCTCGTGGGGGGTGGGGAGGGGCTGCGGATCCCACAATGTCACAGCTCGCCCCACCAGCAACTTTGTTTTTCAAAGATGAAATGAAATGAAAAATGAAAATCGCTTACTGTCACACGTAGGCTTCAAATGAAGTTACTGTGAAAAGCCCCTAGTCACCACATTCCGGTGCCTGTTCGGGGAGGCTGGTACGGGAGGCTGGATCGGGGCACCATTTCTAAAGGCCGCCCCGGTGCACAATGGTTTTCCAGAAATAGCAGCAGTACCCCACCCCCCCCCCGCACCCCCGAATGCAACCCCCTCCCCAACATAAACATAACACCACCGGCATTGCCCTGGCACTACCTGCCCCCCGGCATTTCCCCCTGCCCGAGCTTTGCCAGGCGGGGCAGTGCTATGCGGTAGTTCCTCGGCATTGCCCTCTCCCTCCCTGAGCGATGAACTCACCTGAGCTCCTTTGGGAGCTCTGCTCGCTAGGCACACGTCTTTGGGGACTAGTTGTGCTTCACGCTGGTCTGCCCTCGTGCCAACGTGAATGGGGTTTCTAACGGGGGTAGGGAGAGGGGTAGGAGGGGACGAATCAGGCATGGAGGCTGATGCAGGGTGACTCAAAGGGCCTGTTCCTGCTTCTAGTTTCCATGTTTAGTTGGAATTATGGTTCTACTATAAGGTTTCCTATTGATAAGGCTCATTTGAGCTGTCATCATCCCTGGTGTCATACAAAACTCGATCAGCGGCAATTCCCACGTACCCCTCAAGGGTTAGTTTACTTGTCCAATCCCAGGCAAAACACCTGTGCTTCCCAACTTCCCATTCTTACATTCCTAAACACAAAAGTATGGCTGACATAAAGTACACAGTTTTGCTTTAGGGGAGGTTATTTAGAATGATTTTGATTGAATATGGATTTAGTGCAGCTTAGACAATATAGTAATTCCACTTCACTTTGTGAGGTGTGCTGTTCTCCCTCTGTGTACACAGCACCAATCTGGTCAATAAACCATTAATATTTCAATAATATTGTCACACATCTGGGCTGTTTTTCTATGCATAGCCCTGGACGTCAGCCTCTCGTCTCACACATATGAGATATTGATTTTAAAACAGGTCTTTCAGGGCATAAAGCAAGCCACAGTGCACTTGTGACCCAGTCAGTCAAGCATAGGAAAAAGTAATGATGAGGTTATTTTTTTTTTTTTAAATGCAAAAATCTACTATGCCACGCTGAAAAGTTTTCCATGTGCTACAATGAATACAAATGGCAATCTCCCCCCAGTTAGGTTTCCACTTGGTGACTGCAAGCTGAAGCAGACCCTGAAAGAGAAGCGACCCATGGATCAAATTTGACAGTGAATCAGGCAATCAATTGTTGGCTGAAGTTTTGCTTTGGGGAGCGGAGAGTGGAGCTGGGACCCTTTCCAGATCTCAAACCCATCCTGACCAGGGGGGTGAAGAGGAGTCAAAGTCCTGGGTGGGGGGGGGGGGGGGGGGTATCGACCTGGGCAACCCCTGCTGTGCCGGTAGTTTTACATCCAATTTGAGGGGAATGGAATCCCTACAGTGCAGATCGGGCCATCACGTCTGCACTAGCCCTCCGAAAGAACGCCCTACTGAGGGCCCCATCACCATGCCTCCATTTTGGCGCTAAGGGGCAATTATCATGGCCAATCCACCTGACCTGTACATCTTTGGACTGTGGGAGGAAACCGGAGCACCCGGAGGAAACCCACGCAGAGATGGGGAGAACGGGCAGACTCCGCACAGACATTCATCCGAGGCTGGGAATCGAACCCGGGTCCCTGTCGCTGTGAGGCAGCAGTGCTAACCACTGTGCCACCGTGCCGGGATGTTGGAGCTGGAGGGTCCATCACAGGTCTTCCAACTTCAACCATCACATGGCTGCAGTCAAGGGTGAGTGACCGAGAGGGTGCTGGTACTGCGTGAATGTGCTTTCTCAGGCTTTTATTTGCAAATCATAAGTACATAAGAACTAGGAGCAGGAGTCGGCCATCTGGCCCCTCGAGCCTGCTCCACCATTCAATTAGCTCATGGCTGATCTTTTGTGGACTCAGCTCCACTTTCCGGCCCGAACACCATAACCCTTAATCCCTTTATTCTTCAAAAAACTATCTATCTTTATCTTAAAAACATTTAATGAAGGAGCCTCAACATCTTCACTGGGCAAGGAATTCCATAGATTCACCACCCTTTGGGTGAAGAAGTTCCTCCTAAACTCAGTCCTAAATCTACTTCCCCTTATTTTGAGGCTATGCCCCCTAGTTCTTCTTTCACCCGCCAGTGGAAACAACCGGCCCGCATCTATCCTATCTATTCCCTTCATAATCTTATATGTTTCTATAAGATCCCCCCTCATCCTTCTAAATTCCAACGAGTACAGTCCCAGTCTACTCAACCTCTCCTCGTAATCCAACCCCTTCAGCTCTGGGATTAACCTAGTGAATCTCCTCTGCACACCCTCCAGTGCCAGTACGTCCTTTCTCAAGTAAGGAGACCAAAACTGAACACAATACTCCAGGTGTGGCCTCACTAACACCTTATACAATTGCAGCATAACCTCGCTAGTCTTAAACTCCATCCCTCTAGCAATAAAGGTCAAAATTCCATTCGCCTTCATAATCACCTGTTGCACCTGTAAACCAACTTTTTGCGACTCATACACTAACATACCCAGGTCTCTCTGCACAGCAGCATGTTTTAATATTTTATCATTTAAATAATAATCCCTTTTGCTGTTATTCCTACCAAAATGGATAACCTCACATTTGTCAACATTGTATTCCATCTGCCAGACCCTAGCCCATTCACTTAGCCTATCCAAATCCCTCTGCAGACTTCCAGTATCCTCTGCACTTTTTGCTTTACCACTCATCTTAGTGTCGTCTGCAAACTTGGACACATTGCCCTTGGTCCCCAACTTCAAATCATCTATGTAATTTGTGAACAATTGTGGGCCCAACACTGATCCCTGAGGGACACCACTGCTACTGGTTGCCAACCAGAGAAACACCCATTAATCCCCACTCTTTGCTTTCTATTAATTAACCAATCCTCTATCCATGCTACTGCTTTACCCTTAATGCCATGCATTTTTATCTTATGCAGCAACCTTTTGTGTGGCACCTTGTCAAAGGCTTTCTGGAAATCCAGATATACCACATCCATTGACTCCCCGTTATCTACCGCACTGGTAATTTCCTCAAAAAATTCCACTAAATTAGTTAGGCATGACCTGCCCTTTATGAACCCATGCTGCGTCTGCCCAATGGGACAATTTCCATCCAGATGCCTCGCTATTTCTTCCTTGATGATAGATTCCAGCATCTTCCCTACTACCGAAGTTAAGCTCACTGGCCTATAATTACCCGCTTTCTGATTACCTCCTTTTTTAAACAATGGTGTCACGTTTGCTAATTTCCAATCCGCCGGGACCACCCCAGAGTCCAGTGAATTTTGGTAAATTATCACTAGTGCATTTGCAATTTCCCTAGCCATCTCTTTTAGCACTCTGGGATGCATTCCATCAGGGCCAAGAGACTTGTCTACCTTTAGTCCCATTAGCTTGCCCATCACTACCTCCTTAGTGATAACAATCCTCTCAAGGTCCTCACCTGTCATAGCCTCATTTCCATCAGTCACTGGCATGTTATTTGTGTCTTCCACTGTGAAGACCGACCCAAAAAACCTGTTCAGTTCCTCAGCCATCTCCTCATCTCCCATTATTAAATCTCCCTTCTCATCCTCTAAAGGTCCAATATTTACCTTAGCCACTCTTTTACTATCTGTTTTTATATTCTGAGCAAGTTTCCTCTCATAATCTATCTTACTCTTCTTTATAGCTTTTTTAGTAGCTTTCTGTTGCCCCCTAAAGATTTCCCAGTCCTCTAGTCTCCCACTAAACTTTTCCACTTTGTATGCTTTTTCCTTCAATTTGATACTCTCCCGTATTTCCTTAGATATCCATGGTCAATTTTCCCTCTTTCTACCGTCCTTCCTTTTTGTTGGTATAAACCTTTGCTGAGCACTGTGAAAAATCGCTTGGAAGGTTCTCCACTGTTCCTCAACTGTTTCACCACAAAGTCTTTGCTCCTAGTCTACCTTAGCTAGTTCTTCTCTCATCCTATTGTAATCTCCTTTGTTTAAGCACAAAACACTAGTGTTACCTTCTCACCCTCTATCTGTATTTTAAATTCCACCATATTGTGATCGCTCCTTCCGAGAGGATCCCTAACTATGAGATCATGAATCAATCCTGTCTCATTACACAGGACCAGATCTAGGACCGCTTGTTCCCTCGTGGATTGCATTACATACTGTTCTAGGAAACTATCGCGGATACATTCCATAAACTCCTCCTCAAGGCTGCCTTGACCGACCTGGTTAAACCAATCGACATGTAGATTAAAATCCCCCATGATAACTGCTATGCCATTTCTACACGCATCCGTTATTTAGAACATAGAACATAGAACAATACACCGCAGTACAGGCCCTTCGGCCCACGATGTTGCACCGAAACAAAAGCCATCTAACCTACACTATGCCATTATCATCCATGTGTTTATCCAATAAACTTTTAAATGCCCTCTTTCTTTGTTTATAGCCTGCCCCACCATAATGTTACTATTTGGTGGCCTATAGACGACTCGGTTCAGTGACTTTTTCACCTTACTATTCCTGATTTCCACCCAAATGGATTCAACCTTATCCTCCATAGCACTGACGTCATCCCTTACTATTGCCCGGATGTCATCCTTAAATAACAGAGCTATACCACCTCCCTTACCATCCACTTTGTCCTTCAGAATAGTTTGATACCCTCGGATATTTAACTCCCAGTCGTGACCATCCTTTAACCATGTTTCAGTAATAGCCACTAAATCATAGTCATTCACGATAATTTGCCCCATCAACTCATTTACCTTATTCCGAATACTACGAGCATTCAGGTAAAGTACACTTATGTTGGCTTTTTTACCTCTATTTTGAATCTTAACACCTCGATCAGTAACCTCTCCTAAGTTATATTTCCTCTTAACTTTTCTCCTAATTTTCCTTGTGGTTGAACCCTTCATGTAACAACCTGCCGTGTCGCTTTCCATTTATGTTTTTACTGCCCGTTTTATTCCTTTTAGAATTACTGGGCCTATTCACTGAGCTCCCCTCAGTCACTGTACCTTGTACTGTCGCCCTTTTTGATTTTTGACTATGGCTTCTCTGCCTTACACTTTCGCCCTTACTGCCTTTTGTTTCTGTCCCTGTTTTACTACCTTCCAACTTCCTGCATCGGTTCCCACCCCCCTGCCACATTATTTTAAACCCTCCCCAACAGCTCTAGCAAACCCCCCCCCAGGACATCAGTTCCAGTCCTGCCCAGGTGCAGACCGTCCGGTTTGTACTGGTCCCACCTCCCCAGTACAAACCGGACGGTCTGGACACCTTGTTGGTTGTGAGGGGGTGGGGAGGGGGGAAGGCTTGTGGATTCCCTCTATGGGGCAGCCTTCGGCTGGACTCCAAACTCAGACTGCCAAAGAGGGCTCAAAGGCCTACCAGGAATGCTGCCACCACAGCCTACCCTAAGAACCATTAAGCTGTCCCCTGTCACATCAGGGAACTGGAGATTGACTGGAAAATCCCAGGCGGCTTTCAACTTACCTTCAATAAGGCTCTTAAGAAGGTTATAAAAGTTATTTATTTATTACTATGTGCCGCTGTTTTCACCTTACTTGAGAATCTTGCCCTGTGGCTACACGTCTTTAGGAGGTGGGCAAACCTATTGGTCCTAAAACAGTTGCATCTAAAATTGTACTTTCAGGTCCTATGTGTGGTGATATGTCTGTGAATAATGTTGTAGATAGTCAGCAATGCGACCTCCAACCAGCTGGTGGTGGTCAGACATCGGTCACGTGACATCTGACTCTCGGCAGAAGAGAGTAAGGCGTCCAACAGGACAATCGCACGTTGGGTAGTTTTAGGAGAGTTCACAAAACTCAAATAGTAACTTTGTCTAGTTTTCAGTTTGTTAACTTTCCATGTGTGGATCAATAAATCATCGTTCTAGTTAAGTCACCAGCAGTTCTGTATGAATCATTGCCAGGACAAGGTCACAGAACGCAATAAGAGGGCTTGTTTAGCTCAGTGGGCTAGACAGCTGGTTTGTGATGCAAAACAAGGCCAGCAGCACGGGTTCAATTCCCGTACCAGCTGAGAATTCTGAATTTTCCCTCTGTGTACCCGAGCAGGTGCTGGAATGTGGTAACTAGGGGCTTTTCATAGTAACTGCAGTGTTAATGTAAGCCTACTTGTGACAATAAAGGTTATTTATTTATTACTATGTGCTGCTGTTTTCACCTTACTTGAGAATCTTGCCCTGTGAGTCTACGGTTTAAGGTTAGGCTCAGTTCCAAGTTGGACTCACAGTTTTAACATTTAAAAACGGGAGCAAGTCAATTAGCCCTTTGAGTCTGCTCCGTCGATCAACTAGATCCTAGCTGATTTGCATCTCAACTCCATTTTCCTGCTTTTACACAGGATTACATAGAATCTACAGCATAGATCCTGACCTTTCATCTCAAGCCACCTAGGCTCCACTCAAATCCCCCTCCCACTTTTCCTTATCCAAATCTCGCATTGTAATCTATTCCCTTCTCCCTCGTATGCCTCTCTAGCATCTGCGCTAAATGTATCTCTACAATTTTCTCCAACCACTTCCTTTGGAAGCAAGTTCCAAATTCTCAACACGCTTCCCGTAAAGAAGTAGCTTTTGGTGACGAGCATATATATTGATGACCTCTCGCTCTATTATTGCCCAAAAATGAAAACGATCTCTCTCTCCACTCTTACCAAAACCTTTTAGAATTTTAACCACCTCCAATAGATCACCCCTCAGCCTCTTTTTTCTGAAAGTAAGAAGACCCAATTAATCCCTCCTCGACGTACACAACACACATCCCACACCTCATCCCTGCAAAACCAATGCCTTTGCACCTCTCCTATAGTATGGTGACCAGAACTGTTGGGGCACTCTAAGCGTAGTCCAACCGAGATTCAATAAAGGCCTCGGTTCCTCCCTCTGCGACTGGATCCTGAACCTTCTAACCCATAGGCCACAATCAGTAAGGATAGGCAACAACACCTCCTCCACGATCATCCTCAACACCGGTGCCCCACAAGGCTGTGTCCTCAGCCCCCTACTATACTCCTTATACACCTATGACGGTGTGGCCAAATTCCCCTCCAACTCGATTTTCAAATTTGCTGATGACACCACAGTAGTGGGCCGGATTTCAAACAATGACGAGACAGAGTACAGGAATGAGATAGAGAATCTGGTGAACTGGTGCGACGACAATAACCTCTCCCTCAATGTCAACAAAACGAAGGAGATTGTCATCAACTGAGGAGTACATGCCCCTGTCTACATCAATGGGAACGAAGTAGAAAGGGTCGAGAGCTTCAAGTTTTTAGGTGTCCAGATCACCAACAGCCTGTCCTGGTCCCCCCATGCCGACACTATAGTTAAGAAAGCCCACCAACGATTCTACTTTCTCAGAAGACGAAGGGAATTTGACATGTCACCTACGACACTCACCAACTTCTACAGGTGCACCATAGAAAGCATTCTTTCTGGTTGTATCACAGCTTGGTATGGAGCCTGCTCTGCCTAAGACTGCAGGAAACTACAAAAGGTTGTGAATATAGCCCAGTCCATCACGCAAACCAGCCTCCCATCCATTGACGCTGTCTATAATTCCCGCTGCCTCAGAAAGGCAGCCAGCATAATTAAGGACCCTATGCACCCCGGACATACTCTCTTCCACCTTCTCCCGTCAGGAAAAGGATACCAAAGTTTGAGGTCACGTACCAACCAACTCAAGAACAGCTTCTTCCCTACTGCCATCAGACTTTTGAATGGACCTACCTCGTATTAAGTTGATCTTTTCTCTACACCTTGCTATAACTGTGACATTATATTCTGCAGTCTCTCCTTCCTTCCCTATGTACGATATGCATTGTTTGTACAGCATGCAAGAAACAGTACTTTTCACTGTATACTAATACATGCGACAATAATAAATCAAATCAAATCAAAGGTACAGGACAATATCCCACTCCATTCCTTCTAGCATTTCATTTCATTTCATTGCATTTTTTCATTTCAATAAAGCCCAGCATTTGGACTGCACCCGACATGGCTCTGCCAACCTGTGATGCCATCTCCAGAAGTTGATATCTGCGGTGCCTTTGTTCCTGTGCCTCACCTCGATCCAGATCCTTCAATCTACCAATGACCCCCCCACCCCCCCCCGCCCCCCCCCCCCACCCCCATTTACCTCCTACTCTGCCTGCCTGAGCTCTTGCTAGCCTTTCCTAAAAAAAAAAATCAGAATCGCAGAAGCTTTACAGTGCAGAAGGAGGGCATTCGGCCCATCAAGTCTGCACTGGTTCTGTCAAAGAGCATTCTGCGTAGTCCCACTCCTTTGCCTTATCGCCGGAACCTAGCACGTCCTTTTAAGCTTGCAATCCAATTCCCTTTTGAATATCTTGAGCGAATCTATCTCCACCACCGACTCAGGAAGCTCATTCCAAAATCCAACCACAATCTGGATGAAAGTTATTCTCCTCGCGCCACTGCTACTCCTTTTGCCCATTCTGCACCCTCTAGTTCTTCATGTACTCTTGAGAGGGGAACAGTTTTTCACTCTTTTCCCTGTCCATACCCCTCAGGATCTTGCATGCCTCTGTCAAGTTCCCACTCAGCCTTCTTTTCCCCAAGGAAAACAGCGCCAACCTCTCCAATCTATCCTCACAGCTGTGGTGATGTGCATCACTGTAAATACATGACAGCTAGACAGACACTAGAGGGAGCACCAGAAACATCACACACACACACACACACTCAACCAATAGATAAGTTAGATGGGAGGCGACCAATGGACATTCACGATACACAAGGAGGTGACACGACCACAGGGGGGCATTACACCAACCCATACATAAAGGACACCACACACATGATCACCCCCTTTGGCCAGTGGAGACAGTCAGTGAGGAGAGGCACAGGGTTGATTCATTATCACACCCACCACGTGGAAGACAGCAGCTGGTTAGTCAGTTTAGGTAGCTACAATAGGATTAGCAGTAGTGTCGAACTCAAGTTATAAAAATGTACATAGTGTAAATAAATGAGTTGAAGTTATTTACACGTCTCGACCTTCCTTGACAAATGCAACACAAGGAAGCCGCTTATGTTACAAAGGAAACATAACAAAACAACAGCTGCAGTTCATTTTCCCTGGAATCATTATTGTGAATCTCCTCTGCAATCTCTCCTTTGCCTTCACATACTTCCTCGAGTATAGTGCCCAGAACTGGACGCAGAGTCCAGGTGAGGCCTAACTAGTGTCTAATGCAAGTTCAGCATGACCTCTTTACGCTTGTGATCAATTCCCCTACTAATAAAACCTAGGATGTTATGGGCTGGATTCTCCGATTGCCGATGCTGAAATCACGTTCGGCGAAGGGACGGAAAATCCGTTTTTACGCCGAAATCGGGGGGTGGCGCCGCTTTCCGCCCCCTCAAAAATGGCGTATTCGCTGAGAACGCTGCACGCCATTGGGAGGGCCTCAGGACGACAACGGAGGCACTCCCCTGATGCTCCGCCCCCGTTGGGCCGACTTCCCGACGGCGTCGGTCGCGTGGCCGGGTGGGGGAGCCGTTCCGCTGGCCGGGGCGGGGGTTTCGGCGGGTACTGAGGGGACTGGTGGGGCGTGGTCCGGTGGTGGTGAGGGGGGTTATAGGGAGCACCACCTGGCAGGCTGGGTCCGCGCATGGTTGGATCCATGTTGTACGGCGCGGTTGACGCAGGCTGCCGCGGCCACGGACCCGGCCAACCTGCGTCGGTATCTGCAGGTAAGTCATGGCTTTACGTGGCACGCCTGCTAGCCCCCCACCGGGTGGGGCATCGTTGCGGTGGCGGCGCCGACCTTTTTAGATCAGTTTTAAATTATTTCCAGTATATTAAGCACTCAGTGTGTTGGATGGTATTTTCCTCCATGAGTCACCAGTTCTATAACTGAGGTATTCAGTCATTTCTCAAGCCGGACCTTAGCTCACAAATTCCTCAGTGAAGGATGAAGTTACCGTTTCTCTCTTGATTGAGTACAGAGCTTTTTAATTGCCACCGTCACCTATGACCTTCACGATGCCCAGGATCAGATATCATTCCCTTTTTTTCAGTGGCTTGTTCATAATAAAGGGATCAGGAGTTATGGGGAGAAGGCAGGAGAATGGGGATGAGAAACATATCAGCCATGATCAAATAGCAGAGCAGACTCAATGGGCCAAATGGCCGAACTCTGCTTTTATGTCTTATGGTCCAACAGATTTATTTCCTTCACCTTCTCAGATGTAAACTGAGACACCGCTTTAAATGTCGCCAAGAAAGAGACTTGTTGAAACATTTCATCTTGCACTCCTCAGAACAGACGTAAGAATGCTGAATTTCATTGGGAGCAATAATTTATACTGTTGATTGGTTGGCAAGTTGACTCTGATTGGTCGCGACATTGGCCGTGGAGAATATATCAGTCTGCAGGCAAAAGGAACGTGTCCAGGCATTGTGTCTTTTTTTGAATTAAACAAAAGCGTGGGGAAATATTTCCCTCATGCATGCTCCATCACAACGCCTTGACCAATCAGAGTCAACTTTCCAACCAATCGGCACTCTTTTCTCATGCAACATAAATTGTTGCTCTTTGAAGTTTGGTATTCTTGTGTTTGGCCTGATTGGTACATTTCTCTTTCATTAGCAGTAAAGTAAAGTCGCCATAGTCCCAGATGCCATTGAACCTGAGGGTCACCACACTCCAAGAAATAGGTGAGATTGAGAAGGGCCTTCATGGGGCACATACAGGAATTGAACCCACACTGCTGGCCTAGTTCTCTTTAATTAACCAGCTGCCCAGCCAACTGAGCTAAACCAGCCCTACAGTAACACTGAAGTTCTCTACTACCAAACGAGTATTCTTGATGTCCTTCTTTGAACTCGTTCCTCTCCTTCGTGTGCTTGTCCAAATAAGCACTTCCATCAGTGTTTCAAGGTATTTTATACCCAATGGGTTATTGGTGGAACGCCCCATCACGAGGAGTATTTCAAGTGTAACGTGGGACCATGGGTGTTACAGAAAACTGATATGTTGATGGGTTTAGATGCAGAGGGCTGCTGTTGATGACGAGCCTCATGTGGAGCACAGACACCAACATAGACCTACTGGGCATTGTTTCCAGAATGTAATTGGTAATACTTTGCAATTTGCATTCACTTTGCTAGCTTCGACTGACCTCATACATCTCACCTTGTTGCCTTCGCAAAACTTCACTGCATCAGTGCCAAGAATTAATGTGGAACTTGCAACGGACATTTTATACCAAGGACGTGTGATCCTAAAATTGATTACTGCACTGTGCACAATAGTAATGAACCTGCGACCCAGAGATTGTTTCTTGAACTGCACTTGATTTTATCATAGCCATTGGCTGTGATTTGTTCTAAAAACTGACTCTATGTTTGGCAGATTCGATTTACAATTCCGTAATTAATTCCTGTAACTGAACGGGAATGAATTCTCTTTGAGTGTTTCATTAGGAAGGGCATCGTCTGAGATGAAACATTGGGCCAAACGGTTAATATCCATTGGCACTTTACGCTCCTCAGTAACAGGTTAGCATGCAGTGTTATCGCTGAATCATATGTGCAGGGATATCAACTTCAGAGGTAAATCAATAAAGTAATACTTTCGAATGCTATTAAATTGCTTTTCTTTTTTGCAAGTCCACACCAATAAACACACATGTCCACACACACAAACATATACACACACCTATCTACATGGGGCTGGTTTAGAACAGTGGGCTAAACAACTGGCTTGTAATGCAGAACAAGGCCAGCAGCGTGGGTTCAATTCCCGTACCAACCTCCCCGAACAGGCGCTGGAATGTGGTGGCTAGGGGCTTGTCACAGTAACTTCATTGAAGCCTACTTGTGACAATAAGCCACGATTATTATTATGTTTAACATAGTCAAATGCTCCCATGGGGCCTCCTAAGAGTGCTTTTTAAACAAGATTTGACACTAAGCTATGTAAGGGGGCATGGGGCAGATGACCTGGAGCCTGGACAAGAAGGTAAGATCGGAATTTCCGCATTCCCCCACGCCCTTCCCTCCCGGCAGCAGAGGCAGCCTGACATTAGTCTCTGGCGAGATCTTCCAGTCCCACAATCTCTCTGGCATTTTGCGGGGCTTGCATCCCCCGCTGTCAGGAAATCTGGCACGGGGTGGGGAATCGCCATCGGCAAGGGCCGGAAGACCCCACTGGCATGGGAGGGCCGGAAAATCCAGCCTGTGGATTTTTTTCTAGGGGTGTCTCAAGGAGGAAAGTGAGAGAGAGAGAAAGGTTTAGAGGAGAAATTACAGATCTTGGTTGGGATTCCCCGTCCTGGAGTTGAAGTGCACCCACCAGCGGAGAATGGGGACTGGTCTCTGCTGGTGCTGTGAGTGGGGCCCAGGTGTGAGTCTAATCATAGAATTTACAGTGCAGAAGGAGGCCATTCGGCCCATCGAGTCTGCACCGGCTCTTGGAAAGAGCACCCTACCCAAGGTCAACACCTCCACTCTATCCCGATAACCCAGTAACCTCACCCAACACTAAGGGCAATTTTGGACACGAAGCGCAATTTATCATGGCCAATCCACCTAATCTCCTTAACCATGCAAACATATGATTGGGGGAGAATTTGCTGGATTCTGATGGAATCCTGGTATTGGGCCGTCATTTTTAGCAGGTAGCCTGGTCCCGAGTTCCGGCGATAGCCCCCCCCCCCCCCCCCCCCGCCCCACCCCCCCACCAGAGGTCCCAGAGCGTTGTAGGGCAGGAGGACATTACTGAGATGGGGAGTTGCAATGCCACGGAAAGGTTTGAAAACAAGAATGAGAATTTTTAAATCGAGGCATTGCTTGACCGGGAGCCACTGTAGTAGGGCCAGTGAATGCAGGGGTGACAAGGGCTTGGGGCTTGAGGCAAGTTCAGATAGGGCCAGCAGAGGCTTAAATGAAAATAAGGTTATTCATGGGAGTGTGGAGTTGTAGTCAAAAATAGGTGCACAAAGATAGGTGGAAGGGCATATTGTGATGAGGATATTGTGATTCTGCAAAGGGATATAGATAGATTGGATAACTGGGCGAAATGGAGTTTTGCTCCATTGGGGAAGTGTGAGGTTGTGCACTTCGGTAGGAGGAATCGAAAGGTAGATTTTATATCTAAATGGAGAGAGACTGCAGGTGAGTGAAGTACAGAGGGAACTAGGTGCTCCAGTGCACGAATCACAGAAAGCTAGCAGACAGATCTAACGAAGAGTTAAGAAGGCAAACGTCATTGTGGTCTTTATTGCAAAGGGGTTGGAGTTTAAAAATAGGGAGATTTTGTTACAACTGGATAGATTGTTGATGGAGCCTCACCTGGAATACTGCGTACAGTTTTGGTCCTTTACCTAAAAAAGGATATAGTAACATTGGGGACAGTCCAAAGGAGATTCACCAGGCTAATTCCTGGGGTGAGAGGGTTGTCCTATCAAGAGAGACTGAATAGTCTGGGTCTGTATTCCTTGGAGTTTAGAAGAGTGAGAGGTGACCTTATACAAACATTAAGATCCTGAGGGGGCTTGACACGGTGGATGGTGGATGTTTTCAGTGGGAGAGTCTCAAACAAGGGACGTGGCTACAAGATAAAGGGCCGATTATTTAAAACTGAGGTGCGTAGAAATTCTTTCTCGTGGAAGCTGGTGAATCTCTGGAATTCTCTGCCCCAGAGGCTGGTGGAGGCCGGATCTTTAGAAGTAGGGCTGGTTTAGCACAGTGGGCTAAACATCTGGCTTGTAATGCAGAACAAGCCCAGCAGCGTGGGTTCAATTCCCGTACCAGCCTCCCCGAGCAGGCGCCGGAATGTGGCGACTCGGGGCTTTTCACAGTAACTTCATTGAAGCCTACTTGTGACAATAAGCTATTATTATTAAGTAGTTCAAGTGGAGGTGGATAAATGATTGATAGATCGAGGGATAGAGGGCTAAGGGGAAATGGGGCAGGAAAGGAATTGAGGCTAGCCTATATCAGCCATGATCGTATTAAAAGGTGGGGCAGACTTGAGGGGCCAGGTGGCCTACTCCTGATTCTATTTCTTGAGTCATCAAGTCTTGAGGTAACAAAGTCTTGAGGTTCATGAGACAGGGTCAAAATTGGGGAATGTTAAGGAGCTGGAAATAGATCTTTACGGTGATGAAACGTATCTCAGGATCAAATAAGGTTGTAAATGGGAAATGTGCATCGGTCCACACACGCAGAAACACAGAGGAATTCTTTCAAGCTGGGTTCACTGCAGAGCACCCCGGAACAAAAACCTTTTTTATCTTCCTTTTTCTAACCCGGAGACACCGAGGCCAATCGCGGCGGCCTTTGCTGTCGCTGTGGCTACGATCAGCTGACTTAGCGGAGACCCAGGGGTGGAGCTGTTCGACTTCCTACACCGAGTTGCTTCGCCAAACACTGCCTTCCCCAGTTGTCCTCTTACATTTAGCATGTTTATTTGTGAACAAGCGCTGCGCCTTTATTTGCTAAATCGGTTTATATATCTGAAAATTATTTGCTTTATAATACGAGAGCTTAATAAACGCCACAGCAATCCACATTTAACCGTCACATCAAACTTTGAAACAGCATCTCTGATCTGATAAACACAGCTTATTTTAAAGTTAATATCCAGCCATGATTTAATCATATTTAAAATGTCTGTATTGATTTATTTACCTTCACAGCGTACTTATGGGTTTTGATAAAGCTTCCTTGGCGTGTTTATTTGGTGCAAGTTGCCACAGGTTTGCTTTTCTCTTTGGTGGGGGGTGGATGGGGTGACATGTTTCGGAGAAATTCAACATCTCCGCAGGAATCACAGGATTGCTACAGTGCAGAGGTAGGACATTCGGCCCATTGCGTCTGTACTGGCCCCCAGAATGAGCAATTCAACCAATGCCGTTCCCTGGCCTCCCTCCGCAACCCCACCCATTCTTCCTTTTCAGATAACAGCCTAAATCCCTTTCTACTTCGTACATTAATCAGGATGGCATTAACTCGGATACATGGCACAGGAACAGGCCAGTCACATTTGATGGCACACCTTGACCTCCTCTCTCTCCTCCATGACCTCCTCCTATATTTTCCCATCTGAACCTATTGCAACCACCTATTCTTTGCTCCCTCACAGACTTATACAGCTCACTAATCTACCTCGGGAAGCTGCCAGCCCAACTGATTGGGCCACCCGCTCTCTCGTCAAATCAGCGCCAGAAGCTGTAGTGGACAATACTGGAACTGCACGCGTTCCCCAGAATCGAAATACCCGGTGTACAGGATCAGCTTAGTGCGTGTGGGGGAGGGGTGGCGGGAGTGTGGGTGGGGGGGGGGGGGGGGGGGGGGTGGGTGTGAGGCCCAGGAATGGTGTGGCAGAGAGGCATGGGGTAAGGCAGGAGGGAGCACCCGCAGGGGCCACACCTGCCCAACGTTCTAAGGAGATTGCTGATGTAGGCCTCACGGGCGACTATCCTAGTTGATGGCTTCTGGTATTCGTCTTCCCTGTGAGAGGAAACATTGTCTATATATCCACTCTATCAAAATCATTCAAAATTATTTTTATTAGGTCACCCGTCAGGCTCCTTTCATCAAGAGGGACGAGACCCAGCTGCCAATTCTTACATCACAATAGTAGGCCATTCGGCCCCTCCGGCACCTGTTCGGGTACACTGAGGGAGAATTCAGAATGTCCAATTCACCTAACAAGCACGTCTTTCGGGACGTGTGGGAGGAAACCGGAGCATCCGGAGGAAACCCACGCAGACACGGGGAGAACGTGCAGACTCCGCACAGACAGTGAGCCAAACCGGGAATCGTACCCGGGACCCTGGAGCTGTGAAGCCACAGTGCTAACCACTGTGCTACCATGCCGCCACTTCCAGGATTTGATACAGCAGTACCATCGTCTGGTGACATTTCTTGTTAACTCACCTCTAATCCTCCTGCCAATTAAAATGAATCTGTGTTTTCCAATCAATCACTTTAGTTGAGTGATACACGTCGGCCGGGACACAAGGGAAAGCTCGCCCGCTCTTATTCAAAAAAGAGCTTTGGAATCTTTCGCACCCACCCGAGAGGGACCTCAGTTTAACGTTCTCACCCAGGTCGACAGCACTGACAATGCAGCCCCCCCTCAGTGGGAACACAGTCTCGGACTGCGCTATTCTACTCAAGCCCCTGGAGTCGGGCTTGAACCCACCACCTTCTGACCCAGAGGCGATGTGCATTCGATTAGGACACTCCCTCAAAATGAAAAAGGTGAAGTCTACAGCAGCTGGAGGGGGTGGAGCCAATGCTCTACGGCTCAAGTCAAGCCCACACCATGCAATGTCGCACAATGGGTTCGGACTCAAAACATTTTGTGCAGTAGGTTGGCATCTCACTCTGAAGCAGAATAGCGATAAGTTAAGTTTAATACAATGCTGCGATGGTCAGAAGAAAAACACACAAGCCTAACAACGTGATTATACAGGACCAGTGTTTGATCGAACGTCGCAATATTAGTTTTCGACCAAACACTGGAGCAGCAATATAAATGTGAAAAAGCATAGAAAATCAATTTTGCTGTTTTAACCTGAAGTCGAATTCCGATCCTTTGGAATGAAAATACCCTGCTGGCAACGCTCTTGATTCAGCTTCGAAACATGTTGCCAGAAATGTAAAGAGGTAATCAGATAACGCTCCACATATCTAGATATTCCGCAATGTTTAAGAGACTGTCCCTATCTTTGGTCATGTTGCAGAGTTAGTAAAAGCAGGGCTTCGTTCTTTTTAATGAAAAGCTGCACTCAAATTATTTCCACCTCGCCAGCCATAGACATAAGTGATCTTCCACACTAGGACAGAGTAAATCTAATCAAGAGTGTTAGCCGCAGAGCAGAGAATGTTATCACGCACCTGAATACTTTTACTTGGCAGATATTTCCCGATAAATCATTAATGCATTATAAAACCAAACCACTGCTCTAAAATGAAACCCTGAGTGATCTTTATGAGGAGGTTAGATGATTTCTCTTTCTTGCACAGTCATAGCTTAATTGTCGTACGGAATGGCTTTTAGCTCAAATGGATTGTGGAGTTGTGTTTAAGGCATTGGCACTCCCGGTGAGTGTAATGATGTGTATATAGTCAGGTTAGTGAAGGGTTAATAATTACATCCCTGAGTAGATCAAACACTAGAGGGTGTTACTACGTCTCTATATTTAAGACAGCCTCTCAGGGGATTCTGGGAGAAGCATGGTGAAAAGCACAATGAGAAGTTTCGAGCAGAGTGAATGTTAATTAGAGATAGCATGATGTTAGATCATAGTGTAGTTAGTGACTAGAATATTTACTACTGTAAGACAGATTCAATATCATCCATTATCATCTGTAGCTCAGTAGAGTGTTCGAACTTCATTTAATTAGTAGTGTAATAATAAATTAGTTTTGTTTCAATCTTTTGATTGGTATATTCTTTGTCAACACTGCATCAGATCATTCTGGAAGAAAAGACAAATAATACAACATATTGCCAATCATTGGGCAGCACGGTAGCACAATGGTTAGCACAGTTGCTTCACAGCGCCAGGGTCCCAGGTTCGATTCCTGGCTTGGGTCACTGTCTGTACGGAGTCTGCACGTTCTCCCTCGTGTCTGCGTGGGTTTCCTCTGGGTGTCCAAAGATGTGCAGGTTAGGTGGATTGGCCGTGCTAAATTGCCCATAGTGTCCAATAAGGTTAAGTGGGGTTACGAGGGTTACGGGGATAGGGTGGAGGTGTGGGGCTCAAGTGGGGGTGCTTTTTCCAAGGGCTGTTGTAGACTCGATGGGCCTCCTTCTGTACTGTAAATTCTATGTTCTATGGTAATAGAACAGTAAGCATCTGGGAAAAGATGGTAAAGCCTAGGAGATGGTGCAAAGGGATGAGGAACTGTTATTTATGGAGAGAGACTGGAGTCGTCAGGATCCACTCAAAGCAGAGAAGGAAAAGCACAGATTTAAAAGAGGTGATCGAAGTAATGAGATATCTTGATGGAGTAAATTACGATAACATGTTGACCATTGGCAGAATGTTCAATAATCAAAGGGGCACAGATTGAAGTTAATTGACAGAAGCAGCAGAGATGAGATGTTAAAAGTTGGAAAACACGTCCTCAGCTGGTGGGTCCAGGCTCATTCGTCGCTTTCCAAAGGGGAACTGGTTGAGGGAGGAACAAATTGCAGGGGTTTGGGGAAAGATCGAGGAGGGGCAGAAATAACTCTTTGAAACGGCTGGCACAGATCCGATGGGCAGAATGTGCTGTGCCGTTCTTCAATTGTGTATGGTGAATCTGGAAGTTCAGAGTATCATAGAATCATGGAATTTACAGTGCAGAAGGAGGCCTTTCGGCCCATCGAGTCTGCACCGGCCCTTGGAAATAGCACCCCACTTAAGCCCACGCCCATAACCCAGTAACCCCGCCTTTTTGGACACTAAGGGCAATTTAGCATGGCCAATCCACCTAACCTGCACATCTTTGGACTGTGGGAGGAAACCGGAGCACACGGAGGAAACCCACGCAGACACGGGGAGAACGTGCAGACTCCGCACAGACAGTGACCCAGCGGGGAATCAAACCTGGGACCCTGGAGCTGTGAAGCAACTGTGCTAGCCACCGTGCTACCATGATGCCCATGAGTAGTCTAACCCGCTGCCTTGCCTCCTCCTTCGATGGTGGATGGAACACTATGCCCACATTTGGTAAGGCCACATCTTGGGGCTGATTTTAGCACAGCGGGCTAAACAGCTGGCTTGTTATGCAAAACAAGGCAGCAGCGCGGGTTCAATTCCCATACCGGCCTCCCCGAATAGGTGCCGGAATGTGGTGACTCGGGACTGTTCACAGTAACTTCATTGAAGCCTACTTGTGACAATAAGCGATTACTATTATTATTATTTTCAGTGCCTGGGCGATGGTCATCCAGCAGATCCTCCATCCCGTTATTGGAACTCAGATGGAGCGACTTACAAAGTCAGAAATTGTTCAAAAGGTCCATAAGTGGCCTAAAATAGCTGACCAGAGACTTGCCTGACGCTGCAGAGAATGTCTTTAAATAACACTGGCCCACCCACTCCCACCAATAAGAGGAGAGTGAGATTTAGAATGATTGACAACAGATCCCCCGCCCACACAGCCCCAAATTTCAATATGGTAGAAAGGCACTTAACCCAGGCGGTTGCCCAAGGTGAATAAAAGTCATTTGAGTCAATGTCACATCCAGCAAAGTCCCTGCACAGTTCAAACGCGGCCATTCGCTAAATTAAGGCGTCCCCCTTGAGGTTGCCACCTCTGCTTGGTCACGTTCCTGGAGGTTTTGTCACATGTCCTCCTGCCCCACAGGCCCAGCATCGATTGGTTGCCTGACATGCCCACCCTCATGGTTCTACCCCCCTCCCCCAGCGTCCCACAACCCAATGGAAAATGAGCAATTATCTCATTGGCCCAATGGATGATTCTCGACCACCAATCAATCAACCTTTTCATTCCCCCCCCCCCAGCTACAATCCTTTTCCAAACACAAATATTCATAGAAACTTGAAAAAAAGTAAAAGCCTATTTTTTTTGTTCTCTCCGAGGATTGACTGCTCTGGCTTGCTCTCATAAAGTGTCCTGGCGATGGGCCTCAAATTCCTGGTTGAGGGAGGAACAAATTGCAGGGGTTTGGGGAAAGATCGGGGAGGGGCAGAAATAACTCTTTGAAAGGGCTGGCACAGATCCGATGGGCAGAATGTGCTGTGTTCCGTGCTGTGCCCGGAGCACTGGCAAGCTTTCGTATTCTGATTTTACGTTGGAACAGCGTGCATCTTGGAATTTGCACCATCCCGTCCCCCCTCATTTTAATGGTCGCCCAGCCCAAGTCATGGGAGCTCTCAAGGCCGGGGCGAGCATTTTCGGCTTCATTCCTGCCGAAGGAACTGAATTTTCAAGGCCGATAACTTACACCTATTGTACAGATTGCCTTTCAAAGTACGGAGAGGGGATTCAGGCATGCATTATTTAAGCTCGGATAAACCGCGACAAAAGGTTTGAACAGAATGCCTCCAGGACAGCACAAAGCTGCACAAATGTTTACAATGCTGTTTCCCAACACTTTTAATGTCGATTCTCAGGCAGCCTGGATGAAGACCACCTGAGTCAGATGAAGTATATAGCAGTGTTGAACAAAGTTAATAGAAAAATGTCGTGTTCAATCACGCCAAAGGGAGCTTTTAAAGGGCTATTGTCACGAGGAACTGTTGGCTTGCAAGCTAAATAAATTGCTAGCACTGCGGAATCCAGTACATTAGTGTCCAGGACTGCCTTTAAACTCTATGACCTTCATAAAGAAGTACTTATTCAAGTATGACACTTGAATATTGCTGGAAAGAGAGACAAACGATTCATCTGGTATTCATTGAGACAAATGCACGAGTGCCAAATTTCAAACGATCGCAACAATTTATATTACAGGAGAAAAAGGTGCTGATTGGTTGGCAAGAGGACTTTGATTGGCTGAGGTGTCGCCATGGAGAAAGCAATAGGCTCCTCAAGCTCCCGGGTGATTAAAAAAAAAGATGCGAGGCTTGACCGTGTCCCTTTTGTTTGCAGAGAACAGGCCCCTGCTCATGAATGTATGTTGCTCCTAGCAGGTGTAAATTAACCACGTTATGTACTTGAGTGCTGCCCAATCTTAGATTACATCTAACAGCAGATGTTTCATGTTGTGTTTTGCAAGCGCGGGCAGGTTGAGTGCGGTCTGTACTCTGCCTGTTACGGGTGTCTGAAGAAACGCGCTGTTTGATTCGATCAGTCAATCTTTGGGACATATAGCCTAAGTATCTGCTATCACACCAGCCCTAAAACCCATGCATGACATTGCTCAATTGTGGAGTAGACGGAGCGTTTATGTTTGGTCTGATGGCTGCACCTTGTTAGTGTAAAATACTGCTGTATAGCTGTTGTATAGTACCAGGATGAAATGGTCATTATTCGCTCTGTATAACTTTTGGACCTGCAACGTGCCCTGTCTATCTCAAATTACCCTGGCAAGTTAAAGTATCTCAAACATTTACACACCAGGTTATGTAAGCGACAGGGTAGGACAGTGGTTAGCACTGTTGCAACCCGGTTTGGGTCACTGTCTGTGCTGAGTGTGCGTGTTCTGTTGCCAATAATAATAGTACGAAGTCTTACAACACCAGGTTAAAGTCCAACAGGTTTGTTTTGATGTCACTAGCTTTCGGAGCGCTGCTCCTTCCTCAGGTGAATGAAGAGGCAGACCTCTTCATTCACCTGAGGAAGGAGCAGTGCTCCGAAAGCTAGTGACATCGAAACAAACCTGTTGGACTTTAACCTGGTGTTGTAAGACTTCGTACTGTGCTCACCCCAGTCCAACACCGGCATCTCCACATCATGGCCAATAATAATGTTGGTGAACCACAAGCCTTCCCTTATATCGATCAAATAACCACACAACCAGTTATTTAGTTCAAAAGATGGTTTATTTACATACACAAGAGTTATCTCGACATGCAAACACAACGGGCGACATTTCCGACCCCCCGCCGGGTCTGAGAATCGCCGGGGGCTGGCGTGAATCCCGCCCCCGCCGGTTGCCGAAGTCTCCGGCACCGGATATTCGGCGGGGGCGGGAATCACACCGCGCCGGTTGCCCCCCCACTCGATTCTCCGGCCCGGATGGGCCGAAGTCTCGCCGATAAATTGCCTGTCCCGCCGGCGTAAATTAAATCACCTACCATACCGGCGGGACAAGGCGGCGTGGGCGGGCTCCGGGGTCCTGGGGGGGGGCGCGCGGGGAGATCTGACCCCAGGGGGTGCCCCCACGGTGGCCTGGCCCGCGATCGGGGCCCACCGATCCATGGGCGGGCCTGTGCTGTGGGGGCACTCTTTCCCTTCCGCCTCCGCCACGGTCTCCACCATGGCGGAGGTGGAAGAGACTCCCTCCACTGTGCATGTGCGGGAAACTGTCAGCGGCCGCTGACGCTCCCGCGCATGCGCCGCCCGGAGATGGCCTAGCCCCTCAATGTTGGGGCTCGGCCCCCAAAGATGCAGAGCATTCCGCACCTTTGGGGCGGCGCGATGCCCGTCTGATTGGCGCCGTTTTGGGCGCCAGTCGGCGGACACAGCGCCGTTTCCGGAGAATTTCGCCCAATATCTACTACGAGTTAAACTACACCAATCAGCTACAATAACCTACACTTAACTTCTGGGCGACCGGCACTGTGCAAATGGATCAGGCTTTTATCTGGATTTCACTTGGTTGGTTCGAAGGAAGTGGCTCTGTCTCTGCTGGGCTCATCCGTCAGGTAGTGTTCGTTGGTCTTGAACTTGGCTGGCTGTTCCTGCTACGATTGGGTTGGCCCAGGCCGGATCCAAAAGAGACAGAACTGTGGCTGTGCTCTCTTTTATCCCTCTGCGATTTCGCACTCTTTGGGGTGGTCAACCCCGAACAGGTGCCGGAATGTGGCGACTCGGGGCTTTTCACAGTAACTTCATTGAAGCCTACTTGTGACAATAAGCGATTTTCATTTCATTTCATTTTTCATTTCATTTCATTTCATTTTCATTTCCTTAACCTTGGACCCTATAGTTCGACAGGGCTCTGATCACAGTCTTCGATTTCGGCCAATAAAGGGGCGGGTGCCTTTGGTAGCTGGGCGGGTCCTTAGCGGTCATTGACCTTGGCAGTTGTGCTTTCTGAGTAAGGGGAGTGGCGCCGATCAGTCTGTGGCTGGACCGGCTGCTTGATTGGAGTCCTATTGTCCTGGGAAAATGAGCCATTAAAATGCAAACGAGCGGGAGGTTTCGATCAGGTCTGGTTACCTGTGTTTTAGAGCTCTCTATCTGTCTGAGTCCTGGGTTGCCCATAATTCCCATGGTCCTTTGCAGGTGGCCATCTTAGATGGCTACAGTTCTCCCCGTGCCTGCGTGGGTTTCCTCCCACAGTCCAAAGATGTGTAGGTTAGGTGGATTGACCATGCTATATTGCTCTTAGTGTCCAAAAAGGTTCGTTGGGGTAACTGGGTTACGGGGATAGGGTAGAGCTGTGGGCTTAAGTAGGGTGCTCCTTCCAAGGCCGGTGTAGACTCGATGGGCTGAATGGTCTCCTTCTGCTCTGTAAATTCTATGATTTCTATGAAGCCCTTTCACACTGCTATTATGCAGTAGCTATGTGAGTGGTATTTTTCCGCTAACCTCACCCAATTGTCCAGCCTTTATGAGTGATTCAATGAGTGTCAGCATGTTACTTGACCAATATTCCTGACCCAATGTGCACACTTTCCCAGCTGAAGTTAGTTGATAACTATCCATAACCCTGATTAACATTCCCCCCGACCTTCAGTAGAGCCATCACAGCTGCCCATCCCTCCGGTAAACATGGTTGAGATATTAGTTCAGTATAGATGAGAGATTAAACCTGGGACCTTTATAGTTTGTACTCATCAACTCGGCACTGTTCCCTTCATCTACTAAATGAGTCATCAGGGAGCACACGGAATAGCATTATAAAAGGTGTCTGTTAGACAAGACAAAACATCAATACCAATGCTGTGTTTGTCACGTTATTCAAAGTGTATGTTTGCATGGTTTTGCTCCATTAATCTACGCATAAAATCAATGTTAGCCAACATCTTGGGGGAACTGGGTGGCACAGTAATTTAGACACTCAATGTTCGCACAGGGATTCAATGTTTAATTTCAGCCCAGATCAAAGTACCCCGTTGGTTCACTGATTGCGAGATCCCTGAGTGAAATGCGTTTGCAGTCATTCTGCCCAGGAATTATTGTGTGCCACATGATGGTGGGTGTGGGAAAATATCCGTCATTTCGGCACATTGAAGGAATGGTCTTCCGACAGAGCTTCACCCCAACGTGTCAGAGCTGGAGGTGTTTAATGGCAGAACTGGGCGCATGGAAAGGTTGCAGCACCAAAGTCCCTCGACGAACACAAAACTCACAACGATGGAGTTAGAAATAAATGTTTACAAGGTTAAAAAACATTCTTCTTCGAATGAACATAGAATCTAGAACATTACAGCGCAGTACAGGCCCTTCGGCCCTCGATGTTGCGCCGACCTGTGAAACCACTCTCAAGCCCACCTACACTATTTCCTTATTGTCCATATGTCTATCCAATGACCATTTGAATGCCCTTAGTGTTGGCGAGTCCACTACTGTTGCAGGCAGGGCATTCCACGCCCTTACTACTCTCTGAGTAAAGAACCTACCTCTGACACCTGTCCTATATCTATCACCCCTCAATTTAAAACTATGTCCCCTCGTGCTGGACATCACCATCCGAGGAAAAAGGCTCTCACTGTCCACCCTATCCAATCCTCTGATCATCTTGTATGCCTCAATGGGATATTGTTGATGATAAAATTAGGCTGAGGTTTTATTGAGGTCTAATTAGTTCACACTAATGTCGATTGACAATAATGCTAACAGTGAGTACACCATATAAATAAGGCCCTGGCCAAACTGTCACTCGCAGGCCATTAAAATGTGAATATTGCATGTCTCTTTTCATTGCTTCTTTAATCCTTTTTGGCTTTAATATTTTCAAGCAATGGTACGTTTTATTGTCCTCCCCAGTTCTTGTTAAAAGCTAGGTCCACAACAGTACATTGTGTGCGAAATATTCACAAGTATTCTCTTAAAACCTTCAGTTATGTGATTTTCTGGTTTAATTGCAACCCTAAATTTAATCAATCTAAGCAACCTGATCAGAGTGTGATTGCCTTGGCGATAGAGTGTTTTCCCTGTGCTCCACTAAAACAATGTTAAGTTGATGAGTTTTCATCAGCCTTTGGAGTGAAGGAAAGGTCAGAAATTGGAGCAAAGTTTTTGAGATTTAAAATAGTATGTGATTCTGAAAGAATGATTAATTCAACGCCAAAGCTTGTCAGAATGGTGAAAGAAGTTTAAAGATGTCACATCAGGTCCGGGTCTCTCCACATACACGAATTGATGAAATAGATATTGGGCGGGATTCTCTGATCCTGAGGCTAAGTGTTGACGCTGTCATAAACACGCCGAGGTCCCGCCGGGTAAGACCAGGTTAGAACGGCGCCGGCGGGACTCGGGTTTTTTTGTACAGCCGCTCGGCCCATCCCGGGCCGAGAATCGCCAGGGGTGCGTCGTTGAGCCGCCCCCCCCGACCGCCGCCGCGCCCACTGCGCCAATGGTGCCGATTCTCTGGTCTCCGGAGAATTGCGTCTGTTTTCCCACTAAAATGTTTGACTCTCACCAATGTAAATGTCAGCCTTCCAGGCCCGTATTGATGGGCAGAATGGCCTCCTCCAATTTCTTGTGATCTTGTCATAGACGTCATGGAATCACAAAATTCGTAGAGTGCAGAAAGAGGCCATTTGGCCCATCGAGTCTGCACCGACCCTGTATAAAAGCATCTTGCCCAGGCCCACCCACTGCCCTATCCCCATAACCCCATAACCCCACCTAACTTACATATCTATGGAAACCAAGGGGGAATTTAGCCTGGTTCAATTTACCTCGCCTGCACATCTTTGGATTGTGGGAGGAAACCGGAGCACCCGGAGAAAACCCATGCACACACGGGGAGAAAGTGCAGACTCCGCACAGACAGTGAACCGAGGCCGGAATCGAACCCGGGTCCCTGGTGCTGTGAGGCAGCAGTGTTAAACGTGACGCCCCTGAAATGTTCCGAAATGTTCCACTCTTCTCCGCTTAAAACATTCTAACTTCATTCAATATGAGACAAATTCCTTTTCGGAAAACAAAACCCAAATTTTAATTGTGATATCTTTTGAAAATATTTGAATGACGTACCTGGAGCTGTGAAGATGGTTTACTGAAGTCGGTGATAATTACGATTGGTTACTGCCTTTGAGCATGACAGGGAACTCCCCATGAAAGGAATGGAGAGATTGCCAGCTGCGTGTGTGACTGGAGTCAAGCAATGAGAAAGTTTTGATTGGAACAAGTGAATCCTTCGGCAATCGAGCAAGTCACAGCAACAAACCATATATTTTCCCTGCATTGTTATCTTGCCACTTTTCAAAGTTTGCATGACCCCCCTCCCCGCCATGACCACATACAGGACACAACCGTCCACTCATAGAATTATTCATAGCATTTACAGTGCAGAAGGAGGCCATTCGACCCATCGAGTCTGCACCGGCTCTTGGAAAGAGCACCGTACCCAAGGTCCACACCTCCACCCTATCGTCATAACCCAGTAACCTCACCCAACACTAAGGGCACTTTTGGACACTAAGGGCAATTTAGCATGGCCAATCCACCTAACCCGCACATCTTTGGACTGTGGGAGGAAACCGGAGCACCTGGAGGAAACCCACGTAGACATGGGGAGAATGTGCAGACTCTGCACAGACAGTGACCCAAGCCAGGAATCGAACCTGGGACCCTGGAGCTGTGAAGCAATTGTGCTAACCACAATGCTACCGTGCTGCCCACTCACACGTATAGAACCCGAGGCAGCATTGAGGTTACATCATGCAGCCATGCATTGACGATGCTCTGGAATCATGCCCGGTCCAATTCATTCGAGAGGAGGTTTGCAAAATGATACAGCACGTGTGCAAATGCACTAATTATAAGCTCAGCGGCAAAACCAACAAGTGCCCTATAATGTGTGCAGGCACATTGGGGTCGGTGTGATTTACAGCCGTAAAATTGCACACAGTGTCGTGTACTTAAAATGAGCGCTGTACCATAATGATCAGGTAGCTGGAGTAACAGGATTGTTTCGGATCTCAAAGTGATAGTCATTAGGTAAAATAGACTGCTGTTTCCTCAACAGGAGTTCGGAATAGTTGGTTATCCCATTGCTAATAAGACGGATTCGCCACTTTTACATTATCCATGAGAAAGGGTGAATTGAAATACCATATGGAGAAGAAGAGGCTCGGGGATAATAATAATCTTTATTGTCACAAGTGGGCTTACATTAACACTGCAATGAAGTTACTGTGAAAAGCCCCTTTGCTTATAGGAGCCTTTGCTTAGTTTTCTCTCAAATTTCATGCTGGTTTCCTGGTTATCGTGGTTCCTTCCTGTAAATTTTGCTGAGAGTATGGCATCATGTATAAACACGGAGTTGGGTTATTGGTCATGTTAACAAACTAATAAGGAATACCCACTATGTTGGTTAGAGTATTAGTTGTCTGCTAAATCCTGTTTCGTCAATATTGATTTTAGTTTGTTAGAGTAAAAAGCTTCAAACTTGAAATCTTCTGTGATTTACGTCAATTCAAAGGAATTTAAATCTCTTCTTAAATAGTTATCAGTTACGGGTATGTCATGAGAATGTTGCTTTAAGAAATGGTTAGCTGCTCATGTTACGGCAGTGATGTCAGAGTGTGGGTGGCGCTGAGCTCTGGTTCTGCTTTTTAGTTTCACTTTGAGAAAAGCTTGGGTGTGTTGCAGCTGGAGTCAGACAAAGCAGCTGTACTGTTGATCTCTGCCATGAAGGACTATCTCTTAATCATTTGGTAAATTCAGAATTATAAATTTTCAGTATTGAATGTAAACCATTATGTGCTTCTGTTTAAAGGTTTGTTAAGTCTTCTGGGTGTAAAAGGACAGCATACAGGTTACTTAGTGTTGTATTCTTTGGGAGTTACCTTTGAATTAATGGTTGCTAAGATATTCACTGTTTGTTTTCAAAAGGTTAACTTGAGTTCATAGAATAAACATTGTTTTGTTTTAAAAAGTACTGGTCCATTTCTGCTGTACCAAACATGTAGAATGAGCCCTGTGCTCCCCATACCACAATCTATTAAAAGTTGTGGGTCAGGTGAACTCCATGATACACTTTGGGGTTCTCTAAACCCTGACCCATAACAGGTATACAGTATGTAGAGGCGAGTGGGTCACCAGGTGAGCCAGAGCTAACATTCTTTCAGCCAGTTCCTTGGGAGATAATTAAAGCGTGGGTTCAAAAGGTTATAGGAGAGAATGGAACATATCATTTATCATTGATGGCATAGGTCTTCCAGAGGCTTATGCAGACGAGGTACAACAAAACAAGGATGGGAAGGGTTTGGAAGAGAATCCCCTGTGCACAGGGTACGACTACTGAAAGTTCTGAGGAGGAATATGGAGATACACATACGTCAAGAGTCAGAATCGCCGCAGGTAGCATTAACACGGCAATGAAGTTACTGTGAAAATTCCCTGCTCGCCACATTCCGTCAGTTTGCGTAGACTGAGGTAGAATTCAGAACGTTCAATTCACCTAACAAGCACATCTTTCGAGACTTGAGGGAGGAAACCGGAGCACCCGGTGGAAACCCACGCAGAAACGGGGAGGACGTGCAGACTCCGCACTTTGACCCAAGCCAGGAATCGAACCCGGGTCCCTGACGCTGTGAAGCAACAGTGCTAACCACTGTGCTACCGTGCCGCCCTTGAGTATTTGAAAGATTTTTCAGATTTAAGGTAAGGTGAAGCCGCGGATATAATTGCAAACAAAGGCAACAACTTAAATTACAGGGCTCTCCTACCATTCGCAAGAGTCACTCACGCATGCTGATGCTGCAAGATCAGCTGATGCATTGTAGAATTACCAATCTGTGAAAGGAAATGTAGCTTTCTGGACTAATTGTCTCCTCAAGGTTGGAAATGAGCTGCCTCAGTACTCAGACAGTTAAGATTCAGTCCTGCGTTTGACATTTACATGTGCTACATCTGTCATAGCAGAAAGATTGCAAAGGCCAGAAGGGGAATATGGTTAATAAGACTATATTGATCAGACTGGAGGCTATGAGCCACAAGAGCTGTGTTTCCCACAATAACAGCTTCCTAAAATACAATGCTGCCAGGTACTAGACTCCAGTAAATTTTAACAACATTAAACCAAAATAAAAACAGGAAAACTTGAGTAATGATGCACATGCAGTGTAATATGAAAAGATGTATCAATACAATATTGAAAGACATTCACTGTATGGTCAAAATCACAATGGACTCCTTATATACTTGACCTCCTTTGCAAGAGAAAATAATTGGATAATATAAAGAGGGTGTTTGTTTTGGCTTCAGCAATATCAAGGGAGCCATAACTAAGTGTACTCAATGTCATGAGACTTCATAGAATCAGAGAATTTACAGTGCAGAAGGAGGCCATTCGGCCCATCACGTCTGCACCGGCCCTTGGAAAGAGCGCCCTACTTACGCCCACACCTCCACCCTATCCCCGTAACCCAGTAATCCCACCTAACCTTTTGTTTGGACACTAAGGGCAATTTAGCATGGCCAATCCACCTAACCTGCACATCTTTGGACTGTGGGAGGAAACCGGAGTGCCCGGAGGAAACCCACGCACTCACGGGGAGAACGTGCAGACTCCGCACAGACTTAGACGAGATATAAGATTCCTGTCAATCATTCTTAACTTCCTTAATTGGTCGAAATAGGGTGAGGTAACCCATTGGAAGGTTGGAGTAATTTTGGACAGGGTCCTGTCAGTTTTGTTGAGAGTGTGGCATAATGTATAAGCATGGAGTTGGGTCATTGGTCACATTAAGAAACTAATAAGAAATGCCTGCTCCATCGGTTAGAGTATTAGTTGCCTGTAAAGTACTGTGAGGGCAAACAAACCAAACACAATGTTCCATGCCTTTATGACCACTGAGCCCGGAACTAATCTAATATTTCCACACTGAAACATGGAGGGGGTTGTGGAGGAGACGTGATGGGCTATGCACCAATTGCCAACAGCTTAAACCGTGCCTCACTGGATATGGAAATAGTTACGCGGTGTTTGTTCAACTTTTTTATTACGCAATGGTCTGTACATGGTTTCCTGTTGCACATGCTGTTATATCTCATACCACTGGGAGTTCCAACTCAAGATGAACAAAGTAGACCGAGTGGTCACGTGATTATGGGATAGCTCGGTTACATATAAGGTTATATGTCAGGATGATGGGGGGCAGTTAGCTCCGGGAGCGCTGGCAGAGCATGAGTATTTAAGTAGCTGCTAAGCTGCAGAATAAACAGCCTTTCGCTACAGTCCCGGTGGCCTCCGATTTGGAACCCAACACATTTACAGGCAAACGTTTGAATTCTCAGTTGAGGGACTTGTTGATGGAAAGAGAGAGAGAGAGGGAGTACTCACCCATGGTTCAACCGACCTGACTGAATACCTCTCCCACCGGCAGTGCGGTGTCAGCCGAGGGTGATTGAAGGTAGTACAATGGAGGTTTGCTACATTGGTCGCTGAAACGAGAGAGTTGCCCTATTGTGAGAGGCTGAGTAAATTGGGCGTATATTCTCTGGGTTTTAGAAGAATGAGAGGTGGCCTCACCACAACAGGCATGGTGCTATGGGTGATGTGTTGGGTGCTCTGCTACACAGACGATCCAACACGGTTGCGAATGGTACAACTCAGTTTTCTTACTAACATATATTTACAGTGGTAAACTGGTTACTGAGGTTCGATCATAACCCTTGAATCTGTGGACCTATTCCTAATACTATCTTGTAGTGGCACTCAGCACATGGTGGATGTCTGAGTGGCTTGCTGTGAGCTCTGTGCCCTGAGCTGTCTCCTGCTGGAATGCTTGGGAAGTGTCATGTTCCCTGTTTTATAGTGTATATGCTCTTGCCTGTGATTGGCTGCGGTGTTGTGTGTGTATTGATTGGTCCGTTGATCTGTCCATCAGTATGTATGTATGCTTGCACCATGATGTTTACCTGAATATCATGACAATGGGGGCTTAATAGGGAGAGATTGTTTCCCCATTGCCAGGGACTAAAGAGCATGAGGGGTACAGTTTTAGGATAAGGAGTCCGATCATTTAGCACTTAGCTGAGGAAACATTTCTTCACTCAAGGGCTGTAAACCTTTGGAGTTCTCTATCCCAGAAGGATGTGGATGCTCCATCATTGAACATATTTAAGGCTGGAATAGACAGATGTTTAGGGCGGGACACTCCATCGGCGGGATCCTCCACTTTGCCGGAAGCGCACTCACGCCCGCGGATTTCCCCACGGCGTGGGGGTGGCCACAATGGGAAATCCCATTGGCCGGCGGCTGGGGCGGAGGATACTGTTGCCGGTGGCTGCACCAGAAAACGAGTCTGGCGAGCCGGAGAATCCTGCCCTTGGACTCTCAGAGAGTCAAGAGGGAGCGGGTGGGAAAGTGGAGTTGAAGCCAAAACTTAGCCATTATCATATTTGCTGTGCACTTTATGTCTTGGATCTCTGCAGCGATGACACTGGCATGTGTGTGACAGGTTTTGATTGCAGCGTTGGAAGACGCCGACTCCATGCTTCAGCTCTTTCTACAGCTCCTCTTACTTTTCTCAGAGTCCCGCACCCAGGCTTACCCAATCAAGCACAGTGAGCATCAACAGTAAACAGACTCACATAATCAAACATGGAACAATTGAATGCTCTAATATTGGATGGGTGGAGCCAGTTTGACGGACCTATTTCTTAAGAGAGGATGTTGAATGGGGAAGACTGGTGTGGAACATGAACGCAGGCACAGACGAGCCAGGCCAAATGGCCTCTTTCTGTGCTCGAGGTCCTCGTAACCTGTGGCCATGGAGACCATGTGAAGTAGCTACTTGGATAAAGGAGATTTGCAGGGCAAGTGGAGAGATAAATGTGCGCAAGAGAATAAAGATGACATTAAAGTGTAGACATTTGAACCTTGCTTGCTGTCTACAAGTGGACCATCTAGTGCCCGCAGTGTTCCCACAGCTCCAGTGAAATATTGCGGCTTAAAAGCACTTTATCTGTTGGGAAATGTTTATCGGTTAATTTCTGATTATTATTTGTGGAACCCAGCAGATAATTAACATTTGGAATGAATACATAATAATATTGTCACATTGGATGCATGTTACGGGCGTAATATATACATAAAAGCAGCATGGTTCAATAGTGTGGCAGTGTAGCATGACCCGATCCACTGACTGCATTGTTCAGCCCACACAGAAACAAGCATCAAACGTTTGGAAGTAGAAACATTTTCTTTTAAATGAATTTAATGATCTATGTAATGTTGTTCATATTATATCGGCGATGAGCAAAAGGTTGAGATTTGAAAGGCTTCATTAAGTCTGTAATGTTGTGGGTTTTGTTTCCATTTAGGTTTCACATGGACTGAAAGCTGCCTCTGTCCATCTGTCTGCGTGGCTGCAAAGGTTAGAGATAAGCTTTTCAGCCAAGGCACCAGCACGGGGAACTGGGCAGTTGAAATCGCAAAATGTTGCTTGTCATCTTTCTTTGCGTTAACCTGAAGCACATCTCTGTGCAGAGTTTACACGTTCTCCCCGTGTCTGCGTGGGTTTCCTCCGGGTGCTCCGGTTTCCTCCCACAGTCCAAAGATGTGCAGGTTAGGTGGATTGGCTGTGATAAATTGCCCTTAGTGTCCAAAACGTTTAGGTGGGGTTACTGGGTTACAGGGATAGGGTGGAGGTGTGGGCTTAGGTTGGGTGCCTTTTTCCAAGGGCCAGTGCAGACTCGGTGGGCCGAATGGCCTCCTTCTGCACTGTAAATTCTATGAATCTATGATCCAATGTGCATTTGTAAATTAGAACATAGAACATACAGTGCCGAAGGAGGTCAGTTGGCCCATCGAGTCTGCACCGACCCACTTAAGCCCTCACTTCCACCCTATCCCCGTAACCCAATAACCCCTCCTAACCATTTTGGACACTAAGGGCAATTTTGCATGGCCAATTCATCTAACCTGCACATCTTTGGACTGTGGGAGGAAACCGGAGCACCCGGAGGAAACCCACGAAGACATGGGGAGAACGTGTAGACTCCACAGACAGTGACCCAGCGGGGAATCGAACCTGGGACTCTGGCGCTGTGAAGCCACAGTGCTAGCCACTTGTGCCACCAAAATTGTACGTTATAATGTTAACATCCAGCCGCAGTGTCACGCAGAATGAATGTCAGAGGCAAGGCGACTTTCCCTTTAGCCTACCTTGTCCTGTTGTTATGTCGATGCCGACTTTCAAAGGGTTTTACCTGCTAAACCGCTGTGACGTTTCGATTTCCCACACCAGCTTGTGGCCTTTCTGAAACGGACGGACAGCTTAGTCCAATTAGTCCTGAATTATGGACAATGCTGTGCTGTTGACTCTAGCTCAGTCGGAATTGGGCTGACTCCCTACTCTCATTTCAGTTAGGACAGTACAGTTGCCAGACACACTTTTCACCCCAGCAGTCTTGGCCTGCATTCCAGATCCCTCTCCCTGCATCACCCAACATCAAAGCAAAGTTTCTTAGTTCGGAACTTCCAGTTGTGGTATCAAAGTAACCTCGTCAATCTGAAGGGGAGACTTGCATTTATAGAGCGCCTGCCTTTCATGATCACACAGCTTGACAGCCAATGAAGTCTTTTCAAAATGTGGTCACCGCTGTAATGGAGGAAACGCAGCAGCCAATCGGCGCACAGAAAACTCCCATTAGCAAATAATGGTAACAACCGTATCATCTGTTTTTCTGATCCTGATTGAGGGATAATTATTGGCCAGGAAACTGGGGATTACACCCCCTGCTTTTTCATATTGTAAGAGTCCTTCCTTTATTCCCATTTTTTTTTTACAACATACAGTGCAGAAGGAGGCCATTTGGCCCATCGAGTCTGCACCAACCCACTTAAGCCCTCACTTCCACCCTATCCCCGTAACCCAATAACCCCTCCTAACCTTTTTGGTCACTAAGGGCAATTTACCATGGCCAATCCACCTACCCGGCACATCTTTTGGGTTGTGGGGGCGAAACGCACGCAAACACGGGGAGAATGTGCAAACTCCACACGAACAGTGACCCAGAGCTGGGATCGAACCTGGGACCTCGGCGCCGTGAGGCTGCAGGGCTAACCCACTGCGCCACCGTGCTGCCCTGCATTTGTATAAAATCATAAGACGTAGGAACATGACTGGTCAGGTGACTATCCTCAACTCCACTTTCCCACCTTATCCCCCTTAACCTTGTATCCTGAATTGATAAAAAACCTGTCTCTCTCAGCCTTGAACATACTTAATGACCCAACCGCTACAGCTCTCCGCGGTAAAGAATTCCACAGATTCACTATCCTCTGAGTGAAGAAATTCCTCCTCATCTCTGTCTTAAATGGGCCACCTCTTACTCTGAGATTAGGCCCTCTGGTCCTAGACTCTCCCACAAGGGAAAACAACATTTCAGCATCTACCTTGTCAAGCCCCCCCCCTCTGAGAATTCTGCATGTCTCAATAACGTCTTCTTAAAATTCATTTTCCGGAATGTAGACATTGCTGCCTCGGCCAGCATTTATTGCCCATCCCTAGTTGCCCTTCAGAAGGTGATGGGAGTGTTGCTTTCTTGACCTGCTGCAGTCCCTGAGGTGTAGATAAACCCACTGTGCTGTTAGGGAGGGAATTCTAGGATTTTGACCCAGCGACAGTGAAGGAACGGCGATATATTTCCAAGTCAGGATGGTGAGTGACTTGGAGGGGAACCTCCAGTTGGTGGTGTTCCCAGGTATCTGCTGCCTTTGTCCTTCAAGATGGTCGTGGCTGTGGGTTTTGGAAGGTGCTGCATCAAGAACCTTGGCGAGTTCTTGCAGTGCATCTTGTAGATGGTACACACGGCTGCCACTGTGCATCGGTGGTGGAGGAATTGAATGTTTGTGGAAGGGGGAGCAATCAGGCGGGGCTGCTTTGTCCTGGATGGTGTTGAGCTTCTTGAGTGTTGTTGGAGCTGCGCTCATCCAAGCAAGTTGACTCTCATTCTTCTAAACTCCATTGACTACAGGCCAAACCTACTCAATCTCGCCTCATAAGAAAATCCCCCAATACCTGGGACCAGTCTAGTGAAGCTTCACTGGACTGCCACCAATATGCCTTGAGCTGATGATAAGACTCAAAGGACTGGATTCACCGTTTTTGAGGATCAGTGCCAATGCCGGTGTGGAAACTGTGGCATGTTACAATGCCAAAATTGGCGCCGAACCCTCACTGATCCTGCGACCGGTGAGGGGTTAGCCGCCGCACCGGGTATAACTCCCAGCTCCCACGATATGAATGGCTGGAGAATGGCCGGGTCTGTGGCCGCGCATTCACATGGCGACGACCTGGTTGCACCGTAAAACATGGACCCGGCTGTGTGCGGTCCTGACCTGCCAAATACTGCCTCCTCGTCACCTTCTGACCACCCCCGCCAGTCACCCCCAGCCCTTGCAGAAGCACCCCGGTCGGCGGCATGGATCCTGGCCGACTGTGGCGGCGCTGGATCAGTCCGCAGTCGCCAGGCCGGGTTCCCGACGGCTGAGACCACAGGTCTCCCGCGCTGTCGGGAACTCAGCCCACCGGGACGGAGCATCGGGGGAGGGCCTTTCAATGACGCGGCAACGCCGTCCCAGCGGCGTGCGGCGCACGACGCGATGGCGACATTCCGGAGGGGGTGGAGGAGGGAAAACTGGCGTCAAACCAGCGCCACCCCCGATTTGGGCGTCAGAAGGGATTCTCCGCCCGAGCGCCAATTGCGATATTGGAGTCAGGCAACGGTGAATCCCACCCCTCGTCTATTGACTGTGGCTTAAAAGTCGCAAGAGAAAAACAAGCCTTGTCCAGTCTTTTGTTACAAAGTTTTCAATCCAGGTAAGAGTTCAGAGCTTTTTTAAAGTGACAAGTTTCTTCTGTATCCTCGACATTTATAATGGTGCTGGTGATTTTGGACATAAGTCAAGGCCGGGTGCTCCGGTTTCCTCCCACAAGTCCCGAAAGACATGCCCGTTAGGTGAGTTGGACGTTCCGAATTCTCCCTCTGTGTACCCGAACAGGCGCCGGAGTGTGGCGACTAGGGGCTTTTCACAGTAACTTCATTGCAGTGTTAATGTAAACCGACTTGTGACTATAAAGATTATAATTACATTTATAGACTTTCATTCTGGATATCAAAAATATCAAAACTGTATCTTTAAAGGAAGTAAACCTAAAGTTCTTTTAATACTTGATTACCTCAGTGTCTGGTCTAAATACCAGATTTTCTTAACATCTGATTTCTGAGCTCAGGTGGGTGTTTGATATATTTTTAACAACATTTCAGACTATATCGAAGAGGCACCATCTGGCACATTTGTGATATAAATCCCCAGTGTCAAAATGAACGCACATTGAGATTATGATGTTTATCTACCCCTCCAATAGAACCTAGATTGATGTCTTGGGGCCTGTATTCTTGGATTCTCCGTCGCAATAGCACAGCCTGCATTAGGAAAGATCTTACTTAAGAATGTAAGCAGTAGGAGCAGGTGTAGGCAATTCAGCCCTTTGAGTGCTCCACCATTCAATGAGGTCATGGCTGATTTTCTACTTTGACACCATTTACTTGCACTGTTCCCCATATCCCTTGATGCTTTTGATATGTAGATGTCTATTGATCTCAGTCTTGAACATGTTCAGTAGCTGAATCGCCACAGACCTTGGGGCAGGGATTCCAAAGATTCACTACCTTCTGATTGAAGAAATTCCTCCTCAGCTCAACCCTATGTGATCTAGTGCCCCTTAAACCCCAACCTCCAGTGACAACACTCAGTGGCCCATTGTCAAGCTCGCTCCTCACAACCACAAAGGTTCATCTCACTCTGTGTCTCACTGCGTCTACCTGTTGGTCACACTGCCCTTGTTTGGCTATTTCTTCTGATAACCTTCCCACTCCTTCAGCGCCACAACCGTCACAACCTCCTGATTATCCCATGGCCAGAAACTTGATGTGACCAGGTCATCATGGTAAGATTTCGGGGAGCAGGGAGCCAGTGTTGTGATTCGCTGGTCCAATTGGATTGACCGTTCCAGGGCTAGTAGAACAAAGCAGGCTCCAACCAACTACACCAGGGCCTATGATAAAGAACAAACGGCATCCAATTGCATTCTCGACCGAGATCAAGGGGGTTGGGTCAGCAAGGAGTGCAGGTGTAGGTTTGGATGGAAACTGGGGGAGCGGGGAGAACGGCGAGCAGGAGAGGGTGAGGACGGCGAGTGGGGGATGGGGAGGATAGTGAATGGGGGAGGGGGAGGATGGAGAGTAGGGGAGGGGGAGGGCGGCGAGTGGGGCAGGGGGAGGATGGAGAATGGGGGGAGGGTCAGGGTGGAGACTAGGGGAGGTCAGGCTGGAGACTGGGGGGTGGGTCAGGCTGGAGGCTGGGGGAGGGTCAGGCTGGAGACTGGGGGAGGGTCAGGGTGGAGAATGGGGGGAGGGTCAGGGTGGAGACTGAGGGAGGGTCAGAATGGAGACTGGGGGAGGGTCAGGCTGGAGAATGGGGGAGGTTCAGGCTGGAGTCTGAGGGGAAGGTCAGGGTGGAGACTGGGGGGTGTCAGGGTGGAGACTGGGGGGTGTCAGGATGGAGACTGGGGGAGGGTCAGGCTGAAGACTGGGGCAGGTCAGGATGGAGAGTGGGGGGTGGGTGGGGATGGCGAGTGGGGGGTGGGTCAGGGTGGAGACTGGCGGGAGGGTCAGGCTGGAGACTAGGGGAGGGTCAGGCTGGAAACTGGGGGAGGGTCAGGCTGGAGACTGGGGGAGGGTCAGGGTGGAGACTAGGGGAGGTCAGGCTGGAGACTGGGGGGTGGGTCAGGCTGGAGGCTGGGGGAGGGTCAGGCTGGAGACTGGGGGAGGGTCTGGGTGGAGAATGGGGGGAGGGTCAGGGTGGAGACTGAGGGAGGGTCAGAATGGAGACTGGGGGAGGGTCAGGCTGGAGACTGGGGGAGGTTCAGGCTGGAGTCTGAGGGGAAGGTCAGGGTGGAGACTGGGGGGTGTCAGGGTGGAGACTGGGGGGTGTCAGGATGGAGACTGGGGGAGGGTCAGGCTGGAGACTGGGGGAGGGTCAGGCTGGAGACTGGGGGTGGGTCAGGCTGGAGTCTGAGGGGAAGGTCAGGGTGGAGACTGGGGGGTGTCAGGGTGGAGACTGGGGGAGGGTCAGGCTGGAGACTGGGGGCGGGTCAGGCTGGAGACTGGGGGCGGGTCAGGCTGGAGACTGGGGGAGGGTCAGGCTGGAGACTGGGGGTGGGTCAGGGTGGAGACTGGGGGTGGGTCAGGGTGGAGACTGGGGGCGGGTCAGGTTGGAGACTGGGGGAGGGTCAGGCTGGAGACTGAGGGGAATGCTGATAAATTCAAACTTTAGTTCCAAACTTTGATGAAATAGAAAGACCAAAATTTTTTGTGATGAAAGGTTGGTTAATAAAAACGTAGTATATTAGTGTGAAGAATATTTTGTTGTAATGTGACTAAGGTGTCTTCTATTAAATTTAATACATATAGCTAAAGGCATCATCATAGCCGTACCTGTCAGCACGGGGAGGGGGTGGTGTTGTGGTATTTAGACTATATTGTCACTGGACTAGTAATCCTGCCACCCAGGATAATTCACTGGGCACTCGGGTTCGAATCCCACCTCGGCAGATGGTAGAATTTGAATTCAAAAAACATTTGGAATTAAAAGTCAAATGATGACCATGAAACCATTGTTGATTAACGTAAAAAAAACATCTGGTTCACTAATGTCCTTTAGAGAAGGAAATCTGCCACCCTTACCTGGTCTGGCCTACATGTGACTCCAGACCCACAGCAATGCGGTTGGCTCTTAAAATGCCACTCAGTCTGTGGGCGATTAGGGATGGGCAACATAGGTTGACCTTACCTGAAACAGCCATGAAAAAATGAAGAAGAAACATTTATTGGACAGTAAAATGCAAGATCTTTCTTAAAGGTGTCCAAAGCTGTTTGTCCTTTCAATAATCCGTGGCATTAAATACTCATGAGACCATGGATGTCACTGGGCTTGGGCCAAAGCAATCACTCTATTAGCATTCTATGACTCTAGGATCAGAAATAAATGGACTTCTGTTAATGTTAAAAGAAGGAATCTATAAAGTATCTAAAAACGATCATGACCAATCTGGCCACGTTACATGGATACGAATAACTCAATTAAAATAGTCAATTGATAGACTTTCGTCGGACAATCAGGCTGTTTTCTAATAACTCTTATTAGTCTATGAATATCCATGAACTGCTTGTGATCCAGCAAGCTTTAATAAAGTCAATTTTGTTGGATGAGGTGTCCAGAATGTTCAATAACATCTCAAATTCACTTTTAAGTGCAGCAGGTCAATAATGTAACTCACACAGCTTCAAGACCTTGCTGCAGTAAGGAATATAAGCCATGGGTTAGGAGCAGGGGTAGGCCAGAAGGCCCTTCGAGCCTGCTCCACCATCCCGAAGGTTCAAGGCTGATTTTCTCCCTCTGTTCTCTTTTTCTGCACTCTCTCCATCTCCCTTAGTGTCCAAAGCTCTCAGTGATATTAATGACTTCCTCTGACCTTCTGTCGGTCAATTTAGTGGGATGAACAAATTGACAACTAGGCCGGAAATTCTCCGGCTGTTTGCTGCCGGCGGGATTCCCTGGTCCCCACCGACATCGCACCCCCTGCCCGCGATTTCCCGGCGGCGTGGGGTGGCTTCTACGGGAATTCCCGTTGAAAGCATTGGGAGCAGAGGGACCCGCCACCAGCGGACGCGGCGCCATCTCCTGCCCTCCGAGGAACGCGGGGCTGGGAGGCCGGAGAATCCCGTCACTAGATTCTAATAGCAGAGAGAGGAATGTCACGAGAATGCCCCAACTTCTCAGCTTTAATTTCCAGGATGGTCCAACCCTGGAACTGCTTGAATCCTTTTTGTGGACTTGGTACTTGCGATGTTTCTTGTTGCATCTATTGATCAGGTTCAGGAAAGTCTGGGCTTTTATGCAGCGGCAAGCATCTGAACAAGCATTTAAATCACCATGGCATCGTAGGCTGGTAAATGGGATCAGTTTGGATTGTGGTGGCACGGTAGCTCAGGGGTTAGCAGTGGTGCTCCGGTTTCCTCCCACAGTCCAAAGATGTGCAGGTTAGGTGGATTGGCCATGATAAATTGCCCTTAGTGTCCAAAATTGCCCTTAGTGTTGGGTGGGGTTACTGGGTTATGGGGATAGGGTGGAGGTGTTGACCTTGGGTAGCGTGATCTTTCCAAGAGCCGGTGCAGACTCGATGGGCCAAATGGCCTCCTTCTGCACTGTAAATTCTATGATTATTATTGTCACAAGTGGGCTTACATTAACAGTGCAATGAAGTTACTGTGAAAATCCCCTCGTCGCCACATTCCGGTGCCTGTTCGGGTACACGGAGGGAAAATTCAGAATGTCCAATTCACCTAACAAGCATGTCTTTTGGGGCTTGTGGGAGGAAACCGGAGCACCCGGTGGAAACCCACACAGACACGGGGAGAACATGCAGACTCCGCACAGACGGTAACCCAAGCCGGGAATCGAACCCGGGTCCCTGGCACGGTGAAGCAATTGTGCTATCACAATGCTACCGTGCTACCCCAATAATAATCTTTATTATTGTCACAAATAGGCTTAGGTTAACACTGCAATGAAGTTACTGTGGAAATCCCCTAGTCGCCACATTCAGGCGCCTGTTCGGGTACACGGAGGGAGAATTCAGAATGTCCAATTCACCTAACAGCACGTCTTTGGACTGTGGGAGGAAACCGGAGCGCCCGGAGGAAACCCACGTAGACACGGGGAGAACATGCAGACTCCGCACCGATAGTGACCCAAGCTGGGATTCGAACCCGGGACCCTGGAGTTGAGAAGCAACCGTGCTAACCACTGTGCTACCGTGCTGCACCACAAAAGATTATTATTATTATTCATGGTCGGCATGGACGTGGCGGGCTCAAGGGTCAGGTTCTGTGCTGTATGACTCTACATCATAGACGGAGTCACTCTTCCAAGGATGAAGTCAGATTCAAACAGGGCAGCACAAAAAACTGCCAAAGGTCTGCAGAATTGCCAAGTGAATTGCCCCCACCCCTCCAAAATTCTTTGTGAGCATCCAAGTTAGGATTGTTCCTTGGCAAGGCATTCATAAAAGGATCAGATGTTCATTGCTGGTCCAACAAATTTCAATTCAAGTGGCATTGCTTTCTAGCCTGATTGTTGGGGGCATGTCTATACTTAGTAGTCTAAGTTGCAGAGTGTCCAGTGTGTATCTGCCCTCTTTTACAGTCACATTGGAAAGGGCTGTGTCCATGTATCTCTTATGTGTGGTGCAAATCCAGTGAGGTACTATCCAGTGAGGTTCTTTCACTGCCCCTGGTGAAGAGATCAATGACCAGGGGGCATAGATTTAAGGTAAGGAGCAGGAGGCTTCGAGGGGATGAGAGGAAAAACATTTTTACCCAGAGGGTGGTGGGACTCTGGAACTAACTGTGGTGGAGCATGGACCCTCATATCATTGAGGAAGGAAAAGGGTAGTGGTTAGCACTGCTGCCTCACGGCGCCGAGGACCCGGGTTCGATCCCAGCCCCAGGTCACTGTCTGTGTGGAGTTTGCACATTCTCCCCGTGTCTGCGTTGGTCTCGCCCCCACAACCCAAAAAGATGTGCAGGGTAGGTGGATTGGCCATGCTAAATTGTCCCTTAATTGAAAAACGAATTGGGTACTCTAAATTTATTTTTAAAATATATATTTTAGAAAGTATTTAGATGAGCACTTGCAACCCCAAGGCATACAAGGCTATGGGCCAAGTGCTGGGGAATGGGATTAGAATAGTTTGGTGGTTGTTTTTGACCGGAGCAGACCGGATGGACCGAAGGGCCTTTCTGTGCGGATTGGCTCTACGACTGCCAGGCCTGAGCTGTGTTCAATGTTGTCTCATAAGTAATTTGCTCTTTCCTCCATTCACTCAAATTTTCACAGCATTTATTACACAAGCTAACATTTGACCCTGCCTTTCAGTTCCATATTACAGCAAAGCCCTGGGGTGGGGTTGGAGGGTTGGGGAGATTGGGGGGGGGGGGGTGATGTATGTTTAAGACGCAGTGTCCTTTGTAAAGTAAGACTAGATAAGGGCTTAATGTAATTTCAGCAGAATATGGCATAAGAAAGGACATTGATTTAATCGGAATACTGTTTGTCCAACTTATTTTCTTGGGAAGTAAAGAGCGATGAATCATCTTCGCCACGTGGGTGTCATTCGCAAATACCATGATCTTGAATATTACATCACTGTATTGTGTCTATTGTTACGACACCCTGGGCAAGTGCACGGTCAGTTACAGCCCCATAGACCCCGGGCGCGATTCTCCCCCCCCTCACCCCACGCCGGGTGGGAGAATCGGCAGGGTGCCGCCGAATCGCCAGGGTGCCGCGCGAGTCGCGGCACTCCACCCCGACCCCCGCACTCGATTCTCCCACCTCCCCGAAACCAGCGTCGCGCAATTCGCTCCGGGCCGCTCGGAGGATCGCCGCAAACGGCGAGCGGCAATTCTCCGGCCCGGTTGGGCCGAGCGGCCGCGACGACACGACAGGTTCCTGCCGGCACCGTCCACCCCGGGTCGCTGCCGGCGGGAACTCTGTGGGAAGGCTGGAGGGGGGGGGGGTGGCCTGTGGGGTGGGGGGGCTCCTTCACCGGGGGGGGGCCTCCGATGCGGTCTGGCCCGCGATCGGGGCCCACCGATCGGCTTGCCGGCTTCCCCCCCCCCCCGGGCCTACCTCCTTCCGCACTCAGCCCCAGAACACCGGCGCCATGTTGGTGGGGGGGCGGCGCGCGTAAAACGTTCCCCGCGCATGCGCAGGATGGTGCGGCGGACGCTGGAGCAGCATGAACCGCTCCAGCGCCGTGCTGGCCCCCTATGGGGCGTGCCCGGGCCCTGTTCGCGCCGCCGTGAAACGCGACGGTGTTCATAACGGTGCGGGCACTTAGCCCCAGAAGCGGAGAATCCCGCCCCCCGGAGACCCAACAAATGTCAATTAACCAATAATTCATGCTTAATGAGATCGTTAACCCCTGACTGCTCCAATGAGTTACATACACCAGATTTATAAGTAAAACATTAACAAACCATTTATTCATAACAAGAGTAAAGTTGAACATATAAAGGAAATAATTGGCACTGTGGTCTACGAATCCCCAAACCCGACCCGCCCTCCACTCAGCCACACACGGTGAAGAGATAGGATACAGGTTAGAATAATGGAGATGGAAGGAAAAGGTTTCAGATGGAACTTCATTGCTGCAGTTGTGGCCTCTGTAGACACTGGTCTTCTCCGAATGCGACCCTCTGGAAATTTGGTTCATATAAGAGATTCGGGTTGGTGTAACTCTGATCTCCGACCACCAGATGGAGCTCACACAGGAGATTCGGGTCAGTGAAATTCTGACCTCCAAACACCGGATGGAGCCCCAGTAATCCTGAGATATTACCGGAGCTTTAAACCTGAGAATTTCACAGTGTCTTCTGTTTGTCTGATCTCTATAAAGAGTGTTTCCAGATTGGGTTCTTCACAGCCATTCAGATAGTGGATTAAAGAATCACAGACCTGGTTGAGAAACTGCTTGCAATTTTCACTCCAGAAGTTTCCCTTCACAGTTCTGACTGCTGTCATTCCTTTAATGAGGAATACCTTCACAGGTCTAACTAGGAGTTTTAAAATATTGGCTGGCAGAGAGAGAGAGATTATCTTCCAGCGGCTTTCAGGCTGAACTCTTCTCAGATCTGAGGACAAAATGTAGCTCTCCAGATGACCCGCCTTTTTTCCGGAAGATTCTGAATGGCTCCACCAATTGCAAGCAACGACAGGAGATAGTTCAGCATTTCAGATTCACCGATTGGCTGCTCGCCAAGTCTATCACACTGACATCATGGGCTCTGTCACACAACCTAAAAGGGAAGTCCTGGGTAAGTCCATTAGACCAGGGGTGTTTCCGGTTTGCCTAAAGTCTGTAGTTTGAGCAGAAATCTCAGTGTGATAGCAGCTAGCAAGAAGACTGTAGATCAAAGACAGTCAGCAGGGCAGGGGTTAAGAAGGAAACACAGAAGACTCCGCACAGACAGTGACCCAAGCCGGGAATCGAACCTGGGACCCCGGAGCTGTGAAGCAATTGTGCTATCCACAATGCTACCGTGCTGCCCTAAAAATGTGATGCCTTCTAAAACAAGAGGCGCTTTCGTTGAGGTAATTAGATCCCTGGAAACCTTAAAAAAATCCAAGGTTGCTTCATCAAGAGGTGAGCCAGCAACTGCGAGGCAGAAATACCATTGTAAAAATAGAATAGGGTTTATAGGATGCGAACCTTTGAAACCATAGAATGTGGTTGCAGCATCACTGGAGTTTACACCAATTTGCAAATTAGTACTTTAGCAGATTTCGACAAAAGGTGCAATTATTTGAATCAAAGATCCATTCAGTAAGATTCTTGATTGAAATTGGGCTCCTCAAAAGCTTCAGTCCTGAAAGTTCATTTTTAAAAAATCTTTTTGCGGCACTTAAATAGGATCATCACAATTGAGAACTCTATATTTGTAAATCTTGCATGTGGCGCATGTTGCCTCTTCACAAACCTTACTTTCCACAACACTGTTCGTTCACAATTTTCTGTTAAGGTTAATCATTCACTTTGTCACTTGGCTACATGTTCAGGCCACTCTGTGCCACAGTAGAGCAGGTATCTCACCCCATTTAGACATTGAGCAACTAGCTCAGAGCAGTGGCACAGTGCTCGAAGGTAGCAGGTCAACTGTCTGCTAGGCTGTTAATGATGGCCGATGAAATAGTAATGGCTTGCATTTACATAGCATCTTTCAAGCCCCAAGAATGTCCCAAATGGTTTACAGCTAATAAAGCACTTTCGTAGTACCATAGAATCACTACAGTACAGAAGGAGGCCATTCGGCCCATTGAGTCTGCACAAAACCTCCTAAAGAGCTCTCTACCTAGGCCCACTCCCCCATCACATCCCCTCAACCCCGTGACCCCACTGTCATGTGAGTGTCCCTTTAAGAAACATTTTTGTCTTATCACATGGCTTCAGTGATGTCATTTTTGTGTGTGGAGCTGAGCTGTGGCTGTGAGTGTTTTACTTTCGCTTTGAGTTTTGGACTGGTTTGAACTGCATAGGATGAAAGAAGTGTCTCTCTCTATCTTCCTCTTAAAAGCTGTTTCCAGACAGCTTGGTAACGTAAAGAGATAATTGCTTTCTGGCAGGAATTCAAATCTGCTGTTTGCAAAGGGGAACAGTAACAACAGTCTGATTCAAGTGAGAATGCCGTGTGCTGGGCCACGCCTTTGAAAAGGGGTTTCTGGTTTTACTTGGATTTTGTTATTGAATTGGAACAGTTAAGGGGGAATTCATTCAGCTTTATGCATAGATGACTGTAGCTGTGTGGGGTCTTTATGTTTGCTGTGTGTGTTTGTACAAATGTTAACTAAATTCTGAGAATAAAGCTTGTTTTTCTGATTAAAAGCGTCTAACAAGTTTGTTGAATAACACCTGAAAGGGAAGGCTCTTGTGCTCATCCTGGCCCAATTCAACATAAAGGTTGTAGGTCAGGTGGACTCCCTAATACACTTTGGAGTTTTTAAACCCTGGCCCATAACACCACCTAACCCACACATCTTCAGAGACTAAGGGGCAATTTAGCACGGCCAATCCCCCAAACCCGCACACCTTTGGACTGTGGGAGAAAACCGGAGCGCCCGGAGGAAACCCATGCAGCCACGGGGAGAATGTGCAAGCTCCACACGGTCAAGCGAACCCGGGACCCTGGCGCTCTAAGACAGCAGTGCTAACGACTGTTCCACCGTGCCAACACTTTATTTGATATTGATAATATTTATCAGTGTCACAAGTAGGTTTACGTTAACACTGCAATGAAGTTACTGTGAAAATCCCCCAGTCGCCACACTCCGGCGCCTTTACGGGTACACAGAGGGAGAATTCAGAATGTCCAATTCTCCTAACAAGCACGTCCTTCGGGACTTGTGGGAGGAAACCGGAGCACCCGGAGGAAACCCACGCAGACACGGGGAGAATGTGCAGACTCCGCACAGGTGGTGACCCAAGCGGGAATCAAACCCGGGTCACTGGCGCTGTGAAGCAACAGTGCTAACCACTGTGCTACCGTGCCGCTCCTGAAGTGTTGAAAAGTAGGAAGTGTAGCAACCAATCTGTGCACATCGAGGTCGTACAAACAGCAATTAGATAATAACCCAATAATTTGTTTTTAAATGACATCGATTAAGGATTGAATAAAAGCTGGGTTCTGGGGAGAATAGTGTCATGGTGCCTGTGACATCCAGCTGAGCGAGGGGATGGAGACTCCATTTTATGTCTCATCTTAGATTCACCACCATTGACAATACAGCACTGGAGTCTCACTCCAGAGACTTCATTGCAGTGTTAATATAAGCCTACTTGTGACACTAATAAAGATTATATTCTATTATGATGATACTTGTTGAGTTTTTCTAGCATGTATGGTTCTTGTTTCCGATCCCAGCATCCCCGTAGTATTTTACTAGTTTTTGCATATTATACCAAAGCTGCTCTAGGTGTGGTGTCACCATTGCCCAGTACTGTGTTAGTAAAATGCCCCTACTTTTATACTTCATTCTCTTCCGAAAAATTGGAGTGGGCACACGGTAGCACAGTGGTTAGCACTGCGGCTTCACAGCGCCAGGGTCCCGGGTTCGATTCCCCGCTGGGTCACTGTCTGTGCGGAGTCTGCACGTTCTCCCCCTGTCGGCGTGGGTTTCCTCCGGGTGCTCTGGTTTCCTCCCACAGTCCAAAGATGCGCAGGTTGGGTGGATTGGCCACGCTAAATTGCCCTTAGTGTCCCAAAAGGTTAGGAGTTATTGGGTTCGGGGGATAGGGTGGAAGTGAGGGCTTAAGTGGGTCAGTGCAGTCTCGATGGGCCGAATGGCCTCCTTCTGCACTGCATGTTCTATGAATGGCAGTTACCAAATGAGTGGAGATAAAATTAGTTTTTTTCCCTTGGTTGCAAGTTTGCCTTTCTGTCACATATAAGTTACCCTTCTATGTATTGACTTCGAATGAGAGACAGGTCTACAACCTGCATATTTATATCATTCATTATTTATTAGTCACTCAGTGCTCTAGGACGCCAGTTACATTCGGATTTTCAATTCCAATTCTCCAGATGTTGTACTTTACAACATTATTTGTGCAAATTTGATCATGTTCTAAGCCCCTTTCTACCGTGCCAGCGGTATCTTGAATATGCACTTTGGCAGGACCGGTCTCAAAGTGCTCGGCTGACTGTCACCATAGAGAACACTTCAGTTCTAACTTTAGGGCATCGCATTTAGCCAAACCATACAGGGGGATTTTAAGAGCTTTATTGATTTGAATCAGATGCCTAAAATAAAGCTTCCTCCCAACGCTAATTGAAATAACTCCGTGTGAGTGCCTGCTGAACAGCAATGCAAGGTTCTCATCTTTATTTGATTTGTTTGTTATGCTCCGGTGCTATGTTGCACTTATTCAACAGATATTTAATCGCTAAAATCGATGTAACAACCCAGCAAAACACTGGTAGAATTGACAGCAGGGACATCCTATGTGAGGAGCGGAAGCTTCCGGACGATTACTCGTTTTTTACATCAGTACCTTATTTAAAAAGATATAAGGGCGTATTCCCGAAAGGGAAAAGATGTATAGGGCTATGAGGAAGGTGGAGGGGGGGGGGGGATTCAGGGAGTTGGCACACTAAATGGGCGGAATTTAATGCCCATCCTCGAGGAATGTTCGGAGGCTGAACACTTGAGTGGCTGACCAGCACCTAATTTAGTGGGTTTTCCCGAAAGAAGGTGACTTGGGAATTCCCGCCGGCTCTCCAGCCTGTGGACGAGGCCTCCACTGCCCTTCTTTTTCAGCCATGTGCGGTGATGCATGCTTGATGTTAGCCAATCGTTGAAATCGAGCGTTTCAGGCCACATCCTTGAAAAAAGGCGTGAAGTTGATTCGACTGATTTCTCGGAGGAAATGTGGACAGGTTGGGCTTCAATCCATTGGAGTTTAGAAGGATCAGAGTCGATCTTCCTAAAACATACGTGATCCTGAGGTGTCGCCCATTTACAATGCAGATGAGGAGAGATTGTTTTCTCTCAGAGAGTTGCTAGTGTGTGGAATTATCTTCTGCAGAGAGCTGTGGAAGCTAGGTCATCAAATATTTTTAAGGCTGAGTTAGATAGATTCTTGAATCATAGAATCACTAACGGTGCAGAAGGAGACCACTCGGCCCATCGGGTCTGCACTGACCCTCTGAAAGATCACCCAACCTCGGCCCACTCCCCCGCAACCCCACCTAACCTTTGGACACTAAGGGATAGTTTAGCCAAGGCCAATCCACCTAACCTGCATATCTTTGGACTATGGGAGGAAACCGGAGCACCTGGAGGAAACGCATGCAGGCACAGGGAGGACGTGCAAACTCCGCACAGGCTTTCACTCAAGGCCGGAATCGAACCGGGGTTCCTGGACCGGTGAGGCAGCAGTGCTAACCGCTGTGCCACCGTGGCCCCATCCCAGATTGATTGACAAGGGAGTCAAAAAGTACCGTGGGTGAGCAGGAAGGAAGAGTGGATCTGTCATGATCTTACCAAGTGGTGGAACACGCTCAAGGAGCCAAAAAGCTAGCTCCTGTTCCTAATTCATATCTTCGAGTGGAGGGTAGATATCATCAGAGATTTGAGTCTTACGGCGCATCTATGCTCAAGGCTACCATTGGTACAAAGCGGTTCGACTCTCTGATTACAGGCAAGGTGGATGCGAGGGTGGGAGGGGTGGGGGGGGGGGTGGGGGGGAGTTCTTATGTCTCATGGGCTTGATGATGTGATACGGATACCAGGCAGTGTCAAATCTGGTTTACAAAGACAGCAATCAGGAAAGACTGAACAGACTGGAAAAGAGGCTGAGAGATGATCTAATAGCGGGCTTTAGCATTGCGGAGGGGTTCAACAGGACAGGGGTAGAGATGATGGGCACGATTCTCCAAAATGGAGACATTTTGTTTGCGCCGTCGTGAACGCCCTTGCGATTCACGATGCGCGAAACGGGTGCGGTCACGACCGATTCTGGCCCCGACAAGTGGCTAGCACGGCGCTGGAGCGGTTCACGCCGCTCCTGCCTCCCTTCCCGGCGCCAACTGGGCACCGTGCCAACCCGTGCGTGCGCAGTTAGGCCACACTAACCCGCGAATGCACGGGGGACTTCCTGAACGTGCCGGCCCCGAGGCAACATGGCATGGGGGTTCAGGGGACGGCCACGTAATAAAATAGGGCCGGGGCTAGAGAGGCCAGCCGGCCGATCGGTGGGCCCCGATCGCGATCCAGACCCCATCGGAGGCCATTCATCGGCGGCGAAGGAGCGCTATTCCCCGCCCCACAGGCTGCCCCCCCGAACGTACCCGCAGAGTTCCCGCCGGCAGCGACCAGGAGTGGACGGCGCCGGCCGGACTCTGCCGGTTCCGCGCGGCCGCTCAGCCCATTCGGGCCGGAGAATCGGCAGCCTGGCCGCGGATCGCGGCCCGCGACCGGCGCCGCGCCAAACTCAGCGGCGTAAATGGTGCCGATTCGCCGCTCCTCAGAGAATCGCCTGCCGACATCGGACCGGTTCCACGGGAAAAACTGGCGCGAACGGCGATTCTTCCATCCGGTGATGCACGTCCGAGGTTTCCAAAAGAGACCAAACATAGGGACCACGGATATAAGATGGTCACTAATTCAAACGGGAATTCCGGAGAAACCTCCTCACCCAGAGAACGGTTAGAATGTGGAACTTGCTGGTTTCGAGGTAAGTAGCAGAGACGTGCTGAAGAGGAAATTAAATAAACATTTGAGAAGAAAAAGGAGTAGTTATGTTGGATAAAGTAGGGGAGTAAGGATACTTGCACAGAGTATGAATGCTGTCATGGATCCATTGGACCCAATGGCCTGTTTGTGTGCTGTACTCACTTCTAGCTAACGTGGGCGGCACGGTGGCACAGTGGTTAGCACTGCTGCCTCACAGCGCCAGGGACCCGGGTTCGATGCCGGCCTTGGGTGACCGCCTGTGCGGAGTCTGCACGTTCTCCCCGTGTCTGCGTGGGTTTCCTCCGGGTGCTCCGGTTTCCTCCCATGGTCCAAAGGTGTGCAGGTTGGGTGGATTGGCCGTGCTAAATCGCCCCTTAGTGTCAGTTAGATTAGGGGGTTATTGGGATAGGGTGGGGGAGCATGATTGGGCAGAGTGCTCATTCAGAGGGGTCAGTGCAGACCCGAAGTGTTGAATGGCCTTCTTCGGCCCCGCAGGGATTCTGTGACTCCTGTCGTGTTAATCACCCTGGGGTAACACGGACTGCAACTGGATGCAGTTGTACTTGAAAGTAGACTCCAAACTGTGATGTTGGCTCAATACACTTTATTGAACTTGTTAAGCAGTGCACACAGTTCGCTGTGGGTTTGACACTCTACTAATCTAAGCATGCTTACTATAACTAACTAGACCAGGCTAGCTCTGAGCCACGTGTAGAAGGTGCTAACTGATATATACACCCTGACTGTCACTACAGTTGTCACCAGTGGAAAGAGGCAGAGTGCTGATGCTTTGTGTGTTTTATAGTGGGAGACCACCTTCTAGTGGTCTGCCTGGCGATTGGTTGTGTTCTATCCTGTGTGTTGATTGGCTGTACTGGGTGTCTGTCACTGCCTATCTGTATCTCATTATGTGCATGAGTGCATATCATGGCAACTCCCAGCTGTTCCACTTCAGGTTTTGCAAGCTGCTCTTCATAGCTCAGTTACACTTGAAATGAAGCTAATTCAAACCTGAGGGGGGGGGGGGTTTACTGCTGGGCAACAGGCTTGGGAAGGCTGCCCCGAGCGTCAGAATGTGCAAACGGCACCAGGGAGACTGAGATGGCAGAACCGGAGGCCGAGATCACTCTGCCCTCAATTAGAAGGAGCCTTGCGAGCTCTGTGCCCTCTCCCAATAAGTTCAGCCATTGATTCACTTCAACGCCACAAGCGACCGAGAGGAACAGCAACATTACACTGGCCCAGCGACTGTCAGCTCCCTCATTTGCAGGTTTAAAAAAAATCATTTTATGCATTCGATCTTAGTCAGTCTGTCAATTAGACAGCTGTCAGTTAATGCTAATTGGTTCCAAAAAAACTTCAAGAACTATTGACAAGCGTCACCCGTCCCTTTCAAGTGATAGTAAATGAATTGGCTGGTGCCTATTGATCCCCAATATGCAGTTTACACTTGAAATCCGTCCACTGTTCCTTATAGACCTGTCCTTCTTAATTAAAAACTATAGATGTTTCAGGCTGCTGGACGGAATTTAAATCAAAGATTTTTTTCCCCCGATCTCCCTTTCTACACATGGAAAACAAATATTAATGAGCTTAAAAGCTTACAGTTGAACTCTAGTCCAATAATCACCAATAGAAAGCAATGACTGGCGACTATTTCTCTTTGGACAATTTTTAATGCTTTTCAGCCCATTTAAGTCCGTGGTCATCTGCATCACTGTAGCTCTCTGCAATTTAAAGTGACAGCCAGCGCAGATGCAAACGGTGGATCAATTGCACAAAGCTGGCTGTCCCTGATAACAGCCACATCGACGATGCCGATTTCATTGGGAGCCAGGAGTTTACTTTGAAGAAATGAGGACATCGGCTCACCTTGTTGCTGAAACAAAGTTGCTAAAAGCTAGGTCCGCGTCGCCATTAAAGCTTGCTGCAAATTCTCACAGATTTTCTACGGCGCGGAAGGGGAGGTCGGTTGGCCCATCTTGTCTTGCACCGGCTCCCCGAATGACAATTCACTTTAGCTACTCCCCCACCTTCTCCCCGTAACGCTGCACGTCCCTCCTCTTCAAATCATAAAATCATAGAATTTACAGTGCAGAAGGAAGCCCATCAAGTCTGCACCGGCTTGTGGAAAGAGCACCCTACTTAAGCCCACGCTTCCACCCTATCCCAGTAACCCCAACCAACCTTTTTGGACACCAAGGGCAATATATCATGGCTAATGCACCTAACCTGCACATCTTTGGACTGTAGGTGGAAACCGGAGCACCCGGAGGAAATCCACGCAGACACGGGGAGAACGTGCAGACTCCACACAGGCAGTGACCCAAGCCGGGAATCGAACGTGGGATCCTGGAGCGGTGAAGCAACTGTGCTAACCACTGCGCTACCACGATGCCCAGTCTCATTTCCCGTCTGAAAGCCTCGATTGGATCTGCCTCCATCCGCCACACTCTCGGGCAGTGCCTTCCAGATCCGAGCCACTCGCTGTGTGAAGATGTATGTTTTCTTGTTGTTTTGCTTCTTAAGCCAATCACTTTAAACCTGTGTGCCTCGCATTCCCGATCCTTTCGCCGCGAGTGGGAACAGGTTCTCCCTCTCTACTCTGCCCGGACCCCTCGTGGTTTTGAGCACCTCTATCAACTCTCCACACGGCCTTCGTGTCTCCAAGGGAAACAGTGCGACAATCAAGGGTGGCACAGTGGTTAGCACAGCGGCCTCACAGCGCCAAGGACCCGGGTTCAGTCTGGTCTTGAGTCATTGTCTGTGCGGTGTTTGCACGTTCTCCCCGTGTCTGCGTGGGCTTTCTCCGGATGCTCCAGATTACTCCCACGGTCCAAAGATGTGCAGGTTAGGTGGATTGGCCGTGCAAAGTTGTCCCTTAGTGTCCAAAGATTGGGTGAGGGAGTGAGCCATTCAGAGAGTTGTTCCGGATATGATGAGTGAATGGCCTCCTGCTGCACTGTAGTGATTCTATCTTCAATCTAGCTTCGTGACAGAAGTTTCTCATCGCTGGAGCCATTCTTTTTTAAAAAAATTTTTAAAAATAAATTTAGAGTACCCAATTCATTTTTTCCAATTAAGGGGCAATTTAGCGTGGCCAATCCACTTACCCTGCACGTCTTTGGGTTGTGGGGGCGAAACCCACGCAAACATGGGGAGAATGTGCAAACTCCACACGGACAGTGACCCAGAGCCGGGATCGAACCTGGGACCTCGGCGCCGTGAGGCTGCAGGGACCATTCTTTTGCCTTCAGTCTCACTACTGCCTCAACATCCTTCTGAAAATATGGTGCCCAGAAGTGTTAGCCATAGTCCAGCTGAGGTTGAATTCGTGTTTTATACAAGTTCAACATAATTTCCTTGCTTTTCTACTCTATGCCCCTATTAATAAAGTCCGGGATACCATATAATTTATTAACTGCTCTCTGAAACTGTCCTGGGACCTTTAATGGCATAAGAACAAAAACATGGGGTTCCACGCTATCCTCCTCACAGTTCGCCATGCTTCCAAGTTTCGTATTGAATGATCCATTAAATATATCCCTCAATTTTCCACTCTCTTTCTTTTTATTTGTTCATGGGATGTGGGTGTCGCTGGGCCAGCATTGATTGCCCATAAGAGTCAACCACATTGCTGTGGATCTGGAGTCACCTGTAGGCCAGACCAGGTAAGGACGACAGATTTCCTTCCCTGAAGGGTGTTAGTGAATTAGATGGGGTTTTATGACAACATTTCTAGACTTTTTAATTCCAGATCTTTAGTATATTCAGTTTTCCCTATTTGCCCTGTGGGATTCTGTTGGTGTAAACTTTTGGCTTTGGTAACATACCTGGCTTTATGAATCAATGCCAGCTTTTAAGTTGCCATGAATAGCTGCGACAGTGAACTTTGGACTAAGAGTGACTCTAATAGATGTATCCTCCAAAGACAATGGGCCAGTGATGACCAGTGCTCCACAGACTGCAGGAGCTGTTATTCAAAGTTGTCAAAACAACTGCGAGAGGTCCCGGGTTCAAATCCAGGTCTGGCAACTCATGACCTTATGACCATATGTAACCACGCATTCAGAATGTAGGGATTGCAGAATGTAGGGGGTAAGCGGCGAAAGGCACATCCAGCACTGGGCCTAAATTGGTGCAGGGTAGCAACCTCAGAGGCTTGTAGGGCCAGAAGTGGTTACAGAGGGTGGGAAGAGGGCAAGACCGAGGAGGGATTTAAAATTGGCGATGAGAATTTCAATAATAGAATCCAGCTCTAAAACAACCAATTCCGATTCCACAGTGCCTGGGTAACTATGCCAAAAATATATATTCACTCCTTGAGTAAATAAATTCTTCCTGATATCTGTTCTGAAATTACTTCCACTAATTTCTTTTTATATCCTTTTGTCCTGTTTTTAGAATCCTTTAGAAGTAATAGATATAATTTGGTACATATTATCATTGCTACCCATGCGTGTTATAAACTTTGAAAGGTTTTCTTTCAAACAGGGCCATTATTTTAGCAGATCAAGGATAAACCCATCATAGATTCTCATTATAGACTATCTTTTTCAGCAGAGAGAAGCTCTATGCTTTGATACTAAACCCATTGTGATAATTGCAAACTGCAGCAACCATTATAATTTTTATCAATTAATAGAAAATTGGATCAAGGTTTCTGTGTCTTGTCAGGCAACAGCCAAATTCAATCATTATGACTTTGAAAAGCTAAGAATACTTTCTGAATACTCTAAAAACATCGAAATTCAATTCTTGCCTGGTAAGCAGATTCAAGACTCTCCCTCCAACATAGAACCACAGAGTCGATAGAATTCCGACAGTGCAGAAGGAGGCCCATCGGCCTATCGAGTCTGTACCGACCCTTCGAAAGAGCACCGTACCTAAGCTTACTTCCCCTCCACAATCCCAGTAACCCTACCGAACCTACACATTCCTGGACACTGAAGGGGCAATTTTATTCTGGACAATCCACCTAACCTGCACACCTTTTGGACTGTGGGAGGAAACCGGAGCACCCGGAGGAAACCCGCGCAGACATGGGGAGAATGTGCAAACTCCACACAGACAGCCACCTGAGGTCAGAATCCAATCTGGGTCCCTGGCGCAGTGAGGCAGCAGTGCTAACCATGGTGTCTTCTCAAGACATGGAAACCCCTATTAATTCTGAAACAAAATTCAGGCTCGCTGGTGTCTAATCCTTAAAAAAACCTGTTCCGCAACAGGTTGTGACAGAAAATGCAGATCAGATGTGAGAGGTTGTTCGTGGACAGGCAAGGCCATTTAGTTCTCACTGTCTGGACATTTCTAACACCAGCAAATTGTCCATATTCAGTGTTTTGCTTTATTGCGGCAGGTCCCGTAGTGCAGTGGGTAGCATCCCTGCCTCTGAGCCCAGAAGCTCTGGGTTGAGTCACACCCCGATGGCCAAGGGGGGAGGTGCATTCTGTCATGTGAGAGTACCTTTAAGAAATGGGTGTTTATCAGTGATGTCAGAGTGTGGGTGGAGCTAGGCTGTCTGTCAGCTTTTTACTTTTGTTTTAGGCTGTTTACTGCAGGGTGTGTTTTAGTTTCGTTTTCAGAACTGGATAGCCGCAGTCACAGCCAGAAGGGGTATTAGTCTCTCTCTCTGTAACCAAAAGACTGTAAATCGATCCTTTGGTGATTTAAAACTAACAAATGCTCTCAGTAGTGACTTTAACCTGATGTGCTTCTGTTTAAAGTTAAAAAAAAGTCTTTTGGATGTTAAAAGGACAGTTTACGGATTACTTAGTGTTGTATTCATTGAGCGTTATATTTGAATTGATGGTTGCTAAGATGTTCATTGTATGTTTTAAAAAGGTTCATAGAATAAACATTGTTTTGCTTTAAAAAATACTTTTCCATTTCTGCTGTACCACACCTGTAGAGTGGGCCGTGTGCTCCCCATACCACAATCTATTAAAAGTTGTGGGTCAGGTGAACTCCATGATACACATTGGGGTTCTCTAAACCCTGGCCAATAACAGACTGGGGGCTCGTCCGGGATAAATGAAATGAAAATCGCTCATTGTCACAAGTAGGCTTCAAATGAAGTTACTGTGACTGATACACTAAAAGTCTATCTATTGGATTGGGTTAGTGAACTTAAAGACAGTGAGGGGTGAGCATATTGTGGTTGCTTTTCAGGTGTGGTATTTTAGTTTAAGTAGGGAGAGTGTTGTGGACAATGGCTCTTTCAGAAGCTTTGAAGTTTTTGGGGGTGGAGAAGGTCACAAGCAGTACCTTATGGACAGAGACTAAAAGCAGACTTTTAGAATTGGCAAAAGCATTGCAGTTAACATTACCTGACAAAATGCAAAAAGATGAGGTAATTATGGCGGTGTCTAAGCATTTAAAGTTGCCTGAGATAGTCTGACTCATTAGAAATGGCAAAGATCCAGTTGCAGATTAAGCAACTTGAACATGAAAAAGAATTAAAGCAGCTTGAATATGCAATGAGAGAAAAAGAAAGAGAAAGGGGAATACAGATCAGGGAAAAAGAAAAGGAGAGAGAAGAATGAAACAAAGAAAGAATAGACCTAGCAGAATAAAAGGAAAGAGATAGAGGGGAAAGGGAAAAAGAGAGAGGGTTTGAACGTCAGAAAATGGCTATGAAACATAACAGTCAGTTAAAATTGGCAGACGTAAAGGGAAACGTACAGTTGGATGATAGTGATGAGGATAGTGAGAAAGAGGGTCATAGTCGAAGGCTTGGTGGGAATCTATTTAAATATGTCCAAGCATTGTCAAGGTTTGAAGAGAAGGAAATAGATTTCATTTGAGAAGGTAGCTAAACAAAAGGTAGCCACAGGACATGTGGGGATTACTAATTCAAACAAAGCTGGTAGGTAGGGCTAGAGAAGTGTTTGCATCACTACCGGAGGAGGTATCTGAGACGTACGAGGAGGTGAAAAAATCCATCTTAGGTGCATATGAACTAGTGCCTGAAGCCTACAGACAAAGGTTTAGAAATTTAAGGAAAGAATTTGGTCAAACATACATGGAGTTTGAAAGGATCAAACAGAGTAATTTTGATAGGTAGATAAGGGCTTTGAAAATAGACCAAACGCATGAAGCTCTCAGAGAAATTGTACTTTTGGAGGAGTTTAAACATTCAATTCCTGATGTAGTGAGAACTCATTTGGAAGAAAAGAGGGTTACAACTGCGAGATTAGGAGCAGCAATGGCAGATGATTATGAATTGGTTCATAAATCAAAGCTTGGTTTCCGACATCAGTTTCAGCCTGTGTGGGAAAGAAACTGGGGACATGAGAAATACTCAAGTGGTAAAGGTAAAGGTGACCTGATGGGAGATAATGAGGAGAATGTACCTCAGATTAAAAAAGAAATCCAGGAGGGTGAACGAGACATGAAAAGTTTCAAATGTTTTCATTGTAATAAACTAGGCCAGGTAAAGTCACAGTGTTGGTGGTTGAAAAAAAGCACTGGGAAGGCTGATGTGGTAAAACAGGATAAGACAATGGGGTTTGTTAAAGTGTAAAGGAAAGCCCAAGTGAAGCGAAGGAGGTGCAAAAGATTGTACAGCCTGATCAAGAGGTGATTGATAAGAAGGTGCAAGATCTCTTTAAAGAATTTACTAGTGTGGGTAACGTTTACTCTTGTGTATCAGGAGGAGCAGGTAAAAAAGTCACAATTTTAAGAGATACAAGAGCTAGTCAATCTTTAATGGTAAGAGATAAGGAGTTACGTAGTTTGGGAAGAATGTTGCCAGAAAAGGTGGTAATATGTGGAATTCAGGGTGAGAGGAGTAGTGTTCCATTATATAAGGTAAGGTTGGAAAGTCCAGTGAAGAGTGGTGAACTGGTAGTAGGAGTAATGGAGACACTATCTTGTCCAGGAATACAGTTATCTTGGGTAATGATATAGCTGGATCGCAGGTGGGAGTGATGCCTACTGTGGTTGATAAGCCAGTAGAAAATCAGACAACTGAAGTGTTCAAGGACGAATATTCTGGGATTTTTCCGGATTGTGTTGTGCAAGGTCGCAAAGTCACAGGTTAAGACAAGAGGAGAAATCAAAGAGTGAAGATGAAGTTGAAGTGAAATTATCAGAAACGATTTTTGATCAGATAGTTGAAAAAGAACAAGAACAGGTGGAGGGTGAGGCGGATATTTTTAGTTCAGGAAAATTGGCGGAGTTACAACAAAAAGATGTAGAAATAAAACGGATGTATCAGAAAGCATATACGGAAGAGGATCTGAGTGTAAACCAGAGTGATATTACCGTAAAATAAACAAATCCAATCCAATCCTACAGAAGCTAAAGAAATTTGGCATGTCTGCATCGACTCACAAACGTCTACAGAGGTGCGATAGAGAGCACCCTATTCGGCTGCATCACAGCCTGGTATGGCAACTGCTCAGTCTAAGAGCGCAAGAACCTGCAGAGTGTGGTGAACCCAGCACAATGCATCACACAAGCCTGCCACCCTCACATTGATTCTGTCTACACCTCCCACCGCCTCAGGAAGGCAGACAGCATTATCAGAGACCCCTCCCACCCAGGCATTGCCTTCTTCCAGACCCTTCCATCAGGCAGAAGGTACAGAGGTCTGAAAACTCACACATCCAGGCATAGGAACAGCTTCTTCCCCACAGCTACAAGACTCCTCAACGACTCCCCCTCGGACTGATCTGTTCCTTGTAAGAACACTATTCACGATGCGCTGTGCTGCTCATGTATTTGCTTTGTTTGGCCCCTTGTTCTGTACTGTAACCAATTACTGTTTGTCGATGTACCATTTGTCAATGTTCTCTGTTGATTATTCTTTTGTCTACTATGTACGTACTGTGCACGTTCCCTTGGCCGCAGAAAAATATTTTCCACTGTAATTCGGAGGACAATAAATGTGACAATAAATCAAATCAAATCAAATCTGTTATAACAACAAACATTTGATTCAATTGTATAATCCCTTATTAAAACAAGCATTGGAATTCATAACCCACTTCAAAGAGTCCCATAGGCACTTGGAGTAGTCAATTAAACTGTGAAATGGTGGGCACCCTACTCTGATGACGGATGGTTGTGAAATCAGTCATGCAGCACTAATCCAGTAATGGTAACCTTAGTGCTTATGGTAACAGAGACCGAAATAACAAGCAATCATTTTATTTTACCACCCAAGTTTTCTTTCCCAAAGAGTTACAGGGCGGGAATTTTAAATGCCTTGGCAGCTCCCTTTGACAGTTCACCTTGACGCCTTTGACGATCATTTTTAATAGTCTCAATGCGCTTCATAGTTCCAATGAGTGTATGCACCACTTTCACATATTTATGCTTATATTTAGCAATCCTAATGGGTAAAGGGTCACACCTGCTTCTCACCATGTCTAATTTGCATACATTGTGTTCCAGACACCTCTCACACCAAAATCACACGTAAGTGGAAGCCGCTGCTGATTTCTATGGACAGGCTGCCTCTGCAAAATGCACAAGGGCACACACAAATCCCACCTGGACTCATTCGAACCCTACAAAAATGGTAGGTGCTGTTTTAGTCATCTCAGATGGTCACCTGCAAAGGACCATGGGAATTATGGCCAACCCAGGACTCAGACACATTCAGAGCTTGTGTGTGTATTTGCAACCCAGATAGCTGGACACGATCAAAACCCCAGCTCGTTTGCATTCTAATGGCCCATTTCCCCAGAACAAAAGGACTGTACTCAGGTAACCGAGACAGATGCAGACTAACCGGCGCCACTCCCTTTGCTAAGAAAGCCCAAACAGCCAAGGTCAATGACCGCTCAGGACATGCCCAGCCATCAAGGCACCCGCCCCTTTATTGGCCAAAATTGAAGGCAGTGATTGAAGCCTGTCGAATTATTGGGTCGAAAGCTAAGGGCCGCCCCAAAGAGCGCGAAACCCCAGAGGGATAAAAAGAGACACAGCCATGTGCTCGGTCTCTCTTGGACCAAAACCAAGTGTAGCATTACGACCAGAAGACAAGTTCAAGACCAACGATCGCTAACAGACAGATGAGCCCAGCAGAAAGAAGCCACTTCTTCTACCCAGCCACGCAAGATCCGAACAAAGGCCTTGTTCATCTGCAAAGAACCGGTTGCCCTGAAGTTAAGTATAGGTTATTGTAGTTGTTAGGTGTAGTTCAACTTGTAGTGTTTTATGTTGCATGTCGAAGTAATCCTTGTGTGTAAATAAACTATTTTTGAACTTGAACTGACTAACTGGTTGTTTGGTCTTTGATCGATATCCGGTAAAGCCTTGTGGTGGTATCATTTGATACTTGGCGACTCTGAAAAGCAATATAATCATTAATAACTGCCAGATCTAGATAATTTGGCAACATTATTGGTGTCGATTGGCAACGTTATTGGTGACGCTGGGGGGTTAGTATTCCACTCATTAAAAAGAGCAACACTGTGTCCGGAGGTGGGACTTCAGTATTTCGGCCCCACCCTCCACTCTTGCCATGAAACAAAGGCTCTCTGCCATGGCAAGTTGCCAGGTCACTGCACCTGCAAACATTGTCCGGTGTTAGTATTTGCAGGCAGAGTGTAATGGTGCTCCTTGGCGACCAGGACAAACAGCGTGTTTGGCACAAATGCCTCCCCCAGAGACCTGGGTACAGTATCAGCCCAGATAGAACAGAAGGAAGCGCTATCTCTCTCTCTCTCTCCACTGGGAGTTAGCTTCCTAAGTGAAACAAATGGCCATTCATCTCAATCCAGTTCCGAGTGGACAGATGTCCACTGTGAAATGTTGCTCATCATTCGCAGAATCATAGAATCCCTACAGTGGCGAAGGAGGCCATTCGGCCCATCGGGTCTGCGCCGACCATCCGAAAGAGCACTCCACCCATGTTCACTCACCCATCCACCCAGCCTTATCCCCATAACCTAACCCCCGCCTCACTGGACACTGAGGGGCAATTTAGCACAGCCACCTAACCTGCACATCTTTGGACTGTGGGAGGAAACTGGAGCACCGGGAGGAAAGCCCACACAGCCATGTTGGGGAAAGTGCAAACCCCACACAGACAGTGATCCAAGGCTGGAATTGAACGCGGGTCCCTGGCGCTGTGAGGCAGCAATGCTGACCACTGTGTCACCGTGCCACCCCCAAATGGTTTGGCAAAGTCTGGCTGCCTCACCCTGTGGGTGAGGCATAGAAGAGTCTCAAAGATGCAGGAGTGGCAAACCTACCTCTGCCTCTAATGTACTCCTGCCAACCCCGCCAAACCGAACTCGATGTTGGGTGCAATCAATTGAAGAGTGCCCATTTTCCCAGCCCACACATCCCTCACTTTGATGAGCACATGATGTCGCCAAATTTTATTTTTTTAGATTAAAAATCCACAGGCTTTGAGCCAAGAGCCCTGGTTGGGGGAAACGATCGATTGAATGGTGTGCAGCTTTGAGTGTTGCTTGTTTGTAATAGAAGCTAATGGGTGGAATTTGCCTCTTTAACAGCCAAGACAGATGTGCGAATTCCAGCAGTACAATAATTAGACATTTTCATGCCACTCATGAGCCATAATTAGTGACAAGGAATCTTTGAAGACAGTTTCTGCACTGATTTCCTTTACCCTTCAGGGATACTTATTTGCTAGACTCATTAGGTCAGCTATTCACAGAATATAATTATTCTTTCTCTGTGCTGGGTGCTTTGGTAAGGTTTACTCAGCAGTAACTATCATAGCTCAACTGACCAAAGAATTCGACATTAAGTCCACACCGTGAATTGCGGTAAAAAACAATGGTGTTCGGCGCAAAGCCAAATGACCCTCAGAGCGAAGAAGCTTCAGAACATACTTGGCTCCGGAAGTATTTTGAGCCACAGAATTATGGCAATTTCAGGTTAATTTCAAAAACAAATCAACCAATCATTACTGGAACCTTCGAGCGATTTGTGAATATATATTTGTGCCACTCTGCTACACACACACACAAACACTCACAACACACACTCACATCACAGCACACACACTCACAAAACACACACTCACAAGACACACACACAGACTCACAAAACACACACACACACAAATGCACTCACATCACAGCACACTCACAAAACACATACCACACATTCACACCGCACCTCACCCACAAACACACACAACACATACAAACTCACACGAACACACAATCACACGCTCACACCACAGCACACTCACACAAACACACGCTCACACAAACACACGCTCACACAAACGCACGCTCACACAAACAAACGCTCACACAAACACACGCTCACACAAACACACGCTCACACAAACACACACACACTCACACAAGCACACACATACTGCCAGAAAACACACACACACTCACACAAACATATAATAATTAATAATAATAATACTCTTTATTGTCACAAGTAGGCTTACATTAACACGGCAATGAAGCTACTGTGAAAAGCCCCCAGTCGCCACCCTCCGGTGCCTGTTCCGGTACACAGGGGGAGAATTCAGAATGTCCAAATTACCTAACAGCACGGCTTTCAGGACTTGTGGGAGGAAAGCGGAGCACTCGGAGGAAACCCACGCAGACACAGGGGAGAAGGTGAGGACTCCGCACAGACAGTGACCCAATCCGGGAATCGAACCTGGGACCCTGGCGCTATGAGGCAACGGTTCTAACCATTGTGCTACTGTGCCGCCCAAACATACACTCACACCAGGGTACACTCACACAAACACACACTCACACCACAGCACACTCACACAAACACGCAGACACACACAACCCCACAAACATACTCACACAAACAGCCTCACAAACACACACACACACAAACCTGCACCGCAAGAAGTAGCTGTTCACCGCTATCAATGCGCTAACTCCGAAGATATAATGCCTGACGTGGTGCTCCCTTCCACACCTGTGTCCACCTGCTCACCAAATTAATACCATCCTCACCCGTAACAATCATGAGCATTCTCTGTCCCCCATTAAGAAGGGGAAACGAACGGGAGACTGAAGAACACCGATGAAGCATGTAGCTAATAGGTGGCAGATCCCACTCACACTGTCAAAGGAGACAAAGTGAGATTTATGGGTGATATTTACCAAGCATCATGGTGAGATTTATTAACGCACTGTGTGGGCTTGTACCTAGTCTTCTCACCTTCAACCATCTAGACAGTGGGGAACAATTACTTCAAATATTAAACAATCCCTGCATATCTACAGCATTTCAGTGGTGGTGGTGCGGAGAATTAATGTGTCATTTTCTTTCAATCTGAAAGGCAGAGCTAGCGTTCTTATCCATTGCAAGTCTCTCTTCTTAGACTGGAAAAGTCAACCATCCGTGATCTAGTGGAGGAAAGAGAGCAGAAAGTTTTTATAATAGAGCAATGACCTATAGCTAATGGTGTCTAACCTACCATCAATCCTTTTTCAACACCTTAAGAGCCAAAAGAAAGGAGATGAAGGTTTCTTCTCACTCAAACAGGCTAAAGGTCAAAAATAAGCTGATGATCAGATAGCTTCAGTCAACTCTGCAGAGGATCTAATGACAACATATAAAAAAAGCACTCAGTCCAGCTCCAAATTTGGAATTTACTCGGAGATATCTCAGAGGTTTAAAAAAAAAATAAGTTGGTCAAGTCTGTAATGATCAAGATATTAATGGTCAGAAATATAATGGCCAGGCCATTAATGGCCAGGCCATCTTCCCATACCAGCCTCCCCGAACAGGCGCCGGAATGTGGCAACTAGGGGCTTTTCACAGTAACTTCATTTGAAGCCTACTTGTGACAATAAACGATTTTCATTTCATTTCATTAATGTCAACTCTGCAATGGTCATGGCGATAATAGCCAAGGTTGTAATGAGCATAGACATAGAATTTACAGTACAGAAAGAGGCCATTCGGTCCATCGAGTCTGCACCGGCTCCTGGAAAGAGCACCCTACCATGGCCCACATCTCCACCCTATCCCCATAACCCAGTAACCCCACCCAAGACTAAGGGCAATTTTGGACACTGAGGGCAATTTAACATGGCCAATCCACCTAACATGCACATCTTTGGACTGTGGGAGGAAACCGGAGCACCCGGAGGAAACCCACGAACACACGGGGAGAGCATGCAGACTCCGCACAGACATGGACCCAAGCTAGGATTCGAACCTGGGACCCTAGAGCTGTGAAGCAATTGTGCTAACCACTATGCTACCGTGCTGCCGTAAGATAAGCATAAGATGATAAAACATAGAAGCAGAATTCGGCCATTTGGCCCATCGAGTCTGCTACACCATTCAATCATGGCTCATATGTTCCTCATCCCCATTCTCCGGCCTTCTCCCCGTAACCCCTGACCCCCCCTCTTATTAAGCAATAACCTATCTATATCTGTCTTAAAGTCACTCAGTGATTTGGCCTCCACAGCCTTCTGCGGCAATGAGTTCCACAGATTCACCACCCTCTGACTGGCAAAACTCCTCCTCATCTCAGATTTAAAGGATCGTCCCTTCAGTCTGAGGCTGTGTCCTCTGGTTCTAGTTTCTCCTACTGGTGGAAACATCCTCTCAACGTCCACTCTATCCAGGCCTCTCAGAATTGTGTAAGTTTCAATGAGATCTCCCCTCATTCATCTAAACTCCATTGAGTACAGACCCAGAGTCCTCAACTGCTCCTCATATGGTAAGCTCTTCATTCCGGGGATCATTCTTGTGAACCTCCTCTAGACCCTTTCCAAGGCCAGCACATCCTTCCTTAGATATGGGGGCCAGAACTGCTCACAATACTCCAAATAGGGTCTGACCAGAGCCTTATGTACCCTTATCAAGATTCTAATGTCCAGACAATTAATGCCAAGTCTGCAATGGTCAAGATTATAATGGTCAAGTCTGTAATGATCAAGATTCTAATGGTCAAGATTATAATGGCCAGGCCATTACTGACAAGCCTATAATGGCCAAGATTATAATGGCCAATTCTATAAAGGTCAAGATTCTAATGGTGAGGCCAATACTATCAAGTCTGTAATGGTCAAGATTATAATGGCCAATTCTGTAATGGCCAAGATTCTAATGGCCAGGCCATTAATGTCAGGCCTGTATTGGTCAAAATTATAATGGACACATCAGTCAAGATTAAGCTTGCAGTCAAGCCTATGATAACCATATTAATTCATTAAAATCAAATGCTCAGGGAGAAACATAATTGTATGATAATAAGTGCAGAAAAGATAGGATGGTCAAACTGGCAATGGTCATGTCGCATAGTGAGGACACGGCAGTGTTGGGAAAGATGTGGTAAAACTGTATGTACCAATTAGGTAATCCCCAAACTTGGGTCCTGAAAATCTGTAGGCGAACAGAAGAAAGTAAGACTTGGGGCGATCTCTGATGATAATTTGGATGCCTGTGTATTGGCAGGAGCAGAGATTCTGATTGCCTTTCCCTTCACCCCTGCGGCAGAACGTCTTACGGGCTACATCTGCCAAAAAATTGGAAATCGGTGTCTGAAGAGATGAATGCCCTAAAGTTGGCTGCAATCGTAAGGAGCTGCGCGGTGGCACAGTGGCTAGCACTGCTGCCTCACAGCTCCAGGTTCAATTCCTGCCTCGGGTAACTATACAGAGTCTCCACTTTCTCCCCGTGTCTGCGTGGGTTTCCTCCGGGTGCTCCGGTTTCCTCTCACATGTGATGATATGCAGCAGGCAAGTTTGCACGTAATGTTATGCACGACCTCTGACCGCTAGGTGGCATTGTAAATCCATCACGCGACCCTGTGATCTGGGAGTTGGGAGTAGGTCGTGCTGGGAGATGGACGTATTTGCAGAAGTTCCACAATAGTTGTTTAGTGTTACTCGTTCATGATTTAATTTATCCTAGTTATCTTATCACCCAGCTGTTCTCCAATAAATTATTTTAAACGACGTGTCCTGTAGTTCACCGTCACTTCAGCCAGTCAACAGAACATGACACCACAGTCCAAAGATGTGCTGGTTAAGTGGATTGCCCACGCTAAATTGCCCATAGTGTCCCCAAGAAAGGTTGGGCGGGTTACTGGGTTACGGGGGACAGGGTGGAAGTGTGGGCTTAAGTCGGGTGCTCTTTCCAAGGGCTGGTGCAGACTCGATGGGCCGAAAGGGCTACTTCTGCACCGTAAATTCTATGATTCTCCGGCATGAGAGGTTCAGTGCTCACGAAGTCCCAGGGGAGGCGCAGAAGGAAAGCAAGTGTGTGTGTGTGTGTGTGTGTGTGGGGTGGGGGTGGAAATTGCATTTCCCAGCGTAGATATCCGTCACCTTAATAAGCTCCCACAAATATCAGCGAAATGATGATAAAACACCATGCTACAGGAGAACTCAAAACATTGTGACCATCTGCAGTAATATATTGCAGCTTTATTACCAATAGACTTGATATATTGTAGCACAGGACAACAAAATAGGGATACTGTTTCTTTAATTGCAGTCCTACCCTACTAGTGATAATGTCTCTCATCTCTACACTAGTGATAAACTCATGATGTGTTCATATATCTCAGGGAATTTTTTTTTCATCTCTCTCCAAACCTGTCGTACATTTTTTTTCTCTCTCGCCTAAGCCAGCCTGTCGTGGCCATCTAATTTCAGCAAAGTCCAAAATCGATACTAGTTCAATAGTAATTTGCTGGCGCTCTATGGAGGCTCCCAGCCTGCGTGAGGATTTTTTGTGCGTCAGCTGCTCTGCAACTCAAGACAGTCAAACCCCTTCCTGGTTGCGCTTTGCCAAATGGTCTTAATGCTGCCAGGATTAAAAATTAGCGCTGTCACTTTTTTTTCCGTGCCAACTTCCCACTCCTCCTATGAGCCGTGGTACCTGGAGCCTTGCACCAGGAGCTGTGTATCTTGGATCGATCCCGGACTGAAAGACAGAGAGCGCCTGTCAACTATCGAGCTCCAGTAAAATGACAGAGTTCTTAAAAATCATGCTGCAAAAACTTCCCCGCAAAATGTGGCTAAAATTAGTGTCCCATTTCCCCTGTGTGTCTAGTCTTCTGTGATCCATGGGTAGTATTTAAGGATCAAAGTTGGATATAAGTGATGGTTTTGTTTTTTTGCTGGAAGGTGTCTTTAGCACACTAGCGAATACTGAACACTCTGTGGCATTTATTAAATATATTAAAGCAGAAAACAGGTACTGTACCATTTATCTTTTTAAAATATCCCTTGCACAAGGTGTAGGTTACTTAATAAAATGCTACTTAACTGCCCTTGACATTATTTATTCAGCTGAGTGTCTATAGTATGGCTTGTCGTCCACTTACACCCCAGGACCATTGGAGACAAAACGGTGAAGACAATGTCTTCCCATAATTGGCCACAGATTAACCTTCCTTGCCTTTGCTCATCAACACATTGGTGATCCTCTTCAGCTCAAACCTGTTTGTTTTTCTTTCTGCGTCCTCGCTTGTTTGAAATCAGCTCCAACTCGTTTTTTTTCTCTCCAACCTCCTTGATGCGCGAACCTCTAAAACAGTGGCATTCCTTCCCTCTCTAATCTTCCTCCCCACCCACAATGTGCAGACTTTTAAATCCTTTAAGTACTCCCTTTTGATTGATCTCCTCTTGTGTCTTGCAGTTCTTAACCTGGGTTGCGGTTCAATCATTGTCACTCACGAGTGAATAAGCTCTAGCTTAGGGGCATTGTACGCAGTACAATAATGTAAATACAATCCAGCAGTACCGACACATGGGCCTTAACAACGAATTGCTACAACACGGGTATGATCCCTGTATTTGTTGTTATTCAGCATTTAAGGAACTTGCTATTATATCGAAGGCCGGCACTATTAAAATCCTTTATATTTTTCCATAACGTTTTGAGTACGGGAGAATCACAGGGCTGGGGATTTAAATTAACCCTTCTTTCCAAAAATATGTTTGGTACCCAATCTTTGCTTGTAAATCTAATCCCCACTAAAGGGATTTTTCAGACGGCAAACTGTTCCAGCTGCTAGTTCTACGTTACAGGGTCAGAAATAGCTTGCATTTCTGCGGCACCTTTTTCTTCCTGAGGCTCCTCACAGAAATGTCGTGGAGCAACACTCAAAGCCAAGCTGCACAAAGAGGTTTCGGAACAGATGACCAAAAGCTTGGCCTACAAAAGTAGGCTTCACAGGAGAAGAGGGAGGTAAAGACAAATAGATGGAAGCGGTGTGGGGGGAAGGGGGTGGAAATTCCTTGCGTTTGAGGAAAAGCACTACCGCCTTGGTTGAGGAACCAGTTTTCCCGCTCTCTTGGGACCCAGCCTCTGAGACAGTCTGAGCTCGTGAGCTAGCCAGTGCCTACACCATGTGGTAGCTAAGTTAGTCTGGTCAGGCTGGTGTCAGGTCTCCAGTCAAGTCAGCATTGTGTCGACCCACAGTTGAACATGTATAATAGTTTGGATGTTGAATAAAATCGAGTTGCATTTTATCAAGTGTTGGAGGTCTGTCTCTCGCTACACTGCATCAAGTGCAGTTCACCTCGACCCAGCCTACCCAACACATCATGGTACCAGCTGAGTGATGCTGAAAATTTGACGGACCTACCTTGAGTGAATCAGCGCTGACCAGCAAACAGGTGACATGGAAAACGTCTGCCCACCTCCGCAGATCCGCATCGCCGGCAACCTCGGTGCAAATTGGAGGATCTTCAAACAAAAGTTCCAACTCTATCTCGATGCCACCGATCTTGAGGCCGCATCGGACGCCAGGAAGATCGCACTATTCCTCTCCATAGCCGGGGACCATGCCATCCACATCTACAAATCCCTTACATTCGCTGAAGGCGAAGACAAGCCGAAATTTAAAACAGTCCTACTGAAGTTCGACTGCCACTGCTGTACAGAACTCTGGTACGGCCGCATTTGGAGTATTGCGTACAGTTCTGGTCACCACATTATAGGAAGGACGTGGAGGCTTTGGAGCGGGTGCAGAGGAGATTTACCAGGATGTTGCCTGGTATGGAGGGAAAATCTTATGAGGAAAGGCTGATGGATTTGAGGTTGTTTTCGTTGGAGAGAAGAAGGTTAAGGGGAGACTTAATAGAGGCATACAAAATGGTCAGGGGGTTGGATAGGGTGGACAGTGAGAGCCTTCTCCCGCGGATGGAAATGGCTGGCACGAGGGGACATAGCTTTAAACTGAGGGGTAATAGATATAGGACAGAGGTCAGAGGTAGGTTCTTTACGCAAAGAGTAGTGAGGCTGTGGAATGCCCTACCTGCTACAGTAGTGAACTCGCCAACATTGAGGGCATTTAAAAGTTTATTGGATAAACATATGGATGATAATGACATAGTGTAGATTAGATGGCTTTTGTTTCGGTGCAATATCGTGGGCCGAAGGGCCTGTACTGCGCTGTATCGTTCTATGTTCTATGTTCTATGCGACATTGAGGTGAACGAGAGCTTTGAACGATACCTTTTCCAGCAGAGGCTTCAGGATAAGGATGAACCTTATCAATCCTTTCTGACCCATCTCCGCATCCTCGCGCAGTCATGTAACTATGACTCGACCACTGATTCCATGATCCAGGATCAGATCGTTTTCGGGGTCCACTCTGATTCCCTTCGCCAGCAGCTCCTGAAAGTCAAGCAGCTCACCCTCACCATCGCAACGTGCGTTCTCCACGAACATGCTAACAATCGGTACTCCCACATCAGGGCGGCAGAAACGACAAAGCTAACCTCCCATGAGGCGGAACAGGTGCAGGCCATCGCGCAAATGCAGAGCCTAAGTATCGCCGAGAGTGGCCATTCCGCATGCTTTCCCCGGGCCCCTGCGCATGTGTGCCATGACCGAGGGGACGGCGAGACCGACGGCCAGACTGCGCAAGTGCGTACGTCGTTCAACCGCATTGCTCATGCGCGATGGCGCACGGAACGTGCTGACGTTGGCGTCATGACGTGTCCGAATTGTGGCTCCGCCCATTTAAAGCGGCAATGTCCGGCAAAATCACGACGGTGTCTACAGTGTGGCAAGCTTGGCCACTGCGCAGCCCTTTGCAGATCTGCTCCACTGCCCAGCATCCAGCGATTCCAGCCTCAGCGCAGAAGCGTCCGTTCAATACAGCAGGCCATGCCAGACTCCGACCCCGACAGCCCAACAGATCCTGATGCTGCGTGCCTCAAATCTCCATACCGGATGGGCATCATTACGAAGCATGCGCTGCCTCTCTCCAAGACAGCGAAGCACCTCCCGATGCTCAGCGTGAATCCCAACGACGAGAGGTGTGCTGTCCTCACAGTCAACCAGGCTCGCATCTGGTTCAAACTGGACACCGGCGCATCGGCGAACCTCATCTCGAAATCCGATCTCGACACCATCCGCGTCAGACCAAGCATTCTTCCACCGGCCTGCCAGCTCCTTGAGTACAATGGCAATGCCATAGCTGCCAGTGGCTGATGCCAACTCGGAGTTTCCAAAATATCCACTGACCCGAGCCAGGACGGTATTGGGGAGGTGCTCCTCCAACGGGATGACTCCTCCTCATGGGCCCCAGTTACATATGCCTCTAGAGCCATGATGCCCACTGAGCAACGGTACCCTCAGATCGAGAAGGAATACCTGGGCCTCCTAACAGGAATCAACAAATTTCACGACTATGTGTATGGCCTCCCAAAATTCACGATTGAGACGGACCACAGGCCACTAGTCCACATAATTCAGAAGAATTTGAATGACATGACGCCTCGGTTACAACGAATCCTTCTCAAGCTACACCGCTATGACTTTGAACTTGTCTACACGCCAGGCAAAGAACTCATTGTTGCAGATACCCTTTCCAGGTCTATCACCACACCGTGTGAACAAACTGACTTTGTCTGCCAAATCGATGCGCAGGTGCAATTGTGTGCCTCCAACCTTCCGGCCCCTGATGAGAGGGTCATCCAAATTCGTGAGGAAACGGCCAAGGATCCTCTACTACAGCGTGTGATGCAGCACCTCACGAATGGCTGGCAGAAGGGACAGTGTCCCCAGTTTTACAACGTCAAGGACGACCTGACGGTGGTGGACGGCATCCTCATGAAGCTCGATAGGATTGTGATTCCGCAGAGCATGCGAGCTATGGTGCTCGGCCAACTCCATGAGGGTCACCTGGGGGTCGAGAAATGTTGATGCAGTGCTCGGGAGGCAGTCTATTGGCCGGGCATCAGCCAGGACGTTGCCAACACGGTCCTCAACTGCCCCACATGTCAGAAATTTCAGCCAGCTCAATCCAAAGAAACTCTGCAGCAACATGAGATAGTGACCTCCCCATGGTCCAAAGTCGGTGTCGACCTTTTCCATGCTAAGGGGCGTGACTAGGTCCTCCTGGTCGACTACTTCTCCAATTACCCTGAAGTGGTGAAACTGTCCGACCTCACGTCGAAGGCGGTGATTAAAGCGTGCAAAGAAACGTTTGCCAGGCATGGGATACCGCTCACGGTGATGAGTGACAACGGTCCCTGTTTTTACAGCCAGGGATGGTCTGATTTTGCCCGCCTATACAACTTTCGTCATGTAACCTCCAGCCCCCACTACCCGCAGTCAAACGAGAAGGCCGAAAAAGGGGTCCATATCGTCAAGAGATTACTATGCAAGGCTGCAGACTCAGGCTCCGACTTCAACCTGGCGCTGCTGGCATACAGAGCATCCCCGCTGTCCACTGGGTTGTCTCCCGTGCAGATGCTCATGAATCGTACTCTGCGAACCACGGTTCCAGCTATCCATGTGCCAGACCTTGACCACCTCACAGTCATACAAAAGATGCAGCAGTCTCGGGCCCAACAGAAATCAGCATATGACGCTCATGCCACGGATCTCCCTGAGCTGGTCCCAACTGATCGTGTTCGCGTGCAGTTGCCTGACGGCGGCTGGTCCGCCACAGCTGTGGTGGTCAAGCAAGTGGCCCCGAGGTCGTTCCTCGTCCGCATGGCTGATGGATCGTTCCTATGATGCAACAGACGGGCGCTGCGCAGAGTTCCACGCCCGCCACCTAACCATGATGTCCCGCCTCACATAATGCTTCCTCCTGACGTGCCCTACCACGAGGCCACCGATCTACCAGCAATCCTGCCGACCTCTGCGACCACCGCATTGGCGGCGGTCCCACCTATCCAAGTGCAGGCGGCCCCTGACCCACCCTTGAGGCGGTCAACGGGAATTTGTCGCCCGCCGCAGAGACTAAACTTATAGACTGAACTTTTGCACAACTGTGTTATCTTATGTTTTGACCTCTGTAAATATCGTTGTTACCATTTCATCTGCCCTATATCTGCACTAGCGACACCTTCCTGTGTACATAAGGTCATTTTAGCACATTCTGTTTTTGTCACGCACATGTACACATCCACACGCACATGCACCTTAATATTTATTATCTCAACGCACACAATACAAGAAAAAGGGGGGGAGATGTCATAATATATATCTTTGTATACAATGGAGTGCAGACAGGCAGTGATTGACACGCAGGGTGACCAGAAAGCACAGAGAACATAGCAGCCAATCACCAGACAGGACACAATCACTATAAAGCCAGAGGGCACCAGTTTTCCCACTCTCTCGGGACCCAGCCTCTGAGACAGTCAGAGTTAGTGAGCTGGCCAGTGCAAACACCATGTGGTAGCTAGTAAGTCTGGTTAGGCTAGTATCAGGTCTCCAGTCAAGTCAGCATAGTGTCAACCCACAGTTGAACATGTATAATAGTTTAGATGTTAAATACAATCGTGTTGCATCTTATCAAGTGTTGGAGGTCTGTCTCTCGCCACACTGCATCAAGTGCAGTCCACATCGACCCAGCCTACCCAACACGTCAGAGGTAGATGTTGGTATGGTGTTGGTGACGGAACGGGCGGGATTTAACACGCAACCCGTCGCGTGCTTCACGGGGGCGGGAGACAGGCCGCCATTGGCCGGCGGCAGGGTCTCCTGGTCTCGCCGTTGTCAACGCAGTGTGCCGTTGGATGTATCCCCTCGTCACTGTGATACCCGCGGCCAGGGTGCGCCGTTAGCTGGACCAATAGATCCCGGCTGGAATGTTCCGGAAAATGTGTCTATTGTAGGACTCTCTGCAGTCTCCTGTATAGGAACAGCGAGTATTTATTAACTACGTGTATCTATATACAAATATGCAGTAACGGGTACGGGCAAGGAGCCACCTCTATCCTGGGTCTTCACACGTCGCTGCCCAACAACGGGCAAACTCGACGGGTGGGTCCTTCCAGCAAGGTGGGGGGGGGGGGGAACTTGTGGTCCCGCCGAAGGTGACCCACCCCCCACCCCCCTCATGGCAGGTTCCCCGGCCGCGAGCTACGCAAAATGCCGTCGACATCGGAGGACCGAAAGATCCAGCCAGCAACCAACGATGAACCGCCTCTGTTGCCTTAAACACATCGCGGGATGGGGGCGGCAGAAAATCCCACTCTACGTCGAGGTCATCACCGCGTGGGTGATTCTGTACTCAGCCCACGTTAACCCTGTATATACCAGACCCATCTACTACAGTAGAGACACTGCCCACTGCAACACAAGGCCTCCTGTAGCGGAACAATGAAAACTGGAGATGCGGAGGATGCCAAAGCGATCAGCCGGCGTGTAATAGTCCCAATTAGAAGGGCCACCAAGTTGCTGAAAAAGATTCAGGTCAACCCTCGTTTATTTGTTTGCAGTTACGATGCAATGGCATAAGTCATGTTAAAAATGCATTGTGGCCTTAAGTGTCGGGGCATGATTCTTCTGGAAAACGTTATGTCTGACAAATATATTTCCATATGTACCGTGCCTCTTGCAATCAATGCTTTTGGCATATTGGCACTCAATGATTCACCCGTCAGTGGATCTGTTGGGCATCCAGCATCACAGTGGTATACAAAGAAAACCGCAATTTAAAATCCCATCGAAAATGTGCCAGTTACCAACATGGCTAAGCAGTTGTGGAGTATTAAAAGAAACGTGGTTTCCAGGGACCCAACCTGTCCGAAGAAGGGATCACAAAAATAGGCAGTGGGGCTAAATTGAACAGAGCTTCAAAAACAGGTAGGATGGGCATGATAGTCTGAATGTCGTCCTTCGGGGCTGAAAAATCCTGTAAGTGTCCTCTTAAGGGCTGTGCATAAACCTGCTGATGACTAAAAGAGGAGGGTAGGTTTTCTTTTCCGTCCTGAACGTGGGCCCCCGGTTGCCATGGTGATTAGCACTCAGCTGAGTAGCGAGCCAAGAATTGAATGGATACAGGACAGTCCAATTCCCGAACCTAGTGGTGGACTCAGGCAGACTTTTACCTGTTTCCATGGCTAGTAATTCCTGGAACAGGTCACGGACCTGTCACCTGGGGGCTTATAGCTTGAGGAGGCGCCGCTCCACATCAAGCGTGGCCGATCGGGAGTCTCTCCCGCTCTTACCGCCAGCCATTGCCGCGTTTGGAAGGATTCTGCGGGTTGATACCTGTTTGGCCGCGTTAAGGACGCACCTTTCTTGGCCGTCAAGTCCTGGGATAAGACTCGAACCCGGAGCTTCTGGCTCAAGGGGCAAGGACGCGACCCACTGCGTCACGAGACCTCTGACAATACAAGTCAGCTTGACCAAACTGAATTACTTTCGAGTGCCAAGTACTGAGAGAAACCATTATTGGGTTCGGACAAAGGCAAACAATCCATTCTGCTTTCCTATTTCATAGAATGTACAGCGCAGGAGGAGGCCATTCGGCCCATCGAGTCTGCACCGGCTCTTGGAAAGAGCACCCTACCCAAGGTCAACACCTCCACCCTATCCCCATAACCCAGTAACCCCACCCAACACTAAGGGCAATTTTGGACACTAAGGGCAATTTAGCATGGCCAATCCACCTAACCTGCACATCTTTGGACTGTGGGAGGAAACCGGAGCACCCGGAGGAAACCCACGCACACACGGGGAGGATGTGCAGACTCCGCATGGACAGTGACCCAAGCCGGAATCGAACCTGGGACCCTGGAGCTGTGAAGCAATTGTGCTATCCACAATGCTACCGTGCTGCCCACGGTATTTACTGTACAAGTTCTCAATTTCTTTTTTTTTAAAGGTATGTTAACATCTAACAGGATAGTATTTGGGTTGATTAAGTTCTTGCAACACTTTAAAACCTCCTCCGCTGATAACTGTGGTAAAAGTGCAGCACAGCGCGTACATTTTAATGATTCATTCTCTATTTTAATTAAAAGTGGGTTTAAAAATGACATCCGACAGAATTAATACACGCAAATAAATGTCCCTTTAACTTTAAATGTTATTATTTGCACATTATTATCGCTTCTCCATGAGGTGCAGTGTAGAGGCCTGGGCAGAATATGCATTATTAATTTGGTGAAATTATATTTTTATAATCATTTAAAGTGCACAGCATGATATTTGCTTTGACTAGATTCCAGCGTTCAGCAAATAATGGAGGCATAAATGAGCAAGGACCTGGGGCGTCATTCTCCGACCCCCCAGCGGGTCGGAGAATGGCCGTTGGCCGCCGTGAATCCCGCCCCCGCCGGTTGCCGAAGTCTCCGAAGGGAGAAAAGTCGGCGGGGCGTTAATGGCGCCGCTGACGTCGGAGAATGGCATGGGTCTGCGCAAGGCATCCGATTTTGGGCCTGCCGATATTCTCCCTTCCGGATGGGCCGAAGTCCCGTCGACGTGATGACCGTTCACGTCGACGTAAATCAAACCTCCTTTTCATCGGCGTGAACCTGTGCTCCAGTCTGGTCGCAGTCTGAATGTGTGGGGAGAGGTGTGTCTCGGGTTGTGTGTGTGTGTGTGTTGCAGGGGGGGTGGTTAGAGTGGGCTGGGCTCCGGGGGAGTGCCGGGGAGGAGGTTGGGGTCTGTGCCGGGGAGGAGGATGGGGGGGTCCGTGCCGGGGAGGAGGATGGGGGGGTCCGTGCCGGGGAGGGGGATGGGGGGTCCATGCCGGGGAGGAGGATGGGGGGTCCGTGCCGGGGAGGAGGATGGGGGGTCCGTGCTGGGGAGGAGGTTTGGGGGGGTCCGTGCTGGGGAGGGGTATGGGGGGTCCGTGCCGGGGAGGAGGTTGGGGTCCGTGCCGGGGAGGAGGATGGGGGGTCCGTGCCGGGGAGGAGGATGGGGGGGGTCCGTGCCGGGGAGGGGGATGGGGGGTCCGTGCCGGGGAGGAGGATGGGGGGGTCCGTGCCGGGGAGGAGGATGGGGGGGTCCGTGCCGGGGAGGAGGTTGGGGGGGTCTGTGCCGGGGAGGGGGGGTGGAGGGTCCGTGCCGGGGAGGAGGATGTCGCGGCCCCACGGCAACAGAGGCACCCGAGGGCGCCCTGTGTGTATCGGCCCCGGCAGTCATACCAGGACCTCACGGACCGGGAATGCAGGAGGAGACTCCGGATGAGGCGGGAAACCGTGGCACACATCTGCCACCTGCTGGCACACCTGTCACTGCGTGGCACTGGCGGGGGACACCCTCTCCCCGTGTCCGTCAAGGTTACGGTGGCCCTGAACTTTTATGCAACGGGGTCATTCCAGGCACCGAGTGGGGACCTGTCCGGCATATCGCAGACATCGGTGCATCGGTGCATCCGGGCAGTGACAGATGCCCTATATGCCATGGCGCACCGCTACATCCGCTTCCCTGTGGACCGGGCCAGCCAAGATGCCCGGGCCGTGGGCTTCTCTGCCGTGGCCGGGTTCCCCATGGTCCAGGGCGCGATTGATGGGATACACGTCGCCGTGCGGCCACCTGCAGATAACAGGGCCATGTTCACCAATAGGAAGGGGACCTATTCGATGAACGTACAGGTGGTCTGCGACCACCGCATGATGATCCTGCAAGTCTGCGCCCGTTACCCAGGCAGTGTACACGACTCATACGTGTTGTCGCGGTCACCCATCCCCAGCATGTACGAGGGACGCCATCCCCGGCTGAGGGGCTGGTTGCTGGGCGACAGGGGCTACCCATTGCGATCGTGGCTGATGACGCCTATACGGAGGCCACGCAATGAGGTGGAGAACCGCTACAATGATGCCTATGTAGCGACAAGGGGAGTGATAGAGAGGTGCTTTGGCGTGCTGAAGATGCGTTTCAGGTGTCTGGACCTCTCTGGGGGCACCCTCCAGTATCGGTCAGATAGGGTCGGCCGCATCATTGTGGTGTGCTGCGTCCTGCACAACATAGCCCAGCAGAGGGGCAATGTGCCGCAGGCAGAGGAGGGCGGAGTGGAGGAGCAGCAGGAAGAGGCGCAGTCCTCCCCAGATGAGGGGGATGGGGGCAATGGTCAGGGCAGACGGGGTAAACACAGGCGGGTGGCTGTCCACCGTTACCGGCTGGCCCAGCGGGCACGGCACAGACTGATAGCCGCCCGCTTCACTGACTAGATGGGCGTGGGAATCGGGTAGTATGGCCACAGACCGTACACCATGGCAACAGCCGACCACCCACACCCCCCACCCATCCACCCACCCAGCACCCTCACCCCCCTCCCCAACCCCCCCCCATTGCCGATCCACCTGCGGCACAACGGGCCGGGCTCACACAGTTGCGGGTGGACGCGTGTCTATTGCAGGCCATGGAGGATGATGACAACCCGCCCTGCGGTGAGCTCCTGGCTCCACATCATTGGACTATGTCTGACCCATGGCCACAGTACCACCATCCACCCGCACCATCCCTGCATGCGGCTGTGACACTGCAGCGCACGGTCCCGTCCTCTGCCCGGGGGGATGTTGATGGCGGCCCAGGGGGAACGGGGCAGACTCACCTGGGGCTGAGGTAAGACCACCCCTCACACACACACTTGCGCTTAACGTACATGACACCCCCGCACGCTTTGGACAGAGCACAAAGGCAGCTTCTGTAGGTGTAATATTGACTTTAATAACCAAATGAGTTCATGCACGTGCCCTAGCACCTAAAACTCATCTGTGCCCTGCACCCGTGCCAACTTACTCAGTGTCTAATTGTTTGGCCTTACGGGCCCTTTGACTATGTCTACGTGGTTCCCCAGACGGTACAGCAGAACTGGAGGTGGACTCCTGTGATTCCTGCCCTCTGACACTGGATCCCTTTGGCGGCCGTTTCCTGGGGCGTCCTGGCCTAGATGGGCCAGGCTACGGCCCGGGCGACTAGGATGGCGAGCTGCCAGCCTGTCCTGCCCGTTGCCCACCCGATGCACCTGGGACGGAAGGGGGGGGAGTCCGAGGTGTCGCAGTGTTCCGGGACCTCCCCTACAGGGGGAGCCGGAACGGACCACACCACCTCCTCCTCCCTCGGGGTGCCCGATGGCCCCCAGGCCTCTACATGGGTGGGGGATGCGAACGGACTGGCCATCCGACACCCCCCCGACATCTGGCGCTGCCAGTCCTGGAGGCCCGTGCTGATATCGACAGGGGTCTGCAGGTTTGCAGCCATGGAGCCCAGGGGGTTGGCAAACCCTGTCTGTGACAGTGCGACGCCGGCTCGCACATGGCCACTGGCGCCGATGTCCTCAGCGATGGCCTGCAGAGACTGGGCCATGGCCTGCAGAGACTGGGCCATGGCCTGCTGAGACTGGGCTATGGTGTTGAGCACCTCTGCCATTTGGCGCTGGCACTGGCTCATGGCCTCCTGTAAGAGGGCAGCCATGTCCTGGGCCACAGACGCCGCCTGCACGGAAAGCCCCAGGCCTCGCAAACCGTTCCCCATGTCTGACACCGTCGCACCCATTGCCTCCACCGCGGACGCCACCCGTGCGGTGTCGGCCTGGGTGGCACGCATGACCGGCACCACTTCCAGCTCCTGGACGCGGGTGGACTCCTCCACCTGCGACTGCAGCCGCCGCAAGCCGGCCGTCACCCTCTTCGCTCGTCTCCGTGTCGGTGGTTGCATCGGATCTATGTGTGGGTGTGGAAACACCAGGAACCCGGGATCCATCTGGGCGGCAGATGTTCGCTTGGGCTGGGCTGTCCTCCGACCGCCTGGCCCCTCTGCTGCTCCTACCTCCACCTGCTGTACCGGGACGGCTGTGTTGTGCGCACCAGTGAGTGTACCAGACGCCTCATCACTAAAATGCCCAACCGAGGTGAGTGTTTCTGCGATGGTGGAGGGTGTTGGTGACAGCAGTGGCGTTGTGTCGTGCTCTTCGTCCCACTCTGAGTCCATGGCACTTTGGGGTGGGGGTTCGTCTCCACCCATCCACTCTGAGTCACTGTCCGGTATTTCGTCTTCCCGGGTAGGGGTGTCCCGGGTAGGGGTGTCCTGGGTAGTGCTGTCCCGGGTAGGGGTGTCCTGGGTAGTGGTGTCCTGGGTAGTGTTGTCCTGGGTAGTGGTGTCCTGGCTCGGATGTGACGGGGGCCTGTGGCTGCCCCCCTCGTCGCAGGGTGGTCGCTCCCGCACGTGACGGGGGTGTCGTCTCCCTGTTGCTCCAGGTCTCTCCGTCTCCCGTGGTGTGCGAGGGGCATCCTGTGGGCGTCGCATGCTGGAGGGTTCGGGTCTCTCTGTCTCCCGTGGCCTCCGAGGGGCATCCTGCGGGCGTCGCATGCTGGAGGGTCCGGGTCTCTCTGTCTCCCGTGGCCTCCGAGGGGCATCCTGCGGGCGCCGCATGCTGGAGGGTTCGGGTCTCTCTGTCTCCCGTGGCCTCCGAGGGGCATCCTGCGGGCGTCGCATGCTGGAGGGTCCGGGTCTCTCTGTCTCCCGTGGCCTCCGAGGGGCATCCTGCGGGCGGTCTGCACATCTGCGGGGATGGGTGCCTGAACGTTTGGTCCTGCGATACACAATGAAGCATGCATGGTTAGACACGCAGGCAGTGATCAGGTGATATGGGGGAGGGGGATATAGGGGAGGGGGTATATGGGGACGGGCTGTCGGTGGCTCACTTGCTAGTACGCCCCCGACCTCTGCATCAGCAACCTCCCGGTCCTCAGGTCCGCCAGCCAGTTCCAGGGCCCTTTCCTCGTGTTCGGTCAGTGGCCTCTCATCAGCGGGGCCTCCTCCAGTCCTCACATGCTCCCTATTGTTGTGTGCACGCTTCTCCTGTGGGGGGGGGGGTGGGGGGGGGGGGGTGGGGGTGGTGGCAGGGGTAAAAGGCAACACTGTTAGGCAGGTATATGAATGCACGCCATCGGTTGCGCATGCATTGCAGAGGTTAAGGTTAGGGCTGGATTCACTTGGGGATATGGGGGAGGGGGGATATGGGGGAGGGGGGGATATGGGGGATATGGGGGGAGGGGGGGATATGGGGAGGGGGGGATATGGGGATATGGGGAGGGGGGGATATGGGGGAGGGGGGGATATTGGGGAGGGGGGGATATGGGGGGATGGGGATATGGGGAGGGGGATATGGGGAGGGGGGATATGGGGGGAGGGGGGATATGGGGGAGGGCGTGATATGGGGGATGGGGGATATGGGGGAGGGAGGTTATGGGGAGGTGAGGTTATGGGGGAGGGGGGATATGGGGGATATGGGAAGGGGGGGATATGGGGGAGGGGGGGATATGGGGGAGGGGGGATATGGGGGAGGGGGATATGGGGGAGGGGGGATATGGGGGATTTGGGGGAGGGGGGATATGGGGGAGGGGGGATATGGGGGAGGGGGGGATATGGGGAGGGGGATATGGGGAGGGGGGATATGGGGGAGGGGGGATATGGGGAGGGGGGGGAGGGATTTGGGGGAGGGGGGGATTTGGGGGAGGGGGGGATATGGGGGAGGGGGGATATGGGGAGGGGGATATGGGGAGGGGGGGATATGGGGAGGGGGATATGGGGGAGGGGAGGATATGGGGGAGGGGGGGATATGGGGATGGGGGATATGGGGAGGGGGGATATGGGGGAGGGGGATATGGGGAGGGGGGATATGGGGGAGGGGGGATATGGGGGAGGGTAGGATATGGGGGAGGGGGGGATATGGGGGAGGGGGGATATGGGGGAGGGGGGATATGGGGGAGGGGGGGATATGGGGGAGGGGTGGGATATGGGGAGGGGGGGATATGGGGGAGGCTCTCCCTGCCTGCTCTGACGAGGTCGTTCACCTTCTTGTGGCACTGGGTGCCTGTCCGTGGTGTCAGGGCCACAGCCGGGTGACGGCCTCTGCCACTTCCCTCCACAGACGCCGGCTGTGGCGTGGGGCAGCTCTGCGGCCGTGCCCGGGATACAGGGCGTCCCTCCTCTGCTCCACCACGTCCCAGGAAGCGCCTCCACATCCCGTGACTTGATCCTCGGGGGCTGAGCGGCGGCCAGCCATCCAGTCGGGTGTTTCCGGTCGGGTGGGGGGGGGAGCCAGCGCGGCCTTATGAGCCGTCACGCCGTGCGGCGTGTATGACGCTGCACGGCGTGAACCACTGCGCAAGCGCGGGATCCCGTTACGTCACTGCTGGCCCATTTCGGGCCGGAGACTTTCGACCCATTTTTCCGACGTGACGCAAGTCGGATTTGCGACGTTTTTTGCGCCGATCGGCGGACTTTGCGCCGATAACGGAGAATTTCACCCCTGGTTTGTGACTTTGTGTTTGAAAATGCTATGTTGTGAGGAATGGACGGTGATGCTCGATCAATGACTCCAGAAGCGAGATTGGATGACAATTGAAGGCTTTATTGGACTAGATGTTTCCCTCAGCAGCGCAGGCACAGAATGCAGCTGCTAGGGAGACACAGGCTCTTATACTCCGCCTTACTGGGCGGAACCAGCAGGCAGGCTTCACAAATGATCTTCCTGTCTCAGGTACCTCCCACACCAATGAATCTTACAGCCTCAACCTAGGTACCATAATACCCCTAATACGGACTACCACAAACGGTCTGGATCTTATAGTGCAGCGTCGGTTGCAATTGAGACAAGCCTATCGGTCAATTTGCACACAGCAGGATCCCACACACTAAATGGCCATTTTTGATGAGGTACCAGATTACGAGGGGCATGGACAGGGTGGACAGGAAGCAGCTGTTTCCCTTAGTTGAAGGGTCAGTTACGAGGGGACGCCAGTTCAAAATGAGGCGTGGGAGGGATGTTTGGGGAAGGGGGGTGGTTTGAGGAAAAGCTTTTTTACCCAGAGAGTGGCGACGGCCTGGGATGCGCCACCTGGTAGGGTGGTAGAAGTGGGATGCCTCACATTCTTTTAAAAGTACCTGGGTGAGTACTCGGCACGCCATAACACTCAAGGCTACGGGCCATGTGTGGGCAAGTGTGATTAGGTGGGTGGGTCAGGGCCTTTCGTGGGACGGTGCAAACTCGCTGGGCCGAAGGGCCTCTACAGCACTGTCGCATTCTGTGATTCTGTGATTGGTTGAGGATGGAAGAGCCAAGTCAACCATTGACCACTCTCCGATTAGTGGCACACCTGATTCCTCTTGACGGGGGACAGAGAGTTTTCACATCGCTTCTTACTCAGCGCTCCCTCAGTATGCCTAACTCCCTGCTAACTCAGAAGTGAGACCGTGAGCAAATGGGACCAGCTGATGCTTTGTGGATTTATTTCCAGTCACCGTCTGATTCATGTCACGGCAGTTCTGTTGCAGAAAAAAAAAATGAGAAGCTCGGAAATTGGAAGCTGTACATATCAGAGATTCAACATCTAATTTTAGACAATAATTGTCACTTAATTTTGTTGCCAAAGCTGACTAAAGCAAGTTGGATTTGACATATTGAATGTCATGAATGGAAATTATCTCCAATCTATTAAAAAATCTTCTGTCTGCTTGTACCTTTTGTCCACAAAACTTAATTTCTGCTGTCACATTCCTGTCACACGTTTTCTGTCAGCTACTTCTGTTATCAATTGGTGCATTCGTGTTTATAATAGAAATCGCCTATGTAAACGTGTCATGCTGTAATTACACTCTTGCGCCAGTGTTGGCGCTGTAGCCCCTCAGCTTTGACTCTCCTCACTCCTCGTCTTATACATAGAACATAGAACATAGAACCGTACAGCACAAAACAGGCCTTTCGGCCCTCGATGTTGTGCCGAGCATTGTCCAAAACCAAGATCAAGCTATCCCACTCCCTGTCATTCTGGTGTGCTCCATGTGCCTATCCAATAACCGCTTGAAAGTTCCTAAGGTGTCCGACTCCACTATCACAGCAGGCAGTCCATTCCACACCCTAACCACTCTCTGAGTAAAGAACCTACCTCGGACACCCCTCCTATATCTCCCACCTTGAATCTTATAGTTATGCCCCCTTGTAACACCTACATCCACCCGAGGAAATAGTCTCTGAACGTCCACTCTATCTATCCCCCTCATTATCTTATCAACCTCTATTAAGTCGCCTCTCATCCTCCTCCACTCCAAAGAGAAAAGCCCTAGCTCCCTCAACGTCCAACCCCCCCCCCCCCTTGCGTAAAGAGTTAACAAGTTAATGATAATACGTCTTACCACTAGAGGGAACCACAGAACAGTCATATATATATATCATGTGAAAAAAAATATCGCTTATTGTCACAAGTAGGCTCCAAATGAAGTTACTGTGAAAAGCCCCTAGTCGCCACATTCCGGCGCCTGTTCGGGGAGGCTGTTACGGGAAGCTGTGACTTGGGGAGTTAGGAGTTAGGAGGAGTTAGAAGAGTGTCAGGCATAGGAGGAGTTGTGTACTTGAGAGTTCTGCAGTTAGAGATAGCATAGTTTAATATAGAAACCTTCTACTTTAGGAATGTGAGCGAATCTTAGTTAGTTGTGTAATAATCTACAGTTTTGTTTGTTAACAAAGCTTTGTGTTCTTTATTCAACACTACGCATCAAAGCCATCCAGATAAAGCAGAGTAGAGAAAGTTCTAACATGGTACCAGTAATAGAGAACACAACACACCATTTTCTTGAACTGACTCCCATAGAGCTTCCCTCTTTCTGGAGCAGTTGGACATACCATTTCAGAGGGCAGTTAAGAGTTAGCTGCACTGCGATGGAACTGGAACCACATGTGGGACAGACCAGGTGCATGGTATTAGGGGCTGAAGTAGGCAATTCAGACCAAGAGTCCTCAACCGTTCCTCATACGACGAGCCCTTCATTCCCAGGGATCATTCTTGGGAACCTCCTCTGGACCCCCTTCAAGACCAGTGTTGAAGTCAATAATTTCCTGCTTCTGGACTGTAATAGAAAGATTCAACAACGCTCGTTATGGCAAAATAGCAGGGCTTTATTTACGACAAGACTGCATGCAGTAATGGCTGAAAGTTGAGGTCAGAGAGCAGTTAGTACCACTGCTGATTCCTTCCCAAGTCCGCGCTTTTACAGAAAATCAGTTCAGTATTTATACATTATCATTATCAAGATTGCGTGACTACAGCTTCGTCAGGAATTCGATCGGAAGTAGAAACGGAAGCAATGTCATAAACCTGCTGACCTGTTGATCTTCTCGGACTCTTTGTCTCATCCCTCATACCATTATCTTGTCCTTTGATAGAACATTAAAAGGTCGGAGGAGACTCATCCATTCCTTATCTTGTCTTATTCATACCGCCCTGGGTTATGACGAGTTAGCCGTATCAAAATTTACAGAGGTCAGGCATTTTGGAATGGCTAGATCAGCGTTCCTTACAAAGGGCTCTGGTACATTGAAGTGGCTAGGTCAGATTTTCTTACATTGTATCGACTAGTTGACCAGTCTTCCCATTGACCAGTTTTCCCATCATGCCATTACTTAATTCATACAACATCACACCAGCACATCCTTCCTTAGATACGAGGCACAACACTGCTCTCAATATTGGGGTCTGGCCAGATAATCCCACTGTGCCACAAGGCCTCTTATGCTAGCATAGAAATATTACCCCTATACCACCATTCCCTCACACTCTACCATGACCGTATCTACATCATCCCCCTTTGCGTGGACTTCAGAAGCCTTGAATCAAATACAAACACTCAAGGGGAAATAACGTAAGGATAATACTGGCTAGCCTAAAGAGGGCTAAAGAACTATGGCCAAGAGAGAAAAGACTGAGTTGAAGAAGCAAAAGGGGCAGCAGGGTGGTGCAGTGGTTAGCACTGCTGCCTCACAACTCCAGGGTCCTAGGTTCGATTTCCACCTTGGGTGGCTGTCTGTGCGGAGTCTGCACGTTCTCCCCGTGTCTGCGTGGGTTTTCTCCGGGTGCTCCGGTTTCCTCCCACAATCCAAAGATGTGCAGGTTAGGTGGATTGGACATGCTAAATTGTCCCTCAGGGTAAGGTTAAAGGGTGGGGGAATAGGGCCTAGGTAGGGGGGTCTTTCAAAGGGTTGGTGCAGACCCGATGGGCCGAATGGCCTGTTTCTGTAATGTAGGGATTCTATTGTATTCTATGTAAGAGACCCACAATGGAGCTCCATGGATGCCTCACTTAACAAGATGAATCAGGAAAATAAGTCAGTGGGAAGGAGGGAGTTGTTGGCTGTCGAACACCTTTGAGAGCTAAATGGCTTTCTAACATGCACGGTCGGCTAACCTCATCCCAAAAATTGGTCAAGGATGACAGGGTAGTGATTGGCTATGCATGCATAAATGGATTAAAACGTTCATTAAAAAAAAAAGTATGCGGCATATCGATTGACTGTGGTGGAATGACAGCAAACTATTCAAAGTTGTTAGCTGTTGATATGCTTTAGTCCCTGAAGTTTTGTTTTAATTTTCTGCTATGGATCTAGAATTCGTTAAAAAAAAATCCCAGATAGATTGTATAGACTGATGGTGTAGCCATGGGGCTGGTAGAATGCTTATTGCCCATTCATTGCATAGCGCTGTCTCCAAGCTGTTGAAGTTCCTAATTGTGCACAATGCACAGTGGTGATAATATGGTTACATTGTTCCTCCAGCGCACACACTGAAAAATAGCTTGAGAAATAGAGGAGGAAGACTTTTGCAGTGAATCAATAGCAGTAACAGATCGACAGGCATAAACATCCATTACCACCGCCCTTGGTGCAGTGTGGCCGCAATTGTGTACCATTCACAAAATTATCCGCCGCCAATTGCCAGGGTTTATTCCACAGCACTTTCCCGACCCGTGAATTGTGAGGATAGAATTTCAACGTGGCAAGCGAGCCCCGGGAGGGCAGAGGAAATGCTTCAAGGGCACCATCAAAGCCTCCTTGCAAAAAAGAGCAACATTCCCCACCGACGCCTGGGAATACCTGGCCCAAGAGTGCACGGAGCGGAGGAAAAGCATCCGGGAACGAGCCGCACACCTCGGGTTTCATCGGCGCGAGCGAGTTGAGGTCAAGCGCCGACGGCGAAAGGAGCGCGTGGCTACCCGGGCGCCCCACCCACCCCGCTCCTCCAACCGCCGTTGGGCCCACCCACGACAGAAACTGTAGGCCACGCACTGGACTCCGAGGCCACCCCCGAGGCCAACTTTTTATTCTGGAAGCAAGTCACCCTTGACTCCGAGGGACTGCCAAAGGAAAAGATGAAGATTGTGAGGACAAGGGACAGCGAGTGCTTGGGAACATCACCGCTCTCTGCTGCTCACCAAGTCGTACAGCATCCTAACCTGGACACATGGCGCCGCTGGGTCAGTATCCTAGGGCTACCTACACTGCCCCATGCAGGGGTTCAAGAAGAATGGTTCACCACCCCCTCCTTAAGTGAAACCGGGGAGGGGGCAACAAATGCTGGCTTTGTTAGCTATGCCCATATCGGAAGAATTAATTGAATAAAAAACTGTTCTCATGTCGGCAACGTGTCAGGAAACAAGAAACAGCATCAAGGTGAAGGACTCAGTTGAGTGAAGAAGGTTGTGTTATGGGCCAGGGTTTAGAGAACCCCAAAGTGAACCATAGAGTTCACCTGACCCACAACTTTTAATAGATTGTGGTTATGGGGAGCACACGGCCCACTCTACAGGTGTGGTGCAGCCAGAAATCTAAAAGTACTTTTTAAAGCAAAACAATGTTTATTCTATGAACTCAGTTAATCTTTTTAAAACATACAGTGAACATCTTAGCAACCATCAATTCAAATACAACCCCCAAAGAATACAACACTCTAAGTAATCCTTAAACTTTCCTTTTAACATCCATAAGATAAAACAAACCCTTTTAACAGAAAGACATCAGGTTTAACTTCACTTCTGAGAACAGTTACCACGTTGAAATCACCAAATGGATATTCATAAGCTTGCAGAGATTCACACGCACCTTGCTGTGACTGCAGCGTCTCCAAAACTTGAACGAAACTCAACACACCCTGTAGCTGCAAGTCCAAAGCGAAAGTAAAAGCTGACAGACAGCTCAGCTCCACCCACACTCTGACATCACTGCAGTAATAAACACCCATTTCTTAAAGGTACACCCACTACAGTCATTCTATAAAAAACACCCATTTTTTAAAGATACTCTCACATGACAGTTGAACGGGGCATCAGGTTGAATCTGGCTCAGTCAATGCTTCTATTGTCAGCAATATGATAGCAAAAGTGGAAAGCTCTCTGCTTGCCCTGAATCCATCCCTGGAAAAGTGTTGCCTGGAGCCTACAAACGGCAGGGAGGTAGATTACCAGTTAATTTGCATTGCTGGTGTTGGTTGTAGTGCAACGGGATCTTATGCACCCACCTGAGCAGGTAGATGGAGCTCTGCTTTGGAGTCTCAATTAAGAAGGTGGAATGCCTGACACAACCATGTCTCCATGTACAGGTACATCAAAAGCACAAAAGCCACACAGGAAATAGCTGCCATCTCCTGTGGAGATAATGGGAGCTGATTATCATCTCAGCAGGAATGGTACCCTGTGAGCAATGTCCCAGACCGGCTTGTGGATTTTCCCCTTTACAAAGACTGAGGTTAAGGCCGTTTGCAAAATTTGGTCTGTGTCGAATAGCGCTGAGTGTGTCAGCATGTGACACGAGAGGAAAGACAGCAGCACCCGCCTGTAAGGTATCTCTCTCTCTCTGATTCCTGAAACAAGCCACGTCAGCAAAGCTACAGCTGAAAGGAAACAGGGCAGCTTCTCACCCAAGCGCTGGAATCTCAAAACGACTATTCACCTGCAGACGTCAGCCCTACCAGAATCACGAATCGCAACGGCCAAAAGGTTCGACCATCCACTCTTCATGGGCAAGTCAAGGACTGATTTGTAATTTGTTTCAAACTTACTTTTGGACTCAATTTTCATTTCGAATGTGTTTTATCATTTTCCTCATGTTTAGCAGCCAATAAACTCAGTTTTCCTCTGACTCAAGAAAACATGGTTAAATTGGTTCCTTTTAATACGTAAATATTACAGTCTGGGAAATGGGAAGGGAGAGCCTTTTCTTTTAAAAAAAAAAAATCTTTTTAGTGGCATTTCTCATATTTATAAACAATTGACACAGACATCTTTCTTACCCGCGTTAGTTTACTTCATTGTACAGAAAGATTTATTTTGTCTTTCTTTCAATTGGTCCTATATACATTTCGCCGCCCTCTGGATCGGTCTATGGTCCCCCCCACCATCCTGCCCCCCCCTCCCTTGCGTACTCCCCCCCCCCGGGGTTGCGCAGTCTTTTGTTTCCTCATCTATCTTGTTTTTTTATTCTTAACTTACTCCTCGTTGCTGGCCACGAACAGGTTTTGGAACAGGCCGACAAACTGCCCCCCAAGTATCTAGGAAGGGGGAGCCTTTCCAAATGAAATTCGTTGCAACCAACTGATGGGAGTTGAATAGGGAAAGGGAGCTTATTCATCCCTCCTCACCCGGGATGACAGATCTGGGAAACCTCGCCTGGAGACCGGTCGCAACAATGCAGAATCCTGGAGTGCAGCTGAAGCCCAGCGAGAGGAGAAATTGCAGTCATTGTCCTAAACCGTCTCTCAGACTTCCCAGTTCTGCCATCTCCCATTCTGACGAGGATGGAATTCTACCTCCTGAAAACAACAGCGGGCTCGGCACGGTTTGAGCATCATTGACTTGACGGAAGTGAAGCACACCACACACTCCCCCCCCCCCCCCCGTCTACATCAATGGCTCCAAAGTAGAGATGGTCGATAGCTTTAAGTCCCTGCAGGGTCACCATCACCAACAGTCTGTCCTGGTCCACTCACGTTGATGCAACAGTCAAGAAAGCCCAACAACTTCTTTACTTCCTACGGAAGCTGAAGAAATTCTGCATGTCTGCATCGACTCTCACAAACTTCTACAGAGAGCATCCTATCCGGCTACATCACAGCTTGGTAGGGCAATTGCTCAGCCCAAAAAACTGCAAAGTGTGCTGAACTCAGCCCAACGCATCACACAAGCTTGCCACCCTCACATTGAATCTGTCTACACCTCCCGCTGCCTCAGGAAGGCAGACAGCATTGTGAGAGACCCCTCCCACCCAGGCTTTGCCTTCTTCCAGACCCTCCCATCAGACAGAAGATACAGAAGTCTGAAGACCTGCACATCCAGACATAGGAACAGCTTCTTCCCCACAGCTACTAGACTCCTCAACGACTCCCTCTCGGACTGATCTGTTCCCTGTAAGAACACTATTCACATCGCCATATGCTGCTCTTGCTCATGTATTTTCTTTGTATGGCCCTTGTTCCGCACTGTAACCAATCACTATTTGTCGATGTACTCTGCCGATTATTCTTTTGTCTCCTGTGTATGTACTGTGTACGTTCCCTTGGCCGCAGAAAGATACTTTTCACTGTACTTTGGTACATGTGACAATGATATAGTGTAGATTTATTTGTTCTTAAGGGCAGCACGGTAGCATTGTGGAAAGCACAATTGCTTCACAGCTCCAGGGTCCCAGGTTCGATTCCGGTTTGGGTCACTGTCTGTGCGGAGTCTGCACGTCCTCCCCGTGTCTGCGTGGGTTTCCTCCGGGTGCTCCGGTTTCCTCCCACAGTCCAAAGATGTGCAGGTTAGGTGAATTGGCCAATGATGAATTGCCCTTAATGTCCAAAATTGCCCTCGGTGTTGGGTGGAGGTGTTGAGTTTGGGTAGGGTGCTCTTTCCAGGAGCCGGTGCAGACTCAATGGGCCGAATGGCCTCCTGCACTGTAAATTCAATGATAATCTATGATTAATCTAGGACAAAGGTTTGGCACAACATCGTGGGCCGAAGGGCCTGCTCTGTGCTGTATTTTCTATGTTCTATGTTAAATCAGTCAATCAGTCAAAGTTAACCGAATGGTTGGCTGATAGGGAACTCTGGCTAATAGAGAATTTGCACGGGATGCTAGGATCAGGACCCCTGGAGTGTGAATCCTGGAGCCGAAGTGTAAAGATTGCCTGTTACTTCCCTGCCCTTGCCTTCCACCAATAAACCCCTTGGTTAATGACTGGGCGCTTGCAGAGTCCACCCCGGGTCAGCACAGCACGCTCAAATGTGTGGGTAATTGAGACACCTTTGAAGTGGGGTTTAATACTGCCACACTATAAACGTGCATATGCACAACTACACCATTGATGTAGCACGGTTTTGCCTCGCACAGTTACATGGCATAAAGCAGCCTGCATTCAAAATCACTGCCTCGGCACACCACTGCAGAATGAGACTCCCTGTAGGAAGAAGCTGCACTTCACCTCAGACTCATTCTGAAGCCTTCACAGCTGATTTATGATGCACTAGTTTAGGCTCAGTTCAAAAATCGCTTTGCATCAATGCATCCCAAGAGGACGGATAGTTTATAGAAAAGGCAACCGTGTATATCTATTGCGGGGAAATAAACGTGCCACATTACATGGACCCATGGCAACTCCTTCGCAAAGATTGAGGGACGCCCGTAAAAGAGATTTAGTAGTTTAAAGCAAGAACTGCGAGAGAGACCACGGAGCAGAGAAAACGGCCCAGCAAAGATGGTGCGACTTTTGGATTTCCTTGACTGGAACGATAGCAATAGTAAAATCTCAGGTTGTTGTACGCAAGGCAGGACAACAACAGTTGGCAGCCACAGACAGCTGTAACAAGGGCAGGTTTGACACTGGTTACGCCTGGAACCTTGAAAGACGCAGGCTGGGTTGACACAGTTTCCACAGAACATGCAAGTGATTTGATTTAATAGTAATAATCTTTTATTGTCACAAGTATGAAGTTACTGTGAAAAGCCCCTCGTCGCCACATTCCAGCGCCTGTTCGGGTAAGCCGGAACGGGAACTGAACCCACGCTGCTGGCCTTGTTCTGCATTACAAACCAGCTGTCTATGCCACTGAGCTAAACCGGCCCTCTATTGAGAGTGACGTGCACAATAAATGTTGCACTTTTCTGCATGGTGCAAGCTGCTGCCTCAGTAATAATAATCTTTATTATTGTCACAAGTAGGCTGACATTAACGCTGCAATGAAGTTACTGTGAAAATCCCCTTGTCGCCACATTCCGGCGCCTGTTCGGGTACCAGTTTTACATTGAAAATCCTCAAAGACAAAATACCAGTTTTTTGAGCGCTAAACCACCTTTGTCCTAACCGTGATACAAGCAAACACCACAACATCACTCATGAAGCAGCTCATGATTGACGACATACTGAGTTCTAGGCCGGCGCGAATCCCGACAGAGGCCCGAAAACTGGTTTCGCGCTGGGCGTCAAACAGCTTGCAATGTTCCCGGGCCCCTCCCAGCAGATAGAATCAAGTGCACACCCAGCGAGGGCATGAAGCTGATTACCATCCATTTAACTAGGTTTTAATATTCAAAATCGGCTTAAAGCCGTATCTTCCGGGCTATCAGGTGAGTGACTTTGGGGGTGACATGGGGGCCGTGGAGGGGTGGGGGGGGGGGGGTTGAGGGCAAGATGGCCCAGCGGCTTCTTAAACAACTAGGATGAAGCCCCAGAGAATCGGGGCAGACCTTCTGACCAGCCCACTTCCCCGCCACCCGCCTGCCACCCCTTGGCGGCCTACGATCTTCCGGGGTCAGGGGCCGTGACTACATCCTGTATTCCTGCAATGAGGGTGGACTTTGGCGGTTACATGTTTCTTTTGTTTGGGTGGGACAGGGGAGTTGGGAATTTTCCCGATTCGGGATACTTGCCGTGGTATCAACCGTTTCAGCCCGAGGACTCTTATCAGGGAAATGTTTTCACAGATGGAGGAATGGTGGCCAAGCTTTGTGTTCAATGTAGAGATTCCCTTTTTGGATTTTGGTTGACGATTTCATTACTCTTGTACTTGACACAAACATGAAGGCCTGGGATAATCCCGAAGACCTCCGTGGCTGTTGTATCTGTCAGAATCACGTGGAGGACTGGCGGGCCTACCGTAGCTCTCATCATTTTATTAATTTTCTGGTCTTCTGATGGTTTAACATTTGGAAGCCCACCATGACCGTGAATTTGCATGTACGGCAGCGGCGGAGGTAGCCTGCCATTGGCTGGCGGTGGGGTCTTCCTGCCCCACCGCTGACAACAGGATTTCCCATTGTTCACACCCTCTGCCCTCAGGGACCGCATGGTAGGGGACGGGGTCACCGTCGGTGGGACCGGCCGATCCTGCTGGCGGAGAAGGCAGGAAAATCCCACCCCATGTCTTCAAGACACCCCAAACCATGCGCCTTGGAATCATAGAGAATGTACAGCACAGGAACAGGCCATTCAGCCCAGCTGGTCAATGCTGGTACTTCTGCCCCCCCCCCCAAGTTTCCTCCCGCATTTCTTCACCCAACAGCATCAACAGATGCATCCTCTCTCTCTCTCTTTCCCCAGGACTGTCTATAGGATTTATTAGTTATTCGTTTACATTTAGAGGGCCTTGCGATGAAGTGGGTAGTGCCGCTGCCCCTGCGCCGGGTCACCCTGGGTGCGAGTCCCCCCCCCAGGACCTGATGGCCAAGGAAGGTACGGCCAAACAGGGTGAGTATCCTTTCAACACGTGCCAATGGCAGGCGGTAAGAGCGTCAGAGATTCCTGGTCGACCATTTCGGAGGCCCTACCCTAACCATAGCGCCAGGTTACAACGTGCGAAAGTGCGTGTTGTCCCAGCGACCCCGGACTCCCCGAGTGAACTCTTAACACATCACATTTTCCATTTACGGCTCCTAGTTTTGGATCCTCTCATGACGTGGAGCCACCTTGGCCGGGATTCTTCCCTACCCGGCGGGGGGGTCGGAGAATCCTGCCCTTAATTTGTGTTTACCCTATCAAACTCTTTCAGAATATCAAAGGCCTCGATCAGGCCCCCCTCCTTCCTTCCAGAGACAAAGAGCCTCGGGGCTGATGCATCTTCCCTGAAGGCTTTCTATTTGTCCAGTACAGGATGCAGCATCTCCCTGCAGGAGATACATCACTTTGAAAACCAGCTCCAGTGGCTTGACAGGTTACAGTTGACAAATCACACGTCTGGCAAAAGCTTGGGGGGCACTTTTCAGAACTAAATTCACTTTCAGAGGCTGTGGGGAAGACCTATTTAGCTGGGCTGACTCTGGGCAGACGATATGCGCAAGTGTGTTGCAGTAACTTTGTGGGCCGGGCCTGGTTAGATATGGAAAGCCTTCGTCCTCCTTTCCCGACAGGACTAACCAGGAATGCGTCACAGCTTGCAGAGTGGGAATGTCGCGTTACCGCGGGGCGTTCTTCTTGGGGTCAACGAAGATCATTAGGGCAACACAGTGGCGGATCAATACCACCTCTGGTTCATATAATACCTGAGCAGGACACGTCTTGTTTTTTTATTATCAAAGGACAGAAGGCAGGGGTCGGTGTCATTCCACCCTGCCATCTGTCACTTTAATGAACATCAAAAAGGGAAGGAAATGTTGTAATGTGACAGACGAGCACAGAAAGTTGTCTCTTTGGATGACCAAAGGTGGACATAACAGCCCTCACATCATTGACTTTCTCACTCTAACCCTTCGCAGCCAGGTAGTTTGTGGCTTTATGGACTGGGAGAGAGTTTGCCTTATATTGCAGGCCTGCCTGAAGAGGATGCAGATGGGGCCATCCGCCACGCTAACGGCCGTCGATAGGCGGAATTTAGATCCTCGGACCCACGTTAATCTGTGCACTCGCTGCAGGAGAGCTTTGTGCCGGCTTTTGCAACGGAAGACGAGAATGAGGGATGAGGGACTAATCACACTTTGGACCCCCTCCCCCCATTCAGTAATGGTGAAGAATCGCTGGGAAGAATGCAATTCACAAAAGGAGTCCCTGAACAGCCACAGATTTGTCAACCGCTGTTTATTGATCGCGTTGATCTCTGTCACAATAATGGCTGTTGGGTTATTTGAAATTATTGCCATTTTTTACAAGAGTGTCAAGCTTGTAGCTTTCATTAAGCTTGGCAGATAATAGATTTAAAAGACCAGAGAGAAAGATTGCTCATTAATTGAAGAAAAAAACATCAATATCCCCACACGCAAGTAAGCTGTGAAATGAAATCAAGTTTCCAATTTTAGTTACCCTGTATGGGCTGCATTTAAAACCACTTTCTTGATTTCAAGCTCGTCTCGCTCTCAGCTCCCAATCACCCCCGCCCCCCGCCACCTAGCGTTTGATAGCAAATATAACTCACAAAGTGCCCGTCAACTTTATAGCCCTCTAACTCCCGACAATTCAGCTGTTTGAACATCAGCACTGGGTGGTGGTGGGGTGAATCCTTCTTGTGGGTCGTGCCATAGGGTGAAGTGTGAGGTTGGAGCATTACCCCCCCCTTCCCCTCCCAAAACACTTCAGCCCGAATATAACTTACGCTGTAACAGAATAGAGCTGAGAGAGCGGCACGGTGGAGCAGTGGTTAGCACTGCTGCCTCACGGCACCGAGGACCCAGGTTCGAATCCGGCCCTGGGTCACTGTCCGTGTGGAGTTTGCACATTCTCCCCGTGTCTGCGTGGGTCTCACCTCCACAACCCCAAAGATGTGCAGGGTAGGTGGATTGGCCACGCTGAATTGCCCCTTAAGTGGAAAAGTAAAAAAAAAGTTTTTAAAAAACATAATGGAGCTGATAATAGGTGTTAACAATAATAATCTTTATTAGTGTCACAAGTAGGCTTACATTAACACTGCAATGAAGTTACTGTGAAAAGCCGCTAGCCGCCACACTCCGACGCCTGGTCGGGTACACTGAGGGAGAATTCAGAATGTCCAAATTACCTAACAAGCACATCTTTCGGGACTTGTGGGAGAAAACCGGAGCACCCGGAGGAAACTCACGCAGACACGGGGAGAACATGCCGATTCCGCTCAGACGGTGACATAAGCTGGGAATCGAACCCGGGACCCTAGCGCTGTGAAGCAACAGTGCTAACCACCATGCTACCGTGTTGTTTAGCAGCATCCTTCCGGGGAACAATAGTACTATATTTCTTTTAAATAAAAGGAGCACATTAATTAACTGCTACCCTCGTGTCGCAATACAAAAATAATTAATGCTCGGAACAGAGGAATGGAATTGTGGGGAATGGTTACAGTACTGCAGGAGGCCATTCGGTCCATTGAGCTCACGCTGGAAACACAGCAAAGCAGCGATAATGACCTCCTCCAATGACAGAGGTCCGGACAGACTTTGGGAGGAAGGAATGCAACATCCCCCAGGGGGATGACCTAATTGATCTCCTCAAGCGGCTCACGGAATACGAACTTCCCCATTGAGGGGCAGAGGCCTAGCAGCTGGGGTTCGTAAACCAGGTAGTTAAAAGCCGGCCCAGATTGAGACCGGCAAGATTGATGTGCGGAACGCCGCATTGCGGCCTTTACATTTGATTGCCTAAATAAACCTTTGTCGTGTAACCTTCTCGGGATTCCTTAGGATACTGTAGCTTCCTTCACTTGTCTTTAATAGGCAGTGTACAGGCCGCACTCAAGCAGCCCACACTTACAAAACCCAAAACAAAACGTGAAGTAGTATACCGCGGCTTCTGGAAATCTGAAACAGAAGCCAGAAAATGGAGGAAATGCTCAGAGGCTGCATCCGTGGAAAATGTTCCAGCCGATGTACATCAGCGAGCACAGGGATGACGGGCGAATGGGACCTGGCGTCAGCTTGGATGATCTCAAGTTACAATGGGCAGAATTTGGAAGGCCAGCGGAGGAGTGCGTGGGAATAGCTGAGTCCCAAGGTAAGAACGAGAATTTTAGCTGCAGGTGAGCTGAGGTAGGGATGAAGTCAAGCGACGTTGTGGAGGCGGATATAAGTAGCCTAATTATGGGCGGCACGCGGGGGAGGCCGGAAGCTCACTTCCTTGTGTACCTTGTGTTGCCCTATTATGTATTTTCTTTTATTTCCTTTTCATTTCATGTACTTAATGATCTGTTGAGCTGCTCGCAGAAAAATACTTTTCACTGTACCTCGGTACACGTGACAATAAACAAGATCCAATTCAGGGTCGAACGTGACCCCAGGTTTGCAAAATAACAGCCTTAATCCCGGCGATTGTCAGGGAAGAGGGATGGAGCTAGTAGCCAGGGCATGGGGTTTGGACGGTGAACTGTGGGTTCTCCAAGTTTCCAGGTAATCAAAATCAATACTCAGCAATCCCCCAAAGGCATGCAGTCGCATGTTTCATATTTTAACCACCCTCTGCGTAAAGAGGGTAGCACGGTAGCCTAGTGGTTAGCACAGTTGCTTCACAGCTCCAGGGTCCCAGGTTCAATTCCCGGCTTGGGTCACTCTCTGTGCGGAGTCTGCACGTTCTCCCCGTGTTTGCGTGGGTTTCCTCCGGGTGCTCCGGTTTCCTCCCACAGTCCAAAGATTAGGTGGGTTGGCTTTGCTAAATTGTCCTTCGTGTCCAGGAAAGGTTAGGTGGGGTTACAGGGATAGGGTGGAGGTGTGGGGATAGGGTGGAGGCATAGGCTTAGGTAGGGTGCTCTTTCCAAGGGCCGGTGCAGACTCGATGGGCCGAATGGCTTCCTTCTGCACTGTAAATTCTATGATAAAGAAGTGTATTCGCGACTGGATTCATTTGTGAATGTTTTATATTCATGGCTCCTGGTGCAGATCTTTTTTTTCTATAAATTTAGAGTACCCAATTCATTTTTTCCAATTAAGGGGCAATTTAGCGTGGCCAATCCACCTACCCTGCACATCTTTGGTTGTGGGGGCGAAACCCACGCAAATACGGGGAGAACGTGCAAACTCCACACGGACAGTGACCCAGAGCCGGGATCGAACCTGAGACCTCGGCGCCATGAGGCAGAAATGCCATCCACTGCGCCACCGTGCTGCCCTCTCCTGGTGCAGGTCTCACTCACAAGTGGAAAACTCTTCTCTGCGTCTACTCTAAAGACCTCTGTCAGGTCACCTCTCAGATAAATATGCTAGATTATGGGATTTAGCCAGCTCTTTAAGTATTTTCTGTTCAGTAAACTCCAGGGTACATTTTCCTTACTCTGTCATCTGTAATGAAAAGCAGACCCAAGCACGGAACATTGTCCTCCTCCAGTTTGTTGTCCTCTGTGGGTTTCTTTCCTTTCAGATTGAATTTAACCAACAACAGAAAATGTAAAGTTAGTGAAAGATGTAGGAGAGAGAGCAGCTTATAGCACAGAAACCAACAGGATCGGTACACTAAATGATTTTTCTCTCACTTGTAAGTTCCTTCTCTGTTGCTCTGTTGTATCGATGTGAGGCCTAAATTCCTTCATGGCCCCTCGGGTCTCATGACACTCCCACGCTCCCTGGCTCAACTACCTCTGGTTTCTGTGTATCCATTCACTGAAACGCACTTTTCAAATTGCTTCACCAATCCACTTCCCTCCACCTCATTAACTCGACTCCTGGCTGCCCCTTTTCCCCCCTCTTCTGGTTTGTGAAGATTATTTTCCCCACCCTTGCAGAAGACCCCATTGCTCTGCAAGGTAAGGTTTATCTACGCCTGTTGGAACACAGTGAATAGCCACTAAAGCCATGGGGAATCCTGCAAACAGTCACTTGGTTTATACAGAACTGGAATGTTGCTGAAAGGGGAGACAGGTTGCTGAATCTTTTCATCCCTCACTCATCAGGACAAGTGCAAGAAGACCAAATTTCAAACTACCGCTGTAGTGATCTCTGTATGTAGTAATACATGATCAAGTAATGTTAAGCAAGTACAGGCAAATGATCACTAGATGGCCACACTACCAAGACCTATAAAAAGATTTTCCCGCTCTTTCCTCAAGGAGAGTGTGTTAGGAGTGTGGAGAGTACAGAAAGGAAACAGCGAGAGAGAGAAAGTTAACAGATCTTAGAAAACAGCATTATCTTATTTAATAGTTTAATCTATATTTATTTGTTTGTTTACTAGTTTAGTATTGAAGTAAAAAGAACTAGTTTATTTCATATTACTCAGCAAATTACTTTATCATCACTGGAAGGCTATGTCTATATTTCAACAACTCGGCTAGACAAAAAGAGTAATATATATATTACAAAATCATAATATAACATGCTACCAGGAGTGTAAATATAATAGAAGAACCGCAAAGATTTATAGGGTGGCACGGTAGCACAGAGGTTAGCACTGTTGCTTCACAGCACCAGCATCCCAGTACGATTCACGGTTTGGGTCACTGTCTGTACGTTCTCCCCGTGTCTGCGTGGGTTTCCTCCGGGTGCTCCGGCTTCCTCCCACAAGTCCCGAAAGACGTGCTTGTGAGGTGAATTGGACATTCTGAATTCTCCCTGAGTTTACCCGAACAGGTGCCAGAATGTGGCGACGAGGGGATTTTCACAGTAACTTCATTGCAGTGTTAATGTAAGCCTACTTGTGACACTAATAAAGATTATTAAAAAAAGATTATTACACCACAGGAGAGAAGGATGCTGATTGGTTGGCAAGTCAACTCTGATTGGCCGAAGTGTTGCTGTGGAGAGATCGATGGTGAACTATGGGTTCCCCAAGTTCCCAGGTAATCTGAACCGTTTTCTCCTGTAGAATAAATTATTGTGGTGGTTTGTTGTGATGCCTGCCTTTGTCCTGATTGCAAGACGAAAAGCTTTGGCAACAGGTGTCGCTTTTCAGCAAGGTAGCCTGAAATCTATGGGCAGAGTTATAGAAATGGGTGCAGATTACTGTAGATACTGTCATGCATCTGGCTTCTCCACACTCACAGTGTGGAAATCCAAGTGTAAAGGTGGCAATCCCAAGATCCCCAGCTCACTCCAAGACAAGAGCATACCGGATCGGACCACAACACTCTACCAGCGAATTTCAAACTTGCAGTCCCTTCGAACGCAGCTCCCTTTGCCATTGATGAGTTTATCTCCAAGAATCATGGGAATGTTTATTAATAATAATATAATATTATCCATATCTTATTCTTCGGCAACAGGCCAAAACTGTGAACCGCTTACCTACTTTGGGTCTGTCGTTCATTCTACAATTTAAAACCTAAAAAGGTGATTTATGTCTTTCGTCTTTGTTTTCTGCTTCCTCCAGTTTTGCTTTCGCATTAGCCTGGCGTCTCAGTGCGAAGAGGCAAGGTTTCGATCCTCACATCAGATCTGAACGTCACCCCGCGCCAAAGCCAAAGCCAACGAGTTATTAACTCTTCAATAATCGGCACTGCTTTCAGATGCTGAAGGACGTTTCCACAGAGATGCTGTCAAAGTGGGCATTCATCATTTCCATTTAATTACTCTTTCGCGAGATGGAACTGACAAGGCTTGTGGTGCATTGCACAGGACTCTGTGTGCTTAAAGAGAAAGTAGTTATTACACAGGGGGTTCTCTCTGGAACAACACGGCACTCGGAAGTGAACCAGCATGATGCAGATTTTATTTCAAAACAACAATTAATAAGCTATAAAATTCAAATTATTTTCCTCTTTGGTTAAAACTGGGAGTCAGATCACGACATGGGTCCTGGGGGGTTGACTCACGTTAGTGAGTCAGTGGGGAGGCGGTGGTGTAGTGGCATTGTCACTGGACTGGTAACCCAGAGACCCAGGGTAAGGTGTTCAAATCCCACCCTGGCAGACGGTGAAATCTGATATTGAAAGTCTAATGGTGACAATGTCCATTGTCATAAAAAAAACCATTTGGTTCACTAATGTCCGTTCGAGATGGAAATAGAACATACAGTGCAGAAGAAGGCCTGCACCAACCTACTTAAGCCCTCACTTCCACCCTATCCCAATAACCCCTCCTAACCTTTTTATTGGGTCACTAAGAGCAATTTATCAGAGCCAATCCACCTAACATGCACGTCTTTGGACTGTGGGAGGAAACCGGAGCACCCGGAGGAACCCCACGCAGACACAGGGAGAACGTGCAGACTCCGCACAGTGACCCAGCAGGGAATCGAACCTGGGACCCTGGCGCTGTGAAGCCACAGTGCTAACCACTTGTGCTACCGTGCTGTCCTTACCCGGTCTGACCTACATGTGACTTGAAACCCACAGCAATGTGGTTGACTCTTAAATGGCCTCGCTCAGACAGCACGGTGGTGCAGTGGTTAGCACTGCTGCCTCATGGCACCAAGGACCCAGGTCCGATCCCGGCCCCGGGCCATCGCCCCTGCGGAATTTGCACATTCTCCCCGTGTCTGTGTGAATCTCACCCCTACAAACCCCAAAAAAAGATGTGCAGGACGGGTGTATTGGCTACGCTAAACTGCCCCTTAAATGGGAAATAAGAATTGGGTACTCTAAATTTATATTAAAAATAAAGAAATGGCCCAGCAAACCCCCTCAGTTCAAGGGAAATTAGGGATGGGCAATAACTAAAGAAAACCATGATATACATGGTCAGTGAACATATTCACATTGGAAAGCATGAGGACTCCACTGATGGCTTGATGGGATTCATTTTAACGTTTGGTGTAAAACAGGCCACATCTCTCCCGTGAAACGATTGCCAAGGATAATTAGATGAGGCATTGAGGGAGCAGGCAGTCCGATATCATCCATTTTACATTGGCACCAACGGGTGAAATTACACAGAACCGGTTGCGTTCTGACCAGTGTGAGGCTGTCCCAGGTTTGTTTACTGCTCTGCGCTCAATCAGCTTGCCTCAAGCGAGGCGCCGTTATTAGCTTATCAGATTGCCTCGGAGAATCGGGGCAGCATGATAGCCCCAGATTGCTGTGTAAGGATCCCGCAAAAGCACAGGTCGGACGAAAGGATTGGGCTCCTCAACGGCACCATTCACAATCGAACAAAACGCTGCTCCTCCAACAGTAGACAAATAGATGTCGGGGAGCCAATTGAAAGACTTGCATTTACATAGCACCTTTCACAACCTTGGGATACCGCAGAGCGCTTTGCAGCCAATGAAATGCCTTCTGAAGTGCAGTTGCTATGGTGATGTAGGAATCCTGGCAGCTGATTGGTGCGTAGCACATTCCCACAAGCAGGGTGAGATAAAGACCAAATATTCTCGGGAATCTGAGTGATAAATGTTTTGTTTTATTCATTCATGGGGTGTGGGCGTTGCTGGCTGGGCCAGCATTTGTTGCCCATTCCTAAATGCCCTTGAACTGGGGGGGCTTGCCCGGCCATTTCACAGAATCATAGATCGAGTATAAAAACTGGCAAGTCATGCTACAGTTGCATAGAACCTTGGTAAGGCCGCACTTGGAATATTGCGCACAATTCTGGTCGCCACACTACCAGAAGGATGTGGAGGTTTTGGAGAGGGTGCAGAGGAGGTTTACCAGGATGTTGCCTGGTCTGGAGGGTGTCAGCTATGCGGAGCAGCTGAATAGACTCGGACTGTTTCCATTAGAATGACGGAGGTTGAGGGGTGAACTGGTAGAGGTCTACAGAATTATGGGGGCATGGATAGAGTGGATGGGCAGGCACTCTTTCCCAGGGTGGAGGGGTCAGTCACCAGGGAAGGGCCTGTTCCTGTGCGGTATTGTTCTTTGTTCTATTATCATAAAATCCCTAAAGTGCAGATGGAGGCCATTCGACCCATCAAGTCTGCACTAGCCCTTGTTCCAATAGAGCATCCTATCAAGGCCCAATGCCCCGCTCCTATCCCCGTAACCCAACCTAACCTTTGAGAAATATTAGCATGGCCAATTTACCTACCCTGCACATTTTTGGACTGTGGGAGGAAACCGGAGCAACCAGAGGAAACCCACGCAGACACGGGGAAAACTGTAAACTCCGCACTGACAGTCACCCAAGGCCGGAATTGAACCGGGATCCCTGGCGCTGTGAGGCAGCAGTGCTAATCACCGTGCCACCTGAGTCAACCATATTGCTGTGAATCTGGAATCCCGGATGGGATTCTGTGATCCTGAGGCTAAGTGTTGACGCCGTCAGAAATGCCGTCGCGTTTCTCGACGGCGTCAACTCGGCCTCAGGATCAGCAATTCTGGCCCCTACAACAGGGGGCCAGCACGGTGCTGGAGCGGTTCACGCTGCGCCAGCTGCTGATCCCGGCGTCAACTCGGCGGCGCCAACCCGCGCATGCGCAGTGGCACCGCCGCCAACCCGCGCATGCGCAGTGGCACCGCCGCCAACGCGCGCATGCGCAGTGGCTTGCTTCAACGTGCCGGCCCCGATGCCACATGGCGCAGGGCTACAGGGGCCGGCGCATAGGAAACGAGGCCCCCAGCCAGAGAGGCCAGCCCGCCGATTGGTGGGCCCCGATCGCGGGCCAGGCCACATCGGAGGCCCCCTCCTCCTCACTTAGAGGACGGATGGAGCCTCAGAGTGACAGTTCACCAAGGCCCACCTCTGACGGTGCTGTCATAATATCCACTCATGTATATAATGAGATGCAGACAGGCAGTGATTGACACACAGGATAACCAATGAACACACACGACACATAACAACCAATCACCAGTCAGGACACGACCACTATAAAGCACACAGGGCATTAAGACTCGCCCTCTCTCTACAGGTCACAGCTACTTTGAGCAATTGCTCAAATGGCTTAGATAGGGTGGATGTAGGGAAGTTGTTTCCATTAGCAGGGGAGACTAGGACCCAGGGGCACAGCCTTAGAATAAAAGGGAGTCACTTTAGAACAGAGATGAGGAGAAATTTCTTCAGCCAGAGAGTGGTGGGTCTGTGGAATTCATTGCCACAGAGGGCGGTGGAGGCCGGGACGTTGAGTGTCTTTAAGACAGAAGTTGATAAATTCTTGATTTCTCGAGGAATTAAGGGCTATGGAGCGAGAGCGGGTAAATGGAGTTGAAATCAGCCATGATTGAATGGTGGAGTAGACTCGATGGGCCGAATGGCCTTACTTCCGCTCCTATGTCTTATGGTCTTATACTGAGATAGTTAGAGTGCACAAGCCAGTGAGCACTATCACCATGCGGTCGAGAGTTAGTCTGGTCAAGTCAGTAGGAGATTATCAGTTAGATTGATAGAGTGTCAACTCACAGCAGACTATGTACAGCAATCAGGAAGTTCAATAAAACAGTGTTGGACCATCTCCTGTGTCAGAAGCCTGTTTCTAGTTTCACTGCATCCAGTTGCAGTCAACGTTGAACCAACTTACTGAACACATCAGGTGCAGCACCCCCTTAGTACCACACCGGGAGCGGGAGCCTGCATTCACGGCTCAGGACTCCAAACGCACAACATTCTGACTCAGCAGTGAGCGTGCGAGCCACCGTCGGGACTCCCAGGCTTCAGGCCAGCACCGGACGGAACAGAGAGCAGATCAGGCGAGAGAAAGAAATGTTTGTGATTTCTTTTTTTCCCCTCTCTTGCATTGATTTTGCGCTGGGGAAAATAGAGGGATAGGTGTGAAGCCGAAATTATTTATAGAAGCAGTTCTTTGAATCCGAAACCCGTTCCCTCGTCGCTGTGACTGGCAGTGGTGATAGGATTCATGTCAGCAGGCTGACCTGTGCTGTTACACAGTGTGTTCTCTCACTCTCCGCCCGCCCATCTTTTGAATGATCTCTATTGATCTTGGAGGGGGGCAGTGCCATTTACTTGTAATTGGAAGGCAGTAAAGAACACAAAACAGGCAGTAAAACACAGTGCAAAATGCACGGTGCCAGATTACAATGTATTGCTATGTTTTGGACATATTTCTTCAGTCTTTCTTAGAGGAAATCTTTACAATTAAGGCAAGAGGTGAAAATCTGGCTGGGTATCGATCCAGGGATAAGGGATTCTGGGATCTCAATCATTAGGAGTCTGTTTATCTTCGAAAGCAGGAGCCCTTGGGCCGACTATTAATCTACACCTTCAAATTCTATTTAAAAACAAATGTTTTCTTCATTCGGGGGGGGGATGGCTGGCTCACACAAAGGCTACAGCCCCTAAAGAGAGGAAACAATGCCACTCTTATTGGATTACAAGGATTCATTAATTAAAGCTTCTTACGATGGTGATTTTCTTTAAGCCAGCAGAAGGATTTCCTCGCCTTTGCAGAGTGTGCGGTTCCGGCAGGGCAGGAGCCTTCATCCAACCAGATGTGTCGGCAGGGGGAAAACTAACGCTGGGCATCTGAAACCTGCAGTGGAAGATGTACAAAATGTCAGTCTTAGATCAAAAGCGAGTGACAGGTCGGTGTTTGACGGACAGCGGGCAGTCCGGAATGAGGAAGTGCTCAGCCCATCATTCCTGCTCATGCGGGGCCCACCATCCCCAGACAAGATCTGATACTTAGAATTTACAGAGCAAGGCAAGGCATTTCGGGCTGGGCAGGCAGCATCTGTGAATAGAAACAGAATCATTGAATCATAGAATTTACAGTGCAGAAGCAGGCCATTCGGCCAATCGAGTCTGCGCCGGCCCTTTGAAAGAGCACCCCATTTAAGCCCACACTTGCAACTATCCCCCATTACCCCACCTAACCTTTTTGGTCACGAAGGGCAATTTAGCATGGCCGATCCACCTAACGAGCACGTCTTTCGGGGCTTGTGGGAGGAAACCGGAGCACCCGGAGGAAACCCACGCAGACACGGGGAAGAATGCGCAGACTCCGCACAGACAGTAACCCAAGCCGGGAATTGAACCTGGGATCCTGGCGCTGTGAGGCAACAGTGCTAACCGCTGTGCCACCGTGCTGCCCATGGTCATGGAGTTCACAGCCAGGATTTTCCCGATCCGTCTGAGGCCAGAACTTACCAGTGCTGCTGAAAGCCAATGGACTTTTGTACTGCTCTCCCCAAATTTCCCATTCCTGCCTGGCTTCAGCTTCTGGCGTGACCGGAAAATCCTGAAGCTATGTATCAGGTCAAGGTGACCTTTCATTAGAATTGAAGAAAGGTAAAATGTGAGGGTTTTTAAGCTGGTTAACCATGTCATAATATACACATCAGTATATGATGGTGCAGAGACACACACCACTGACTGACACACTGCAAGACCAATCAACACACACAACACAGCAGCCAGTCACCAGTTAGGGCACGGTCACTATAAAGACAGAGGGCACTAGTTTTCCCGCTCATTCGGGATGCAGCCTCTGAGATAGACAGAGCCCGCGGTCAGTAGTACAAACATCCACCATGTGCGAGCAGTATAGGCTGGTCAGGTTAGGCATAGGTCTTCAGTCAATCTAACTTAGTGTCGACCCACAGTGCATGTATGTTTAACAGCTCTTAGTTAAACAAAATAGAGTTGTACTATTTCAAGTGTTGGTAGCCTGTCTATGTTATTGCTAAGGTAAACGCAGTCTCCACAGATCCAGAGTACCCACCACATCAAACCAGGGAGATTGGGATGGGGAGGGGTAGGAAGTATAAAAGAGGTCTGTGATAGGATGAGGGAAGGAGAGATTAAATAACAAAATATTTTATGATGCAATAGCCCAAGAGGGTGGTAGTCATAGAATCATAGAATTTACAGTGCAGAAGGAGGCCATTCGCCGGCGATTCTCCGGCCGGCGATGGGCCGAAGTCCCGCTGCTGGAATGCCTGTCCCGCCGGCGTGAATCAAAGCACCTCTCTTCCCGGCGGGACTAGGCGGCGCGGGCAGGCTCCAGGGTCCTGGGGGGGGGGGGCGCGGGACGATCTGGCCCCGGGGGGTGCCCCCACGGTGGCCTGGCCCGCGATCGGGCCCCACCGATCCGCGGGCGGGCCTGTGCCATGGGGGCACTCTTTTCCCTCCGCCTCAGCCACAGTTTTTACCATGGACGACGCGGAAGAGACACCCCCCCCCCTGCGCATGCGCGGGGATGACGTCAGCAGCCGTGGACGCTCCCGCTCATGCCCGGACTTCCGCTGCCCGGCGAAGTCCTTTTGGCCTCGGCTGGCGTGGCGCCAAAGGCCTTTCCCGCCGGTCGAAGGCATGCCAACCACTCCGGCGCGGGGCTAGCCCCTCACGGTGAGGGCTTGGCCCCTTAAGGTGCGGAGAAATCTGCACGGGGCAGCCCGACGCCGAAGTGGTTCCCGCCACTCCATCCCACCGGGACCCCCCGCCCCGCCGGGTAGGGGGAATCCCAGCCCATAAGACTATATGAGATTGGATAAGAACTTGGCCATTCAGCCCATCGAGTCTGCTCCGCCGTTCAATCATGGCTGATATGTTTCTCATCTCCATTCTCCTGCCTTCTCCCCATAACCCCTGCTCCTCTTATTAATCAAGAACCTATCTATCTCTGTCTTAAAGACATTCAGTGATTTGGCCTCCACAGCCTTCTGCAGCAAAGAGTGCCACAGATTCACCATCCTCTGGCTGAAGAAATTCCTCCTCATCTCAGTTTTAAAGGAACGTCCCTTCAGTCGGAGGCTGTGCCCCCGGGTTTGAGTTTTTCCCACAAGTGGAAAAATCCTCTCCACGTCCACTCTATCCAGGCCTCGCTGTATCCTGTAAGTTTCAATATGATCCCCCCTCATCCTTCTAAACTCCAACGAGTACAGACCCAAAGTCCTCAACCACTCCTCATACTGTTGTAGTCAATATTTTCCTGCTTCTGTCGTAGAAAGATTCAACAACGCTCGTTGAGACAAAATAACAAGGCTTTATTTACAAAACGACTGCATGCAGTAATGGCTGAAACTTGAGGTCAGAGCGCAATTAGTGAAACTGCTGATTCCTTCTCAAGTCCGCGCTTTTACAGAAAATCAGTTCAGTATTTATACATTATCATTATCAAGACTGCGTGACTACAGCTTAGTCAGGAATTCGATCGGAAGTAGAAACGGAAGCAATGCCTGCTGACCTAATTGGGCTCTTTGTCGCATCACTCATACCATTATCTTGTCCTTGGAGGGAACATTGAGAGGTCGGAGGAGACTTATTTCTTCCTGACCTTATCTTGTCTTATTCCTACTGCCCTGTGTTATGACGAGTTAGTCTTATCAGGAGTTGCCTAGGTCCGGTATTTTGGAATGGCTTGACCTTCTCTGATCTTATTCATACTTCAAGTTATGCGGAGTCAGCCTTATCAGTCTTACAGGGGTCTGAAATGGTTAGGGCAGCATTTCTTACATTGTATAAAATATTTTGACCAGTCTTCCCATTGACCAGTTTTCCCATCATGCCATTACTTTATTCGTACCATATCACAATACGACAAGCTCTTCATTCCAGGGATCTTTCTTGTGAACCTCCTCTGGACCCTTTCCAAGGCCAGCACATCCTTCCTTAGATATGGGGCCCAAAACTGCTACACTACTCCAAATAGGGTCTGACCAGAGCCTTACATCCTACAAAGTACATCCCTTTATGTATTCTAGTAGCCTCTTGACATGAATGCTAATATTGCATTTGTCTTCCTAACTGCCGACTGAACCTGCACGTTAACCTTAAGAGAATTTTGAACGAGGACTCCTAAGTCCTCTGACATTGAGTGTCTTTAAGACAGAAGTTGATAAATTCTTGATTTCTCGAGGAATTAAGGGCTATGGAGAGAAAGCGGGTAAAAGGAGTTGAAATCAGCCATGATTGAATGGTGGAGTGGACTCGATGGGCCGAATGGCCTTACTTCCGCTCCTATGTCTTATGGTCTTAAGTCCCTTTATGGTCCATGCTGAGTTTATGCTCCATATCAGTATTCTCTCCTACTTTGTTCCGTTCTGACAATAAATCCTTCTGTTCCTTTCTCCCTCATGTACATATCTAACTTTCCCAAGGGATCTATGTTGTTTGCCTTCAAGAGTTTGCACAAGTTCCACAATCTCTGGTTAAAGAAGTTGATCTCTCATTCTGAGTTCTTCCTCCCAAGTCTCTCTTAAAGATAAAATCATGAGGCATTGTTAATATTTCTAAAATTCTCAAGTTCCCTCTTCAACACATATTGGTGCCGTTCCGATGCCTCGATAAGAGAGACCAGGGGCGGGATTCTCCGGTATCCGGCGGGCGGGCCGTACCGGTGCCAAAGAGCGGCGTGAACCACTCCAGCGCAGGCCGCCCGGAAGGTGCGGAATCCTCCACACGTCCGGGGGCTAGGCCGGTGCTGGAGGGGTTGGCGCCGCGCCAACCGGCGCCGAAGGGTCTCCGCCGGCAGGCGCGAGTTGGCGCCTGCGTAGGAGCGCCAACATGTTCTGGCGCATGCACAGAACCGCTGCCGTGATTCATGCGCATGCTCAGGGGGTTTCTTCTCCGCGCCGGCCTATGTAAGGCTCCACGATGGCCGGTGCTATGATGTGTCAACTACCTATTGAAAATACTCCGTTGCACTCTGGTACAATAATGCAAAAACGAAACCCCAGACTCCACGGACAATGTTTGCGGTTTACTAGAACACCATTAATTTCTGGAATCCTGGAAACCAGCCGCTTGTGCTATTGATCACCAAATGGCACAGACCCAGCAGCAGTGCCAGAATCGGTCGCTGCCAGTATAGGCAGCATATGGGAGGGCACCAAATATCCGCATAGTAGACATGCTTACCACTGACGCCACATATTTGGCAGCTATTTGCCTGAAGCCCCTGTGTCACGTGGTTGCCAGTAGGGGGGTCCCAGCTCTGTCACCCCTCTCCACCTCACACTCCCGAGACCCGGGCAATGTCCATCTACACCCCTCCTCCCGTCCCCTCACCCCCCTACACCCCAATAGTTCCCATCCTATTTATGCCCTTTATTTAATATTTTGCCTTATTTCAAATGTGTGCGTCTCACAGGACCCGGTTTCGGTGCTGTTGCATTGTTGGTAGATAACTCCTGAATCAAAACTGAAATGCGTATTCTTATCGGCATCTTGAGCACAAGGTCAGGATTTTAATCACAAGCAAAAAAAAACCCCGTTTGGCTCATCTCTCAGTTCATCCATCCGGAATAACCCTAACATCCTTCCCATATTTCATAGAATCATGGAATTTACAGTGCAGAAGGAGGCCATTTGGCCCATCGAGTCAGCACCGGCCCTTGGCAAAAGCACCCTAATTAAGCTCACACCTCCACCCTATCCCCGTAACCCAGCAACCCCGCCTAACCTTTTTTTGGGACACTAAGGGCAATTTAGCATAGCCGGTCCACCTAACCCGCACATCTTTGGACTGTGGGAGGAAACCGGAGCGCCCGGAGGAAACCCACACAGACACGGGGAGAACGTGCAGACTCCGCACAGACAGTGACCCAAGCCGGGAATCGAACCTGGGACCCTGGAACTGTGAAGTGACAGTGCTAACCACTGTGCCACCGTGCCGCCCCCTCCATCCAGAATAACTCTAACGACCCTCCCATGGTGTAGCACAGTTTCTTAGGTAACCCAGAGTTTTCACCTCTGCTAATTGGCCCAGAAATCCGCTCCGTGCGTTGATCCCCCTTCGCTTAAAGGAGAATATCCCAACTTCACTCTCTTACCAGTTGGATCCTGCTGTGCCTTGTCTTGTGATTCAAAGCAATGTTCTGGATTCACCTTCTGCATACCGTTAGCTAGCTGAGACCATCTCACAGATTCCTCCTTTCAAGGTTGTAGACCCAAGTCTCTCCAGTCTTTCCTCAAATTGCGGACTCAGTCATGGCAGAATTGTTGAACGATACAGCACAGAAAGACTCCATTCATCCGTTCGCACCTAAAGAGCTATTTAATTAGTTCCGCTCCCCTGCTCTTTTACATCTTCAAGAATTCACCTAACTTTGTTCTGAAGGGTTTCTATTGAATCTGCTTCCACCGCCTTTTAATGAGTGGACTCCAGTTCATATCAACTCACTGCATTAAAAATGAATTCTCCTTATCTTCCCTCTGATTCTTTACCGAATCACATTAAATCTGTATCGTCTGGGTAACAGCCCTCCTGCCAATGGATAGGGTGTCTCCCTATTTACTCCATCAAAATCCATATCATTTTCCCCACCTGTAAACCTCTCACCTCCTGCTCCAAGGAGAGCGGTCTCAGCTCCTCTAGTCTCCCCACATCATCTGGACCAGCCGTATAAATGCTGTGGCTTCAAGAGCAAGTCAGACACTGGGACCTCTGTGGCGAGTAACTCACCTCGGGCGGGATTCTCCAGCCGCGTCCACCCAAGGTCAATGGACTTCTCCATTGTCCGGGTCTTGCGTGTGGCATTCTTGCGGCGGGCGGGGCGGAAGAATCCAGCCTTTCCTGTCCTCCCGCCGCAGCTGAATTGCAATTGATTTACACGCCCATTCCCGGAATAAAGAACATAGAACATACAGTGAAGAATGAAATGAATGAAAATTGTTTATTGTCATAAGTAGGCTTCAAATGAAGTTACTGTGAAAAGCCCCTAGTCGCCACATTCCGGCGCCTGTTCGGGGAGGCTGGTACGGGAATTGAACCGTGCTGCTGGCCTGCTTTCAAAGCCAGTGATTTAGCCCTGTGCTAAACCCATCGAGTTTGCACCGACCCACTTAAGCCCTCACTTCCACCCTATCCCCGTAACCCATTAACCCCGGCTAATCTTTTTTGGTCACTAAGGGCAATTTATCATGGCCAATCCACCTAACCTGCACGTCTTTGGACTGTGGGAGGAAACCGGAGCACCCGGAGGAAACCCACGCAGACACGGGGAGAACATGCAGACTCTGCACAGTCAGTGACCCAACAGGGAATTGAACCTGGGACCCTGGCGCTGTGAAGCTACAGTGCTAACCGCTTGTGCTACCTTGCTGCCCATGCAATAAAAGGACCCCACACCGAGACCCGCTAAATAAAGAGACCCCCCCAACAGATCCCCCCCCCCACCCAGAAGAGAGACTCCTGTCAGGAAGCACCCCAGAAGAACTGCCGTGGGCTGAGAGAATCCCGCCCCGAATATCTGAGTGCCTATAGGGCAGAGGATCGCTACACTTAGCGGTCCCATGACGCTGTCGTTAAACTTTCCAGTTTTTATACAGGTGTCAACACCACATAGAAGGGAGACCCCCTTATGGAAGTTAGAGAGCAGTCCAGACTGTGGCAGTGAAAAAGATCACTGCTTTAACACTCACCTGAGCAATACACCTGCTAACTCAGATACTTGGGACGGGATTCTCTTAGCCCACGGCGGTTCAGAGATTTGCCGGGCCGGGCACGATTCGCGTGATGCTGCCCCGACGCCGGTCCACTGATTTTCCGGTGACCGGAGAATCGGCACCATTGGCGCCGGCGCGGTGCCCCCCCAGTAATTCTCCATCCGGTATGGGACGAGTGGCCACCCAAAAAAGCCAGAATCCCGCCGACGCGGTTCACATCTGGTCTTACCCGGCGGGACCTCGGCGTTCATCCTGTTGGGGGTGGCCTGGTGGGGGGGGGGGGGGGCCTCCACCGTGACCTGGCCTGCGATCGGGGTCTACCAATCGGCGGGCCAGCCTCTCCTGGTGGGGGCCGCTTTTGCTCCGCGCCGGCCCCTGTAGCTCTCCGCCATGTTGCGCCGGGGCCGGTGTGGAGAAGGAAGCTACCGGGCATGCGAGCATTTGCGCCGGTCGCAGTGCGCATGCGCAGACTCGCGGCGCCCATCTGACACCGGTATCGGCAGCTGGAGCAGCGTGGGTCGCTCCAGTGCCATGCTGGCCTCCTATAGGGCAGAGGATCGCTACACTTAGCGGTCCGATGATGCTGTCGTTAAACTCTCCAGTTTTTATACTGGTGTCAACACTCTGGCGTCAGATGGGAGAATCCCATCCAGGAAGCACCACGTCTCAATTCCTGAAAAGAGGAAGGGGTTTAAACCCCTTCAGATCTGCAAGCCTTTCATTCATTTCTCCTTGATATTTATTTTACTAGGCTGTGATTGACAACCTCCACCCCTGCCTGCTGTCAGCATTGTTCTATTCATCTCCCTTCAAGTTGAGTAACTCTGTGCTCTAACTGCAATGTTTATAAACATCAACCGTTGATTGACAGCTCCTGCACCACTTCAAACAGAGTTAAGTGCTGTCAATTTTCAGCTGACCACTTCAAAATCACTCAGGCATGAAGGGAGGTGATTGTAAAGCACTTAACTCATCTGAAGTGGTCCAATATCAAAGAGAAATGAATGAATTACTTGCAGCTCAAAGAGCTAAGGGGGGTTAAACCCAGCTGACTGTTTTTCACCTTGCAGGAAATGACATGTGGTGCTTCCTGTATCTGAGCCACAGGATTTATTTTCTCAGTTGGGGTCCCTTTATTGAGGGTGTGTCAAGGGGTCCCTTTATTTAGGGTTTGTCAGGGGGGTCCCTTTATTTAGGGGGTGTCTGTTGGGGGGGGCGGTGGGGGGTGTTGTGGTGGGGATGGAGTGGGCAAGTTTTGAATTGTAGGGTGGGGGGGGGAGAGTGGTCTTCGGATGGACTTTGGCGGCAACTACCTGAAAGAGTAACGCCCTTTGCCCACAGCCCGATTCACTCTGTAAGGCCCACGGTAGTCAATAGCAGTAGTAATTCTCGCCCATGTGTTTCCAGGCCCAGAGAACCGGAGGATCACGTGGGCCTGGAAAATACGGTACCCGGCCCACTAAGTGGATCCGAATGGGTCTTAATGACCTATTGTCATCCTCCCCCTGGTGTGGGGCATGAACCTCGATCCCGATGCCAGCAGCGGGGGGGGGGGGGGGCATAGCACCGTGGATCCCAGTTTCTTCACGAACACAGGATTCCCCGCCTCACCGGGAACTCCGCTACTGGCACCCCAAGGTGGAGAATTTCGCCCACTGTGTTTCCTCGTGTGCATTCCACTTGACAGTTCTGCGGCAGTCTCCTTCACTGCTTCTGACAGGACACTCAAGTTTAGCGCTCTCAAATCTGGTCAATACTAGCACAAAAATAAAACCTTCGGAAGCCAGGAAAGGCGCAGAAAACAAAACTCAGCTGAATTTAGTTTTCATTCTGTGATGTTCAGCTTATAGGACCAGACTGCTTTGTAAATATTTTACACAGCTTGGAAACAAGAGGGACTGAAGAATACCCTCGAGTGATGGAAAGCAAGTCGGCAGCAATCTTTTCAACATTGTTGGTTTTTTTGAAGAATTTACACTGTGTGACCTTCACTCTAGTCTTTACAGTTTCCTTAAACGCCATAGATTTGCGATCATCAGCTGACCGGCTTTTGTGCTGCCGTTGATCTCAAAGCAACATTTACACTCCGCTATAACTGGGATGATCTATGCATGACAAACAGCCAGCGGTACAAAACAAGTCTTGCACTTCACACAAATGATTTTGCTGCCTGCATTTAAGATGAGGTTATTTGAAGTATTTTCAGTGCAGACTATTCTATTGCAAATTAGAATGCAAAACTGTTTTTCTTTCTTCCCCCGTCCCATCCCCCTAAACCCGTAACCCCACCTAACCTGCACATCTCTGGACTGCAGAAGGAAACCAGAGAAGCTGGAGGAAACCCACGCATATGTTATTCTCTAAATCTGAATAAAGATTGTAGACTTCCAGTTAACACATTCTTTATTCAATGGGTTCATTCTGTTTCCAGAGCTTAACTAGGTATAATAGTCAAGAGGTATGACCAGTGAAGCTAAGGTAAGCTGCCTATGCTGAGCTGTCTCTGTCCGCTGCTGCTCACTAGCCCTGTGCTTCTGAAAGAGGCGGATCCTCCCTTGGGTTGGACCCTTTATACCCGTCTCTGATGCTGCCCTCTAGTGATGCTGTGGCTGTCACATCTGTCTGTAGTTCCTGATGTATGTGCAGATGTATGTCCAGATCACTACAACGCACACACGGGGAGAACGAGCAAATGCCACACAGACAGCCAAAGCCGGAATCGAACCCGGGTCGCTGGCGCAGTGCTGACCACTGTAGCATCATGGCTGAATTGGCTTGAGGGGCTGAATGGCATCCATCTGTTCCCATAATCCTAATGAGATTTGAAGTAGAGCCACTGTCTTCCGACCAGTTAACTTTATTGTCAACTAACAACCGCTCATCGGGAGCATCTTAGCTCATGGATACACGAGGCTGTGTATGAGGTGTTTGAATGAGCCTTCAGCCTGGGACTCTGAGTGGAGAAAATTCGCACGCGGATGCGCATTCCCGTAACAGCCTCCCCGAACAGGCGCTGGAATGTGGCGACTAGGGGCTTTTCACAGTAACTTCATTTGAAGCCTACTTGTGACAATAAGCGATTTTCATTTCATTTCATTTCATTTCATTCATTTCGTTTCATTTCATTTCATTTCATTGCTCCCAAAGTAAAGACTGAAAAAACTGATGGTATGGTCACTTGCCGTCAAGTTCAGAGAGACCATTTTCTTTTTCTTTCCTGCACCTTTAGAACATAGAACAGTACATGCCCTTCGGCCCACGATGTTGTGCCGACCATTTATCCTAATCTAAGATCAACCTAACCTACACCCCTTCAATTTACTGCTGTCCATGTGCCTGTCCAAGAGTCGCCTAAATGTCCCGAATGACTCTGCCTCCACCACCTCCGCTGGCAGTGCATTCCACGCACCCACCACTCTCTGTGGAAAGAACCTACCTCTGACATCTCCTCTATACCTTCCTCCAATCAACTTAAAATTATGTCCGCTGGTGACAGCCATTTCCGCCCTGGGGAAAAATCTCTGGCTATCCACTCTATCCATTCCTCTCATCTATCAAGTCACCTCTCTGCTTCCTTCGCTCCAGTGAGAAAAGCCTAGCTTCCTCAACCTTTCTTCATAAGACATGCCTGTCATAATATACACCAGTATATTATGGTGCAGACACACACACACACACTGATGGACATGCAGTGGGACCAATCAGCATACACAACACCGCAGCCAATCATCAGTGAGAGCACACGCATTATAAAGACAGGGGACAGGAGAGTTCCCGCTCATTCTAGTAGCAGCCAGCTCGGAGCACAGAGCTCACAGCCTGCAACAGAGACATTCACCATGTGCTGAGTGCATCACCTGGTTAGGACTAGGCAAGGGTCAGCAGTTAAAGCTGGTATTGCATTTACCCACAGTTCAAGTATGTTAATATAGTTAACCTTATAATAAAATAGAGTTGCACCACTTCAAGTGTTGGTGACCTGTTTGTGATCCAGAACACCCAACACATCAATGCCCTCCCAGTCCAGGCAGCATCCTGGTAAATCTCCTCTGTACCCTCTCCAAAACATCCACATCCTTCCTATAATGAGGCGACCAGAACTGGACACAATATTCCAAGTGTGGTCTAACCAGGCTTTTATAAAGCTGTAGCAAAACCTCGCGGCTCTTAAACTCAATCCCCCTGTTAATAAAAGCTAACACAACATACACCTTCTTAACAACCCTATGAACCTGGGTGGCAACTTTGAAGGATCTATGTAAATGGACCCTAAGATCCCTCTGTTCCTCCATACTTCCAAGAATCTTGCCCTTAATCCTGTATTCTGCATTCAAATTCGACCACCCAAAATGAATCACTTCACATTGATCTAGGTTGAACGCCATCTGCCAATTCTCAGCCGAGCTCTGCATCCTGTCAATGTCCTGTTGTAACCTGCAACAGCTCTCGACACTATCTACAACTCCCCCAACCTTCGTGTCATCGGCAAACTTACTAACCCACCCTTCCACTTCCTCATCCAAGTCATTTATAAAAACCACAAAGAGCAGAGGTCACAGAACAGAACCTTTCCTGAAGAACTTGGAACCTGATTCGAGTGTCCTGGGCTCAACCATCTTCACCTGCTTCATCAATGACCTTCCCTCCATCATAAGGTCAAAGGTGGGGATGTTCGCTGACGATTGTAGAACGTTCAGCACCACTGAAACCTTCAGATACTGAAGCAGGCCCTGCCTGCATACATAAGACCAGGATGAAAACAAGGCTTGGGCTGATCTGTGACAAGGAACATTCATGCCACCCAGGTGTCAGGCGATGACTATCTCCAACGAGAGAGAAAAGCCATTTCCTCTTGACATTCAATGGCATTACAATTGCTGAAATTCCCCACCTTCAACATCCATGGCTTTACCATTGAAAATAATCTAAACTGGATGAGCTGTACGGCTAGCATGGATACAAAGAACAAAGAACAAAGAAAGGTACAGCACAGGAACAGGCCCTTCGGCCCTCCAAGCCTGCGCCAACCATGCTGCCCGTCTAAACTAAATTCTTCTATCTACACTTCCGGGGATACAGGCCTGAGGCTGGGACAAAACCTGTCCACCACTACTAGGCACAGGAGTGCCATAGAATACTTTCTACTTGCCTGTCTGACTGCAGTTCCGACACTTATAAAGCTCCACACCATCTAGGCCTAAGTAGCTGTTTGATTGGCACCCCACCACCTTAAACATTTACTTCCTCCACCACCGACACACAGTGGCAGCCGTGTGTGTTGTACGGAAGATACAGTGCGACAATTCACCGAGGCTCCTTCGACAACCTCTTCCAAACCCGCGGCCTCGACCACCTAGGTGGACAAGTGCAGCAGACGCGTGGGAACATCACCACTTACTGGTTCCTTTCCCAGTCACACACCATCCTGACTTTGAACTATATCCCTGTTCTCTCACGGGATCAATAACCTGGAACATTCTCCCTTACAGCACTGTGCGTGTTCCGACACCAGACCGAACGCAGGGGTTTGAGAAGGCAGCTCACCACCACCTTCGCAAGGGGCAATTAGGGATGGGCAATGTACGCTGGGTCGAGTCAACGACGCCCGAATCCCGGTAAAGAAATAAATACTTACCTCGCAGTTCCAATAGAAAGAAGGGTAGAAATTGCATTTCCGGAACACCTTTCATGACCCCAGGACATTCTCAAATGCTCTGCAGTCAATGGAGTCGCTTGAGATGTGGCCACTGTACCCACATTCGCAAGCTACAATCCAGTATATAGTGATGTAGGGATGGCTGCTCTCAATGTGGCTGGTTTTAGTTTAGTTTAGATTAGTGTGTAATTAGTGGGACCTGTGAGGGAGGAAGATGGCCTTTGCACTATGTTTATATCTGTACGTACACTGTTTCTTCTGTTATTGTAACAAAATCACAAATAGCTCAATAAAATGATGTATAAAAAAAAAAGAAGAGGGGCTGGAGCATCGTTTAGATTCTGAGGAAGAATTTTGACTGCAGCTTGGAGGTATTGGGGAAAGAACTAGGGTGACCGGATTTTCAAATGCCGAAACCAGTCTACCCAGGACATACTGAAAAGCCTTGGGAGGGTGGGGGGGGGGGGGGGCTCCATGGCGATTGACACGGTGGGTGACCAATGGCGAGAGTCTGGGTGTGGGGCAGTTGAAGGCAGGAGGACGTGTGATGACATCTCCTGGAACATGTCCAACCATTGTTGGCAACATTGTTGACTGGATTGCTGGACAGTGAGCTGGCATGGATTCGATGGGCTGAATGGCCTCCTTTGGTGCTGCATTTACTCTACAAGTGAACTACCCACATTCACAAGCTACAATCCAGTATATAGTGATGCTGTAAGTGATTGGAGAGCAGATTGCCTCCCTCTCCTGGCTATGGTTACTGTGCCGTGCTGAAAGAATAATGCAAAATGAGAAAGGCATTTGAACACTTTTTTTTGAGGACACATTCCCTATCCTCCATAAAGAAAATTCCGTTCCTGTTATTAGCGGCAGGGTACCACAGTGGAGTAGGCACGGTTGGACAGTGGTTAACACTGTTGCTTCACAACGCCAGGGTCCTGGATTGATTCCCGGCTTGGGTCACTGTCTGTGCGGAGTCTGCACGTTCTCCCCGTGTCTGCGTGGGTTTCCTCCGGGTGCTCCGGTTTCCTCCCACAGTCCAAAGACGTGCAGGGTTAGGTGAATTGGACATTCTGAATTCTCCCTCTGTGTACCCGAACAGGCGCCGGAGTGTGGCGACGAGGGGATTTTCACAGTAATTTTATTGCAGTGTTAACGTAAGCCTACTTGTGACAATCAAGTTTATTATTATTATTAGCGAATGTCATGTGCTTTCATTTAACAGCGTTTAGGAGGTCAATTAAAAATATTTATTTTTACATGGTCCTCTCCCACACAAAACCTGCACTGGCTTCGGAGGGACAGAATAATTTACCATTAGTTCTGTCACAGAATAAATTAGTGCTTCGGTCCCGGTTTCGATGTCTTTAATTCTGATACATTTTTTTCTAAAAGTTATCAAGATTTGATTACTTAAAGGACAAAAGTGATCCAATTTTCCGAAATCAGAAAGCGGGTTGTAGAATTCTGCTTTTTAAAAAATAAAACGTGACGTTTCTTTCATTTCTGGGGCAATCTTGATGCAGCTCCTGTCCACAGTCTCGCCTTTCTCACAAGCAACCCAGCTATTATAGACATTTCAGCACCAAGACAGCAGTCTATAAAGAAACGAGGTGTTGCTGGGAAGGAGAATGACAAAGAGGTATTGATTCTAATTAACCTGAAGTGCTAAGTGTCTACTGCAAAAAAGTTGCGTGCCGAAGCTGCTTGCTCGGAGAAAAACAGAAGCCTCTCGCGTTTAAAGCTTGTCCTCTGTAGTGTCACCGCCCCCCCCCCCCCCCCGTCCCACCGTGGGTGACTTTAAAGCTAGCCACACAGCCGTGTGATTTAATTTCGATTCAAGTGAAGCAGGTGCTTTGATATTGAAATCCTCAAAGATTCCCACTCTGTTCCCGAATCTTTCCAGCGCAAATAAAGCTCTCAGTCCTCGCCGGCAAGGAAAGGTAAATGCCCCTTTGATGATTTTTTTCCAGCTGGACTGAAAGAGCAGTCAGCACTTTCAGACATCAAAAGGATTTCAGCTTCTATCGCCTCCACTCTGCACTTCATTCGAATTCATAAATAAATATATAAAATAAATATCAAAGCTCAAGCTTACAAAGACATCATTGTGCAGAATATTGTTGCAGTAAAAGGCAATATCCGATTAAGTCCTGGCGATATACAATCACCCCAAGACATAATATGCCTGCACATTAAAATTCAAAATATGTGCTTGCAAATAGACTAAACCCTACCATAAGGCAGCATGGTGGCACAGTGGTTAGCACTGTTGCTTCACAGCTCCAGAGTCCCAGGTTCGATTCCCAGCTTGGGTCACTGTCTGTGCAGAGTCTGCACGTTCTCTCGGTGTCTGCGTGGGTTTCCTCCGGGTGCTCCGGTTTCCTCCCGCAAGTCCCGAAAGACGTGCTGCTCGGTAATTTGGGCATTCTGAATTCTCCCTCTGTGTACCCGAACAGGCACCGGAGTGTGGCGGCTAGGAGCTTTCCACAGTAACTTAATTGCAGTGTTAATGTAAGCCTACTTGTGACAATAAAGAATGTTATTCTTATTATCGCAGAAACAATATGATGGCCTAGTTATGTCAGGCTCTCAGTGTGAGTGAATAATTTGGAGATGTTCCACGACCCTTGAGTAACACAGGGGTGAAAGGTTATCGTGGATTGGCAGGAATGTGGGGTTGAAGTTACGAGGCTCGAGGGGCCGAGTGGCCCACTCCCGCTCTTTGTTCGTACATTTGTATGTATGTTCGTGCCTGGTTAGATTTGCACAGTATCAAGGCTCAATCTGGAAAACGGAGTTTGCAATCACTATTGAGTGTTAGCAGATTAAATGTGATGATGCCAAATTGTCTTAATTCTTTCGAGGTGCTCTGGGACCACTGGGTAAAATCACTATTCAGATTTATTTACAGGCTGAATTATAGAAAGAGGCATCAAGTTATCGAATGGATCTGCTTGTAACTTCAACCCCACATTCCTGCCTACCCCCGAAGATAACACCACCGTTGCCATCTTCAACTGCTTCTAAATGACCATCATATGGCGAGAGATGGGGCTATTTGCTGACGATTTTAAAGAGCCAACTCCAGCTACTTCCCCTCTGATAATAAAGGAACCCATGCCACTCTAGATTTTGAGAACACACAGATTTGGACCGACAAATTACATACTGCTTCTGCCATGCAAATGGCAGCTGTGGCCATCTCGAACAAGAGAGATTCCGTCCTTGACCATCACCGCCATCATCGATCATCTACGTGGTGGAATTACCATTGCTCAGAAGCTAAACTGGACTAACCTTATCAAAGTTGTTGCTGAAAATAACTAGGTCAAAGATTGGCAGTGGAATTTTCCGTTTGTTTTCCGGTCTTTGCCTATGACCATCTTATGTGGGCGATAAAAAGTGTTGACGCCGGGGCAGGATTCGTGGGCTTCCATGACAGCAAAACAGGCACCGCACGTGTACCGATTCCGTGACTAATGAGGGGCTCGCACCGGCGCCACGTGGAACACAATTGATTCCAATGAAAAACGGTACTGGATTCGCCAGGTGCATGATTGACACTCGGGAGGCTGACAAGCTGCAGCCGCACATACACATTACACTCCCCACACACACCATCCCAGCCAACAAGATGGCACAGGTCGCCCTGGAGCGCGCCTATCCAACTGATGGGTCAGCTGGGGCCAGAGGGCACCTAGGGGAGTGCCCTGGGTCGAGATCCATACGACCTGTGGTCCTAAGTTCCCAGTGGGCAGCCAGAGGCATGCACAGCTGTATGGCTGCCTTGCCGGCCGCGGCAATGGTGCTTTGTGCGCAACCAGCCTGACCCCACAGCCCACCACCTGGCCCAACGCCGCTGCTCTCCCCCCCCCACCCCCAGCCCTGGCAGAAGCCCCCGGCCAGCGGCACGACTGTCAGCACACTATGGCGATGTTGGACATTTTCCGTAGGCCCACACGCTCCCTCAGCAGCCACAGCGCCTGCGTTACGATTTTTAAAAGCACAAGTCAACCTCGCCATTGGGAATTCGCCCCAGTGGAGGCGGAGAATCGCGGCGGCCCCAGAGAATACTGGGTCACGTCCGCTAATGATATGCCAATGGCGTTTACTGCAAGTGCGTTCTGGAACGCATTGACGCCGCTGTCGAAGCACCGAAGAATTGCGATTTGGCGTGAAACCGGCGCCCGCCACGATTTCGGCGTCAAAGCTGATTCTCCTTCCAATCGCATTTCCCGATTCCGGAGAACCCCACCCTGGGTACTTCAGCCATGGCTAATGCCACTGAATGTCAAGGGGAGTGATTGGACCGTCTCTTGTTGGAGACGGTCTTTGCCTATGACCATCTTATGTGGGCGATAATATTGATTGCCCCGTATCAACCCAAGTTGAACATTGTCCCTGTCCTTCTGTAAATACCTTGAACGGCTTGATTACCTTCAGGACATGAAAATTCAACGAACAAAGTTTAGGCAAAATAAAGTTTTAACCTGAGCTGTGTTTTAATGTCATAATTTCCATGTTTTTGAGGTAGCTGCCGAAACCTGTAAGGTGGGGTGCCAACCTTTATCTTTTCCGTCTTCCTGAAGACATCTTGCTTTCATGGATCAGCAATTAGTGTTATCTAATTCATTGGTTGCCTGGCAACTCAGATGCATTAACATTTAAAACAGCCAGTCCTAGCTGTTAAGCAACTTTTGACTTAATTAATCTCCGAACAGAAGTGTTGATACAAAGAAAATCCATGACGCCAGACATCTCCTGTTGCCACTGGCTGCACAGCCAGCTTATTCAACACCTTGGTCACCACAGCCAGAGCTGATATAAAAAAAAATCATTTTTGTGGGCTGTGGGCGTCGCTGGCGAGGTCGGCATTTGTTGCCCATCCCTAATTGCCCTTGAGAAGGTGGCGGTGAGCTGCCTTCTTGAACCGCTGCTGTCCCTGAGGTGTAGGTGCGCCCACTGTGCTGTCAGGGAGGGAGTTCCAGGATGTCGACCCAGCGACAGTGAAGGAATGGCGTTATATTTCCAAGACATGGTGGCGAGTAAGTTGGAGGGGAACCTCCAGCTGGTGGGGTTCCCAGGCATCTGCTGCCCTTGTCCTTAATCTAGATGATAGTGGTCATGGATTTGGCCCGAGGAAATGTATAGATCTTTTTCAATACCATTTACTTTATCAATCTAAATTCATATTGTCATGATATGTATATAGGTATGCCAGTGAAGGGTTCATTATTACATCTCAGTGTAATTCAACCACTAGAGGGAACCACCAGTTCCCAGTATAAATACCAGACCTCAGGGCATGCTGGGTGGCTAGCAAAGGAGAAAGACTGATCACAGCACGAGGAGTAATTTAGATTAGAGAGATAGTTAACACAAGGTCATCATTAGTTAATACTAGATTATAGATTACTATTTAACAATTTCAACCTTACTTTATTAGTAGTTATAGCTCAGTAGTGTGTGCGTATTTTATTCACTTCATCGTTATTTAATAAATTAGTTTTGCTTCAATCTAAAGATTGGTGGCTTCTTTATCATCAACTCGTCAGACCATTCTGGATCACAAAGCAAAGAATAACGAGATATTACCACAAAGTGTAATATAACACATATGAAATATAATATAGTCAGCCTGAACTTCATCACAAAGGCAGTTATGAAGAAATCTTTGATCAGACTTCCAAATATAAAAGGTGCAGGCATGATATAGGAGCCATGTCATGTGTGTGCGACCCAAATGGAAGGTCCTTGGCTCATGTGGTGGCAAAGTCACTTTTAAAACATTCATTGATGGGATGTGGGCGTCACCGGTTGGGCCAGCATTACTTGCCCATCCCTGAGGGCATTTTAAGAGTCAACCACATTGCTGTGCATCTGGAGTCCCATATGAGCCAGACCGGGTAAGGATGGCAGATTTCCTTCTCTAAAGAACATTAGTGAACCAGATGGGTTTTTACGCAAATTGACAATGGTTTTATGGCCATTGTTAGACTTTTAATTCTAGTTATTTATTAAATTGAAAATTGCACCATCTGCCATGGCGGGATTTGAACCGAGGGCCCTGGAGAACTACCCTGGGTCACTCGTCCATTGACAACACCACAATGCCACTGCCTCCCAAGGCATTCCTGAGATCATGGGTAATGTTATGGGGACTGGAGTTTGAATCCTACCATGGTAGATGGTGAAATCTGAATTCAATAAAAATCCAGAATTAAGAGAGGATTTATGGGCAGCATGGTAGCATAGTGGTCAGCACAGTTGCTTCACAGCTCCCAGGTCCCAGGTTCGATTCCTGGCTTGGGTCACTGTCTGTGTGGGGTTTGCACGTTCTCCCTGTGTCTGCGTGGGTTTCCTCCGGGCGCTCCGGTTTCCTCCCACAGTCCAAAGATGTGCAGGTTAGGTGGATTGGCCATTCTAAATTGCCCTTAGTGTCCAAAAAGGTTCGGTGGGGCTACTGGGTTATGGGGATAAAAGGTATAGGGTGGAGGCGTGGGGCTTAAGTAGGGTGCTATTTCCAAGAGCCAGTGCAGTCTCGATAGGCCGAATGGCCTCCTTCTGCACAGTAAATGCTGTGAAGAGTCTGATGGTGACCATGAAACCATTGCCGATAGTTGTAAAAACCCATCTGGTTCACGAATGCAAAGCAAAGGGAAGGAAATCTGCCACCCTTGCATGATCTGGCCGACAGGGACACTGAGTAAAGTAATTAGGACAGAGATGGGGAGAAATGTATTCACCCAGAGAGTGGGGAGCCTGTGGAATTCGCAGGCCAAAACATTGTGGGTGGGGTTCCCAGCGGCGCACTGTTCGCTGATGGTGGGAATCTATCTTCCCGCCGCTTGTCAATGGGAATTCCCATTGAAGCCACCCCGCACTGCCGGGAAACTCACGGGCAGAGGTGAGCTGCCAGCAGGAAAAGTGAATCGTAGCGGCTGGAGAATTCTGGCCTGTATGTTTTCAAGGACATGTTCTTGGGGCTAAAGAGATCAAAGAATTGGTGGTGGGGTGGGGGGGTGGGGGTGGGGGGCGGGGGGGGAGTCAGGGGGAGAAAGCGGGAACAGGTTACTGAGTTGTATGGTTGGCGGAGCAGTCTCGAATGGTGCAATGGCCTATTCCTGCTCCGATTTTCTATGTTCCTATGCGACTCCAGGCCAACAGCAATGTGGCTGGCTATTAAATGCCTCCTGAACAATGGCAATTAAGGGTGGCCAATAAATGCTCACCTCGCCAGTGACGTGAACATTCCGTAAACGAACGTGTTTTATCCTGCGCCAATTCCATAGGAGTTTTTTATTTTACTCGTGGTGTTTCAGGGGCAGGGTGATGACGTATGGGCGGCACGGTAGCACAGTGGTTAGCACGATGGCTTCACAGCGCCAGGGTCCCAGGTTTGAATCCCGGCTTGGGTCACTGTCTGTGCTGAGTCTGCACGTTCTCCCCGTATCTGCGTGGGTTTCCTCCGGGTGCTCCGGTTTCCACACACGAGTCCCGAAAGACGTGCTTGTTAGGTGAATTGGACATTCCGAATTCTCCCTCAGTGTACCCGAACAGGCGCCGGAGTGTGGCGACTAGGGGATTTTCACAGTAACTTCATTGCAGTGTTAATGTAAGCCTACTTGTGACTCTAATAAAGATTATTATTGCGTGAGAATTAAACCATAAATTCGCCAGATATGTTCTCCATTTCAGAGGATCTTGCTCATTTTAGGAGCACAAATTTTAGAACAAATTGAATAAAGACCAGAGAGAGTATCTCTTATTCATATGTGGGTTGTTTATATACTTTTTGGGAAAATAAAGAGCTACGTTGTGGTGGATTTTGCCTATTGTGGTGGTGCAAATAGAATTGCATTTTCCAGTTGCTTTTGTGTGAACTTTCCCCATTACTTTCAATCATTTTCTCTTTCAAATATTTATCCAATTTACTCGTGTTTTGATTGACTATGTTTCAATAATTACCTTCTCTGATAATGCGTTCTACATTCAAATAATGTTTTGCTTCAGAACGCAAGCTAACCTTGCCCTTATGTGTCTCGTTCTAATGCTAATTGCATACCCCTCTCTTCAAACGTTTGAGTTCTTTATGAAGTCAAAGCCAAAAGTCAGATCACAAAAAGTCAGTGTTGTGCCCTTGTCTCCTTTATAATTCAGAAGAACCCTCATTTAGATCGCAGTATTAAGAAACTCTGACTGCTCCTGGTTATGGTCTTACAGAGATGGTACATTAACACCCTGTGCATAAGATTCAAGGGCAAAAACAAATTCAAAAAATGAATCTTAGCACGGAAAGAGAGCCCACACTGACCAAACGCAAGACAAAACATTGAATGTTAGCTGTGATCCTGTGATTGGGCAGCATTTGCTGAACAATCCTGAGTGTGCCATTAGCTACATGAATAACCAATTTAAGTTAATCAACAGAGCTCATATTGGCGCTTGTTTATGCTTGATTGAAGTAGTCATACTCAGGGATCCCTTCTCTGCAAACAAAAGGAATAAGTTCACACCTTGTGCCACAGTTACTTCCTCCATCCCGATGCCCCAGCCAGTCAGGGTTTACTTGTTGTATAAATTGTTGTGATTGTTTAAAATTTGGTATACTTGGATTTGTTCTGGTGAGTGCAAGATAAAAAGCTTCGGCAGCATGTCTCCTTTTTCAGCAATAATCTCCATTGACTTACCTGTCGTGTTTTTAATGGGCAGTTACATATTTTAACATTTTCTTAACACAATAGATTGTTCGCATCCAGAAAGCTTTGGCCAAAAGACTGTTGGAAGTGGCTTCAACAATAGCTTTCAAAAGAGGATTGGACAGACACGCATAGGGAAAAGGGGAATGGGGAAAGGGCACTCAGACTGTGATTTCAAAGGCATGATGGACAGAATGGCTTTTGCTGCATTGCCCAAGGAAAATAAATCAACAACAAGTGGCACACGAAACTGGGCCAAGGGGCAGTGCCATCCATCCTCACATTCAATGTTGAGCTGCCTTTGGCACCAGGATATCTGACCATAAGCAACAATAAGACAAAGCTGGCGAGCACCAACTATCCTGAGGACATTTCTAAAGGAGCCAGCCACTGGATGGTTTGATTCGCCTTTTGCTGCTATACCCAGGTCCGATGAGCAAGTTACACTGTTATTTATTGGCAAAGACCCTTGGGGCTTTGGTGCCAATGAATTTAAAATTGGCTTGAAATTCAGGATTGTCAATTAAATAATTAATTATTTCATTGAGTTCAGCAGTGCCACAAGTGTACCTACATTGCCACACTCAGATTAGACACTGACAAGTCAAACCTTTGATATTCCAAGTATTTTTTTTCAATTTAGAGTGCCCAATTTCTTTTCCAGTTAAGAGGCAACTTAGCGTGGCCATTCCACTTACACCTTTGGATTGTGCGAGTGAGACCCACGCAAACACGGGGAGAAGGTGCAAAGGCCACACGGACGGTGACCCAGGGCCGGGATCGAATCCGGGTCCTCGGCGCCGTGAGGCAGCAGCGCTAACCACTGCGCCACCGTGATATTCCAAGTTTATGAATTACCCTCTCATTTCTACCTTACAGGGGCGTCATTCTCCGACCCCCCCCGCCGGGTCGGAGAATGGCCGTTGGCCGCCGTGAATCCCGCCCCCGCCGAAGTCTCCGGTACCGGAGATTGGGCGGGGGCGGGAATCGGGCCACGCCGGTTGGCGGGACCCCCCGCTCAATTCTCCGGCCCGGATGGGCCGAAGTCCCGCCCAGAAATTGCCTGTCCGGCCGGCGTAAATCAAAGCTGGTATTTACTGGCGGGACCAGACGGCGTGGGCGGGCTCCGGGGTCCTGGGGGGGAGGCGCGGGGCGATCTGACCCCGGGGGGTGCCCCCACGGTGGCCTGGCCCGCGATCGGGGCCCACCGATCCGCGGGCGGGCCTGTGCCGTGGGGGCACTCTTTCCCTTCCGCCTCCGCCACGGCCTCCACCATGGCGGAGGAGGAAGTGACTCTCCCCACTGCGCATGCGCGGGAAACTGTCGGCGGCCGCTGACGCTCCCGCGCATGCGCCGCATTTCTGCGCCAGCTGGCGGGGCAACAAACGCCAGTTCCGCCAGCTGGCGGGGCAACAAACGCCATTTCCGCCAGCTGGCGGGGCGGAAATCCCTCCGGCGTCGGCCTAGCCCCTCAATGTTGGGGCTCGGCCCCCAAAGATGCGGAGCATTCCGCACCTTTGGGCCGGCGCGATGCCTGTCTGATTGGCGCCATTTTTGGCGCCAGTCGGCGGATATCGCGCCGTTGGGGGAGAATTTCGCCCCTGATCAGTGTCCAAACTGATCATCTCGGACAGTACCTGGGCATGGTAGCATAGTGGTTAGCACAGTTCCTTCACAGCTCCAGGGTTCCAGGTTCGATTCCCGGCTTGGGTCACTGTCTGTGTGGAGTCTGCACGTTCTCCCCGTGTCTGCGTGGGTTTCCTCCGGGGGTTCCGGTTTCCTCCCACAGTCCAAAGATGTGCAGGTTAGGTGGATTGGCCACGCTAAATTGCCCTTAAGTTAGGTGGGGTTATGGGGATAGGGTGGAGGTGTGGGCTTGTGTAGGGTGCTCTTTCCAAGGGCCGGTACATACTCGTCTGGCCGAATGGCCTCCTTCTGCACTGTAAATTCTCTGATCGATGATTTGAAGCAACAGTTTCGCCGCTGATGTCAATCTTTACACAAAGTCAAACGTTGTGCGTCTGCGCATCTCGAGAGCCCACCGCTGGACAGCTAGACTTTGCACTTGCTGGACGCAACTCCCTGAAGCACAAGGAGACCTGATAAAAGTGTGATATTTCATGGGGGTGGCAGGGGGGGGGGCTTGGGAGGTTCAAAGCTGTCCTAAGTCTCCCTTAATCAGAACTGAAAAGCTCTCAGTGTGAACGACAGGAATCAAATGAATCAAAGCAGCGAGGGATGTGAAGTGACAGGGAGGTAGTGGCCAATCCAAGTCTGCAGAGGTTGTCAGGAACGCCTGCTGTGTTCAAAGGACTTGCCGTGGTCTCAATTGGCTTGGAGGATAGGCCAAGGACGATCACAGCACTCCGGTCAAGCAGTGAAGTGGTTGGTGGTCTTACTACTGGAATTTTCCTTCATTTACTGTGGTTCTGCCACTGATTTTAGGTGGGATTGCAGCAGGGAATCTAATCCCTCGTGTCGCTTTGCTAATTAAAAATCAGTTTCTCCTATTCATTTTATAATTAGGGTGAGGGAGAGGGCGGGGGGTTCGTAATATTTTCAACACAAGGTTCATCTAAATTGGGAAAGCCAAAACCAGTTTGGCTCTCTCATTCACTCACTCTTGTCCTTCTCCCATTGCCGTTTCCGAGCATTGCGACATCTATAAATTGGGAGAATCCCCCAAAGGGGGATAATAGTCGGAGTGTGCATGCATGCTGCAGATCCCTCATTGCCCTTGAAATTAGTGGCTCGCTGGGCCATTTCAGAGGGCTATTAGGAGTCAACCACATTGCTGTGGGCCTGGAGTCACACGGAGAGCCGATTGGGCGGAGATAGCACATTCCTTCCCCAAAGGGTGTTAGCGAACCAGATGGGCTTTTTTTAATGACAATTTTACGGTCATCATCGCTAATGATTTATTAATTACGTTTTACATTTTCAGCAATTGCTGGGTGTGATTTGAACTCATGTCCCCGGAGTATTAGCTTGAGCCTCTGTATGACTAATGATGTTATCACCTCCCGTAACAGCCTCCCCGAACAGGCGCCGGAATGTGGCGACTAGGGGCTTTTCACAGTAACTTCATTGAAGCCTACTTAGGGCAGCACGGTAGCATTGTGGATAGCACAATTGCTTCACAGCTCCAGGGTCCCAGGTTCAATTCCCGGCTTGGGGCCCTGTATGTGCGGAGTCTGCACATCCTCCCCGTGTGTGCGTGGGTTTCCTCCGGGGGTTCCGGTTTCCTCCCACAGTCCAAAGATGTGCAGGTTAGGTGGATTGGCCACGCTAAATTGCCCTTAGTGTCCAAAATTGCCCTTCGTGTTGGGTGGGGTTGCTGGGTTATGGGGATAGGGCGGATGTGTTGACCTTTGGTAGGGTGCTCTTTCCAAGAGCCGGTGCAGACTCAACGGGCCGAATGGCCTCCTTCTGCACTGTAAATTCTATGATTCTATGATACTTGTGACAATAAACGATTTTCATTTCATTTCTTCCCCTGTTTCTGCAGGGGTGGGGGGGGGGGGATATATATTGTGGATATAGGGGAAGTGATAGATATATGGTACTTAGATTTCCAGAAGGCATTTGATAAGGTGCCACATCAAAGGTTATTGCAGCAAATAAAAGCTCACAGTTTAGGTGATAATAATAATAATCTTTATTGTCACAAGTAGGCTTACATTAACGCTGCAATGAAGTTACTGTGAAAATCCCCCAGTCGCCACATTCCGGCGCCTGTTCGGGTACACAGAGGGAGAATTCAGAATGTCCAAATTACCTAACAAGCACGTCTTGCGGGACTTGTGGGAGGAAAACCGGAGCACCCGGAGGAAACTCACGCAGACACGGGGAGAACGCACAGTCAGTGACCCAAGCCGGGAATCGAACCCGGGACCCTGGAGCTGTGAAGCAACAGTGCTAACCACTGTGCTACTGTGCCACCCTAGTGTAATGCAGATGAAAGATAAATATTCCTCATCAATATAGATTAGGGAAGGCAAGGAAGGTGAAAAAAATTAGACCAATTCTGGAGTTTGTTTAATTGCCTTTAGATTCATGAATTGTAGAACATTCCCATGGCGGATTAAATGTTTGAGTAGAGACAGAAATTTGGAAGATTTTGCATGGTCTCTGGCAAGCATGGAACCACTTGACCCCTATCAACCTATACTTCATTACATATACCATCTGAGAGTAAAAATTGCATTAGAAACTAACCCGTTAGCATCCCCATAATATCTATCGCCCAGTTACAATAACCAGAAGCTAAGGAAAGAATGCTATGACGGTTGTAGTTCATGTGAGTTCACAGGTCACTGCGAATAAACATGACAATTATCCAATTAACGAGGAAAAGAGTTGATACCTGGAAGCTGGATTAGTGTTGACGAAGCAGTTTCCTTTCGCCGAGTATCTTATGCTGTGTACATTGTTATGATCAGGTGCGGAGAGTTTAAATGGTCTGCCAAATTTTCAGTCCTGGCTACGACGGTTGCCGTCATGGGCATGATGGGAAAGTGCACCCCAATCGGTGCAAATTAAAAAAAATACAAGTGGTGCTGTCTCAGCATGCCCATTCCTGGGAGCTTGAGATAATCCTGAGTCTGTGCTGAAATGAGAAACGTCACCTGACTCTTGGCTACCATCTTAGCAGCTGCTGTTTTAATCTTTTAAAACTCGCTCGGTTGTGGGGACATAGAACATAGAATTTACAGTGCAGAAGGAGGCCATTCGGCCCGTCGAGTCTGCACTGGCTCTTGGAAAGAGCACCCTACCCAAGGTCAAAACCCCCACCCTATCCCCATAACCCAGTAACCCCACTCAACACTAAGGGCAATTTTGGACACTAAGAGCAATTTATCATAGCCAATCCACCTAACCTGCACATCTTTGGACTGTGGGAGGAAACCGGAGCACCCGGAGGAAACCCACGCACACATGGGGAGGATGTGCAGACTCCACACAGACAGTGACCCAAGCCGGAATCGAACCTGGGACCCTGGAGCTGTGAAGCAATTGTGCTATCCACAATGCTACCGTTAAATAATCTTTTATTGTCACAAGTATGAAATTACTGTGAAAAGCCCCCAGTCACCACATTCCGGCACCTGCTCGGGTAAGCCTGCACAGGAATTGAACCCGCGCTGCTGGCCTTGTTCTGCATTACAAACCAGCTGTCTGGCCCACTGAGCTAAACTGGCCCAAGTACACAGCAATGTATATAGTTGTTTAGCAATGTATGTAGTTATCAGTACAGCCTCTGACCAGCAGGTGGCGATAGAGATCCACCATGTGACTTGAGACACCCGCCAGTTGGTAGTAAGTCGTACAAGAGAATGGTCGCACTTAATGCAACTCCAGGAGAATTCACTGAATTAATTTTGTAACCATTGTCTGTATTATAGTTAATTAGTTATCTTTCGTCGTGTTTGTTGATAAATCATCTTTCTGGTTCAACAACTACACGTTCTTTGTACATCATTACCATGGGTATAACACAGAACACAACATCGGTGATTTTCAGTCAGTAAATACGTAGTCATTTTCAATATAGAGCACGGCTTCTCCACACCATCCTCTATTGTGGGCAGGCATGGTCTATTTTATAGAGATATTAGTGCTTTTAGACATTCGAGACACAGGACTGTCGATCACCTCAGCGTACCTGCTGCTGTTTAGAGTGAGCTTGTCAGCAACTGTTCAAGGCGCGAGATGGAAGGCCTCGATTGACACAGCCAGCTGGCTTGCTTCTCGACGTCCGCTGACTGATCAGGGAGCAAAGTGATTGTGTCAAAGCCTTTGGCCTAGGTAATCAGGGTTTCCTGGCTTAAGGTGATTGTGTTGGAGTGAACGGCATCTACAGGGAAATATAGTTAGAGCTTCAAGAAAAAAAAAAAATCAGATTCAAAAGGTGATTTTTTTTTAAATACGTACTACATCACTGTCAGATAATTCCGTGCAGTTATAGTTATTCTGCTCAAAATGAAAATTGAAAAAAAGTGTCCAAATGCTTCACCGTCACACACTTGAAGCATTAACTTGCCTTGTTATTACTATATACAGTGTGCCTCACTGAATATGGCTGATGTCTCTGGAGTGAGAAAGGTCAATAGACATTTTAGTTATGAACATGTCTCCGAAGTCACAAGATAAGCTGTATTGGTTAGGATGACTATTTATTCTACGTTTGATATAAGGATTTTCCATGCTGCATCGATAGGATGCGGTGCTGTGATAGGATGTGGGCTTGCGTCCGAATTGCCCTCAAGATTGTGAGCTCTTCACCTTTGATCAAAGGAGGTGGCAATGCGGAGCTGATTGTAAACTTTTATTTGATTCGCTTACGGGATGTGGGTGTTGTTGGCCAGGGCGCCTCGCGATGCCCTTCAGAAGGTGGTGGTGAGCCTCACCAATGCCAGGTGCAACTTTCTCCACGTCACTCCTCATTTCCTGGTCCCTCTTGAGCTTTCATTGTGCTGCTCATACACACTCCTTCTACCCAATCACATGCATTTCCACTCGCCTGTTTAAACTTCATCTATTACATCTCTTTGCCAATTGCTCACATCTGTCCCTCGGGATTTTAATTACCCTGGCCACTGCAGCAAAATCTCGTCATTTCGGCAAATATTACAAACTGCCCTTTACATTCCAACACCCTTATATTGTCCAACCTTGAGTCCAGATTCTAACACCTTACAGTTCAACCCTTGCCGGTCAGTCTAATAATCTCAATTATTGTCACAAGTAGGCTTACATTAACACTGCAATGAAGTTACTGTGAAAATCCCCTAGTCGCCACACTCCGGCGCCTGTTCGGGTACACTGAGGGAGAATTCAGAATGCACAGACACAGGGAGAACATGCAGTCTTCGCACAGACAGTGACCCAAGACGGGAATCGAACCTGGGACCCTGGCGCTGTGAAGGAACAGTGCTAACCACTGTGCAAACGTGCCGCCCACTGTTAGTTAGATCCTTTTTCTTTTCTAAATTTAGAGTACCCAATTAATTTTTTCCAATTAAGGGGAAATTTAGCGTGGCCAATCCACCTACTGTGCACATCTTTTTGGGTTGTGGGGGCGAAACCCACGCAAACACGGGGAGAATGTGCAAACTCCACATGGACAGTGACCCAGAGCCGGGATCGAACCTGGGACCCGCGGCGCCGTGAGGCAGCAGAGCTAGCCACTACTCCACCGTGTTGTCCTGTCGGTAAGATCCCGAGAAATGCCCTAGAATCCAGGCCGAAAGTATTCACAGCCTCAGCTTCATCCTTAACCTCCACACGGAATCCAGTGGGTTTGACCAACGCAGTCGATCTGCTCTTCTGATTCTCTCTAATTAGACCCTGCACCTCCAGATGGACCCTTCTGCTAACCTTCGTCGATGTTTAGACGGCGATGGCCCATGATGAACGTTAGGGTCACCCATCTGTGTTTGGCAACAGTGGGGGGTTCCTTGGTGCCTGACTAAGCAGTCTGCATGCTCTCGCGCTCTGAAGCTGGATCTGTTTTACTGAGGTCAACCTGCATCTCATTCAGATTCTTCCCCCTTCACTCACAGAATGATTCATCCATGCCTTTGATTTGCAGGGAGGGCAGTTATTTGAAAGTGGGTCTTCCATGCACAGTTACTATAGCCTGTCGAATATGCTTTGGGCCCTTAATACTCCTCACTTAAAAAAAAAAGCGAACGATTTTCTCCAGATAAAATTCCACACAGGCGCTGTGTCCTGCCATTCACTTCAAACTTGGCCACAATTTGCCAATATTCAATTCTAATAGGGTTCCTGAGGAACCTCCTGGCCATCCTGTTGACCTCAGCAATAATGTTGCTGCAAATGTTTGTTTCTTCTTTCATGAATGTGGGCCTTGCACCTAGGGTACCTCGGTATCATAGAATCCCTGCAGCTCAGGAAGGCATTCAGCCCATCGAGTCTGTACCGGCCCTCTGAAAGAGCACCCTATCTAGGCCCACGACCACTTCCCACCCCCCCGTCACCGCATAACCCCAACTAACCTTTTAGGCTGAGGGGGCAGTTTAGCGCGGCCAATCCACCTAACCTGCACAGCTTTGGACTGTGGGAGGAAACCGGAGCTCCCGGAGGAGACCCACGCACACACGGGGAGAACGTGCAAACTCCACGCAGACAGTGACCCAAGCCGGCAATCGAACCCAGGTCCCTGGCGCTCTGAGAGAGCAGGGCTCATCACTGTGCCACCGTGCCACCCCTTGTAACGGGCCCTAAATTTAAATACATGTCCCTAAATTCTTTTCTCAAATATTTCCCCCATACTTCACATCCCATTGTCATTCTATCCAATCGCTGAGCTTCCTGCAGCTTGACCTCTTCTAGGTCAAGTTGCCTGTGTACTCCAGTTCACCAGAGCCTGGATAACTGCTTGTAATTCCTACATAATCTAACTATCGAACAGATTATTGGCATCTGTCTCCTCCTCGAGAGGGAGAGAGACATTGGACTGCTCCCAGGGTGGACATGACTCCTGTATCGAACACTGTCTGTCTGTGGCCGATTCATAGGAACGTGAGTCGGCCATTCAGCCCATCGAGCCTTCTTCGTCGTTCAATTATGTCACGATTGGTGAGTGGCGGCCTTTCCCCCAGCCGACTGAGAGGAATGGCATTGACCCCAAGGTCTATCGATGTTACTGTTCCTTCTAGTGGGATTCCTATTCTGCCATTCGGTGGTTTGTTTTGCCTTCTCCTTTTTCCACTCCTTTCCTGGCTGCTTGTCTCCGGTACTCCGGTGTCCCGCGAGGAATTGAACCGTGCTGCTGGCCTGCCTTGGTCTGCTTTCAAAGCCAGCGATTTAGCCAAGTGATAAACCAGCCCCGATGAAGTTACTGTGAAAATCCGTTACTCACCACAGTCCGCTGTCTGGGCGCACTGAGGGAGAATTCAGAATGCCCAATTCACCCAACAAGCGCATCTTTCGGGAGGGAACCGGAGCGTCCGGAGGAAACCCATGCAGACACGGGGAGAACGTGCAGACTCCCCACAGACAGTGACGTTTTTTAGTGCATCGGCGGCTCCCCAACTCCTTCGCCCCCTCACCAGTCGTCAGAAATGAAGTTTTAGTGAGATCTGCTGAAACACATGGCTGATCTCATCCTGGCCCTAACTCCACCGTCCTGCCCGTTCTCCATGACCCTTCAACCCATTCCCAATGAAATATCTGTCTAGCTCCTTCTCAAATTTACTCGCTGTCCCGCCGCACTCTGGGGTAGAGTTGGCTGCCTTCTGCATTTTGCGCAGGAATTGCCAACGCCTCCTTATCATTCCTCAGGCGCAATGGTTATTCTCCTGTCGCTAACTTTGACCATGCCACTTAATACATTATGGATTATTCCCAGGTTCAGGCAACAGCTAGAATAATTCCTCTGTTGTTGGAAAGGTGACAGATAAATATGCAAGATTCACAGAGCTTCATGCGAGAACACTTGTTTTAAGCTACCCCTGGGCTGTGTCGGGCTGGTTTAGCATTTCTGTCTCGTCCACCCGCATTGCAACTGAGGCCGATAGATGGCACCCTCCCAATGCTAGATCCCTTTCCCACACTTGTATAATAACCTCCTTTGTTTCTACGCCTGCATGAAATGCCAATTTCCGTGGCAATGAAATTATCAGAAATGATTGTGAAATAATATATATCACATGAGATTTGGCGCAATTAAATCACACAGTGGGCTTGCATGATATATAGTTTAAAGCTCCCATCAGTTTTCACATTTGCATTGGCAACAGTAGAAGGGATTTCAGACGGATCCCAGCGTCAGAATACGGGAAGAAAAGATACAGTTAATTGAATACGATCCAATTAAGCAACTGCGCTGCATTCCACCCCTGAGACTTGAATTCAAATCCAGTTCCAAAGTAAGTGATAAAGGATCACACTCGCTGATGGTTATTAGAGATTACAGGTGAAGTGAGGAGATGCCGTTGTCAGTCATGTCCCCTATGTATAAAGTTCACAGTACAAATATTATACTAATTCAAATGCCGAGAGTCCCTGATGGGCTTGTAGAGGGGGATTTGATGCTAAGAGATAATGGGACATTTTACAGTTGAATCTGATGTTAATACTAAATACTTCGACATCTTCTGCAGAATGGGGTTTGTGCAAATCCTCCGACGCCTTCCTACCCCCTGATCCAGGACGCACACCAACATCTTACCACAGAAGAGATTTCTTTCTTCGGTATTTCCACACGGTAGCAAGTGGTTAGCACCGTGGCTTCACAGCGCCGGGCACTCTGGGTTCGGTTCCCGGCTTGCATCACTGTCCGTGGGGAGTCTGCACGCTCTCCCCGTGTCTGTGTGAGTTCCTCTGGGTGCTCCAGTTCCCTCCCGAAAGATGCGCTTGTTGGGTGAATTGGACATTCTGAATTCTCCCTCGGTGTGCCCAGACAGCGGACTGTGGCGACTAGCGGATTTTCACAGTAACGTCATCGGGGCTGGTTTAGCACAGGGCTAAATCGCTGGCTTTGAAAGCAGACCAAGGCAGGCCAACAGCACGGTTCAATTCCTGTACCAGCCACCCCGAACAGGCGCTGGAATGTGGCGACTAGGGGCTTTTCACAGTAACTTCATTTGAAGCCTACTTGTGACAATAAGCGATTTTCTTTTCATTTCATGTAAACCTACTTGTGACACTAATAAAGATTATTATTATTACATCGTCATTTATTTTTGGTTGGACTATGGCATTCCCCAACTAACCCATATTTCATTCTGTTTTGTATTCTGTTAATTCACGATATGGGCGCCCCCCAGCATTTATTCCCCATGCCTAACTTAGGGAGCATTTAAGAGGAAACCACATTGCTGTGGATCTGGAGTCAATGTAGACCAGACCTGGCGAGGGGGGGGGGGGGGGGGGGAGGGGGAGGGGGGGGGGGGAGCTGATTCCCTTTCCCTGAAGTGAATCAGATGGCTCTTTTTTTTTAAATGGTCAACAGTTAGACTTTGAATTCTAGATTTTTATTGAAGTAAAATTTCACTGTCTGTGGGACTTGAACACGGTCCTCCACCCTCCAATCTCGTTCTGAGTCTCGCAATCACTAGCCCGGTAACACGACCACTACACCCCCACAGGCCTCATGGAGACTTTGACGGTCACCTCTTCAGCTTCCGAAGAACATTCTTGCTGCATCGGAAACTAGCTTCGGAGCTATACTGTGTGGGATCCTGTCTCAAGCAGTCCTGGGGTGGGGGTGCGTGTGGGGGTGGGGGGGATGCTGATTATTCAGCTAATCATAACCAGCGCAATGTCAGGTAGGGTTGATGGTCAAGAGCTGGAAGAGGGTATGAGGACTGGGGAGTGGGGTGGGAGGACACTAAAAAGAGTGAAATCAGCCAAATTTCCTGTTACTGATTCGGGCTACGCGGTGGCAATGTATGACTGATAGGGGAGGATGGGACCAGGCTTCAGTTATGTTTTTTTCACAGTCAAATAGCCTCCTGACATTTGCTGTCTAAAGGCGGACTCTCATTTATATACCTGCTTTCAGGAACTCAGGATTTGCCCAATCGCTATACAGCAGAGGAAGTCCAATCCCTGCCGCACCAACAGAAAGCCCGACAGCCATTTTGCACACAGGAAGATCCCACAGACACCGGCCGTGATAAAAGGTTTAGTTTTTTGTTTGAGGAGGTTTGTTTGAAAGGTCACAGAGCTGAAAAGTTAACTCGTTTCCCACGAACGCCGGCAGACGTATTTCCACATTTTCTGGGGCGGCACGGTAGCACAGTGGTTAGCACAGTTGCTTCACAGCTCCAGGGTCCCAAGCTTCGATTCCCGGCTTGGGTGACTGTGCGGAGTCCACACGTTCTCCCCGTGTCTGCGCGGGTTTCCCCCGGGTGCTCCGGTTTTCCTCCCACAGTCCAAAGGTGTGCAGGTTAGGTGGATTGGTCATGCTAAATTGCCCCTTAGTGTCCAAAAGGTTAGGTGGGGTTACTGGGTTACGGGAATAGGGGGAGGCATGGGCCTGTGCCGACTCGATGGGCCGAATGGCCTCCTTCTTCACTGTTACTTCTATGAATTTTATGATAATTCTATGATTCTAACTTGAGGAGGGATGTGAAGGTGTTGGAGAGAGTAGAGGAGATTCACAAGAATGATTCCTGTGTTAAAAAGCTGAAAGGATAGATTGGGGAGGCGATGGTGCAGTGGTACTGTCACTGGACTAGGATTCCAGAGCTCTGGGGGTCCCAGGTTCAAATCCCGTCATTGCACATGGTGACATTTGAGTTCAATAAAAATCTGGAACTAAAAGTCTAATGATGACCATGAAACTATTGTCAATTGTCATAAAAACCCACCTGGTTCACAAAAGTTCTTTCGGGAAGGATATCTGGCAGTCCTTGCTTGTTCTGGCCTACATGTGACTCCAGGCCCACAGCAATGTGATTGATTCTCAACTGGCCATCAAGAGCAATTACGGACGGACAATAAATGTTGGCACAGCCTGAGATGCCAATGTCGCATTGTTGTTATATTTGTTTGGCTCTGAATATGGCGGTCAATATGGTCGCCTTCCTTAATTCTAATTACGTTTTCTCTAGAGTCGCCAGGTCGATACCGCCATAAGGTTTAAACCGAATACTGATCAAAGACTCGATACACCAGTTAGTTAGTTCAAAGTGAAATGCTTATTTATTTACACACAGTTAAATATACTCATGCACGAATACTACAGACTAAACTATCACTACTGCTAAAGCCTATACTTAGCTTCGGGCGCCCACTCAGTCAGAGGAACAATGGCCGTTGTTCAGTCCTGAGGCTGCTGGGGTCGAAGTGGTGAAGGGGAACAGCTAAAGTCGTCTGTCTGGTATCGTGCGTTAACCTTGGACTTACTTGTTCTGGTGCAGCTGGTGGACGGGTCTCTCCTCGGTGAGAGCCGGAGCCAAGAGAACGATTCTCTCTTGGGGGAATCCTTCTTATACCCAAAGGGGCTTCGCGCGCTTTTGGGCGGGCCTTGAACTTGGCCCCAATCAATTGGGCCGTTTCTCGATTGTTCCTATCGATTTCATCCAATAAAGGGGTGGGTGCCCTGATGGCTGGGCGTGTCCTAGGTGGCCGTTGGCCTGCTTTGTTCTGGTCTCCTCTGGCGCCGGGGTGTCTGCCTTGGTATCGGTTACTTAAATGGTACACTTTTGTTCCCAGAGATGGGCCTTTAGTATGCTAATAGGCCTACAGTTTTGGTCTTGTCTGGGAGCTGTTACTCCAATCAACAGACAAGCTCTGAACCTGCTTGTTTTCTCAGCATTGTCCATTTTCCCTGCAATCTTTGCAAAGTGTCCATTTTGTAATTGGGAAGTGGCCATCCCAGATGGCTACAGCATGAACAAATAAAAAATAAGATTGCGGCTGTTTGCCTTGTCGGATAAAAGGCTGAGGTGACTTGACAGATGTACTCAAGACCCTGAGGGTTCTGGGCAGCATAAGGAGTGAGAAATGTTGGGAATTTTTGGAATTCTCTGCCCCAGAGGACCACGGAGCTCAGTTATCGAGTATGTTTGAGATAGAGGCTGATAGATTTCTGATTAGCAATAACGTAAAGGGTTATGGAGATAGTGGGTGTAAAAGGCATTGAAGAGTCCAATCAGCCATGATGGTATTGAATGGCAGGGCCGGGCAGGCTCGATGGGCTGAATGGCCTACTCCTGTTCCTAACTTGTTCCGACTCAAGATTACATCAAGAATGGAAGGGTTTAGATTCCAAATAATGGGCACAAAGAGCAAAAGTGATGCGAGGAAAAAGCTTATCACCAGAGGGTGGGTGGAGTCTGGAACAAACTTCCTGTGAGGGTGGTGGAGGCAGGTTCGATCAAGGTATTCAAAGGGCAACTGGATTGCTATCCGAAGAGAAAGACTGCGCAAGGCTACCAGGATAAAGCAGGGGAGCTGGACCCAGTAGAATGCTCTTTCAGAGAGCCGGTGCAGAATCGATGGGCCAAATGGCCTCCTTCGGCACTGTAAATGATTCTGTAAATGAGAGTGCTGCAAACATTCACCACCCGTGTGAAAGCTTTTAATCACTCTTCTGTGAATAAAAAGCATATTTTCAAATGCATCAGTTGAAGAATTAAATGCACGGATTCCTTAATAAATACTTTGCTATTGATCTATCTATGGAGTTAGTTATCAATCCTCCTGGACTCTTCAAGACAGATTGTACCATCCCGCATTGAGGATAATATTTGAAGCGATTCTAATGATCATTTAGTCATGGATAATTGTGGGAGAAGAGTTGAGTTGAGATAGAAATCACGGAGACGGTTCCCATCCATGCCTCTAAGCTGCGAGGAGGGATTTGTTTCAATGAGTGGCCATAATGCGGGTGGGCCTGGTCGCATGATTGGGTGGAATTTAATCGAGCCTTCCAGAGAGACATGATTACGGGAAAGGGAGGGGTACCAACTAAAGAGAGCATGCCCATATCGGATTCCCAGTGTCGGGAAAATTGTGCCCAATTAGGTCAGGGGGCAGGAAGGGTCCAACTCGCGAAACCCGCTTACTGGAGGCAGGATGTCAATTGGGCTCATTTACGGTGTTGGGGGTGCTGAAACCCACCTCTCTGCCTTTGCCTCCGAAGCCCCTGCCCGTGACTCCCACCTTGCCCCATTCACCTGCGCCTAGGGATACAGCGGCGATCCCCTGGCTAGGCCTCGGACCATAACCGTTAACCGCCACATTTTCCGTTGACGCTTCCGGCAAAGGAAAGCTGCCGGCCCCTGATTGGCTGACCTCTTGGGGGTCAGATTTCCATCTCACTTGATGTTTGATTGTATGGGGGTGGGGGAAGGGGCCTGACACTTCCTGGGCGTCCCGGGCGTTGGGGGCCCTTAAATGGCGTTGGGCCTCCCCATGGAAGGGACGTGGGGCTTCAACCAATGAGGGAGACAAGGGAAGACCTTGCTAGAACTAAATCCAGGCCAATGTTATTGGATTAGTAATGCAGAGGCCTGTAGTAATGCTCCAGAGCCGTGAGTTCACTTCCCACCTCATCAGGTCAGGGGGGGGGGGGGGGGGGGGGGCGGGGGGTGGAGAGAGAGATTTAAATGTAATTGATTGATCATTAAGTCTGGAATAAAATGCTAGTCTCGTTAGTAATGATCATGAAACTGGATTGTTGTCAAGTCCATTTGGTCCCATAATTCTCTTTCGGGGAATAATTTATGCCGTACTTAGCCAGTCTGGTCTCGATGTAACTCCAGACCGACAACAGTGTAATTGACTCTTAACTGCCCTTTGGAATGACCCAGCGAGCCAATCAATTACATTCAACCAAAGTCGAAGAAGAATAAAAATGAACAGACCATCCGGCGTTGACCGAGGCCAAGGATAACAAAGGCCCAGTCAAATCTGAAAAATCCTCCTCATTAGTGTCTGGGAGGGATTTGTGCTCCACAGACGAGTGAACCAACAGCCTCAGATAGTCATCCTCACCAAAGCAAACCATATAGTCAATGTACCAGACTCCTCCGTCACCTGCCTTGCTTTGTCCTGTCCCACTGGCAGGACAGGAGCACTCGAAGTGGTGCACAGTTATAGAATAGAATAAAATCTCTACATTGCAGAAGGAGGCCATTCGGCCCATTCCTAGACCCACACCCCTATGCTATTCCCACAACCCTGCCTAAGCTGCACATTCCTGCACAATTTAGCGAAGCCAATCCACCTAACCTACACATCTTTGGACTGTGGGAGGAAACCGGAGCACCCGGAGGAAACCCACGCAGACACGGGGAGAACGTGCAGACTCACACACAGTCACCTGAGGCAGGAATCGAACCGGGTTCCTGCAGCTGTGAGGAGAGAGGGAGTTGCCCTGAGAGTCCTCAGCATTGACCCTGAAATCGCATGGAATCCCATGGCATCAGATCGAACATGGACAAGAAAGGCAGCTGCTGATTGTCATCTAATTCTCTCCCTCGACTGATGAATCAGCGCTGCCCCCATGTTGAACATCACTTACAGAAAGCATTGAAAATGTACGCTGGTCAGAGATTTGATGCCCATCACCACGGGTGGCTCAGTAGGACCAGTAACAACCGAGCTGGCTGAATCCTGAAGGGTCTACCTGCTAGCCTTGGCTTGCGGCACATAGCGAGTGAAATACACACAAGGCGGGGTGGGGGCGGGGCGGGGGGGGTTACCTGCTTGACCATATCCTCACCAATCTACCTGTTGCATATGCATCTGTCCCTGCCAGTACTGGGAAGAGTGACGACTGCACAGTCCTTTTTTAAAAATTAATTTATGGGGTGTGGGCGTCGCTGGTTAGGCCGGCATTTATTGCCCATACCTAGTTGCCCTTCAGAAGGTGGCGGTGAGCTGCCTTCTTGAACCGCTGCAGTCCTTGAGGTGTAGGTACACCCACTGTGCTGTTAGGGAGGGAGTGCCAAGATGTTCCCCCAGTAACAGTGAAGAGCGCGATATATTTTCAAGTCAGGGTGGTGAGTGACTTGGAGGGGAACCTCCAGGTGGTGGGGTACCCAGGTATCTGCTGCTCTTGTCCTTCTAGATGGTAGCGGTCGTGGGTTTGGAAGGTGCTTTCTAAGGAACCTTGGCGAGTTACTGCAGTGCGTTTTGTAGATGGTACACACGGCTGCCACTGTTCGACGGTGGTGGAGGGTTTGAATGTTTGCGTAAGGGGGAGCAATCAAGGGGGCTGCTTTGTGCTTTATGGTGACGAGCTTCTTGAGTGTTGTTAGAGCTGCACTCATCCAGGCAAGTGGAGAATATTCCATTGCACTCCTGACTTGTGCCTTGTAGATGGTTGACGGGCCATGGGGGGTCAGGAGGTGAGTCCTTATGAAGATGAATTCCCATCGTCACATTGAGAACACCCTCTACCTTGCCGTGTTGAACAATTACCATGCTAAACGGGATAGACTCAGGACAGAGTTCACACTGGGTATCCATGAGGTGCTTGCGGGTCATCAGCAGCAGCAAAATTGTATTCAACAGCAAAATTGTATTCAACAGTTGGGGTCCATACGGCCTCCGCCTGAGAATATTTCTTATGTTTACTTTAAGTTTGGGAACATTAGTTGACTTTTCAACTCCCTAGCCCAGGGTGCTGGTTTCAACTATAACACATCAACTGGTCGCCCGTGTTGGGATCAGCTATATCAATGCAAAGATTTATCACTGATCACTACTACATTTGATGGTAGCTTTACCAACCTTGGTCATCAGAGGAGTCAAATAGAATGTAGTACTATCTCGATCAACCTTTCTCTGCCACATTTGCCATCCGCACATCTTATACTGCATTAGACAACACATCAACACGTCTTCAGTCGGTGTATTAAATGAAGAGAAATTTAAGAACATTAGAAATCGGAGCACAATTAGTAGCCCATCGACCCTCAACTCTGTTGTGCTTTATAACAGGCTACTAAGATTAATAAAATCATAGGGATTGCAGCACAGGAGGCCATTTGGCCCATTGTTGCTGTGTCAGAATGAGCTATTCCAGCCCCATTTCCCCACGCCCTGTTATAGATTCAGTTACAGACTTGTTCTGGAGGTTTCCACCTTATTAATATATCCAAGTAGAGGCAATATTCTGAGGATATGAAAGAGCAAATGGTTCAATAGCAAGTCAAATAGACCATTTCCATAGCTAAGTATTGCTATCAGGGTCTGAAATTGAAATGCTGTATTAAAAGTATTCAGGTAAAATTAAGTGCACTGATTTTCTGCTTCTTTCTATTTTCCACTTGAACTCTCAGTTCCTGCACCTTCCTTATAATTACCAACCCTTCCCCTCCCTTTAATCCTTTCGGCTGAATTAGTACGCGTACATATCCACTTCTCCTGGTGATTTCCCCAAGCTCTGGCTTGCAACACTCCTTGACCCAATCGTGTAATTAAACATCTGTGCCGGTCAATCCCATCCACCTTTTTATCTGCTTCACATGTTAATGACAGACGGCTCAGCTTCTCCAATCAATACATCCCTACTCCGGAATGTATTCTCTTCAACCGCCTTAATGTGTTCCGCATCCTTGAACTCGAGTTAATCACAATTCTTTCATACTGGGTTTCGCGCACTTCCTGGCCTGTTAGGGCCTTAAATGCGAGCGTGTTAATTGCAGCCTGTAGCTTTCACAGCTGTTAAGTCTGTTTCAATCCCTTCCTCGCTCTTTGGCGTGGGCTGACGTTAATTTCTATTTCTGAAGTTCAATAATTAAAGTTGCACTTTTTTTTTGGCGTTTCTGTTTCTTAAAGCGATAAGTCCTTTTCATGTCAAACTCTCGCTTGAGCTGTTTCCGATGTGTGTCCCTCCCGATATATTCACAGTGAGTGCTTGAGGGCTAGTGATTCAAAGATCACCGTCGTGAAGCTCCTCTCCGTATTAACAAGTTGTCAAATACCTCCTTAATTTGGATAGCCTCGAAGAATCTCTCCCATTTGAGTCATCAGTCTTGTTTCATAATTAATTCAATACATGTCTATATGCATTACTAATTTATAGCCTTCTAATTTCTAACAGTGCAGGCCAATGTGGTCAGCACAAGTATGCTCTCTACTGGACACCAGTTCCCCAGGCGTTCTGCTCTATCTAAATAGCACATCGCGTCATTTGGCCAATGTTATATTTAGATGATGAGTGGCTAAGGTTGCAAATTGAATTAAGGAAAAAAATACAGATGTATTCATCGTTCAAATTCACTTTTTAAAAAAAACTTAGAGTACCCAATTAATTTTATTTTCTTCCAATTAAGGGGCAATTTAGCGTGGCCAATCCACCTACCCTGCACATCTTTGGGTTGTGGGGGCGAAACCCACGCAGACACGGGGAGAATGTGCAAACTCCACACGGACAGTGACCCAGAGCAGGGATCGAACCTGGGACCTCGGCGCCTGAGGCAGCAGCGGCTAACCCACTGTGCCACCGTGCTGCCCCGTTCAAATTCACTTTGATACTTGCCCCTTCATTTTTTGTTTTCAGGCTTCGGTATGATCTCTTCTGTCACTCTTAACTCCTTCCCTTTGGAGGGAAATTAGTTCTATTTTTCTTCGTTATTTCTTTGCGGCCTTCAAACCGCTCTGACAGCTCCGTCGAAGGATTGACGGATAGAGGAACATGTTTACCCGGTGGGAGGTGGAGGGGGTGGGGGAGGAGCGAGGAGGACCTCCAAAAGAAATTGCTGATGGAACCGGCCATGGCGGCCATTCACAGGTCAAGGCTGGTTGACTGGTTGACTGATAGGGGCTGGTTAAGCACAGGGCTAAGTCGCTGGCTTTGAAAGAAGACCAAGGCAGGCCAGCAGCATGGTTCAATTCCCGTCCCAGCCTCCCCGAGCAGGCGCCGGAAGGTGGCGACTCGGGGCTTTTCACAGTAACTTCATTTGAAGCCTACTTGTGACAATAAGCGATTTTCATTTCATTTCATTTCAAGGCAGCGGGCGGTTGAAGGGTGTCCTCTGGCCCGATTGCCTGCCCCTCTGCCGAGGGTACATTGGCGGCGGGTGACCCTGGATAATAATAATAAGCTTTATTATTGTCACAAGTAGGTTTACATTAACACTGCAATGAAGTTACTGTGAAAATCCCCTAGTCGCCACATTCCAGCGCCTGTTCGGGTACACAGAGGGAGAATTCAGAATATCCAATTCACTCACGTCTTTCGGGGCTTGTGGGAGGAAACCGGAGCACCCGGAGGAAACCCACACAGACACGGGGAGAACGTGCAGACTCCGCACAGACAGTGACCCAAGCCGGGAATTGAACCCGGAACCCCGGAGCTGTGAAGCAACAGTGCTAACCACTATGCTGTCAATGCCATGAAGGAGCACGTGGTGTCCATTGGTCCACTCCAGCTCTGTTAGCTAAGTTACTTTTTGATGTTTTATTTTAGTCACAGTGCGCCAAGTCATTTTTGTTTAGTTTATTGGCGTTTTATAATCAGAAGAGTACAATGAACATGTTGAGTGGTACACAACATTATACAGAGCAGAAATGCCCCAGATCCCTGCCAGAATTGAGTAGCCCGGCCTGGCCACCTTTCACCCGAACAATCTTGAACTCATTCGAAACTCTGCTTCCCTTGTATTCGCACTCAGACCAAGCTCCATTCATCACTCTCCCTATGTTTGATGGCCAGCATTGATTCCTGGCCGCCAATGCTTCATTTTATAAAATTACCATCCTTGTTGCAAACCGTTTACTTTGAGGCCACATTCCTCTCTATCTCTTCCACCTCCTCCAGCATTATTCATAGAACCATAGAATCCTGACAGTGCGTCCCATTCGACCCATCAAGTCTACACTGACCCTCTGAAAGAGGTCCCTACCTAGGCCCACTCCTCCCCGCCTTATCCCTGAACCCCATAACCCCACCTAATATTTGGACACTAAGGGACAATTTAGCATACCCGCCTAACCTGCACATCTTTGAACTGTGGGAGGAAACCGGAGCACCCGGAGGAACTCCATGCAGACTTGGGAAGAATGTGCAAACTCCCCACAGACAGTCACCCGTGGTTGGAATTGAACCCGGGTCCCTGGCGCTGTGAGGCAGCAGTGCTAACCGCTGTACCACCATGCCACCCTATTACCCTCTGAGATCTCCATGCTGCTCCCACTCTGGTCTCACATGGGCATCCTGATTGTCGTGTTATGTACTCCGGGATAACACAGGCTGCAACTGGATGCAGCTTTAACCAAAAGATACTCCAGACCTTGAAGTTAGTTCAATCTGATTTATTGAACCAGTAGCACAGTTAGCACAGTTCTCTATGAGTTTTACTCTCTGCTAACCTAAGTGTGGTTACTCTGTCTGACTGAACCAGACTAGCTCTTAGCCATGTGCTGGAGGTGTGATACTGTACATACACCCTGACTCACTCTGTGGATGTTCATCAGTGGAAAGAGGCGGAGTGTGAGTGCCTTGTGCCTTTTATAGTGAGATACCACCCCTGAGTGTCCTGCCTGCTCATTGGTCATGTCCTGTTCTCTGTGTTCATTAGCTGCCTGTATCTCATTATCTGCATGTCTGCATATCATGACACTGATTTCAATCGCCTTCGATCGCCGGCTTTGCATCCAGCCACCTCTGGAATTTCCTCCCTAAACCTCTACGATTCTCCACCTCTCTCTTCTCCTATCAGACGCTCCTTAAATAATGCCTCTCTTGACCAAGCTTTAGCTCATCCTTTCTAACATCTCAATAAATGTTTGGTGGCTTTGTTCGAGAATACCCCTGTGAAAAGCCTTGACTTTTCACAGTAACGTGGGCACGGGGGCAATAGGTCAGAAGGTGAGAGCATTGAGGGAGAACTAGGGAATAGGGACAGTCTGGCTCTGAGGCAGAGCAGACAGGGAGAAGTTGCTGAACACAGCGGGCCTGGTGGCTTGAAGTGCATATGTTTTAATGCAAGGAGTATTACGGGTAAGGCAGATGAACTTAGAGCTTGGATTAGTACTTGGAACTATGATGTTGTTGCCATTACAGAGACCTGGTTGAGGGAAGGGCAGGATTGGCAGCTAAACGTTCCAGGATTTAGATGTTTCAGGCGGGATAGAGGGGGATGTAAAAGGGGAGGCGGAGTTGCGCTACTTGTTCGGGAGAATATCACAGCTGTACTGCGAGAGGACACCTCAGAGGGCAGTGAGGCTATATGGGTAGAGATCAGGAATAAGAAGGGTGCAGTCACAATGTTGGGGGTATACTACAGGCCTCCCAACAGCCAGCGGGAGATAGAGGAGCAGATAGGTAGACAGATTTTGGAAAAGAGTAAAAACAATAGGGTTGTGGTGATGGGAGACTTCAACTTCCCCAATATTGACTGGGACTCACTTAGTGCCAGGGGCTTAGACGGGGCGGAGTTTGTAAGGAGCATCCAGGAGGGCTTCTTAAAACAATATGTAGACAGTCCAACTAGGGAAGGGGCGGTACTGGACCTGGTATTGGGGAATGAGCCCGGCCAGGTGGTAGATGTTTCAGTAGGGGAGCATTTCGGTAACAGTGACCACAATTCAGTAAGTTTTAAAGTACTGGTGGACAAGGACAAGAGTGGTCCGAGGATGAATGTGCTAAATTGGGGGAAGGCTAATTATAACAATATTAGGCGGGAACTGAAGAACATAGATTGGGGGCGGATGTTTGAGGGCAAATCAACATCTGACATGTGGGAGGCTTTCAAGTGGCAGTTGAAAGGAATACAGGACCGGCATGTTCCTGTGAGGAAGAAGGATAAATATGGCAATTTTTGGGAACCTTGGATGACGAGTGATATTGTAGGCCTCGTCAAAAAGAAAAAGGAGGCATTTGTCAGGGCTAAAAGGCTGGGAACAGACAAAGCCTGCGTGGAATATAAGGAAAGTAGGAAGGAACTTAAGCAAGGAGTCAGGAGGGCTAGAAGGGGTCACGAAAAGTCATTGGCAAATAGGGTTAAGGAAAATCCCATGGCTTTTTACACGTACATAAAAAGCAAGAGGGTAGCCAGGGAAAGGGTTGGCCCACTGAAGGATAGGCAAGGGAATCTATGTGTGGAGCCAGAGGAAATGGGCGAGGTACTAAATGAATACTTTACATCAGTATTCACCAAAGAGAAGGAATTGGTAGATGTTGAGTCTGGAGAAGGGGGTGTAGATAGCCTGGGGTCACATTGTGATCCAAAAAGACGAGGTGTTGGGTGTCTTAAAAAATATTAAGGTAGATAAGTCCCCAGGGCCTGATGGGATCTACCCCAGAATACTGAAGGAGGCTGGAGAGGAAATTGCTGAGGCCTTGACAGAAATCTTTGGATCCTCGCTGTCTTCAGGGGATGTCCCGGAGGACTGGAGAATAGCCAATGTTGTTCCTCTGTTTAAGAAGGGTAGCAAGGATAATCCCGGGAACTACAGGCCGGTGAGCCTTACTTCAGTGGTAGGGAAATTACTGGAGAGAATTCTTCGAGACAGGATCTACTCCCATTTGGAAGCAAATGGACGTATTAGTGAGAGGCAGCACGGTTTTGTGAAGGGGAGGTCGTGTCTCACTAACTTGATAGAGATTTTCGAGGAGGTCACTAAGATGATTGATGCAGGTAGGGCAGTGGATGTTGTCTATATGGACTTCAGTAAGGCCTTTGACAAGGTCCCTCATGGTAGACTAGTACAAAAGGTGAAGTCACACGGGACCAGGGGTGAGCTGGCAAGGTGGATACAGAACTGGCTAGGCCATAGAAGGCAGAGAGTAGCAATGGAGGGATGCTTTTCTCATTGGAGGGCTGTGACCAGTGGTGTTCCACAGGGATCAGTGCTGGGACCTTTGCTCTTTGTAGTATATATAAATGATTTGGAGGAAAATGTAACTGGTCTGATTAGTAAGTTTGCAGACGACACAAAGGTTGCGGATAGCGATGAGGACTGTCGGAGGATACAGCAGGATTTAGATTGTCTGGAGACTTGGGCGGAGAGATGGCAGATGGAGTTTAATCCGGACAAATGTGAGGTAATGCATTTTGGAAGGTCTAATGCAGGTAGGGAATAGACAGTGAATGGTAGAACCCTCAAGAGTATTGAAAGTCAAAGAGATCTAGGAGTACAGGTCCACAGGTCATTGAAAGGGGCAACACAGGTGGAGAAGGTAGTCAAGAAGGCATACGGCATGCTTGCCTTCATTGGCCGGGGCATTGAGTATAAGAATTGGCAAGTCATGTTGCAGCTGTATAGAACCTTAGTTAGGCCACACTTGGAGTATAGTGTTCAATTCTGGTCGCCACACTACTAGAAGGATGTGGAGGCTTTAGAGAGGGTGCAGAAGAGATTTACCAGAATGTTGCCTGGTATGGAGGGCATTAGCTATGAGGAGCGGTTGAATAAACTCGGTTTGTTCTCACTGGAACGAAGGAGGTTGAGGGGAGACCTGATAGAGGTATACAAAATTATGAGGGGCATAGACAGAGTGGATAGTCAGAGGCTTTTCCCCAGGGTAGAGGGGTCAATTACTAGGGGGCATAGGTTTAAGGTGAGAGGGGCAAGGTTTAGAGTAGATGTACGAGGCAAGTTTTTTACGCAGAGGGTAGTGGGTGCCTGGAACTCGCTACCGGAGGAGGTGGTGGAAGCAGGGACGATAGGGACATTTAAGGGGCATCTTGACAAATACATGAATAGGATGGGAATAGAAGGATACGGACCCAGGAAGTGTAGAAGATTGTAGTTTAGTCGGGCAGCATGGTCGGCAAGGGCTTGGAGGGCCGAAGGGCCTGTTCCTGCGCTGCACATTTCTTTGTTCTTTGACTTGGTTTGCCACATTAAAGGCGCTATCTAAATGCACGCTACTGTTTACTTGGCCGCTTACCTGTGTTGGAGAATGAGGACAGCGCTCAGATTGTAGAGTAATGGGTTAATAAGTTAATGCTTATGAGTGACGTAGACCATGATGCATTTGTGACATCAGCCGTCGCGTGCTCAGGACTCTGTAGCGATGACAAGGACGGGAAAGATGTACCGACCCATTAACCCATCTTGTAGATATTGTGCAGTGTAAATGAACTAGTTTTGTGTAAATACCTCAGTCAGGCTACAGTTCCCCCCTCATAGGACGCGTGAACTAGCATAACTATCAAACATAAGCAGAATGTCTGAGACTTCTCCATCCTCTCTGTCTCATTTGCTGTGTCTCTGCTTTGAAGATTACTGGCACTTGTGAAACCTTCGTGTCTTCAGAGGCGGAGGATGGAAGGTGAGGAAAATTGTACATTCTTTACTTGGGGTAATAAAGAACTCTTTTCTCTTATTTTCAACCTTGCACTGCTCAATCACCGTCTTCTATTCCCTTCTCGCTCCGAGTGGTGCATTACGGCAGACTTTCATCCGTTTCCATAGCTGGCAATGCCCAGAACAGTTCGCTAGTCTGTCGCCAGGGGGCTTATAGCTTGAGGGCGCCGCTCAACATCAAGCGTGGCTGACAGGGAGTCTCTTCCACTCTTACCGCCAGCCATTGGTGCGTTTGGAATGATTTGGCAGGTTGATTCTGAACCTGTTTGTTCGGGATATGAACGCATCTTCCTTGGCCATCAAGTCCTGGGGTGGGATTCGAGCCCAGAGCTTCTGGCTCAGAGGCAAGGACGCTACCCCCTGCTCCACAAGTCCTCCTCTGCTCTATGATGCAGGGGACTATAGACCAGTGTATACACCATTACATAGAACTAGAATGATATTTTGTCGTGTATATTTGTTAGTCACTGGGGAGAATATAGTTTCCAGCATAATTCAGGTTTAGTGCATTTATATCGCAATTTACAAAACGATCGGACGTCTTCACAGCCAACAAAGTACTTCTGAAGTATGGCCGCTGTTATAATGTGGGAAACACAAATGACAAATTGCCCACAACAAACTCCCACAAAAGGCAATTTGACAACAATCAGATCATTTTTGATTTGTGATGTTTGTCGTGAGTGAAATATTTGCCGGGATATTGAGGGTAATCAGTCTGCTCTTATTCAAAATAGTGGCACGGGGGATTTAGCATCTCGTCGAAAGATGGCGCCTCTGGGCAGCCATGGTGGAGCAGTCCGTGTGGAGTTTGCACATTCTCCCGTGTCTGCGTGAGTCTCACCCCCACAACCCAAAAAGATGTGCAGGGTAGGAGGACTGGCCAAGCTAAATTGCCCCTTTATTGGGAAAAAAAATGAACTGGGTACTTGAAATTTATTAAAAAGGAGATGGAAGGTTTCCGGGTGCGGCGATGACCAGCTAAGTCGCACGTTTCGGCAGCTCCCGTTGGAACGGATTACGGCAATTTTAAACGGCCAAAATCACTGTGCGGTGAAATAGAGGGGAATCCCCCCGGATATTGATGGAAAAAGGAGAGGATAGCGGCAGGATTGCAGTGGATCCTTCGGAGCAGCGGCAAGGAAGGGAAGCTCGAAGCAAGGTGGCGTCGGAAGGTGGCCGTTCGATATGGGGCCCGGAGCAACAAGAGTTCCTGCGGCGCTGTGTGGAAGAGCTGAAGAAGGAGGTGTTGGCCCCGATGCTACAGGCGATTGAAGGCTAAAGGAGGCGCAGAGGACCCAGGAGCTGGAGCTTCGGGTCGTGAAGGCAAAGGCTGCTGAAAATGAAGATGAAATTCAGGGCCTGGTGGTGAAGACAGAGACGCACGAGGCCCAGCACAAGAGGTGTGTGGAGAGGTTGGAAGCCCTGGAGAATAATTCGAGGAGGAAGAATCTAAGAGTCTTGGGTCTTCCCGAGGGCGCAGAGGGGGCGGACGTCGGGGCATATGTGAGCACGATGCTTCACTCTGTAATGGGATCGGAGGCCCCGACGGGCCCTTTGGAGGTGGAGGGAGCTTATCGAGTTATGGCGCGAAGACCAAGGGCAGGAGAAATACCTCGAGCCATAGTGGTGAGATTTCACCGCTATAATGACAGAGAGATGGTCCTAAGATGGGCGAAGAAAACTCGGAGCTGCAGGTGGGAGAACGTGGTGATCTGCGTATACCAGGATTGGAGTGCGGAGGTGGCGAGAAGGAGGACAAGTTTCAATCGGGCTAAGGCGGTGCTTCACAAAAAGAAGGTGAAATTTGGAATGCTGCAACCGGCGAGACTGTGGGTCACATACCAAGGGAAGCACCACTACTTTGAGACGGCAGAAGAGGTGTGGACATTCATAGTGGACGAGAAGCTGGAATAGTCTGGCGAGAGAAAGAGCTTCTGGGACAAAGTGGTGGGGTGACTATGTGGGACGAGGAAGGAGGGGGGGATGATTTTTCAATTGTTAACTCTTTAATCCTGTAAATTTTCTCTCTTCCCCTCGTTTGGGGGGGGGTGGGAGTATGAGGAACTGTGGGCGCCGGTGGGTAGGAAAGTGGGGCTGAGTGGGAAACGCGGGCCTCGTTCCCGCGCTATGGTAATTATGGTGGGAACAGGGACGCAGGAAGGTGGGGGCCTCGCACAGTGAGAGGCCGAGGGCAAACGGGGAAGCCGAGGTCAGCCAGAGCTCGCTGACTTCTGGGAGCAACATGGGGGGTGTAATTATGCTAGAGGGGGATCTAGCGGAGGGGGGGGGGAGGGAGCTAACTGGGTTGCTGCTGCTAAGGGGAAGGGGGAGCTGTTATGGGGCGGGGTGGTCGAGGCAGGAGGGCGCCGTCGGTGGGATATACGGGTACGTGGGAACCGGGTGAGGAGCTGGGGTAAAAAAGGGGATGGCTAGTCGACAAGTGGGGGGGATAAAGAGCCCCCCAACCCGGTTGATCACGTGGAACGTGAGAAGGCTGAATGGGCCGATTAAAAGGGCGCGGGTACTCGCACACCTAAAGAAATTAAAGGCAGATGTGGTTATGTTGCAGGAGACGCACCTGAAATTGACAGTTCAGGTCAGACTACGCAAAGGATGGGTCGGACAGGTGTTTCATTCGGGTTTGGATGCGAAGAATAGGGGGGTGGCTATTTTAGTGGGGAAACGGGTACTGTTTGAGGCAAAGACCATAGTGGCGGACAGTGGGGGTAGATACGTGATGGTGAGTGGCAGACTGCAAGGGGAGGCGGTGGTTCTGGTGAACGTGTACGCCCCGAACTGCGATGATGCAAACTTCATGAGGCGTATGTTGGGGCGTATCCTGCACCTGGAGGCGGGAAAGTTGGTAATGGGGGGAGACTTCAATACAGTGCTTGATCCAGGGCTGGACCGGTCGAGGTCCAGGACCGGGAGGAGGCCGGCAGCGGCCAAGGTGCTTAAGGACTTCATGGAGCAGATGGGAGGAGTAGACCCTTGGAAATTTATCAGTCCTAAGAGTAAGGAGTTCTCATTCTTCTCCCATGTTCACAAGGTATATTCACGGATAGACTTTTTTGTCCTGGGAAGGGCACTGATTCCGAAGGTGACAGGGACGGAGTACACGGCCATAGCCATCTCGGACCACGCTCCACACTGGGTAGATCTGGAGGTAGGAGAGGAAAAGGAACAGCACCCACTCTGGAGAATGGATATGGGCCTGTTGGCGGATGAGGGGATATGTCTAAGGGTGAGGGGGTGTATCGAAAGGTACTTGGAGCTTAATGACAATGGAGAGGTTCAGGTGGGAGTGGTCTGGGAGGCGTTGAAGGCGGTGGTCAGAGGGGAACTGATATCCATAAGGGCACATAAAGGGAAGCAAGGGAGTAAAGAAAGGGAGCGATTGCTGAGAGAACTTCTGAGGGTGGACAGGCAATATGCAGAGGCACCGGAGGAGGGACTGTACAGGGAAAGACAAAGGTTACATGTGGAATTTGACCTGCTGACCACGGGTAAGGCAGAGGCACAGTGGAGGAGGGCACAGGGAGTGCAGTATGAGTATGGAGAGAAGGCGAGTCGGTTACTGGCCCAACAATTGAGGAAGAGGGGAGCGGCGAGGGAGATAGGTGGGGTGAGGGATGAGGAGGGAGAGATGGAACGGGGAGCGGAGAGAGTGAATGGGGTGTTTAAGACATTCTATGAGAGGTTGTATAAGGCTCAGCCCCCGGAAGGGAAGGAGTGAATGATGCATTTCCTGGATCAGCTGGAATTCCCGAAGGTGGAGGAGCAGGAGAGGGCGGGACTGGGAGCACAGATTGATGTGGAGGAGGTGGTAAAGAGGATTGGGAGCATGCAGGCGGGTAAGGCCCCGGGACCGGATGGGTTCCCGGTGGAATTTTATCGGAAATATATAGACCTACTGGCCCCGCTTTTGACGAGAACCTTTATTGAGGCCAGGGAAAGGGGGAAGTTGCCCCCGACTATGTCGGAGGCGACAATATCGTTACTTTTGAAGAAGGATAAAGACCCGCTGCAGTGTGGGTCCTACAGGCCCATTTCCCTTTTGAATGTAGTTGCTAAGCTCCTGGCCAAGGTAATGGCGACGAGGATAGAGGATTGTGTCCCGGGGGTGGTCCATGAGGATCAAACTGGGTTCGTTAAGGGGAGACAGCTGAACACGAACATACGGAGGCTGCTAGGGGTGATGATGATGCCCCCACCAGAGGGGGAGGCGGAGATAGTGGTGGCGATGGATGCCGAGAAAGCATTTGACAGGGTCGAGTGGGACTACCTGTGGGAAGTGTTGAGGAGATTTGGTTTCGGTGAAGGATTCATTGGATGGGTACAGCTGCTATATAGGGCTCCGGTGGCAAGTGTGATCACGAACAGGCAGAGGTCTGACTACTTCTGTCTTTATAGAGGGACGAGGCAGGGGTGTCCCCTGTCTCCGTTACTGTTTGCATTGGTAATTGAGCCCCTGGCCATAGCACTGAGGGGCTCCAGGAAGTGGAGGGGAGTACTCAGGGGAGGAGAAGAACACCGGGTATCATTGTATGCAGATGATTTACTGCTGTATGTTGCGGACCCGGTGGAGGGGATGCCTGAGATAATGCAGACGCTCGGGGAGTTTGGGGAATTCTCGGGGTACAAATTGAACATGGGGAAGAGTGAATTGTTTGTGGTACATCCGGGGGAGCAGAGCAGGGGAATAGAGGATTTACCGCTGAGGAGGGTAACAAGGGATTTCCGGTACTTGGGGATCCAGATAGCCAGGAGTTGGGGAACCTTACATAGGCTTAATTTAACACGATTGGTGGAACAGATGGAGGAGGATTTTAAGAGATGGGACATGGTGCCCCTGTCACTGGTGGGGAAGGTGCAGGCGGTCAAAATGGTAGTCCTCCCGAGATTCCTTTTTTTGTGTTTCAGTGCCTCCCGGTGATGGTCACGAAGGCTTTTTTCAAGAAGATCGAGAAAAGCGTTATGAGTTTTGTGTGGGCTGAGAAGACCTCGAGTGTGAGGAGGGGGTTCTTGCAGCGTAGCAGGGCGAGGATGTGACTGGCACTACCGAGCTTAAGTGAGTACTATTGGGCCGCCAATATTTCAATGGTGTGTAAGTGGATGGGAGAAGGGGAGGGAGCGGCGTGGAAGAGATTGGAGATGGCGTCCTGCAAAGGAACCAGCCTACAAGCACTGGTGACGGCACCGCTGCCGTTCTCTCCGAAGAAATACACCACAAGTCCAGTGGTGGTGGCAACACTGAAAAGTTGGGGGCAGTGGAGACGGCATAGGGGAATGACGGGAGCCTCGGTGCGGTCCCCGATAAGAAATAATCATAGGTTTGTCCCGGGGAGAATAGATGGGGGATTTGGAGCATGGCAGAGAGCTGGGATTGTGCAACTGAGGGATCTGTTCTTGGACGGGACGTTTGCGAGTCTGGGAGCGCTGACGGAAAAATATGGGTTGCCCCAAGGGAATGAATTTCGATACATGCAACTGAGGGCTTTTGCGAGGCAACAGGTGAGGGAATTCCCGCAGCTCCCGACGCAGGAGATTCAGGATAGAGTGATCTCGGGGACATGGGTGGGGGATGGTAGGGTGTCAGATATATATAGGGAAATGAGAGACGAGGGGGAGAACATGGTGGATGAGCTGAAGGGAAAATGGGAAGAAGAGCTGGGGGAAGAGATTGAAGAGGGGCTGTGGGCAGATGCCCTACGTAGGGTAAACTCTTCGTCCTCGTGCGCCAGGCTTAGCCTGATACAATTTAAGGTTTTGCACAGGGCACATATGACCGGAGCAAGGCTCAGTAAATTTTTCGGGGTAGAGGATAGGTGTGGGAGATGCTCGAGAAGCCCAGCAAACCACACCCACATGTTTCGGTCATGCCCAGCACTGCAGGGGTTCTGGGTGGGGGTGGCGAAGGTGCTTTCAAAGGTGGTGGGGGTCCGGGTCGAGCCAGGCTGGGGGCTGGCTATATTCGGGGTTGCAGAAGAGCCGGGAGTGCAGGAGGCGAGAGAGGCTGATGTTTTGGCCTTTGCGTCCCTAGTAGCCCGGCGAAGGATACTGTTTATGTGGAAGGAAGCCAAGCCTCCGGGCGTGGAGACCTGGATAAACGACATGGCAGGGTTTATAAAACTGGAACGGATAAAATTTGCACTAAGGGGTTCAGCTCAGGGGTTCACCAGGCGGTGGCAACCGTTCATTAACTACCTCGCAGAACGATAAAGGAAATGGGAAGGTAACAGCAGCAACCCAGGGGGGAGGGGGGGGGGGGGGAGGGCTCAGGTGGGTCCTCAGGGGTGTTTTTGTAAAGATATTAGTACTTGGTTATGTATATTGAGTTGCTGATTTTATTATTTGGGAGAGCTATTATTTTTGTTATGGCAGTTGCCATTTAGTTTATATATTATTTATTTATTTGTTAAAACACGGTCACGGTTATTTATATTGTTTTGCTGTTGTAAAAAGGGAAAAACCTTTGTACTGTTTTGTATGGCCGAAAAAGTTGAATAAAATATTTTTTTTAAATTAAAAAAAAGGAGATGGCACCTCTGACTCCGCGGCAGTCCCTCAGCTTTGCTCTGGAGTGACGGCTTTGGGTTGGCACTCAAGTCCAGGAAAGGGTTTTAAACCCAGAACCTTGCAACTCGGAGGGCAGGATTGCTGCCAATAGAGCCATGGCTGGCACTCTGGCGATGAGCAAACTGGGAGGCCTGATGCCAGTTTGGTGCCGGGGGAAGGGTCAGGAATGGGCTGGATTTCCCCACCCCCTAGCCCGTATGCAAAGCAGAGAAGGAGCCGACATGAACCTGTTCACTGGTGCATTCCTTCCAATGTTCCAGTTTGAGTAATACAAGGAGCTAGATTTAGATTCGCTGAATTTCAATCAGTGACAACTGACTCATACGTGTTAGAGTATTTGGGAGCATGCGATACTCTCTAACCAGCACAGTTGAGTTGGCCAAGCTGGCTACCTTCTGTTAGATAAGGGAGAAAAAAACATGACTTTCCCAAGCTGAGATCTAAACTTAGATGAAATCACAATGAAGGAATAATATTTGTTCAAGTTGAGAGAGTCACTGAAAATTAGTGACCTTCTGATTTTAAATTACTTTAGCTATTTCCCCAAGGAGAAGCAAGTTCCCTCCAGTGTATCTAAGTGAGAAATGCTGCAGTCTCTCATGTGAAGCGGAGCAAGGAACAACACATCATTTTTTTTTTCGCCAGGTAGGCTGATCGAGGCAATGGACTGGGGAATACTAAGTGACCTCGAAAAATTCCAGGCTTTTGACTGATTGAATCCCAGTTTGCTCTTTAGGCTTGGCGCCGTTCACTGACAGAGGGAGCGCTGCAATTTGCTTAAAAGTAGTTGGGCACCTTTGTGAAATTAAAATGCATTTTACTGCCTCCTGCCACCAATCAGGGTGCTAATTGTCAGCCTAACGATCTGAACATTGCAGCCACGGGTTGTTAAGATGCTACCTGTGACGACGGCAAATTCGGCGCTGATTCCGGAACCGGTGAGTGGCTAGCAGTGGCGCAGGGTAAACGCCCGCCTCCCACGTCAAAAACAGCCGGGAATGGCCGGGTCCGTGGCCGCGCATGTGCACGGCGACGACCTGCAGCGGTCGTGCCGTGCAACATGACGTCGGCCGTGCGTGGACCCGACCTGCCAAATACGGTCCCACAGGACACCGTTGGCCAGCCGTTCACCACCCCCTACCAGTCCCCCCAGCCCTCGCGGAAGCCCCCCCCCGGCCAGCAGCATGGCTCCCGGCCGAATGTGGCGGTGCTGGACACAGTCCGCGGTCGACATGCCGGTTTCTCGACCGCTCAGACCACACTTCAACCGCGCAGTTTGGAACTCAGCTCATCGGGGGTGGAGCATCGGGGAAGGGCCTTCCGATGACGTGCCAACGCCGTTCCAACAGCATGCGCCGCTCGATGCGATGCCGCCATTTCAGAGGGGGCGGAGACCCAAAAAACGGCGTCAAATCGACACCGCCCCGATTTGGGCATGGCGAGGGATTCTCCGCCCGATCGTCGATTACAATATCGGTGTCGGGCAACGGAAAATCCCACCTAGCAATTTTGAAATGTAAGTGCGTATTTCCCCCCCCTCCACTTTGCCCCGTACCTTCTCCATTGAGAGGCTCATCCGGTTTCACAGGCCAATTGCCAATCTTCGAGCCTGAGTCAAGATATGCTATTTGACTGTAAGAGGCAGCACCGCTGAATGGAGGTCTGACCTCGGGCACTTTCCAGCACAACTTCATTATAAAGTAACTAAGACCAGGAAACATGTATGATTTTTTTTTTTGCTTCCCTTGCCTCGAGGCTAAATGCAGACCCCAGCTGCTGCCCTGGCGTGAGCTCAGTTAACTCGCCGAAGATTAGTGATTGATTTTCAAGTCTGGATGGTTCAGCACCAGCAATTTGCTGTTTCAATGATCCCAATTTCTCAGGTCGCAAAAATGAATTTAAAGAACATAGAACATACAGTGCAGAAGGAGGCCATTCGGCCCATCGAGTCTGCACTGACCCACTTAAGCCCTTACTTCCACCCTATCCCCGTAACCCAATAACCCCTCCTTACCGTTTTGGATACTAAGGGCAATTTAGCATGGCCACTCAACCTAATTTTAAAAGAAATTATTTTTTTTTAAAAATTGTCGTTTTTTCTTTTTTTTGTATTTTTTTTCTTTTTCTTTTTTTCTTTTTTTTGTTTTTTTTTTCTTTTTCTTTTTCTTTCTTTCTTTTTAATTAAAAATTTTTTTTTTTTTAAAGGGGCAGGTTCTTCCTGAAAATAGTGTTCGAAAGTCTTTTCTTTTCAATTCACTCATGGGGATGTGGGGGGTCACAGGCTGGGGTCAACATTTATTGGCCATCCCTGGTTGCCCTTGAACTGAGTGGCTTGGTGGCTGTTTCAGAGTCAGCATGTAGGCCAGACCAGGTAAGAACAAAGATCAATACAATGCAGAAACAGGCCCTTCGGCCCTCCAAGTACGGTGGTAGATTTCCTTCTCCAAAGGATGTTAGCCAACCAGCTGGGTCTGTTACGACAACAGTTAATTCCAGAGTTTTGGTGAATTCAGGTTTCACCAATTAGTCCTGGTGGGATTCGAGCTCCAGATCCCCACAACATTGCCCCACATCTGGGCAGCACGGTGGTGCAGTGGTTAGCACTGCTGCCTCACGGCGCCGAGGACCCTGGTTCGATCCCGGCCCCGGGTCACTGTCCATATTGAGTGTGCACATTCTCCTCGTGTTTACGTGGGTCTCACCCCCACAACCCAAAGATGGGCTGCATGGTAGCACAATGGTTAGCACAGTTGCTTCACAGCTCCAGGGTCCCAGGTTCGATTCCCGGCTTGGGTGACTGCGCGGAGTCTGCACGTTCTCCCCGTGTCTGCGTGGGTTTCCTCCGGGTGCTCCGGTTTCCTCCCACAATCCAAAAATGTGTGGGTTAGGTGGATTGGCCGTGCTAAATTGCCCTTAGTGTCCAAAAATGTTTGGGTGGGGTTGCTGGGTTATGGGGATAGTGTGATGGCGTGGGCGTGGGTGGGGTGCTCTTTCCGGGATCCGGTGCAGACTCGATGGGCCGAGTGGCCGCCTTCTGCACTGTAAATCCTGTGATTCTGTGATTCTGTGCGGGAGAAGTAGATTGGCCACGTTAAATTGCCCCTTAATTGGAAAAAGATAATTAGGCACTCTAAATTTATAAAAAACATTACACCGCATTTCTGGATTACAAGCCCAACAACAATACAACTGCACCACCGTCTCCCCCGAGAGTCTCTTATTGCAATCTGTCTTAACACCATGCCCCTGCCACTTCCTTGCCCAGTGAACTTGGAGTAAAAGGGAATTGAGTGGAACATATAAATGGGCTGCCTATTCTACCCGTGTGGGCAGCAGTGGTTAGCACTGCTGCTTCGCAGCGCCAGGGTCCCAGGTTCATTTCCAGGCTTGGGTCACTGGCTGTGCGGAGTCTGCACCTTCCCCCCGTGTCTGCGTGAGTTTCCTCCGGGTGCTCCCGTTTCCTCCCACCAGCCCCGAACTGTTAGGTAGTTTGGGCATTCTGAATTCTTCCTCCGTGTACCCGAAAAGGTGCCGGAATGTGGAGAGTAGGGGCTTTTCACAGTAACTTCATTGCAGTGTCAATGTAAGCCTACTTGTGACACTAATAAAGATTATTATTGTGAGACCATTCTTACCTGCACTACTCCTTCGCTGGCCAATTATACACTGTTGGATCAAAACCAAGCATTTTTTCTTTGCTGCAATAAAAACTATGCGGTACAACTTACTTAGGAAGTTTTCCAAATCAAACTTGCTTCTGCATTATATGTTCTGGCACGATTCACCTCTGATCCTCAAGGTCCTGGGTTCAAATCCCACCTCAGGACCTGAGGATAAAAGTTAAGCTTACAGGCCGGAGGGTGTGCTGTACTGTCCGAGGTGCCAGCTTTTGGATGCAATGTAAAACCGAGGCCCTGTCTGTGTGCTCGGGTGGACATGTTGTGATGTTTCCTATATTACAGCAGTGATTACACTTTATAAGTACATCGTTGTGCATAAAGCACTTTGAGAGACATCTGGTGGTTGGGAAAGGTGCTATACAAATGCAATTTCTTTTGTGAAGTAAACTCGAGGGCTGTGGATCAGTGGAAAGTCCTGTTGTTGAGGCCTCTTAAAAATTAATGCGGAACTATTCCCCATGTCAATGGACTCTTTGTACCTGTGCGACATTTAAATTGGAGCCAGCATTTGGACAGTGGAGAGTCAGATTCTCCCCATGTGTGCAGACAAACAGGCTGTGGTACAGGAAAATGCACTATATCTGATTAGATGCTCTTTCTGCCCCATTGCATGGACAGGAGTGAATTTATCTCCCTCTGATTGCTGCTCATGCCTGACTATATTCCAGTTGTCGCGGCTTTAAGGCTAACCCCTTTGGGGTGTAAGATGTAGAACTTTTTCCGCTTCCTCGAAGTTTCGCAGTTGCGGTGAGGAATAGCGACCATGTTGGGAATCTAATTTGCTAATGAATGGGTTTGCAAGTGAAGATTTTTCTCATGGCTGAGCGTGACACAAGTGCAAGATGTGCAAACGGGCAACGTTGCTGAAGAACACACTGCACATCAAATGCCTGAGGGCTGAAGCCATTAATTAAGGAGCTGGATATGTCTTGCCGTTCTTTTGAATCATGAGTTTGGAATTAAAGCCAGCTCTTTAGAGGGTAGGAAATGAATCATTCAATTCTGTCGAATGGTTTCTCTGCATTAGGTGAGGCTGTGGGGTTTTACTTGTTCAATTCCAATTCTGTTCTCACAGCTAGTGGTGCACCAAGGCAGACTTTCGCTCATTTCCATAGCTAGTAATTTCGGGAACAGGTTTTGCCATGGGTCTTATAGCTTGAGGGGCGCCAAGTGTGGCTGACCAGGATTCTATCCCGCTCTTACCGCCAGCCACTGGTGCGTGTGGAAGGATTTTGCAGGTTGACACGCTCAACCTGTTTGGCTGTCAATTCCTAGGGTGGGACTCGAACCCAGAGTTTCTGGCTCAGAGGCAGAGGCGTGACCCACTGCGCCAAAAGACGCGATATTTGATCGATGCTGGTGACTAAATTTAAAAGGCAAGTTTAAAAAAAAGTGCGGCTCCTCTTTGATCTAAAGAGTTTCTACCCAGATAATGGGCAGGATTCACCGTCAGCCCACGTGGAAATCGGGATACGTGATGGGCGGAGAATCGGTTCCACGCCAAAATCGTGGTGGGTGCCAGTTTCACGCCAAATCGCAATTCTCCGTCGCCTCGACACCGGTGTCAATGCATTCCGGCACGCCCATACAGTGAACGCCATTGGCATATTCTCCAGGGCCTCCGTGATTCTCCACCTCCGATGGTTTGAATTCCTGAGGGTGCGGTTCAGTTGTGCTTTTAAAAATCATGAAACCGGCGTTGTGGCTGCTGAGGGACAGAGAGGGGGTACCAAAAGTGTCCAACATCCCATAGTGTGCTGACAATTGTGTCACTGGCCGGGGATCTTCTGCCAGGACCGGTATGAGCAACGGGTGGTGACCAGGAGGTGGGCTGTGGGTTCCGGGGCCTGCAAGGGTCGGTGCATGCTGGTGACAGCCCACTGTCAACCTAGGGCCACAGGTCGTATGGGTGTCCCCCCACCCCGCCCCAGGGCACTCCCCTAGGTGACCTCTGGTCGCAGCCGACCAATCAATGAGGTGGGCACGCACCAGCACAACCAGTGCCATCTTGTTGGCTGGGATGAGTGTGTGTGGCGGAGTGTATTGTGTGTGTGCGGCTGCAGCTCGTCAGCCTCCCGAGTGTCAATCACGGATCCGGCAATTCCTGCACCGTTTTTCATTGGAATCGATTGTGTTCCACGTGGTGCCGGTGCGAACCCCTCTACAGTCTCTGAATAGACTCGGCGCCAGTTTTGCTGTCGTGGAAGTTCACGAATCCTGCCCCGGCGTCAACACTTAGTCTCAGAAACGGAGAATCGAGCAGAACATGTTTCACCTCTTCAGGGGCGATATTCTCCGTTTGGGAGACTAGGGGTTGGATTCTTTGTTCTCTCCCTCAGCAACCACGACGCCGGTTTCACGATTTTTAAAAGCACAAGTGAACCTCGCCATGAGGAACTCGGCCCATCGCAGGCGGAACACTGCGGAGGCCCCGGAGAACACCTGGTCGGGCCCGCTAATGACAAGCAGATGGCATTACTATATGTGCATTCCGGACAGCATTGACGCCGCTGTCGGAGGCGACGGAGAATTGCGATTTGGCGTCAAATCGACACCTGCCGCGATTTCGGTGTTGGGATCCATTCTCTGCCCAATTGTGTTTCCAATTTCAGCATCAGCCAACAGAGAATCCTGCCCAAACTTCTGCTGCCAGAGCTGAATTGCACCTGACTTACACTCCCACCCCTTCGGCATGCAACTTTATGCATGGCGTGGATTGCGAGGGATTCGTGAGGGAATCCTGATATCAGGCTGACCACACCACACCCCCAAACACAATTCAAACTCTCCCCCCCACCCCCCGTGGCACAATCCAACCCCTCACCCCCAGATTCTCTGGGCCCCCCACATCGCCCCCGAGTATGGCAGTGACCAGACTCATCCCCCACCCCCCCCACAGAAACTCCCTAAATAAAGTGCTGTCACTTTATAGCTGACCATTTCAAAATCACTCACTGGTGAAGGGAGCTGATTGGAAAGTACTTACTTCTGTTTGAAGTGGTCCAGGGGCTGTCAAGCAAAGCTTGACGTTTGCAAACATTTTACAGTTCGGTTAGACCACTCCAGGGTTACTCACCCGAGAAGGAAGATGAATGGGACAATGCTGACAACTAGGGGTGCGTGGGATCTGTCAATCACAGCCTAGTAAAACCAATATCAAAGAGAACTGCATGAAATGTTTGCAGGTCAAAGATCTGAGATGGTTTAAACCCAGCTGACTGGTTTTCTCTTACCAGGAATTGACAGGTGCTGCTTCCGATTTCTGAGCCAGCAGGCGTTTTGCCCAGGTGACTGTTCAAACCGTGATCTTTTCCACTGCCTCTGTAAGCTTCCAGATAGGGGTCTCCCTTCTGGGGGAGCTTCCCGACAGGGGTCACTTTTCTGGGATGTCCAGAGGGGGGTCTCCCATTTAAGGGGTCTGTGGGGGGGGGGGGGTTCCTTAATTAGGTGGTCTGTGGGGGGGGGGTCTCCTTATTTAGCGGGTCTCTAGGGGGTTCCTTATTTAGGGAGTCTCTGGGAGTTCACTTTATTTACGGGGTATCCAGGGGTTCCTTATTTAGGGGGTCTATGATGGGGTTTCTTATTTAGGGGGTCTCTGGTGGGGGTCTCTTTATTTAGGGGGTCTCTGGTGGGGACGGTAGGGGGGGGATCTGGTGGAGCTGGACTGGGCTGGGCGGGTCTCGCATTGTTGTCATGGGCTAGGGTTTAGAGAACCCCAAAGTGTATCATGGAGTTCACCTGACCCACAACTTTTACTAGATTGTGGTATGGGGAGCACACGGCCCACTCTGCAGGTGTGGTACAGCAGAAATGGAAAAGTATTTTTTAAAGCAAAACAATGTTTATTTTATGAACTCAAATTAATCTTTTTAAAACATACAGTGAACATCTTAGCAACCATTAATTCAAATACAACCCCCAAAGAATACAACACTAAGTAATCCTTTAAGCTTTCCTTTTAACATCCGTAAGACTTAAAACACCTTTTACCAGAAGCACATCAGGTTAAAGTCACTACTGTTATTAGTTTTAAATCACCAGGATCGATTTACAGTCTTAAGATTACAGGGAGAGATTCATACACCTTCTGGCTGTGACTGCAGCTATCCAGCTCTGAAAACGAAACTAAAACAGCAAACAGCCTAAAACGAAAGTAAAAAGCTGACAAACAGCCCAGCTCCACTCACTCTCTGACATCACTGCAGTAATAAACACCCATTTTTTAAAGGTACTCTCACTACAGATACTTATATACACACCCATTTATAAACACCCATTTCTTAAAGGTACTCTCACATGACATTGTGGAGTGGGTGACCCTCGGATAGACTTTGGGGGTAACTCCCTTGTAGAGCTACCCGCTTGGTCCACTGCGCCATGGCCACGCTTGCCAAGACCTGTAGCGATTCTCGCCCACGTGATTCCCGGCCCAGAGGACCGGTGAGTCACACGGGCCTTGACAATACAGTGCCCGGTCCGCTCAGTGGGTGTAAATGGGTCTCAATGACTGAATTCCATCCTCTCGCTGCCGCAATCACCACCCGTCAGCTCTCCCCCCTCAAAGGGGAAACAGACGCTGGTGACCTTTTACGTTTTCTATGCTGAATAAAGAAGGTTCCATTTTTCCTTTCAAGAAAATGCAGCGGAAAGTATAATCAATGCTTTTTTTTTGTCAATGAGGGTAGCGATTAACCAGCTTCCAGTGGTAGGTATTGGGATATGAAATAAGAAGCCAGGAAGCTGTTTTTACATTCCTCTCTGCTGCACAGTTCACCCGCTCGATACTGCCAGTTTCACTTTGCTCGCTAGTGGTCATTACTGCATCAGACCAATTGGTGCACATATTTGTTTAGCTGCAGGTTAAGGTAACATCCTTGCAGCAAAATACACAGTCCAAATGATCTCCACAAAAGGCCCAAAAAACAGCGAATGCCTTCAAGCTGTAGGTGGCCCAGTTAATATTTATATCGGGTGCTGAAGGCATTTTCTTCCCAATCTGTGTGTCTTTCTCCTCACCCTTTAATCTAAGCTAGACATGTTCCTTCTGGGGATACGTTGAGGGGGTGAGATTTAGAACTAGGATTTCGAGGGGCAAAATAAATCAGAGACTTAAGGGGGAGGCTTCTGGCCTGCTCGGAACTTGGCATTTTGCAAAGAATTAAAGGAGCGCAGAACAAGGATCTGGACAAATTGGGAAGAGAGTTCTGCAATTAGCACTGCAGTAAACCTCCATGTTTCATCGCTTCTGTCCCGAAACTGGGGCGGCACGGTGGCACAGTGGTTAGCACTGCTGCCTCACAGCTCCAGCGTCCCAGGTTCAATTCCGGCCTCGGGTGACTGTCTGTGTGGAGCTTGCACTTTCTCCCGTGTCTGCGTGGGTTTCCTCCGGGTGCTCTGGTTTCCTCCCACAGTCCAAAGATGTGCAGGTTAGGTGGATTGGCCATGCTAAATTGCCATTTCGTGTCCAAAAGTTTAGGTGGGTTATTGGGTTACGGGGATAGGGTGGAAGTGTGGGCTTAAGTAGGGTGCTCGTCCAAGGGCCGGTGCAGACTTGATGGGCCGAATGGCCTCCTTCTGCACTGTAAATTCTATGATTCTATGAATAGATGGCCAACTGTTTGACAACATCCATAATTTACCAATCTTCTTGAAGATGACAATTTCAAAGTGTCAAGATTCACCTCCAGCACTGATGACATTGGGGTATTTCCGCTCGGAAGTCAGCCTGATTGGTTTCCAGTTAGCAGGTGACAGGACCAGGGAGGTTACAGGTGTGGGTGAGGCAGGTGGTCGATAGCATCGAACCCAAGTGAGCGGGGGAATCCAAATCGGGTCCTACCCTTGGGCCGAGCGGGGTCTGATCCTGAGGGAAGGGGAGATCCAATCAGCAACCCTAGATGTCTTTTGAGAGTGTCTGATTCGATGCGGGGCAGTGGGGGGGTGGGTAGCTTGGGTAGCTTGAGGGGCTGGAGGGAAGCACTCCTGCTCTTCCTGGCCCACAAGCAGTGCTGGAAAGCTATTGACCTTCTCTCTGAAGCCGTCCTTGCCTTCCTTCAGCTCTGGGTTTCCCAATGCTCGGGGGAAATGACTGGCGACTGTTAGACCTGTAGAATAGGCTAACTCAGAGGCTGCGGGGTGGCATGGTGGCGTAATGGTTAGCACTGCTGCCTCACGGCGCTGAGGACCTGAGTCCAGTCCCGGACCTGGATCACAGTCCGTGTGGAGTTTGCCCATTCTCCCTGTGTCTACAAGGGTCTCACCCCAACGAACCCAAAGATATGTAGAGTAGGCAAATTGGCCAAACTAAATTGCCCCTTCGTTGGAAAAGAAAAGAATTGGGCACTTTAAATTTATAAAAGTAAATCAGCAGCTACCAGCCTCAATTACATATTTAAATCATCAACTCACCTCCTCGGGGCAGTTCCTGACAATACGCCCCTCTGCCTTGATTAGGCCCAGAAGTGGAGGCGAGTTGGAGGGGTTGGTATGGAGATCTCTAAAATTTTAATAACTTCCCTGACCCTCAACTCATCCACTTTTGGGCTCCAACATCTTGCCATTAATATCTTGAATCTTCTTTCCATATTCTCAGTTTTTGAAGCCTTTCCCCCCTGTTGTGGAGGTTATAATTTTGCCTCTAATATATGCTTTGGCAGCATCTTAAGCAGGGAAGGTGATGGCACAGGCCCAGCATTAGTTGCAAAAATAATTTCCATCTGTTAGAGATAAAGATAATAAATGCATCATCCGTAGGTAAGTTTTAATAGCTCTCCATCGTGATGCTCTTGGAGTTATACCACTTACAGTTATTCAGAGTTTTATTAGGTTAACGTTCAACAGGATATTAGTCTGCCAAGATCTGTGTTCCTCTCTGAAGTAAGTGTTTTGGGGCAGTGTGACGTAAACATTGTTCCCCTCCATCACTGATGCAGATTGGCAGCATCTACAAGGTCCCCTGCAACAACCTGCGAAGGTTCCTTCAACAACACCTTCCAAATCTGCAGCCTCTACCACCGACAGCAGACACGCCCGCAAACACCGATCTAAAGCGGTGTCTCATCCTAACTTGGAAATATATCGCCGCTCCTTCACAGTCACTGAGTCAAAAGCCTGGAGCTCTCTTCTCAACAGCACTGTGGGTGTTCCTACACCACATGGATTACAGTGATTCAAATTGCAGTTCGTCGCCATCTTCTCAAGGGAAATTAGGGATGCGGAACAAATGCTCGCGTAGCCAGGGACGGCACATGAACAACAAAACAAAAGACATTTCAGTAGCATCAAATAATCGTACCCCTTTTGAACTATGTTTTTGAGGGATAGGAGCAGAACATCACTGGAAAGGAAGTGTGTCATGTGTTCCAGTTTAGGTTCATTTTTGCTAGTCAATTGAACACACACACATAGCTCTGAAACTCTGATACCATGAAGCTTTATGCCTCTGTATTAATGTCTCCATGTGCCTAGTCTCAATAAATTAATGCACAACATGTTTACAAAAGCCCCGATGGGTGATTGGTTGATTATCATAAAAACCCATCAGGTTCACTAATATCCTTTCGGGAAGGAAATCTGCCACCCTTTCCTGGTCTGGTCTACATAGATTACATAGAACTTACAGTGGCGAAGAAGGCCATTCAGCCCATCGAGTCTGCTCCAGCCCTTGGAAAGAGCACCCCACTCAAGCCTCATGCCTCCACCCTATCCCCTTTATCCCCGTATCCCAGTGACCCCATCTAACCTTTTTGGACACAAAAGGGCAATTTAGAATAGCCTATCCACCTAACTTGCACATCTTTCGGGACTTGTGGGAGGAAACCAGAGCACTTGGAGGAAACCCACGCACACAGAGGGAGAACGTGCAGACTCCGCAGGGAGAGTGACCCAAGCCCGTAATCGAACCTAGGACCCTGGAGCTGTGAAGCAACCGTGCTAACCACTGTGCTACCATGCTGCCCAACCATTACTGATGTAGTACATGCAGCCTCCTGGGGAGTCAGGCAGGTCACCGTACCGGAATCTTTGCGACTTGATATTCTTCGACAACTTCATCACTCACACATGGACTTAAATCGGATGAGAAGACTCAACAAAAAAACAGTCCACTAGCCAGCTATGAACATACATTGAAGACGCCATTAAGAAGTCTGAGGTATGTCAAGAGCCTATGCCAAGTCAGCACAAAGAAAACACTGATTCCACATGATGTTGCTACCCATCCTTGGTCCAAAATCACAACTGACCTCTTTCATGTCCATGGCACTAACTTCATCGTCAACTCCTTTACCAACAATTTTAATATGTCAAGCACAACTGTTGCACACTCCATTTATTTGGTGCGCCTGGAGAGAGAACCATGGATAATGGTCACCAATTTATTGGTAAGCCATTTCAGGATATGTATGAGAAGTGGAATATTGATCACACAACTTCTTCTTCTCATTACCCGAGCGGAACTGTGAAGAAAGACAGCCCAAGCAAGATCTACTCAGTGCAATGTTACATCTTTAGGTGCAACAATTCCACCACAGCAGGGCTCATGTTTGACAGACCAATTTATCTATTCTTACCCATTCTACTCTCTCTGGCAACGAGAGAGCAACTTTTAAAACTGCAAGAGAAGATGTCCAACGTGCACGATAAAAATGCAAGTCCACAATTGCCAGCTTTACAGCTGGGACAACAACTTTGCATCTGGGATCCCATAGAAGTTACATGATAGCCAGTCAATGCGACCAGCATTTTGTTTGGAACCAAGGTCCCATGAAGTCATTGCACACGAAGGTGAGGTATAACCAAGGACAATTCAGATCCATTCCAGCTTCTTAACCACCGTACAGTCCTATTGCATCGAGGACAAGATCTCAGGTCAACCGAGTACAACATCCAAGAATGACAACCCCATGAATCACCGTAAACAGTTAAAGGTACCTCCAGACAAAGTCACCATTACAAGATCTGGGAGTACCAGCAGATTGCATCTACACTTTCGAGACTCACAGATTCATCTGCTTTGTACACATCTGTAATGATAACTAAACATGAACATTTATTGTAAATAGTTGGGCTTCTTTGAATGGAAGGAAAGTATCTTTAAAAAGAAAGGGGGATGTTGTTCTTTGCCTTTAAGGGATAGGATCATGACATCACTAGAAAGGAAGTATGTCATGCGATCCAGTTTTAGTTTCGATTTTGCTTTCAGCAGAACCCACGTGTACAGCCCTACAGCTCAATGTCTTCCACTTTTTTACCTCTGTATAAAGGATGTCCCGAGTCTCAATAAATGAAAACAACAATGAGTTTACACAATTCCTTACGAGCGATTGGTGCCTTTCCATCCTTATAAAAAAACAACAAGCCCCTATTTGCCTTACGAGAGATTCCTTGGGTTGACTTAGTTATGCTTCTTTTGTTCTCCCTGAGTGACAATCTCTTCTAATTTTCTCCCTCATTTGGAGTCAGATCATTCCTACTTCTTTACATTATTTTACTCTGGAATCCAGTCTCTTATTCCTTTCTTCCCTCCAACCCAAATGCTTCTATTGAGAACCTTGGTGTCTTGAAATGCCTCGGTCAAGGGCAAAAATCTCAAAGCTACAAATTGAACTATTAATAAAAAAATTAGCCAGGTCGATTATAAAGACAAGGATGGTAAATCGACAAAATGGTCGAGGAAGCTCGGTGCTACCTCTTCCTTATTTCTGCTCCAAATCCCGAGAGTGAGCATAAAGTTCCCATTCCAGTGCGTATGTTATTGTACAGAGGAGAAAAATAAATTAAATCAGATTAAATCAACTGATGCAATAGAGGGATTGGGAAGCACATTCCAAACTTGCAACCTCTACCACTGAGCAGCCACGATGCCGGTTTCACGATTATTAAAAGCTCAAGTGAACCGCGCCTGGGGGAACTCGGCCCATCGGAGGCCAAACATCGCAGAGGCCCCGGAGAATATCGGGTCAGGCCCACTAATGACATGCAAACGGGGGTTACTGTCCGTGCGTTCCGGACTACATTGACACCGCTGTCGAGGTGATGGAGAATGGCGATTTGGCGTCAAATCAGCGCCCGCCGTCAATTTAGCGTTGGAACCTATTCTTCGCCCAATCATGTTTCGCAATTTCGGAGTCAGCCAACGAGAATCCTGCCCAGTGTCTTTCTGCACTCTATAATTCTTTGATTCTATCGTATTGCTAATGGCACTGGGCATATCCGTAATAAAAAGATAAGGGAGAATTTCTCAATCGCTCACATCACTTTTAACCTCTCCAGGTTTGCTTGGTGTTGGCTATGGCTAACTTGGGTTTGAGCCCTACTCCAGCACAGAAGAAGTGCGGCACTGTCAGAGGTGCTGTCTATGGGATGAGACATGAAACCAAAAGGCCTTTGCGCTCTAAGATCCCACAACACTATTTCAAAGAAGAGGTGATATCTATTCCTCAATGCATATGTCAAAAACATATTAGCTGGTCATTCTGATGTGTCCCACATTATAGCAGTGGCTTCGCATCAAAAGTACTTCATTGACTGCAAAGTGCTTTGGGGGGTCCTGTAGTTGTAAAAGGTGCAATATAAATGCAATTCTTTCTTTTTCGCAATAAGTGATTATGTTTTAGCCCTGAATAGGTTACCCCTGCTTTGACAAAGAGTCATCGGACACGAAACGTTAGCTCTTTTCTCTCCCTACAGATGCTGCCAGACCTGCTGAGATTTTCCAGCATTTTCTCTTTCGTAGGTTACCCCTGTTTCCATCGTTAAAATCTCGTCATCGTTGTAATGTAATAAATGGCAACATAGAAAAGCAAAATGATGTACTGTAAAGAGGAGATAGAAAATTAAGGATAAGAATTAGAAATTTGACAGAAAGGAGACTGACAAAATTAAGTGCGGCACTCTGATCGGGGCTCCTGAGAGAGATGCTGAAGCCAATCGGAAAAGGCCAGCAGGAAGGGTGGGAGGAAACCTAAAGTCAAGCAGTGGACGGTCAGCGTGCATGTACGATAGGGTGATAACGATGATGGCTCAGAGTACACGACAGAGCTTGGGGCAAACATAGAGAGTGTGCCAGAGAGAGCAATAATCAATCAGTTCCTTCAACCATGGCGAAGAAGACCCAACGGAAGCATGGGAGGCAATGATAGCAGAAGGAAGTCTGTCTAAAGAGACAATCATCGCACTGACATTAAGGCGTAATGGAGGCCAGAACGTAAACCTAGTCACCAAACAAATGGAATTCAACTTACCATTGACAATGAGCAACCGCTCCCTGAGCTTAAAATATTAAGACCTAATTTGGAATCTGCATTAATTCTGTGAGAATTATTTTGGGGGGAACTATGGGATTATTGGAAAATATAGAGCGCGAGCATGCTGATAGCACCTGCATGAAGTTTATAATCAGTGCAATTAATATTCATGCAACTAAGTTATTCGCAGAGTGATATGACTTCAGAGTACAGCAAGCAATAAATGTAAATTTTAAGAGTTCGTGAGAACTCTACTGGAATAATAAATTACTCAACACATGCTGTCGTCGCGACTGAATATTTGTAAGGGTTTGATCGGAAATAACGTGCGATTAGAAGCAGACAGCGACTCCCCATAAATTTCACCTCAATGAACCTGGTGGAAACTAACTTGTCACAGGCTGAAGTGTACTCTTTCCCTGGTGATGGCGGGGTTGGGGGTGGTGGCGGGGGGGGGGGGGGGGGGGGGGGCCTGCGAGGATTGTGCTGCAACATCATCTGCGGAAGGAGTCCGTTAAGTGAACAGAGGATATACCGTACGGGCAGGTTGACCTTCACCAACGTTCTTGAGCTTATGAGCAGAGGTTCGATAGATTACTGAAGATTAAGTTAGGTAGAATCCATTAATCAAATGCAAAAACCTCAGAAATGAACGATGAGTAGGCGGCACCTACAGAGACGCCACACTCACCTTCTACAAGGACTAGCGCAGAAACATGTAAATTCAAAGTCTGATTCCATGTGACAGCAACTTTAAGCGGGAGTGGAGGGGGGGGAAAGGGGGGTCTTGTGACACAGTTGGCAACATCCCTACCTCCAGGCCAGAAGCTCTGGGGTTAGGTTATATCCCACTTCAGGACTTGATGGCCCTGGAACGATGCATTTTTAAGGGGGGGTCAAACAGGATGACGAACAGCCCATAATTCTTTCCAATGCGCCTGATGGCAGGCGGTAAGAGAGGGAGTGTTTCCATGGTCATTCATGCTGTGGGAGGCAATGGCAAACCACTGCAATGTGTCAGGAGCACAGGAACGGGGAAAGGCCATTCAGCCTGTCGAGCCTGGTTCGCCATGCAGTACGATCTCGGTTGAACGACAGTCCAATGCCTCTGCCAAGTATGCTCAAGGGCCAATCCAGTGGAATCCCATGATTGAGAACGCCCTATAAGGACCTGGGGGGCGATTCTCCGATATTGAGGCCAAGTGTTCGCGCCGTCGCGTTTCACGACGGCGCAAACAGGGCCCGGACCCGACCTATTCTGGCTCCCACAGGCACGGGGAACGTCTTACGCACGCCGGCCCCTCACCAACATGGAGCCGGTGTTCTGGGGCAGCGCGCGGAAGGAGGTAGGCCTGGGGAGGGGAGAGGCTGGCCCGCCGATTGGTGGGCCCCGATCGCAGGCCAACCCCATCGGAGGCCACCCCGGTGAAGGAGCCTTCTCCCCACCACCCACAGGCCACACCCCCCCCCAGCGTTCCCGCAGAGTTCCCGCTGCAGCGACCAGGGGTGGCCGGCGCTGGCGGGAACCTGTCATGTCGTAGCGGCCGCTTGGCCGGAGAATCGGCGCTCGCTGGTTCTACGAGCGGCCCGGTGTGAATCGCGCGCCGCTGGTTTCCGGGGGGGGGGGGGGGGAGAATCACGTGCGGGTTCGGGGCGGCGTGATTCGCGCAGTGCCCCGGCGATTCTCCCACCCGGCGTGGGGGGGGGGGGGGGGGGGAGAATAGCGCCCTGGGTGTTTGAAGGAGGAGGAATTTAGACCAAAACCCACAATTCAACACAAGGTACAAAAAGTTCCTCCATTTTATTAAGACAAATTAAGCATGGGCTCCAAGTAGGAGACAGCACATTAAAAGAAATGAAAAATTGAATTTGCTTGCAAGGCTGTCTTGGAAAATGCCAAAGCTGAACACGTTGAAAGCATATTACAGAAGGAAATTTAGTGTCACAACGGGCGGTGTCCTGACCTTTAAGACAGAAGCAACAGGTTCAAGTCGCACTCCAAGAACTTGTGGCCAAGGAAGATGCATCCATCACATCGCCAATCGATTGTCGATCTGCAAATCCTTCAAACATATGCCAATGGCAGGCAGTAAGTGCAGGAGAGAGTCCCTGGCAGCCATGTGATGAAATGATAATTGCAGCCTGAAGCATCGCTGATTGTAGTTCCCGACGTCGACGCGCATGTTACCAGAGTGTTATGGGCCAGGGTTTAGAGAATTCCAAAGTGTATCATGGAATTCACCTGACCCACAACTTTTAATAGATTGTGGTATGGGGAGCACACGGCCCACTCTACAGGTGAGGTACAACAGAAATGGAAAAGTACTTTTTAAAGCAAAACAATGTTTATTCTATGAACTCAAGTTAACCTTTTTAAACATAAAGTGAACATCTTAGCAACCATTAATTCAAATACAACCCCCAAAGAATACAACACTAAGTAATCCTTAATAACTTCCCAAACAACATCCAGAAGACAAAAGAAACACCTTTTAATAGAAGCACATCAGGTTTCCATTCACTACTGAGAACATTTATAATTCTGAATTCACCAAATGATCAAGAGATAGTCTTTTCATGGCAGAGAGATCAACAGTGCACCTGCTCTGTCTGGCTTCAGCTCCAACACTGAAAACAAGACTAAAACACACCCTGCACCAAACCGCCTAAAACGAAAGTAAAAAGCTGACTGACAGTCCAGCTCCACCCACACTCTGACATCGCTGATAAACACCCATTTCTTAAAGGTACATTTCTTAAGCACCCATTTCTTAAAGGTACATTTCTTAAGCACCCATTTCTTAAAGGTACATTTCTTAAGCACCCATTTCTTAAAGGTACATTTCTTAAGCACCCATTTCTTAAAGGTACATTTCTTAAGCACCCATTTCTTAAAGGTACTCTCACATGACAAGAGCAACTTCTTGGGATGGGTTGCACGCTGATCGCCTGCACGGCTGCTGCGGATCAGATTGGTGCCAACAGCTTCGGGTAGATCCCTGCACTGGGCTGGGGTGGATGAGGAACCTGCCTCTGTGCCCTACCTTTGGTGAAGGTCACAGAGGTGAATGCCACTGAAGAATGTGGGACAAAAAGACTGATCCTCATGCAGGCACGGAAGGTGCCGGCAAAAAGCCAGGGCACACCTCGACTTGGACACTTTGGAAACTCAGTGTTGAAGGTTTGACACCGGTCATAGATGCTGGCAGTCCAGAGAATCTGGAGGAAGGCTGACAGAAGGTGGTATGGCTGAGACAGTGGAGAGCCACTGGGCGAGGGCCCCGCGCGGACAGTCTGAAATACAATAGTCCACACCAGAAACTATCGGCAGTGCCGGAGACAAATCCCAAACAAAGGGTGGGATTTTCCTACTTTTCCCACTGGCGGTATCTTTCAGTCCCCTCCCAAAGTGGACCCTCTCCCCCGGTTCCCTGGTGACGTACAGGAATGCCATGCTAATTGCCATTGACCTCGGTGGGACCACACGATCCCAGTAGGAGCCAATGGTGAGAGGCCTCCATCTTGGGACTACCCCCAGGAGGGGAGGGAGAAACTGGAAAATCCCAGCCATGGACACAGCAGCGGGGTACAACGCCCACGCAATGACGCCAGAACAACACATCGGAGATTCGCAGAGCCACAGATCCCACAGAATGAGATATTATGGAGCAGGATAAATGAAGCCATGAGAGGAGAATATTACAGGGCCAGATTGACCAGATTAATCAATCAAATCAGTAGTTGAAGATAGGTCATGAAATTTTCCCATACGGTAAAAATAGCTTTGATTTTCTACCAGTAAAGGTGAAGGAGATGGATGCCTTCGCTGTTTTACAATTTTAAAGGACAAGAATTTTGTCGGAGGTCAGAGAAATTGAAATGACCTTTGGATTTGAGAGACCACCCTGACTCAATTAATGCGTAACATTGTGAGGCAGAATCCTTTCCATAAGTACCTTGGAATCTTAACACTGTGTTGCCACATTTCCTCTGAGATTGCTACCTCACCCAGAGCTGAATTTATTTTTTTATAGAACATACAGTGCATAAGGAGGCCATTTGGCCCATCAAGTCTGCACCGACCCACTTAAGCCCTCACTTCCACCCTATCCCCGTAACCCAATAACCCCTCCTAACCTTTTTGGACACGAAGGGCAATTTATCATGGCCAATCAACCTAACCTGCACGTCTTTGGACTGTGGAATGAAACTGGAGCACCCGGAGGAAACCCACGCAGCCACGGGGAGAACATGCAGACTCCGCACAGACAGTCACCCAGCGGGGAATCGAACCTGGGACCCTGGCACTGTGAAGCCACAGTGCTAACCACTTGTGCTACTGTGCTGTCCTCCCGCACTTTCAGGAGAAAATATACTCAGTGAACAACAGAACATTTGTAATGTAAAAGTCCTTCCTCTTTATTTCCTTTGTTCTTATTTATCTTGCTTTATTTTTATTAATTTTGGTCCGTGGACACTGCTTCCCAGGACACTGTGTTCCCAGGCTTTGTGTTTTGGAAAGGAGAAGCCAGATTCCTCGGCACCGAGTGGTTCTTAGGAACCAACTTTGGAGGGAGTCGGTGTGATTGGTTAACTGGCAACCGGTGGGTTGGCCAAGGACAGCGTTCTGCCTGACAACAGTCAGTGATTGGTTATTGCATGATGTTTTCCGAGAGAACTTCCTAGTAGTTTTCAGTCCTTGGAACTGAAAGGGAATCCCTCTCTCCTGCTTGCTGAAGTGAAAGAACTGCTCTATTGTTCTGAAAGCGGTGAGTGCCAGGTACACCCTTCGCTGTGAACCTGAAATGATGCTGAGTCTGCAGAGAAGGTAGACAACCTCGCCAGAGAAAACCCTCTCAAGCCTAGAAGGAAGAAGTACCAAAATGAAAGCCTGAACTTCAGAAAGACATTGACTGGAAGTCATCCCAGTGCATCAAAGATCCTTACCTTTTGATTTTATTCATTTTTTCTTTCCGTTTATGTCACCCTTTCCCCTCTGTGTTAGTCTGTGTGTGTGCGTAGAGAGTGTGGCGAGTTAGGAAGGGGAGGTTGTGAAAGGGGTATTAGATAGTCAGTTACATTTTCTGTCTGTTTAATTATAATACTGTACATAATAAAAGGTTTCTTGTGTTTTAAAGTTACAAAAATGGTAATTGCAGTTTATTAGGCTCAACAAGAACTCGGGTATTTTAAATAACGTCGAATTTCATCTGTGTTGTGACTCCAGGTCAAGTGGTGCTGGAATTGACCGCACATTATATGTTAGCACTACACTCCGTATGCTTCACCTGATGTCACTGTCTCTGTATTTACATTGTGTACTTATCGTATGTCCTATGTTTTTCCTGTATGGAACGATCTGTCTGGACTGTATGCAGAACAATACTTTTCACTGTACCTCGGTACACGTGACAATAAATCTAAATCTAAAATCTAAATCTAAAATACTGTGGCTACCAGAGCAGGTCAAAAGCTAGGAATCTTACAGCGTGTAACTCACCCCGTGACCCCCAAAGCTTGTCCACCATCTACAAGGCACAAGTCAGGAGTGTAATGGAATACTCTCCACTTGCCTGGATGAGTGCAGCTCCAACAACACTCAAGAAGCTCGACACCATCCAGAACAAAACAACCCCCTTGATTGCTCCCCCTTCCACAAATATTCAAACCCTCCACCACCATCGAACAGTGGCAGCCATGTGCACCGTCTACAAGATGAACTGCAGTAACTCACCAAGGCTCCTCAGACAGCACCTTCCAAACCTGCAACCACTACCATCTAGACGGACAAGAGCAGCAAATACCTGGGAACCCCACCACCTGGGGGTTCCCCTCCAAGTCACACATCACCCTGACTTATCATATATTGCCGTTCCTTCACTGTCGCTGGAAGAACATCTTGGAACCCCTCCCTACCAGCACAGTGGGTGTAGCTACACCTCAAGGACTGCAGCGGTTCAAGAAGGCAGCTCACCATCACCTTCTGGAGGGCAACGAGGGAGGGGCAATAAATGCTGGCCTAACCACATCTCGTAAATGAATAGAAAACAAATCTAGCCCCGGGTCTCTGGCCAGTAACTTTTGGTAACACTGCTTGTAGCCAGATCCATGAACTGGGAAGCCCTTCGCAAATCTCTTCATCATTTGATATTATAGTTAAAACCCACTACTTTGATTTGATTTGATTTATTACTGTCACATGTATTAGTATGCAGTGAAAAGTATTGTTTCTTGCATGCTATACAGACAACGCATACCGTACATAGGGAAGGAAGGAGAGACTGCAGAATATGATGTTACAGTTATAGCAAGGTGTAGAGAAAAGATCAACTTAATACGAGGTAGGTCCATTCAAAAGTCTGATGGCAGTAGGGAAGAAGCTGTTCTTGAGTCGGTTGGTACGTGACCTCAAACTTTGGTATCTTTTTCCTGATGGAAGAAGGTGGAAGAGAGTATGCTCGGGGTGCGTGGGGTCCTTAATTATGCTGGCTGCCTTTCCGAGGCAGCGGGAATTGTAGACAGAGTCGATGGATGGGAGGCTGGTTTGCGTGATGGACTGGGCTACATTCACGACCTTTTGTAGTTTCCTGCGATCTTGGGCGGAGCAGGATCCATACCAAGCTGTGATACAACCAGAAAGGATGCTTTCTATGGTGCATCTGTAAAAGTTGGTGCGAGTCGTAGCTGACATGCCAAATTTCCTTAGTCTTCTGAGAAAGTAGAGTTGTTGGTGGGCTTTCTTAACTATAGTATCAGCATGGGGGGGCCAGGACAGGTTGTCTGGACACCTAAAAACTTGAAGCTCTCGACTATTGACCCTTTCTACTTCTACTTGGCTAGGTCCTCACACATGCTCTTGCTTATTATTAGTTACGTTTCTCCAGAGTGCTTTGGGACGTTTTGTACGTTTAAAGGCACTATGTAAACAAAAGTTACTGCTGTTGTGGCGCAGTGGCGACAAGGGCAAAACAAACTACCGTCTCTATTACCAATAAAAAGCTTTGGGCTCACTTTGCACTCCACCACACAAAAATGAATCTCCCCCAGCGACAAGTGCATTATGCAAAATAACAGAGTGCTTAATATAGGGGTTAAATCATGGTATGAAATCATAGAATTTACAGTGCAGAAGGAGGCCATTCGGTCCATCGAGTCTGCACCGGCCCTTACAAAGAGCACCCTACTGAAGCCCACGTATCTACCCTATCCCCGTAGCCCAGTAACCCCCACTTAACATTTTTTGGACACTAAGGGGCAATTTATCATGGCCAATCCACCTAACCCGCACATCTTTGGACTGTGGGAGGAAACCGGAGCACCCGGAGGAAACCCACGCAGACACAGGGAGAACGTGCAGAGTCCGCACAGGCAGTGACTCAGCCTGGGAATCGAACCTGGGACCCTGGAGCTGTGAAACAACCGTGCTAACCACTGTGCTACCACAGGATTGGACGACACTGCCAAAACTAGCAATGCTTTTGTGCTGGCAGTTCCAGTCTGTTATCATCTTTCTTATGTTTTCTGACAAGAATGGGGGAAAAAAAAAATTCTTGGTGGATAATTGAAGTCGCTCTGTGCAATGCATGCAGATAGTATTCTCACATGTGTCAGATGGAAAACTCAAAATTTACATAATGAAGACTGTCAAGGACCTTACATCTTATCACACATTTTGTGAATACACTCTCCTGAAGAATTGTTTCAACATAAGTGACACTTGCAGCATTCACAGTAATCTGCAGCTAAAAAGAAATGAACCTTACTTTGTTCTTGTACATAATCAGCCTCATCAAATGTCCGGCTGACGGTAGTTGTGCGCAGAGGACTGGGTGACGGGCATATGGAACAAGGGGATAAAGGAAGGCGAGGCATTAAAAAATAAAATGGGAGGGCTGCACGATGGCGCAGTGGTTAGCACTGCTGCCTCACGGCACTGAGGTCCCAGGCTCGATCCCGGCCCTGGGTCACGGTTCGTGTGGAGTTTGCACATTCTCCCCGTCTTTGCGTGGATTTCGCCCCCACAACCCAAAAGATGGATCTATCCCAAGAAGGTCGATTCCATCTGCCAGTACTTCTCGCTGGCTACTCCAGAATGAGTTCAGAATTTTGTTGACTCGGACCACGCGGATTGGTGAAGGTAAAACTTAAGACACAGCTGCTTTCTTAGCTGGAGTGAGTTCGCAGTCCGCACTATTCCCATCCCCCAGTGTCCCACCCATCCCCATTTATAGATATGCAAATGCCCAACCACCGGTTTAACAATGTAATTGTCATTAAACCTGAACTGTTAAGAGATTGACAACTGTCTGTCAATGATGCATGTGACTGACAGAACTAGTAAATACGAGCTAATGTGGTGATAAAATAGCCCCATTTAAAAATAAATTAATTTAGAGCACCCAATTCATTTTTTTCCAATTGAGGGGCAATTTAGCGTGGCCGATCGACCTACCACGCATGTCTTTAGGTTGTGGGGGTGGGACCTATGCAGATTGTGGGAGAATGTGCAAAATCCACACGGACAGCAACCCGGAGAATCCCGCCCAACATGTTTTTAATGCAATGAGTTGGAACACACAGCCTGAAATGATGGTGGTAAAAGATTCAGAAGCACTTCTCGAGAGGGGCAATTGGATAAATCATTGAAAATGTGTACAGAGCTATGCGGAAAGAGCAAGGGTATGGGACTAATTGGATGGTTCTTTCAGAGAAGAGTTGAATGGCTACCTTCCGTGCAGTAAATCATGAGTTCCCTTAGAAACTATCCGGATAGAATCTGGAAATACCGCACAGGATTTGGTTAAAAAGTTTGGATACATGTGCTGACTATTGATAGAGGCATAGTAATTTATGCTCTCACATTTCAACCATTAATTTATTGTGGTCTAACAAACAGTTGCAGATACACACATTGACCCCAATTCTTCAAATGATCATTTGCGAGACAGCCGTCCATGTGTCACTGCCTTAAAGTAGCTTGGTTCAGACGATCAAATCCCAGCACAGCTACTCTGAGTTCCAAAAATCAATCATGTTAGCATCCTGTAGGTAGAGGGACGAACGGGTTTACCTTCTGCTGCCATGCTCATAAATGGAAGCACTAAACCAAAAGCACCGGCCTTGACTGCGTTGAGGGTCATCAGCTCCAACCAGCTCGTTAGGGGAGACGCATGGTAGAAAGAGGAAGAAAGCAGACAGTTTCTTTCTCTCTCTCCTCTCGCTCGCTATTGAAGGCTCCTTCACCCAAATCTTGAGCTGAACAAAGGACAGCGCCACAGTCTAATTTGCTCACCAATTCGACAGAGAAGGCAGGCAGGGAATTCAGTAAAGCACTGCAAAGAGACAACACGAAATGTAAAAGAAAGGTTTGCCCCTTATTGCATTGAGCATAAAGGCAGAAATACAACAGGACAACACTTTCCTGCGCGTGACCTAATGCCAAGGGCCCCTCCAGCAGTTACATTCCTTCAGCCTCATGAATTGTACAGCAGATGCTTTGGGCTCCTGCACTGACAGTCAAAGTTCTTCCCAAAGGAAAAAACCAGTTTTCCTCCAATACACACCGGAGGCTACCAATGATACTGATTTGAGTCGGACGCATATTTTAGTCAGGGTTAAACCATCTGCATTTACATTTAGCCAATTAAAGGGGAGGCATTATTGTCGGGATTCCTTCTCCGACTTTGAAAGCTGAACTTTCAATCGTCAAGGATCAACTCACAATCAGTGTTGAAAGTGCTTTAAGTCATCGTGAGTGGGTTGTGCGTCTAAGTGCCTTTTATAAATAGCAGATAATGGTGGATTCTTCCACAGTCACTGATCCAGTAGGGCCTTTAAACTTCTTTTAGTATTGTTTCTTTTATAAATTTAGTGTACCCAATTCTTTTTTTCCAATTAAGGGGCAATTTAGCGTGTTCAATCCACCTAGCCTGCACATCTTTGGGTTGTGGGGGCGAAACCCACGCAAACACGGGGAGAATGTGCAAACTCCACACGGACAGTGACCCAGAGCCGGGATCGAACCTGGGACCTCGGCGCCGTGAGACTGCGGTGCTACCACTGCGCCACCGTGCTGCCCTTTCTTTTAGTATTGTTGCCTGGCGTGCTGTATAATACCCATGGCACACACCATGTCTGGTACCGACTTCTGATGGCTTGAGCTGCTCCTTGAGGGAGAGATTTGACGCTGCTGTGTCCTGCAGAACTACTGAGTTCTCAAACTAACAACACGCCTTGCAGACACTTGGAAGCACCACCACGGTGCCTGATTGCATCAAATGCAGAAAAAAACAGTCACTGCACCCGGGGCCAGTGGATGGTTAATTCCAGCCCTGTCTGACCTAGAGTCAGAACACAGGTGAAAATATTTTGATTTAAAATACCCAAGGTCTTTGTTTGAGCCCAATGAACTACAGTCACTAGGTTTGTAACTTTAAAACACAAGTAATGTTTTATTATGTACATTATTGTAATTAAACAGACAGAAAATGTAACTGACTACTAATACCCCTTTCCCAATCTCCCCTTTCTAACTCATCCCACTCTCTTCTTGATTAATGAGGGGATCAGGGGTTATGGGGAGAAGGCAGGAGAATGGGGATGAGAAAATATCTGCCATGATTGAATGGCGGAGCAGACTCGATGGGCCAAGTGGCCTAATTCTGCTCCTATGCCTTATGGTCTACACACACACGCACAAACAACACATAGGGGAAAGGGTGGTGGAAAGGGAAAGAAAATATAAATAAAAATAAAAGGATAAGGGTCTTTGATGCACTGGGATGACTTCCAGTCAATGTCTTTCTGAAGTTCAGGCTTTCGTTTTGGTACTTCTTTCTTCTATTCTTGAGATGGTTTTCTCTGCCAAGGTTGTCTACCTTCTCTGCAGACTTAGCATCATTCCAGGTTCACAGCAAAGGATGTGCCAGGCAGTCACTGCTTTCAGAACAATAGGGTAGTTCTTTCACTTCTGCAAGCAGGAGAGGGAGAGAGAGTTCCTTTCACTTCCAAGGTCTAAACACTTCTGCCAACCTGTCTCAAAACGCACCAGGCAGCAACCAATCACTGACCGCTGTCAGGCAGAACACTGTACCTGTCCAACCCACTGGTTGCCCGTTAACCAAACAAACTGACTCCCTCCAAACCTGGTTCCTAAGATCCACTCGGTGCCGAAGAGTCTGGCTTCTCCGCTCCCAAACCCAAAGCCTGGGAACACAGGGCTGGATTCTCCGCTGTCGGGATGGTCCATTTTGCTGGCAGCCCGGGGGTTTCCCAATGGCGTGGGGCTGTCTCACAATGGAAAACCCCATTGACCAGCCGGCGAAATGGAGACTCCCACCAGCGTGCTGAACCAGAAATCTGGACAGACTCTTCTTCACAACAGTGCAGCGGGTCCTTCAACATTCACCGATGCGGGCGGATCGGGTTAACATCTCTCTGAAAAACAGTGACCAGAATTCTATGTTTGAGATTAATCACCTCCGATTGGCGCTCATGCCTGGAGTGCATATCAGAGGCGATTCACTACCCCTTGCCGTGCAAATTTATGCTTGGCAGGGATTACGAGGGATTCCGGAGCGAACCCCACAGTTTGGAGCGGGCGGCCCGAGAGCGAGGTCTGGCGGCTGAGCCCCCTCAGTAGTTCTGCCCCCCACCACCCCCGCAGTACGAGGGTGTCCCGACCCATTACCCCCCCCCCCCACCAGAGAGAGACCACTACCTGGGAATTCCCCATTACAGCGATCCCTTCCTGGAATCCCCCGGAGCATTAGCCCGGGCCCCTGGATTACTAGGCCAATGACATTACCACTAAACCATCGCAGTGCCTGTAGCCAGCAACACCCTCATCCCATCAAAGAATGGATTAAAAAGCACTAATATTGCGCAGTGCTAGACATCAAGGGCGGGACCCCCCGGTCCGTCAGCCGCAGTTTCCTGCGTGGCGCGCCCCCGTCGGCAGCGGGATCCGCCATCCCGCCAGCCGGCCAATGGGGTTTCCCATTGTGGGCACCCCCAATGCCGTCGGGAAATCCGCGGGTGTGAGAGCGCTGCCGGCAAAGAGGAGGATCCTGCCGTCGGAGAATCCCGCCCAGGGGTTTCCTTGAGGATAGTACCTGGATCTCCCCCTCCCATTACCTGTCACTATCATCAATTGCCTGGAGTGGGGGGTGGTTTAGAAATCCAATTTCACATCACACGACAACGTGGAGTCAATTGTGAAATTGACATATACAATGCTTCCATGATATACATCAGGCCCTGCCAAGCACATGTGGTTTGGATGTCAGGAATCATTTCACTTGATATCAGTGCAATTAATCTGCGCATTTTGGAAATTTGACATTTCCTGGAGATGGAATTCAAATGGACAACTTCCTGCTGATGTCAAAGTGCTATTTTCACTTAGTCACCCAGGATAAATTTTGGGAAAGACCGTTTTAATCCGTGCCTTCTGTAATTCCTGTAATTTAAGATGGGAAATGGTGAAATATCAGTTTAGCAGCAGTTTGAAAAAAACGTCCCCAACCGGGAGGTGCCGGAGGTCCTTTGATGTTAAAGGCACTCAGCAATGTGGTGGTGAGAGTTGCTGCCCCTTGGCACTGCCTCTGGCTTTTACACCTGTCATTGCCCCCGGCATCCTGACACTGCCGCAGCACTGTCGGCTGGTGCTGCCCTGGCACCCTGGCACCTGCCCGGCATTTCTCCAGCATTGCCTCAGCACCCTGGCACTGCCCCCTGGCACTGTCATCACTGCCCCCTGGGACTGCTGGCTGGTGCTGCCTAGGCACGCTGGTAATGCCCCCAGGCACTGCCCCATATATCCTGGCAATTCCCCCTGGCACTGGTGACAGTGCCCCCTGGTACCATGGCACTGCCAAATGGTAGCCAGGCATTGCCCCTGACATGTTGGTATTGCACCCTGGCATTGTCCTGGGGGCAGTGCCTGGAGGCCAGTGCGGGGGGCAGTGCCAGGGTACTCCCCAGCATATCCGTTTCCCCCAGGTGCTGTACTTAGTACACACCTTCTCCGGGTTCCCATATTTGAAAACCTATTGGCGAGGGGGAAGATCCCAATGTTGGGGGACAATATGGCGGAAAACCCCATAATTAAATGCTAATCGATTTAGATGAGGCTGGAACTTCATTACGTCACTGGTGGGGGCAAGACACAATTGAGCTCTTGCTGGACAGATTCTCGTTTATTGACTCCTGCTGGATTTTGTGCCCACGCCGCCATTTGCAACCACGGCAAAATGCCGGTCCATGAAACTACCATCGATTATTGTTAAAAAGTGGCTCACTAATGGCTGTCAGGGAAGGAAATCTGCCATTCTCACTTGGTCTGGCCTGTATGTGACTCCTGACTCTTAGGGTGGGACTTTGCACCCCCCCACCCCTCCACCACCGCCGCAAGCCCCCACCCAGCAACGGAGGAGGCTTCCTGTTGGCCGGCAGTGGGATTTTCCGGTCTTTTCAGTGATTCTCCGGGAACGCGTTGCGGGCGTTCAACATCGGCAGGACTGGAAGATTTCACCAGCCGGACAATTCAGCAAATTCAGCCCTTAACTTCCCACTGAAATGGCTCAGGAAGTCACTCAGCCCAAGGGAAAGTAGGGATGGGAAACAAATACCGGCCTTGTCAGTGACGCTGTTATGAATTCAATTCCTTATGCCCGTGTGTCCCTGGGGACATTGTCATATTTTGAGGCGCAGAACATTGCGGTACTGCGGTCTCTAACGACAAGGGTTGGACCTGCTGCGAGTGATTTGATAGGTTCACCAGCACGGTTCAAGGGTTAGAGTTTAGCAGCTTTAATAGCTAGTCAGTTTGACTCCAAAGGGAAGAGCCCCAGAAACAGCGAAAGATAAAGATAAAGAGAGAGACAGAGAGAGAGAGAGAGAGAGAAGAGACCTGGGGCGACATGGAGATGTCTGAAAAGGATGTCTCAGGTAAGGGGCAAATACAGGGGACAGAAACAGGTCCCAGTCCAGCTAAGGAAAATAAAGAAGTCAACAAAAAGATTCTAAAGATTCTAAAGATTTAGGGTTAGAAGGAACCCCCTGGGAGCCACTTACAATTGACCCACACACTCCAGAAAGTGAAGGTAGAAGGCCTGATCTCTCCAATAAGAGCTCTCGCAAAAAACTCAACGAGCAACTGAGTTCAAGGAACTCGTGTATTTTCTCTGAAGTTAAAGCAATAGTGAGTTTAGATTTTATTTTTTTGGGGGTGTCTCAGGCAGAAATCCCAGTTGAAGAAAGCATCTATTGAATGCTTAAAAGTTTGTCAGAAGAAAATCTTCTGAGGTTGAATTGACTCAAGCAAGAAACTTTGGTGTTGTGACAGTGGTAAATCTTCACTGAGGTTTTGTGCCTCTAAAGGTAACGGGCATGAAAGGAAGAGTGTGTGAGTTTGAATAATTTTCTTGTGCCTGTAATGAAATCTTTCCAATCTTTTTGTCTAATGAAATATAGTTCATGTTTTCTTGTTTAATGCATGTTTTATTTGTCAGTTAAAAGTTCATCAGCAGACTCCTGTGAATCTGTGCAGTAGCTTCCCTCCGTGGATTTATAAAAAATAAGTTAGGATCTATCAAGCCAGGTTCCACCTGGGATCTGACTTGTCCAATATTAACACCATGGCAACGCCCACGTCCCATGTATTGGAAAGTGCCCCGGATGGGGATGTTGGGTGAGGCCAGGCTTGTGATGCAACCCAGGATCCACAAGCTGAACATTTCTTACCCCTTGACCTCACTTCGAGAATGAGGTAATGATGCTCATGGAATGGTCACCTATCAGGAGGTAAGTGGGGGCCCAGTATCTTCCTTGGTGAGTTTGTGAAACCAATTGTTGCAAATTGGTCACTGGCCCTGCATCCCGCCTGAGGTTCAGTTTCTTGGAACGGGAACAAAGAAGGGAATTTGTTTGGGAGAAGATCAAGAAACAGAGCAAAAAAACTATTTGAAAATCTGTGAGGTGCTCCGATGCCAAGGTCCCTTAGGTGGGTCAACTGTAGGAAAATATTGCTTAAAAAAAAAGAGACAAGTTGCCGAAGCTTTTCTTCTTGCACGCATTAGGACAGGTGCAAGAATGCCAATTTTCGAAGGGAGCAACAATTCATGCTGCATGAGCAAAAGGTGCAAATTGGTTGCCAATTCAAATCGGATTGGCGGAGATGTTGCCATGGAGAATGCATCAGGGGACAATGGTTCCCCACACGTTTTTGTTTGAATTCAAAAAAGGCGCAACGCCCGGACATGTACCTTTTGCTTGGGGAGAGCAGCTCCCTGTTATGAATATATGTAGCATCTATGTTACATCACTAGGTAAGTGAGAAATATTGCAAGCCCAACTGACAACCTTAGACTGGATGTCAGTGTAATACTGAGCGCACTTGGATTGTTCAGTAAGTACTGTCCAAGCACAGAATCACATTTAATGTTCAACATTAATGGCTGGATTTTTCAAGGTCGGTGCGTGTTGCTCAATGCCCCTCCCACCCCCCTCCGCCTTCACCCTGTGGCAAGAGCTGGCTGGCATCCGGCGCACCCAGAAAAAGCCAGCCCCCCAACCATAATCCCTTCAAGGCAACAGGTACATCACATCAATCGTACCGCAACATAATGGGCCTGTTTCTGGAACCTGCGATGAATTTTGAACTGAAGTCCAAGTCTTTCTACCTTCGGACTGGCCGGCAGGTAAAGATCAGGGCCTCTGTGATATTCCGCTTCCAACTGCCAGTGAGGTCGACCTCATGAAGCAAAAACCGACGTTGTCGTCTGGGTGTGACTCGTTATCTTCGATACCACTGAGAAACAGAGAGAGAGAGGAAGAGCAAAATCAGCGAACCATTTCACTGTTTGACCGTCTCTTGCTGCTAGATTCTACCAGTGGCTATCTCATGCTGAATGATCTGGAGCTTGCACCACTGTTGAGTTAAGAGCGGGCTGGAAGACAATGCTCGAGAGGGACACTTAATACTCCATGAATTCTGAGCAGTGTATAAAATGATGCGATTATGGGAAGGTCCCTAATACACAGTGTTGGCCGTGTAATGCAACATTCCCTCCCATTTTAAACCGGAATTTGCTGTTTGAGTACTTGCTGTCATCACTGGTAGCTGTGTATGTTTGTATTTCTTTCTGGTGGGAGTAATAATCCCCAATGGACCTGGTGTTGCCTTGTTTGGTGAGCTGAGCAGAACGCCTCGGCTGAGGGAGTGCGGCAGTCTCAGTGGGACCATTGTTCTGATGGTCGGGAAAGATAGCACAGTGCCAATTCGAAGAGCCAGTCGGCAGGTTTTCCATGTTTCCCTAGCCAATACTTACCCCACAACCAATCTCATTGAAAACACAGAATATCTGAACATTATTGACTTATTTTCTGTGGATTCTACTGTGCGCAAATTGGCAGCTGCACTTCATAACGCTATAATAATAATCTTTATTATTATCACAAGTGAAATGAAATGAAATGAAATGAAAATCGCTTATTGTCACAAGTAGGCTTCAAATGAAGTTACTGTGAAAAGCCCCTAGTCGCCACATTCCAGCGCCTGTTCGGGGTGGCTGGTACAGGAATTGAACCGTGCTGCTGGCCTGCCTTGGTCTGCTTTAAAAGCCAGCGATTTAGCCCTGTGCTAAACAGCCCCAAATAGGCTTACATTAACACCGCAATGAAGTTACTGTGAAAAGCCCCTAGTCGCCACACTCCGGCGCCTGTTCGGGTACACGGAGGGAGAATTCAGAATGTGCAATTCACCGAACAAGCACGTCTTTCGGGACTTGTGTGAGAAAACGGAGCGCCCGGAGGAAACCCACGCAGACACGGGGAGAACGTGCAGACCCCGCACAGTCACCCAAGCTGGGAATCGAACCGGGAACCCTGCCGCTGTGAAGCAACAGTGCTAGCGGTAGCTAACAGCAGCATGGTAGCACAGTGGTTAGCACTGTTGCCTCACAGCTCCAGGATCCCAGGTTCGATTCCTGGCTTGGGTCACTGTCTGTGCGGAGTCTACACGTTCTCCTCGTGTCTGCGTGGGTTTCCACCCACAGTCCAAAGATGTGCAGGTTAGGTGGATTGGCCATGCTAAATTGCTCTTAGTCTAAAAAAAAAGATTGGGTGGGGTTGCTGGGTTGCGGGGATAGGGTGGAGGTGGGAGCTTAAGTAGGGTGCTCTTTCAAAGGGCCGGTGCAGGCTCGATGGGCCGAATGGCCTCCTTCTGCACTGTAAATTCTTGATTCTATGATTCCCGCCCCATAGCTTTGTTTAAGTTTGAAAGCTATTCTGTGGTCTTTGTGAACATTCCGCCAAACATCCTGAAAAATGCAACACAAAAACACCACAGGAGTGAGATACACGCACTTGGCGGAGAGAGCCACGCAGCACGCGGAACACTTGGCCATAAAGCAAGGTACGCGTGGCCTCCAGCTCCGTGAAGCACCTGCCAAGTTGACGCCTTGGCCTGTCACTTCAAGGCGTCAGCTCGCAAAGAGATGTTGACATTCCACCCGCAGGGCTGTGACAGCCGCGAAGATTCCCAGTCATAGCTGAGTTACCTGTGGCAGCTCTTGGTGGGTAGCAGTCGGATTCAGTCACTTTTATAGTCAAAAGAATTTGCAGCGCCAATTTGACAAACCGAAAAGGAGAGAGAGAAAGAATGAGAGCGAGAGAGAGAGGGAAAGACATATGGTGCCTCTCCTGGGTTCCTATTATCTTTAAGCAGCAGGATCTTAAGAATCAGTTGCTGGGTTGCCTGAAGGGAGATTCAACATAAGACACTCAAGGAGAATAACGCTTTCTGACAATTTCAGACTGTAACTTTTCATTATCATAGATTATGTTCGAAGCTTGGCGTGCACACATATTACACTGGTAACTGTGCACTGGCCGATGCAGCCACACGGAATCCCACCTGTGACTGTCACTAGCGCTGACAGCGAAGTCTGAATTTATTTATGTTAGCGGGTTGTCTGCTTGATGTATAAATCAGTTCAGAAAATGTAAATTGCTTCCCAGATGTTTAGCTGGTGATGTCTTCACGTTTGGCAATGCAAAAAAAAATCTTGCAGACAGACAAATTACAGCCTTGGAACACTCTCCAATGGGCAGCAAATAGATTCTTGCGATTGAACTGCCAGGATTTTTAACCAATATGTTCCTGGTGTCAGTGGTGTCTTTTGTGTTGTTTATTTCAGGATGGTTGGCGTAATGTCCACAAAGACCACAGTACAGCTTTTACTAAAGCAAAGCTATGGGGTTGGATTCTCCGATTCCCGACGCCAAAATCGCGTTTGGCGACGGGGCGGAGAATCCCCGATGACAACGAAATCGGGGGCGGCGCCGCTTTCGCGATGCTCTGCCCCATGACAAGCAGCGTACTCCAGGGGTATGCCGCACGCCGTATCCATGCCTGAGGCTCGCCCCGCGATGCTCCGTCTCTGATCGGCCAAGTTCCTGACAGCGTGGGACAGGTGTGGTCTCATCCGTCGGGAACTTAGTGTGGCGGCTGCGGACTCAACCCAGCACCGCCACAGTCGGGGGAGGGCCGATTCGTGGGCATGGGGGGCATTATTCGGGGCTGGGGGGCGCTGTGTGTGTGGGGGGGGGGGTCAGGGGCGCGCAAGCCGGCCGAAGGGGGTGATTATTTTTTGCAGTCCTGGTCGTCCGTCATCCAGCGCGGTGCGGCCGCTGCAGTCTGCCGCCGTGCGCAAAAAGACAAGGTGTTGGGTGTCTTAAAAAATATTAAGGTAGATAAGTCCCCAGGGCCTGATGGGATCTATCCCAGAATACTGAAGGAGGCTGGAGAGGAAATTGCTGAGGCCTTGACAGAAATCTTTGGATCCTCACTGTCTTCAGGTGATGTCCCGGAGGACTGGAGAATAGCCAATGTTGTTCCTCTGTTTAAGAAGGGTAGCAAGGATAATCCAGGGAACTACAGGCCGGTGAGCCTTACTTCAGTGGTAGGGAAATTACTGGAGAGAATTCTTCGAGACAGGATCTACTCCCATTTGGAAGCAAATGGACGTATTAGTGAGAGGCAGCATGGTTTTGTGAAGGGGAGGTTGTGTCTCACTAACTTGATAGAGTTTTTCGAGGAGGTCACGAAGATGATTGATGCAGGTAGGGCAGTGGATGTTGTCTATATGGACTTCAGTAAGGCCTTTGACAAGGTCCCTCATGGTAGACTAGTACAAAAGGTGAAGTCACACGGGATCAGGGGTGAGCTGGCAAGGTGGATACAGAACTGGCTAGGTCATAGAAGGCAGAGAGTAGCCATGGAAGGATGCTTTTCTAATTGGAGTGCTGTGACCAGTGGTGTTCCACAGGGATCAGTGCTGGGACCTTTGCTGTTTGTAGTATATATAAATGATTTGGAGGGAAATGTAACTGGTCTGATTAGTAAGTTTGCAGACGACACAAAGGTTGGTGGAATTGCGGATAGCGATGAGGACTGTCAGAGGATACAGCAGGATTTAGATTGTTTGGAGACTTGGGCGGAGAGATGGCAGATGGAGTTTAATCCGGACAAATGTGGGGTAATGCATTTTGGAAGGTCTAATGCAGGTAGGGAATATACAGTGAATGGTAGAAGCCTCAAGAGTATTGAAAGTCAAAGAGATCTAGGAATACAGGTCCACAGGTCACTGAAAGGGGCAACACAGGTGGAGAAGGTAGTCAAGAAGGCATACGGCATGCTTGCCTTCATTGGCCGGGGCATTAAGTATAAGAATTGGCAAGTCATGTTGCAGCTGTATAGAACCTTAGTTAGGCCACACTTGGGGTATAGTGTTCAATTCCGGTCGCCACACTACCAGAAGGATGTGGAGGCTTTAGAGAGGGTGCAGAAGAGATTTACCAGAATGTTGCTTGGTTATGGAGGGCATAAGCTATGAGGAGCGGTTGAATAAACTCGGTTTGTTCTCACTGGAACGAAGGAGGTTGAGGGGCGACCTGATAGAGGTCTACAAAATTATGAGGGGCATAGACAGAGTGGATAGTCAGAGGCTTTTCCCCGGGGTAGAGGGGTAAATTACTAGGGGGCATAGGTTTAAGGTGAGAGGGGCAAGGTTTAGAGTAGATGTACGAGGCAAGTTTTTTACGCAGAGGGTAGTGAGTGCCTGGAACTCGTTATCGGAGGAGGTGGTGGAAGCAGGGACGATAGTGACATTTAAGGGGCATCTTGACAAATACATGAATAGGATGGGAATAGAGGGATACGGACCCAGGAAGTGTAGAAGATTGTAGTTTAGTCGGGCAGCATGGTCGGCACGGGCTTGGAGGGCCGAAGGGCCTGTTCCTGTGCTGTACATTTCTTTGTTCTTTGTTCTTTGGTGAAACCCGAATGTTTGCAAACATTGACCGCATCAAAGACATATAAGTGCATTCCAAGCACTATGTGCATTCCAATTACTAGCGCATGTGATTCCCTCGACTGAATTCAGTTTTTGAAAGCTGTTGCAAAGCTCATCAACGTGATGTGACATCAGCAAGATATGATTATTTAGGGAGGATTCATAGAATTTACAGTGCAGAAGGAGGCCATTCGGCCCATCGAGTCTGCACCGGCTCTTGGAAAGAGCACCCTATCCAATGTCAACACCTCCACCCTATCCCCATAACCCAGTAACCCCACCCAACACTAAGGGCAATTTTGGACACTAAGGGCAATTTATTATGGCCAATCCACCTAACCTGCACATCTTTGGACTGTGGGAGGAAACCGGAGCACCCGGAGGAAACCCACGCACACACGGGGAGGATGTGCAGACTCCGCACAGGCAATGACCCAAGCCGGGAATCGAACCTGGGACCCTGAGCTGTGAAGCAATTGTGCTAACCACAATGCTACCATGCTGCCCAGGAGGGGATCATGTGGCAGGGAGGGCTATTTAATAATATTAGAGTATAATATAATGCATTTAAATAAGTTTCCCACCCTTTGAGGGTGTGAACGTTATAACTTTACCGGCGAAGATGGGGGAAAATCGGGAAACGCAATCTCTCCGGAGAGAATCGCTATTCCTATTCTCCCCAGATTTTCCGCCCACGTTGCCGTTCTCTCTCACGGCGATCGCGGGTGAAACCCGTCGCCAATGTATCGTGTTCTGCCAAGCATGTTACCCTTTAGCTTCCTCCCGCTCCATTCACCATTAAACTGCAAAATTTCATATTTAATAGTGGTGGGGTTTTTTTAAGCTCCGGAAGGTCCATCAGATACCAATGGACGTGAGGAAGCAAGTATTTTCACTGGCCGGGATTCTCTGCCCATTCACGGCAGCTGGATTTTCCGGACCGGCTGCGGTGAATGGAGTTTTGACTGAACGCCAAATTCTCTGTCCTCGCTGGCAGCGGATCGAAGAATCCCGGCCACTGTTGCTGAAACCCCTTTAAGCTCGTTTTCCAGTTCATGCTACAAACTTGCTATATTGGACTGACTTTGGTTTGTTTGCCTCCAGCCAGTTCACAAGAACGACAGGAACTATCTCCAGCATCTTTTCATTAAAGTTTAAATTTTTAAAAAGTGCAAGGAAGTGGTTATATGAGAAGACCACAAAGATATCTGGAGCCATGAAGTGTGCTGTTGGGAGCTTGTTTAAGCAGAACGCTTGGAGGAGGGATGGTGGCGGCACGGCGGCACAGCAGTTAGCACTGCTGCCTCACAGCGCCACGAACCCCGGTTCAATTCCAGCCTTGGAGTCTGGAGTTTGCACGTTCTCCCTGTGTATGCGTGGGTTTCCTCCGCGCGCTCCGGTTCCCTCCCACAAAGATGTGCAGGGTAGGTGGATTGGCCAGGCTAAATTGTCCCTTAGTGTCCAAAGATGTGCAGAGTAGGAGTGGGCCTACGTAGGGCCCTCAATGGGTCAAATGGCCTCCTTCTGCACTGTAGGGATTCTCTGAAAATGAGTTTGAATTAATGTTATGCTTGTAATCTAACTCTGCATGGAGGAGGTAGTCCTTCTGTCATCCATAACCTCTGAACCAGAATAATATAATCCTATGCTACGGGAGATCCCACACATGGGATTTGATCCCTGCACGGATAAATTAAGAGATATGGGGCGAAATTCTCCGGAAACGGCGTGATGTCCGCCGACTGGCGCCCAAAACGGCACAAATCAGATGGGCATCGCGCCGCCCCAAAGGTGCGGAATGCTCCGCATCTTTGGGGGCCGAGCCCCAACCTTGAGGGACTAGGTCGGCGCCGGACGAATTTCCGCCCCGCCATATGGCGGAAAAATGACATCTCCGGGAGGCGCATGCGTGGGACCGTCAGCGGCCGCTGACGGCATTCCCGCGCATGCGCAGTGGAGGGAGTCTCTTCCGCCTCCGCCATGGTGGAGACTGTGGCGGAGGCGGAAGGGAAAGAGTGCCCCCACGGCACAGGCCCGCCCGCGGATCGGTGGGCCCCGATCGCCGGCCAGGCCACAGTGGGGGCACCCCCCGGGGCCAGATCGCCCCGCGCCCCCCCCCAGGACCCCAGAGCCCGCCCACGCCGCCTTGTCCCGCCGGTAAGGTAGGTGGTTTAATTTACGCCGGCGGGACAGGCATTTTAGCGGCGGGACTTCGGCCCATCCGGGCCGGAGAATCGAGCGGGGGGGGGGCCCGCCAACCGGCGTGGCGCAATTCCCGCCCCCGCCGAATATCGGGTGCCGGAGACTTCGGCAACCGGCGGGGGCGGGATTCACGCCAGCCCCCGCCGATTCTCCGACCCGGCAGGGGGTCGGAGAATCTCGCCCATGGTTTTGATCATTCTTCAATAGTATTCTGCCCTTTCCTCACACCATTGCAGAAAGCCGCATCATTAGTAACCACTTCGTATTTTGGGCTTCTGTGGATCTTCTTGTCTTGGATTCCTTTTTCAATTCTTACTTTTCTATCGCAACTAGATTGAAGGTCTCACTTTCTCCCATTAAGTGCGCCACTGGGAATAACTGGAATTCAAACACCGCATGAATTATACATCCCGAGTCATCCCCCATGACATTGTGACAGAATCGAACATTTCCCATTTGACACTCACAGCATCAGGCACTGCAGAGACACATATGTTTTTGCTGAGCCCTTTTTTGTCGGGGGTGGGGAAGGGTGGACACCTTCGTTTGGCGCCGATCAAAGCGAGAGATGTTCGTGCTACGAATGGAACATTCTTTTGCTGTCGATTGGTACAGCCTAGGTCAGATGTCGAGCAAAGCTTCTTTTGACAGTCAACCGGGAATGTGTCTCAGCTCCCCACGTTCCCCAGTGAACGGTGCCCTTGTTAACAATAAAACCTGGCCCCTTTTGAAACGAGCATCAGTTTGGTGCAATTAATGTCAAGCTATGAACAGGGTTGCCAACCTGTGTTGGTTAGATAGAGACGTGCCATTGAATAACCTGTCCAAGATATGTCCGAAATGTTACTGTGCATCTAGGGCCGTAAGGGTATTGGGAGGGGCACATTGCAAAGGACCAACTAGCCTTTGTTCATGTTTACAGCAGCTTTAGGATCCAGCATAACAAGGATTCACTCGAAATCTGTTTTTTGCACCATGACTTCAGAAGGCCATGTCCTAGAATCTAAAAATCGAAAACTCCGTACGAGTTTATAACAGTTCAGAAGTATTGCTGAAAGCAAGCTAACTCCAACAAAACTGCAGGCTGAAGGTCACTTTTCTCGCTCTTCGCCTCTGATGTCAGTGTCAGAAACAAAACATGATGTGGATCAATACGTTACATCAAGATTCGGATACAAATATGGATGGGCTCAACACAGGAGTCGCTATTGGTAAAATTGTTGCATGTGAAAGCTTTGGAAGAGTATTTAAAAGTTTTAAATCCTCACCATTACTCTTCCCCTCCAAACTCGATGGAGTAATGGACACGCTTGCATGGGAACTAACTTATTAAAAAATATTTGGCAATTATTTTTCGCAATTGCCACCAATAGGTTACTTGTTACTGACAAACCTACCCCACCTTCATGTGGACTGAACAACACACATTCCCATAGCCCTGTTGTAGTCCATTGATGGTGTGACATAAACAGGGACTGGAAGAGGTGGGAGGCATGATAAACACATGAACACATGAACGAGGAGTAGCCTATTTCGCCCCGGAGCCTGTGCTGCTATATACTAAGACCAAGGCTGAGCTGGCACCTATTTACAAAACTACAGACATTGAGCCCCAATTTTAATGGGCGGCACGATAGCACAGCGCCAGGGTCCCAGGTTCGATTCCCGGCTTGGGTCACTGTCTGTGCGGAGTCTGCACGTTCTCCCCGTGTCTGCGTGGGTTTCCTCCGGTTTTCTCCCACAAGTCCCGAAAGACATGCTGTTAGGTGAATTGGACATTCTGAATTCTCCCTCAGTGTACCCGAAGAAGCACTGGAATGTGGCGACGAGGAGCTTTTCATAGTAACTTCATTGAAGTGTTAATGTAAGCCTACTTGTGACACTAATAAAGATTATTATTACCTAAGTAGGCCAAGGCTCAGGCCATGACTCGTCTCGCCGTGGTTAGATCTCGGGAACACGTATTATTTCATAGAATTTACAGTGCAGAAGGATGCCATTCGGCCCATCGAGTCTGCACCGGCTCTTGGAAAGAGCACCCTACCCAAGATAAACACCTCCGCCCTATCCCCATAACCCAGTAACCCCACCCAACACTAAGGGCAATTTTGGACACTAAGGGCAATTTAGCGTGGCCAATCCACCTAACCTGCACATCTTTGGACTGTGGGAGGAAACCGGAGCACCCGGAGGAAACCCACGCACACACGGGGGGAATGTGCAGACTCCACACAGACAGTGACCCAAGCCGGGAATCGAACCTGGACCATGGAGCTGTAAAGCAGTTATGCTAACCACTATGCTACCGTGCTGCCTAACATATTAGAGTGAAACTAGCTGGCAGGATGAGGTCCTTAAGTGGGCATCAATTACCCAATAAAGATCCTCAATTGGTATCAGAGCAGGAAGGCAGTCCACGAGTTATCCCACCCTGTACTTAATCAGGACAGTAGTGGGCAGATGACAGGGCTTCCATTCACCATCCTCACGCCCGATTAATTGCCGCCACCTCCAAACTCGCCTTGGGGAGAGGAGTCAAATTCAGCCCGATGTTTTAGGCCAGTGGCTTTTCATCGCAACTGGGAAAGGTTAGAATTGTGAGGTTTTGAGCGAGGAGGGAGGGTGGGGGGAAAAGCAAAAGGGGAAAGTCTTTGCTGGGAGGGGGGGGGGGGGGTGGGGTAGGTGGGCAGGAGAGATTAAATCACAAAAGACTTCATGATGCCAGGCCATCGGGAGTGGTGTTGGACCTGTCAAAGAAATAAAGATGTGCCTAGAGGAGGTGTGAATGGCAGGATGGTTGTTTTCCGAAAGGACAGTAAACAAAATGAGAGAAACGAGAGAAGAAAAGACGAAACCAGCAAAAGAAACACAAAACAAACTGGGTCCCGCCGTTATGATCCAATATTGTTGGGTTCAGGAGGCGCCAAAGTGTCCATTGGAAAAATGAAGGCCGGAGTTCACATTTCCCACTGGCAGAGCCTCCCGCCCGTGTGTTTCCCGGTGGCGTGGGGTGTCTTCAATGAGAAATCCAGTTGACAGTGGTGGGAACACAGAATCCCGTTTCCGGGGAACGGCGTGCCCTGGGGGGGCGGGGGGGGGGGGGGGGGTTGGGGGGGGGGGAGGACTGGTGTGGAACGGGTTTTATCCATCCTTTGTGCCTGCTCTGTCAGCTCGCTCTGGGGTGCTGTCAATGTGTCAGGGCACTACTCGAACAGTTGGGTGTAAAATGAAACTTGGGTCACAGTCTGCCCGGAGTTTGCTCCGGTTTCCTCCCACAGTCCAAAGATGTGCGGGTTAGGTGGATTGGCCGTGATAAATTGCCCTTCATGTCCAAAAAGGCGAGGTGGGGTTACTGGGTTATGGGGACAGGGTGGAGGTGTGGGCTTGGGTAGGGTGCTCTTTCCAAAGGCAGGTGCAGACTCACTGGGCCGAATGGCCTCCTTCTGCACTGTAGATTCTCTGATTCGATGCAAAAAAATAGCTAAACAGGGAGGTTGGGTAGAACCTTCGTGAAAGTGAGTATCCAATCTGAACCTCCTGGATTGGATTAAAGAGGTTTGGAGTTGGATGGAGCTGAATCCAGACTTCCTCCCTACAATGACCCTCCTGTGACCTGATATGTTCCTGTACCAGCCATTCAATGACAAGAATACAGCAGAAAGACACAGTGACCCAGGCTTCATTCTTCTTCCACTGCCAGTCCACAATTATCCACCCATCAAAGTGAATGGATGGAAAAGTGCAGGCTGGTGATCAGGGAGGCAAAGAATTACAGCCATTTACTTTTAATTGCCCACCTCATCTATCATCACAGTTTGGGAAGGGAACTCTCTGCCAATTTCTATTAGGCGTCCGCCATCAACCTCAGTGTGATCCACAACCATACCGAGAGCACACGACGCCAAGCAAAGCCATCAGTAGACCAGCCTGCACGCCGAGAATACTCAAAGATTGTTACAGCACCGAAGGAGGCCATTCAGCCCTTTGCATCTGTGCCATGGCAGCTAATTTGTAGGTGGCAGAAAGGCTTTGTGATGTCAGGAGATGAGTCAGATTTCACACATATGTGTCTCCGACCTTCTTCCTGTTGAATTGACAGGCGCCATTCAAACACCAAGCGCAGGTGGTTAGACTCGTTCGAGTTGGAGATGGTCTTTGCCTCATCCTTATGTGGTGTGAATGGACTTGTCACTTTCCAACTCAAGCCCGAATGTGGTCCAGATTACGGACGTGTATTGCATTAATATTGTAGGAGTGGCAAATGATGCCGAGCACCGTGTCGTCATCAGAAAACATCCCCACTTCTGATCTTAAGATGGAGGGAAAGTCATTGATGAAGCAGCTGAAGATGGTTGGGCCTAGGGCACCACCCTGAGGAACTCCTGTAGTTATCCCCTGGGGCTGAGATGATTGGCCTTCAACCACCATGACCATCTTCCTTTGTGGTAAGTGTGGCTAAAACCAGTGGAGAGTTTTCCCCCTGATTCCCATTGGCTCCAGTTTAGCTAGGGCTCCTTGACGCCACACTCAGTCAAATGCTGCCTTGATGTCAAGGGCAGTCACTCTCACCTCACCTCTGGAGTCCAGGGGCGGGATTCTCCGAGCCCCCCCGCCGGGTCGGTGAATTGCCGGGGGGTGGCGTGAATCCCGCCCCCGCCGGCTTCCGAATTCTCCGGCGCAGGGGATTTGGCGGGGGCGGGAATCGCGCCGCACCGGTCGGTGGCCGCTGGCAGCGGCCCCCGCCCCGGCGATTCTCCGGCACGCGATGGGCCCAGAGGCCACCCGTTTTTGGCCGGTCCCGCCGGTGTAAATTAGAGTAGGTATTTACCGGTGGGACCTGGCTGCGCGGGTGGCCTCCGGAGTCCTCAGGGGGGGCGCAGGGGGATCTGGCCCCGGGAGGTGCCCCCACGGTGGCCTGGCCCGTGATCGGGGCCCACCGATCCGCGGGAGGGCCTGTGCTGTGGGGGGACTCTGTCCTTCCGCGTCGGCCGCTGTGGTCCTCCACCATGGGGCGGTCCGGCGCCGGAGTGGTTCACGCCATTCCTTCCCGCCGGAGTTGCCCGCTCGGCCCATGGTCTTTAGTCCATGCTTCGACCAAGGCTGTTATGAGGTCAGGCGCTGAATGTCTCTGGGGGAACCCAAACTGGGTGTCAGTGAGCAGGTTATTGCAGTAACTGTCACTTAATAATACTGTCTTCCCTTACTTTGCTAATGATTGAGAGTAACTCTATGGGATCAGATTAAATTTGTCCTTCTTTTTGTGGACCAGACCTTTGGACTATTTTCCACGTTACCAGGTAGATGCCAGTATTTCTTTCTCTCATGCTAAATTCTCTGCTGAAATATTTTTTTTGATACCCCCTTTTAAAATTCCCATTCGCTTTCTCTCTCGCATTCCCTTCCTCTTTTATTTTAAGTTTTATTCTCCAAACTCTTCTCTGCCTGCGATGTGACCTCTCAGAACAATAATCTTTATTATTGTGTAATAATCTCTTACTGTCACAAGTATAAAGTTACATTCGCCACATTCCGGTGCCCGTTCGGGTAAGCTGGTACGGGAATTGAACCCGCGCTGCTGGCCTTGTTCTGTATCACAAACCAGCTGTTAAGCCCACTGAGCTAAACCAGCTTATGAACCAGCTTCTCACAAGTAGGCTCACATTTTCACTGCAATGAAGTTGCTGTGAAAATCCCCAAGTCGCCACACTCCGGCGCCTGTTCAGGTACACAGAGGGAGAATTCAGAATGTCCAATTCACGTCACAAGCACGTCTTTCGGGACTTGTGGGAGGAAACCGGAGCACCCGGGGAAAACCCACGCAGACATGGGGATGATGTGAAGACTCCGCACAGACAGTGACCCAAGCCGGGAATCGAACCCGGGACCCTGGCGCTGTGAAGCAACAGTGCTAACCACTGTGCTACCGTGCCGCCCCTAATTCTGCTGGCAGTTCCAATAAATACCACAACTCAAAGTTACGGGCTGTGGGGGAGAAGTTCATAAGATACAGGAGCAGAATTAGGCTATTTGGCCGATCAAGTCTGCTCCGTCATTCGGTCAAGACTGATCTCATCCTAGCCTTAACTCCACCGTCCTGCCCGTTCTCCATAACCCTTCAACCCATTACCAATTAAAAACCTGTCTAACTCCTCCTTAAACTACCCACTGTCCCAGCATCCACTGCACTTTGGGGTAGCGAATTCCACAGATTCACAACCCTTTGGGAGAAGTAGTTTCTCCTCAAATCTGTTTTAAAATTGCTACCTCTTATCCTAATGCTCTCGTTCTAGAATGCCCCACACGAGGAAGCAGCCACTCCACGTCTACTTTATCCACATCTTTTATCATCTTGTACACCTCAATTAGATCTCCCCTCATTCTTCTAAATTTGAGAGAAATGGTGCTGTTTAAATGCAGGAACTTTATTTCAGGAGGGATTTAGATTGCTATCTGAAAAGGAAGAAAGTGGAGCGATGCGGGGAGGAAAGGCAGAGAAGTTGCAATCAATAAATTTCTCCAATAGAGAGCTGGCACAGACGCAAAGGCCCTAATTAACCCTTTCAATCTCTCTTCATACGACAAACAGCTTCAGAGTTTCAGAGCCTCGTGGCAAGATGCTGAAGGCACAGCGAGAAATTGCCTCGATGGGAGATACACGAGTCTTTGTTTCCCAGCTCGACAGAACCGGAAAGCTCCGGACCAGGCGGCGGCGGGAAGATTCCGACCCTTCAGCAGGATTGGGAGCCCTGGTTCCCCAGAGCGCGTGCGGCCTCTCTGAAACGCCCACCCTCCGGAACGTTCCTTCTGATGGGCTTACTCGTGCTTCTAAGACGAAACTTCACGAACCAAATGACGTTCGTCATTGCTGTCAAAAGTCCTCCAGATTGCTATGCAGAGATTAATTGCAAAATTTGCAAGGCAATTAAAGCAGCAGGTCCCTCTTGAAAACAGCTGGAGTGGCAGAGTTTTAAATAAATGAAAATAATTGTTTTTTCTCAGAAATCTATTGAAGGTATTTAGATGCCACTCTAGGTATTGGAACACAGATGGGTACCAGCATCAGTGTGTATAACAAGGCAGAATAATCCTATTATCGGAATACCAACAATAACACACTGCCAGTTCTGTATAGGTTGTCTCATAGGATTAGGCATACATTTCCCCCCATAAATTTACAATAAAGCAACAGCTGGAGAGAAATATGAAATTGAATCCTTAAAATCCGCATGAAAATCATTTAAAGTGGAAATCGGTGCTGGGTTTAAAGAATATCTGCATGCAATTTTCAATTCGCTGCCTCAGATTCATTCCACTATTGGGTATTGATAAAATGATTTTTCAGATGCGACTGTACCTGCTTATTTATCTCCGATGACACAGGCGGCAGAAAAAAAACAGAAATGCGGGAAAGTAGAAAAGGGAGGCAAAGAATTGTGTGCAGGAGGATTCCCTGTGTTTATTGGGAATTAATTTCTCTGTTTTTTGGGAGTATTTTCCTCAGATTATTGGGATGATGTTCTCTGCTTATTGGGGATGATCTTCCCTGTCTTATTGGGAGTGATTTGCATTGTTAATTGGGATGATATTCAAAGTTTATTGGGAATGATTTTCTCTGTTTATTGGGGATTATTTTCCCTGTTTATTGGGGATGATTTTCTTTCTTTATTGGGGATGAATATCTTTGTTTATTGGGAATGATTTTCTCTGTTTATTGGGGATAATTTCCTCTGTTTATTGGGAATGATTTCCTCTGTTTATTGGGAATAATTACCTCCGTTTATTGCGGATGATTTCCTCTGTTTATTGGGAATGATTTTCTATGTTTAAAGGGGATAATTTCCTCTGTTTATTGGGATTGATTTTCTCTGTTTATAGGGGATAGTTTCCTCTGATTATTGGGAATGATTTTTGCTGTTTATTGGGGATGATTTCCTTTGTTTATTGGGGATAATTTCCTCTGTTAATTGGGAATGATTTCTTCTGTTTATTGGGAATGATTTCCTCTGTTTATTTGGGAATGATTTTCTCTGTTTATTGGGGATAATTTCCTATGTTAATTGGGAATGATTTCCTCTGTTTATTGGGAATGATTTCCTCTGTTTACTGGGAATGATTTTCTCTATTTATTGGGAATGATTTCCTTTGTTTATTGGGGATGAATTCCTCTGTTAATTGGGAATGATTTCCTCTGTTTACTGGGAATGAATTTCTCTGTTTATTGCGAATGAATTCCTTTGTTTGTTGGGAATTATTTCCTATGTTTATTGGGAATGATTTCCTCTGTTTATTGGGGACGATTTTATCTTTTTGTTGAGAACGATATTCTCTGTTTATTGGGGATGATTTTCTCTGTTTATTGGGGATAATTTCCTCTGTTTATTGGGAATGATTTCCTTTGCTTATTGGGAATTATTTCCTATGTTTATTGGGAATATTTCCTCTGTTTATTGGGGATGATTTTATGTTTTAGTTGGAAATTATTTCCTCTGATTATTCGGGACGATTTTCTCTGTTAATTGGGAATGATTTTCTCTGTTAATTGGGAATGATTTCCTCTGTTTATTAGGAATGGATTTCTCTGTTTATTGGGGATGATGTCCTCTGTTTATAGGGAATGATTTTCTCTGTTAATTGGGAATGATTTCCTCTGTTTATTAGGAATGGTTTTCTCTGTTTATTGGGGATGATTTCCTCTGTTTATTGGGAATGATTTCCCATGTTTATTGAGAATGATTTCCTCTGTTTACTGGGAATGATTTTCTCTGTTTATTGGCAATGATTTCCTATGTTTATTGGGAATGATTTCCTCAGTTTATTTGGGAACGATTTCCTTTGTTTATTGGGAATGATTTCCTTTGTTTATTGGGAATGATTTCCTATGTTCAGTGGCAATGGTTTCCTCTGTTTATTGGGAATGATTTCCTTTGTTTATTGGGAAAGATATTCTCTGTTTATTGGGAGAGATTTCCTCTGTTTATTGGGAATGATTTCTCTCTTTGTTGGGAATGATTTCATTTGTTTATTGGGAATGATCTTCTCTGATGATTGAGGATGATATCCTTTGTTTATTGGGGATAAATTCCTCTGTTAATTGGGAATGATTTCTTCTATTTATTGTGCATGATTTCCTCTGTTTACTGGGAATGATTTTCTCTGTTTATTGGGAATGATTTCCTTTGTTTATTGGGAATGATTTCCTATGTTTATTGGGAACGATTTCCTCTGTTTATTGGGGACGATTTTATCTTTTTGTAGAGAATGATTTTCTCTGTTTATTGGGGATAATTTCCTCTGTTTATTGGGAATGATTTCCTCTGTTTATTGGGGATGATTTTATCTTTGTGTTGGGAATGATTTTCTCTGTTTATTGGGGATAATTTCCTCTGTTTATTGGGGATGATTTCCTCTGTTAATTGGGAATCATTTTGTCTGTTAATTGGGATGATTCCCTCTGTTTACTAGGAATGGTTTCCTCTGTTTATTGGGAATGATTTCCTTCGTTTATTGGAATGATTTCCTATGTTTATTGGGAATGATTTCCTCTGTTTTTTTGGATTGATTTCCTTTTCTATATTGGGAATGATTTCCTATGTTTAGTGGCAATGGTTTCCTCTGTTATTGGGAATGATTTCCTTTGTTTGTTGCGAATGATTTCCTTTCTTTATTGGGAATGATTTCCTATGTTTATTGAGAATGATTTCCTTTGTTTATTGGGAATGATTTCCTTTGTTTATTGCGAATGATTTCCTTTCTTTATTGGGAGTGATTTCCTATGTTTATTGAGAATGATTTCCTTTGTTATTGGGAAAGATTTCCATAGTTTATTGGGAATGATTTCCTTTGTTTATTGGGAATGATTTCCTTTGTTTATTGGGAAAGAGATTCTCTGTTTATTGGGAGTGATTTCCTCTGTTTATTGGGAATTATTTCCTCTCTTTATTGGGAATGATTTCCTTTGTTTATTGGGAAAGATATTCTCTGCTATTTGGGAATGATTATTATGTTTATTGGGAATGATTTCCTGTTTATTGGGAATGATTTTCTCTGTTTATTGGGGATAATTTCCTCTGTTAATTGGGAATGTTTCCTCTGTTTATTGGGAATGATTTCCTCTGTTTACTTGGAATGGTTTTTTCTGTTTATTGGGAATGATTTCCTCTGTTTATTGGGGATGATTTCCTCTGTTAATGGGAATGATTTCCTCTGTTTGCTGGGAATGATTTTCTCTGTTTAGTGGGAATGATTTCCTCTGTTTATCGGGAATGATTTCCTCTGTTTATTGGGGATGATTTTCTCTTTTGTTAGGAATGATTTGCTCAGATTATTGGGGACGATTTTCTCTGTTAATCGGGAATGATTTTCTCTGTTAATTGGGAATGATTTCCTCTGTTTATTAGGAATGGATTTCTCTGTTTATTGGGGTTGATTTCCTCTGTTTATTGGGAATGATTTTCTCTGTTAATTGGGAATGATTTCCTCTGTTTATTAGGAATGGTTTTCTCTGTTTATTGGTGATGATTTCCTCTGTTTATTGGGAATGCTTTCCCATGGTTATTGGGAATGATTTCCTCTGTTTACTGGGAATGATTTTCTCTGTTTATTGGGAATGATTTCCTCTGTTTATTATAAATGATTTTCTCTGTTAATTGGGAATGATTTCCTCTGTTTATTAGGAATGGGTTTCTCTGTTTATTGGGGACGATTTCCTCTGTTTATTGGGAATGATTTCCCATGTTTATTGGGAATGATTTCCTCTGTTTACTGGGAATGATTTTCTCTGTTTATTGGGAATTATTTCCTATGTTTATTGGGAATGATTTCTTCAGTTTTTTTGGGAACGATTTCCTTTGTTTATTGGGAATGATTTCCTTTGTTTATTGGGAATGATTTCCTATGTTTAGTGGCAATGGTTTCCTCTGTTATTGGGAATGATTTCTCTCTTTATTGGGAATGATTTCATTTGTTTATTTGGAATGATCTTCCTCGATGATTGAGGATGATACCCTTTGTTTATTGGGGATAAATTCCTCTGTTAATTGGGAATGATTTCTTCTGGTTATTGGGAATGATTTCCTCTGTTCCTTGGGAATGAGTTTCTCTGTTTATTGGGAATGATTTCCTCTGTTTACTGGGGATGATTTCCTCTGTTAATTGGAAATGATTTCCTCTGTTTACTGGGAATGATATTCTGTTCATTAGGATTGATTTCCTCTGTTTATTGGGAATGATTTCCTTTGTTTATTGGGAATGATGTCCTATGTTTATTGGGAACGATTTCATCTGTTCATTGGGGATGATTTTATCTTTTTGTTGGGAATGATTTCCTCTGTTTATTGGGGATGATACCCTCTGTTTATTGGGAATGATTTCCCATGTTTATTGGGAATGATTTCCTCTGTTTACTGGGAATGATTTTCTCTGTTTATTGGGAATGATTTCCTATGTTTATCGGGAATGATTTCCTCTGTTAATTGGGAATCATTTTCTCTGTTAATTGGGATGATACCCTCTGTTTACTAGGAATGGTTTTCTCTGTTTATTGGGGATGATATCATCTGTTTATTGGGAATGATTTCCCATGTTTATTGGGAATTATTTCCTCTGTTTACTGGGAATGATTTTCTCTGTTTATTGGGAATGATTTCCTATGTTTATTGGGAATGATTTCCTCTGTTTACTGGGAATGATTTTTTCTGTTTATTGGGAATGATTTCCTCTGTTTATTGGGGATGATTTCCTCTGTTAATGGGAATGATTTCCTCTGTTTGCTGGGAATGATTTTCTCTGTTTATTGGGAATGATTTCGTCTGTTAATTGGGAATGATTTCCTTTGTTTATTGTGAATGATTTCCTATGTTTATTGGCAAGGATTTCCTCTGTTTTTTTGGAATGAATTCCTTTTCTACATTGGGAATTATTTCCTATGTTTAGTGGCAATGGTTTCCTCTGTTATTGGGAATGATTTCCTTTGTTTATTGCGAATGATTTCCTTTGTTTATTGGGAAAGATATTCTCTGTTTATTGGGAGTGATTTCCTCTGTTTATTGGGAATGATTTTCTCTGTTTATTGGGGATAATTTCCTCTGTTAATTGGGAATGATTTCCTCTGTTTATTGGGAATGATTTCCTCTGTTTACTTGGAATGTTTTTTTCTGTTTATTGGGAATGATTTCCTCTGTTTAGTGGGATGATTTCCTCTGTTAATGGGAATGATTTCCTCTGTTTATTGGGGATGATTTTCTCTTTTTTTGGGAATGATTTGCTCTGATTATTGGGGACGGTTTTCTCTGTTAATTGGGAATGATTTTCTCTGTTTACTGGGAATGATTTTCTCTGTTAATTGGGAATGATTTCCTATGTTTATCGGGAATGATTTCCTCAGTTTTTTTGGGAACGATTTCCTTTGTTTATTGGGAATGATTTCCTATGTTTATTGGGAATGATTTCCTATGTTTATTGAGAATGATTTCCTTTGTTTATTGGGAATGATTTCCTATGTTTATTGGCAATGGTTTCCTCTGTTTATTGGGAATGATTTCCTTTGTTTATTGGGAATGATTTCCTTTGTTAATTGGGAATGATTTCCTCTGTTTATTGGGAATAATTTCCTTTGTTTATTGGGAAATATATTCTCTGTTTATTGGGAGAGATTTCCTCTGTTTATTGGGAATGATTCCTCTCTTTATTGGGAATGATTTTATTCATTTTTTTGGAATGATCTTCCCTGATAATTGAGGATGATACCCTTTGTTTATTGGGGATAAATTCCTCTGTTAATTGGTAATGATTTCTTCTGGTTATTGGGAATGTTTTCCTCTGTTTATTGGGAATGAGTTTCTCTGTTTATTTGGGATAATTTCCTCTGTTAATTGGCAAAGATTTCCTCTGTTTATTGGGAATGATTTCCTCTGTTTACTGGGAATGATTTTCTCTGCTTATTGGGAATGATTTACTCTGTTTATTGGGGATGATTTCCTCTGTTAATTGGGAATGATTTCCTCTGTTTACTGGGAATGATTTTCTCTGTTTATTGGGAATGATTTCCTCTGTTTATTGGGAATGATTTCCTTTGTTTATTGGGAATGATTTCCAATGTTTCTTGGGAACGATTTTATCTTTTTGTTGAGAATGATTTTCACTGTTTATTGGGAATGATTTCCTTCGTTTAGTGGGAATGATTTCCTTTGTTTATTGGGAATGATTTCCTCTGTTTGTTTGGAATGATTTCCTTTTCTATATTGGGAATGATTTCCTATGTTTAGTGGCAATGGTTTCCTCAGTTATTCGGAATGATTTCCTTTGTTTATTCTGAATGATTTCCTTTCTTTATTGGGAATGATTTCCTCTGTTTATTGAGAATGATTTCCTTTGTTTATTGGGAATGATTTCCTATGTTTATTGGCAATGGTTTCCTCTGTTTATTGGGAATGATTTCCATTGTTTATTGGGAATGATTTCCTTAGATTATTGGGAATGATTTCCTCTGTTTTTTGGGAATGATTTCCTTTGTTTATTGGGAAAGATTTTCTCTGTTTATTGGGAATGATTTTCTCTGTTTATTGGGGATAATTTCCTCTGTTAATTGGGAATGATTTCCTCTGTTTATTGGGAATGATTTCCTCTGTTTATTGGGAGTGATTGCCACTGTTTATTGGGAATGATTCCCTCTGTTTATTGGGAATGATTTTCTCTGTTTATTGGGAATAATTTCCACTGTTAATTGGGAATGATTTCCTCTGTTTATTGGGAATGATTTCCTCTGTTTACTTGGAATGGTTTTTTCTGTTGATTGGGAATGATTTCCTCTGTTTATTGGGGATGATTTCCTCTGTTAATGGGAATGATTTCCTCTGTTTGCTGGGAATGATTTTCTCTGTTTAGTGGGAATGATTTCCTCTGTTTATTGGGAATGATTTCCTCTGTTTATTGGGGATGATTTTCTCTTTTTGTTGGGAATGATTTGCTCTGATTATTGGGAATGATTTCCTCTGTTTATTAGGAATGATTTTCTCTGTTTATCGGGGATGATTTCCTCTTTTTGTTGGGAATGATTTGCTCTGACTATTGGGGACGATTTTTTCTGTTAATTGGGAATGATTTTCTCTGTTAATTGGGAATGATTTCCTCTGTTTATTAGGGATGGTTTTCTCTGTTTAATGGGGATGATTTCCACTGTTTATTGGGAATGATTTTCTCTCTTAATTGGGAATGATTTCCTCTGTTTATTAGGAATGATTTTCTCTGTTTATCGGGGATGATTTCCTCTGTTTACTGCGAATGATTTCCCATGTTTATTGGGAATGATTTCCTCTGTTTACTGGGAATGATTTTCGCTGTTTATAGGGAATGATTTCCTATGTTTATTGGGAATGATTTCCTTTGTTTATTGGGAATGATTATCTATGTTTAGTGGCAATGGTTTCCTCTGTTATTGGGAATGATTTCCTTTGTTTATTGGGAATGATTTCCTTTGTTTATTGGGAATGATTTCCTATGTTTATTGGGAATAATTGCCGATGTTTATTGGCAATGGTTTCCTCTGTTTATTGGGAATGATTTCCTTTGTTAATTGGGAATGATTTCCTCTGTTTATTGGGAATTATTTCCTTTGTTTATTGGGAATGATTTCCTCTGTTTACTGGGAATGATTTTCTCTGCTTATTGGGAATGATTTACTCTGTTTATTGGGGATGATTTCCTCTGTTAATTGGGAATGATTTCCTCTGTTTACTGGGAATGATTTTCTCTGTTTATTGGGAATGATTTCCTCTGTTTATTGGGAATGATTTCCTTTGTTTATTGGGAATGATTTCCAATGTTTCTTGGGAACGATTTCCTCTGTTTATTGGGGACGATTTTATCTTTTTGTTGAGAATGATTTTCTCTGTTTATTGGGGATACTTTCCTCTGTTAATTGGGAATGATTTCCTCTGTTTATTGGGACTGATTTCGTCTGTTAATTGGGGCTGATTTACTCTGTTAATGGGAATGATTTCCTCTGTTTGCTGGGAATGATTTTCTCTGTTTAGTGGGAATGATTTCCTCTGTTTATTGGGAATGATTTCCTCTGTTTATTGCGGATGATTTTCTCTTTTTTGGGGGAATGATTTGCTCTGATTATTGGGGACGATTTTCTCTGTTAATTGGGAATGATTTTCTCTGTTTACTGGGAATGATTTTCTCTGTTAATTGGGAATGATTTCCTATGTTTATTGGGAATGATTTCCTCAGTTTTTTGGGGAACGATTTCCTTTGTTTATTGGGAATTATTTCCTTTGTTTATTTGGACTGGTCTCCTATGTTTAGTGGCAATGGTTTCCTCTGTTATTGGGAATGATTTCCTTTGTTTAATGGGAATGATTTCCTTTGTTTATTGGGAATGATTTCCTGTGTTTATTGAGAATGATTTCCTTTGTTTATTGGGAATGATTTCCTATGTTTATTGGCAATGGTTCCTCTGTTTATTGGGAATGATTTCCTTTGATTATTGGGAATGATTTCCTTTGTTAATTGGGAATGATTTCCTCTGTTTATTGGGAATGATTTCCTTTGTTAATTGGGAATGATTTCCTCTGTTTATTGGGAATGGTTTCCTTTGTTTATTGGGAAAGATATTCTCTGTTTATTGGGAGAGATTTCCTCTGTTTATTGGGAATGATTCCTCTCTTTATTGGGAATGGTTTCATTTGTTTATTTGGAATGATCTTCCCTGATAATTGAGGATGATACCCTTTGTTTATTGGGGATAAATTCCTCTGTTAATTGGTAATGATTTCTTCTGGTTATTGGGAATGATTTCCTCTGTTTATTGGGAATGAGTTTCTCTGTTTATTTGGGATAATTTCCTCGGTTATTTGGGAATGATTTCCTCTGTTTACTGAGAATGATTTTCTCTGTTTATTGGGAATGATTTACTCTGTTTTTTGGGGATTATTTCCTCTGTTAATTGGGAATGATTTCCTCTGTTTACTGGGAATGATTTTCTCTGTTTATTGGGAATGATTTCCTCTGTTTATTGGGAATGATTTCCTTTGTTTATTCGGAATGATTTCCTATGTTTATTGGGAACGATTTCCTCTGTTTATTGGGGACGATTTTATCTTTTTGTTGGGAATGATTTCCTCTGTTTATTGGTGATGATTTCCTCTGTTAATTGGGAATCATTTTCTCTGTTAATTGGGATGATACCCTCTGTTTACTAGGAATGGTTTTCTCTGTTTATTGGGGATGATTTCCCCTGTTTATTGGGAATGATTTCCCATGTTTATTGGGAATGATTTCCTCTGTTTACTGGGAATGATTTTCTCTGTTTATTGGGAATGATTTCCTATGTTTATTGGGAATGATTTCCTCTGTTTACTGGGAATGATTTTTTCTGTTTATTGGGAATGATTTCCTCTGTTTATTGGGGATGATTTCCTCTGCTAATGGGAATGATTTCCTCTGTTTGCTGGGAATGATTTTCTCTGTTTATTGGGAATGATTTCCTATGTTTATTAGGAATGATTTCCTTCGTTTAGTGGGAATTATTTCCTATGTTTATTGGGAATGATTTCCTCTGTTTGTTTGGAATGATTTCCTTTTCTATATTGGGAATGATTTCCTATGTTTAGTGGCAATGGTTTCCTCAGTTATTGGGAATGATTTCCTTTGTTTATTGCGAATGATTTCCTTTCTTTATTGGGAATGATTTCCTATGTTTATTGAGAATGATTTCCTTTGTTTATTGGGAATGATTTCCTATGTTTATTGGCAATGGTTTCCTCTGTTTATTGGGAATGATTTCCATTGTTTATTGGGAATGATTTCCTTAGATTATTGGGAATTATTTCCTCTGTTTATTGGGAATGATTTCCTTTGTTTATTGGGAAAGATATTCTCTGTTTATTGGGAGTGATTGCCACTGTTTATTGGGAATGATTTCCTCTGTTTATTGGGAATGATTTTCTCTGTTTATTGGGGATAATTTCCTCTGTTAATTGGGAATGATTTCCTCTGTTTATTGGGAATGATTTCCTCTGTTTACTTGGAATGTTTTTTTCTGTTTATTGGGAATGATGTCCTCTGTTTATTGGGGATGATTTCCTCTGTTAATGGGAATGATTTCCTCTGTTTGATGGGAATGATTTTCTCTGTTTAGTGGGAATGATTTCCTCTGTTTATTGGGAATGATTTCCTCTGTTTATTGGGGATGATTTTCTCTTTTTGTTGGGAATGATTTGCTCTGATTATTGGGGACGATTTTTTTCTGTTAATTGGGAATGATTCTCTCTGATAATTGGGAATGATTTCCTCTGTTTATTAGGAATGCTTTTCTCTGTTTAATGGGGATGATTTCCTCTGTTTATTGGGAATGATTTTCTCGGTTAATTGGGAATGATTTCCTCTGTTTATTAGGAATGATTTTCTCTGTTTATCGGGGATGATTTCCTCTATTTACTGGGAATGATTTCCCCTGTTTATTGAGAATGATTTCCTTTGTTTATTGGGAATAATTGCCTATGTTTATTGGCAATGGTTTCCTCTGTTTATAGGGAATGATTTCCTTTGTTAATTGGGAATGATTTCCTCTGTTTATTGGGAATGATTTCCTTTGTTTATTGGGAAAGATGTTCTCTGTTTATTGGGAGAGATTTCCTCTGTTTATTGGGAATGATTCCTCTCTTTGTTGGGAATGATTTCATTTGTTTATTGGGAATGATCTTCTCTGATGATTGAGGATGATATCCTTTGTTTATTGGGGATAAATTCCTCTGTTAATTGGAAATGATTTCTTCGTTTATTGGGAATGATTTCCTCTGTTTATTGGGAATGATTTCCTTTGCTTATTGGGAATTATTTCCTATGTTCATTGGGAATGATTTCCTCTGTTTATTGTGGATGATTTTATCTTTTTGTTGGGAATGATTTCCTCTGTTTATTGGGGATGATTTCCTCTGTTAATTGGGAATCATTTTCTCTGTTAATTGAGATGATACCCTCTGTTTACTAGGAATGGTTTTCTCTGTTTATTGGGGATGATTTCCTCTGTTTATTGGGAATGATTTCCCATGTTTATTGGGAATGATTTCCTCTTTTTACTGGGAATGATTTTCTCTGTTTATTGGGAATGATTTCCTATGTTTATTGGGAATGATTTCCTTTGTTTATTCGGAATGATTTCCTATGTTTATTGGGAACTATTTCCTCTGTTTATTGGTGACGATTTTATCTTTTTGTTGGGAATGATTTCCTCTGTTTATTGGTGATGATTTCCTCTGTTAATTGGGAATCATTTTCTCTGTTAATTGGGATGATACCCTCTGTTTACTAGGAATGGTTTTCTCTGTTTATTGGGGATGATTTCCCCTGTTTATTGGGAATGATTTCCCATGTTTATTGGGAATGATTTCCTCTGTTTACTGGGAATGATTTTCTCTGTTTATTGGGAATGATTTCCTATGTTTATTGGGAATGATTTCCTCTGTTTACTGGGAATGATTTTTTCTGTTTATTGGGAATGATTTCCTCTGTTTTTTGGGGATGATTTCCTCTGTTAATGGGAATGATTTCCTCTGTTTGCTGGGAATGATTTTCTCTGTTTATTGGGAATGATTTCCTATGTTTATTAGGAATGATTTCCTTCGTTTAGTGGGAATTATTTCCTATGTTTATTGGGAATGATTTCCTCTGTTTGTTTGGAATGATTTCCTTTTCTATATTGGGAATGATTTCCTATGTTTAGTGGCAATGGTTTCCTCAGTTATTGGGAATGATTTCCTTTGTTTATTGCGAATGATTTCCTTTCTTTATTGGGAATGATTTCCTATGTTTATTGAGAATGATTTCCTTTGTTTATTGGGAATGATTTCCTATGTTTATTGGCAATGGTTTCCTCTGTTTATTGGGAATGATTTCCATTGTTTATTGGGAATGATTTCCTTAGATTATTGGGAATTATTTCCTCTGTTTATTGGGAATGATTTCCTTTGTTTATTGGGAAAGATATTCTCTGTTTATTGGGAGTGATTGCCACTGTTTATTGGGAATGATTTCCTCTGTTTATTGGGAATGATTTTCTCTGTTTATTGGGGATAATTTCCTCTGTTAATTGGGAATGATTTCCTCTGTTTATTGGGAATGATTTCCTCTGTTTACTTGGAATGTTTTTTTCTGTTTATTGGGAATGATGTCCTCTGTTTATTGGGGATGATTTCCTCTGTTAATGGGAATGATTTCCTCTGTTTGATGGGAATGATTTTCTCTGTTTAGTGGGAATGATTTCCTCTGTTTATTGGGAATGATTTCCTCTGTTTATTGGGGATGATTTTCTCTTTTTGTTGGGAATGATTTGCTCTGATTATTGGGGACGATTTTTTTCTGTTAATTGGGAATGATTCTCTCTGATAATTGGGAATGATTTCCTCTGTTTATTAGGAATGCTTTTCTCTGTTTAATGGGGATGATTTCCTCTGTTTATTGGGAATGATTTTCTCGGTTAATTGGGAATGATTTCCTCTGTTTATTAGGAATGATTTTCTCTGTTTATCGGGGATGATTTCCTCTATTTACTGGGAATGATTTCCCCTGTTTATTGAGAATGATTTCCTTTGTTTATTGGGAATAATTGCCTATGTTTATTGGCAATGGTTTCCTCTGTTTATAGGGAATGATTTCCTTTGTTAATTGGGAATGATTTCCTCTGTTTATTGGGAATGATTTCCTTTGTTTATTGGGAAAGATGTTCTCTGTTTATTGGGAGAGATTTCCTCTGTTTATTGGGAATGATTCCTCTCTTTGTTGGGAATGATTTCATTTGTTTATTGGGAATGATCTTCTCTGATGATTGAGGATGATATCCTTTGTTTATTGGGGATAAATTCCTCTGTTAATTGGAAATGATTTCTTCGTTTATTGGGAATGATTTCCTCTGTTTATTGGGAATGATTTCCTTTGCTTATTGGGAATTATTTCCTATGTTCATTGGGAATGATTTCCTCTGTTTATTGTGGATGATTTTATCTTTTTGTTGGGAATGATTTCCTCTGTTTATTGGGGATGATTTCCTCTGTTAATTGGGAATCATTTTCTCTGTTAATTGAGATGATACCCTCTGTTTACTAGGAATGGTTTTCTCTGTTTATTGGGGATGATTTCCTCTGTTTATTGGGAATGATTTCCCATGTTTATTGGGAATGATTTCCTCTTTTTACTGGGAATGATTTTCTCTGTTTATTGGGAATGATTTCCTATGTTTATTGGGAATGATTTCCTTTGTTTATTCGGAATGATTTCCTATGTTTATTGGGAACGATTTCCTCTGTTTATTGGTGACGATTTTATCTTTTTGTTGGGAATGATTTCCTCTGTTTATTGGTGATGATTTCCTCTGTTAATTGGGAATCATTTTCTCTGTTAATTGGGATGATACCCTCTGTTTACTAGGAATGGTTTTCTCTGTTTATTGGGGATGATTTCCCCTGTTTATTGGGAATGATTTCCCATGTTTATTGGGAATGATTTCCTCTGTTTACTGGGAATGATTTTCTCTGTTTATTGGGAATGATTTCCTATGTTTATTGGGAATGATTTCCTCTGTTTACTGGGAATGATTTTTTCTGTTTATTGGGAATGATTTCCTCTGTTTTTTGGGGATGATTTCCTCTGTTTATTGGGAATGATTTCCCATGTTTATTGGGAATGATTTCCTCTTTTTACTGGGAATGATTTTCTCTGTTTATTGGGAATGATTTCCTATGTTTATTGGGAATGATTTCCTTTGTTTATTCGGAATGATTTCCTATGTTTATTGGGAACGATTTCCTCTGTTTATTGGTGACGATTTTATCTTTTTGTTGGGAATGATTTCCTCTGTTTATTGGTGATGATTTCCTCTGTTAATTGGGAATCATTTTCTCTGTTAATTGGGATGATACCCTCTGTTTACTAGGAATGGTTTTCTCTGTTTATTGGGGATGATTTCCCCTGTTTATTGGGAATGATTTCCCATGTTTATTGGGAATGATTTCCTCTGTTTACTGGGAATGATTTTCTCTGTTTATTGGGAATGATTTCCTATGTTTATTGGGAATGATTTCCTCTGTTTACTGGGAATGATTTTTTCTGTTTATTGGGAATGATTTCCTCTGTTTTTTGGGGATGATTTCCTCTGTTAATGGGAATGATTTCCTCTGTTTGCTGGGAATGATTTTCTCTGTTTATTGGGAATGATTTCCTATGTTTATTAGGAATGATTTCCTTCGTTTAGTGGGAATTATTTCCTATGTTTATTGGGAATGATTTCCTCTGTTTGTTTGGAATGATTTCCTTTTCTATATTGGGAATGATTTCCTATGTTTAGTGGCAATGGTTTCCTCAGTTATTGGGAATGATTTCCTTTGTTTATTGCGAATGATTTCCTTTCTTTATTGGGAATGATTTCCTATGTTTATTGAGAATGATTTCCTTTGTTTATTGGGAATGATTTCCTATGTTTATTGGCAATGGTTTCCTCTGTTTATTGGGAATGATTTCCATTGTTTATTGGGAATGATTTCCTTAGATTATTGGGAATTATTTCCTCTGTTTATTGGGAATGATTTCCTTTGTTTATTGGGAAAGATATTCTCTGTTTATTGGGAGTGATTGCCACTGTTTATTGGGAATGATTTCCTCTGTTTATTGGGAATGATTTTCTCTGTTTATTGGGGATAATTTCCTCTGTTAATTGGGAATGATTTCCTCTGTTTATTGGGAATGATTTCCTCTGTTTACTTGGAATGTTTTTTTCTGTTTATTGGGAATGATGTCCTCTGTTTATTGGGGATGATTTCCTCTGTTAATGGGAATGATTTCCTCTGTTTGATGGGAATGATTTTCTCTGTTTAGTGGGAATGATTTCCTCTGTTTATTGGGAATGATTTCCTCTGTTTATTGGGGATGATTTTCTCTTTTTGTTGGGAATGATTTGCTCTGATTATTGGGGACGATTTTTTTCTGTTAATTGGGAATGATTCTCTCTGATAATTGGGAATGATTTCCTCTGTTTATTAGGAATGCTTTTCTCTGTTTAATGGGGATGATTTCCTCTGTTTATTGGGAATGATTTTCTCGGTTAATTGGGAATGATTTCCTCTGTTTATTAGGAATGATTTTCTCTGTTTATCGGGGATGATTTCCTCTATTTACTGGGAATGATTTCCCCTGTTTATTGAGAATGATTTCCTTTGTTTATTGGGAATAATTGCCTATGTTTATTGGCAATGGTTTCCTCTGTTTATAGGGAATGATTTCCTTTGTTAATTGGGAATGATTTCCTCTGTTTATTGGGAATGATTTCCTTTGTTTATTGGGAAAGATGTTCTCTGTTTATTGGGAGAGATTTCCTCTGTTTATTGGGAATGATTCCTCTCTTTGTTGGGAATGATTTCATTTGTTTATTGGGAATGATCTTCTCTGATGATTGAGGATGATATCCTTTGTTTATTGGGGATAAATTCCTCTGTTAATTGGAAATGATTTCTTCGTTTATTGGGAATGATTTCCTCTGTTTATTGGGAATGATTTCCTTTGCTTATTGGGAATTATTTCCTATGTTCATTGGGAATGATTTCCTCTGTTTATTGTGGATGATTTTATCTTTTTGTTGGGAATGATTTCCTCTGTTTATTGGGGATGATTTCCTCTGTTAATTGGGAATCATTTTCTCTGTTAATTGAGATGATACCCTCTGTTTACTAGGAATGGTTTTCTCTGTTTATTGGGGATGATTTCCTCTGTTTATTGGGAATGATTTCCCATGTTTATTGGGAATGATTTCCTCTGTTTACTGGGAATGATTTTCTCTGTTTATTGGGAATGATTTCCTATGTTTATTGGGAATGATTTCCTCTGTTTACTGGGAATGATTTTTTCTGTTTATTGGGAATGATTTCCTCTGTTTATTGGGAATGATTTCCTAAGTTTATTGAGAATGATTTCCTTTGTTTATTGGGAATGATTTCCTCTGTTTATTGGGAATGATTTCCTTTGTTTATTGGGAAAGATATTCTCTGTTTATTGGGAGAGATTTCCTCTGTTTATTGGGAATGATTCCTCTCTTTATTGGGAATGATTTCATTTGTTTATTTGGAATGATCTTCCCTGATAATTGAGGATGATACCCTTTGTTTATTGGGGATAAATTCCTCTGTTAATTGGTAATGATTTCTTCTGGTAATTGGGAATGATTTCCTCTGTTTATTGGGAATGAGTTTCTCTGGTTATTTGGGATAATTGCCTCTGTTAATTGGGAAAGATTTCCGCTGATTATTGGGAATGATTTCCTCTGTTTACTGGGAATGATTTTCTCTGTTTATTGGGAATGATTTACTCTGTTTATTGGGGATGATTTTCTCTGTTAATTGGGAATGATTTTCTCTGTTTATTGGGAATGATTTCCTCTGTTTATTGGGAATGATTTCCTTTGTTCATTGGGAATGATTTCCTATGTTTATTGGGAACGATTTCTTCTGTTTATTGGGGACGATTTTATCTTTTTGTTGAGAATGATTTTCACTGTTTATTGGGGATAATTTCCTCTGTTTATTGGGGATGATTTCCTTTGATTATTGGGAATTATTTCCTATGTTTATTGGGAATGATTTCCTCTGTTTATTGGGATTGATTTTATCTTTTTGTTGGGAATGATATCCTCTGCTAATTGGGGATGATTTCCTCTGTTAATTGGGAATCATTTTCTCTGTTAATTGGGATGATACCCTCTGTTTACTAGGAATGGTTTTCTCTGTTTATTGGGGATGATTTCCTCTGTTTATTGGGAATGATTTCCCATGTTTATTGGGAATGATTTCCTCTGTTTACTGGGAATGATTTTCTCTGTTTATTGGGAATGATTTCCTATGTTTATTGGGAATGATTTCCTCTGTTTACTGGGAATGATTTCCTCTGTTTATTGGGGATGATTTCCTCTGTTAATGGGAATGATTTCCTCTGTTTGCTGGGAATGACTTTCTCTGTTTATTGGGAATGATTTCCTATGTTTATTGGGAATGATTTCCTTTGTTTATTCGGAATGATTTCCTATGTTTATTGGGAACGATTTCCTCTGTTTATTGGGGACGATTTTATCTTTTTGTTGGGAATGATTTCCTCTGTTTATTGGTGATGATTTCCTCTGTTAATTGGGAATCATTTTCTCTGTTAATTGGGATGATACCCTCTGTTTACTAGGAATGGTTTTCTCTGTTTATTGGGGATGATTTCCCCTGTTTATTGGGAATGATTTCCCATGTTTATTGGGAATGATTTCCTCTGTTTACTGGAAATGATTTTCTCTGTTTATTGGGAATGATTTCCTATGTTTATTGGGAATGATTTCCTCTGTTTACTGGGAATGATTTTTTCTGTTTATTGGGAATGATTTCCTCTGTTTTTTGGGGATGATTTCCTCTGTTAATGGGAATGATTTCCTCTGTTTGCTGGGAATGATTTTCTCTGTTTATTGGGAATGATTTCCTATGTTTATTAGGAATGATTTCCTTCGTTTAGTGGGAATTATTTCCTATGTTTATTGGGAATGATTTCCTCTGTTTGTTTGGAATGATTTCCTTTTCTATATTGGGAATGATTTCCTATGTTTAGTGGCAATGGTTTCCTCAGTTATTGGGAATGATTTCCTTTGTTTATTGCGAATGATTTCCTTTCTTTATTGGGAATGATTTCCTATGTTTATTGAGAATGATTTCCTTTGTTTATTGGGAATGATTTCCTATGTTTATTGGCAATGGTTTCCTCTGTTTATTGGGAATGATTTCCATTGTTTATTGGGAATGATTTCCTTAGATTATTGGGAATTATTTCCTCTGTTTATTGGGAATGATTTCCTTTGTTTATTGGGAAAGATATTCTCTGTTTATTGGGAGTGATTGCCACTGTTTATTGGGAATGATTTCCTCTGTTTATTGGGAATGATTTTCTCTGTTTATTGGGGATAATTTCCTCTGTTAATTGGGAATGATTTCCTCTGTTTATTGGGAATGATTTCCTCTGTTTACTTGGAATGTTTTTTTCTGTTTATTGGGAATGATGTCCTCTGTTTATTGGGGATGATTTCCTCTGTTAATGGGAATGATTTCCTCTGTTTGATGGGAATGATTTTCTCTGTTTAGTGGGAATGATTTCCTCTGTTTATTGGGAATGATTTCCTCTGTTTATTGGGGATGATTTTCTCTTTTTGTTGGGAATGATTTGCTCTGATTATTGGGGACGATTTTTTTCTGTTAATTGGGAATGATTCTCTCTGATAATTGGGAATGATTTCCTCTGTTTATTAGGAATGCTTTTCTCTGTTTAATGGGGATGATTTCCTCTGTTTATTGGGAATGATTTTCTCGGTTAATTGGGAATGATTTCCTCTGTTTATTAGGAATGATTTTCTCTGTTTATCGGGGATGATTTCCTCTATTTACTGGGAATGATTTCCCCTGTTTATTGAGAATGATTTCCTTTGTTTATTGGGAATAATTGCCTATGTTTATTGGCAATGGTTTCCTCTGTTTATAGGGAATGATTTCCTTTGTTAATTGGGAATGATTTCCTCTGTTTATTGGGAATGATTTCCTTTGTTTATTGGGAAAGATGTTCTCTGTTTATTGGGAGAGATTTCCTCTGTTTATTGGGAATGATTCCTCTCTTTGTTGGGAATGATTTCATTTGTTTATTGGGAATGATCTTCTCTGATGATTGAGGATGATATCCTTTGTTTATTGGGGATAAATTCCTCTGTTAATTGGAAATGATTTCTTCGTTTATTGGGAATGATTTCCTCTGTTTATTGGGAATGATTTCCTTTGCTTATTGGGAATTATTTCCTATGTTCATTGGGAATGATTTCCTCTGTTTATTGTGGATGATTTTATCTTTTTGTTGGGAATGATTTCCTATGTTTATTGGGAACGATTTCCTCTGTTTATTGGGGACGATTTTATCTTTTTGTGGGGAATGATTTCCTCTGTTTATTGGTGATGATTTCCTCTGTTAATTGGGAATCATTTTCTCTGTTAATTGGGATGATACCCTCTGTTTACTAGGAATGGTTTTCTCTGTTTATTGGGGATGATTTCCCCTGTTTATTGGGAATGATTTCCCATGTTTATTGGGAATGATTTCCTCTGTTTACTGGAAATGATTTTTTCTGTTTATTGGGAATGATTTCCTATGTTTATTGGGAATGATTTCCTCTGTTTACTGGGAATGATTTTTTCTGTTTATTGGGAATGATTTCCTCTGTTTTTTGGGGATGATTTCCTCTGTTAATGGGAATGATTTCCTCTGTTTGCTGGGAATGATTTTCTCTGTTTATTGGGAATGATTTCCTATGTTTATTAGGAATGATTTCCTTCGTTTAGTGGGAATTATTTCCTATGTTTATTGGGAATGATTTCCTCTGTTTGTTTGGAATGATTTCCTTTTCTATATTGGGAATGATTTCCTATGTTTAGTGGGAATAATTGCCTATGTTTATTGGCAATGGTTTCCTCTGTTTATAGGGAATGATTTCCTTTGTTAATTGGGAATGATTTCCTCTGTTTATTGGGAATGATTTCCTTTGTTTATTGGGAAAGATGTTCTCTGTTTATTGGGAGAGATTTCCTCTGTTTATTGGGAATGATTCCTCTCTTTGTTGGGAATGATTTCATTTGTTTATTGGGAATGATCTTCTCTGATGATTGAGGATGATATCCTTTGTTTATTGGGGATAAATTCCTCTGTTAATTGGAAATGATTTCTTCGTTTATTGGGAATGATTTCCTCTGTTTATTGGGAATGATTTCCTTTGCTTATTGGGAATTATTTCCTATGTTCATTGGGAATGATTTCCTCTGTTTATTGTGGATGATTTTATCTTTTTGTTGGGAATGATTTCCTCTGTTTATTGGGGATGATTTCCTCTGTTAATTGGGAATCATTTTCTCTGTTAATTGAGATGATACCCTCTGTTTACTAGGAATGGTTTTCTCTGTTTATTGGGGATGATTTCCTCTGTTTATTGGGAATGATTTCCCATGTTTATTGGGAATGATTTCCTCTGTTTACTGGGAATGATTTTCTCTGTTTATTGGGAATGATTTCCTATGTTTATTGGGAATGATTTCCTCTGTTTACTGGGAATGATTTTTTCTGTTTATTGGGAATGATTTCCTCTGTTTATTGGGAATGATTTCCTAAGTTTATTGAGAATGATTTCCTTTGTTTATTGGGAATGATTTCCTATGTTTATTGGCAATGGTTTCCTCTATTTATTGGGAATGATTTCCTTTGTTAATTGGGAATGATTTCCTCTGTTTATTGGGAATGATTTCCTTTGTTTATTGGGAAAGATATTCTCTGTTTATTGGGAGAGATTTCCTCTGTTTATTGGGAATGATTCCTCTCTTTATTGGGAATGATTTCATTTGTTTATTTGGAATGATCTTCCCTGATAATTGAGGATGATACCCTTTGTTTATTGGGGATAAATTCCTCTGTTAATTGGTAATGATTTCTTCTGGTAATTGGGAATGATTTCCTATGTTTATTGGGAACGATTTCTTCTGTTTATTGGGGACGATTTTATCTTTTTGTTGAGAATGATTTTCACTGTTTATTGGGGATAATTTCCTCTGTTTATTGGGGATGATTTCCTTTGATTATTGGGAATTATTTCCTATGTTTATTGGGAATGATTTCCTCTGTTTATTGGGATTGATTTTATCTTTTTGTTGGGAATGATATCCTCTGTTTATTGGGGATGATTTCCTCTGTTAATTGGGAATCATTTTCTCTGTTAATTGGGATGATACCCTCTGTTTACTAGGAATGGTTTTCTCTGTTTATTGGGGATGATTTCCTCTGTTTATTGGGAATGATTTCCCATGTTTATTGGGAATGATTTCCTCTGTTTACTGGGAATGATTTTCTCTGTTTATTGGGAATGATTTCCTATGTTTATTGGGAATGATTTCCTCTGTTTACTGGGAATGATTTCCTCTGTTTATTGGGGATGATTTCCTCTGTTAATGGGAATGATTTCCTCTGTTTGCTGGGAATGACTTTCTCTGTTTATTGGGAATGATTTCCTATGTTTATTGGGAATGATTTCCTTCGTTTAGTGGGAATGATTTCCTATGTTTATTGGGAATGATTTCCTCTGTTTGTTTGGAATGATTTCCTTTTCTATATTGGGAATGATTTCTTATGTTTAGTGGCAATGGTTTACTCAGTTATTGGGAATGATTTCCTTTGTTTATTGCGAATGATTTCCTTTCTTTATTGGGAATGATTTCCTATGTTTATTGAGAATGATTTCCTTTGTTTATTGGGAATGATTTCCTATGTTTAGTGGCAATGGTTTCCTCAGTTATTGGGAATGATTTCCTTTGTTTATTGCGAAAGATTTCCTTTCTTTATTGGGAATGATTTCCTATGTTTATTGAGAATGATTTCCTTTATTTATTGGGAATGATTTCCTATGTTTATTGGCAATGGTTTCCTCTGTTTATTGGGAATGATTTCCATTGTTTATTGGGAATGATTTCCTTAGACTATTGGGAATAATTTCCTCTGTTTATTGGGAATGATTTCCTTTGTTTATTGGGAAAGATATACTCTGTTTATTGGGAGTGATTGCCACTGTTTATTGGGAATGATTTCCTCTGTTTATTGGGAATAATTTTCTCTGTTTATTGGGGATAATTTCCTCTGTTAATTGGGAAGTATTTCCTCTGTTTATTGGGAATGATTTCCTCTGTTTACTTGGAATGGATTTTTCTGTTTATTGGGAATGATTTCCTCTGTTTATTGGGGATGATTTCCTCTGTTTATTGGGGATGATTTTCTCTTTTTGTTGGGAATGATTTGCTCTGATTATTGGGGACGATTTTTTCTGTTAATTGGGAATGCTTTTCTCTGTTAATTGGGAATGATTCCCTCTGTTTATTAGGAATGGTTTTCTCTGTTTGATGGGGATGATTTCCTCTGTTTATTGGGAATGATTTTATCTGTTAATTGGGAATGATTTCCTCTGTTTATTAGGAATGATTTTCTCTGTTTATCGGGGATGATTTCCTCTGTTTACTGGGAACTATTTCCTCTGTTTACTGGGAATGATTTTCTCTGTTTATAGGGAATGATTTCCTATGTTTATTGGGAATGATTTCCTTTGTTTATTGGGAATGATTATCTATGTTTAGTGGCAATGGTTTCCTCTGTTATTGGGAATGATTTCCTTTGTTTATTGGGAATGATTTCCATTGTTTATTGGGAATGATTTCCTATGTTTATTGGCAATGGTTTCCTCTGTTTATTGGGAATGATTTCCTTTGTTAATTGGGAATGATTTCCTCTGTTTATTGGGAAAGATGTTCTCTGTTTCTTGGGGATGATTTCCTTTGTTTATTGGGGATGAATTCCTCTGTTAATTGGGAATGATTTCTTATGTTTATTGGGAATGATTTCCTCTGTTTATTGGGAATGATGTTCTCTGTTCATTGGGGATCATTTCCTCTGTTTACTGGGAATGATTTTTTCTGTTTATTGGGAATGATTTCCTCTGTTTATTGGGGATGCTTTCCTCTGTTAATGGGAATGATTTCCTCGGTTTGCTGGGAATGATTTTATCTGTTTATTGGGAATGATTTCCTTTGTTTATTGGGAATGATTTCCTCTGTTTATTGGGAATGATTTCCTCTGTTTTTTTGCAATGATTTCCTTTGTATATGGGGAATGATTTCCTATGTTTAGTGGCAATGGTTTACTCTGTTATTGGGAATGATTTGCTCTCTTTATTGGGAATGATTTTCTCTTTTAATTGGGAATGATTTCCTCTGTTTATTGGGAATGGTTTTCTCTGTTTATTGTGGATGATTTCCTCTGTTTATTGGGAATGATTTGCCATGTTTATTGGGAATGATTTTCTCTGTTTACTGGGAATGATTTTCTCTGTTGATTGGGAATGATTTCCTTTGTTTATTGGGAATGATTTCCTATGTTTATTGGCAATGGTTTCCTCTGTTTATTGGGAATGATTGCCTTTGTTTATGGGGAATGATTTCCTTAGTTCATTGGGAATGATTTCCTCTGTTTATTGGGAATGATTTCCTTTGTTTATTGGGAAAGATATTCTCTGTTTATTGGAAGTGATTTCCTCTGTTTTTTGGAAATGACTTCCTCTCATTATTGGGAATGATTTCATTTGTTTACTGGGAATGCTCTTCTCTGTTTATTGGGGATGGTTTCCTTTGTTTATTGGGAATAGATTATTCTCTTAATTGGGAATGATTTCCTCTGTTAATGGGAATGATTTCCTCTGTTTGCTGCGAATGATTTTCTCTGTTTATTGGGAATGATTTCCTATGTTTATTGGGAATGATTTCCTTCGTTTAGTGGGAATGATTTCCTATGTTTATTGGGAATGATTTCCTCTGTTTGTTTGGAATGATTTCCTTTTCTATATTGGAAATGATTTCCTATGTTTAGTGGCAATTGTTTCCTCAGTTATTGGGAATGATTTCCTTTGTTTATTGCGAATGATTTCCTTTCTTTATTGGGAATGATTTCCTATGTTTATTGAGAATGATTTCCTTTGTTTATTGGGAATGATTTCCTATGTTTAGTGGCAATGGTTTCCTCAGTTATTGGGAATGATTTCCTTTGTTTATTGGGAATGATTTCCTTTCTTTATTGGGAATGATTTCCTATGTTTATTGAGAATGATTTCCTTTGTTTATTGGGAATGATTTCCTATGTTTATTGGCAATGGTTTCCTCTGTTTATTGGGAATGATTTCCATTGTTTATTGGGAATGATTTCCTTAGATTATTGGGAATAATTTCCTCTGTTTATTGGGAATGATTTCCTTTGTTTATTGGGGAAGATATACTCTGTTTATTGGGAGTGATTGCCACTGTTTATTGGGAATGATTTCCTCTGTTTACTGGGAATGATTTTCTCTGTTTATAGGGAATGATTTCCTATGTTTATTGGGAATGATTTCCTTTGTTTATTGGGAATGATTATCTATGTTTAGTGGCAATGGTTTCCTCTGTTATTGGGAATGATTTCCTTTGTTTATTGGGAATGATTTCCTTTGTTTATTGGGAATGATTTCCTATGTTTATTGGCAATGGTTTCCTCTGTTTATTGGGAATGATTTCCTTTGTTAATTGGGAATGATTTCCTCTGTTAATTGGGAATCATTTTCTCTGTTAATTGAGATGATACCCTCTGTTTACTAGGAATGGTTTTCTCTGTTTATTGGGGATGATTTCCTCTGTTTATTGGGAATGATTTCCCATGTTTATTGGGAATGATTTCCTCTGTTTACTGGGAATGATTTTCTCTGATAATTGGGAATGATTTCCGAAGTTTATTGGGAATGATTTCCTCTGTTTAGTTGGAATGATTTCTTCTGTTTATTGGGAATGATTTCCTCTGTTTATTGGGAATGATTTCGAAGTTTATTGAGAATGATTTCCTTTGTTTATTGGGGATGATTTCCTCTGTTAATTGGGAATCATTTTCTCTGTTAATTGAGATGATACCCTCTGTTTACTAGGAATGGTTTTCTCTGTTTATTGGGGATTATTTCCTCTGTTTATTGGGAATGATTTCCCATGTTTATTGGGAATGATTTCCTCTGTTTACTGGGAATGATTTTCTCTGTTTATTGGGAATGATTTCCTATGTTTATTGGGAATGATTTCCTCTGTTTAGTGGGAATGATTTCCTCTGTTTATTGGGAATGATTTCCTTTGTTTATTGGGAAAGATATTCTCTGTTTATTGGGAGAGATTTCCTCTGTTTATTGGGAATGATTTCCTCTGTTTATTGGGAATTATTTCCTTTGTTTATTGGGAAAGATATTCTCTGTTTATTGGGAGAGATTTCCTCTGTTTATTGGGAATGATTCCTCTCTTTATTGGGAATGATTTCATTTGTTTATTTGGAATGATCTTCCCTGATAATTGAGGATGATACCCTTTGTTTATTGGGGATCAATTCCTCTGTTAATTGGTAATGATTTCTTCTGGTTATTGGGAATGATTTCCTCTGTTTATTGGGGATGATTTCCTCTGTTTATTGGGAATGATTTCCCATGTTTATTGGGAATGACTTCCTCTGTTTACTGGGAATGATTTTCTCTGTTTATTGGGAATGATTTCCTATGTTTATTGGGAATGATTTCCTCTGTTTAGTGGGAATGATTTCCTCTGTTTATTGGGAATGATTTCCTTTGTTTATTGGGAAAGATATTCTCTGTTTATTGGGAGAGATTTCCTCTGTTTATTGGGAATGATTTCCTCTGTTTATTGGGAATGATTTCCTTTGTTTATTGGGAAAGATATTCTCTGTTTATTGGGAGAGATTTCCTCTGTTTATTGGGAATGATTCCTCTCTTTATTGGGAATGATTTCATTTGTTTATTTGGAATGATCTTCCCTGATAATTGAGGATGATACCCTTTGTTTATTGGGGATAAATTCCTCTGTTAATTGGTAATGATTTCTTCTGGTTATTGGGAATGATTTCCTCTGTTTATTGGGAATGAGTTTCTCTGTTTATTTGGGATAATTGCCTCTGTTAATTGGGAAAGATTTCCTCTGATTATTGGGAAAGATTTCCTCTGTTTACTGGGAATGATTTTCTCTGTTTATTGGGAATTATTTACTCTGTTTATTGGGTTGATTTCCTCTGTTAATTGGGAATGATTTCCTCTGTTTACTGGGAATGATTTTCTCTGTTTATTGGGGATAATTTCCTCTGTTTATTGGGAATGATTTCCTTTGTTCATTGGGAATGATTTCCTATGTTTATTGGGAATGATTTCCTCTGTTTATTGGGATTGATTTTATCTTTTTGTTGGGAATGATTTCCTCTGTCTATTGGGGATGATTTCCTCTGTTAATTGGGAATCATTTTCTCTGTTAATTGGGATGATACCCTCTGTTTACTAGGAATGGTTTTCTCTTTTTATTGGGGATGATTTCCTCTGTTTATTGGGAATGATGTCCCATGTTTATTGGGAATGATTTCCTCTGTTTATTGGGAATGATTTTCTCTGTTTATTGGGAATGACTTCCTATGTTTATTGGGAATGATTTCCTCTGTTTACTGGGAATGATTTTTTCTGTTTATTGGGAATGATTTCCTCTGTTTATTGGGGATGATTTCCTCTGTTAATGGGAATGATTTCCTCTGTTTGCTGGGAATGATTTTCTCTGTTTAATGGGAATGATTTCCCATGTTTATTGGGAATGATTTCCTTCGTTTAGTGGGAATGATTTCCTTTGTTTATTGGGAATGATTTCCTCTGTTTGTTTGGAATGATTTCCTTTTCTATATTGGGAATGATTTCCTATGTTTAGTGGCAATGGTTTCCTCAGTTATTGGGAATGATTTCCTTTGTTTATTGCGAATGATTTCCTTTCTTTATTGGGAATGATTTCCTATGTTTATTGAGAATGATTTCCTTTGTTTATTGGGAATGATTTCCTATGTTTATTGGCAATGGTTTCCTCTGTTTATTGGGAATGATTTCCATTGTTTATTGGGAATGATTTCCTTAGATTATTGGGAATTATTTCCTCTGTTTATTGGGAATGATTTCCTTTGTTTATTGGGAAAGATATTCTCTGTTTATTGGGAGTGATTGCCACTGTTTATTGGGAATGATTTCCTCTGTTTATTGGGAATGATTTTCTCTGTTTATTGGGGATAATTTCCTCTGTTAATTGGGAATGATTTCCTCTGTTTATTGGGAATAATTTCCTCTGTTTACTTGGAATGTTTTTTTCTGTTTATTGGGAATGATGTCCTCTGTTTATTGGGGATGATTTCCTCTGTTAATGGGAATGATTTCCTCTGTTTGATGGGAATGATTTTCTCTGTTTAGTGGGAATGATTTCCTCTGTTTATTGGGAATGATTTCCTCTGTTTATTGGGGATGATTTTCTCTTTTTGTTGGGAATGATTTGCTCTGATTATTGGGGACGATTTTTTTCTGTTAATTGGGAATGATTCTCTCTGATAATTGGGAATGATTTCCTCTGTTTATTAGGAATGTTTTTCTCTGTTTAATGGGGATGATTTCCTCTGTTTATTGGGAATGATTTTCTCGGTTAATTGGGAATGATTTCCTCTGTTTATTAGGAATGATTTTCTCTGTTTATCGGGGATGATTTCCTCTATTTACTGGGAATGATTTCCCCTGTTTATTGAGAATGATTTCCTTTGTTTATTGGGAATAATTGCCTATGTTTATTGGCAATGGTTTCCTCTGTTTATAGGGAATGATTTCCTTTGTTAATTGGGAATGATTTCCTCTGTTTATTGGGAATGATTTCCTTTGTTTATTGGGAAAGATGTTCTCTGTTTATTGGAAGTGATTTCCTCTGTTTTTTGGAAATGACTTCCTCTCATTATTGGGAATGATTTCATTTGTTTACTGGGAATGCTCTTCTCTGTTTATTGGGGATGGTTTCCTTTGTTTATTGGGAATAGATTATTCTCTTAATTGGGAATGATTTCCTCTGTTAATGGGAATGATTTCCTCTGTTTGCTGCGAATGATTTTCTCTGTTTATTGGGAATGATTTCCTATGTTTATTGGGAATGATTTCCTTCGTTTAGTGGGAATGATTTCCTATGTTTATTGGGAATGATTTCCTCTGTTTGTTTGGAATGATTTCCTTTTCTATATTGGGAATGATTTCCTATGTTTAGTGGCAATTGTTTCCTCAGTTATTGGGAATGATTTCCTTTGTTTATTGCGAATGATTTCCTTTCTTTATTGGGAATGATTTCCTATGTTTATTGAGAATGATTTCCTTTGTTTATTGGGAAAGATTTCCTATGTTTAGTGGCAATGGTTTCCTCAGTTATTGGGAATGATTTCCTTTGTTTATTGGGAATGATTTCCTTTCTTTATTGGGAATGATTTCCTATGTTTATTGAGAATGATTTCCTTTGTTTATTGGGAATGATTTCCTATGTTTATTGGCAATGGTTTCCTCTGTTTATTGGGAATGATTTCCATTGTTTATTGGGAATGATTTCCTTAGATTATTGGGAATAATTTCCTCTGTTTATTGGGAATGATTTCCTTTGTTTATTGGGGAAGATATACTCTGTTTATTGGGAGTGATTGCCACTGTTTATTGGGAATGATTTCCTCTGTTAACTGGGAATGATTTTCTCTGTTTATAGGGAATGATTTCCTATGTTTATTGGGAATGATTTCCTTTGTTTATTGGGAATGATTATCTATGTTTAGTGGCAATGGTTTCCTCTGTTATTGGGAATGATTTCCTTTGTTTATTGGGAATGATTTCCTTTGTTTATTGGGAATGATTTCCTATGTTTATTGGCAATGGTTTCCTCTGTTTATTGGGAATGATTTCCTTTGTTAATTGGGAATGATTTCCTCTGTTTATTGGGAAAGCTGTTCTCTGTTTATTGGGGATGATTTCCTTTGTTTATTGGGGATGAATTCCTCTGTTAATTGGGAATGATTTCTTATGTTTATTGGGAATGATTTCCTCTGTTAATTGGGAATCATTTTCTCTGTTAATTGAGATGATACCCTCTGTTTACTAGGAATGGTTTTCTCTGTTTATTGGGGATGATTTCCTCTGTTTATTGGGAATGATTTCCCATGTTTATTGGGAATGATTTCCTCTGTTTATTGGGAATGATTTTCTCTGATAATTGGGAATGATTTCCGAAGTTTATTGGGAATGATTTCCTCTGTTTAGTTGGAATGATTTCTTCTGTTTATTGGGAATGATTTCCTCTGTTTATTGGGAATGATTTCGAAGTTTATTGAGAATGATTTCCTTTGTTTATTGGGGATGATTTCCTCTGTTAATTGGGAATCATTTTCTCTGTTAATTGAGATGATACCCTCTGTTTACTAGGAATGGTTTTCTCTGTTTATTGGGGATGATTTCCTCTGTTTATTGGGAATGATTTCCCATGTTTATTGGGAATGATTTCCTCTGTTTACTGGGAATGATTTTCTCTGTTTATTGGGAATGATTTCCTATGTTTATTGGGAATGATTTCCTCTGTTTAGTGGGAATGATTTCCTCTGTTTATTGGGAATGATTTCCTTTGTTTATTGGGAAAGATATTCTCTGTTTATTGGGAGAGATTTCCTCTGTTTATTGGGAATGATTTCCTCTGTTTATTGGGAATTATTTCCTTTGTTTATTGGGAAAGATATTCTCTGTTTATTGGGAGAGATTTCCTCTGTTTATTGGGAATGATTCCTCTCTTTATTGGGAATGATTTCATTTGTTTATTTGGAATGATCTTCCCTGATAATTGAGGATGATACCCTTTGTTTATTGGGGATCAATTCCTCTGTTAATTGGTAATGATTTCTTCTGGTTATTGGGAATGATTTCCTCTGTTTATTGGGGATGATTTCCTCTGTTTATTGGGAATGATTTCCCATGTTTATTGGGAATGACTTCCTCTGTTTACTGGGAATGATTTTCTCTGTTTATTGGGAATGATTTCCTATGTTTATTGGGAATGATTTCCTCTGTTTAGTGGGAATGATTTCCTCTGTTTATTGGGAATGATTTCCTTTGTTTATTGGGAAAGATATTCTCTGTTTATTGGGAGAGATTTCCTCTGTTTATTGGGAATGATTTCCTCTGTTTATTGGGAATGATTTCCTTTGTTTATTGGGAAAGATATTCTCTGTTTATTGGGAGAGATTTCCTCTGTTTATTGGGAATGATTCCTCTCTTTATTGGGAATGATTTCATTTGTTTATTTGGAATGATCTTCCCTGATAATTGAGGATGATACCCTTTGTTTATTGGGGATAAATTCCTCTGTTAATTGGTAATGATTTCTTCTGGTTATTGGGAATGATTTCCTCTGTTTATTGGGAATGAGTTTCTCTGTTTATTTGGGATAATTGCCTCTGTTAATTGGGAAAGATTTCCTCTGATTATTGGGAAAGATTTCCTCTGTTTACTGGGAATGATTTTCTCTGTTTATTGGGAATTATTTACTCTGTTTATTGGGTTGATTTCCTCTGTTAATTGGGAATGATTTCCTCTGTTTACTGGGAATGATTTTCTCTGTTTATTGGGGATAATTTCCTCTGTTTATTGGGAATGATTTCCTTTGTTCATTGGGAATGATTTCCTATGTTTATTGGGAATGATTTCCTCTGTTTATTGGGATTGATTTTATCTTTTTGTTGGGAATGATTTCCTCTGTCTATTGGGGATGATTTCCTCTGTTAATTGGGAATCATTTTCTCTGTTAATTGGGATGATACCCTCTGTTTACTAGGAATGGTTTTCTCTTTTTATTGGGGATGATTTCCTCTGTTTATTGGGAATGATGTCCCATGTTTATTGGGAATGATTTCCTCTGTTTACGGGGAATGATTTTCTCTGTTTATTGGGAATGACTTCCTATGTTTATTGGGAATGATTTCCTCTGTTTACTGGGAATGATTTTTTCTGTTTATTGGGAATGATTTCCTCTGTTTATTGGGGATGATTTCCTCTGTTAATGGGAATGATTTCCTCTGTTTGCTGGGAATGATTTTCTCTGTTTAATGGGAATGATTTCCAATGTTTATTGGGAATGATTTCCTTCGTTTAGTGGGAATGATTTCCTTTGTTTATTGGGAATGATTTCCTCTGTTTGTTTGGAATGATTTCCTTTTCTATATTGGGAATGATTTCTTATGTTTAGTGGCAATGGTTTCCTCAGTTATTGGGAATGATTTCCTTTGTTTATTGCGAATGATTTCCTTTCTTTATTGGGAATGATTTCCTATGTTTATTGAGAATGATTTCCTTTGTTTATTGGGAATGATTTCCTATGTTTATTGGCAATGGTTTCCTCTGTTTATTGGGAATGATTTCCATTGTTTATTGGGAATGATTTCCTTAGATTATTGGGAATTATTTCCTCTGTTTATTGGGAATGATTTCCTTTGTTTATTGGGAAAGATATTCTCTGTTTATTGGGAGTGATTGCCACTGTTTATTGGGAATGATTTCCTCTGTTTATTGGGAATGATTTTCTCTGTTTATTGGGGATAATTTCCTCTGTTAATTGGGAATGATTTCCTCTGTTTATTGGGAATAATTTCCTCTGTTTACTTGGAATGTTTTTTTCTGTTTATTGGGAATGATGTCCTCTGTTTATTGGGGATGATTTCCTCTGTTAATGGGAATGATTTCCTCTGTTTGATGGGAATGATTTTCTCTGTTTAGTGGGAATGATTTCCTCTGTTTATTGGGAATGATTTCCTCTGTTTATTGGGGATGATTTTCTCTTTTTGTTGGGAATGATTTGCTCTGATTATTGGGGACGATTTTTTTCTGTTAATTGGGAATGATTTTCTCGGTTAATTGGGAATGATTTCCTCTGTTTATTAGGAATGATTTTCTCTGTTTATCGGGGATGATTTCCTCTATTTACTGGGAATGATTTCCCCTGTTTATTGAGAATGATTTCCTTTGTTTATTGGGAATAATTGCCTATGTTTATTGGCAATGGTTTCCTCTGTTTATAGGGAATGATTTCCTTTGTTAATTGGGAATGATTTCCTCTGTTTATTGGGAATGATTTCCTTTGTTTATTGGGAAAGATGTTCTCTGTTTATTGGAAGTGATTTCCTCTGTTTTTTGGAAATGACTTCCTCTCATTATTGGGAATGATTTCATTTGTTTACTGGGAATGCTCTTCTCTGTTTATTGGGGATGGTTTCCTTTGTTTATTGGGAATAGATTATTCTCCTAATTGGGAATGATTTCCTCTGTTAATGGGAATGATTTCCTCTGTTTGCTGCGAATGATTTTCTCTGTTTATTGGGAATGATTTCCTATGTTTATTGGGAATGATTTCCTTCGTTTAGTGGGAATGATTTCCTATGTTTATTGGGAATGATTTCCTCTGTTTGTTTGGAATGATTTCCTTTTCTATATTGGGAATGATTTCCTATGTTTAGTGGCAATTGTTTCCTCAGTTATTGGGAATGATTTCCTTTGTTTATTGCGAATGATTTCCTTTCTTTATTGGGAATGATTTCCTATGTTTATTGAGAATGATTTCCTTTGTTTATTGGGAATGATTTCCTATGTTTAGTGGCAATGGTTTCCTCAGTTATTGGGAATGATTTCCTTTGTTTATTGGGAATGATTTCCTTTCTTTATTGGGAATGATTTCCTATGTTTATTGAGAATGATTTCCTTTGTTTATTGGGAATGATTTCCTATGTTTATTGGCAATGGTTTCCTCTGTTTATTGGGAATGATTTCCATTGTTTATTGGGAATGATTTCCTTAGATTATTGGGAATAATTTCCTCTGTTTATTGGGAATGATTTCCTTTGTTTATTGGGGAAGATATACTCTGTTTATTGGGAGTGATTGCCACTGTTTATTGGGAATGATTTCCTCTGTTTACTGGGAATGATTTTCTCTGTTTATAGGGAATGATTTCCTATGTTTATTGGGAATGATTTCCTTTGTTTATTGGGAATGATTATCTATGTTTAGTGGCAATGGTTTCCTCTGTTATTGGGAATGATTTCCTTTGTTTATTGGGAATGATTTTCTCTGTTTATTGGGAATGATTTTCTCTATTTATTGGGGATAATTTCCTCTGTTAATTGGGAATGATTTCCTCTGTTTATTGGGAATGATTTCCTCTGTTTATTGGGATTGATTGCCACTGTTTATTGGGAATGATTCCCTCTGTTTATTGGGAATGATTTTCTCTGTTTATTGGGGATAATTTCCACTGTTAATTGGGAATGATTTCCTCTGTTTATTGGGAATGATTTCCTCTGTTTACTTGGAATGGTTTTTTCTGTTTATTGGGAATTATTTCCTCTGTTTATTGGGGATGATTTCCTCTGTTAATGGTAATGATTTCCTCTGTTTGCTGGGAATGATTTTCTCTGTTTAGTGGGAATGATTTCCTCTGTTTATTGGGAATGATTTCCTCTGTTTATTGGGGATGATTTTCTCTTTTTGTTGGGAATGATTTGCTCTGATTATTGGGAATGATTTCCTCTGTTTATTAGGAATGATTTTCTCTGTTTATCGGGGATGATTTCCTCTTTTTGTTGGGAATGATTTGCTCTGACTATTGGGGACGATTTTTTCTGTTAATTGGGAATGATGTTCTCTGTTAATTGGGAATGATTTCCTCTGTTTATTAGGAATGGGTTTCTCTGTTTAATGGGGATGATTTCCACTGTTTATTGGGAATGATTTTCTCTGTTAATTGGGAATGATTTCCTCTGTTAATTAGGAACGATTTTCTCTGTTTATCGGGGATGATTTCCTCTGTTTACTGCGAATGATTTCCCATGTTTATTGGGAATGATTTCCTCTGTTTACTGGGAATGATTTTCTCTGTTTATAGGGAATGATTTCCTATGTTTATTGGGAATGATTTCCTTTGTTTATTGGGAATGATTATCTATGTTTAGTGGCAATGGTTTCCTCTGTTATTGGGAATGATTTCCTTTGTTTATTGGGAATGATTTCCTTTGTTTATTGGGAATGATTTCCTTTGTTTATTGGGAATAATTGCCTATGTTTATTGGCAATGGTTTCCTCTGTTTATTGGGAATGATTTCCTTTGTTAATTGGGAATGAATTCCTCTGTTTATTGGGAATGATTTCCTTTGTTTATTGGGAATGATTTCCTCTGTTTACTGGGAATGATTTTCTCTGCTTATTGGGAATGATTTACTCTGTTTATTGGGGATGATTTCCTCTGTTAATTGGGAATGATTTCCTCTGTTTATTGGGGACGATTTTATCTTTTTGTTGAGAATGATTTTCACTGTTTATTGGGGATAATTTCCTCTGTTTATTGGGGATGATTTCCTTTGCGTATTGGGAATGATTTCATATGTTTATTGGGAATGATTTCCTCGGTTTATTGGGATTGATTTTATCTTTTTGTTGGGAATGATTTACTCTGTTTATTGGGAATGATTTTCTCTGTTTATTGGGGATACTTTCCTCTGTTAATTGGGAATGATTTCCTCTGTTTATTGGGAATGATTTCGTCTGTTTGTTGGGGCTGATTTACTCTGTTAATGGGAATGATTTCCTCTGTTTATTGGGAATGATTTCCTTTGTTTATTGCGGATGATTTTCTCTTTTTTTGGGGAATGATTTGCTCTGATTATTGGGGACGATTTTCTCTGTTAATTGGGAATGATTTTCTCTGTTTACTGGGAATGATTTTCTCTGTTAATTGGGAATGATTTCCTATGTTTATTGGGAATGATTTCCTCAGTTTTTTGGGGAACGATTTCCTTTGTTTATTGGGAATTATTTCCTTTGTTTATTGGGACTGATTTCCTATGTTTAGTGGCAATGGTTTCCTCTGTTATTGGGAATGATTTCCTTTGTTTATTGGGAATGATTTCCTTTGTTTATTGGGAATGATTTCCTGTGTTTATTGAGAATGATTTCCTTTGTTTACTGGGAATGATTTTCTCTGTTTATTGGGAATGATTTCCTCTGTTTATTGGGAATGATTTCCTTTGTTTATTCGGAATGATTTCCTATGTTTATTGGGAACGATTTCCTCTGTTTATTGGGGATGATTTTATCTTTTTGTTGAGAATGATTTTCACTGTTTATTGGGGATAATTTCCTCTGTTTATTGGGGATGATTTCCTTTGCTTATTGGGAATTATTTTATCTTTTTGTTGGGAATGATTTCCTCTGTTTATTGGTGATGATTTCCTCTGTTAATTGGGAATCATTTTCTCTGTTAATTGGGATGATACCCTCTGTTTACTAGGAATGGTTTTCTCTGTTTATTGGGGATGATTTCCCCTGTTTATTGGGAATGATTTCCCATGTTTATTGGGAATGATTTCCTCTGTTTACTGGGAATGATTTTCTCTGTTTATTGGGAATGATTTCCTATGTTTATTGGGAATGATTTCCTCTGTTTACTGGGAATGATTTTTTCTGTTTATTGGGAATGATTTCCTCTGTTTATTGGGGATGATTTCCTCTGTTAATGGGCATGATTTCCTTCGTTTAGTGGGAATTATTTCCTATGTTTATTGGGAATGATTTCCTCTGTTTGTTTGGAATGATTTCCTTTTCTATATTGGGAATGATTTCCTATGTTTAGTGGCAATGGTTTCCTCAGTTATTGGGAATGATTTCCTTTGTTTATTGCGAATGATTTCCTTTCTTTATTGGGAATGATTTCCTATGTTTATTGAGAATGATTTCCTTTGTTTATTGGGAATGATTTCCTATGTTTATTGGCAATGGTTTCCTCTGTTTATTGGGAATGATTTCCATTGTTTATTGGGAATGATTTCCTTAGATTATTGGGAATTATTTCCTCTGTTTATTGGGAATGATTTCCTTTGTTTATTGGGAAAGATATTCTCTGTTTATTGGGAGTGATTGCCACTGTTTATTGGGATTGATTTCCTCTGTTTATTGGGAATGATTTTCTCTGTTTATTGGGGATAATTTCCTCTGTTAATTGGGAATGATTTCCTCTGTTTATTGGGAATGATTTCCTCTGTTTACTTGGAATGGTTTTTTCTGTTGATTGGGAATGATTTCCTCTGTTTATTGGGGATGATTTCCTCTGTTAATGGGAATGATTTCCTCTGTTTGCTGGGATTGATTTTCTCTGTTTAGTGGGAATGATTTCCTCTGTTTATTGGGAATGATTTCCTCTGTTTATTGGGGATGATTTTCTCTTTTTGTTGGGAATGATTTGCTCTGATTATTGGGGACGATTTTTTCTGTTAATTGGGAATGATTCTCTCTGTTAATTGGGAATGATTTCCTCTGTTTATTAGGAATGGCTTTCTCTGTTTAATGGGGATGATTTCCTCTGTTTATTGGGAATGATTTTCTCGGTTAATTGGGAATGATTTCCTCTGTGTATTAGGAATGATTTTCTCTGTTTATCGGGGATGATTTCCTCTATTTACTGGGAATGATTTCCCCTGTTTATTGAGAATGATTTCCCTTGTTTATTGGGAATAATTGCCTATGTTTATTGGCAATGGTTTCCTCTGTTTATAGGGAATGATTTCCTTTGTTAATTGGGAATGATTTCCTCTGTTTATTGGGAATGATTTCCTTTGTTTATTGGGAAAGATGTTCTCTGTTTATTGGGAGAGATTTCCTCTGTTTATTGGGAATGATTCCTCTCTTTGTTGGGAATGATTTCATTTGTTTATTGGGAATGATCTTCTCTGATGATTGAGGATGATATCCTTTGTTTATTGGGGATAAATTCCGCTGTTAATTGGAATTGATTTCTTCTGTTTATTGGGAATGATTTCCTCTGTTTATTGGGAATGAGTTCCTCCGTTTATTGGGAATGATTTCCTCTGTTAATTGGGAATGTTTCCTCTGTTTACTGGGAATTATTTTCTCCGTTTATTGGGAATGATTTCCTTTGTTTATTGGGAATGATTTCCTTTGTTTATTGGGAACGATTTTATCTTTTTGTTGAGAATGATTTTCTCAGTTTTTTGGGGATAATTTCCTCTGTTTATTGGGAATGATTTCCTTTGCTTATTGGGAATTATTTCCTATGTTTATTGGGATTGATTTCCTCTGTTTATTAGGGGTGATTTTATCTTTTTGTTGGGAATGATTTCCTCTATTTATTGGGAATGATTTCATTTGTTTATTTGGAATGATTTCCTCTGTTAATTGGGAATGATTTCCTTTGTTTATTGGGAATGATTTCCTATGCTTATTGGGAATGATTTCCTCTGTTTATTGGGGACGATTTTATGTTTTTGTTGAGATTTATATTCTCTGTTTATTGGGGATGATTTTCTCTTTTTATTGGGGATAATTTGACCTGTTGATTGGGAATGATTTCCTTTGCTTATTGGGGATTATTTCCTCTGTTTATTGGGGATGATTTCCTCTGTTAATTGGGAATCATTTTCTCTGTTAATTGAGATGATACCCTCTGTTTACTAGGAATGGATTTCTCTATTTATTGGGGATGATTTCCTCTGTTTATTGGGAATGATTTCCCATGTTTATTGGGAATGATTTCCTCTGTTTACTGGGAATGATTTTCTCTGTTTATTGGGAATGATTTCCTATGTTTATTGGGAATGATTTCCTCTGTTTACTGGGAATGATTTTTTCTGTTTATTGGGAATGATTTCCTCTGTTTATTGGGAATGATTTCCTAAGTTTATTGAGAATGATTTCCTTTGTTTATTGGGAATGATTTCCTATGTTTATTGGCAATGGTTTCCTCTATTTATTGGGAATGATTTCCTTTGTTTATTGGGAATGATTTCCTTTGTTAATTGGGAATGATTTCCTCTGTTTATTGGGAATGATTTCCTTTGTTTATTGGGAAAGATATTCTCTGTTTATTGGGAGAGATTTCCTCTCTTTATTGGGAATGGTTTCATTTGTTTATTTGGAATGATCTTCCCTGATAATTGAGGATGATACCCTTTGTTTATTGGGGATAAATTCCTCTGTTAATTGGTAATGATTTCTTCTGGTTATTGGGAATGATTTCCTCTGTTTATTGGGAATGAGTTTCTCTGGTTATTTGGGATAATTGCCTCTGTTAATTGGGAAAGATTTCCTCTGATTATTGGGAATGATTTCCTCTGTTTACTGGGAATGATTTTCTCTGTTTATTGGGAATGATTTACTCTGTTTATTGGGGATGATTTTCTCTGTTAATTGGGAATGATTTTCTCTGTTTACTGGGAATGATTTTCTCTGTTTATTGGGAATGATTTCCTCTGTTTATTGGGAATGATTTCCTTTGTTCATTGGGAATGATTTCCTATGTTTATTGGGAACGATTTCCTCTGTTTATTGGGGACGATTTTATCTTTTTGTTGAGAATGATTTTCACTGTTTATTGGGGATAATTTCCTCTGTTTAATGGGGATGAGTTCCTTTGATTATTGGGAATTATTTCCTATGTTTATTGGGGATGATTTCCTCTGTTAATTGCGAATCATTTTCTCTGTTAATTGGGATGATACCCTCTGTTTACGAGGAATGGTTTTCTCTGTTTATTGGGGATGATTTCCTCTGTTTATTGGGAATGATTTCCCATGTTTATTGGGAATGATTTCCTCTGTTTACTGGGAATGATTTTCTCTGTTTATTGGAAATGATTTCCTATGTTTATTGGGAATGATTTCCTCTGTTTACTGGGAATGATTTCCTCTGTTTATTGGGGATGATTTCCTCTGTTAATGGGAATGATTTCCTCTGTTTGCTGGGAATGATTTTCTCTGTTTATTGGGAATGATTTCCTATGTTTATTGGGAATGATTTCCTTCGTTTAGTGGGAATGATTTCCTATGTTTATTGGGAATGATTTCCTCTGTTTGTTTGGAATGATTTCCTTTACTATATTGGGAATGATTTCCTATGTTTAGTGGCAATGGTTTCCTCAGTTATTGGGAATGATTTCCTTTGTTTATTGCGAATGATTTCCTTTCTTTATTGGGAATGATTTCCTATGTTTATTGAGAATGATTTCCTTTGTTTATTGGGAATGATTTCCTATGTTTAGTGGCAATGGTTTCCTCAGTTATTGGGAATGATTTCCTTTGTTTATTGCGAATGATTTCCTCTGTTTACTGGGAATGATTTTCTCTGTTTATTGGGAATGATTTCCTATGTTTATTGGGAATGATTTCCTCTGTTTACTGGGAATGATTTTTTCTGTTTATTGGGAATGATTTCCTCTGTTTATTGGGAATGATTTCCTAAGTTTATTGAGAATGATTTACTTTGTTTATTGGGAATGATTTCCTATGTTTATTGGCAATGGTTTCCTCTATTTATTGGGAATGATTTCCTTTGTTTATTGGGAATGATTTCCTTTGTTAATTGGGAATGATTTCCTCTGTTTATTGGGAATGATTTCCTTTGTTTATTGGGAAAGATATTCTCTGTTTATTGGGAGAGATTTCCTCTGTTTATTGGGAATGATTCCTCTCTTTATTGGGAATGATTTCATTTGTTTATTTGGAATGATCTTCCCTGATAATTGAGGATGATACCCTTTGTTTATTGGGGATAAATTCCTCTGTTAATTGGTAATGATTTCTTCTGGTTATTGGGAATGATTTCCTCTGTTTATTGGGAATGAGTTTCTCTGGTTATTTGGGATAATTGCCTCTGTTAATTGGGAAAGATTTCCTCTGATTATTGGGAATGATTTCCTCTGTTTACTGGGAATGATTTTCTCTGTTTATTGGGAATGATTTACTCTGTTTATTGGGGATGATTTTCTCTGTTAATTGGGAATGATTTCCTCTGTTTACTGGGAATGATTTTCTCTGTTTATTGGGAATGATTTCCTCTGTTTATTGGGAATGATTTCCTTTGTTCATTGGGAATGATTTCCTATGTTTATTGGGAACGATTTCCTCTGTTTATTGGGGACGATTTTATCTTTTTGTTGAGAATGATTTTCACTGTTTATTGGGGATAATTTCCTCTGTTTAATGGGGATGAGTTCCTTTGATTATTGGGAATTATTTCCTATGTTTATTGGGGATGATTTCCTCTGTTAATTGCGAATCATTTTCTCTGTTAATTGGGATGATACCCTCTGTTTACTAGGAATGGTTTTCTATGTTTATTGGGGATGATTTCCTCTGTTTATTGGGAATGATTTCCCATGTTTATTGGGAATGATTTCCTCTGTTTACTGGGAATGATTTTCTCTGTTTATTGGAAATGATTTCCTATGTTTATTGGGAATGATTTCCTCTGTTTACTGGGAATGATTTCCTCTGTTTATTGGGGATGATTTCCTCGGTTAATGGGAATGATTTCCTCTGTTTGCTGGGAATGATTTTCTCTGTTTATTGGGAATGATTTCCTATGTTTATTGGGAATGATTTCCTTCGTTTAGTGGGAATGATTTCCTATGTTTATTGGGAATGATTTCCTCTGTTTGTTTGGAATGATTTCCTTTACTATATTGGGAATGATTTCCTATGTTTAGTGGCAATGGTTTCCTCAGTTATTGGGAATGATTTCCTTTGTTTATTGCGAATGATTTCCTTTCTTTATTGGGAATGATTTCCTATGTTTATTGAGAATGATTTCCTTTGTTTATTGGGAATGATTTCCTATGTTTAGTGGCAATGGTTTCCTCAGTTATTGGGAATGATTTCCTTTGTTTATTGCGAATGATTTCCTTTCTTCATTGGGAATGATTTCCTATGTTTATTGAGAATGATTTCCTTTGTTTATTGGGAATGATTTCCTATGTTTATTGGCAATGGTTTACTCTGTTTATTGGGAATGATTTCCATTGTTTATTGGGAATGATTTCCTTAGATTATTGGGAATGATTTCCTCTGTTTATTGGGAATGATTTCCTTTGTTTATTGGGCAAGATATACTCTGTTTATTGGGAGTGATTGCCACTGTTTATTGGGAATGATTTCCTCTGTTTATTGGGAATGATTTCCTCTGTTTACTTGGAATGGTTTTTTCTGTTTATTGGGAATGATTTCCTCTGTTTATTGGGGATGATTTCCTCTGTTTATTGGGGATGATTTTCTCTTTTTGTTGGGAATGATTTGCTCTGATTATTGGTGACGATTTTCTTCTGTTAATTGGGAATGCTTTTCTCTGTTAATTGGGAATGATTTCCTCTGTTTATTAGGAATGGTTTTCTCTGTTTAATGGGGATGATTTCCTCTGTTTATTGGGAATGATTTTCTCTGTTAATTGGGAATGATTTCCTCTGTTTATTAGGAATGATTTTCTCTGTTTATCGGGGATGATTTCCTCTGTTTACTGGGAATTATTTCCCATGTTTATTGGGAATGATTTCCTCTGTTTACTGGGAATGATTTCCTTTGTTTATTGGGAATGATTATCTATGTTTAGTGGCAATGGTTTCCTCTGTTATTGGGAATGATTTCCTTTGTTTATTGGGAATGATTTCCTTTGTTTATTGGGAATGATTTCCTATGTTTATTGGCAATGGTTTCCTCTGTTTATTGGGAATGATTTCCTTTGTTAATTGGGAATGATTTCCTCTGTTTATTGGGAAAGATGTTCTCTGTTTATTGGGGATGATTTCCTTTGTTTATTGGGGATGAATTCCTCTGTTAATTGGGAATGATTTCTTATGTTTATTGGGAATGATTTCCTCTGTTAATTGGGAATGATTTTTTATGTTTATTGGGAATGATTTCCTCTGTTTATTGGGAATGATGTTCTCTGTTCATTGGGGATAATTTCCTCTGTTTACTGGGAATGATTTTGTCTGTTTATTGGGAATGATTTCCTTCATTTATTGGGAATGATTTCCTCTGTTTATTGGGAATGATTTCCTCTGTTTTTTTGCAATGATTTCCTTTGTATATTGGGAATGATTTCCTATGTTTAATGGCAATGGTTTCCTCTCTTATTGGGAATGATTTCCTCTCTTTATTGGGAATGATTTTCTCTTTTAATTGGGAATGATTTCCTCTGTTTATTGGGAATGGTTTTCTCTGTTTATTGTGGATGATTTCCTCTGTTTATTGGGAATGATTTGCCATGTTTCCTGGGAATGATTTTCTCTGTTTATTGGGAATGATTTCCTTTGTTTATTGGGAATGATTTCCTATGTTTATTGGGAATGATTTCCTTCGTTTAGTGGGAATGATTTCCTATGTTTATTGGGAATGATTTCCTCTGTTTGTTTGGAATGATTTCCTTTTCTATATTGGGAATGATTTCCTATGTTTAGTGGCAATGGTTTCCTCAGTTATTGGGAATGATTTCCTTTGTTTATTGCGAATGATTTCCTTTCTTTATTGGGAATGATTTCCTATGTTTATTGAGAATGATTTCCTTTGTTTATTGGGAATGATTTCCTATGTTTAGTGGCAATGGTTTCCTCAGTTATTGGGAATGATTTCCTTTGTTTATTGCGAATGATTTCCTTTCTTTATTGGGAATGATTTCCTATGTTTATTGAGAATGATTTCCTTTGTTTTTTGGGAATGATTTCCTATGTTTATTGGCAATGGTTTCCTCTGTTTATTGGGAATGATTTCCATTGTTTATTGGGAATGATTTCCTCTGTTTATTGGGAATGATTTTCTCTGTTTATTGGGGATAATTTCCTCTGTTAATTGGGAATGATTTCCTCTGTTTATTGGGAATGATTTCCTCTGTTTACTTGGAATGGTTTTTTCTGTTTATTGGGAATGATTTCCTCTGTTTATTGGGGATGATTTCCTCTGTTTATTGGGGATGATTTTCTCTTTTTGTTGGGAATGATTTGCTCTGATTATTGGGGACGATTTTTTCTGTTAATTGGGAATGATTTCCTCTGTTTATTAGGAATGGTTTTCTCTGTTTAATGGGGATGATTTCCTCTGTTTATTGGGAATGATTTTCTCTGTTAATTGGGAATGATTTCCTCTGTTTATTAGGAATGATTTTCTCTGTTTATCGGGGATGATTTCCTCTGTTTACTGGGAATTATTTCACATGTTTACTGGGAATGATTTCCTCTGTTTACTGGGAATGATTTTCTCTGTTTATAGGGAATGATTTCCTATGTTTATTGGGAATGATTTCCTTTGTTTATTGGGAATGATTATCTATGTTTAGTGGCAATGGTTTCCTCTGTTATTGGGAATGATTTCCTTTGTTTATTGGGAATGATTTCCGTTGTTTATTGGGAATGATTTCCTATGTTTATTGGCAATGGTTTCCTCTGTTTATTGGGAATGATTTCCTATGTTTATTGGCAATGGTTTCCTCTGTTTATTGGGAATGATTTCCTTTGTTAATTGGGAATGATTTCCTCTGTTTATTGGGAAAGATGTTCTCTGTTTATTGGGGATGATTTCCTTTGTTTATTGGGGATGAATTCCTCTGTTAATTGGGAATGATTTCTTATGTTTATTGGGAATGATTTCCTCTGTTAATTGGGAATGATTTTTTATGTTTATTGGGAATGATTTCCTCTGTTTATTGGGAATGATGTTCTCTGTTCATTGGGGATAATTTCCTCTGTTTACTGGGAATGATTTTGTCTGTTTATTGGGAATGATTTCCTTCATTTATTGGGAATGATTTCCTCTGTTTATTGGGAATGATTTCCTCTGTTTTTTTGCAATGATTTCCTTTGTATATTGGGAATGATTTCCTATGTTTAATGGCAATGGTTTCCTCTCTTATTGGGAATGATTTCCTCTCTTTATTGGGAATGATTTTCTCTTTTAATTGGGAATGATTTCCTCTGTTTATTGGGAATGGTTTTCTCTGTTTATTGTGGATGATTTCCTCTGTTTATTGGGAATGATTTGCCATGTTTCCTGGGAATGATTTTCTCTGTTTATTGGGAATGATTTCCTTTGTTTATTGGGAATGATTTCCTATGTTTATTGGGAATGATTTCCTTCGTTTAGTGGGAATGATTTCCTATGTTTATTGGGAATGATTTCCTCTGTTTGTTTGGAATGATTTCCTTTTCTATATTGGGAATGATTTCCTATGTTTAGTGGCAATGGTTTCCTCAGTTATTGGGAATGATTTCCTTTGTTTATTGCGAATGATTTCCTTTCTTTATTGGGAATGATTTCCTATGTTTATTGAGAATGATTTCCTTTGTTTATTGGGAATGATTTCCTATGTTTAGTGGCAATGGTTTCCTCAGTTATTGGGAATGATTTCCTTTGTTTATTGCGAATGATTTCCTTTCTTTATTGGGAATGATTTCCTATGTTTATTGAGAATGATTTCCTTTGTTTTTTGGGAATGATTTCCTATGTTTATTGGCAATGGTTTCCTCTGTTTATTGGGAATGATTTCCATTGTTTATTGGGAATGATTTCCTCTGTTTATTGGGAATGATTTTCTCTGTTTATTGGGGATAATTTCCTCTGTTAATTGGGAATGATTTCCTCTGTTTATTGGGAATGATTTCCTCTGTTTACTTGGAATGGTTTTTTCTGTTTATTGGGAATGATTTCCTCTGTTTATTGGGGATGATTTCCTCTGTTTATTGGGGATGATTTTCTCTTTTTGTTGGGAATGATTTGCTCTGATTATTGGGGACGATTTTTTCTGTTAATTGGGAATGATTTCCTCTGTTTATTAGGAATGGTTTTCTCTGTTTAATGGGGATGATTTCCTCTGTTTATTGGGAATGATTTTCTCTGTTAATTGGGAATGATTTCCTCTGTTTATTAGGAATGATTTTCTCTGTTTATCGGGGATGATTTCCTCTGTTTACTGGGAATTATTTCACATGTTTACTGGGAATGATTTCCTCTGTTTACTGGGAATGATTTTCTCTGTTTATAGGGAATGATTTCCTATGTTTATTGGGAATGATTTCCTTTGTTTATTGGGAATGATTATCTATGTTTAGTGGCAATGGTTTCCTCTGTTATTGGGAATGATTTCCTTTGTTTATTGGGAATGATTTCCGTTGTTTATTGGGAATGATTTCCTATGTTTATTGGCAATGGTTTCCTCTGTTTATTGGGAATGATTTCCTTTGTTAATTGGGAATGATTTCCTCTGTTTATTGGGAAAGATGTTCTCTGTTTATTGGGGATGATTTCCTTTGTTTATTGGGGATGAATTCCTCTGTTAATTGGGAATGATTTCTTATGTTTATTGGGAATGATTTCCTCTGTTAATTGGGAATGATTTTTTATGTTTATTGGGAATGATGTTCTCTGTTCATTGGGGATAATTTCCTCTGTTTACTGGGAATGATTTTTTCTGTTTATTGGGAATGATTTCCTCTGTTTATTGGGGATGCTTTCCTCTGTTAATGGGAATGATTTCCTCTGTTTGCTGGGAATGATTTTATCTGTTTATTGGGAATGATTTCCTTCGTTTATTGGGAATGATTTCCTCTGTTTATTGGGAATGATTTCCTCTGTTTTTTTGCAATGATTTCCTTTGTATATTGGGAATGGTTTCCTATGTTTAGTGGCAATGGTTTCCTCTGTTATTGGGAAAGATTTCCTCTCTTTATTGGGAATGATTTTCTCTTTTAATTGGGAATGATTTCCTCTGTTTATTGGGAATGGTTTTCTCTGTTTATTGTGGATGATTTCCTCTGTTTATTGGGAATGATTTGCCATGTTTATTGGGAATGATTTTCTCTGTTTACTGGGAATTATTTTCTCTGTTTATTGGGAATGATTTCCTTTGTTTATTGGGAATGATTTCCTCTGTTTATTGGGAATGATTTCCTTTGTTTATTGGGAAAGATATTCTCTGTTTATTGGAAGTGATTTTCTCTGTTTATTGGAAATGACTTCCTCTCATTATTGGGAATGATTTCATTTGTTTACTGGGAATGCTCTTCTCTGTTTATTGGGGATGGTTTCCTTTGTTTATTGGGAATAAATTATTCTCTTAATTGGGAATGATTTCTGATGTTTATTGGGAATGATTTCCTCTGTTAATGGGAATGATTTCCTCTGTTTGCTGGGAATGATTTTGTCTGTTTATTGGGAATGATTTCCTATGTTTATTGGGAATGATTTCCTTCGTTTAGTGGGAATGATTTCCTATGTTTATTGGGAATGATATCCTCTGTTTGTTTGGAATGATTTCCTTTTCTATATTGGGAATGATTTCCTATGTTTAGTGGCAATGGTTTCCTCAGTTATTGGGAATGATTTCCTTTGTTTATTGCGAATGATTTCCTTTCTTTATTGGGAATGATTTCCTATGTTTATTGAGAATGATTTCCTTTGTTTATTGGGAATGATTTCCTATGTTTAGTGGCAATGGTTTCCTCAGTTATTGGGAATGATTTCCTTTGTTTATTGCGAATGATTTCCTTTCTTTATTGGGAATGATTTCCTATGTTTATTGAGAATGATTTCCTTTGTTTATTGGGAATGATTTCCTATGTTTATTGGCAATGGTTTCCTCTGTTTATTGGGAATGATTTCCATTGTTTATTGGGAATGATTTCCTTAGATTATTGGGAATGATTTCCTCTGTTTATTGGGAATGATTTCCTTTGTTTATTGGGAAAGATATACTCTATTTATTGGGAGTGATTGCCACTGTTTATTGGGAATGATTTCCTCTGTTATTGGGAATGATTTCCTTTGTTTATTGGGAATGATTTCCTATGTTTATTGGCAATGGTTTCCTCTGTTTATTGGGAATGATTTCCTTTGTTAATTGGGAATGATTTCCTCTGTTTATTGGGAAAGATGTTCTCTGTTTATTGGGGATGATTTCCTTTGTTTATTGGGGATGAAATCCTCTGTTAATTGGGGGTGATTTCTTATGTTTATTGGGAATGATTTCCTCTGTTAATTGGGAATGATTTTTTATGTTTATTGGGAATGGTTTCCTCTGTTTATTGGGAATGATGTTCTCTGTTCATTGGGGATAATTTCCTCTGTTTACTGGGAATGATTTTTTCTGTTTATTGGGAATGATTTCCTGTTTATTGGGGATGCTTTCCTCTGTTAATGGGAATGATTTCCTCAGTTTGCTGGGAATGATTTTATCTGTTTATTGGGAATGATTTCCTTCGTTTATTGGGAATGATTTCCTCTGTTTATTGGGAATGATTTCCTCTGTTTTTTTGCAATGATTTCCTTTGTATATTGGGAATGATTTCCTATGTTTAGTGGCAATGGTTTCCTCTGTTTACTTGGAATGGTTTTTTCTGTTTATTGGGAATGATTTCCTCTGTTTATTGGGGATGATTTCCTCTGTTTATTGGGGATGATTTTCTCTTTTTGTTGGGAATGATTTGCTCTGATTATTGGGGACGATTTTTTCTGTTAACTGGGAATGCTTTTCTCTGTTAATTGGGAATGATTTCCTCTGTTTATTAGGAATGGTTTTCTCTGTTTAATGGGGATGATTTCCTCTGTTTATTGGGAATGATTTTCTCTGTTAATTGGGAATGATTTCCTCTGTTTATTAGGAATGATTTTCTCTGTTTATCGGGGATGATTTCCTCTGTTTACTGGAATGATTTCCCATGTTTATTGGGAATGATTTCCTCTGTTTACTGGGAATGATTTTCTCTGTTTATAGGGAATGATTTCCTATGTTTATTGGGAATGATTTCCTTTGTTTATTGGGAATGATTATCTATGTTTAGTGGCAATGGTTTCCTCTGTTATTGGGAATGATTTCCTTTGTTTATTGGGAATGATTTCCTTTGTTTATTGGGAATGATTTCCTATGTTTATTGGCAATGGTTTCCTCTGTTTATTGGGAATGATTTCCTTTGTTAATTGGGAATGATTTCCTCTGTTTATTGGGAATGATTTCCTTTGTTTATTGGGAAAGATGTTCTCTGTTTATTGGGGATGATTTCCTTTGTTTATTGGGGATGAATTCCTCTATTAATTGGGAATGATTTCTTATGTTTATTGGGAATGATTTCCTCTGTTAATTGGGAATGAATTTTTATGTTTATTGGGAATGATTTCCTCTGTTTATTGGGAATGATGTTCTCTGTTCATTGGGGATAATTTCCTCTGTTTACTGGGAATGATTTTTTCTGTTTATTGGGAATGATTTAATCTGTTTATTGGGGATGCTTTCCTCTGTTAATGGGAATGATTTCCCCTGTTTGCTGGGAATGATTTTATCTGTTTATTGAGGAATGATTTCCTTCGTTTATTGGGAATGATTTCCTCTGTTTATTGGGAATGATTTCCTCTGTTTTTTTGCAATGATTTCCTTTGTATATTGGGAATGGTTTCCTATGTTTAGTGGCAATGGTTTCCTCTGTTATTGGGAATGATTTCCTCTCTTTATTGGGAATGATTTTCTCTTTTAATTGGGAATGATTTCCTCTGTTTATTGGGAATGGTTTTCTCTGTTTATTGTGGATGATTTCCTCTGTTTATTGGGAATGATTTGCCATGTTTATTGGGAATGATTTTCTCTGTTTACTGGGAATTATTTTCTCTGTTTATTGGGAATGATTTCCTTTGTTTATTGGGAATGATTTCCTCTGTTTATTGGGAATGATTTCCTTTGTTTATTGGGAAAGATATTCTCTGTTTATTGGAAGTGATTTTCTCTGTTTATTGGAAATGACTTCCTCTCATTATTGGGAATGATTTCATTTGTTTACTGGGAATGCTCTTCTCTGATAATTGGGGATGGTTTCCTTTGTTTATTGGGAATAAATTATTCTCTTAATTGGGAATGATTTCTGATGTTTATTGGGAATGATTTCCTCTGTTAATGGGAATGATTTCCTCTGTTTGCTGGGAATGATTTTGTCTGTTTATTGGGAATGATTTCCTATGTTTATTGGGAATGATTTCCTTCGTTTAGTGGGAATGATTTCCTATGTTTATCGGGAATGATATCCTCTGTTTGTTTGGAATGATTTCCTTTTCTATATTGGGAATGATTTCCTATGTTTAGTGGCAATGGTTTCCTCAGTTATTGGGAATGATTTCCTTTGTTTATTGCGAATGATTTCCTTTCTTTATTGGGAATGATTTCCTATGTTTATTGAGAATGATTTCCTTTGTTTATTGGGAATGATTTCCTATGTTTAGTGGCAATGGTTTCCTCAGTTATTGGGAATGATTTCCTTTGTTTATTGCGAATGATTTCCTTTCTTTATTGGGAATGATTTCCTATGTTTATTGAGAATGATTTCCTTTGTTTATTGGGAATGATTTCCTATGTTTATTGGCAATGGTTTCCTCTGTTTATTGGGAATGATTTCCATTGTTTATTGGGAATGATTTCCTTAGATTATTGGGAATGATTTCCTCTGTTTATTGGGAATGATTTCCTTTGTTTATTGGGAAAGATATACTCTATTTATTGGGAGTGATTGCCACTGTTTATTGGGAATGATTTCCTCTGTTATTGGGAATGATTTCCTTTGTTTATTGGGAATGATTTCCTATGTTTATTGGCAATGGTTTCCTCTGTTTATTGGGAATGATTTCCTTTGTTAATTGGGAATGATTTCCTCTGTTTATTGGGAAAGATGTTCTCTGTTTATTGGGGATGATTTCCTTTGTTTATTGGGGATGAAATTCTCTGTTAATTGGGGGTGATTTCTTATGTTTATTGGGAATGATTTCCTCTGTTAATTGGGAATGATTTTTTATGTTTATTGGGAATGGTTTCCTCTGTTTATTGGGAATGATGTTCTCTGTTCATTGGGGATAATTTCCTCTGTTTACTGGGAATGATTTTTTCTGTTTATTGGGAATGATTTCCTGTTTATTGGGGATGCTTTCCTCTGTTAATGGGAATGATTTCCTCAGTTTGCTGGGAATGATTTTATCTGTTTATTGGGAATGATTTCCTTCGTTTATTGGGAATGATTTCCTCTGTTTATTGGGAATGATTTCCTCTGTTTTTTTGCAATGATTTCCTTTGTATATTGGGAATGATTTCCTATGTTTAGTGGCAATGGTTTCCTCTGTTTACTTGGAATGGTTTTTTCTGTTTATTGGGAATGATTTCCTCTGTTTATTGGGGATGATTTCCTCTGTTTATTGGGGATGATTTTCTCTTTTTGTTGGGAATGATTTGCTCTGATTATTGGGGACGATTTTTTCTGTTAACTGGGAATGCTTTTCTCTGTTAATTGGGAATGATTTCCTCTGTTTATTAGGAATGGTTTTCTCTGTTTAATGGGGATGATTTCCTCTGTTTATTGGGAATGATTTTCTCTGTTAATTGGGAATGATTTCCTCTGTTTATTAGGAATGATTTTCTCTGTTTATCGGGGATGATTTCCTCTGTTTACTGGAATGATTTCCCATGTTTATTGGGAATGATTTCCTCTGTTTACTGGGAATGATTTTCTCTGTTTATAGGGAATGATTTCCTATGTTTATTGGGAATGATTTCCTTTGTTTATTGGGAATGATTATCTATGTTTAGTGGCAATGGTTTCCTCTGTTATTGGGAATGATTTCCTTTGTTTATTGGGAATGATTTCCTTTGTTTATTGGGAATGATTTCCTATGTTTATTGGCAATGGTTTCCTCTGTTTATTGGGAATGATTTCCTTTGTTAATTGGGAATGATTTCCTCTGTTTATTGGGAATGATTTCCTTTGTTTATTGGGAAAGATGTTCTCTGTTTATTGGGGATGATTTCCTTTGTTTATTGGGGATGAATTCCTCTATTAATTGGGAATGATTTCTTATGTTTATTGGGAATGATTTCCTCTGTTAATTGGGAATGAATTTTTATGTTTATTGGGAATGATTTCCTCTGTTTATTGGGAATGATGTTCTCTGTTCATTGGGGATAATTTCCTCTGTTTACTGGGAATGATTTTTTCTGTTTATTGGGAATGATTTAATCTGTTTATTGGGGATGCTTTCCTCTGTTAATGGGAATGATTTCCCCTGTTTGCTGGGAATGATTTTATCTGTTTATTGAGGAATGATTTCCTTCGTTTATTGGGAATGATTTCCTCTGTTTATTGGGAATGATTTCCTCTGTTTTTTTGCAATGATTTCCTCTGTTTATTAGGAATGGTTTTCTCTGTTTATTGTGGATGATTTCCTCTGTTTATTGGGAATGATTTGCCATGTTTATTGGGAATGATTTTCTCTGTTTACTGGGAATGATTTTCTCTGTTTATTGGGAATGATTTCCTTTGTTTATTGGGAATGATTTCCTATGTTTATTGGCAATGGTTTCCTCTGTTTATTGGGAATGATTTCCTTTGTTTATTGGGAATGATTTCCTTAGTTCATTGGGAATGATTTCCTCTGTTTATTGGGAATGATTTCCTTTGTTTATTGGGAAAGATATTCTCTGTTTATTGGAAGTGATTTCCTCTGTTTATTGGAAATGACTTCATCTCATTATTGGGAATGATTTCCTTTGTTTATTGGGAAAGATATTCTCTGTTTATTGGAAGTGATTTCCTCTGTTTATTGGAAATGACTTCATCTCATTATTGGGAATGATTTCATTTGTTTACTGGGAATGCTCTTCTCTGTTTATTGGGGATGGTTTCCTTTGTTTATTGGGAATAAATTATTCTCTTAATTGGGAATGATTTCTGATGTTTATTGGGAATGATTTCCTCTGTTTATTGGGAATGATTTCCTCTGTTTACTGGGAATGATTTTTTCTGTTTATTGGGGATGATTCCCCTGTTAATGGGAATGATTTCCTCTGTTTGCTGGGAATGATTTTCTCTGATTATTGGGGACGATTTTCTCTGTTAATTGGGAATGATTTTCTCTGTTAATTGGGAATGATTTTCTCTGTTTATGAGGAATGGTTTTCTCTTTTTATTGGGGATGATTTCCTCTGTTTAGTGGGAATGATTTTCTCTTTTAATTGGGAATGATTTCGTCTGTTTATCAGGAATGGTTTTCTCTGTTTATTGTGGATGATTTCCTCTGTTTATTGGGAATGATTTGCCATGTTTATTGGGAATGATTTCCTCTGTTTACTGGGAATGATTTTCTCTGTTTATTGGGATTGATTTCCAATGTTTATTGGGAATGAGTACCTTTTTTATTGGGATTGATTTCCTATGTTTAGTGGCAATGGTTTCCTCTGTTATTGGGAATGATTTCCTTTGTTTATTGGGAATGATTCCCTTTGTTTATTGGGAATGATTTCCTATGTTTATTGAGAATGATTTCCTTTGTTTATTGGGAATGATTTGCTATGTTTATTGGCAATTGTTTCCTCTGTTTATTGGGAATGATTTCCTTTGTTTATTGGAAATGATTTCCTTTGTTAATTGGGAATGATTTCCTTTGTTTATTGGGAAAGATATTCTCTGTTTATTGGGAGAGATTTCCTCTGTTTATTGGGAATGATTCCTCTCTTTATTGGGAATGATTTCATTTGTTTATTGGGAATGATCTTCTCTGATGATTGAGGATGATATCCTTTGTTTATTGGGGATAAATTCCTCTGTTAATTGGAAATGATTTCTTCTGTTTATTGGGAATGATTTCCTCTGTTTATTGGGAATGAGTTCCTCCGTTTATTGGGAATGATTTCCTCTGTTAATTGGGAATGTTTCCTCTGTTTACTGGGAATGATTTTCTCCGTTTATTGGGAATGATTTCCTTTGTTTATTGGGAATGATTTCCTATGTTTATTGGGAACGATTTTATCTTTTTGTTGAGAATGATTTTCTCAGTTTTTTGGGGATAATTTCCTCTGTTTATTGGGAATGATTTCCTTTGCTTATTGGGAATTATTTCCTATGTTTATTGGGATTGATTTCCTCTGTTTATTCGGGGTGATTTTATCTTTTTGTTGGGAATCATTTCATCTATTTATTGGGAATGATTTCATTTGTTTATTTGGAATGATTTCCTCTGTTAATTGGGAATGATTTCCTTTGTTTATTGGGAATGATTTCCTATGCTTATTGGGAATGATTTCCTCTGTTTATTGGGGACGATTTTATCTTTTTGTTGAGAATTATATTCTCTGTTTATTGGGGTTGATTTTCTCTTTTTATTGGGGATAATTTTACCTGTTGATTGGGAATGATTTCCTTTGCTTATTGGGGATTATTTCCTATGTTTATTGGGAATGATTTCCTCTGTTTATTGGGGATGATTTTCTCTTTTTGTTGGGAATGATTTCCTCTGATTATTGGGGACGATTTTCTCTGTTAATTGGGAATGATTTTCTCTCTTAATTGGGAATGATTTCCTCTGTTTATTAGGAATGGTTTTCTGTTTATTGGGGATGATTTCCTCTGTTTATTGGGAATGATTTTCTCTGTTAATTGGGAATGATTTCCTCTGTTTATTAGGAATGGTTTTTTCTGTTTATTGGGGATGATTTCCTCTGTTTATTGGGAATGATTTCCCATGTTTATTGGAAATGATTTCCTCAGTTTACTGGGAATGATTTTCTCTGTTTATTGGGAATGATTTCCTATGTTTATTGGGAATGATTTCATCAGTCACTTTGGGAATGATTTACTTTGTTTACTGGGAATGATTTCCTTTGTTTATTGGGAAAGATATTCTCTGTTTATTGGGAGTGATTTCCTCTGTTTATTGGGAATGATTTCCTATCTTTATTGGGAATGATTTCATTTGTTTATTGGGAATGATCTTCTCTGTTTATTGGGGATGATTTCCTTTGTTTATTGGGGATAAATCCCTCTGTAATTGGGAATGATTTCTTGTGTTTATTGGGAATGATTTCCTCTGTTTATTGGGAATGATTTTCTCTGTTTATTGGGGATAATTTCCTCTGTTAATTGGGAATTATTTCATCTGTTTACTGGGAATGATTTTTTCTGTTTATTGGGAATCATTTCCTCTGTTTTTTTGGAATGATTTTCTTTGTATATTGGGAATGATTTCCGATGTTTAGTGGCAATGGTTTCCTCTGTTATTGGGAATGATTTCCTTTGTTTATTGCGAATGATTTCCTTTCTTTATTGGGACTGATTTCCTATGTTTATTGAGAATGATGTCCTTTGTTTATTGGGAATGATTTCCTCTGTTTATTGGCAATGGTTTCCTCTGTTTATTGGGAATGATTTCCTTTGTTTATTGGGAATGATTCCCTTTGTTTATTGGGAATGATTTCCTATGTTTATTGAGAATGATTTCCTTTGTTTATTGGGAATGATTTGCTATGTTTATTGGCAATTGTTTCCTCTGTTTATTGGGGATGATTTCCTTTGTTTATTGGAAATGATTTCCTTTGTTAATTGGGAATGATTTCCTTTGTTTATTGGGAATGATTTCCTCTGTTTATTGGGAATGAGTTCCTCCGTTTATTGGGAATGATTTCCTCTGTTAATTGGGAATGTTTCCTCTGTTTACTGGGAATGATTTTCTCCGTTTATTGGGAATGATTTCCTTTGTTTATTGGGAATGATTTCCTATGTTTATTGGGAACGATTTTATCTTTTTGTTGAGAATGAATTTCTCAGTTTTTTGGGGATAATTTCCTCTGTTTATTGGGAATGATTTCCTTTGCTTATTTGGAATTATTTCCTATGTTTATTGGGATTGATTTCCTCTGTTTATTAGGGGTGATTTTATCTTTTTGTTGGGAATGATTTCCTCTATTTATTGGGAATGATTTCATTTGTTTATTTGGAATGATTTCCTCTGTTAATTGGGAATGATTTCCGTTGTTTATTGGGAATGATTTCCTATGCTTATTGGGAATGATTTCCTCTGTTTATTGGGGACGATTTTATCTTTTTGTTGAGAATTATATTCTCTGTTTATTGGGGATGATTTTCTCTTTTTATTGGGGATAATTTTACCTGTTGATTGGGAATGATTTCCTTTGCTTATTGGGGATTATTTCCTATGTTTATTGGGAATGATTTCCTCTGTTTATTGGGGATGATTTTCTCTTTTTGTTGGGAATGATTTCCTCTGATTATTGGGAATGATCTTCTCTGATGATTGAGGATGATATCCTTTGTTTATTGGGGATACATTCCTGTGTTAATTGGAAATAATTTCTTCTGTTTATTGGGAATGATTTCCTCTGTTTATTGGGAATGAGTTCCTCCGTTTATTGGGAATGATTTCCTCTGTTAATTGGGAATGTTTCCTCTGTTTACTGGGAATGATTTTCTCCGTTTATTGGGAATGATTTCCTTTGTTTATTGGGAATGATTTCCTATGTTTATTGGGAACGATTTTATCTTTTTGTTGAGAATGATTTTCTCAGTTTTTTGGGGATAATTCCCTCTGTTTATTGGGAATGATTTCCTTTGCTTATTGCGAATTATTTCCTATGTTTATTGGGATTGATATCCTCTGTTTATTTGGGGTGATTTTATCTTTTTGTTGGGAATGATTTCCTCTATTTATTGGGAATGATTTCATTTGTTTATTTGGAATGATTTCCTCTGTTAATTGGGAATGATTTCCTTTGTTTATTGGGAATGATTTCCTATGCTTATTGGGAATTATTTCCTCTGTTTATTGGGGACGAATTTATCTTTTTGTTGAGAATTATATTCTCTGTTTATTGGGGATGATTTTCTCTTTTTATTGGGGATAATTTTACCTGTTGATTGGGAATGATTTCCTTTGCTTATTGGGGATTATTTCCTATGTTTATTGGGAATGATTTCCTCTGTTTATTGGGGATGATTTTATCTTTTTGTTGGGAATGATTTCCTCTGATTATTGGGGACGATTTTCTCTGTTAATTGGGAATGATTTTCTCTGTTAATTGGGAATGATTTCCTCTGTTAATTAGGAATGGTTTTCTGTTTATTGGGGATGATTTCCTCTGTTTATTGGGAATGATTTTCTCTGTTAATTGTTAATGATTTCCTCTGTTTATTAGGAATGGTTTTTTCTGTTTATTGGGGATGATTTCCTCTGTTTATTGGGAATGATTTCCCATGTTTATTGGAAATGATTTCCTCTGTTTACTGGGAATGATTTTCTCTGTTTATTGGGAATGATTTCCTATGTTTATTGGGAATGATTTCATCAGTCACTTTGGGAACGATTTACTTTGTTTATTGGGAATGATTTCCTTTGTTTATTGGGAAAGATATTCTCTGTTTATTGGGAGTGATTTCCTCTGTTTATTGGGAATGATTTCCTATCTTTATTGGGAATGATTTCATTTGTTTATTGGGAATGATATTCTCTGTTTATTGGGGATGATTTCCTTTGTTTATTGGGGATAAATCCCTCTGTAATTGGGAATGATTTCTTGTGTTTATTGGGAATGATTTCCTCTGTTTATTGGGAATGATTTCCTCTGTTTATTGGGAATGATTCCTCTCTTTATTGGGAATGATTTCATTTGTTTATTGGGAATGATCTTCTCTGATGATTGAGGATGATATCCTTTGTTTATTGGGGATAAATTCCTCTGTTAATTGGAAATGATTTCTTCTGTTTATTGGGAATGATTTCCTCTGTTTATTGGGAATGAGTTCCTCCGTTTATTGGGAATGATTTCCTCTGTTAATTGGGAATGTTTCCTCTGTTTACTGGGAATGATTTTCTCCGTTTATTGGGAATGATTTCCTTTGTTTATTGGGAATGATTTCCTATGTTTATTGGGAACGATTTTATCTTTTTGTTGAGAATGATTTTCTCAGTTTTTTGGGGATAATTTCCTCTGTTTATTGGGAATGATTTCCTTTGCTTATTGGGAATTATTTCCTATGTTTATTGGGATTGATTTCCTCTGTTTATTCGGGGTGATTTTATCTTTTTGTTGGGAATCATTTCATCTATTTATTGGGAATGATTTCATTTGTTTATTTGGAATGATTTCCTATGCTTATTGGGAATGATTTCCTCTGTTTATTGGGGACGATTTTATCTTTTTGTTGAGAATTATATTCTCTGTTTATTGGGGTTGATTTTCTCTTTTTATTGGGGATAATTTTACCTGTTGATTGGGAATGATTTCCTTTGCTTATTGGGGATTATTTCCTATGTTTATTGGGAATGATTTCCTCTGTTTATTGGGGATGATTTTCTCTTTTTGTTGGGAATGATTTCCTCTGATTATTGGGGACGATTTTCTCTGTTAATTGGGAATGATTTTCTCTCTTAATTGGGAATGATTTCCTCTGTTTATTAGGAATGGTTTTCTGTTTATTGGGGATGATTTCCTCTGTTTATTGGGAATGATTTTCTCTGTCAATTGGGAATGATTTCCTCTGTTTATTAGGAATGGTTTTTTCTGTTTATTGGGGATGATTTCCTCTGTTTATTGGGAATGATTTCCCATGTTTATTGGAAATGATTTCCTCAGTTTACTGGGAATGATTTTCTCTGTTTATTGGGAATGATTTCCTATGTTTATTGGGAATGATTTCATCAGTCACTTTGGGAATGATTTACTTTGTTTACTGGGAATGATTTCCTTTGTTTATTGGGAAAGATATTCTCTGTTTATTGGGAGTGATTTCCTCTGTTTATTGGGAATGATTTCCTATCTTTATTGGGAATGATTTCATTTGTTTATTGGGAATGATCTTCTCTGTTTATTGGGGATGATTTCCTTTGTTTATTGGGGATAAATCCCTCTGTAATTGGGAATGATTTCTTGTGTTTATTGGGAATGATTTCCTCTGTTTATTGGGAATGATTTTCTCTGTTTATTGGGGATAATTTCCTCTGTTAATTGGGAATTATTTCATCTGTTTACTGGGAATGATTTTTTCTGTTTATTGGGAATCATTTCCTCTGTTTTTTTGGAATGATTTTCTTTGTATATTGGGAATGATTTCCGATGTTTAGTGGCAATGGTTTCCTCTGTTATTGGGAATGATTTCCTTTGTTTATTGCGAATGATTTCCTTTCTTTATTGGGACTGATTTCCTATGTTTATTGAGAATGATGTCCTTTGTTTATTGGGAATGATTTCCTCTGTTTATTGGCAATGGTTTCCTCTGTTTATTGGGAATGATTTCCTTTGTTTATTGGGAATGATTCCCTTTGTTTATTGGGAATGATTTCCTATGTTTATTGAGAATGATTTCCTTTGTTTATTGGGAATGATTTGCTATGTTTATTGGCAATTGTTTCCTCTGTTTATTGGGGATGATTTCCTTTGTTTATTGGAAATGATTTCCTTTGTTAATTGGGAATGATTTCCTCTGTTTATTGGGAATGAGTTCCTCCGTTTATTGGGAATGATTTCCTCTGTTAATTGGGAATGTTTCCTCTGTTTACTGGGAATGATTTTCTCCGTTTATTGGGAATGATTTCCTTTGTTTATTGGGAATGATTTCCTATGTTTATTGGGAACGATTTTATCTTTTTGTTGAGAATGAATTTCTCAGTTTTTTGGGGATAATTTCCTCTGTTTATTGGGAATGATTTCCTTTGCTTATTTGGAATTATTTCCTATGTTTATTGGGATTGATTTCCTCTGTTTATTAGGGGTGATTTTATCTTTTTGTTGGGAATGATTTCCTCTATTTATTGGGAATGATTTCATTTGTTTATTTGGAATGATTTCCTCTGTTAATTGGGAATGATTTCCGTTGTTTATTGGGAATGATTTCCTATGCTTATTGGGAATGATTTCCTATGCTTATTGGGAATTATTTCCTCTGTTTATTGGGGACGATTTTATCTTTTTGTTGAGAATTATATTCTCTGTTTATTGGGGATGATTTTCTCTTTTTATTGGGGATAATTTTACCTGTTGATTGGGAATGATTTCCTTTGCTTATTGGGGATTATTTCCTATGTTTATTGGGAATGATTTCCTCTGTTTATTGGGGATGATTTTATCTTTTTGTTGGGAATGATTTCCTCTGATTATTGGGGACGATTTTCTCTGTTAATTGGGAATGATTTTCTCTGTTAATTGGGAATGATTTCCTCTGTTAATTAGGAATGGTTTTCTGTTTATTGGGGATGATTTCCTCTGTTTATTGGGAATGATTTTCTCTGTTAATTGTTAATGATTTCCTCTGTTTATTAGGAATGGTTTTTTCTGTTTATTGGGGATGATTTCCTCTGTTTATTGGGAATGATTTCCCATGTTTATTGGAAATGATTTCCTCTGTTTACTGGGAATGATTTTCTCTGTTTATTGGGAATGATTTCCTATGTTTATTGGGAATGATTTCATCAGTCACTTTGGGAACGATTTACTTTGTTTATTGGGAATGATTTCCTTTGTTTATTGGGAAAGATATTCTCTGTTTATTGGGAGTGATTTCCTCTGTTTATTGGGAATGATTTCCTATCTTTATTGGGAATGATTTCATTTGTTTATTGGGAATGATATTCTCTGTTTATTGGGGATGATTTCCTTTGTTTATTGGGGATAAATCCCTCTGTAATTGGGAATGATTTCTTGTGTTTATTGGGAATGATTTCCTCTGTTTATTGGGAATGATTTCCTCTGTTTATTGGGAATGATTCCTCTCTTTATTGGGAATGATTTCATTTGTTTATTGGGAATGATCTTCTCTGATGATTGAGGATGATATCCTTTGTTTATTGGGGATAAATTCCTCTGTTAATTGGAAATGATTTCTTCTGTTTATTGGGAATGATTTCCTCTGTTTATTGGGAATGAGTTCCTCCGTTTATTGGGAATGATTTCCTCTGTTAATTGGGAATGTTTCCTCTGTTTACTGGGAATGATTTTCTCCGTTTATTGGGAATGATTTCCTTTGTTTATTGGGAATGATTTCCTATGTTTATTGGGAACGATTTTATCTTTTTGTTGAGAATGATTTTCTCAGTTTTTTGGGGATAATTTCCTCTGTTTATTGGGAATGATTTCCTTTGCTTATTGGGAATTATTTCCTATGTTTATTGGGATTGATTTCCTCTGTTTATTCGGGGTGATTTTATCTTTTTGTTGGGAATCATTTCATCTATTTATTGGGAATGATTTCATTTGTTTATTTGGAATGATTTCCTATGCTTATTGGGAATGATTTCCTCTGTTTATTGGGGACGATTTTATCTTTTTGTTGAGAATTATATTCTCTGTTTATTGGGGTTGATTTTCTCTTTTTATTGGGGATAATTTTACCTGTTGATTGGGAATGATTTCCTTTGCTTATTGGGGATTATTTCCTATGTTTATTGGGAATGATTTCCTCTGTTTATTGGGGATGATTTTCTCTTTTTGTTGGGAATGATTTCCTCTGATTATTGGGGACGATTTTCTCTGTTAATTGGGAATGATTTTCTCTCTTAATTGGGAATGATTTCCTCTGTTTATTAGGAATGGTTTTCTGTTTATTGGGGATGATTTCCTCTGTTTATTGGGAATGATTTTCTCTGTTAATTGGGAATGATTTCCTCTGTTTATTAGGAATGGTTTTTTCTGTTTATTGGGGATGATTTCCTCTGTTTATTGGGAATGATTTCCCATGTTTATTGGAAATGATTTTATCTTTTTGTTGAGAATGAATTTCTCAGTTTTTTGGGGATAATTTCCTCTGTTTATTGGGAATGATTTCCTTTGCTTATTTGGAATTATTTCCTATGTTTATTGGGATTGATTTCCTCTGTTTATTAGGGGTGATTTTATCTTTTTGTTGGGAATGATTTCCTCTATTTATTGGGAATGATTTCATTTGTTTATTTGGAATGATTTCCTCTGTTAATTGGGAATGATTTCCGTTGTTTATTGGGAATGATTTCCTATGCTTATTGGGAATGATTTCCTATGCTTATTGGGAATTATTTCCTCTGTTTATTGGGGACGATTTTATCTTTTTGTTGAGAATTATATTCTCTGTTTATTGGGGATGATTTTCTCTTTTTATTGGGGATAATTTTACCTGTTGATTGGGAATGATTTCCTTTGCTTATTGGGGATTATTTCCTATGTTTATTGGGAATGATTTCCTCTGTTTATTGGGGATGATTTTATCTTTTTGTTGGGAATGATTTCCTCTGATTATTGGGGACGATTTTCTCTGTTAATTGGGAATGATTTTCTCTGTTAATTGGGAATGATTTCCTCTGTTAATTAGGAATGGTTTTCTGTTTATTGGGGATGATTTCCTCTGTTTATTGGGAATGATTTTCTCTGTTAATTGTTAATGATTTCCTCTGTTTATTAGGAATGGTTTTTTCTGTTTATTGGGGATGATTTCCTCTGTTTATTGGGAATGATTTCCCATGTTTATTGGAAATGATTTCCTCTGTTTACTGGGAATGATTTTCTCTGTTTATTGGGAATGATTTCCTATGTTTATTGGGAATGATTTCATCAGTCACTTTGGGAACGATTTACTTTGTTTATTGGGAATGATTTCCTTTGTTTATTGGGAAAGATATTCTCTGTTTATTGGGAGTGATTTCCTCTGTTTATTGGGAATGATTTCCTATCTTTATTGGGAATGATTTCATTTGTTTATTGGGAATGATATTCTCTGTTTATTGGGGATGATTTCCTTTGTTTATTGGGGATAAATCCCTCTGTAATTGGGAATGATTTCTTGTGTTTATTGGGAATGATTTCCTCTGTTTATTGGGAATGATTTCCTCTGTTTATTGGGAATGATTCCTCTCTTTATTGGGAATGATTTCATTTGTTTATTGGGAATGATCTTCTCTGATGATTGAGGATGATATCCTTTGTTTATTGGGGATAAATTCCTCTGTTAATTGGAAATGATTTCTTCTGTTTATTGGGAATGATTTCCTCTGTTTATTGGGAATGAGTTCCTCCGTTTATTGGGAATGATTTCCTCTGTTAATTGGGAATGTTTCCTCTGTTTACTGGGAATGATTTTCTCCGTTTATTGGGAATGATTTCCTTTGTTTATTGGGAATGATTTCCTATGTTTATTGGGAACGATTTTATCTTTTTGTTGAGAATGATTTTCTCAGTTTTTTGGGGATAATTTCCTCTGTTTATTGGGAATGATTTCCTTTGCTTATTGGGAATTATTTCCTATGTTTATTGGGATTGATTTCCTCTGTTTATTCGGGGTGATTTTATCTTTTTGTTGGGAATCATTTCATCTATTTATTGGGAATGATTTCATTTGTTTATTTGGAATGATTTCCTCTGTTAATTGGGAATGATTTCCTTTGTTTATTGGGAATGATTTCCTATGCTTATTGGGAATGATTTCCTCTGTTTATTGGGGACGATTTTATCTTTTTGTTGAGAATTATATTCTCTGTTTATTGGGGTTGATTTTCTCTTTTTATTGGGGATAATTTTACCTGTTGATTGGGAATGATTTCCTTTGCTTATTGGGGATTATTTCCTATGTTTATTGGGAATGATTTCCTCTGTTTATTGGGGATGATTTTCTCTTTTTGTTGGGAATGATTTCCTCTGATTATTGGGGACGATTTTCTCTGTTAATTGGGAATGATTTTCTCTCTTAATTGGGAATGATTTCCTCTGTTTATTAGGAATGGTTTTCTGTTTATTGGGGATGATTTCCTCTGTTTATTGGGAATGATTTTGTCTGTTAATTGGGAATGATTTCCTCTGTTTATTAGGAATGGTTTTTTCTGTTTATTGGGGATGATTTCCTCTGTTTATTGGGAATGATTTCCCATGTTTATTGGAAATGATTTCCTCAGTTTACTGGGAATGATTTTCTCTGTTTATTGGGAATGATTTCCTATGTTTATTGGGAATGATTTCATCAGTCACTTTGGGAATGATTTACTTTGTTTACTGGGAATGATTTCCTTTGTTTATTGGGAAAGATATTCTCTGTTTATTGGGAGTGATTTCCTCTGTTTATTGGGAATGATTTCCTATCTTTATTGGGAATGATTTCATTTGTTTATTGGGAATGATCTTCTCTGTTTATTGGGGATGATTTCCTTTGTTTATTGGGGATAAATCCCTCTGTAATTGGGAATGATTTCTTGTGTTTATTGGGAATGATTTCCTCTGTTTATTGGGAATGATTTTCTCTGTTTATTGGGGATAATTTCCTCTGTTAATTGGGAATTATTTCATCTGTTTACTGGGAATGATTTTTTCTGTTTATTGGGAATCATTTCCTCTGTTTTTTTGGAATGATTTTCTTTGTATATTGGGAATGATTTCCGATGTTTAGTGGCAATGGTTTCCTCTGTTATTGGGAATGATTTCCTTTGTTTATTGCGAATGATTTCCTTTCTTTATTGGGACTGATTTCCTATGTTTATTGAGAATGATGTCCTTTGTTTATTGGGAATGATTTCCTCTGTTTATTGGCAATGGTTTCCTCTGTTTATTGGGAATGATTTCCTTTGTTTATTGGGAATGATTCCCTTTGTTTATTGGGAATGATTTCCTATGTTTATTGAGAATGATTTCCTTTGTTTATTGGGAATGATTTGCTATGTTTATTGGCAATTGTTTCCTCTGTTTATTGGGGATGATTTCCTTTGTTTATTGGAAATGATTTCCTTTGTTAATTGGGAATGATTTCCTTTGTTTATTGGGAATGATTTCCTCTGTTTATTGGGAATGAGTTCCTCCGTTTATTGGGAATGATTTCCTCTGTTAATTGGGAATGTTTCCTCTGTTTACTGGGAATGATTTTCTCCGTTTATTGGGAATGATTTCCTTTGTTTATTGGGAATGATTTCCTATGTTTATTGGGAACGATTTTATCTTTTTGTTGAGAATGAATTTCTCAGTTTTTTGGGGATAATTTCCTCTGTTTATTGGGAATGATTTCCTTTGCTTATTTGGAATTATTTCCTATGTTTATTGGGATTGATTTCCTCTGTTTATTAGGGGTGATTTTATCTTTTTGTTGGGAATGATTTCCTCTATTTATTGGGAATGATTTCATTTGTTTATTTGGAATGATTTCCTCTGTTAATTGGGAATGATTTCCGTTGTTTATTGGGAATGATTTCCTATGCTTATTGGGAATGATTTCCTCTGTTTATTGGGGACGATTTTATCTTTTTGTTGAGAATTATATTCTCTGTTTATTGGGGATGATTTTCTCTTTTTATTGGGGATAATTTTACCTGTTGATTGGGAATGATTTCCTTTGCTTATTGGGGATTATTTCCTATGTTTATTGGGAATGATTTCCTCTGTTTATTGGGGATGATTTTCTCTTTTTGTTGGGAATGATTTCCTCTGATTATTGGGAATGATCTTCTCTGATGATTGAGGATGATATCCTTTGTTTATTGGGGATACATTCCTGTGTTAATTGGAAATGATTTCTTCTGTTTATTGGGAATGATTTCCTCTGTTTATTGGGAATGAGTTCCTCCGTTTATTGGGAATGATTTCCTCTGTTAATTGGGAATGTTTCCTCTGTTTACTGGGAATGATTTTCTCCGTTTATTGGGAATGATTTCCTTTGTTTATTGGGAATGATTTCCTATGTTTATTGGGAACGATTTTATCTTTTTGTTGAGAATGATTTTCTCAGTTTTTTGGGGATAATTCCCTCTGTTTATTGGGAATGATTTCCTTTGCTTATTGCGAATTATTTCCTATGTTTATTGGGATTGATATCCTCTGTTTATTTGGGGTGATTTTATCTTTTTGTTGGGAATGATTTCCTCTATTTATTGGGAATGATTTCATTTGTTTATTTGGAATGATTTCCTCTGTTAATTGGGAATGATTTCCTTTGTTTATTGGGAATGATTTCCTATGCTTATTGGGAATTATTTCCTCTGTTTATTGGGGACGATTTTATCTTTTTGTTGAGAATTATATTCTCTGTTTATTGGGGATGATTTTCTCTTTTTATTGGGGATAATTTTACCTGTTGATTGGGAATGATTTCCTTTGCTTATTGGGGATTATTTCCTATGTTTATTGGGAATGATTTCCTCTGTTTATTGGGGATGATTTTATCTTTTTGTTGGGAATGATTTCCTCTGATTATTGGGGACGATTTTCTCTGTTAATTGGGAATGATTTTCTCTGTTAATTGGGAATGATTTCCTCTGTTAATTAGGAATGGTTTTCTGTTTATTGGGGATGATTTCCTCTGTTTATTGGGAATGATTTTCTCTGTTAATTGTTAATGATTTCCTCTGTTTATTAGGAATGGTTTTTTCTGTTTATTGGGGATGATTTCCTCTGTTTATTGGGAATGATTTCCCATGTTTATTGGAAATGATTTCCTCTGTTTACTGGGAATGATTTTCTCTGTTTATTGGGAATGATTTCCTATGTTTATTGGGAATGATTTCATCAGTCACTTTGGGAACGATTTACTTTGTTTATTGGGAATGATTTCCTTTGTTTATTGGGAAAGATATTCTCTGTTTATTGGGAGTGATTTCCTCTGTTTATTGGGAATGATTTCCTATCTTTATTGGGAATGATTTCATTTGTTTATTGGGAATGATATTCTCTGTTTATTGGGGATGATTTCCTTTGTTTATTGGGGATAAATCCCTCTGTAATTGGGAATGATATCCTGTGTTTATTGGGAATGATTTCCTCTGTTTATTGGGAATGATTTCCTCTGTTTATGAGGAATGGTTTTCTCTTTTTATTGGGGATGATTTCCTCTGTTTATTGGGAATGATTTGCCATGTTTATTGGGAATGATTTGCCATGTTTATTGGGAATGATTTCCTCTGTTTACTGGGAATGATTTTCTCTGTTTATTGGGAATGATTTCCAATGTTTATTGGGAATTAGTACCTTTTTTATTGGGATTGATTTCCTATGTTTAGTGGCAATGGTTTCCTCTGTTATTGGGAATGATTTCCTTTGTTTATTGGGAATGATTCCCTTTGTTTATTGGGAATGATTTCCTATGTTTATTGAGAATGATTTCCTTTGTTTATTGGGAATGATTTGCTATGTTTATTGGCAATTGTTTCCTCTGTTTATTGGGAATGATTTCCTTTGTTTATTGGAAATGATTTCCTTTGTTAATTGGGAATGATTTCCTTTGTTTATTGGGAAAGATATTCTCTGTTTATTGGGAGAGATTTCCTCTGTTTATTGGGAATGATTCCTCTCTTTATTGGGAATGATTTCATTTGTTTATTGGGAATGATCTTCTCTGATGATTGAGGATGAGTTCCTCCGTTTATTGGGAATGATTTCCTCTGTTAATTGGGAATGTTTCCTCTGTTTACTGGGAATGATTTTCTCCGTTTATTGGGAATGATTTCCTTTGTTTATTGGGAATGATTTCCTATGTTTATTGGGAACGATTTTATCTTTTTGTTGAGAATGATTTTCTCCGTTTATTGAGAATCATTTCCTTTGTTTATTGGGAAAGATATTCTCTGTTTATTGGGAGTGATTTCCTCTGTTTATTGGGAATGATTTCCTCTGTTTATTGGGAATGATTTTCTCTGTTTATTGGGGATAATTCCCTCTGTTAATTGGGAATGATTTCCTCTGTTTATTGGGAATGATTTCCTCTGTTTACTTGGAATGGTTTTTTCTGTTTATTGGGAATCATTTTCTCTGTTTAGTGGGATTATTTCCTCTGTTAATGGGAATGATTTCCTCTGTTTACTGGGAATGATTTTCTCTGTTTAGTGGGAATGATTTCCTCTGTTTATTGGGAATAATTTGCTCTGTTTATTGGGGATGATTTTCTCTTTTTTGGGGGAATGATTTGCTCTGATTATTGGGGACGATTTTCTCTGTTAATTGGGAATGATTTTCTCTGTTTACTGGGAATGATTTTCTCTGTTAATTGGGAATGATTTCCTATGTTTATTGGGAATGATTCCCTATGTTTATTGGGAATGATTTCCTATGTTTAGTGGCAATGGTTTCCTCTGTTATTAGGAATGATTTCCTTTGTTTATTGGGAATGATTTCCTTTGTTTATTGGGAATGGTTTCCTCTGTTATTGGGAATGATTTCCTTTGTTTATTGGGAATGATTTCCTTTGTTTATTTGGAATGATTTCCTCTGTTAATTGGGAATGATTTCCTCTGGTTACTGGAAATGAATTCCTCTGTTTATTGGGAATGATTTCCTTTGTTTATTGGGAATGATTTCCTCTGCTTATTGGGAATGATTTCCTCTGTTTATTGGGGACGATTTTATCTTTTTGTTGAGAATTATATTCTCTGTTTATTGGGGATGATTTTCTCTCTTTATTGGGGATAATTTCCGCTGTTGATTGGGAAGGATTTCCTTTGCTTATTGGGAATTATTTCCTATGTTTATTGGGAATGATTTCCTCTGTTTATTGGGGATGATTTTCTCTTTTTGTTGGGAATGATTTACTCTGATTATTGGGGACGATTTTCTCTGTTAATTGGGAATGATTTTCTCTCTTAATTGGGAATGATTTCCTCTGTTTATTAGGAATGGTTTTCTCTGTTTATTGGGGATGATTTCCTCTGTTTATTGGGAATGATTTTCTCTGTTAATTGGGAATGATTTCTCTGTTTATTAGGAATGGTTTTCTCTGTTTATTGGGGATGATTTCCTCTGTTTATTGGGAATGATTTCATCAGTCACTTTGGGAACGATTTACTTTGTGTATTGGGAATGATTTCCTTTGTTTATTGGGAATGATTTCCTATGTTTAGTGGCAATGGTTTCCTCTGTTATTGGGAATGATTTCCTTTATTCATTGGGAATGATTTCCTATGTTTATTGGGAATGATTTCCCATGTTTATTGGAAATGATTTCCTCAGTTTACTGGGAATGATTTTCTCTGTTTATTGGGAATGATTTCCTATGTTTATTGGGAATGATTTCATCAGTCACTTTGGGAATGATTTACTTTGTTTACTGGGAATGATTTCCTTTGTTTATTGGGAAAGATATTCTCTGTTTATTGGGAGTGATTTCCTCTGTTTATTGGGAATGATTTCCTATCTTTATTGGGAATGATTTCATTTGTTTATTGGGAATGATCTTCTCTGTTTATTGGGGATGATTTCCTTTGTTTATTGGGGATAAATCCCTCTGTAATTGGGAATGATTTCTTGTGTTTATTGGGAATGATTTCCTCTGTTTATTGGGAATGATTTTCTCTGTTTATTGGGGATAATTTCCTCTGATAATTGGGAATTATTTCATCTGTTTACTGGGAATGATTTTTTCTGTTTATTGGGAATCATTTCCTCTGTTTTTTTGGAATGATTTTCTTTGTATATTGGGAATGATTTCCGATGTTTCGTGGCAATGGTTTCCTCTGTTATTGGGAATGATTTCCTTTGTTTATTGCGAATGATTTCCTTTCTTTATTGGGACTGATTTCCTATGTTTATTGAGAATGATGTCCTTTGTTTATTGGGAATGATTTCCTCTGTTTATTGGCAATGGTTTCCTCTGTTTATTGGGAATGATTTCCTTTGTTTATTGGGAATGATTCCCTTTGTTTATTGGGAATGATTTCCTATGTTTATTGAGAATGATTTCCTTTGTTTATTGGGAATGATTTGCTATGTTTATTGGCAATTGTTTCCTCTGTTTATTGGGGATGATTTCCTTTGTTTATTGGAAATGATTTCCTTTGTTAATTGGGAATGATTTCCTTTGTTTATTGGGAATGATTTCCTCTGTTTATTGGGAATGAGTTCCTCCGTTTATTGGGAATGATTTCCTCTGTTAATTGGGAATGTTTCCTCTGTTTACTGGGAATGATTTTCTCCGTTTATTGGGAATGATTTCCTTTGTTTATTGGGAATGATTTCCTATGTTTATTGGGAACGATTTTATCTTTTTGTTGAGAATGAATTTCTCAGTTTTTTGGGGATAATTTCCTCTGTTTATTGGGAATGATTTCCTTTGCTTATTTGGAATTATTTCCTATGTTTATTGGGATTGATTTCCTCTGTTTATTAGGGGTGATTTTATCTTTTTGTTGGGAATGATTTCCTCTATTTATTGGGAATGATTTCATTTGTTTATTTGGAATGATTTCCTCTGTTAATTGGGAATGATTTCCGTTGTTTATTGGGAATGATTTCCTATGCTTATTGGGAATGATTTCCTATGCTTATTGGGAATTATTTCCTCTGTTTATTGGGGACGATTTTATCTTTTTGTTGAGAATTATATTCTCTGTTTATTGGGGATGATTTTCTCTTTTTATTGGGGATAATTTTACCTGTTGATTGGGAATGATTTCCTTTGCTTATTGGGGATTATTTCCTATGTTTATTGGGAATGATTTCCTCTGTTTATTGGGGATGATTTTATCTTTTTGTTGGGAATGATTTCCTCTGATTATTGGGGACGATTTTCTCTGTTAATTGGGAATGATTTTCTCTGTTAATTGGGAATGATTTCCTCTGTTAATTAGGAATGGTTTTCTGTTTATTGGGGATGATTTCCTCTGTTTATTGGGAATGATTTTCTCTGTTAATTGTTAATGATTTCCTCTGTTTATTAGGAATGGTTTTTTCTGTTTATTGGGGATGATTTCCTCTGTTTATTGGGAATGATTTCCCATGTTTATTGGAAATGATTTCCTCTGTTTACTGGGAATGATTTTCTCTGTTTATTGGGAATGATTTCCTATGTTTATTGGGAATGATTTCATCAGTCACTTTGGGAACGATTTACTTTGTTTATTGGGAATGATTTCCTTTGTTTATTGGGAAAGATATTCTCTGTTTATTGGGAGTGATTTCCTCTGTTTATTGGGAATGATTTCCTATCTTTATTGGGAATGATTTCATTTGTTTATTGGGAATGATATTCTCTGTTTATTGGGGATGATTTCCTTTGTTTATTGGGGATAAATCCCTCTGTAATTGGGAATGATTTCTTGTGTTTATTGGGAATGATTTCCTCTGTTTATTGGGAATGATTTCCTCTGTTTATTGGGAATGATTCCTCTCTTTATTGGGAATGATTTCATTTGTTTATTGGGAATGATCTTCTCTGATGATTGAGGATGATATCCTTTGTTTATTGGGGATAAATTCCTCTGTTAATTGGAAATGATTTCTTCTGTTTATTGGGAATGATTTCCTCTGTTTATTGGGAATGAGTTCCTCCGTTTATTGGGAATGATTTCCTCTGTTAATTGGGAATGTTTCCTCTGTTTACTGGGAATGATTTTCTCCGTTTATTGGGAATGATTTCCTTTGTTTATTGGGAATGATTTCCTATGTTTATTGGGAACGATTTTATCTTTTTGTTGAGAATGATTTTCTCAGTTTTTTGGGGATAATTTCCTCTGTTTATTGGGAATGATTTCCTTTGCTTATTGGGAATTATTTCCTATGTTTATTGGGATTGATTTCCTCTGTTTATTCGGGGTGATTTTATCTTTTTGTTGGGAATCATTTCATCTATTTATTGGGAATGATTTCATTTGTTTATTTGGAATGATTTCCTCTGTTAATTGGGAATGATTTCCTTTGTTTATTGGGAATGATTTCCTATGCTTATTGGGAATGATTTCCTCTGTTTATTGGGGACGATTTTATCTTTTTGTTGAGAATTATATTCTCTGTTTATTGGGGTTGATTTTCTCTTTTTATTGGGGATAATTTTACCTGTTGATTGGGAATGATTTCCTTTGCTTATTGGGGATTATTTCCTATGTTTATTGGGAATGATTTCCTCTGTTTATTGGGGATGATTTTCTCTTTTTGTTGGGAATGATTTCCTCTGATTATTGGGGACGATTTTCTCTGTTAATTGGGAATGATTTTCTCTCTTAATTGGGAATGATTTCCTCTGTTTATTAGGAATGGTTTTCTGTTTATTGGGGATGATTTCCTCTGTTTATTGGGAATGATTTTCTCTGTCAATTGGGAATGATTTCCTCTGTTTATTAGGAATGGTTTTTTCTGTTTATTGGGGATGATTTCCTCTGTTTATTGGGAATGATTTCCCATGTTTATTGGAAATGATTTCCTCAGTTTACTGGGAATGATTTTCTCTGTTTATTGGGAATGATTTCCTATGTTTATTGGGAATGATTTCATCAGTCACTTTGGGAATGATTTACTTTGTTTACTGGGAATGATTTCCTTTGTTTATTGGGAAAGATATTCTCTGTTTATTGGGAGTGATTTCCTCTGTTTATTGGGAATGATTTCCTATCTTTATTGGGAATGATTTCATTTGTTTATTGGGAATGATCTTCTCTGTTTATTGGGGATGATTTCCTTTGTTTATTGGGGATAAATCCCTCTGTAATTGGGAATGATTTCTTGTGTTTATTGGGAATGATTTCCTCTGTTTATTGGGAATGATTTTCTCTGTTTATTGGGGATAATTTCCTCTGTTAATTGGGAATTATTTCATCTGTTTACTGGGAATGATTTTTTCTGTTTATTGGGAATCATTTCCTCTGTTTTTTTGGAATGATTTTCTTTGTATATTGGGAATGATTTCCGATGTTTAGTGGCAATGGTTTCCTCTGTTATTGGGAATGATTTCCTTTGTTTATTGCGAATGATTTCCTTTCTTTATTGGGACTGATTTCCTATGTTTATTGAGAATGATGTCCTTTGTTTATTGGGAATGATTTCCTCTGTTTATTGGCAATGGTTTCCTCTGTTTATTGGGAATGATTTCCTTTGTTTATTGGGAATGATTCCCTTTGTTTATTGGGAATGATTTCCTATGTTTATTGAGAATGATTTCCTTTGTTTATTGGGAATGATTTGCTATGTTTATTGGCAATTGTTTCCTCTGTTTATTGGGGATGATTTCCTTTGTTTATTGGAAATGATTTCCTTTGTTAATTGGGAATGATTTCCTTTGTTTATTGGGAATGATTTCCTCTGTTTATTGGGAATGAGTTCCTCCGTTTATTGGGAATGATTTCCTCTGTTAATTGGGAATGTTTCCTCTGTTTACTGGGAATGATTTTCTCCGTTTATTGGGAATGATTTCCTTTGTTTATTGGGAATGATTTCCTATGTTTATTGGGAACGATTTTATCTTTTTGTTGAGAATGAATTTCTCAGTTTTTTGGGGATAATTTCCTCTGTTTATTGGGAATGATTTCCTTTGCTTATTTGGAATTATTTCCTATGTTTATTGGGATTGATTTCCTCTGTTTATTAGGGGTGATTTTATCTTTTTGTTGGGAATGATTTCCTCTATTTATTGGGAATGATTTCATTTGTTTATTTGGAATGATTTCCTCTGTTAATTGGGAATGATTTCCGTTGTTTATTGGGAATGATTTCCTATGCTTATTGGGAATGATTTCCTCTGTTTATTGGGGACGATTTTATCTTTTTGTTGAGAATTATATTCTCTGTTTATTGGGGATGATTTTCTCTTTTTATTGGGGATAATTTTACCTGTTGATTGGGAATGATTTCCTTTGCTTATTGGGGATTATTTCCTATGTTTATTGGGAATGATTTCCTCTGTTTATTGGGGATGATTTTCTCTTTTTGTTGGGAATGATTTCCTCTGATTATTGGGAATGATCTTCTCTGATGATTGAGGATGATATCCTTTGTTTATTGGGGATACATTCCTGTGTTAATTGGAAATGATTTCTTCTGTTTATTGGGAATGATTTCCTCTGTTTATTGGGAATGAGTTCCTCCGTTTATTGGGAATGATTTCCTCTGTTAATTGGGAATGTTTCCTCTGTTTACTGGGAATGATTTTCTCCGTTTATTGGGAATGATTTCCTTTGTTTATTGGGAATGATTTCCTATGTTTATTGGGAACGATTTTATCTTTTTGTTGAGAATGATTTTCTCAGTTTTTTGGGGATAATTCCCTCTGTTTATTGGGAATGATTTCCTTTGCTTATTGCGAATTATTTCCTATGTTTATTGGGATTGATATCCTCTGTTTATTTGGGGTGATTTTATCTTTTTGTTGGGAATGATTTCCTCTATTTATTGGGAATGATTTCATTTGTTTATTTGGAATGATTTCCTCTGTTAATTGGGAATGATTTCCTTTGTTTATTGGGAATGATTTCCTATGCTTATTGGGAATTATTTCCTCTGTTTATTGGGGACGATTTTATCTTTTTGTTGAGAATTATATTCTCTGTTTATTGGGGATGATTTTCTCTTTTTATTGGGGATAATTTTACCTGTTGATTGGGAATGATTTCCTTTGCTTATTGGGGATTATTTCCTATGTTTATTGGGAATGATTTCCTCTGTTTATTGGGGATGATTTTATCTTTTTGTTGGGAATGATTTCCTCTGATTATTGGGGACGATTTTCTCTGTTAATTGGGAATGATTTTCTCTGTTAATTGGGAATGATTTCCTCTGTTAATTAGGAATGGTTTTCTGTTTATTGGGGATGATTTCCTCTGTTTATTGGGAATGATTTTCTCTGTTAATTGTTAATGATTTCCTCTGTTTATTAGGAATGGTTTTTTCTGTTTATTGGGGATGATTTCCTCTGTTTATTGGGAATGATTTCCCATGTTTATTGGAAATGATTTCCTCTGTTTACTGGGAATGATTTTCTCTGTTTATTGGGAATGATTTCCTATGTTTATTGGGAATGATTTCATCAGTCACTTTGGGAACGATTTACTTTGTTTATTGGGAATGATTTCCTTTGTTTATTGGGAAAGATATTCTCTGTTTATTGGGAGTGATTTCCTCTGTTTATTGGGAATGATTTCCTATCTTTATTGGGAATGATTTCATTTGTTTATTGGGAATGATATTCTCTGTTTATTGGGGATGATTTCCTTTGTTTATTGGGGATAAATCCCTCTGTAATTGGGAATGATTTCTTGTGTTTATTGGGAATGATTTCCTCTGTTTATTGGGAATGATTTCCTCTGTTTATGAGGAATGGTTTTCTCTTTTTATTGGGGATGATTTCCTCTGTTTATTGGGAATGATTTGCCATGTTTATTGGGAATGATTTGCCATGTTTATTGGGAATGATTTCCTCTGTTTACTGGGAATGATTTTCTCTGTTTATTGGGAATGATTTCCAATGTTTATTGGGAATGAGTACCTTTTTTATTGGGATTGATTTCCTATGTTTAGTGGCAATGGTTTCCTCTGTTATTGGGAATGATTTCCTTTGTTTATTGGGAATGATTCCCTTTGTTTTTTGGGAATGATTTCCTATGTTTATTGAGAATGATTTCCTTTGTTTATTGGGAATGATTTGCTATGTTTATTGGCAATTGTTTCCTCTGTTTATTGGGAATGATTTCCTTTGTTTATTGGAAATGATTTCCTTTGTTAATTGGGAATGATTTCCTTTGTTTATTGGGAAAGATATTCTCTGTTTATTGGGAGAGATTTCCTCTGTTTATTGGGAATGATTCCTCTCTTTATTGGGAATGATTTCATTTGTTTATTGGGAATGATCTTCTCTGATGATTGAGGATGAGTTCCTCCGTTTATTGGGAATGATTTCCTCTGTTAATTGGGAATGTTTCCTCTGTTTACTGGGAATGATTTTCTCCGTTTATTGGGAATGATTTCCTTTGTTTATTGGGAATGATTTCCTATGTTTATTGGGAACGATTTTATCTTTTTGTTGAGAATGATTTTCTCCGTTTATTGAGAATCATTTCCTTTGTTTATTGGGAAAGATATTCTCTGTTTATTGGGAGTGATTTCCTCTGTTTATTGGGAATGATTTCCTCTGTTTATTGGGAATGATTTTCTCTGTTTATTGGGGATAATTCCCTCTGTTAATTGGGAATGATTTCCTCTGTTTATTGGGAATGATTTCCTCTGTTTACTTGGAATGGTTTTTTCTGTTTATTGGGAATCATTTTCTCTGTTTAGTGGGATTATTTCCTCTGTTAATGGGAATGATTTCCTCTGTTTACTGGGAATGATTTTCTCTGTTTAGTGGGAATGATTTCCTCTGTTTATTGGGAATAATTTGCTCTGTTTATTGGGGATGATTTTCTCTTTTTTGGGGGAATGATTTGCTCTGATTATTGGGGACGATTTTCTCTGTTAATTGGGAATGATTTTCTCTGTTTACTGGGAATGATTTTCTCTGTTAATTGGGAATGATTTCCTATGTTTATTGGGAATGATTTCCTTTGTTTATTGGGAATGATTTCCTTTGTTTATTGGGAATGATTTCCTTTGATTATTGGGAATGATTTCCTTTGTTTATTGGGAATGGTTTCCTCTGTTATTGGGAATGATTTCCTTTGTTTATTGGGAATGATTTCCTTTGTTTATTTGGAATGATTTCCTCTGTTAATTGGGAATGATTTCCTCTGGTTACTGGAAATGAATTCCTCTGTTTATTGGGAATGATTTCCTTTGTTTATTGGGAATGATTTCCTCTGCTTATTGGGAATGATTTCCTCTGTTTATTGGGGACGATTTTATCTTTTTGTTGAGAATTATATTCTCTGTTTATTGGGGATGATTTTCTCTCTTTATTGGGGATAATTTCCGCTGTTGATTGGGAAGGATTTCCTTTGCTTATTGGGAATTATTTCCTATGTTTATTGGGAATGATTTCCTCTGTTTATTGGGGATGATTTTCTCTTTTTGTTGGGAATGATTTACTCTGATTATTGGGGACGATTTTCTCTGTTAATTGGGAATGATTTTCTCTCTTAATTGGGAATGATTTCCTCTGTTTATTAGGAATGGTTTTCTCTGTTTATTGGGGATGATTTCCTCTGTTTATTGGGAATGATTTTCTCTGTTAATTGGGAATGATTTCTCTGTTTATTAGGAATGGTTTTCTCTGTTTATTGGGGATGATTTCCTCTGTTTATTGGGAATGATTTCATCAGTCACTTTGGGAACGATTTACTTTGTGTATTGGGAATGATTTCCTTTGTTTATTGGGAATGATTTCCTATGTTTAGTGGCAATGGTTTCCTCTGTTATTGGGAATGATTTCCTTTATTCATTGGGAATGATTTCCTATGTTTATTGAGAATGATTTCCTTTGTTTATAGGGAATGATTTCCTATGTATATTGGCAATGGTTTCCTCTGTTTATTGGGAATGATTTCCTTCGTTTATTGGGAATGATTTCCTTAGATTATTGGGAATGATTTCCTCTGTGTATTGCGAATGATTTCCTTTGTTTATTGGGAAAGATATTCTCTGTTTAGTGGGAGTGATTTCCTCTGTTTATTGGGAATGATTTCCTATCTTTATTGGGAATGATTTCATTTGTTTATTAGGAATGATCTTCTCTGTTTATTGGGGATGATTTCCTTTGTTTATTAGGGATAATTCCCTCTGTAATTGGGAATCATTTCTTGTGTTTATTGGGAATGATTTCCTCTGTTTATTGGGAATGATTTTCTCTGTTTATTGGGGATAATTTCCTCTGTTAATTGGGAATGGTTTCCTCTGTTTACTGGGAATGATTTTTTCTGTTTATTGGGAATGATTTCCTATGTTTATTGGGAATGATTTCCTCTGTTTTTTTGGAATGATTTCCTTTGTAAATTGGGAATGATTTCCTATGTTTAGTGGCAATGGTTTCCTCTGTTATTGGGAATGATTTCCTTTATTTATTGCGAATGATTTCCTTTCTTTATTGGGACTGATTTCCTATGTTTATTGAGAATGATTTCCTTTGTTTATTGGGAATGATTTCCTATGTTTATTGGCAATTGTTTCCTCGGTTTATTAGGAATGATTTCCTTTGTTTATTGGAAATGATTTCCTTTGTTAATTGGGAATGATTTCCTTTGTTTATTGGGAAAGATATTTTCTGTTTATTGGGAGAGATTTCCTCTGTTTATTGGGAATGATTCCTCTCTTTATTGGGAATGATTTCATTTGTTTATTGGGAATGATCTTCTCTGATGATTGAGGATGATATCCTTTGTTTATTGGGGATAAATTCCTCTGTTAATTGGAAATGATTTCTTCTGTTTATTGGGAATGATTTCCTCTGTTTATTGGGAATGAGTTTCTCTGTTTATTTGGGATAATTTCCTCTGTTAATTGGGAATGATTTCCTCTGTTTATTGGGAATGATTTCCTCTGTTTACTGGGAATGATTTTCTCTGTTTATTGGGAATGATTTCCTCTGTTTATTGGGGATGATTTCCTCTGTTAATTGGGAATGATTTCCTCTGTTTACTGGGAATGATATTCTCCGTTTATTGGGAATGATTTCCTTTGTTTATTGGGAATGATTTCCTATGTTTATTGGGAATGATTTCCTCTGTTTATTGGGGACGATTTTATCTTTTTGTTGAGGTTGATTTTCACAGTTTTTTGGGGATAATTTCCTCTGTTTATTGGGAATGATTTCCTTTGCTTATTAGGAATTATTTCCTATGTTTATTGGGATTGATTTCCTCTGTTTATTAGGGGTGATTTTATCTTTTTGTTGGGAATGATTTCCTCTATTTATTGGGAATGATTTCATTTGTTTATTTGGAATGATTTCCTCTGTTAATTGGGAATGATTTCCGTTGTTTATTGGGAATGATTTCCTATGCTTATTGGGAATGATTTCCTCTGTTTATTGGGGACGATTTTATCTTTTTGTTGAGAATTATATTCTCTGTTTATTGGGGATGATTTTCTCTTTTTATTGGGGATAATTTTACCTGTTGATTGGGAATGATTTCCTTTGCTTATTGGGGATTATTTCCTATGTTTATTGGGAATGATTTCCTCTGTTTATTGGGGATGATTTTCTCTTTTTGTTGGGAATGATTTCCTCTGATTATTGGGAATGATCTTCTCTGATGATTGAGGATGATATCCTTTGTTTATTGGGGAAACATTCCTGTGTTAATTGGAAATGATTTCTTCTGTTTATTGGGAATGATTTCCTCTGTTTATTGGGAATGAGTTCCTCCGTTTATTGGGAATGATTTCCTCTGTTAATTGGGAATGTTTCCTCTGTTTACTGGGAATGATTTTCTCCGTTTATTGGGAATGATTTCCTTTGTTTATTGGGAATGATTTCCTATGTTTATTGGGAACGATTTTATCTTTTTGTTGAGAATGATTTTCTCAGTTTTTTGGGGATAATTCCCTCTGTTTATTGGGAATGATTTCCTTTGCTTATTGCGAATTATTTCCTATGTTTATTGGGATTGATATCCTCTGTTTATTTGGGGTGATTTTATCTTTTTGTTGGGAATGATTTCCTCTATTTATTGGGAATGATTTCATTTGTTTATTTGGAATGATTTCCTCTGTTAATTGGGAATGATTTCCTTTGTTTATTGGGAATGATTTCCTATGCTTATTGGGAATTATTTCCTCTGTTTATTGGGGACGATTTTATCTTTTTGTTGAGAATTATATTCTCTGTCTATTGGGGATGATTTTCTCTTTTTATTGGGGATAATTTTACCTGTTGATTGGGAATGATTTCCTTTGCTTATTGGGGATTATTTCCTATGTTTATTGGGAATGATTTCCTCTGTTTATTGGGGATGATTTTATCTTTTTGTTGGGAATGATTTCCTCTGATTATTGGGGACGATTTTCTCTGTTAATTGGGAATGATTTTCTCTGTTAATTGGGAATGATTTCCTCTGTTAATTAGGAATGGTTTTCTGTTTATTGGGGATGATTTCCTCTGTTTATTGGGAATGATTTTCTCTGTTAATTGTTCATGATTTCCTCTGTTTATTAGGAATGGTTTTTTCTGTTTATTGGGGATGATTTCCTCTGTTTATTGGGAATGATTTCCCATGTTTATTGGAAATGATTTCCTCTGTTTACTGGGAATGATTTTCTCTGTTTATTGGGAATGATTTCCTATGTTTATTGGGAATGATTTCATCAGTCAATTTGGGAACGATTTACTTTGTTTATTGGGAATGATTTCCTTTGTTTATTGGGAAAGATATTCTCTGTTTATTGGGAGTGATTTCCTCTGTTTATTGGGAATGATTTCCTATCTTTATTGGGAATGATTTCATTTGTTTATTGGGAATGATATTCTCTGTTTATTGGGGATGATTTCCTTTGTTTATTGGGGATAAATCCCTCTGTAATTGGGAATGATTTCTTGTGTTTATTGGGAATGATTTCCTCTGTTTATTGGGAATGATTTCCTCTGTTTATGAGGAATGGTTTTCTCTTTTTATTGGGGATGATTTCCTCTGTTTAATGGGAATGATTTGCCATGTTTATTGGGAATGATTTGCCATGTTTATTGGGAATGATTTCCTCTGTTTACTGGGAATGATTTTCTCTGTTTATTGGGAATGATTTCCAATGTTTATTGGGAATGAGTACCTTTTTTATTGGGATTGATTTCCTATGTTTAGTGGCAATGGTTTCCTCTGTTATTGGGAATGATTTCCTTTGTTTATTGGGAATGATTCCCTTTGTTTATTGGGAATGATTTCCTATGTTTATTGAGAATGATTTCCTTTGTTTATTGGGAATGATTTGCTATGTTTATTGGCAATTGCTTCCTCTGTTTATTGGGAATGATTTCCTTTGTTTATTGGAAATGATTTCCTTTGTTAATTGGGAATGATTTCCTTTGTTTATTGGGAAAGATATTCTCTGTTTATTGGGAGAGATTTCCTCTGTTTATTGGGAATGATTCCTCTCTTTATTGGGAATGATTTCATTTGTTTATTGGGAATGATCTTCTCTGATGATTGAGGATGAGTTCCTCCGTTTATTGGGAATGATTTCCTCTGTTAATTGGGAATGTTTCCTCTGTTTACTGGGAATGATTTTCTCCGTTTATTGGGAATGATTTCCTTTGTTTATTGGGAATGATTTCCTATGTTTATTGGGAACGATTTTATCTTTTTGTTGAGAATGATTTTCTCCGTTTATTGAGAATCATTTCCTTTGTTTATTGGGAAAGATATTCTCTGTTTATTGGGAGTGATTTCCTCTGTTTATTGGGAATGATTTCCTCTGTTTATTGGGAATGATTTTCTCTGTTTATTGGGGATAATTCCCTCTGTTAATTGGGAATGATTTCCTCTGTTTATTGGGAATGATTTCCTCTGTTTACTTGGAATGGTTTTTTCTGTTTATTGGGAATCATTTTCTCTGTTTAGTGGGATTATTTCCTCTGTTAATGGGAATGATTTCCTCTGTTTACTGGGAATGATTTTCTCTGTTTAGTGGGAATGATTTCCTCTGTTTATTGGGAATAATTTGCTCTGTTTATTGGGGATGATTTTCTCTTTTTTGGGGGAATGATTTGCTCTGATTATTGGGGACGATTTTCTCTGTTAATTGGGAATGATTTTCTCTGTTTACTGGGAATGATTTTCTCTGTTAATTGGGAATGATTTCCTATGTTTATTGGGAATGATTCCCTATGTTTATTGGGAATGATTTCCTATGTTTAGTGGCAATGGTTTCCTCTGTTATTAGGAATGATTTCCTTTGTTTATTGGGAATGATTTCCTTTGTTTATTGGGAATGATTTCCTTTGTTGATTGGGAATGGTTTCCTCTGTTATTGGGAATGATTTCCTTTGTTTATTGGGAATGATTTCCTTTGTTTATTTGGAATGATTTCCTCTGTTAATTGGGAATGATTTCCTCTGGTTACTGGAAATGAATTCCTCTGTTTATTGGGAATGATTTCCTTTGTTTATTGGGAATGATTTCCTCTGCTTATTGGGAATTATTTCCTCTGTTTATTGGGGACGATTTTATCTTTTTGTTGAGAATTATATTCTCTGTTTATTGGGGATGATTTTCTCTCTTTATTGGGGATAATTTCCGCTGTTGATTGGGAAGGATTTCCTTTGCTTATTGGGAATTATTTCCTATGTTTATTGGGAATGATTTCCTCTGTTTATTGGGGATGATTTTCTCTTTTTGTTGGGAATGATTTACTCTGATTATTGGGGACGATTTTCTCTGTTAATTGGGAATGATTTTCTCTCTTAATTGGGAATGATTTCCTCTGTTTATTAGGAATGGTTTTCTCTGTTTATTGGGGATGATTTCCTCTGTTTATTGGGAATGATTTTCTCTGTTAATTGGGAATGATTTCTCTGTTTATTAGGAATGGTTTTCTCTGTTTATTGGGGATGATTTCCTCTGTTTATTGGGAATGATTTCATCAGTCACTTTGGGAACGATTTACTTTGTGTATTGGGAATGATTTCCTTTGTTTATTGGGAATGATTTCCTATGTTTAGTGGCAATGGTTTCCTCTGTTATTGGGAATGATTTCCTTTATTCATTGGGAATGATTTCCTATGTTTATTGAGAATGATTTCCTTTGTTTATAGGGAATGATTTCCTATGTATATTGGCAATGGTTTCCTCTGTTTATTGGGAATGATTTCCTTCGTTTATTGGGAATGATTTCCTTAGATTATTGGGAATGATTTCCTCTGTGTATTGCGAATGATTTCCTTTGTTTATTGGGAAAGATATTCTCTGTTTAGTGGGAGTGATTTCCTCTGTTTATTGGGAATGATTTCCTATCTTTATTGGGAATGATTTCATTTGTTTATTAGGAATGATCTTCTCTGTTTATTGGGGATGATTTCCTTTGTTTATTGGGGATAATTCCATCTGTAATTGGGAATCATTTCTTGTGTTTATTGGGAATGATTTCCTCTGTTTATTGGGAATGATTTTCTCTGTTTATTTGGGATAATTTCCTCTGTTAATTGGGAATGGTTTCCTCTGTTTACTGGGAATGATTTTTTCTGTTTATTGGGAATGATTTACTATGTTTATTGGGAATGATTTCCTCTGTTTTTTTGGAATGATTTCCTTGGTAAATTGGGAATGATTTCCTATGTTTAGTGGCAATGGTTTCCTCTGTTATTGGGAATGATTTCCTTTATTTATTGCGAATGATTTCCTTTCTTTATTGGGACTGATTTCCTATGTTTATTGAGAATGATTTCCTTTGTTTATTGGGAATGATTTCCTATGTTTATTGGCAATTGTTTCCTCGGTTTATTAGGAATGATTTCCTTTGTTTATTGGAAATGATTTCCTTTGTTAATTGGGAATGATTTCCTTTGTTTATTGGGAAAGATATTTTCTGTTTATTGGGAGAGATTTCCTCTGTTTATTGGGAATGATTCCTCTCTTTATTGGGAATGATTTCATTTGTTTATTGGGAATGATCTTCTCTGATGATTGAGGATGATATCCTTTGTTTACTGGGGATAAATTCCTCTGTTAATTGGAAATGATTTCTTCTGTTTATTGGGAATGATTTCCTCTGTTTATTGGGAATGAGTTTCTCTGTTTATTTGGGATAATTTCCTCTGTTAATTGGGAATGATTTCCTCTGTTTATTGGGAATGATTTCCTCTGTTTACTGGGAATGATTTTCTCTGTTTATTGGGAATGATTTCCTCTGTTTATTGGGGATGATTTCCTCTGTTAATTGGGAATGATTTCCTCTGTTTACTGGGAATGATATTCTCCGTTTATTGGGAATGATTTCCTTTGTTTATTGGGAATGATTTCCTATGTTTATTGGGAATGATTTCCTCTGTTTATTGGGGACGATTTTATCTTTTTGTTGAGGTTGATTTTCACAGTCTTTTGGGGATAATTTCCTCTGTTTATTGGGAATGATTTCCTTTGCTTATTAGGAATTATTTCCTATGTTTATTGGGATTGATTTCCTCTGTTTATTAGGGGTGATTTTATCTTTTTGTTGGGAATGATTTCCTCTATTTATTGGGAATGATTTCATTTGTTTATTTGGAATGATTTCCTCTGTTAATTGGGAATGATTTCCTTTGTTTATTGGGAATGATTTCCTATGCTTATTTGGAATGATTTCCTCTGTTTATTGGGGACGATTTTATCTTTTTGTTGAGAATTATATTCTCTGTTTATTGGGGATGATTTTCTCTTTTTATTGGGGATAATTTTACCTGTTGATTGGGAATGATTTCCTTTGCTTATTGGGGATTATTTCCTATGTTTATTGGGAATGATTTCCTCTGTTTATTGGGAATGATTTTCTCTCTTAATTGGGAATGAATTCCTCTGTTTATTAGGAATGGTTTTCTGTTTATTGGGGATGATTTCCTCTGTTTATTGGGAATGATTTTCTCTGTTAATTGGGAATGATTTCCTCTGTTTATTAGGAATGGTTTTTTCTGTTTATTGGGGATGATTTCCTCTGTTTATTGGGAATGATTTCCCATGTTTATTGGAAATGATTTCCTCTGTTTACTGGGAATGATTTTCTCTGTTTATTGGGAATGATTTCCTATGTTTATTGGGAATGATTTCATCAGTCACTTTGGGAACGATTTACTTTGTTTATTGGGAATGATTTCCTTTGTTTATTGGGAAAGATATTCTCTGTTTATTGGGAGTGATTTCCTCTGTTTATTGGGAATGATTTCCTATCTTTATTGGGAATGATTTCATTTGTTTATTGGGAATGATCTTCTCTGTTTATTGGGGATGATTTCCTTTGTTTATTGGGGATAAATCCCTCTGTAATTGGGAATGATTTCTTGTGTTTATTGGGAATGATTTCCACTGTTTATTGGGAATGATTTTCTCTGTTTATTGGGGATAATTTCCTCTGTTAATTGGGAATTATTTCATCTGTTTACTGGGAATGATTTTTTCTGTTTATTGGGAATCATTTCCTCTGTTTATTGGGAATGATTTTCTCTGTTTATTGGGGATAATTTCCTCTGTTAATTGGGAATTATTTCATCTGTTTACTGGGAATGATTTTTTCTGTTTATTGGGAATCATTTCCTCTGTTTTTTTGGAATGATTTCCTTTGTATATTGGGAATGATTTCCGATGTTTAGTGGCAATGGTTTCCTCTGTTATTGGGAATGATTTCCTTTGTTTATTGCGAATGATTTCCTTTCTTTATTGGGACTGATTTCCTATGTTTATTGAGAATGATGTCCTTTGTTTATTGGGAATGATTTCCTCTGTTTATTGGCAATGGTTTCCTCTGTTTATTGGGAATGATTTCCTTTGTTTATTGGGAATGATTTCCTTAGTTTATTGTGAACGATTTCCTCTGTTAATTGGGAATGATTTCCTTTGTTTATTGGGAAAGATATTCTCTGTTTATTGGGAGTGATTTCCTCTGTTTATTGGAAATGACTTCCTCTCTTTATTGGGAATGATGTCCTTTGTTTATTGGGAAAGATATTCTCTGTTAATTGGGAATGATTTTCTCTGTTTATTGGGGATAGTTTCCTCTATTAATTGGGAATGATTTCCTCTGTTTATTGGGAATGATTTCCTCTGTTTACTTGGAATGGTTTTTTCTGTTTATTGGGAATGATTTCCTCTGTTTATTGGGAATGACCTCCTCTCTTTATTGGGAATGATTTCCTTTGTTTATTGGGAAAGATATTCTCTGTTTATTGGGAGTGATTTCCTCTGTTTATTGGGAATGACTTCCTCTCTTTATTGGGAATGATTTCCTTTGTTTATTGGGAAAGGTATTCTCTGTTAATTGGGAATGATTTCTTATGTTTATTGGGAATGAGTTCCTCTGTTTATTGGGAATGATTTCCTCTGTTTATTGGGAATGATTTCCTTTGTTTATTGTGAATGATTTCCTATGTTTATTGGGAAGGATTTGCTCTGTTTTTTTGGAATGAATTCCTTTTCTATATTGGGAATGATTTTCTATGTTTAGTGGCAATGGTTTCCTCTGTTATTGGGAATGATTTCCTTTGTTTATTGCGAATGATTTCCTTTCTTTATTGGGAATGATTTCCTATGTTTATTGAGAATGATTTCCTTTGTTTATTGGGAAAGATATTCTCTGTTTATTGGGAGTGATTTCCTCTGTTTATTGGGAATGATTTCCTCTGTTTATTGGGAATGATTTTCTCTGTTTATTGGGGATAATTCCCTCAGTTAATTGGGAATGATTTCCTCTGTTTATTGGGAATGATTTCCTCTGTTTACTTGGAATGGTTTTTTCTGTTTATTGGGAATCATTTTCTCTGTTTAGTGGGATTATTTCCTCTGTTAATGGGAATGATTTCCTCTGTTTACTGGGAATGATTTTCTCTGTTTAGTGGGAATGATTTCCTCTGTTTATTGGGAATAATTTGCTCTGTTTATTGGGGATGATTTTCTCTTTTTTGGGGGAATGATTTGCTCTGATTATTGGGGACGATTTTCTCTGTTAATTGGGAATGATTTTCTCTGTTTACTGGGAATGATTTTCTCTGTTAATTGGGAATGATTTCCTATGGTTATTGGGAATGATGTCCTATGTTTATTGGGAATGATTTCCTATGTTTAGTGGCAATGGTTTCCTCTGTTATTGGGAATGATTTCCTTTGTTTATTGGGAATGATTTCCTTTGTTTATTGGGAATGGTTTCCTCTGTTATTGGGAATGATTTCCTTTGTTTATTGGGAATTATTTCCTTTGTTTATTTGGAATGATTTCCTCTGTTAATTGGGAATGATTTCCTCTGGTTACTGGGAATGAATTCCTCTGTTTATTGGGAATGATTTCCTTTGTTTATTGGGAATGATTTCCTATGCTTATTGGGAATGATTTCCTCTGTTTATTGGGAATGATTTCCTCTGTTTATTGGGGACGATTTTATCTTTTTGTTGAGGTTGATTTTCACAGTTTTTTGGGGATAATTTCCTCTGTTTATTGGGAATGATTTCCTTTGCTTATTAGGAATTATTTCCTATGTTTATTGGGATTGATTTCCTCTGTTTATTAGGGGTGATTTTATCTTTTTGTTGGGAATGATTTCCTCTATTTATTGGGAATGATTTCATTTGTTTATTTGGAATGATTTCCTCTGTTAATTGGGAATGATTTCCTTTGTTTATTGGGAATGATTTCCTCTGCTTATTTGGAATGATTTCCTCTGTTTATTGGGGACGATTTTATCTTTTTGTTGAGAATTATATTCTCTGTTTATTGGGGATGATTTTCTCTTTTTATTGGGGATAATTTTACCTGTTGATTGGGAATGATTTCCTTTGCTTATTGGGGATTATTTCCTATGTTTATTGGGAATGATTTCCTCTGTTTATTGGGAATGATTTTCTCTCTTAATTGGGAATGAATTCCTCTGTTTATTAGGAATGGTTTTCTGTTTATTGGGGATGATTTCCTCTGTTTATTGGGAATGATTTTCTCTGTTAATTGGGAATGATTTCCTCTGTTTATTAGGAATGGTTTTTTCTGTTTATTGGGGATGATTTCCTCTGTTTATTGGGAATGATTTCCCATGTTTATTGGAAATGATTTCCTCTGTTTACTGGGAATGATTTTCTCTGTTTATTGGGAATGATTTCCTATGTTTATTGGGAATGATTTCATCAGTCACTTTGGGAACGATTTACTTTGTTTATTGGGAATGATTTCCTTTGTTTATTGGGAAAGATATTCTCTGTTTATTGGGAGTGATTTCCTCTGTTTATTGGGAATGATTTCCTATCTTTATTGGGAATGATTTCATTTGTTTATTGGGAATGAACTTCTCTGTTTATTGGGGATGATTTCCTTTGTTTATTGGGGATAAATCCCTCTGTAATTGGGAATGATTTCTTGTGTTTATTGGGAATGATTTCCACTGTTTATTGGGAATGATTTCATCTGTTTACTGGGAATGCTTTTTTCTGTTTATTGGGAATGATTTCCTATGTTTATTGGGATTGATTTCCTCTGTTTTTTTGGAATGATTTCCTTTGTATATTGGGAATGATTTCCGATGTTTAGTGGCAATGGTTTCCTCTGTTATTGGGAATGATTTCCTTTGTTTATTGCGAATGATTTCCTTTCTTTATTGGGACTGATTTCCTATGTTTATTGAGAATGATGTCCTTTGTTTATTGGGAATGATTTCCTCTGTTTATTGGCAATGGTTTCCTCTGTTTATTGGGAATGATTTCCTTTGTTTATTGGGAATGATTTCCTTAGTTTATTGTGAACGATTTCCTCTGTTAATTGGGAATGATTTCCTTTGTTTATTGGGAAAGATATTCTCTGTTTATTGGGAGTGATTTCCTCTGTTTATTGGAAATGACTTCCTCTCTTTATTGGGAATGATGTCCTTTGTTTATTGGGAAAGATATTCTCTGTTAATTGGGAATGATTTTCTCTGTTTATTGGGGATAGTTTCCTCTATTAATTGGGAATGATTTCCTCTGTTTATTGGGAATGATTTCCTCTGTTTACTTGGAATGGTTTTTTCTGTTTATTGGGAATGATTTCCTCTGTTTATTGGGAATGACCTCCTCTCTTTATTGGGAATGATTTCCTTTGTTTATTGGGAAAGATATTCTCTGTTTATTGGGAGTGATTTCCTCTGTTTATTGGGAATGACTTCCTCTCTTTATTGGGAATGATTTCCTTTGTTTATTGGTAAAGGTATTCTCTGTTAATTGGGAATGATTTCTTATGTTTATTGGGAATGAGTTCCTCTGTTTATTGGGAATGATTTCCTCTGTTTATTGGGAATGATTTCCTTTGTTTATTGTGAATGATTTCCTATGTTTATTGGGAAGGATTTGCTCTGTTTTTTTGGAATGAATTCCTTTTCTATATTGGGAATGATTTTCTATGTTTAGTGGCAATGGTTTCCTCTGTTATTGGGAATGATTTCCTTTGTTTATTGCGAATGATTTCCTTTCTTTATTGGGAATGATTTCCTATGTTTATTGAGAATGATTTCCTTTGTTTATTGGGAAAGATATTCTCTGTTTATTGGGAGTGATTTCCTCTGTTTATTGGGAATGATTTCCTCTGTTTATTGGGAATGATTTTCTCTGTTTATTGGGGATAATTCCCTCTGTTAATTGGGAATGATTTCCTCTGTTTATTGGGAATGATTTCCTCTGTTTACTTGGAATGGTTTTTTCTGTTTATTGGGAATCATTTTCTCTGTTTAGTGGGATTATTTCCTCTGTTAATGGGAATGATTTCCTCTGTTTACTGGGAATGATTTTCTCTGTTTAGTGGGAATGATTTCCTCTGTTTATTGGGAATAATTTGCTCTGTTTATTGGGGATGATTTTCTCTTTTTTGGGGGAATGATTTGCTCTGATTATTGGGGACGATTTTCTCTGTTAATTGGGAATGATTTTCTCTGTTTACTGGGAATGATTTTCTCTGTTAATTGGGAATGATTTCCTATGGTTATTGGTAATGATGTCCTATGTTTATTGGGAATGGTTTCCTCTGTTATTGGGAATGATTTCCTTTGTTTATTGGGAATTATTTCCTTTGTTTATTTGGAATGATTTCCTCTGTTAATTGGGAATGATTTCCTCTGGTTACTGGGAATGAATTCCTCTGTTTATTGGGAATGATTTCCTTTGTTTATTGGGAATGATTTCCTATGCTTATTGGGAATGATTTCCTCTGTTTATTGGGGACGATTTTATCTTTTTGTTGAGAATTATATTCTCTGTTTATTGGGGATGATTTTCTCTCTTTATTGGGGATAATTTCCGCTGTTGATTGGGAAGGATTTCCTTTGCTTATTGGGAATTATTTCCTATGTTTATTGGGAATGATTTCCTCTGTTTATTGGGGATGATTTTCTCTTTTAATTGGGAATGATTTCCTCTGATTATTGGGGACGATTTTCTCTGTTAATTGGGAATGATTTTCTCTCTTAATTGGGAATTATTTCCTCTGTTTATTAGGAATGGTTTTCTCTGTTTATTGGGGATGATTTCCTCTGTTTATTGGGAATGATTTTATCTGTTAATTGGGAATGATTTCTCTGTTTATTAGGAATGGTTTTCTCTGTTTATTGGGGATGATTTCCTCTGTTTATTGGGAATGATTTCCCATATTTATTGGGAATTATTTCCTCTGTTTACTGGGAATGATTTCCTCTGTTTATTGGGAATGATTTCCTATGTTTATTGGGAATGATTTCATCAGTCACTTTGGGAACGATTTACTTTGTTTATTGGGAATGATTTCCTTTGTTTATTGGGAATGATTTCCTATGTTTAGTGGCAATGGTTTCCTCTGTTATTGGGAATGATTTCCTTTATTCATTGGGAATGATTTCCTATGTTTATTGAGAATGATTTCCTTTGTTTATAGGGAATGATTTCCGATGTATATTGGCAATGGTTTCCTCTGTTTATTGGGAATGATTTCCTTCGTTTATTGGGAATGATTTCCTTAGTTTATTGGGAATGATTTCCTCTGTGTATTGCGAATGATTTCCTTTGTTTATTGGGAAAGATATTCTCTGTTTAGTGGGAGTGATTTCCTCTGTTTATTGGGAATGATTTCCTATCTTTATTGGGAATGATTTCATTTGTTTATTATGAATGATCTTCTCTGTTTATTGGGGATGATTTCCTTTGTTTATTGGGGATAAATCCCTCTGTAATTGGGAATCATTTCTTGTGTTTATTGGGAATGATTTCCTCTGTTTATTGGGAATGATTTTCTCTGTTTATTGGGGATAATTTCCTCTGTTAATTGGGAATGGTTTCCTCTGTTTACTGGGAATGATTTTTTCTGTTTATTGGGAATGATTTCCTATGTTTATTGGGAATGATTTCCTCTGTTTTTTTGGAATGATTTCCTTTGTAAATTGGGAATGATTTCCTATGTTTAGTGGCAATGGTTTCCTCTGTTATTGGGAATGATTTCCTTTGTTTATTGCGAATGATTTCCTTTCTTTATTGGGACTGATTTCCTATGTTTATTGAGAATGATTTCCTTTGATTATTGGGAATGATTTCCAATGTTTATTGGCAATTGTTTCCTCGGTTTATTGGGAATGAATTCCTTTGTTTATTCGAAATGATTTCCTTTGTTAATTGGGAATGATTTCCTTTGTTTATTGGGAAAGATATTTTCTGTTTATTGGGAGAGATTTCCTCTGTTTATTGGGAATGATTCCTCTCTTTATTGGGAATGATTTCATTTGTTTATTGGGAATGATCTTCTCTGATGATTGAGGATGATATCCTTTGTTTATTGGGGATAAATTCCTCTGTTAATTGGAAATGATTTCTTCTGTTTATTGGGAATGATTTCCTCTGTTTATTGGGAATGAGTTTCTCTGTTTATTTGGGATAATTTCCTCTGTTAATTGGGAATGATTTCCTCTGTTTCTTGGGAATGATTTCCTCTGTTTACTGGGAATGATTTTCTCTGTTTATTGGGAATGATTTCCTCTGTTTATTGGGGATGATTTCCTCTGTTAATTGGGAATGATTTCCTCTGTTTACTGGGAATGATATTCTCCGTTTATTGGGAATGATTTCCTTTGTTTATTGGGAATGATTTCCTATGTTTATTTGGAACTATTTCCTCTGTTTATTGGGGACGATTTTATCTTTTTGTTGAGATTGATTTTCACAGTTTTTTGGGGATAATTTCCTCTGTTTATTGGGAATGATTTCCTTTGCTTATTGGGAATTATTTCCTATGTTTATTGGGATTGATTTCATCGGTTTATTAGGGGTGATTTTATCTTTTTGTTGGGAATGATTTCCTCTATTTATTGGGAATGATTTCATTTGTTTATTTGTTATGATTTCCTCTGTTAATTGGGAATGATTTCCTCTGGTTACTGGGAATGAATTTCTCTGTTTATTGGGAATGATTTCCTTTGTTTATTGGGAATGATTTCCTATGCTTATTGGGAATGATTTCCTCTGTTTATTGGGGACGATTTTATCTTTTGTTGAGAATTATATTCTCTGTTTATTGGGGATGATTTTCTCTGTTTATTGGGGATAATTTCCGCTGTTGATTGGGAATGAATTCCTTTGCTTATTGGGAATTATTTCCTATGTTTATTGGGAATGATTTCCTCTGTTTATTGGGGATGATTTTCTCTTTTTGTTGGGAATGATTTCCACTGATTATTGGGGACGATTTTCTCTGTTCATTGGGAATAATTTTCTCTCTTAATTGGGAATGATTTCCTCTGTTTATTAGGAATGGTTTTCTGTTTATTGGGGATGATTTCCTCTATTTATTGGGAATGATTTTCTTTCTTAATTGGGAATGATTTCCTCTGTTTATTCGGAATGGTTTTCTCTGTTTATTGGGGATGATTTCCTCTATTTATTGGGAATGATTTCCCATGTTTATTGGGAATGATTTCCTCTGTTTACTGGGAATGATTTCCTCTGTTTATTGGGAATGATTTCCTATGTTTATTGGGAATGATTTCATCAGTCACTTTGGGGACAATTTGCTTTGTTTATTGGGAATGATTTCCTTTGTTTATTGGGAATGATTTCCTATGTTTAGTGGCAATGGTTTCCTCTGTTATTGGGAATGATTTCCTTTATTTATTGGGAATGATTTCCTATGTTTATTGAGAATGATTTCCTTTGTTTATTGGGAACGATTTCCTATGTATATTGGCAATGGTTTCCTCTGTTTATTGGGAATGATTTCCTTTGTATATTGGAAATGATTTCCTATGTTTAGTGGCAATGGTTTCCTCTGTTTATTGAGAATGATGTCCTTTGATTATTGGGAAAGATATTCTCTGTTTATTGGGAGTGATTTCCTCTGTTTATTGGGAATGATCTTCTCTGTTTATTGGGGATGATTTCCTTTGTTTATTGGGGATAAATCCCTCTGTAATTGGGAATGATTTCTTGTGTTTATTGGGAATGATTATTTCTGTTTATTGGGAATGATTTCCGATGTTTATTGGGAATGATTTCCTCTGTTTTTTTTGAATGATTTCCTTTGTATATTGGGAATGATTTCCTATGTTTAGTGGCAATGGTTTCCTCTGTTATTGGGAATGATTTCCTTTGTTTATTGCGAATGATTTCCTTTCTTTATTGGGACTGATTTCCTATGTTTATTGAGAATGATTTCCTTTATTTATTCGGAATGATTTCCTCGGTTTATTGGCAATGGTTTCCTCTGTTTATTGGGAATGATTTATTTGTTTATTGGGAATTATTTCCTTAGTTTATTGGGAATGATTTCCTCTGTTAATTGGGAATGATTTCCTTTGTTTATTGGGAAAGATATTCTCTGTTTATTGGGAGTGATTTCCTCTGTTTATTGGGAATGACTTCCTCTCTTTATTGGGAATGATTTCCTTTGTTTACTGGGAAAGATATTCTCTGTTAGTTGGGAATGATTTCTTATGTTTATTGGGAATGATTTCCTCTGTTTATTGGGAATGATTTTCTCTGTTTATTGGGGATAGTTTCCTCTGTTAATTGGGAATGATTTCCTCTGTTTATTGGGAATGATTTCCTCTGTTTACTTGGAATGGTTTTTTCTGTTTATTGGGAATGATTTCCTCTGTTTATTGGGAATGACTTCCTCTCTTTATTGGGAATGATTTCCTTTGTTTATTGGGAAAGATATTCTCTGTTTATTGGGAGTGATTTCCTCTGTTTATTGGGAATGACTTCCTCTCTTTATTGGGAATGATTTCCTTTGTTTATTGGGAAAGATATTCTCTGTTAATTGGGAATGATTTCTTATGTTTATTGGGAATGATTTCCTCTGTTTATTGGGAATTATTTCCTTCGTTTATTGTGAATGACTTCCTATGTTTATTGGGAAGGATTTCCTCAGTTTTTTTGGAATGAATTCCTTTTCTATATTGGGAATGATTTCCTATGTTTAGTGGCAATGGTTTCCTCTGTTGTTGGGATTGATTTCCTTTGTTTATTGCGAATGATTTCCTTTATTTATTGGGAATGATTTCCTATATTTATTGAGAATGATTTCCTTTGTTTATTGGGAAAGATATTCTCTGTTTATTGGGAGTGATTTCCTCTGTTTATTGGGAATGATTTCCTCTGTTTATTGGGAAAGATATTCTCTGTTTATTGGGGATAATTTCCTCTGTTAATTGGGAATGATTTCCTCTGTTTATTGGGAATGATTTCCTCTGTTTACTTGGAATGTTTTTTTCTGTTTATTGGGAATGATTTCCTCTGTTTAGTGGGATGATTTCCTCTGTGAATGGGAATGATTTCCTCTGTTTGCTGGGAATGATTTTCTCTGTTTAGTGGGAATGATTTCCTCTGTTTATTGGGAATAATTTCCTCTGTTTATTGGGAATAATTTCCTCTGTTTATTGGGGATGATTTTCTCTTTTTTGGGGGAATGATTTGCTCTGATTATTGGGGACGATTTTCTCTGTTAATTGGGAATGATTTTCTCTGCTTATTGGGAATCATTTTCTCTGTTAATTGGGAATGATTTCCTATGTTGATTGGGAATGATTTCCTATGTTTATTGGGAATGATTTCCTATGTTTAGTCGCAATGGCTTCCTCTGTTATTGGGAATGATTTCCTTTGTTTATTGGGAATGATTTCCTTTGTTTATTGGGAATGGTTTCCTCTGTTATTGGGAATGATTTCCTTTGTTTATTGGGAATGATTTCCTTTGTTTATTTGGAATGATTTCCTCTGTTAATTGGGAATGATTTCCTCTGGTTACTGGGAATGAATTTCTCTGTTTATTGGGAATGATTTCCTTTGTTTATTGGGAATTATTTCCTATGCTTATTGGGAATGATTTCCTCTGTTTATTGGGGACGATTTTATCTTTTTGTTGAGAATTATATTCTCTGTTTATTGGGGATGATTTTCTCTGTTAATTGGGGATAATTTCCGCTGTTGATTGGGAATGATTTCCTTTGCTTATTGGGAATTATTTCCTATGTTTATTGGGAATGATTTCGTCTGTTTATTGGAGATGATTTTCTCTTATGGTTGGGACTGATTTCCTCTGATTATTGGGGACGATTTTCTCTGTTAATTGGGAATGATTTTCTCTCTTAATTGGGAATGATTTCCTCTGTTTATTAGGAATGGTTTTCTCTGTTTATTGGGGATGATTTCCTCTGTTTATTGGGAATGATTTTCTCTGTTAATTGGGAATGATTTCCTCTGTTTATTAGGAATGGTTTTCTCTGTTTATTGGGGATGGATTCCTCTGTTTATTGGGAACTATTTCCCATGATTATTGGGAATGATTTCCTCTGTTTATTGGGAATGATTTCCTCTGTTTATTGGGAATGATTTCATCAGTCACTTTGGGAACGATTTACTTTGTTTATTGGCAATGATTTCCTTTGTTTATTGGGAATGATTTCCTATGTTTATTGAGAATGATATCCTTTGTTTATTGGGAATGATTTCCTATGTATATTGGCAATGGTTTCCTCTGTTTATTGGGAATGATTTCCTTCGTTTATTGGAAATGATTTCCTTTGTTTATTGGGAATGATTTCCTCTGTTTATTGCGAATGATTTCCTTTGTTTATTGGGAAAGATATTCTCTGTTTATTGGGAGTGATTTCCTCTGTTGATTGGGAATGATTTACTATCTTTATTGGGAATGATTTCATTTCTTTATTGGGAATGATCTTCTCTGTTTATTGGGGATGATTTCCTTTGTTTATTGGGGATAAATCCCTCTGTAATTGGGAATGATTTCTTGTGTTTATTGGGAATGATTTCCTCTGTTTATTGGGAATGATTTTCTCTGTTTATTGGGGATAATTTCCTCTGTTAATTGGGAATGATTTCCTCTGTTTACTGGGAATGATTTTTTCTGTTTATTTGGAATGATTTCTTATGTTTATTGGGAATGATTTCCTCTGTTTTTTTGGAATGATTTCCTTTGTATATTGGGAATGATTTCCTATGTTTAGTGGCAATGGTTTCCTCTGTTATTGGGAATGATTTCCTTTGTTAATTGCGAATGATTTCCTTTCTTTACTGGGACTGATTTCGTATGTTTATTGAGAATGATTTCCTTTGTTTATTGGGAAAGATATTCTCTGTTTATTGGCAATGGTTTCCTTTGTTTATTGGGAAAGATATTCTCTGTTTATTGGGAGTGATTTCCTCTGTTTATTGGGAATGACTTCCTCTCTTTATTGGGAATGCTTTCCTTTGTTTATTGGGAAAGATATTCTCTGTTAATTGGGAATGATTTCTTATGATTATTGGGAATGATTTCCTCTGTTTATTGGGAATGATTTTCTCTGTTTATTGGGAATGATTTCCATGTTTATTGAGAATGATTTCCTTTGTTTATTGGGAATGATTTCCCATGTTTATTGGCAATGATTTCGTCTGTTTATTGGGAATGATTTCCATGTTTATTGGGAATGATTTCCTCTGTTTATTGGGAATGATTTCCTCTGTTTTTTGGGTATGAGTTTCTCTGTTTATTTGGGATAATTTCCTCTGTTAATTGAGAATGATTTCCTCTGTATATTGGGAATGATTTCCTCTGTTTACTGGGAATGATTTTCTCTGTTTATTGGGAATGCTTTCCTCTGTTTATTGGGGATGATTTCCTCTGTTAATTGGGATTTTTTCCTCTGTTTACTGGGAATGATTTTCTCCGTTTATTGGGAATGATTTCCTTTGTTTGTCGGGAATGATTTCCTATGTTTATTGGGAACGATTTCCTCTGTTTATTGGGGACGATTTTATCTTTTTGTTGAGAATTATTTTCTCTGTTTTTTGGGGATAATTTCCTCTGTTTATTGGGAATGATTTCCTTTGATTATTGGGAATTATTTCCTATGTTTATTGGGATTGATTTCCTCTGTTTATTGGGGATGATTTTATCTTTTTGTTGTGAATGATTTCCTCTCTTTATTGGGAATGATTTCATTTGTTTATTTCGATTGATTTCCTCTGTTAATTGGGAATGATTTCCTATGCTTGTTGGGAATGATTTCCACTGTTTATTGGGGACGATTTTATCTTTTTGTTGAGAATTATATTCTCTGTTTATTGGGGATGATTTTCTCTGTTTATTGGGGATAATTTCCGCTGTTGATTGGGAATGATTTCCTTTGCTTATTGGGAATTATTTCCTATGTTTATTGGGAATGATTTCCTCTGTTTATTGGGGATGATTTTATCTTTTTGTTGGGAATGATTTCCTCTGTTTATTGGGGATGATTTCCTCTGTTAATTGGGAATCATTTTCTCTGTTAATTGAGATGATACCCTCTGTTTACTAGGAATGGTTTTCTCTGTTTATTGGGAATGATTTCCTCTGTTTATTGGGAATGATTTCCTCTGTTTTTTTGCAATGATTTCATTTGTATATTGGGTATAATTTCCTGTGTTTAGTGGCAATGGTTTCCTCTGTTATTGGGAATGATTTCCTTTGCTTATTGGGAATGATTTCCTTTCTTTATTGGGAATGATTTCCTATGTTTATTGAGAAGATTTCCTTTGTTTATTGGGAATGATTTCCTATGTTTATTGGCAAAGGTTTCCTCTGTTTATTGGGAATGATTTCCTTTGTTTATTGGGAATGATTTCCTTTGTTCATTGGGAATGATTACCTCTGTTTATTGGGAATGATTTCCTTTGTTTATTGGGAAAGATATTCTCTGTTTATTGGAAGTGATTTCCTCTCATTATTGGGAATGATTTCATTTGTTTACTGGGAATGACCTTCTCTGTTTATTGGGGATGATTTCCTTTGTTTATTGGGAATAAATTCCTCTGTTAATTGGGAATTATTTCCTCTGTTTATTGGGAATGATTTCCTCTGTTTACTGGGAATGATTTTCCCTGTTTATTGGGGATGATTTCCCCTGTTAATTTGAATAATTTCATCTGTTTGCTGGGAATGATTCTCTCTGTTTATTGGGAATGATTTCCTCTGTTTATTGGGGATGATTTTCTCTTTTTGTTGGGAATGATTTCCTCTGATTATTGGGGACGATTTTCTCTGTTAATTGGGAATGATTTTCTCTGTTAATTGGGAATGATTTCCTCTGTTTATTAGGAATGGTTTTCTCTGTTTATTGGGTATGATTTCCAATGTTTATTGGGAATGATTTCGTCAGTTTTTTTGGGAACGATTTCCTTTGCTTATTGGGAATGATTTCCTTTTTTTATTGGGAATGATTTCCTATGTTTAGTGGCAATCGTTTCCTCTGTTATTGGGAATGATTTCCTTTGTTTATTGGGAATGATTTCCTTTGTTTATTGGGAATGATTTCCTATGTTTAGTGGCAATGGTTTCCTCTGTTATTGGGAATGATTCCTCTCTTTATTGGGAATGATTTCATTTGTTTATTGGGAATGATCTTCTCTGATGATTGAGGATGATATCCTTTTTTTGTTGGGGATAAATTCCTCTGTTAATTGGGAATGATTTTTTCTGTTTATTGGGAATGATTTCCTCTGATTATTGGGAATGAGTTTCTCTGTTTATTTGGGATAATTTCCTCTGTTAATTGGGAATGATTTTCTCTGTTTATTGGGAATGATTTCCTCTGTTTACTGGGAATGATTTTCTCTGTTTATTGGGAATGAATTCCTCTTTATTGGGGATGATTTCCTCTGTTAATTGGTAATGGTTTCCTCTGTTTACTGGTAATGACTTTCTCCGTTTATTGGGAATGATTTCCTTTGTTTATTGGGAATGATTTCCTATGTTTATTGGGAACGATTTCCTCTGTTTATTAGGAATGGTTTTCTCTGTTTATTGGGGATGATTTCCTCTGTTTATTGGGAATGATTTTCTCTGTTTATTGGGGATGATTTGCCATGTTTATTGGGAATGATTTCCTCTGTTTACTGGGAATGATTTCCTCTGTTTATTGGGAATGATTTCCTTTGTTTATTGGGAATGATTTCCTATGTTTAGTGGCAATGGTTTCCTCTGTTATTGGGAATGATTTCCTTTATTTATTGGGAATGATTTCCTATGTTTATTGAGAATGATTTCTGTTGTTTATTGGGAATGATTTCCTATGTATATTGGCAATGATTTCCTCTGTTTATTGGGAATGATTTCCTTTGTTTATTGGGAATGATTTCCTTAGTTTATTGGGAATGATTTCCTCTGTTTATTGGGAATGATTTCCTTAGTTTATTGGGAATGATTTCCTTTGTTTATTGGGAATGATTTCCTTAGTTTATTGGGAATGATTTCCTCTGTTTATTGGGAATGATTTCCTTTGTTTATTGGGAAAGATATTCTCTGTTTATTGGGAGTGATTTCCTTTGTTTATTGTGGATAAATCCCTCTGTAATTGGGAATGATTTCTTGTGTTTATTGGGAATGATTTCCTCTGTTTATTGGGAATGATTTTCTCTGTTTATTGCGGATAATTTCCTCTGTTAATTGGGAATGATTTCCTCTGTTTACTGGGAATGATTTTTTCTGTTTATTGGGAATAATTTCCTATGTTTATTGGGAATGATTTCCTCTGTTTTTTTGGAATGATTTCCTTTCTTTTTTGGGAATGATTTCCTATGTTTAGTGGCAATGGTTTCCTCTGTTATTGGGAATGATTTCCTCTGTTATTGGGAATGATTTCCTTTGTTTATTGGGAATGATTTCCTATGTTTATTGAGAATGATTTCCTTTGTTTATTGAGAATGATTTCCTCTGTTTATTGGGAATGATTTCCTTTGTTTATTGGGAAAGATTTTCTCTGTTTTTTTGGAATGATTTCCTTTGTATATTGGGAATGATTTCCTATGTTTAGTGGCAATGGTTTCCTCTGTTATTGGGAATGATTTCCTCTGTTATTGGGAATGATTTCCTTTGTTTATTGGGAATGATTTCCGATGATTATTGAGAATGATATCCTTTGTTTATTGGGAATGATTTCCTCTGTTTATTGACAATGGTTTCCTCTGTTTATTGGGAATGATTTCCTTTGTTTACTGGGAATGAGTTCCTTTGTTTATTGGGAATGATTTCCTCTGTTAATTGGGAATGATTTCCTCTGTTTACTGGGAATGATTTTCTCTGTTTATTGGGAATGATTCCCTCTGTTTATTGGGAATGATTTCCTTTGTTTATTGGGAATGATTTCCTATGTGTAATGGGAACGATTTCCTCTGTTTATTGGGGACGATTTTATCTTTTTGTTGAGAATGGTTTTCTCTGTTTTTTGGGGATAATTTCCTCTGTTTATTGGGAATGATTTCCTTTGCTTATTGGGAATTATTTCCTATGATTATTGGGATTTATTTCCTCTGTTTATTGGGGATGATTTTCTCTGTTAATTGGGAATGATTTTCTCTCTTAATTGGGAATGATTTCGTCTGTTTATTAGGAATGGTTTTCTCTGTTTATTGGGGATGATTTCCTCTGTTTATTGGGGATGATTTCCTCTTTTTATTGGGAATGATTTCCCATGTTTATTGGGAATGATTTCCTCTGTTTACTGGGAATGATTTCCTCTGTTTATTGGGAATGATTTCCTATGTTTATTGGGAAGGATTTCATCAGTTACTTTGGGACCCATTTACTTTGTTTATTGGGAATGATTTCCTTTGTTTATTGGGAATGATTTCCTTTGTTTAGTGGCAATGGTTCCTCTGTTATTGGGAATGATTTCCTTTGTTTATTGGGAATGATTTCCTTTGTTAATTGGGAATGATTTCCTATGTTTATTGAGAATGATTTCCTTTGTTTATTGGGAATCATTTCCTATGTTTATTGGCAATGGTTTCCTCTGTTTATTGGGAATGATTTCCTTTGTTTATTGGGAATGATTTCCTTTGTTAATTGGGAATGATTTCCTCTGTTTATTGGGAATGATTTCCTTTGTTTATTGGGAAAGATTTCCTCTGTTTACTGGGAATGATTTCCTCTGTTATTGGAAATGATTTCCTTTGTTTATTGGGAATGATTTCCTATGTTTATTGGGAACGATTTTCTCTGTTAATTGGGAATCATTTTCTCTGTTAATTGAGATGATACCCTCTGTTTACTAGGAATGGTTTTCTCTGTTTATTGGGAATGATTTCCTCTGTTTATTGGGAATGATTTCCTCTGTTTTTTTGCAATGATTTCATTTGTATATTGGGTATAATTTCCTGTGTTTAGTGGCAATGGTTTCCTCTGTTATTGGGAATGATTTCCTTTGCTTATTGGGAATGATTTCCTTTCTTTATTGGGAATGATTTCCTATGTTTATTGAGAAGATTTCCTTTGTTTATTGGGAATGATTTCCTATGTTTATTGGCAAAGGTTTCCTCTGTTTATTGGGAATGATTTCCTTTGTTTATTGGGAATGATTTCCTTAGTTCATTGGGAATGATTACCTCTGTTTATTGGGAATGATTTCCTTTGTTTATTGGGAAAGATATTCTCTGTTTATTGGAAGTGATTTCCTCTCATTATTGGGAATGATTTCATTTGTTTACTGGGAATGACCTTCTCTGTTTATTGGGGATGATTTCCTTTGTTTATTGGGAATAAATTCCTCTGTTAATTGGGAATGATTTCCTCTGTTTATTGGGAATGATTTCCTCTGTTTACTGGGAATGATTTTCCCTGTTTATTGTGGATGATTTCCCCTGTTAATTGGAATAATTTCATCTGTTTGCTGGGAATGATTTTCTCTGTTTATTGGGAATGATTTCCTCTGTTTATTGGGGATGATTTTCTCTTTTTGTTGGGAATGATTTCCTCTGATTATTTAGGACGATTTTCTCTGTTAATTGGGAATGATTTCCTCTGTTTACTGGGAATGATTTCCTCTGTTTATTGGGAATGATTTCCTTTGTTTATTTGGAATGATTTCCTATGTTTAGTGGCAATGGTTTCCTCTGTTATTGGGAATGATTTCCTTTATTTATTGGGAATGATTTCCTATGTTTATTGAGAATGATTTCCTTTGTTTATTGGGAATGATTTCCTATGTATATTGGCAATGATTTCCTCTGTTTATTGTGAATGATTTCCTTTGTTTATTGGGAATGATTTCCTTAGTTTATTGGGAATGATTTCCTCTGTTTATTGGGAATGATTTCCTTTGTTTATTGGGAAAGATATTCTCTGTTTATTGGGAGTGATTTCCTTTGTTTATTGGGGATAAATCCCTCTGTAATTGGGAATGATTTCTTGTGTTTATTGGGAATGATTTCCTCTGTTTATTGGGAATGATTTTCTCTGTTTATTGGGGATAATTTCCTCTGTTAATTGGGAATGATTTCCTCTGTTTACTGGGAATGATTTTTTCTGTTTATTGCGAATGATTTCCTATGTTTATTGGGAATGATTTCCTCTGTTTTTTTGGAATGATTTCCTTTGTATATTGGGAATGATTTCCTATGTTTAGTGGCAATGGTTTCCTCTGTTATTGGGAATGATTTCCTCTGTTATTGGGATTGATTTCCTTTGTTTATTGGGAATGATTTCCTATGTTTATTGAGAATGATTTCCTTTGTTTATTGAGAATGATTTCCTCTGTTTATTGGGAGTGATTTCCTTTGTTTATTGGGGATAAATCCCTCTGTAATTGGGAATGATTTCTTGTGTTTATTGGGAATGATTTCCTCTGTTCATTGGGAATGATTTTCTCTGTTTATTGGGGATAATTTCCTCTGTTAATTGGGAATGATTTCCTCTGTTTACTGGGAATGATTTTTTCTGTTTATTGGGAATGATTTCCTATGTTTTTTTGGAATGATTTCCTTTGTATATTGGGAATGATTTCCTATGTTTAGTGGCAATGGTTTCCTCTGTTATTGGGAATGATTTCCTCTGTTATTGGGAATGATTTCCTTTGTTTATTGGGAATGATTTCCTATGATTATTGAGAATGATATCCTTTGTTTATTGGGAATGATTTCCTCTGTTTATTGGCAATGGTTTCCTCTGTTTATTGGGAATGATTTCCTTTGTTTACTGGGAATGAGTTCCTTTGTTTATTGGGAATGATTTCCTCTGTTTATTGGGGATGATGTCCTCTGTTAATTGGGAATGATTTCCTCTGTTTACTGGGAATGATTTTCTCTGTTTATTGGGAATGATTCCCTCTGTTTATTGGGAATGATTTCCTTTGTTTATTGGGAATGATTTCCTATGTGTAATGGGAACGATTTCCTCTGTTTATTGGGGACGATTTTATCTTTTTGTTGAGAATGGTTTTCTCCGTTTTTTGGGGATAATTTCCTCTGTTTATTGGGAATGATTTCCTTTGCTTATTGGGAATTATTTCCTATGATTATTGGGATTGATTTCCTCTGTTTATTGGGGATGATTTTCTCTGTTAATTGGGAATGATTTTCTCTCTTAATTGGGAATGATTGCGTCTGTTTATTAGGAATGGCTTTCTCTGTTTATTGGGGATGATTTCCTCTGTTTATTGGGGATGATTTCCTCTTTTTATTGGGAATGATTTCCCATGTTTATTGGGAATGATTTCCTCTGTTTACTGGGAATGATTTCCTCTGTTTATTGGGAATGATTTCCTATGTTTATTGGGAAGGATTTCATCAGTTACTTTGGGACCCATTTACTTTGTTTATTGGGAATGATTTCCTTTGTTTATTGGGAATGATTTCCTTTGTTTAGTGGCAATGGTTCCTCTGTTATTGGGAATGATTTCCTTTGTTTATTGGGAATGATTTCCTTTGTTAATTGGGAATGATTTCCTATGTTTATTGAGAATGATTTCCTTTGTTTATTGGGAATCATTTCCTATGTTTATTGGCAATGGTTTCCTCTGTTTATTGGGAATGATTTCCTTTGTTTATTGGGAATGATTTCCTTTGTTAATTGGGAATGATTTCCTCTGTTTATTGGGAATGATTTCCTTTGTTTATTGGGAAAGATTTCCTCTGTTTACTGGGAATGATTTCCTCTGTTATTGGAAATGATTTCCTTTGTTTATTGGGAATGATTTCCTATGTTTATTGGGAACGATTTCCTCTGTTTATTGGGGGCGATTTTATCTTTTTGTTGAGAATGATTTTCTCTGTTTTTTGGGGATAATTTCCTCTGTTTATTGGGGATGATTTCCTTTGCTTATTGGGAATTATTTCCTATGTTTATTGGGAATGATTTCCTCTGTTTATTGGGATTGATTTTATCTTTTTGTTGGGAATGATTTCCCCTGTTTATTGGGGATGCTTTCCTCTGTTAATTGGGAATCGTTTTCTCTGTTAATTGGGATGATACCCTCTGTTTACTAGGAATGGTTTTCTCTGTTTATTGGGAATGATTTCCCATGTTTATTGGGAATGATTTCCTCTGTTTACTGGGAATGATTTTCTCTGTTTATTGGGAATGATTTCCTATGTTTATTGGGAATGATTTCCTCTGTTTACTGGGACTGATTTTTTCTGTTTATTGGGAATGATTTCCTCTGTTTTTTTGGAATGATTTCCTTTGTATATTGGGAATGATTTCCTATGTTTAGTGGCAATGGTTTCCTCTGTTATTGGGAATGATTTCCTCTGTTATTGGGAATGATTTCCTTTGTTTATTAGGAATGATTTCCTATGTTTATTGAGAATGATTTCCTTTGTTTATTGGGAATGATTTCCTTTGCTTATTGGGAATGATTTCCTCTGTTTATTGGGGATGATTTCCTCTGTTAATTGGGAATGATTTCCTCTGTTTACTGGGAATGATTTTCTGTGTTTATTGGGAATGATTCCCTCTGTTTATTGGGAATGATTTCCTTTGTTTATTTGGAATGATTTCCTATGTGTAATGGGAACGATTTCCTCTGTTTATTGGGGACAATTTTATTTTTTTGTTGAGAATGATTTTCTCTGTTTTTTGGGGATAATTTCCTCTGTTTATTGGGAATGATTTCCTTTGCTTATTGGGAATTATTTCCTATGTTTATTGGGATTGATTTCCTCTGTTTATTGGGGATGATTTTCTCTGTTAATTGGGAATGATTTTCTCTATTAATTGGGAATGATTTCCTCTGTTTATTAGGAATGGTTTTCTCTGTTTATTGGGGATGATTTCCTCTGTTTATTGGGAATGGTTTTCTCTGTTTATTGGGGATGATTTCCTCTGTTTATTGGGAATGATTTCCCATGTTTATTGGGAATGATTTCCTCTGCTTATTGGGAATGATTTCCTCTGTTCATTGGGAATGATTTCCTTTGTTAATTGGGAATGATTTCCTCTGTTTATTGGGAATGATTTCCTTTGTTTATTGGGAAAGATTTCCTCTGTTTACTGGGAATGATTTCCTCTGTTTATTGGGAACGATTTCCTTTGTTTATTGGGAATGATTTCCTATGTTTATTGGGAACGATTTCCTCTGTTTATTGGGGACGATTTTATCTTTTTGTTGAGAATGATTTTCTCTGTTTTTGGGGATAATTTCCTCTGTTTATTGGGGATGATTTCCTTTGCTTATTGGGAATTATTTCCTATGTTTATTGGGAATGATTTCCTCTGTTTATTGGGATTGATTTTATCTTTTTGTTGGGGATGATTTCCTCTGTTAATTGGGAATCATTTTCTCTGTTAATTGGGATGATACCCTCTGTTTACTTGGAATGGTTTTCTCTGTTTATTGGGGATGATTTCCTCAGTTTATTGGGAATGATTTCCCATGTTTATTGGGAATGATTTCCTCTGTTTACTGGGAATGATTTTCTCTGTTTATTGGGAATGATTTCCTATGTTTATTGGGAATGATTTCCTCTGTTAATGGGAATGATTTCCTCTGTTTATTGGAGATGATTTTCTCTTTTTGTTGGGAATGATTTTCTCTGACTATTGGGGACGATTTTTTCTGTTAATTGGGAATGATTTTCTCTGTTAATTGGGAATGATTTCCTCTGTTTATTAGGAATGATTTTCTCTGTTTATCGGGGATGATTTCCTCTGTTTACTGGGAATGATTTCCCATGTTTATTGGGAATGATTTCCTCTGTTTACTGGGAATGCTTTTCTCTGTTTATTGGGAATGATTTCCTCTGTTTATTGGGAATGATTTCCTCAGTTTTTTTGGGAACGATTTCCTTTGTTTATTGGGAATGATTTCCTTTGTTTATTGGGAATCATTTCCTCTGTTTAGTGGCAATGGTTTCCTCTGTTATTGGGATTTATTTCCTTTGTTTATTGGGAATGATTTCCTCTGTTTATTGGGGATGATTTCCTCTGTTAATGGGAATGATTTCCTCTGTTATTGGGAATGATTTCCTTTGTTTTTTGGGGATAATTTCCTCTGTTTATTGGGAATGATTTCCTTTGCTTATTGGGAATTATTTCCTATGTTTATTGGGATTGATTTCCTCTGTTTATTGGGGATGATTTTCTCTGTTAATTGGGAATGATTTTCTCTATTAATTGGGAATGATTTCCTCTGTTTATTAGGAATGGTTTTCTCTGTTTATTGGGGATGATTTCCTCTGTTTATTGGGGATGATTTCCTCTGTTTATTGGGAATGATTTCCTCTGTTTATTGGGAATGATTTCCTTTGTTAATTGGGAATGATTTCCTCTGTTTATTGGGAATGATTTCCTCTGTTTCCTGGGAATGATTTCCTCTGTTTATTGGGAACGATTTCCTTTGTTTATTGGGAATGATTTCCTATGTTTATTGGGAACGATTTCCTTTGTTTATTGGGAATGATTTCCTATGTTTAGTGGCAATGGTTTCCTCTGTTTATTGGGAATGATTTCCTTTGTTTATTGGGAATGACTTCCTTAGTTTATTGGGAATGATTTCCTCTGTTTATTGGGGATAAATCCCTCTGTAATTGGGAATGATTTCTTGTGTTTATTGGGAATGATTTCCTCTGTTCATTGGGAATGATTTTCTCTGTTTATTGGGGATAATTTCCTCTGTTAATTGGGAATGATTTCCTCTGTTTACTGGGAATGATTTTTTCTGTTTATTGGGAATGACTTCCTATGTTTATTGGGAATGATTTCCTCTGTTTATTGGGAATGATTTCCTTTGTTTATTGGGAATGATTTCCTATGTTTAGTGGCAATGGTTTCCTCTGTTATTGGGAATGATTTCCTCTGTTATTGGGAATGATTTCCTTTGTTTATTGGGAATGATTTCCTATGATTATTGAGAATGATATCCTTTGTTTATTGGGAATGATTTCCTCTGTTTATTGACAATGGTTTCCTCTGTTTATTGGGAATGATTTCCTTTGTTTACTGGGAATGAGTTCCTTTGTTTATTGGGAATGATTTCCTCTGTTTATTGGGGATGATTTCCTCTGTTAATTGGGAATGATTTCCTCTGTTTACTGGGAATGATTTTCTCTGTTTATTGGGAATGATTCCCTCTGTTTATTGGGAATGATTTCCTTTGTTTATTGGGAATGATTTCCTATGTGTAATGGGAACGATTTCCTCTGTTTATTGGGGACGATTTTATCTTTTTGTTGAGAATGGTTTTCTCTGTTTTTTGGCGATAATTTCCTCTGTTTATTGGGAATGATTTCCTTTGCTTATTGGGAATTATTTCCTATGATTATTGGGATTGATTTCCTCTGTTTATTGGGGATGATTTTCTCTGCTAATTGGGAATGATTTTCTCTCTTAATTGGGAATGATTTCGTCTGTTTATTAGGAATGGTTTTCTCTGTTTATTGGGGATGATTTCCTCTGTTTATTGGGGATGATTTCCTCTTTTTATTGGGAATGATTTCCCATGTTTATTGGGAATGATTTCCTCTGTTTACTGGGAATGATTTCCTCTGTTTATTGGGAATGATTTCCTATGTTTATTGGGAAGGATTTCATCAGTTACTTTGGGACCCATTTACTTTGTTTATTGGGAATGATTTCCTTTGTTTATTGGGAATGATTTCCTTTGTTTAGTGGCAATGGTTCCTCTGTTATTGGGAATGATTTCCTTTGTTTATTGGGAATGATTTCCTTTGTTAATTGGGAATGATTTCCTATGTTTATTGAGAATGATTTCCTTTGTTTATTGGGAATCATTTCCTATGTTTATTGGCAATGGTTTCCTCTGTTTATTGGGAATGATTTCCTTTGTTTATTGGGAATGATTTCCTTTGTTAATTGGGAATGATTTCCTCTGTTTATTGGGAATAATTTCCTTTGTTTATTGGGAAAGATTTCCTCTGTTTACTGGGAATGATTTCCTCTGTTATTGGAAATGATATTTCCTTTGTTTATTGGGAATGATTTCCTATGTTTATTGGGAACGATTTCCTCTGTTAATTGGGAATCATTTTCTCTGTTAATTGAGATGATACCCTCTGTTTACTAGGAATGGTTTTCTCTGTTTATTGGGAATGATTTCCTCTGTTTATTGGGAATGATTTCCTCTGTTTTTTTGCAATGATTTCATTTGTATATTGGGTATAATTTCCTGTGTTTAGTGGCAATGGTTTCCTCTGTTATTGGGAATGATTTCCTTTGCTTATTGGGAATGATTTCCTTTCTTTATTGGGAATGATTTCCTATGTTTATTGAGAAGATTTCCTTTGTTTATTGGGAATGATTTCCTATGTTTATTGGCAAAGGTTTCCTCTGTTTATTGGGAATGATTTCCTTTGTTTATTGGGAATGATTTCCTTAGTTCATTGGGAATGATTACCTCTGTTTATTGGGAATGATTTCCTTTGTTTATTGGGAAAGATATTCTCTGTTTATTGGAAGTGATTTCCTCTCATTATTGGGAATGATTTCATTTGTTTACTGGGAATGACCTTCTCTGTTTATTGGGGATGATTTCCTTTGTTTATTGGGAATAAATTCCTCTGTTAATTGGGAATGATTTCCTCTGTTTATTGGGAAAGATTTCCTCTGTTTACTGGGAATGGTTTTCCCTGTTTATTGGGGATGATTTCCCCTGTTAATTGGAATAATTTCATCTGTTTGCTGGGAATGATTTTCTCTGTTTATTGGGAATGATTTCCTCTGTTTATTGGGGATGATTTTATCTTTTTGTTGGGAATGATTTCCTCTGATTATTTAGGACGGTTTTCTCTGTTAATTGGGAATGATTTTCTCTGTTAATTGGGAATGATTTCCTCTGTTTATTAGGAATGGTTTTCTCTGTTTATTGGGTATGATTTCCAATGTTTATTGGGAATGATTTCCTCAGTTTTTTGGGGAACGATTTCCTTTGCTTATTGGGAATGATTTCCTTAGTTTATTGGGAATGATTTCCTCTGTTTATTGGGGATAAATCCCTCTGTAATTGGGAATGATTTCTTGTGTTTATTGGGAATGATTTCCTCTGTTCATTGGGAATGATTTTCTCTGTTTAGTGGCAATGGTTTCCTCTGTTATTGGGAATGATTTCCTTTATTTATTGGGAATGATTTCCTATGTTTATTGGGAATGACTTCCTTAGTTTATTGGGAATGATTTCCTCTGTTTATTGGGGATAAATCCCTCTGTAATTGGGAATGATTTCTTGTGTTTATTGGGAATGATTTCCTCTGTTCATTGGGAATGATTTTCTCTGTTTATTGGGGATAATTTCCTCTGTTAATTGGGAATGATTTCCTCTGTTTACTGGGAATGATTTTTTCTGTTTATTGGGAATGACTTCCTATGTTTATTGGGAATGATTTCCTCTGTTTATTGGGAATGATTTCCTTTGTTTATTGGGAATGATTTCCTATGTTTAGTGGCAATGGTTTCCTCTGTTATTGGGAATGATTTCCTCTGTTATTGGGAATGATTTCCTTTGTTTATTGGGAATGATTTCCTATGATTATTGAGAATGATATCCTTTGTTTATTGGGAATGATTTCCTCTGTTTATTGACAATGGTTTCCTCTGTTTATTGGGAATGATTTCCTTTGTTTACTGGGAATGAGTTCCTTTGTTTATTGGGAATGATTTCCTCTGTTTATTGGGGATGATTTCCTCTGTTAATTGGGAATGATTTCCTCTGTTTACTGGGAATGATTTTCTCTGTTTATTGGGAATGATTCCCTCTGTTTATTGGGAATGATTTCCTTTGTTTATTGGGAATGATTTCCTATGTGTAATGGGAACGATTTCCTCTGTTTATTGGGGACGATTTTATCTTTTTGTTGAGAATGGTTTTCTCTGTTTTTTGGCGATAATTTCCTCTGTTTATTGGGAATGATTTCCTTTGCTTATTGGGAATTATTTCCTATGATTATTGGGATTGATTTCCTCTGTTTATTGGGGATGATTTTCTCTGCTAATTGGGAATGATTTTCTCTCTTAATTGGGAATGATTTCGTCTGTTTATTAGGAATGGTTTTCTCTGTTTATTGGGGATGATTTCCTCTGTTTATTGGGGATGATTTCCTCTTTTTATTGGGAATGATTTCCCATGTTTATTGGGAATGATTTCCTCTGTTTACTGGGAATGATTTCCTCTGTTTATTGGGAATGATTTCCTATGTTTATTGGGAAGGATTTCATCAGTTACTTTGGGACCCATTTACTTTGTTTATTGGGAATGATTTCCTTTGTTTATTGGGAATGATTTCCTTTGTTTAGTGGCAATGGTTCCTCTGTTATTGGGAATGATTTCCTTTGTTTATTGGGAATGATTTCCTTTGTTAATTGGGAATGATTTCCTATGTTTATTGAGAATGATTTCCTTTGTTTATTGGGAATCATTTCCTATGTTTATTGGCAATGGTTTCCTCTGTTTATTGGGAATGATTTCCTTTGTTTATTGGGAATGATTTCCTTTGTTAATTGGGAATGATTTCCTCTGTTTATTGGGAATAATTTCCTTTGTTTATTGGGAAAGATTTCCTCTGTTTACTGGGAATGATTTCCTCTGTTATTGGAAATGATATTTCCTTTGTTTATTGGGAATGATTTCCTATGTTTATTGGGAACGATTTCCTCTGTTAATTGGGAATCATTTTCTCTGTTAATTGAGATGATACCCTCTGTTTACTAGGAATGGTTTTCTCTGTTTATTGGGAATGATTTCCTCTGTTTATTGGGAATGATTTCCTCTGTTTTTTTGCAATGATTTCATTTGTATATTGGGTATAATTTCCTGTGTTTAGTGGCAATGGTTTCCTCTGTTATTGGGAATGATTTCCTTTGCTTATTGGGAATGATTTCCTTTCTTTATTGGGAATGATTTCCTATGTTTATTGAGAAGATTTCCTTTGTTTATTGGGAATGATTTCCTATGTTTATTGGCAAAGGTTTCCTCTGTTTATTGGGAATGATTTCCTTTGTTTATTGGGAATGATTTCCTTAGTTCATTGGGAATGATTACCTCTGTTTATTGGGAATGATTTCCTTTGTTTATTGGGAAAGATATTCTCTGTTTATTGGAAGTGATTTCCTCTCATTATTGGGAATGATTTCATTTGTTTACTGGGAATGACCTTCTCTGTTTATTGGGGATGATTTCCTTTGTTTATTGGGAATAAATTCCTCTGTTAATTGGGAATGATTTCCTCTGTTTATTGGGAAAGATTTCCTCTGTTTACTGGGAATGGTTTTCCCTGTTTATTGGGGATGATTTCCCCTGTTAATTGGAATAATTTCATCTGTTTGCTGGGAATGATTTTCTCTGTTTATTGGGAATGATTTCCTCTGTTTATTGGGGATGATTTTATCTTTTTGTTGGGAATGATTTCCTCTGATTATTTAGGACGGTTTTCTCTGTTAATTGGGAATGATTTTCTCTGTTAATTGGGAATGATTTCCTCTGTTTATTAGGAATGGTTTTCTCTGTTTATTGGGTATGATTTCCAATGTTTATTGGGAATGATTTCCTCAGTTTTTTTGGGAACGATTTCCTTTGCTTATTGGGAATGATTTCCTTTTATTATTGGGAATGATTTCCTATGTTTAGTGGCAATCGTTTCCTCTGTTATTGGGAATGATTTCCTTTGTTTATTGGGAATGATTTCCTTTGTTTATTGGGAATGATTTCCTATGTTTAGTGGCAATGGTTTCCTCTGTTATTGGGAATGATTTCCTTTATTTATTGGGAATGATTTCCTATGTTTATTGAGAATGATTTCCTTTGTTTATTGGGAATGATTTCCTATGTATATTGGCAATGATTTCCTCTGTTTATTGGGAATGATTTCCTTTGTTTATTGGGAATGATTTCCTCTGTTTATTGGGAATGATTTCCTCTGTTTATTGGGAATGATTTCCTTTGTTTATTGGGAAAGATATTCTCTGTTTATTGGGAGTGATTTCCTTTGTTTATGGTGGATAAATCCCTCTGTAATTGGGAATGATTTCTTGTGTTTATTGGGAATGATTTCCTCTGTTTATTGGGAATGATTTTCTCTGTTTATTGGGGATAATTTCCTCTGTTAATTGGGAATGATTTCCTCTGTTTACTGGGAATGATTTTTTCTGTTTAGTGGGAATGATTTCCTATGTTTATTGGGAATGATTTCCTCTGTTTTTTTGGAATGATTTCCTTTGTATATTGGGAATGATTTCCTATGTTTAGTGGCAATGGTTTCCTCTGTTATTGGGAATGATTTCCTCTGTTATTGGGAATGATTTCCATTGTTTATTGGGAATGATTTCCTATGTTTATTGAGAATGATTTCCTTTGTTTATTGAGAATGATTTCCTCTGTTTATTGGGAATGATTTCCTTTGTTTATTGGGAAATATATTCTCTGTTTATTGGGAGTGATTTCCTTTGTTTATTGGGGATAAATCCCTCTGTAATTGGGAATGATTTCTTGTGTTTATTGGGAATGATTTCCTCTGTTCATTGGGAATGATTTTCTCTGTTTATTGGGGATAATTTCCTCTGTTAATTGGGAATGATTTCCTCTGTTTACTGGGAATGATTTTTTCTGTTTATTGGGAATGATTTCCTATGTTTATTGGGAATGATTTCCTCTGTTTTTTTGGAATGATTTCCTTTGTATATTGGGAATGATTTCCTATGTTTAGTGGCAATGGTTTCCTCTGTTATTGGGAATGATTTCCTCTGTTATTGGGAATGATTTCCTTTGTTTATTGGGAATGATTTCCTATGATTATTGAGAATGATATCCTTTGTTTATTGGGAATGATTTCCTCTGTTTATTGACAATGGTTTCCTCTGTTTATTGGGAATGATGTCCTTTGATTACTGGGAATGAGTTCCTTTGTTTATTGGGAATGATTTCCTCTGTTTATTGGGGATGATTTCCTCTGTTAATTGGGAATGATTTCCTCTGTTTACTGGGAATGATTTTCTCTGTTTATTGGGAATGATTCCCTCTGTTTATTGGGAATGATTTCCTTTGTTTATTGGGAATGATTTCCTATGTGTAATGGGAACGATTTCCTTTGTTTATTGGGGGCGATTTTATCTTTTTGTTGAGAATGGTTTTCTCTGTTTTTTGGGGATAATTTCCTCTGTTTATTGGGAATGATTTCCTTTGCTTATTGGGAATTATTTCCTATGATTATTGGGATTGATTTCCTCTGTTTATTGGGGATGATTTTCTCTGTTAATTGGGAATGATTTTCTCTCTTAATTGGGAATGATTTCGTCTGTTTATTAGGAATGGTTTTCTCTGTTTATTGGGGATGATTTCCTCTGTTTATTGGGGATGATTTCCTCTTTTTATTGGGAATGATTTCCCATGTTTATTGGGAATGATTTCCTCTGTTTACTGGGAATGATTTCCTCTGTTTATTGGGAATGATTTCCTATGTTTATTGGGAAGGATTTCATCAGTTACTTTGGGACCCATTTACTTTGTTTATTGGGAATGATTTCCTTTGTTTATTGGGAATGATTTCCTTTGTTTAGTGGCAATGGTTCCTCTGTTATTGGGAATGATTTCCTTTGTTTATTGGGAATGATTTCCTTTGTTAATTGGGAATGATTTCCTATGTTTATTGAGAATGATTTCCTTTGTTTATTGGGAATCATTTCCTATGTTTATTGGCAATGGTTTCCTCTGTTTATTGGGAATGATTTTCTTTGTTTATTGGGAATGATTTCCTCTGTTTATTGGGAATGATTTCCTTTGTTTATTGGGAAAGATTTCCTCTGTTTACTGGGAATGATTTCCTCTGTAATTGGAAATGATTTCCTTTGTTTATTGGGAATGATTTCCTATGTTTATTGGGAACGATTTCCTCTGTTAATTGGGAATCATTTTCTCCGTTAATTGAGATGATACCCTCTGTTTACTAGGAATGGTTTTCTCTGTTTATTGGGAATGATTTCCTCTGTTTATTGGGAATGATTTCCTCTGTTTTTTTGCAATGATTTCATTTGTATAATGGGTATAACTTCCTGTGTTTAGTGGCAATGGTTTCCTCTGTTATTGGGAATGATTTCCTTTGCTTATTGGGAATGATTTCCTTTCTTTATTGGGAATGATTTCCTATGTTTATTGAGAAGATTTCCTTTGTTTATTGGGAATGATTTCCTATGTTTATTGGCAAAGGTTTCCTCTGTTTATTGGGAATGATTTCCTTTGTTTATTGGGAATGATTTCCTTAGTTCATTGGGAATGATTACCTCTGTTTATTGGGAATGATTTCCTTTGTTTATTGGGAAAGATATTCTCTGTTTATTGGAAGTGATTTCCTCTCATTATTGGGAATGATTTCATTTGTTTACTGGGAATGACCTTCTCTGTTTATTGGGGATGATTTCCTTTGTTTATTGGGAATAAATTCCTCTGTTAATTGGGAATGATTTCCTCTGTTTATTGGGAATGATTTCCTCTGTTTACTGGGAATGATTTTCCCTGTTTATTGGGGATGATTTCCCCTGTTAATTGGAATAATTTCATCTGTTTGCTGGGAATGATTTTCTCTGTTTATTGGGAATGATTTCCTCTGTTTATTGGGGATGATTTTCTCTTTTTGTTGGGAATGATTTCCTCTGATTATTTAGGACGGTTTTCTCTGTTAATTGGGAATGATTTTCTCTGTTAATTGGGAATGATTTCCTCTGTTTATTAGGAATGGTTTTCTCTGTTTATTGGGTATGATTTCCAATGTTTATTGGGAATGATTTCGTCAGTTTTTTTGGGAACGATTTCCTTTGCTTATTGGGAATGATTTCCTTTTTTTATTGGGAATGATTTCCTATGTTTAGTGGGAATCGTTTCCTCTGTTATTGGGAATGATTTCCTTTGTTTATTGGGAATGATTTCCTTTGTTTATTGGGAATGATTTCCTATGTTTAGTGGCAATGGTTTCCTCTGTTATTGGGAATGATTCCTCTCTTTATTGGGAATGATTTCATTTGTTTATTGGGAATGATCTTCTCTGATGATTGAGGATGATATCCTTTTTTTGTTGGGGATAAATTCCTCTGTCAATTGGGAATATTTTTTTCTGTTTATTGGGAATGATTTCCTCTGTTTATTGGGAATGAGTTGCTCTGTTTATTTGGGATAATTTCCTCTGTTAATTGGGAATGATTTCCTCTGTTTATTGGGAATGATTTCCTCTGTTTACTGGGAATGATTTTCTCTGTTTATTGGGAATGAATTCCTCTTTATTGGGGATGATTTCCTCTGTTAATTGGTAATGGTGTCCTCTGTTTACTGGTAATGATTTTCTCCGTTTATTGGGTATGATTTCCTTTGTTTATTGGGAATGATTTCCTATGTTTATTGGGAACGATTTCCTCTGTTTATTAGGAATGGTTTTCTCTGTTTATTGGGGATGATTTCCTCTGTTTATTGGGAATGATTTTCTCTGTTTATTGGGGATGATTTGCCATGTTTATTGGGAATGATTTCCTCTGTTTACTGGGAATGATTTCCTCTGTTTATTGGGAATGATTTCCTTTGTTTATTGGGAATGATTTCCTATGTTTAGTGGCAATGGTTTCCTCTGTTATTGGGAATGATTTCCTTTATTTATTGGGAATGATTTCCTATGTTTATTGAGAATGATTTCCTTTGTTTATTGGGAATGATTTCCTATGTATATTGGCAATGATTTCCTCTGTTTATTGGGAATGATTTCCTTTGTTTATTGGGAATGATTTCCTTAGTTTATTGGGAATGATTTCCTCTGTTTATTGGGAATGATTTCCTTTGTTTATTGGGAAAGATATTCTCTGTTTATTGGGAGTGATTTCCTTTGTTTATTGGGGATAAATCCCTCTGTAATTGGGAATGATTTCTTGTGTTTATTGGGAATGATTTCCTCTGTTTATTGGGAATGATTTTCTCTGTTTATTGGGGATAATTTCCTCTGTTAATTGGGAATGATTTCCTCAGTTTACTGGGAATGATTTTTTCTGTTTATTGGGAATGATTTCCTATGTTTATTGGGAATGATTTCCTCTGTTTTTTTGGAATGATTTTCTTTGTATATTGGGAATGATTTCCTATGTTTAGTGGCAATGGTTTCCTCTGTTATTGGGAATGATTTCCTCTGTTATTGGGAATGATTTCCTTTGTTTATTGGGAATGATTTCCTCTGTTTATTGAGAATGATTTCCTTTGTTTATTGAGAATGATTTCCTCTGTTTATTGGGAATGATTTCCTTTGTTTATTGGGAAAGATATTCTCTGTTTATTGGGAGTGATTTCCTTTGTTTACTGGGGATAAATCCCTCTGTAATTGGGAATGATTTCTTGTGTTTATTGGGAATGATTTCCTCTGTTCATTGGGAATGATTTTCTCTGTTTATTGGGGATAATTTCCTCTGTTAATTGGGAATGATTTCCTCTGTTTACTGGGAATGATTTTTTCTGTTTATTGGGAATGATTTCCTATGTTTATTGGGAATGATTTCCTCTGTTTTTTTGGAATGATTTCCTTTGTATATTGGGAATGATTTCCTATGTTTAGTGGCAATGGTTTCCTCTGTTATTGGGAATGATTTCCTCTGTTATTGGGAATGATTTCCTTTGTTTATTGGGAATGATTTCCTATGATTATTGAGAATGATATCCTTTGTTTATTGGGAATGATTTCCTCTGTTTATTAGCAATGGTTTCCTCTGTTTATTGGGAATGATTTCCTTTGTTTACTGGGAATGAGTTCCTTTGTTTATTGGGAATGATTTCCTCTGTTTATTGGGGATGATTTCCTCTGTTAATTGGGAATGATTTCCTCTGTTTACTGGGAATGATTTTCTCTGTTTATTGGGAATGATTCCCTCTGTTTATTGGGAATGATTTCCTTTGTTTATTGGGAATGATTTCCTATGTGTAATGGGAACGATTTCCTCTGTTTATTGGGGACGATTTTATCTTTTTGTTGAGAATGGTTTTCTCTGTTTTTTGGGGATAATTTCCTCTGTTTATTGGGAATGATTTCCTTTGCTTATTGGGAATTATTTCCTATGATTATTGGGATTGATTTCCTCTGTTTATTGGGGATGATTTTCTCTGTTAATTGGGAATGATTTTCTCTCTTAATTGGGAATGATTTCGTCTGTTTATTAGGAATGGTTTTCTCTGTTTATTGGGGATGATTTCCTCTGTTTATTGGGGATGATTTCCTCTTTTTATTGGGAATGATTTCCCATGTTTATTGGGAATGATTTCCTCTGTTTACTGGGAATGATTTCCTCTGTTTATTGGGAATGATTTCCTATGTTTATTGGGAAGGATTTCATCAGTTACTTTGGGACCCATTTACTTTGTTTATTGGGAATGATTTCCTTTGTTTATTGGGAATGATTTCCTTTGTTTAGTGGCAATGGTTCCTCTGTTATTGGGAATGATTTCCTTTGTTTATTGGGAATGATTTCCTTTGTTAATTGGGAATGATTTCCTATGTTTATTGAGAATGATTTCCTTTGTTTATTGGGAATCATTTCCTATGTTTATTGGCAATGGTTTCCTCTGTTTATTGGGAATGATTTCCTTTGTTTATTGGGAATGATTTCCTTTGTTAATTGGGAATGATTTCCTCTGTTTATTGGGAATGATTTCCTTTGTTTATTGGGAAAGATTTCCTCTGTTTACTGGGAACAATTTCCTCTGTTTATTGGGGGCGATTTTATCTTTTTGTTGAGAATGATTTTCTCTGTTTTTTGGGGATAATTTCCTCTGTTTATTGGGGATGATTTCCTTTGCTTATTGGGAATTATTTCCTATGTTTATTGGGAATGATTTCCTCTGTTTATTGGGATTGATTTTATCTTTTTGTTGGGAATGACTTCCCCTGTTTATTGGGGATGCTTTCCTCTGTTAATTGGGAATCGTTTTCTCTGTTAATTGGGATGATACCCTCTGTTTACTAAGAATGGTTTTCTCTGTTTATTGGGGATGATTTCCTCAGTTTATTGGGAATGATTTCCCATGTTTATTGGGAATGATTTCCTCTGTTTACTGGGAATGATTTTCTCTGTTTATTGGGAATGATTTCCTATGTTTATTGGGAATGATTTCCTCTGTTTACTGGGAATGATTTTTTCTGTTTATTGGGAATGATTTCCTCTGTTTATTGGGGATGATTTCCTCTGTTCATGGGAATGATTTCCTCTGTTTATTGGGAATGATTTTCTCTGTTTATTGGGGATAATTTCCTCTGTTAATTGGGAATGATTCCCTCAGTTTACTGGGAATGATTTTTTCTGTTTATTGGGAATGATTTCCTATGTTTATTGGGAATGATTTCCTCTGTTTTTTTGGAATGATTTCCTTTGTATATTGGGAATGATTTCCTATGTTTAGTGGCAATGGTTTCCTCTGTTATTGGGAATGATTTCCTCTGTTATTGGGAATGATTTCCTTTGTTTATTAGGAATGATTTCCTATGTTTATTGAGAATGATTTCCTTTGTTTATTGGGAATGATTTCCTTTGCTTATTGGGAATGATTTCCTCTGTTTATTGGGGATGATTTCCTCTGTTAATTGGGAATGATTTCCTTTGTTTATTGGGAATGATTTCCTATGTGTAATGGGAACGATTTCCTCTGTTTATTGGGGACAATTTTATTTTTTTGTTGAGAATGATTTTCTCTGTTTTTTTGGGATAATTTCCTCTGTTTATTGGGAATGATTTCCTTTGCTTATTGGGAATTATTTCCTATGTTTATTGGGATTGATTTCCTCTGTTTATTGGGGATGATTTTCTCTGTTAATTGGGAATGATTTTCTCTATTAATTGGGAATGATTTCCTCTGTTTATTAGGAATGGTTTTCTCTGTTTATTGGGGATGATTTCCTCTGTTTATTGGGAATGGTTTTCTCTGTTTATTGGGGATGATTTCCTCTGTTTATTGGGAATGATTTCCCATGTTTATTGGGAATGATTTCCTCTGTTTATTGGGAATGATTTCCTCTGTTCATTGGGAATGATTTCCTTTGTTAATTGGGAATGATTTCCTCTGTTTATTGGGAATGATTTCCTTTGTTTATTGGGAAAGATTTCCTCTGTTTACTGGGAATGATTTCCTCTGTTTATTGGGAACGATTTCCTTTGTTTATTGGGAATGATTTCCTATGTTTATTGGGAACGATTTCCTCTGTTTATTGGGGACGATTTTATCTTTTTGTTGAGAATGATTTTCTCTGTTTTTTGGGGATAATTTCCTCTGTTTATTGGGGATGATTTCCTTTGCTTATTGGGAATTATTTCCTATGTTTATTGGGAATGATTTCCTCTGTTTATTGGGATTGATTTTATCTTTTTGTTGGGAATGATTTCCTCTGTTTATTGGGGATGATTTCCTCTGTTAATTGGGAATCATTTTCTCTGTTAATTGGGATGTTACCCTCTGTTTACTTGGAATGGTTTTCTCTGTTTATTGGGGATGATTTCCTCAGTTTATTGGGAATGATTTCCCATGTTTATTGGGAATGATTTCCTCTGTTTACTGGGAATGATTTTCTCTGTTTATTGGGAATGATTTCCTATGTTTATTGGGAATGATTTCCTCTGTTTATTGGGGATGTTTTCCTCTGTTAATGGGAATGATTTCCTCTGTTTATTGGGGATGATTTTCCCTTTTTGTTGGGAATGATTTTCTCTGACTATTGGGGACGATTTTTTCTGTTAATTGGGAATGATTTTCTCTGTTAATTGGGAATGATTTCCTCTGTTTATTAGGAATGGTTTTCTCTGTTTAATGGGGATGATTTCCTCTGTTTATTGGGAATGATTTTCTCTGTTAATTGGGAATGATTTCCTCTGTTTATTTGGAATGATTTTCTCTGTTTATCGGGGATGATTTCCTCTGTTTACTGGGAATGATTTCCCATGTTTATTGGGAATGATTTCCTCTGTTTACTGGGAATGATTTTCTCTGTTTATTGGGAATGATTTCCTCTGTTTATTGGAAATGATTTCCTCAGTTTTTTTGGGAACGATTTCCTTTGTTTATTGGGAATGATTTCCTTTGTTTATTGGGAATCAGTTCCTCTGTTTAGTGGCAATGGTTTCCTCTGTTATTGGGATTTATTTCCTTTGTTTATTGGGAATGATTTCCTCTGTTTATTGGGGATGATTTCCTCTGTTAATGGGAATGATTTCCTCTGTTTATTGGGAATGATTTTCTCTGTTTATTGGGGATAATTTCCTCTGTTAATTGGGAATGATTCCCTCTGTTTACTGGGAATGATTTTTTCTGTTTATTGGGAATGATTTCCTATGTTTATTGGGAATGATTTCCTCTGTTTTTTTGGAATGCTTTCCTTTGTATATTGGGAATGATTTCCTATGTTTAGTGGCAATGGTTTCCTCTGTTATTGGGAATGATTTCCTCTGTTATTGGGAATGATTTCCTTTGTTTATTGGGAAAGATTTCCTCTGTTTACTGGGAATGATTTCCTCTGTTTATTGGTAACGATTTCCTTTGTTTATTGGGGATGATTTCCTCTGTTTATTGGGAATGGTTTTCTCTGTTTATTGGGGATGATTTCCTCTGTTTATTGGGAATGATTTCCCATGTTTATTGGGAATGATTTCCTCTGTTTATTGGGAATGATTTCCTCTGTTCATTGGGAATGATTTCCTTTGTTAATTGGGAATGATTTCCTCAGTTTATTGGGAATGATTTCCTTTGTTTATTGGGAAAGATTTCCTCTGTTTACTGGGAACGATTTCCTCTGTTTATTGGGGACGATTTTATCTTTTTGTTGAGAATGATTTTCTCTGTTTTTTGGGGATAATTTCCTCTGTTTATTGGGGATGATTTCCTTTGCTTATTGGGAATTATTTCCTATGTTTATTGGGAATGATTTCCTCTGTTTATTGGGATTGATTTTATATTTTTGTTGGGAATGATTTCCTCTGTTTATTGGGGATGATTTCCTCTGTTAATTGGGAATCATTTTCTCCGTTAATTGGGATGATACCCTCTGTTTATTAGGAATGGTTTTCTCTGTTTATTGGGTATGATTTCCAATGTTTATTGGGAATGATTTCGTCAGTTTTTTTGGGAACGATTTCCTTTGCTTATTGGGAATGATTTCCTTTTTTTATTGGGAATGATTTCCTATGTTTAGTGGCAATCGTTTCCTCTGTTATTGGGAATGATTTCCTTTGTTTATTGGGAATGATTTCCTTTGTTTATTGGGAATGATTTCCTATGTTTAGTGGCAATGGTTTCCTCTGTTATTGGGAATGATTCCTCTCTTTATTGGGAATGATTTCATTTGTTAATTGGGAATGATCTTCTCAGATGATTGAGGATGATATCCTTTTTTTGTTGGGGATAAATTCCTCTGTTAATTGGGAATATTTTTTTCTGTTTATTGGGAATGATTTCCTCTGTTTATTGGGAATGAGTTGCTCTGTTTATTTGGGATAATTTCCTCTGTTAATTGGGAATGATTTCCTCTGTTTATTGGGAATGATTTCCTCTGTTTACTGGGAATGATTTTCTCTGTTTATTGAGAATGAATTCCTCTTTATTGGGGATGATTTCCTCTGTTAATTGGTAATGGTTTCCTCTGTTTACTGGTAATGATTTTCTCCGTTTATTGGGAATGATTTCCTTTGTTTATTGGGAATGATTTCCTATGTTTATTGGGAACGATTTCCTCTGTTTATTAGGAATGGTTTTCTCTGTTTATTGGGGATGATTTCCTCTGTTTATTGGGAATGATTTTCTCTGTTTATTGGGGATGATTTGCCATGTTTATTGGGAATGATTTCCTCTGTTTACTGGGAATGATTTCCTCTGTTTATTGGGAATGATTTCCTTTGTTTATTGGGAATGATTTCCTATGTTTAGTGGCAATGGTTTCCTCTGTTATTGGGAATGATTTCCTTTATTTATTGGGAATGATTTCCTATGTTTATTGAGAATGATTTCCTTTGTTTTTTGGGAATGATTTCCTATGTATATTGGCAATGATTTCCTCTGTTTATTGGGAATGATTTCCTTTGTTTATTGGGAATGATTTCCTTAGTTTATTGGGAATGATTTCCTCTGTTTATTGGGAATGATTTCCTTTGTTTATTGGGAAAGATATTCTCTGTTTATTGGGAGTGATTTCCTTTGTTTATTGGGGATAAATCCCTCTGTAATTGGGAATGATTTCTTGTGTTTATTGGGAATGATTTCCTCTGTTTATTGGGAATGATTTTCTCTGTTTATTGGGGATAATTTCCTCTGTTAATTGGGAATGATTTCCTCAGTTTACTGGGAATGATTTTTTCTGTTTATTGGGAATGATTTCCTATGTTTATTGGGAATGATTTCCTCTGTTTTTTTGGAATGATTTTCTTTGTATATTGGGAATGATTTCCTATGTTTAGTGGCAATGGTTTCCTCTGTTATTGGGAATGATTTCCTCTGTTATTGGGAATGATTTCCTTTGTTTATTGGGAATGATTTCCTCTGTTTATTGAGAATGATTTCCTTTGTTTATTGAGAATGATTTCCTCTGTTTATTGGGAATGATTTCCTTTGTTTATTGGGAAAGATATTCTCTGTTTATTGGGAGTGATTTCCTTTGTTTACTGGGGATAAATCCCTCTGTAATTGGGAATGATTTCTTGTGTTTATTGGGAATGATTTCCTCTGTTCATTGGCAATGGTTTCCTCTGTTATTGGGAATGATTTCCTCTGTTATTGGGAATGATTTCCTTTGTTTATTGGGAATGATTTCCTATGATTATTGAGAATGATATCCTTTGTTTATTGGGAATGATTTCCTCTGTTTATTAGCAATGGTTTCCTCTGTTTATTGGGAATGATTTCCTTTGTTTACTGGGAATGAGTTCCTTTGTTTATTGGGAATGATTTCCTCTGTTTATTGGGGATGATTTCCTCTGTTAATTGGGAATGATTTCCTCTGTTTACTGGGAATGATTTTCTCTGTTTATTGGGAATGATTCCCTCTGTTTATTGGGAATGATTTCCTTTGTTTATTGGGAATGATTTCCTATGTGTAATGGGAACGATTTCCTCTGTTTATTGGAGACGATTTTATCTTTTTGTTGAGAATGGTTTTCTCTGTTTTTTGGGGATAATTTCCTCTGTTTATTGGGAATGATTTCCTTTGCTTATTGGGAATTATTTCCTATGATTATTGGGATTGATTTCCTCTGTTTATTGGGGATGATTTTCTCTGTTAATTGGGAATGATTTTCTCTCTTAATTGGGAATGATTTCGTCTGTTTATTAGGAATGGTTTTCTCTGTTTATTGGGGATGATTTCCTCTGTTTATTGGGGATGATTTCCTCTTTTTATTGGGAATGATTTCCCATATTTATTGGGAATGATTTCCTCTGTTTACTGGGAATGATTTCCTCTGTTTATTGGGAATGATTTCCTATGTTTATTGGGAAGGATTTCATCAGTTACTTTGGGACCCATTTACTTTGTTTATTGGGAATGATTTCCTTTGTTTATTGGGAATGATTTCCTTTGTTTAGTGGCAATGGTTCCTCTGTTATTGGGAATGATTTCCTTTGTTTATTGGGAATGATTTCCTTTGTTAATTGGGAATGATTTCCTATGTTTATTGAGAATGATTTCCTTTGTTTATTGGGAATCATTTCCTATGTTTATTGGCAATGGTTTCCTCTGTTTATTGGGAATGATTTCCTTTGTTTATTGGGAATGATTTCCTTTGTTAATTGGGAATGATTTCCTCTGTTTATTGGGAATGATTTCCTTTGTTTATTGGGAAAGATTTCCTCTGTTTACTGGGAATGATTTCCTCTGTTATTGGAAATGATTTCCTTTGTTTATTGGGAATGATTTCCTATGTTTATTGGGAACAATTTCCTCTGTTTATTGGGGGCGATTTTATCTTTTTGTTGAGAATGATTTTCTCTGTTTTTTGGGGATAATTTCCTCTGTTTATTGGGGATGATTTCCTTTGCTTATTGGGAATTATTTCCTATGTTTATTGGGAATGATTTCCTCTGTTTATTGGGATTGATTTTATCTTTTTGTTGGGAATGATTTCCCCTGTTTATTGGGGATGCTTTCCTCTGTTAATTGGGAATCGTTTTCTCTGTTAATTGGGATGATACCCTCTGTTTACTAAGAATGGTTTTCTCTGTTTATTGGGGATGATTTCCTCAGTTTATTGGGAATGATTTCCCATGTTTATTGGGAATGATTTCCTCTGTTTACTGGGAATGATTTTCTCTGTTTATTGGGAATGATTTCCTATGTTTATTGGGAATGATTTCCTCTGTTTACTGGGAATGATTTTTTCTGTTTATTGGGAATGATTTCCTCTGTTTATTGGGGATGATTTCCTCTGTTCATGGGAATGATTTCCTCTGTTTATTGGGAATGATTTTCTCTGTTTATTGGGGATAATTTCCTCTGTTAATTGGGAATGATTCCCTCTGTTTACTGGGAATGATTTTTTCTGTTTATTGGGAATGATTTCCTATGTTTATTGGGAATGATTTCCTCTGTTTTTTTGGAATGATTTCCTTTGTATATTGGGAATGATTTCCTATGTTTAGTGGCAATGGTTTCCTCAGTTATTGGGAATGATTTCCTCTGTTATTGGGAATGATTTCCTTTGTTTATTAGGAATGATTTCCTATGTTTATTGAGAATGATTTCCTTTGTTTATTGGGAATGATTTCCTTTGCTTATTGGGAATGATTTCCTCTGTTTATTGGGGATGATTTCCTCTGTTAATTGGGAATGATTTCCTTTGTTTATTGGGAATGATTTCCTATGTGTAATGGGAACGATTTCCTCTGTTTATTGGGGACAATTTTATTTTTTTGTTGAGAATGATTTTCTCTGTTTTTTGGGGATAATTTCCTCTGTTTATTGGGAATGATTTCCTTTGCTTATTGGGAATTATTTCCTATGTTTATTGGGATTGATTTCCTCTGTTTATTGGGGATGATTTTCTCTGTTAATTGGGAATGATTTTCTCTATTAATTGGGAATGATTTCCTCTGTTTATTAGGAATGGTTTTCTCTGTTTATTGGGGATGATTTCCTCTGTTTATTGGGAATGGTTTTCTCTGTTTATTGGGGATGATTTCCTCTGTTTATTGGGAATGATTTCCCATGTTTATTGGGAATGATTTCCTCTGTTTATTGTGAATGATTTCCTCTGTTCATTGGGAATGATTTCCTTTGTTAATTGGGAATGATTTCCTCTGTTTATTGGGAATGATTTCCTTTGTTTATTGGGAAAGATTTCCTCTGTTTACTGGGAATGATTTCCTCTGTTTATTGGGAACGATTTCCTTTGTTTATTGGGAATGATTTCCTATGTTTATTGGGAACGATTTCCTCTGTTTATTGGGGACGATTTTATCTTTTTGTTGAGAATGATTTTCTCTGTTTTTTGGGGATAATTTCCTCTGTTTATTGGGGATGATTTCCTTTGCTTATTGGGAATTATTTCCTATGTTTATTGGGAATGATTTCCTCTGTTTATTGGGATTGATTTTATCTTTTTGTTGGGAATGATTTCCTCTGTTTATTGGGGATGATTTCCTCTGTTAATTGGGAATCATTTTCTCTGTTAATTGGGATGTTACCCTCTGTTTACTTGGAATGGTTTTCTCTGTTTATTGGGGATGATTTCCTCAGTTTATTGGGAATGATTTCCCATGTTTATTGGGAATGATTTCCTCTGTTTACTGGGAATGATTTTCTCTGTTTATTGGGAATGATTTCCTATGTTTATTGGGAATGATTTCCTCTGTTTATTGGGGATGTTTTCCTCTGTTAATGGGAATGATTTCCTCTGTTTATTGGGGATGATTTTCCCTTTTTGTTGGGAATGATTTTCTCTGACTATTGGGGACGATTTTTTCTGTTAATTGGGAATGATTTTCTCTGTTAATTGGGAATGATTTCCTCTGTTTATTAGGAATGGTTTTCTCTGTTTAATGGGGATGATTTCCTCTGTTTATTGGGAATGATTTTCTCTGTTAATTGGGAATGATTTCCTCTGTTTATTAGGAATGATTTTCTCTGTTTATCGGGGATGATTTCCTCTGTTTACTGGGAATGATTTCCCATGTTTATTGGGAATGATTTCCTCTGTTTACTGGGAATGATTTTCTCTGTTTATTGGGAATGATTTCCTCTGTTTATTGGAAATGATTTCCTCAGTTTTTTTGGGAACGATTTCCTTTGTTTATTGGGAATGATTTCCTTTGTTTATTGGGAATCATTTCCTCTGTTTAGTGGCAATGGTTTCCTCTGTTATTGGGATTTATTTCCTTTGTTTATTGGGAATGATTTCCTCTGTTTATTGGGGATGATTTCCTCTGTTAATGGGAATGATTTCCTCTGTTTATTGGGAATGATTTTCTCTGTTTATTGGGGATAATTTCCTCTGTTAATTGGGAATGATTCCCTCTGTTTACTGGGAATGATTTTTTCTGTTTATTGGGAATGATTTCCTATGTTTATTGGGAATGATTTCCTCTGTTTTTTTGGAATGCTTTCCTTTGTATATTGGGAATGATTTCCTATGTTTAGTGGCAATGGTTTCCTCTGTTATTGGGAATGATTTCCTCTGTTATTGGGAATGATTTCCTTTGTTTATTGGGAAAGATTTCCTCTGTTTACTGGGAATGATTTCCTCTGTTTATTGGGAACGATTTCCTTTGTTTATTGGGGATGATTTCCTCTGTTTATTGGGAATGGTTTTCTCTGTTTATTGGGGATGATTTCCTCTGTTTATTGGGAATGATTTCCCATGTTTATTGGGAATGATTTCCTCTGTTTATTGGGAATGATTTCCTCTGTTCATTGGGAATGATTTCCTTTGTTAATTGGGAATGATTTCCTCAGTTTATTGGGAATGATTTCCTTTGTTTATTGGGAAAGATTTCCTCTGTTTACTGGGAACGATTTCCTCTGTTTATTGGGATCGATTTCCTTTGTTTATTGGGAATGATTTCCTATGTTTATTGGGAACGATTTCCTCTGTTTATTGGGGACGATTTTATCTTTTTGTTGAGAATGATTTTCTCTGTTTTTTGGGGATAATTTCCTCTGTTTATTGGGGATGATTTCCTTTGCTTATTGGGAATTATTTCCTATGTTTATTGGGAATGATTTCCTCTGTTTATTGGGATTGATTTTATATTTTTGTTGGGAATGATTTCCTATGTTTAGTGGCAATGGTTTCCTCTGTTATTGGGAATGATTTCCTCTGTTATTGGGAATTATTTCCTATGTTTAATGGGGATGATTTCCTCTGTTTATTGGGAATGATTTTCTCTGTTAATTGGGAATGATTTCCTCTGTTTATTAGGAATGATTTTCTCTGTTTATCGGGGATGATTTCCTCTGTTTACTGGGAATGATTTCCCATGTTTATTGGGAATGATTTCCTCTGTTTACTGGGAATGATTTTCTCTGTTTATTGGGAATGATTTCCTCTGTTTATTGGAAATGATTTCCTCAGTTTTTTTGGGAACGATTTCCTTTGTTTATTGGGAATGATTTCCTTTGTTTATTGGGAATCATTTCCTCTGTTTAGTGGCAATGGTTTCCTCTGTTATTGGGATTTATTTCCTTTGTTTATTGGGAATGATTTCCTCTGTTTATTGGGGATGATTTCCTCTGTTAATGGGAATGATTTCCTCTGTTTATTGGGAATGATTTTCTCTGTTTATTGGGGATAATTTCCTCTGTTAATTGGGAATGATTCCCTCTGTTTACTGGGAATGATTTTTTCTGTTTATTGGGAATGATTTCCTATGTTTATTGGGAATGATTTCCTCTGTTTTTTTGGAATGCTTTCCTTTGTATATTGGGAATGATTTCCTATGTTTAGTGGCAATGGTTTCCTCTGTTATTGGGAATGATTTCCTCTGTTATTGGGAATGATTTCCTTTGTTTATTGGGAAAGATTTCCTCTGTTTACTGGGAATGATTTCCTCTGTTTATTGGGAACGATTTCCTTTGTTTATTGGGGATGATTTCCTCTGTTTATTGGGAATGGTTTTCTCTGTTTATTGGGGATGATTTCCTCTGTTTATTGGGAATGATTTCCCATGTTTATTGGGAATGATTTCCTCTGTTTATTGGGAATGATTTCCTCTGTTCATTGGGAATGATTTCCTTTGTTAATTGGGAATGATTTCCTCAGTTTATTGGGAATGATTTCCTTTGTTTATTGGGAAAGATTTCCTCTGTTTACTGGGAACGATTTCCTCTGTTTATTGGGATCGATTTCCTTTGTTTATTGGGAATGATTTCCTATGTTTATTGGGAACGATTTCCTCTGTTTATTGGGGACGATTTTATCTTTTTGTTGAGAATGATTTTCTCTGTTTTTTGGGGATAATTTCCTCTGTTTATTGGGGATGATTTCCTTTGCTTATTGGGAATTATTTCCTATGTTTATTGGGAATGATTTCCTCTGTTTATTGGGATTGATTTTATATTTTTGTTGGGAATGATTTCCTCTGTTTATTGGGGATGATTTCCTCTGTTAATTGGGAATCATTTTCTCTGTTAATTGGGATGATACCCTCTGTTTACTTGGAATGGTTTTCTCTGTTTATTGGGGATGATTTCCTCAGTTTATTGGGAATGATTTCCCATGTTTATTGGGAATGATTTCCTCTGTTTACTGGGAATGATTTTCTCTGTTTATTGGGAATGATTTTTTCTGTTTATTGGGAATGATTTCCTCTGTTTATTGGGGATGTTTTCCTCTGTTAATGGGAATGATTTCCTCTATTTATTGGGGATGATTTTCTCTTTTTGTTGGGAATGATTTTCTCTGACTATTGGGGACGATTTTTTCTGTTAATTGGGAATGCTTTTCTCTGTTAATTGGGAATGATTTCCTCTGTTTATTAGGAATGGTTTTCTCTGTTTAATGGGGATGATTTCCTCTGTTTATTGGGAATGATTTTCTCTGTTAATTGGGAATGATTTCCTCTGTTTATTAGGAATGATTTTCTCTGTTTATCGGGGATGATTTCCTCTGTTTACTGTGAATGATTTCCCATGTTTATTGGGAATGATTTCCTCTGTTTACTGGGAATGATTTTCTCTGTTTATTAGGAATGATTTCCTCTGTTTATTGGAAAAGATTTCCTCAGTTTTTTTGGGAACGATTTCCTTTGTTGATTGGGAATGATTTCCTTTGTTTATTGGGAATCATTTCCTCTGTTTAGTGGCAATGGTTTCCTCTGTTATTGGGATTTATTTCCTTTGTTTATTGGGAATGATTTCCTCTGTTTATTGGGGATGATTTCCTCAGTTAATGGGAATGATTTCCTCTGTTTATTGGGAATGATTTTCTCTGTTTATTGGGGATAATTTCCTCTGTTAATTGGGAATGATTCCCTCTGTTTACTGGGAATGATTTTTTCTGTTTATTGGGAATGATTTCCTATGTTTATTGGGAATGATTTCCTCTGTTTTTTTGGAATGATTTCCTTTGTATATTGGGAATGATTTCCTATGTTTATTGGGATTGATTTCCTCTGTTTATTGGGGATGATTTTCTCTGTTAATTGGGAATGATTTTCTCTATTAATTGGGAATGATTTCCTCTGTTTATTGGAATGGTTTTCTCTGTTTATTGGGAACGATTTCCTTTGTTTATTGGGGATGATTTCCTCTGTTTATTGGGAATGGTTTTCTCTGTTTATTGGGGATGATTTCCTCTGTTTATTGGGAATGATTTCCCATGTTTATTGGGAATGATTTCCTCTGTTTATTGGGAATGATTTCCTCTGTTCATTGGGAATGATTTCCTTTGTTAATTGGGAATGATTTCCTCAGTTTATTGGGAATGATTTCCTTTGTTTATTGGGAAAGATTTCCTCTGTTTACTGGGAACGATTTCCTCTGTTTATTGGGATCGATTTCCTTTGTTTATTGGGAATGATTTCCTATGTTTATTGGGAACGATTTCCTCTGTTTATTGGGGACGATTTTATCTTTTTGTTGAGAATGATTTTCTCTGTTTTTTGGGGATAATTTCCTCTGTTTATTGGGGATGATTTCCTTTGCTTATTGGGAATTATTTCCTATGTTTATTGGGAATGATTTCCTCTGTTTATTGGGATTGATTTTATATTTTTGTTGGGAATGATTTCCTCTGTTTATTGGGGATGATTTCCTCTGTTAATTGGGAATCATTTTCTCTGTTAATTGGGATGATACCCTCTGTTTACTTGGAATGGTTTTCTCTGTTTATTGGGGATGATTTCCTCAGTTTATTGGGAATGATTTCCCATGTTTATTGGGAATGATTTCCTCTGTTTACTGGGAATGATTTTCTCTGTTTATTGGGAATGATTTTTTCTGTTTATTGGGAATGATTTCCTCTGTTTATTGGGGATGTTTTCCTCTGTTAATGGGAATGATTTCCTCTATTTATTGGGGATGATTTTCTCTTTTTGTTGGGAATGATTTTCTCTGACTATTGGGGACGATTTTTTCTGTTAATTGGGAATGATTTTCTCTGTTAATTGGGAATGATTTCCTCTGTTTATTAGGAATGGTTTTCTCTGTTTAATGGGGATGATTTCCTCTGTTTATTGGGAATGATTTTCTCTGTTAATTGGGAATGATTTCCTCTGTTTATTAGGAATGATTTTCTCTGTTTATCGGGGATGATTTCCTCTGTTTACTGGGAATGATTTCCCATGTTTATTGGGAATGATTTCCTCTGTTTACTGGGAATGATTTTCTCTGTTTATTAGGAATGATTTCCTCTGTTTATTGGAAATGATTTCCTCAGTTTTTTTGGGAACGATTTCCTTTGTTGATTGGGAATGATTTCCTTTGTTTATTGGGAATCATTTCCTCTGTTTAGTGGCAATGGTTTCCTCTGTTATTGGGATTTATTTCCTTTGTTTATTGGGAATGATTTCCTCTGTTTATTGGGGATGATTTCCTCTGTTAATGGGAATGATTTCCTCTGTTTATTGGGAATGATTTTCTCTGTTTATTGGGGATAATTTCCTCTGTTAATTGGGAATGATTCCCTCTGTTTACTGGGAATGATTTTTTCTGTTTATTGGGAATGATTTCCTATGTTTATTGGGAATGATTTCCTCTGTTTTTTTGGAATGATTTCCTTTGTATATTGGGAATGATTTCCTATGTTTATTGGGATTGATTTCCTCTGTTTATTGGGGATGATTTTCTCTGTTAATTGGGAATGATTTTCTCTATTAATTGGGAATGATTTCCTCTGTTTATTGGAATGGTTTTCTCTGTTTATTGGGGATGATTTCCTCTGTTTATTGGGAATGGTTTTCTCTGTTTATTGGGGATGATTTCCTCTGTTTATTGGGAATGATTTCCTCTGTTTATTGGGAATGATTTCCTTTGTTAATTGGGAATGATTTCCTCTGTTTATTGGGAATGATTTCCTTTGTTTATTGGGAAAGATTTCCTCTGTTTACTGGGAATGATTTCCTCTGTTTATTGGGAACGATTTCCTTTGTTTATTGGGAATGATTTCCTATGTTTATTGGGAACGATTTCCTTTGTTTATTGGGAATGATTTCCTATGTTTAGTGGCAATGGTTTCCTCTGTTATTGGGAATGATTTCCTTTGTTTATTGCGAATGATTTCCTTTCTTTATTGGGAATGATTTCCTCTGTTTATTGGGAATGATTTCCTCTATTTACTGGGAATGATTTTCTCTGTTTATTGGGAATGAATTCCTCTTTATTGGGGATGATTTCCTCTGTTAATTGGTAATGGTTTCCTCTGTTTACTGGTAATGATTTTCTCCGTTTATTGGGAATGATTTCCTCTGTTAATTGGGAATGATTTCCTCTGTTTATTGGGAATGATTTCCTCTGTTTATTGGGAATGATTTTCTCTGTTAAATGGGAATGATTTCCTCTGTTTATTAGAAATGGTTTTCTCTGTTTATTGGGGATGATTTCCTCTGTTTATTGGGAATGATTTCCCATGTTTATTGGGAATGATTTCCTCTGTTTACTGGGAATGATTTCATCAGTTACTTTGGGACCCATTTACTTTGTTTATTGGGAATGATTTCCTTTGTTTATTGGGAATGATTTCCTTTGTTTAGTGGCAATGGTTTCCTCTGTTATTGGGAATTATTTCCTTTATTGATTGGGAATGATTTCCTATGTTTATTGAGAATGATTTCCTTTGTTTATTGGGAATGATTTCCCATGTTTATTGGCAATGATTTCCATGTTTATTGGGAATGATTTCCTCTGTTTATTGGGAATGATTTCCTCTGTTTTTTGGGAATGAGTTTCTCTGTTTATTTGGGATAATTTCCTCTGTTAATTGGGAATGATTTCCTCTGTATATTGGGAATGATTTCCTCTGTTTACTGGGAATGATTTTCTCTGTTTATTGGGAATGCTTTCCTCTGTTTATTGGGGATGATTTCCTCTGTTAATTGGGATTTTTTTCCTCTGTTTACTGGGAATGATTATCTCCGTTTATTGGGAATGATTTCCTTTGTTTGTTGGGAATGATTTTCTCTGTTAATTGGGAATGATTTCCTCTGTTTATTAGGAATGGTTTTCTCTGTTTATTGGGTATGATTTCCAATGTTTATTGGGAATGATTTCCTCCGTTTTTTTGGGAACGATTTCCTTTGCTTATTGGGAATGATTTCCTTTTTTTATTGGGAATGATTTCCTATGTTTAGTGACAATCGTTTCCTCTGTTATTGGGAATGATTTCCTTTGTTTATTGGGAATGATTTCCTTTGTTTATTGGGAATGATTTCCTATGTTTAGTGGCAATGGTTTCCTCTGTTATTGGGAATGATTCCTCTCTTTATTGGGAATGATTTCATTTGTTTATTGGGAATGATCTTCTCTGATGATTGAGGATGATATCCTTTTTTTGTTGGGGATAAATTCCTCTGTCAATTGGGAATATTTTTTTCTGTTTATTGGGAATGATTTCCTCTGTTTATTGGGAATGAGTTTCTCTGTTTATTTGGGATAATTTCCTCTGTTAATTGGGAATGATTTCCTCTGTTTATTGGGAATGATTTCCTCTGTTTACTGGGAATGATTTTCTCTGTTTATTGGGAATGAATTCCTCTTTATTGGGAATGATTTCCTATGTTTATTGAGAATGATTTCCTTTGTTTATTGGGAATGATTTCCCATGTTTATTGGCAATGATTTCCTCTGTTTATTGGGAATGATTTCCATGTTTATTGGGAATGATTTCCTCTGTTTATTGGGAATGATTTCCTCTGTTTTTTGGGAATGAGTTTCTCTGTTTATTTGGGATAATTTCCTCTGTTAATTGGGAATGATTTCCTCTGTATATTGGGAATGATTTCCTCTGTTTACTGGGAATGATTTTCTCTGTTTATTGGGAATGCTTTCCTCTGTTTATTGGGGATGATTTCCTCTGTTAATTGGGATTTTTTTCCTCTGTTTACTGGGAATGATTTTCTCCGTTTATTGGGAATGATTTCCTTTGTTTGTTGGGAATGATTTTCTCTGTTAATTGGGAATGATTTCCTCTGTTTATTAGGAATGGTTTTCTCTGTTTATTGGGTATGATTTCCAATGTTTATTGGGAATGATTTCCTCAGTTTTTTTGGGAACGATTTCCTTTGCTTATTGGGAATGATTTCCTTTTTTTATTGGGAATGATTTCCTATGTTTAGTGGCAATCGTTTCCTCTGTTATTGGGAATGATTTCCTTTGTTTATTGGGAATGATTTCCTTTGTTTATTGGGAATGATTTCCTATGTTTAGTGGCAATGGTTTCCTCTGTTATTGGGAATGATTCTTCTCTTTATTGGGAATGATTTCATTTGTTTATTGGGAATGATCTTCTCTGATGATTGAGGATGATATCCTTTTTTTGTTGGGGATAAATTCCTCTGTCAATTGGGAATATTTTTTTCTGTTTATTGGGAATGATTTCCTCTGTTTATTGGGAATGGGTTTCTCTGTTTATTTGGGATAATTTCCTCTGTTAATTCGGAATGATTTCCTCTGTTTATTGGGAATGATTTCCTCTGTTTACTGGGAATGATTTTCTCTGTTTATTGGGAATGAATTCCTCTTTATTGGGGATGATTTCCTCTGTTAATTGGTAATGGTTTCCTCTGTTTACTGGTAATGATTTTCTCCGTTTATTGGGAATGATTTCCTCTGTTAATTGGGAATGATTTCCTCTGTTTATTGGGAATGATTTCCTCTGTTTATTGGGAATGATTTTCTCTGTTAAATGGGAATGATTTCCTCTGTTTATTAGAAATGGTTTTCTCTGTTTATTGGGGATGATTTCCTCTGTTTATTGGGAATGATTTCCCATGTTTATTGGGAATGATTTCCTCTGTTTACTGGGAATGATTTCATCAGTTACTTTGGGACCCATTTACTTTGTTTATTGGGAATGATTTCCTTTGTTTATTGGGAATGATTTCCTTTGTTTAGTGGCAATGGTTTCCTCTGTTATTGGGAATGATTTCCTTTATTGATTGGGAATGATTTCCTATGTTTATTGAGAATGATTTCCTTTGTTTATTGGGAATGATTTCCCATGTTTATTGGCAATGATTTCCTCTGTTTATTGGGAATGATTTCCATGTTTCTTGGGAATGATTTCCTCTGTTTATTGGGAATGATTTCCTCTGTTTTTTGGGAATGAGTTTCTCTGTTTATTTGGGATAATTTCCTCTGTTAATTGGGAATGATTTCCTCTGTATATTGGGAATGATTTCCTCTGTTTACTGGGAATGATTTTCTCTGTTTATTGGGAATGCTTTCCTCTGTTTATTGGGGATGATTTCCTCTGTTAATTGGGATTTTTTTCCTCTGTTTACTGGGAATGATTTTCTCCGTTTATTGGGAATGATTTCCTTTGTTTGTTGGGAATGATTTCCTATGTTTATTGGGAACGATTTCCTCTGTTTATTGGGGACGATTTTATCTTTTTGTTGAGAATTATTTTCTCTGTTTTTTGGGGATAATTTCCTCTGTTTATTGGGAATGATTTCCTTTGCTTATTGGGAATTATTTCCTATGTTTATTGGGATTGATTTCCTCTGTTTATTGGGGATGATTTTATCTTTTTGTTGTGAATGATTTCCTCTCTTTATTGGGAATGATTTCATTTGTTTATTTCGAATGATTTCCTCTGTTAATTGGGAATGATTTCCGATGCTTATTGGGAATGATTTCCACTGTTTATTGGGGACGATTTTATCTTTTTGTTGAGAATTATATTCTCTGTTTATTGGGGATGATTTTCTCTGTTTATTGGGGATAATTTCCGCTGTTGATTGTGAATGGTTTCCTTTGCTTATTGGGAATTATTTCCTATGTTTATTGGGAATGATTTCCTCTTTTTATTTGGGATGATTTTATCTTTTTGTTGGGAATGATTTCCTCTGTTTATTGGGGATGATTTTATCTTTTTGTTGAGAATGATTTCCTCTGTTTATTGGGGATGATGTTCTCTGTTAATTGGGAATGGTTTTCTCTCTTAATTGGGAATGATTTCGTCTGTTTATTAGGAATGGTTTTCTCTGTTTATTGGGGATGATTTCCTCTGTTTATTGGGGATGATTTCCTCTTTTTATTGGGAATGATTTCCCATGTTTATTGGGAATGATTTCCTCTGTTTACTGGGAATGATTTCCTCTGTTTATTGGGATGATTTCCTATGTTCATTGGGAAGGATTTCATCAGTTACTTTGGGACCCATTTACTTTGTTTATTGGGAATGATTTCCTTTGTTTATTGGGAATGATTTCCTTTGTTTAGTGGCAATGGTTCCTCTGTTATTGGGAATGATTTCCTTTGTTTATTGGGAATGATTTCCTTTGTTAATTGGGAATGATTTCCTCTGTTTATTGAGAATGATTTCCTTTGTTTATTGGGAATCATTTCCTATGTTTATTGGCAATGGTTTCCTCTGTTTATTGGGAATGATTTCCTTTGTTTATTGGGAATGATTTCCTTTGTTAATTGGGAATGATTTCCTCTGTTTATTGGGAATGATTTCCTTTGTTTATTGGGAAAGATTTCCTCTGTTTACTGGGAATGATTTCCTCTGTTATTGGAAATGATTTCCTTTGTTTATTGGGAATGATTTCCTATGTTTATTGGGAACGATTTCCTCTGTTAATTGGGAATCATTTTCTCTGTTAATTGAGATGATACCCTCTGTTTACTAGGAATGGTTTTCTCTGCTTATTGGGAATGATTTCCTCTGTTTATTGGGAATGATTTCCTCTGTTTTTTTGCAATGATTTCATTTGTATATTGGGTATAATTTCCTGTGTTTAGTGGCAATGGTTTCCTCTGTTATTGGGAATGATTTCCTTTGCTTATTGGGAATGATTTCCTTTCTTTATTGGGAATGATTTCCTATGTTTATTGAGAAGATTTCCTTTGTTTATTGGGAATGATTTCCTATGTTTATTGGCAAAGGTTTCCTCTGTTTATTGGGAATGATTTCCTTTGTTTATTGGGAATGATTTCCTTAGTTCATTGGGAATGATTACCTCTGTTTATTGGGAATGATTTCCTTTGTTTATTGGGAAAGATATTCTCTGTTTATTGGAAGTGATTTCCTCTCATTATTGGGAATGATTTCATTTGTTTACTGGGAATGACCTTCTCTGTTTATTGGGGATGATTTCCTTTGTTTATTGGGAATAAATTCCTCTGTTAATTGGGAATGATTTCCTCTGTTTATTGGGAATGATTTCCTCTGTTTACTGGGAATGATTTTCCCTGTTTATTGCGGGTGATTTCCCCTGTTAATTGGAATAATTTCATCTGTTTGCTGGGAATGATTTTCTCTGTTTATTGGGAATGATTTCCTCTGTTTATTGGGGATGATTTTCTCTTTTTGTTGGGAATGATTTCCTCTGATTATTGGGGACGATTTTCTCTGTTAATTGGGAATGATTTTCTCTGTTAATTGGGATTGATTTCCTCTGTTCATTAGGAATGGTTTTCTCTGTTTATTGGGTATGATTTCCAATGTTTATTGGGAATGATTTCCTCAGTTTTTTTGGGAACGATTTCCTTTGCTTATTGGGAATGATTTCCTTTTTTATTGGGAATGATTTCCTATGTTTAGTGGCAATCGTTTCCTCTGTTATTGGGAAAGATTTCCTTTGTTTATTGGGAATGATTTCCTTTGTTTATTGGGAATGATTTCCTATGTTTAGTGGCAATGGTTTCCTCTGTTATTGGGAATGATTCCTCTCTTTATTGGGAATGATTTCATTTGTTTATTGGGAATGATCTTCTCTGATGATTGAGGATGATATCCTTTTTTTGTTGGGGATAAATTCCTCTGTTAATTGGGAATAATTTTTTCTGTTTATTGGGAATGATTTCCTCTGTTTATTGGGAATGAGTTTCTCTGTTTATTTGGGAACGATTTCCTTTGTTTATTGGGAATGATTTCCTATGTTTATTGGGAACGATTTCCTCTGTTAATTGGGAATCATTTTCTCTGTTAATTGAGATGATACCCTCTGTTTACTAGGAATGGTTTTCTCTGCTTATTGGGAATGATTTCCTCTGTTTATTGGGAATGATTTCCTCTGTTTTTTTGCAATGATTTCATTTGTATATTGGGTATAATTTCCTGTGTTTAGTGGCAATGGTTTCCTCTGTTATTGGGAATGATTTCCTTTGCTTATTGGGAATGATTTCCTTTCTTTATTGGGAATGATTTCCTATGTTTATTGAGAAGATTTCCTTTGTTTATTGGGAATGATTTCCTATGTTTATTGGCAAAGGTTTCCTCTGTTTATTGGGAATGATTTCCTTTGTTTATTGGGAATGATTTCCTTAGTTCATTGGGAATGATTACCTCTGTTTATTGGGAATGATTTCCTTTGTTTATTGGGAAAGATATTCTCTGTTTATTGGAAGTGATTTCCTCTCATTATTGGGAATGATTTCATTTGTTTACTGGGAATGACCTTCTCTGTTTATTGGGGATGATTTCCTTTGTTTATTGGGAATAAATTCCTCTGTTAATTGGGAATGATTTCCTCTGTTTATTGGGAATGATTTCCTCTGTTTACTGGGAATGATTTTCCCTGTTTATTGGGGGTGATTTCCCCTGTTAATTGGAATAATTTCATCTGTTTGCTGGGAATGATTTTCTCTGTTTATTGGGAATGATTTCCCCTGTTTATTGGGGATGATTTTCTCTTTTTGTTGGGAATGATTTCCTCTGATTATTGGGGACGATTTTCTCTGTTAATTGGGAATGATTTTCTCTGTTAATTGGGATTGATTTCCTCTGTTCATTAGGAATGGTTTTCTCTGTTTATTGGGTATGATTTCCAATGTTTATTGGGAATGATTTCCTCAGTTTTTTTGGGAACGATTTCCTTTGCTTATTGGGAATGATTTCCTTTTTTATTGGGAATGATTTCCTATGTTTAGTGGCAATCGTTTCCTCTGTTATTGGGAAAGATTTCCTTTGTTTATTGGGAATGATTTCCTTTGTTTATTGGGAATGATTTCCTATGTTTAGTGGCAATGGTTTCCTCTGTTATTGGGAATGATTCCTCTCTTTATTGGGAATGATTTCATTTGTTTATTGGGAATGATCTTCTCTGATGATTGAGGATGATATCCTTTTTTTGTTGGGGATAAATTCCTCTGTTAATTGGGAATAATTTTTTCTGTTTATTGGGAATGATTTCCTCTGTTTATTGGGAATGAGTTTCTCTGTTTATTTGGGAACGATTTCCTTTGTTTATTGGGAATGATTTCCTATGTTTATTGGGAACGATTTCCTCTGTTTATTGGGAATGATTTCCTTTGTTTATTGGGAAAGATTTCCTCTGTTTACTGGGAATGATTTCCTCTGTTATTGGAAATGATTTCCTTTGTTTATTGGGAATGATTTCCTATGTTTATTGGGAACGATTTCCTCTGTTAATTGGGAATCATTTTCTCTGTTAATTGAGATGATACCCTCTGTTTACTAGGAATGGTTTTCTCTGCTTATTGGGAATGATTTCCTCTGTTTATTGGGAATGATTTCCTCTGTTTTTTTGCAATGATTTCATTTGTATATTGGGTATAATTTCCTGTGTTTAGTGGCAATGGTTTCCTCTGTTATTGGGAATGATTTCCTTTGCTTATTGGGAATGATTTCCTTTCTTTATTGGGAATGATTTCCTATGTTTATTGAGAAGATTTCCTTTGTTTATTGGGAATGATTTCCTATGTTTATTGGCAAAGGTTTCCTCTGTTTATTGGGAATGATTTCCTTTGTTTATTGGGAATGATTTCCTTAGTTCATTGGGAATGATTACCTCTGTTTATTGGGAATGATTTCCTTTGTTTATTGGGAAAGATATTCTCTGTTTATTGGAAGTGATTTCCTCTCATTATTGGGAATGATTTCATTTGTTTACTGGGAATGACCTTCTCTGTTTATTGGGGATGATTTCCTTTGTTTATTGGGAATAAATTCCTCTGTTAATTGGGAATGATTTCCTCTGTTTATTGGGAATGATTTCCTCTGTTTACTGGGAATGATTTTCCCTGTTTATTGGGGGTGATTTCCCCTGTTAATTGGAATAATTTCATCTGTTTGCTGGGAATGATTTTCTCTGTTTATTGGGAATGATTTCCTCTGTTTATTGGGGATGATTTTCTCTTTTTGTTGGGAATGATTTCCTCTGATTATTGGGGACGATTTTCTCTGTTAATTGGGAATGATTTTCTCTGTTAATTGGGATTGATTTCCTCTGTTCATTAGGAATGGTTTTCTCTGTTTATTGGGTATGATTTCCAATGTTTATTGGGAATGATTTCCTCAGTTTTTTTGGGAACGATTTCCTTTGCTTATTGGGAATGATTTCCTTTTTTATTGGGAATGATTTCCTATGTTTAGTGGCAATCGTTTCCTCTGTTATTGGGAAAGATTTCCTTTGTTTATTGGGAATGATTTCCTTTGTTTATTGGGAATGATTTCCTATGTTTAGTGGCAATGGTTTCCTCTGTTATTGGGAATGATTCCTCTCTTTATTGGGAATGATTTCATTTGTTTATTGGGAATGATCTTCTCTGATGATTGAGGATGATATCCTTTTTTTGTTGGGGATAAATTCCTCTGTTAATTGGGAATAATTTTTTCTGTTTATTGGGAATGATTTCCTCTGTTTATTGGGAATGAGTTTCTCTGTTTATTTGGGAACGATTTCCTTTGTTTATTGGGAATGATTTCCTATGTTTATTGGGAACGATTTCCTCTGTTTATTGGGAATGATTTCCTTTGTTTATTGGGAAAGATTTCCTCTGTTTACTGGGAATGATTTCCTCTGTTATTGGAAATGATTTCCTTTGTTTATTGGGAATGATTTCCTATGTTTATTGGGAACGATTTCCTCTGTTAATTGGGAATCATTTTCTCTGTTAATTGAGATGATACCCTCTGTTTACTAGGAATGGTTTTCTCTGCTTATTGGGAATGATTTCCTCTGTTTATTGGGAATGATTTCCTCTGTTTTTTTGCAATGATTTCATTTGTATATTGGGTATAATTTCCTGTGTTTAGTGGCAATGGTTTCCTCTGTTATTGGGAATGATTTCCTTTGCTTATTGGGAATGATTTCCTTTCTTTATTGGGAATGATTTCCTATGTTTATTGAGAAGATTTCCTTTGTTTATTGGGAATGATTTCCTATGTTTATTGGCAAAGGTTTCCTCTGTTTATTGGGAATGATTTCCTTTGTTTATTGGGAATGATTTCCTTAGTTCATTGGGAATGATTACCTCTGTTTATTGGGAATGATTTCCTTTGTTTATTGGGAAAGATATTCTCTGTTTATTGGAAGTGATTTCCTCTCATTATTGGGAATGATTTCATTTGTTTACTGGGAATGACCTTCTCTGTTTATTGGGGATGATTTCCTTTGTTTATTGGGAATAAATTCCTCTGTTAATTGGGAATGATTTCCTCTGTTTATTGGGAATGATTTCCTCTGTTTACTGGGAATGATTTTCCCTGTTTATTGGGGGTGATTTCCCCTGTTAATTGGAATAATTTCATCTGTTTGCTGGGAATGATTTTCTCTGTTTATTGGGAATGATTTCCTCTGTTTATTGGGGATGATTTTCTCTTTTTGTTGGGAATGATTTCCTCTGATTATTGGGGACGATTTTCTCTGTTAATTGGGAATGATTTTCTCTGTTAATTGGGATTGATTTCCTCTGTTCATTAGGAATGGTTTTCTCTGTTTATTGGGTATGATTTCCAATGTTTATTGGGAATGATTTCCTCAGTTTTTTTGGGAACGATTTCCTTTGCTTATTGGGAATGATTTCCTTTTTTATTGGGAATGATTTCCTATGTTTAGTGGCAATCGTTTCCTCTGTTATTGGGAAAGATTTCCTTTGTTTATTGGGAATGATTTCCTTTGTTTATTGGGAATGATTTCCTATGTTTAGTGGCAATGGTTTCCTCTGTTATTGGGAATGATTCCTCTCTTTATTGGGAATGATTTCATTTGTTTATTGGGAATGATCTTCTCTGATGATTGAGGATGATATCCTTTTTTTGTTGGGGATAAATTCCTCTGTTAATTGGGAATAATTTTTTCTGTTTATTGGGAATGATTTCCTCTGTTTATTGGGAATGAGTTTCTCTGTTTATTTGGGAACGATTTCCTTTGTTTATTGGGAATGATTTCCTATGTTTATTGGGAACGATTTCCTCTGTTAATTGGGAATCATTTTCTCTGTTAATTGAGATGATACCCTCTGTTTACTAGGAATGGTTTTCTCTGCTTATTGGGAATGATTTCCTCTGTTTATTGGGAATGATTTCCTCTGTTTTTTTGCAATGATTTCATTTGTATATTGGGTATAATTTCCTGTGTTTAGTGGCAATGGTTTCCTCTGTTATTGGGAATGATTTCCTTTGCTTATTGGGAATGATTTCCTTTCTTTATTGGGAATGATTTCCTATGTTTATTGAGAAGATTTCCTTTGTTTATTGGGAATGATTTCCTATGTTTATTGGCAAAGGTTTCCTCTGTTTATTGGGAATGATTTCCTTTGTTTATTGGGAATGATTTCCTTAGTTCATTGGGAATGATTACCTCTGTTTATTGGGAATGATTTCCTTTGTTTATTGGGAAAGATATTCTCTGTTTATTGGAAGTGATTTCCTCTCATTATTGGGAATGATTTCATTTGTTTACTGGGAATGACCTTCTCTGTTTATTGGGGATGATTTCCTTTGTTTATTGGGAATAAATTCCTCTGTTAATTGGGAATGATTTCCTCTGTTTATTGGGAATGATTTCCTCTGTTTACTGGGAATGATTTTCCCTGTTTATTGGGGGTGATTTCCCCTGTTAATTGGAATAATTTCATCTGTTTGCTGGGAATGATTTTCTCTGTTTATTGGGAATGATTTCCTCTGTTTATTGGGGATGATGTTCTCTTTTTGTTGGGAATGATTTCCTCTGATTATTGGGGACGATTTTCTCTGTTAATTGGGAATGATTTTCTCTGTTAATTGGGATTGATTTCCTCTGTTCATTAGGAATGGTTTTCTCTGTTTATTGGGTATGATTTCCAATGTTTATTGGGATTGATTTCCTCAGTTTTTTTGGGAACGATTTCCTTTGCTTATTGGGAATGATTTCCTTTTTTATTGGGAATGATTTCCTATGTTTAGTGGCAATCGTTTCCTCTGTTATTGGGAAAGATTTCCTTTGTTTATTGGGAATGATTTCCTTTGTTTATTGGGAATGATTTCCTATGTTTAGTGGCAATGGTTTCCTCTGTTATTGGGAATGATTCCTCTCTTTATTGGGAATGATTTCATTTGTTTATTGGGAATGATCTTCTCTGATGATTGAGGATGATATCCTTTTTTTGTTGGGGATAAATTCCTCTGTTAATTGGGAATAATTTTTTCTGTTTATTGGGAATGATTTCCTCTGTTTATTGGGAATGAGTTTCTCTGTTTATTTGGGATAATTTCCTCTGTTAATTGGGAATGATTTCCTCTGTTTATTGGGAATGATTTCCTCTGTTTACTGGGAATGATTTTCTCTGTTTATTGGGAATGAATTCCTCTTTATTGGGGATGATTTCCTCTTTTAATTGGTAATGGTTTCCTCTGTTTACTGGTAATGATTTTCTCTGTTTATTGGGAATGATTTCCTTTGTTTATTGGGAATGATTTCCTATGTTTATTGGGAACGATTTCCTCTGTTTATTAGGAATGGTTTTCTCTGTTTATTGGGGATGATTTCCTCTGTTTATTGGGAATGATTTCCTTTGCTTATTGGGAATTATTTCCTATGATTATTGGGATTGATTTCCTCTGTTTATTGGGGATGATTTTCTCTGTTAATTGGGAATGATTTTCTCTCTTAATTGGGAATGATTTCGTCTGTTTATTAGGAATGGTTTTCTCTGTTTATTGGGGATGATTTCCTCTGTTTATTGGGGATGATTTCCTCTTTTTATTGGGAATGATTTCCCATGTTTATTGGGAATGATTTCCTCTGTTTACTGGGAATGATTTCCTCTGTTTATTGGGAATGATTTCCTATCTTTATTGGGAAGGATTTCATCAGTTACTTTGGGACCCATTTACTTTGTTTATTGGGAATGATTTCCTTTGTTGATTGGGAATGATTTCCTTTGTTTAGTGGCAATGGTTCCTCTGTTATTGGGAATGATTTCCTTTGTTTATTGGGAATGATTTCCTTTGTTAATTGGGAATGATTTCCTATGTTTATTGAGAATGATTTCCTTTGTTTATTGGGAATCATTTCCTATGTTTATTGGCAATGGTTTCCTCTGTTTATTGGGAATGATTTCCTTTGTTTATTGCGAATGATTTCCTTTGTTAATTGGGAATGATTTCCTCTGTTTATTGGGAATGATTTCCTTTGTTTATTGGGAAAGATTTCCTCTGTTTACTGGGAATGATTTCCTCTGTTATTGGAAATGATTTCCTTTGTTTATTGGGAATGATTTCCTATGTTTATTGGGAACGATTTCCTCTGTTTATTGGGGGCGATTTTATCTTTTTGTTGAGAATGATTTCCCCTGTTTATTGGGGATGCTTTCCTCTGTTAATTGGGAATCGTTTTCTCTGTTAATTAGGATGATACCCTCTGTTTACTAGGAATGGTTTTCTCTGTTTATTGGGGATGATTTCCTCAGTTTATTGGGAATGATTTCCCATGTTTATTGGGAATGATTTCCTCTGTTTACTGGGAATGATTTTCTCTGTTTATTGGGAATGATTTCCTATGTTTATTGGGAATGATTTCCTCTGTTTACTGGGAATGATTTTTTCTGTTTATTGGGAATGATTTCCTCTGTTTATTGGGGATGATTTCCTCTGTTCATGGGAATGATTTCCTCTGTTATTGGGAATGATTGTCTCTGTTTATTGGGGATAATTTCCTCTGGTAATTGGGAATGATTCCCTCTGTTTACTGGGAATGATTTCCTTTGTTTATTAGGAATGATTTCCTATGTTTATTGAGAATGATTTCCTTTGTTTATTGGGAATGATTTCCTCTGTTTACTGGGAATGATTTTCTCTGTTTATTGGGAATGATTCCCTCTGTTTATTGGGAATGATTTCCTTTGTTTATTGGGAATGATTTCCTATGTGTAATGGGAACGATTTCCTCTGTTTATTGGGGACAATTTTATTTTTTTGTTGAGAATGATTTTCTCTGTTTTTTGGGGATAATTTCCTCTGTTTATTGGGAATGATTTCCTTTGCTTATTGGGAATTATTTCCTATGTTTATTGGGATTGATTTCCTCTGTTTATTGGGGATGATTTTCTCTATTAATTGGGAATGATTTCCTCTGTTTATTAGGAATGGTTTTCTCTGTTTATTGGGGATGATTTCCTCTGTTTATTGGGAATGGTTTTCTCTGTTTATTGGGGATGATTTCCTCTGTTTATTGGGAATGAATTCCTTTGTTAATTGGGAATGATTTCCTCTGTTTATTGGGAATGATTTCCTTTGTTTATTGGGAAAGATTTCCTCTGTTTACTGGGAATGATTTCCTCTGTTTATTGTGAACGATTTCCTTTGTTTATTGGGAATGATTTCCTATGTTTATTGGGAACGATTTCCTCTGTTTATTGGGGACGATTTTATCTTTTTGTTGAGAATGATTTTCACTGTTTATTGGGGATAATTTCCTTTGCTTATTGGGAATTATTTCCTATGTTTATTGGGAATGATTTCCTCTGTTTATTGGGATTGATTTTATCTTTTTGTTGGGAATGATTTTCTCTGTTTATTGGGGATGATTTCCTCTGTTAATTGGGAATCATTTTCTCTGTTAATTGGGATGATACCCTCTGTTTACTTGGAATGATTTTCTCTGTTTATTGGGGATGTTTTCCTCTGTTAATGGGAATGATTTCCTCTGTTTATTGGGGATGATTTTCTCTTTTTGTTGGGAATGATTTTCTCTGACTATTGGGGTCGATTTTTTCTGTTAATTGGGAATGATTTTCTCTGTTAATTGGGAATGATTTCCTCTGTTTATTAGGAATGGTTTTCCCTGTTTAATGGGGATGATTTCCTCTGTTTATTGGGAATGATTTTCTCTGTTAATTGGGAATGATTTCCGCTGTTTATTAGGAATGACTTTCTCTGTTTATCGGGGATGATTTCCTCTGTTTACTGGGAATGATTTCCCATTTTTATTGGGAATGATTTCCTCTGTTTACTGGGAATGATTTTCTCTGTTTATTGGGAATGATTTCCTCTGTTTATTGGGAATGATTTCCTCAGTTTTTTTGGGAACGATTTCCTTTGTTTATTGGGAATGATTTCCTTTGTTTATTGGGAATCATTTCCTCTGTTTAGTGGCAATGGTTTCCTCTGTTATTGGGATTTATTTCCTTTGTTTATTGGGAATGATTTCCTCTGTTTATTGGGGATGATTTCCTCTGTTAATGGGAATGATTTCCTCTGTTTATTGGGAATGATTTTCTCTGTTTATTGGGGATAATTTCCTCTGTTAATTGGGAATGATTCCCTCTGTTTACTGGGAATTATTTTTTTCTGTTTATTGGGAATGATTTCCTATGTTTATTGGGAATGATTTCCTCTGTTTTTTTGGAATGATTTCCTTTGTATATTGGGAATGATTTCCTATGTTTAGTGGCAATGGTTTCCTCTGTTATTGGGAATGATTTCCTCTGTTATTGGGAATGATTTCCTTTGTTTATTGGGAATGATTTCCTATGTTTATTGAGAATGATTTCCTTTGTTTATTGGGAATGATTTCCTTTGTTTATTGGGAATGATTTCCTCTGTTTATTGGGGATGATTTCCTCTGTTAATTGGGAATGATTTCCTCTGTTTACTGGGAATGATTTTCTCTGTTTATTGGGAATGATTCCCTCTGTTTATTGGGAATGATTTCCTTTGTTTATTGGGAATGATTTCCTATGTGTAATGGGAACGATTTCCTCTGTTTATTGGGGACAATTTTATTTTTTTGTTGAGAATGATTTTCTCTGTTTTTTGGGGATAATTTCCTCTGTTTATTGGGAATGATTTCCTTTGCTTATTGGGAATTATTTCCTATGTTTATTGGGATTGATTTCCTCTGTATATTGGGGATGATTTTCTCTGTTTATTGGGAATGATTTTCTCTATTAATTGGGAATGATTTCCTCTGTTTATTAGGAATGGTTTTCTCTGTTTATTGGGGATGATTTCCTCTGTTTATTGGGAATGGTTTTCTCTGTTTATTGGGGATGATTTCCTCTGTTTATTGGCAATGATTTCCACTGTTTATTGGGAATGATTTCCTCTGTTTATTGGGAATGATTTCCTTTGTTAATTGGGAATGATTTCCTCTGTTTATTGGGAATGATTTCCTTTGTTTATTGGGAAAGATTTCCTCTGTTTACTGGGAATGATTTCCTCTGTTTATTGGGAACGATTTCCTTTGTTTATTGGGAATGATTTCCTATGTTTATTGGGAACGATTTCCTCTGTTTATTGGGGACGATTTTATCTTTTTGTTGAGAATGATTTTCACTGTTTATTGGGGATAATTTCCTCTGTTTATTGGGGATGATTTCCTTTGCTTATTGAGAATTATTTCCTATGTTTATTGGGAATGATTTCCTCTGTTTATTGGGATTGATTTTATCTTTTTGTTGGGAATGATTTCCTCTGTTTATTGGGGATGATTTCCTCTGTTAATTGGGAATCATTTTCTCTGTTAATTGGGATGATACCCTCTGTTTACTTGGAATGGTTTTCTCTGTTTATTGGGGATGATTTCCTCAGTTTATTGGGAATGATTTCCCATGTTCATTGGGAATGATTTCCTCTGTTTACTGGGAATGATTTTCTCTGTTTATTGGGAATGATTTCCTATGTTTATTGGGAATGATTTCCTCGCTTTACTGGGAATGATTTTTTCTGTTTATTGGGAATGATTTCCTCTGTTTATTGGGGATGATTTCCTCTGTTAATGGGAATGATTTCCTCTGTTTATTGGGGTTGATTTTCTCTTTTTGTTGGGAATGATTTTCTCTGACTATTGGGGACGATTTTTTCTGTTAATTGGGAATGATTTTCTCTGTTAATTGGGAATGATTTCCTCTGTTTATTAGGAATGGTTTTCTCTGTTTAATGGGGATGATTTCCTCTGTTTATTGGGAATGATTTTCTCTGTTAATTGGGAATGATTTCCTATGTTTATTAGGAATGATTTTCTCTGTTTATCGGGAAGATTTCCTCTGTTTACTGGGAATGATTTCCCATGTTTATTGGGAATGATTTCCTCTGTTTACTGGGAACGATTTCCTCTGTTTATTAGGAATGGTTTTCTCTGTTTATTGGGGATGATTTCCTCTGTTTATTGGGAATGATTTCCTTTGCTTATTGGGAATTATTTCCTATGATTATTGGGATTGATTTCCTCTGTTTATTGGGGATGATTTTCTCTGTTAATTGGGAATGATTTTCTCTCTTAATTGGGAATGATTTCGTCTGTTTATTAGGAATGGTTTTCTCTGTTTATTGGGGATGATTTCCTCTGTTTATTGGGGATGATTTCCTCTTTTTATTGGGAATGATTTCCCATGTTTATTGGGAATGATTTACTCTGTTTACTGGGAATGATTTCCTCTGTTTATTGGGAATGATTTCCTATCTTTATTGGGAAGGATTTCATCAGTTACTTTGCGACCCATTTACTTTGTTTATTGGGAATGATTTCCTTTGTTTATTGGGAATGATTTCCTTTGTTTAGTGGCAATGGTTCCTCTGTTATTGGGAATGATTTCCTTTGTTTATTGGGAATGATTTCCTTTGTTAATTGGGAATGATTTCCTATGTTTATTGAGAATGATTTCCTTTGTTTATTGGGAATCATTTCCTATGTTTATTGGCAATGGTTTCCTCTGTTTATTGGGAATGATTTCCTTTGTTTATTGGGAATGATTTCCTTTGTTAATTGGGAATGATTTCCTCTGTTTATTGGGAATGATTTCCTTTGTTTATTGGGAAAGATTTCCTCTGTTTACTGGGAATGATTTCCTCTGTTATTGGAAATGATTTCCTTTGTTTATTGGGAATGATTTCCTATGTTTATTGGGAACGATTTCCTCTGTTTATTGGGGGCGATTTTATCTTTTTGTTGAGAATGATTTTCTCTGTTTTTTGGGGATAATTTCCTCTGTTTATTGGGGATGATTTCCTTTGCTTATTGGGAATTATTTCCTATGTTTATTGGGAATGATTTCCTCTGTTTATTGGGATTGATTTTATCTTTTTGTTGGGAATGATTTCCCCTGTTTATTGGGGATGCTTTCCTCTGTTAATTGGGAATCGTTTTCTCTGTTAATTAGGATGATACCCTCTGTTTACTAGGAATGGTTTTCTCTGTTTATTGGGGATGATTTCCTCAGTTTATTGGGAATGATTTCCCATGTTTATTGGGAATGATTTCCTCTGTTTACTGGGAATGATTTTCTCTGTTTATTGGGAATGATTTCCTATGTTTATTGGGAATGATTTCCTCTGTTTACTGGGAATGATTTTTTCTGTTTATTGGGAATGATTTCCTCTGTTTATTGGGGATGATTTCCTCTGTTCATGGGAATGATTTCCTCTGTTTATTGGGAATGATTTTCTCTGTTTATTGGGGATAATTTCCTCTGGTAATTGGGAATGATTCCCTCTGTTTACTGGGAATGATTTCCTTTGTTTATTAGGAATGATTTCCTATGTTTATTGAGAATGATTTCCTTTGTTTATTGGGAATGATTTCCTCTGTTTACTGGGAATGATTTTCTCTGTTTATTGGGAATGATTCCCTCTGTTTATTGGGAATGATTTCCTTTGTTTATTGGGAATGATTTCCTATGTGTAATGGGAACGATTTCCTCTGTTTATTGGGGACAATTTTATTTTTTTGTTGAGAATGATTTTCTCTGTTTTTTGGGGATAATTTCCTCTGTTTATTGGGAATGATTTCCTTTGCTTATTGGGAATTATTTCCTATGTTTATTGGGATTGATTTCCTCTGTTTATTGGGGATGATTTTCTCTATTAATTGGGAATGATTTCCTCTGTTTATTAGGAATGGTTTTCTCTGTTTATTGGGGATGATTTCCTCTGTTTATTGGGAATGGTTTTCTCTGTTTATTGGGGATGATTTCCTCTGTTTATTGGGAATGATTTCCTTTGTTAATTGGGAATGATTTCCTCTGTTTATTGGGAATGATTTCCTTTGTTTATTGGGAAAGATTTCCTCTGTTTACTGGGAATGATTTCCTCTGTTTATTGGGAACGATTTCCTTTGTTTATTGGGAATGATTTCCTATGTTTATTGGGAACGATTTCCTCTGTTTATTGGGGACGATTTTATCTTTTTGTTGAGAATGATTTTCACTGTTTATTGGGGATAATTTCCTTTGCTTATTGGGAATTATTTCCTATGTTTATTGGGAATGATTTCCTCTGTTTATTGGGATTGATTTTATCTTTTTGTTGGGAATGATTTTCTCTGTTTATTGGGGATGATTTCCTCTGTTAATTGGGAATCATTTTCTCTGTTAATTGGGATGATACCCTCTGTTTACTTGGAATGATTTTCTCTGTTTATTGGGGATGTTTTCCTCTGTTAATGGGAATGATTTCCTCTGTTTATTGGGGATGATTTTCTCTTTTTGTTGGGAATGATTTTCTCTGACTATTGGGGTCGATTTTTTCTGTTAATTGGGAATGATTTTCTCTGTTAATTGGGAATGATTTCCTCTGTTTATTAGGAATGGTTTTCTCTGTTTAATGGGGATGATTTCCTCTGTTTATTGGGAATGATTTTCTCTGTTAATTGGGAATGATTTCCTCTGTTTATTAGGAATGACTTTCTCTGTTTATCGGGGATGATTTCCTCTGTTTACTGGGAATGATTTCCCATTTTTATTGGGAATGATTTCCTCTGTTTACTGGGAATGATTTTCTCTGTTTATTGGGAATGATTTCCTCTGTTTATTGGGAATGATTTCCTCAGTTTTTTTGGGAACGATTTCCTTTGTTTATTGGGAATGATTTCCTTTGTTTATTGGGAATCATTTCCTCTGTTTAGTGGCAATGGTTTCCTCTGTTATTGGGATTTATTTCCTTTGTTTATTGGGAATGATTTCCTCTGTTTATTGGGGATGATTTCCTCTGTTAATGGGAATGATTTCCTCTGTTTATTGGGAATGATTTTCTCTGTTTATTGGGGGTAATTTCCTCTGTTAATTGGGAATGATTCCCTCTGTTTACTGGGAATTATTTTTTTCTGTTTATTGGGAATGATTTCCTATGTTTATTGGGAATGATTTCCTCTGTTTTTTTGGAATGATTTCCTTTGTATATTGGGAATGATTTCCTATGTTTAGTGGCAATGGTTTCCTCTGTTATTGGGAATGATTTCCTCTGTTATTGGGAATGATTTCCTTTGTTTATTGGGAATGATTTCCTTTGTTTATTGGGAATGATTTCCTTTGTTTATTGGGGATGATTTCCTCTGTTAATTGGGAATGATTTCCTCTGTTTACTGGGAATGATTTTCTCTGTTTATTGGGAATGATTCCCTCTGTTTATTGGGAATGATTTCCTTTGTTTATTGGGAATGATTTCCTATGTGTAATGGGAACGATTTCCTCTGTTTATTGGGGACAATTTTATTTTTTTGTTGAGAATGATTTTCTCTGTTTTTTGGGGATAATGTCCTCTGTTTATTGGGAATGATTTCCTTTGCTTATTGGGAATTATTTCCTATGTTTATTGGGATTGATTTCCTCTGTATATTGGGGATGATTTTCTCTGTTAATTGGGAATGATTTTCTCTATTAATTGGGAATGATTTCCTCTGTTTATTAGGAATGGTTTTCTCTGTTTATTGGGGATGATTTCCTCTGTTTATTGGGAATGGTTTTCTCTGTTTATTGGGGATGATTTCCTCTGTTTATTGGCAATGATTTCCTCTGTTTATTGGGAATGATTTCCTCTGTTTATTGGGAATGATTTCCTTTGTTAATTGGGAATGATTTCCTCTGTTTATTGGGAATGATTTCCTTTGTTTATTGGGAAAGATTTCCTCTGTTTACTGGGAATGATTTCCTCTGTTTATTGGGAACGATTTCCTTTGTTTATTGGGAATGATTTCCTATGTTTATTGGGAACGATTTCCTCTGTTTATTGGGGACGATTTTATCTTTTTGTTGAGAATGATTTTCACTGTTTATTGGGGATAATTTCCTCTGTTTATTGGGGATGATTTCCTTTGCTTATTGAGAATTATTTCCTATGTTTATTGGGAATGATTTCCTCTGTTTATTGGGATTGATTTTATCTTTTTGTTGGGAATGATTTCCTCTGTTTATTGGGGATGATTTCCTCTGTTAATTGGGAATCATTTTCTCTGTTAATTGGGATGATACCCTCTGTTTACTTGGAATGGTTTTCTCTGTTTATTGGGGATGATTTCCTCAGTTTATTGGGAATGATTTCCCATGTTCATTGGGAATGATTTCCTCTGTTTACTGGGAATGATTTTCTCTGTTTATTGGGAATGATTTCCTATGTTTATTGGGAATGATTTCCTCGCTTTACTGGGAATGATTTTTTCTGTTTATTGGGAATGATTTCCTCTGTTTATTGGGGATGATTTCCTCTGTTAATGGGAATGATTTCCTCTGTTTATTGGGGATGATTTTCTCTTTTTGTTGGGAATGATTTTCTCTGACTATTGGGGACGATTTTTTCTGTTAATTGGGAATGATTTCCTCTGTTTATTAGGAATGGTTTTCTCTGTTTAATGGGGATGATTTCCTCTGTTTATTGGGAATGATTTTCTCTGTTAATTGGGAATGATTTCCTATGTTTATTAGGAATGATTTTCTCTGTTTATCGGGAAGATTTCCTCTGTTTACTGGGAATGATTTCCCATGTTTATTGGGAATGATTTCCTCTGTTTACTGGGAATGATTTTCTCTGTTTATTGGGAATGATTTCCTCTGTTTATTGGGAATGATTTCCTCAGTTTTTTTGGGAACGATTTCCTTTGTTTATTGGGAATGATTTCCTTTGTTTATTGGGAATCATTTCCGCTGTTTAGTGGCAATGGTTTCCTCTGTTATTGGGATTTATTTCCTTTGTTTATTGGGAATGATTTCCTTTGTTTATTGGGAATGATTTCCTTTGTTTATTGGGAATGATTTCCTACGTTTATTGAGAATGATTTCCTTTGTTTATTGGGAATAGTTGCCATGTTTATTGGCAATGGTTTCCTCTGTTTATTGGGAATGATTTCCTTTGTTAATTGGGAATGATTTCCTCTGTTTATTGGGAATGATTTCCTTTGTTAATTGGGAAAGATGTTCTCTGTTTATTGGGAGAGATTTCCTCTGTTTATTGGGAATGATTCCTCTCTTTGTTGGGAATGATTTCATTTGTTTATTGGGAATGATCTTCTCTGATGATTGAGGATAATATCCTTTGTTTATTGGGGATAAATTCCTCTGTTAATTGGGAATGATTTCTTCTGTTTATTGGGAATGATTTCCTCTGTTTATTGGGAATGATTTCCTTTGCTTAATGGGAATTATTTCCTATGTTTATTGGGAATGATTTCCTCTGTTTATTGTGGATGATTTTATCTTTTTGTTGGGAATGATTTCCTCTGTTTATTGGGGATGATTTCCTCTGTTAATTGGGAATCATTTTTTCTGTTAATTGAGATGATACCCTCTGTTTACTAGGAATGGTTTTCTCTGTTTATTGGGAATGATTTCCTTCGTTTATTGGGAATGATTTCCTCTGTTTATTGGGAATGATTTCCTCTGTTTTTTTGCAATGATTTCCTTTGTATATTGGGAATGATTTCCTGTGTTTCATGGCAATGGTTTCCTCTGTTATTGGGAATGATTTCCTTTGCTTATTGGGAATGATTTCCTTTCTTTATTGGGAATGATTTCCTCTGTTTACTGGGAATGATTTTTTCTGTTTATTGGGAATGATTTCCTCTGTTTATTGGGGATGATTTCCTCTGTTAATGGGAATGATTTCCTCTGTTTATTGGGAATGATTTCCTCTGTTTATTGGGAATGATTTCCTTCGTTTATTGGGAATGATTTCCTGTGTTTATTGGCAATGGTTTCCTCTGTTTATTGGGAATGATTTCCTTTGTTTATTGGGAATGATTTCCTTTGTTCATTGGGAATGATTACCTCTGTTTATTGGGAATGATTTCCTTTGTTTATTGGGAAAGATATTCTCTGTTTATTGGAAGTGATTTCCTCTCATTTTTGGGAATGATTTCATTTGTTTACTGGGAATGATCTTCTCTGTTTATTGGGGATGATTACCTTTGTTTATTGGGAATAAATTCCTCTGTTCATTGGGAATGATTTCCTCTGTTTATTGGGGATGATTTCCCCTGTTAATGTGAATAATTTCATTTGTTTGCTGGGAATGATTTTCTCTGTTTATTGGGAATGATTTCCTCTGTTTATTGGGAATGATTCCCTCTGTTTATTGGGGATGATTTTCTCTTTTTGTTGGGAATGATTTCCTCTGTTTATTGGGGATGATTTCCCCTGTTAATGTGAATAATTTCATCTGTTTGCTGGGAATGATTTTCTCTGTTTATTGGGAATGATTTCCTCTGTTTATTGGGAATGATTTCCTATGTGTAATGGGAATAATTTCCTCTGTTTATTGTGGATGATTTTATCTTTTTGTTGGGAATGATTTTCTCTGTTTATTGGGAATGATTTCCTCTGTTTATTGGGAATGATTTCCTTTGTTTATTGGGAATGATTTCCTTTGTTTATTGGGAATCATTTCCTATGTTTATTGGCAATGGTTTCCTCTGTTTATTGGGAATGATTTCCTTTGTTTATTGGGAATGATTTCCTTTGTTAATTGGGAATGATTTCCTATGTTTATTGAGAATGATTTCCTTTGTTTATTGGGAATGATTTCCCATGTTTATTGGCAATGGTTTCCTCTGTTCATTGGGAATGATTTCCATGTTTATTGGGAATGATTTCCTTAGTTTATTGGGAATAATATGCTCTGTTTATTGGGGATGATTTCATTTGTTTATTGGTGATTATTTCCTCTATATATTGGGAATGATTTTCTCTGTTTATTGGAATGATTTCCTCTGTTTATTGGGAATGATTTACTTTGTTTATTGGGAATGATTTCCTTTGTTTATTGGGAATAATTTCCTCTGTTTATTTGGAATGATTTCCTCTGTTTATTGGGAATGATTTCCTCTATTTATTGGAGACGATTTTCATTTTGTGTTGAGAATGATATTCTCTGTTTATTGGTGATGATATTCTCTGTTTACTGGGGATAGTTGCCTCTGTTTATTGCGAAAGATTTCCGTTGCTTATTGGGAATTATTTCCTCTGTTTATTGGGAATGCTTTCCTCTGTTTATTGGGGATGGTTTTCTCTTTTTGTTGGGAATGATGTCCTCTGTTTATTGGGGATTATTTCGTCTGTTATTTGGGAATGATTTCCTCTGTTTACTCGGAATGGCTTCCTCTGTTTATTGGGAATGATTTCCTTTGTTTATTGGGGATGATTTCCTCTGTTTATTGGGAATTATTTCCTATGTTTATTGGGAATGATTTCCTCTGTTTACTGGGAATGATTTTCTCTGTTTATTGGGAATGATTTCCTTTGTATATTGGGAATGTTTCCTATGTTTATTTGGAATGATTTCCTTTGTTTATTGGGGATGATTTTCTTTGTTTATTGGGAATGATTTTCCTATTTTTATTGGGAATGATTTCCTTTGTTTATTGGGAATAATATGCTCTGTTTATTGGGGATGATTTCCTTTGTTAATTGGTGATTATTTCCTCTATATATGAGGAATGATTTTCTCTGTTCATTGGAATGATTTCCTCTGTTTATTGGGAATAATTTACTTTGTTTATTGGGAATGATTTCCTTTGTTTATTGGGAATTATTTCCTCTGTTTATTTGGAATGATTTCCTATGTTTATTGGAAATGATTTCCTCTATTTATTGGGGACGTTTTCTCTTTTTGTTGAGAATGATATTCTCTGTTTATTGGTGATGATATTCTCTGTTTTTTGGGGATAGTTTCCTCTGTTTATTGGGAATGATTTCCTTTATTTATTGGGAATGATCTCCTATGATTATTGAGAATTATTTCCTTTGTTTATTGGGAATGATTTCCTATGTTTATTGGCAATGGTTTCCTCTGTTTATTGGGAATGATTTCCTTTGTTTATTGGGAATGATTTCCTCTGTTTATTTGGAATGATTTCCTTTGTTTATTGGGGATAGATTCCTCTGTTTACTGGGAATGATTTCCTTTGCTTATTGGGAATTATTTCCTATGTTTATTGGGAATGATTTGCTCTGTTTATTGAGGATGGGTTTCTCTTATTGTTGGGAATGATGTCCTCTGTTTCTTGGGGATGATTTCCTCTGTTAATTGGGAATGATTTTCTCTGTTAATTGGGAATGATTTCCTATGTTTATTGGCAATGGTTTCCTCTGTTAATTGGGAATGATTTCCTCTGTTTACTAGGAATGGTTTTCTCTGTTTTTTGGGAATGATTTCCTTTGTTTATTGGGAATGATTTCCTATGTTTATTGGGACTGATTTCCTCTGTTTATTGGGAATGATTTCCTTTGTTTATTGGGATGATTTCCTCTGTTTATTGGGAATGCTTTCCTTTGATTATTGGGAATGATTTTCTCCGTTTATTGGGGAAATTTCCTCTGTTAATTGGGAATGATTTCCTCTGTTTATTGGGAATGATTTCCTCTGTTTACTGGGAATGATTTTCTCTGTTTATTGGGACTGATTTCCTCTGATTATTGGGGATGGTTTTCTCTTTTTGTTGGGAATGATGTCCTCTGTTTCTTGGGGATGATTTCCCCTGTTAATTGGGAATGATTTTCTCTAGTTAATTGGGAATGATTTCCTATGTTTATTGGCAATGGTTTCCTCTGTTAATTGGGAATGATTTCCTCTGTTTACTCGGAATGGTTTTCTCTGTTTATTGGGAATGATTTCCTCTGTTTATAGGGAATGATTTCTTATGTTTATTGGGAATAATTTCCTTTGTTTATTGCGAATGATGTGCTCTGTTTTTTGGGAATGATTTCCTTTGTTTATTGGGAATGATTTCCTATGTTTATTGGGAATGATTTCCTCTGTTTATTGGGAATGATTTCCTTTGTTTATTGGGAATGATTTCCTCTGTTTATTGGGATTGCTTTCCTTTGATTATTGGGAATGATTTTCTCCGTTTATTGGGGAAATTTCCTCTGTTAATTGGGAATGATTTATTCTGTTTATTGGCAATGATTTCCTCTGTTTACTGGGAATGATTTTCTCTGTTTATTGGGAATGATTTCCTCTGATTATTGGGAATGATTTCCTTTGTTTATTAGGAATAATATGCTCTGTTTATTGGGGATGATTTCCTTTCTTTATTGGTGATTATTTCCTCTATATATTGGGAATGATTTTCTCTGTTTATTGGAATGATTTCCTCTGTTTATTGGGAATGATTTCCTTTGTTTATTGGGAATGATTTCCTCTGTTTATTGGGAATGATTTCCTCTGTTTACTGGAAATGATTTTCTCCGTTTATTGGGAATGATTTCCTTTGTTTATTGGGAATGATTTCCTTTGTTAATTTGGAATGATTTCCTTTGTTTATTGGGGATGATTTTCTTTGTTTATTGGGAATGATTTTCCCATGTTTATTGGGAATGATTTCCTTTGTTTATTGGGAATAATATGCTCTGTTTATTGGGGATGATTTCATTTGATTATTGGTGATTATTTCCTCTATATATTGGGAATGATTTTCTCTGTTTATTGGAATGATTTCCTCTGTTTATTGGGAATGATTTCCTTTGTTTATTGGGAATAATTTCCTCTGTTTATTTGGAATGATTTCCTATGTTTATTGGGAATGATTTCCTCTCTTTATTGGGGACAATTTTCACTTTTTGTTGAGAATGATATTCTCTGTTTATTGGTGATGATATTCTCTGTTTATTGGGGATAGTTGCCTCTGTTAATTGGGAATGATTTCCTTTGCTTATTGGGAATTATTTCCTCTGTTTATTGGGAATGATTTTCTCTGTTATTTGGGAATGATTTCCTCTGTTTACTAGGAATGGCTTTCTCTGTTTATTGCAATGATTTCCTCAGTTTATTGTAAATTATTTCCTTTGTTTATTGGGAATGATTTCCAATGTTTATTGGCAATGGTTTCCTCTGTTTATTGGGACTGATTTCCTTTGTTTATTGGGGATGATTTCCTCTGTTTATTGGGAATGATTTCCTATGTTTATTGGGAATGATTTCCTCTGTTTACTGGGAATGATTTTCTCTGTTTATTGGGAATGATTTTCCTATGTTTATTGGGAATGATTTCCTTTGTTTATTGGGAATAATATGCTCTGTTTATTGGGGATGATTTCCTTTGTTTATTGGTGATTATTTCCTCTATATATTAGGAATGATTTTATCTGTTTATTGGAATGATTTCCTCTGTTTATTGGGAATAATTTACTTTGTTTATTGGGAATGATTTCCTTTGTTTATTGGGAATGATTTCCTCTGTTTATTTGGAATGATTTCCTATGTTAATTGGGAATGATTTCCTCTATTTATTGGGGAAGTTTTCTCTTTTTGTTGAGAATGATATTCTCTGTTTATTGGTGATGATATTCTCTGTTTATTGGGGATAGATTCCTCTGTTTACTGGGAATGATTTCCTTTGCTTATTGGGAATTATTTCCTATGTTTATTGGGAATGATTTCCTCTGTTTATTGGGGATGGTTTTCTCTTTTTGATGGGAATGATGTCCTCTGTTTATTGGGGATGATTTCCTCTGTTAATTGGGAATGATTTTCTCTGTTAATTGGGAATGATTTCCTCTGTTTATTGGGAAAGATTTCCTTTGTTTATTGGGAATAATTTCTTATGTTTATTGGGAATGATTTCCTCTGTTTATTGGGAATGATTTCCTCTGATTATTGGGGATCATCTCCTCTGTTAATTGGGGATGATTTCCTCTGTTTACTGGGAATGATTTTCTCTGTTTATTGGGAATGCTTTTCTCTGTTTATTGGGAATGATTTCCTTTGTTTATTAGGAATTGTATGCTCTGTTTATTGGGGATGATTTCCTTTGTTTATTGGTGATTATTTCCTCTATATATTGGGAATGATTTTCTCTGTTTATTGGAATGATTTCCTCTGTTTATTGGGAATGATTTACTTTGTTTATTGGGAACGATTTCCTTTCTTTATTCGGAATAATTTCCTCTGTTTATTTGGAATGATTTCCTATGTTTATTGGGAATGATTTCCTCTATTTATTGGGGACGATTTTCACTTATTGTTGAGAATGATGTCCTCTGTTTATTGGGGATTATTTCCTCTGTTAATGGGGAATGATTTCCTCTGTTTACTAGGAATAGTTTTCTCTGTTTATTGGGAATGATTTCCTCGGTTTATTAAGAATTATTTCCTTTGTTTATTGGGAATGATTTCCAATGTTTATTGGCAATGGTTTCCTCTGTTAATTGGGGATGATTTCCTCTGTTTATTGGGAATGCTTTTCTCTGTTTATTGGGAATGATTTCCTTTGTTTATGAGGAATAATATACTCTGTTTATTGGGGATGATTTCCTTTGTTTATTGGGAATGATGTGCTCTGTTTTTTGGGAATGATTTCCTTTGTTTATTGGGAATGATTTCCTATGTTTATTGGGAATGATTTCCTTTGCTTATTGGGAATGATTTCCTATGTTTAGTGGCAATGGTTTCCTCCGTTTATTGGGAATGATTTCCTTTGTTTATTGGGAATAATTTCCTCTGTTTATTTGGAATGATTTCCTTTGTTTATTGGGAATGCTTTCCTTTGATTATTGGGAATGATTTTCTCCGTTTATTGGGGAAATTTCCTCTGTTTATTGGGAATGATTTCATCTGTTTATTGGGAATGATTTCCTCTGTTTACTGGGAATGATTTTCTCTGTTTATTGGGAATGATTTCCTCTGATTATTGGGGATCATCTCCTCTGTTAATTGGGGATGATTTCCTCTGTTTACTGGGAATGATTTTCTCTGTTTATTGGGAATGCTTTTCTCTGTTTATTGGGAATGATTTCCTTTGTTTATTAGTAATAATATGCTCTGTTTATTGGGGATGATTTCCTTTGTTTATTGGTGATTATTTCCTCTATATATTGGGAATGATATTCTCTGTTTATTGGAATGATTTCCTCTGTTTATTGGGAATGATTTCCTTTGTTTATTGGGAATGATTTCCTCTGTTTATTGGGAATGATTTCCTATGTTTATTGGGAATGATTTCCTCTGTTTACTGGGAATGATTTCCTTTGTTAATTTGGAATGATTTCCTTTGTTTATTGGGGATGATTTTCTTTGTTTATTGGGAATAATATACTCTGTTTATTGGGGATGATTTCCTTTGTTTATTGGTGATTATTTCCTCTATATATTAGGAATGATTTTATCTGTTTATTGGAATGATTTCCTCTGTTTATTGGGAATAATTTACTTTGTTTATTGGGAATGATTTCCTTTGTTTATTGGGAATGATTTCCTCTGTTTATTTGGAATGATTTCCTCTGTTTATTGGGAATAATTTACTTTGTTTATTGGGGATGATTTCCTCTGTTAATTGGGAATGATTTTCTCTGTTAATTGGGAATGATTTCCTCTGTTTATTGGGAATGATTTCCTTTGTTTATTGGGAATAATTTCTTATGTTTATTGGGAATGATTTCCTCTGTTTATTGGGAATGATTTCCTCTGATTATTGGGGATCATCTCCTCTGTTAATTGGGGATGATTTCCTCTGTTTACTGGGAATGATTTTCTCTGTTTATTGGGAATGCTTTTCTCTGTTTATTGGGGATGATTTCCTTTGTTTATTGGTGATTATTTCCTCTATCTATTGGGAATGATTTTCTCTGTTTATTGGAATGATTTCCTCTGTTTATTGGGAATGATTTACTTTGTTTATTGGGAACGATTTTCTTTCTTTATTGGGAATAATTTCCTCTGTTTATTTGGAATGATTTCCTTTGTTTATTGGGAATGATTTCCTCTATTTATTCGGGACGATTTTCACTTTTTGTTGAGAATGATATTCTCTGTTTATTGGTGATGATATTCTCTGTTTATTGGGGATAGTTGCCTCTGTTTATTGGGAATTATTTCCTTTGCTCATTGGGAATTATTTCCTCTGTTTATTGGAAATTCTTTCCTCTGTTTATTGGGGATGGTTTTCTCTTTTTGTTGGGAATGATGTCCTCTGTTTATTGGAGATTATTTCCTCTGTTAATTGGGAATGATTTTCTCTAGTTAATTGGGAATGATTTCCTATGTTTATTGGCAATGGTTTCCTCTGTTAATTGGGAATGATTTCCTCTGTTTACTAGGAATGGTTTTCTCTGTTTATTGGGAATGATTTCCTCTGTTTATAGGGAATGATTTCCTCTGTTTATTGGGAATGATTTCCTTTGTTTATTGGGAATGATTTCCTCTGTTTATTGGGAATGCTTTCCTTTGATTATTGGGAATGATTTTCTCCGTTTATTGGGGAAATTTCCTCTGTTAATTGGGAATGATTTCCTCTGTTTATTGGGAATGATTTCCTCTGTTTACTGGGAATGATTTTCTCTGTTCATTGGGAACGATTTCCTCTGATTATTGGGAATGATTTCCTTTGTTTATTAGGAATAATATGCTCTGTTTATTGGGGATGATTTCCTTTCTTTATTGGTGATTATTTCCTCTATATATTGGGAATGATTTTCTCTGTTTATTGGAATGATTTCCTCTGTTTATTGGGAATGATTTCCTTTGTTTATTGGGAATGATTTCCTCTGTTTATTGGGAATGATTTCCTCTGTTTACTGGAAATGATTTTCTCTGTTTATTGGGAATGATTTCCTTTGTTTATTGGGAATGATTTCCTTTGTTAATTTGGAATGATTTCCTTTGTTTATTGGGGATGATTTTCTTTGTTTATTGGGAATGATTTTCCTATGTTTATTGGGAATGATTTCCTTTGTTTATTGGGAATAATATGCTCTGTTTATTGGGGATGATTTCATTTGATTATTGGTGATTATTTCCTCTATATATTGGGAATGATTTTCTCTGTTTATTGGAATGATTTCCTCTGTTTATTGGGAATGATTTCCTTTGTTTATTGGGAATAATTTCCTCTGTTTATTTGGAATGATTTCCTATGTTTATTCGGAATGATTTCCTCTATTTATTGGGGACGATTTTCACTTTTTGTTGAGAATGATATTCTCTGTTTATTGGTGATGATATTCTCTGTTTATTGGGGATAGTTGCCTCTGTTAATTGGGAATGATTTCCTTTGCTTATTGGGAATTATTTCCTCTGTTTATTGGGAATGCTTTCCTCTGTTTATTGGGGTTGGTTTTCTCTTTTTGTTGCGAATGATGTCCTCTGTTTATTGGAGATTATTTCCTCTGTTAATTGGGAATGATTTTCTCTGTTATTTGGGAATGATTTCCTCTGTTTACTAGGAATGGCTTTCTCTGTTTATTGGGAATGATTTCCTCAGTTTATTGTGAATTATTTCCTTTGTTTATTGGGAATGATTTCCAATGTTTATTGGCAATGGTTTCCTCTGTTTATTGGGAATGATTTCCTTTGTTTATTGGGGATGATTTCCTCTGTTTATTGGGAATGATTTCCTATGTTTATTGGGAATGATTTCCTTTGTTTATTGGGAATAATATGCACTGTTTATTGGGGATGATTTCCTTTGTTTATTGGTGATTATTTCCTCTATATATTAGGAATGATTTTATCTGTTTATTGGAATGATTTCCTCTGTTTATTGGGAATAATTTACTTTGTTTATTGGGAATGATTTCCTTTGTTTATTGGGAATGATTTCCTCTGTTTATTTGGAATGATTTCCTCTGTTTATTGTGAATAATTTACTTTGTTTATTGGGGATGATTTCCTCTCTTAATTGGGAATGATTTTCTCTGTTAATTGGGAATGATTTCCTCTGTTTATTGGGAATGATTTCCTTTGTTTATTGGGAATAATTTCTTATGTTTATTGGGAATGATTTCCTCTGTTTATTGGGAATGATTTCCTCTGATTATTGGGGATCATCTCCTCTGTTAATTGGGGATGATTTCCTCTGTTTACTGGGAATGATTTTCTCTGTTTATTGGGAATGCTTTTCTCTGTTTATTGGGAATGATTTCCTTTGTTTATTAGGAATTATATGCTCTGTTTATTGGGGATGATTTCCTTTGTTTATTGGTGATTATTTCCTCTATATATTGGGAATGATTTTCTCTGTTTATTGGAATGATTTCCTCTGTTTATTGGGAATGATTTACTTTGTTTATTGGGAACGATTTCCTTTCTTTATTGGGAATAATTTCCTCTGTTTATTTGGAATGATTTCCTATGTTTATTGGGAATGATTTCCTCTATTTATTGGGGACGATTTTCACTTATTGTTGAGAATGATGTCCTCTGTTTATTGGGGATTATTTCCTCTGTTAATGGGGAATGATTTCCTCCGTTTACTAGGAATAGTTTTCTCTGTTTATTGGGAATGATTTCCTTGGTTTGTTAAGAATTATTTCCTTTGTTTATTGGGAATGATTTCCAATGTTTATTGGCAATGGTTTCCTCTGTTTATTGGGGATGATTTCCTCTGTTAATTGGGGATAATTTCCTCTGTTTATTGGGAATGCTTTTCTCTGTTTATTGGGAATGATTTCCTTTGTTTATTAGGAATAATATACTCTGTTTATTGGGGATGATTTCCTTTGTTTATTGGGAATGATGTGCTCTGTTTTTTGGGAATGATTTCCTTTGTTTATTGGGAATGATTTCCTATGTTTATTGGGAATGATTTCCTTTGCTTATTGGGAATGATTTCCTATGTTTAGTGGCAATGGTGTCCTCTGTTTATTGGGAATGATTTCCTTTGTTTATTGGGAAAGATTTCCTCTGTTTACTGGGAATGATTTCCTCTGTTTATTGGGAACGATTTCCTTTGTTTATTGGGAATGATTTCCTATGTTTAGTGGCAATGGTTTCCTCTGTTTATTGGGAATGATTTCCTTTGTTTATTGGGAATGATTTCCTCTGTTTATTTGGAATGATTTCCTTTGTTTATTGGGAATGCTTTCCTTTGATTATTGGGAATGATTTTCTCCGTTTATTGGGGAAATTTCCTCTGTTTATTGGGAATGATTTCATCTGTTTATTGGGAATGATTTCCTCTGTTTACTGGGAATGATTTTCTCTGTTTATTGGGAATGATTTCCTCTGATTATTGGGGATCATCTCCTCTGTTAATTGGGGATGATTTCCTCTGTTTACTGGGAATGATTTTCTCTGTTTATTGGGAATGCTTTTCTCTGTTTATTGGGAATGATTTCCTTTGTTTATTAGGAATAATATGCTCTGTTTATTGGGGATGATTTCCTTTGTTTATTGGTGATTATTTCCTCTGTTTATTGGGAATGATTTCCTATGTTTATTGGGAATGATTTCCTCTGTTTACTGGGAATGATTTCCTTTGTTAATTTGGAATGATTTCCTTTGTTTATTGGGGATGATTTCGTTTGTTTATTGGGAATAATTTCCTCTGTTCATTTGGAATGATTTCCTATGTTTATTGGGAATGATTTCCTCTATTTATTCGGGACGATTTTCACTTTTTGTTGAGAATGATATTCTCTGTTTATTGGTGATGATATTCTCTGTTTATTGGGGATAGTTGCCTCTGTTTATTGGGAATTATTTCCTTTGCTCATTGGGAATTATTTCCTCTGTTTATTGGAAATTCTTTCCTCTGTTTATTGGGGATGGTTTTCTCTTTTTGTTGGGAATGATGTCCTCTGTTTATTGGAGATTATTTCCTCTGTTAATTGGGAATGATTTTCTCTGTTATTTGGGAATTATTTCCTCTGTTTACAAGGAATGGCTTTCTCTGTTTATTGGGAATGATTTCCTTTGTTTATTGGGAATGTTTCCTTTGTTTATTGGGGATGATTTCCTCTGTTTATTGGGAATGATTTCCTATGTTTATTGGGAATGATTTCCTCTGTTTACTGGGAATGATTTTCTCTGTTTATTGGGAATGATTTCCTTTGTTTATTGGGAATGTTTCCTTTGTTTATTTGGAATGATTTCCTTTGTTTATTGGGGATGATTTTATTTGTTTATTGGGAATGATTTTCCTATGTTTATTGGGAATGATTTCCTTTGTTTATTGGGAATAATATGCTCTGTTTATTGGGGATGATTTCCTTTGTTTATTGGTGATTATTTCCTCTATATATTAGGAATGATTTTTTCTGTTTATTGGAATGGTTTCCTCTGTTTATTGGGAATAATTTACTTTGTTTATTGGGAATGATTTCCTTTGCTTATTGGGAATGATTTCCTCTGTTTACTTGGAATGATTTCCTGTGTTTATTGGGAATGATTTCCTCTATTTATTGGGGACGTTTTCTCCTTTTGTTGAGAATGATATTCTCTGTTTATTGGTGATGATATTCTCTGTTTATTGGGGATAGTTTCCTCTGTTTATTGGGAATGATTTCCTTTGCTTATTGGGAATTATTTCCTATGTTTATTGGGAATGATTTCCTCTGTTTACTGGGAATGATTTTCTCTGTTTATTGGGAATGATTTCCTTTGTTTATTAGGAATTATATGCTCTGTTTATTGGGGATGATTTCCTTTGTTTATTGCGAATGATTTCCTATGTTTATTGGAAATGATTTCCTCTGTTTACTGGGAATGATTTTCTGTTTATTGGGAATGATTTCCTTTGTGTATTGGGAATGATTTCCTTTGTTAATTTGGAATGATTTCCTTTGTATATTGTTGATGATTTTCTTTGTTTATTGGGAATGATTTTCCTATGTTTATTGGGAATGATTTCCTTTGTTTATTGGGAATAATATGCTCTATTTATTGGGGATGATTTCATTTGTTTATTGGTGATTATTTCCTCTATATATTGGGAATGATTTCCTCTGTTTATTGGGAATGATTTCCTCTGATTATTGGGGATCATCTCCTCTGTTAATTGGGGATGATTTCCTCTGTTTACTGGGAATGATTTTCTCTGTTTATTGGGAATGCTTTTCTCTGTTTATTGGGAATGATTTCCTTTGTTTATTAGGAATTATATGCTCTGTTTATTGGGGATGATTTCCTTTGTTTATTGGTGATTATTTCCTCTATATATTGGGAATGATTTTCTCTGTTTATTGGAATGATTTCCTCTGTTTATTGGGAATGATTTACTTTGTTTATTGGGAACGATTTCCTTTCTTTATTGGGAATAATTTCCTCTGTTTATTTGGAATGATTTCCTATGTTTATTGGGAATGATTTCCTCTATTTATTGGGGACGATTTTCACTTATTGTTGAGAATGATGTCCTCTGTTTATTGGGGATTATTTCCTCTGTTAATGGGGAATGATTTCCTCTGTTTACTAGGAATAGTTTTCTCTGTTTATTGGGAATGATTTCCTTGGTTTGTTAAGAATTATTTCCTTTGTTTATTGGGAATGATTTCCAATGTTTATTGGCAATGGTTTCCTCTGTTTATTGGGGATGATTTCCTCTGTTAATTGGGGATAATTTCCTCTGTTTATTGGGAATGCTTTTCTCTGTTTATTGGGAATGATTTCCTTTGTTTATTAGGAATAATATACTCTGTTTATTGGGGATGATTTCCTTTGTTTATTGGGAATGATGTGCTCTGTTTTTTGGGAATGATTTCCTTTGTTTATTGGGAATGATTTCCTATGTTTATTGGGAATGATTTCCTTTGCTTATTGGGAATGATTTCCTATGTTTAGTGGCAATGGTGTCCTCTGTTTATTGGGAATGATTTCCTTTGTTTATTGGGAAAGATTTCCTCTGTTTACTGGGAATGATTTCCTCTGTTTATTGGGAACGATTTCCTTTGTTTATTGGGAATGATTTCCTATGTTTAGTGGCAATGGTTTCCTCTGTTTATTGGGAATGATTTCCTTTGTTTATTGGGAATGATTTCCTCTGTTTATTTGGAATGATTTCCTTTGTTTATTGGGAATGCTTTCCTTTGATTATTGGGAATGATTTTCTCCGTTTATTGGGGAAATTTCCTCTGTTTATTGGGAATGATTTCATCTGTTTATTGGGAATGATTTCCTCTGTTTACTGGGAATGATTTTCTCTGTTTATTGGGAATGATTTCCTCTGATTATTGGGGATCATCTCCTCTGTTAATTGGGGATGATTTCCTCTGTTTACTGGGAATGATTTTCTCTGTTTATTGGGAATGCTTTTCTCTGTTTATTGGGAATGATTTCCTTTGTTTATTAGGAATAATATGCTCTGTTTATTGGGGATGATTTCCTTTGTTTATTGGTGATTATTTCCTCTATATATTGGGAATGATATTCTCTGTTTATTGGAATGATTTCCTCTGTTTATTGGGAATGATTTCCTTTGTTTATTTGGAATGATTTCCTCTGTTTATTGGGAATGATTTCCTATGTTTATTGGGAATGATTTCCTCTGTTTACTGGGAATGATTTCCTTTGTTAATTTGGAATGATTTCCTTTGTTTATTGGGGATGATTTCGTTTGTTTATTGGGAATAATTTCCTCTGTTCATTTGGAATGATTTCCTATGTTTATTGGGAATGATTTCCTCTATTTATTCGGGACGATTTTCACTTTTTGTTGAGAATGATATTCTCTGTTTATTGGTGATGATATTCTCTGTTTATTGGGGATAGTTGCCTCTGTTTATTGGGAATTATTTCCTTTGCTCATTGGGAATTATTTCCTCTGTTTATTGGAAATTCTTTCCTCTGTTTATTGGGGATGGTTTTCTCTTTTTGTTGGGAATGATGTCCTCTGTTTATTGGAGATTATTTCCTCTGTTAATTGGGAATGATTTTCTCTGTTATTTGGGAATTATTTCCTCTGTTTACAAGGAATGGCTTTCTCTGTTTATTGGGAATGATTTCCTTTGTTTATTGGGAATGTTTCCTTTGTTTATTGGGGATGATTTCCTCTGTTTATTGGGAATGATTTCCTATGTTTATTGGGAATGATTTCCTCTGTTTACTGGGAATGATTTTCTCTGTTTATTGGGAATGATTTCCTTTGTTTATTGGGAATGTTTCCTTTGTTTATTTGGAATGATTTCCTTTGTTTATTGGGGATGATTTTATTTGTTTATTGGGAATGATTTTCCTATGTTTATTGGGAATGATTTCCTTTGTTTATTGGGAATAATATGCTCTGTTTATTGGGGATGATTTCCTTTGTTTATTGGTGATTATTTCCTCTATATATTAGGAATGATTTTTTCTGTTTATTGGAATGGTTTCCTCTGTTTATTGGGAATAATTTACTTTGTTTATTGGGAATGATTTCCTTTGCTTATTGGGAATGATTTCCTCTGTTTACTTGGAATGATTTCCTGTGTTTATTGGGAATGATTTCCTCTATTTATTGGGGACGTTTTCTCCTTTTGTTGAGAATGATATTCTCTGTTTATTGGTGATGATATTCTCTGTTTATTGGGGATAGTTTCCTCTGTTTATTGGGAATGATTTCCTTTGCTTATTGGGAATTATTTCCTATGTTTATTGGGAATGATTTCCTCTGTTTACTGGGAATGATTTTCTCTGTTTATTGGGAATGATTTCCTTTGTTTATTAGGAATTATATGCTCTGTTTATTGGGGATGATTTCCTTTGTTTATTGCGAATGATTTCCTATGTTTATTGGAAATGATTTCCTCTGTTTACTGGGAATGATTTTCTGTTTATTGGGAATGATTTCCTTTGTGTATTGGGAATGATTTCCTTTGTTAATTTGGAATGATTTCCTTTGTATATTGTTGATGATTTTCTTTGTTTATTGGGAATGATTTTCCTATGTTTATTGGGAATGATTTCCTTTGTTTATTGGGAATAATATGCTCTATTTATTGGGGATGATTTCATTTGTTTATTGGTGATTATTTCCTCTATATATTGGGAATGATTTTCTCTGTTTATTGGAATGATTTCCTCTGTTTATTGGGAATGATTTACTTTGTTTATTGGGAATGATTTCCTTTGTTTATTGGGAATAATTTCCTCTGTTTATTTGGAATGATTTCCTATGTTTATTGAGAATGATTTCCTCTATTTATTGGGGACGATTTTCACTTTTTGTTGAGAATGATATTCTGTTTATTGGTGATGATATTCTCTGTTTATTGGGGATAGTTGCCTCTGTTAATTGGGAATGATTTCCTTTGCTTATTGGGAATTATTTCCTCTGTTTATTGGGAATGATTTCCTCTGTTTATTGGGGATGGTTTTATCTTTTGTTGGGAATGATGTCCTCTGTTTATTGGGGATTATTTCCTCTGTTAATTGGCAATGATTTTCTCTGTTATTTGGGAATGATTTCCTCTGTTTCCTAGAAATGGTTTTCTCTGTTTATTGGGAATGATTTCCTCGGTTTATTAAGAATTATTTCCTTTGTTTATTGGGAATGATTTCCAATGTTTATTGGCAATGGTTTCCTCTGTTTATTGGGAATGATTTCCTTTGTTTATTGGGGATGATTTCCTTTGTTTATTTGGAATGATTTCCTTTGTTTATTGGGAATAATTTTCCTATGTTTATTGGGAATGATATCCTTTGCTTATTGGGAATAATATGCTCTGTTTATTGGGAATGATTTCCTATGTTTATTGAGAATAATTTCTTATGTTTATTGGGAATGATTTTGTCTGTTTATTGGAATGATTTCCTCTGTTTATTGGGAATGATTTCCTCTGTTAATTGGGAATGATTTCCTATGTTTATTGAGAATAATTTCTTCTGTTTATTGGGAATGATTTCCTCTGTTTTTTGGGAATGATTTCCTTTGTTTATTGGCAATGATTTCCTATGTTTATTGGGAATGATTTCCTCTGTTAATTGGGAATGATTTCCTATGTTTATTGAGAATAGTTTCCTCTGTTTTTTGGGAATGATTTCCTCTGTTTATTGGGAATGATTTCCTATGTTTATTGGGAATGATTTCCTTTGCTTATTGGGAATGATTTCCTATGTTTAGTGGCAATGGATTCCTCGGTTTATTGGGAATGATTTCCTTTGTTTATTGGGAATGATTTCCTATGATTATTGAGAATTATTTCCTTTGTTTATTGGGAATGATTTCCTATGTTTATTGGCAATGGTTTCCTCTGTTTATTGGGAATGATTTCCTTTGTTTATTGGGAATGATTTCCTCTGTTTATTTGGAATGATTTCCTTTGTTTATTGGGAATGATTTCCTTTGATTATTGGGAATGATGTCCTCTGTTTATTGGGGATGATTTTCTCGTTTTGTTGGGAACAATTTCATCTGTTTATTGGGGATGATTTCATCTGTTAATTGGGAATGATTTCCTCTGTTTACTAGGAATGGTTTTCTCTGTTTATTGGGAATGATTTCCTATGTATATTGGGAATGATTTCCGATGTTTATTGGGAATGATTTCCTCTGTTTACTGAGAATGATTTCCTCTGTTTATTGGGAATAATTTCCTCTGTTTATTGGGAAAGATTTCCTCTGTTTATTGGGAATGATTTCCTCTGTTTTTTGGGAATGATTTCCTTTGTTTATTGGGAATGATTTCCTGTTTATTTGGGACGATTTTCTCTTTTTGTTGAGAATGATATTCTCTGTTTATTGGTGATGATTTTCTCTGTTTATTGGGGATAGTTTCCTCTGTTTATTGGGAATGATTTCCTTTGTTTACTGGGAATGATTTTCTCTGTTTATTGGGAATGATTTCTTCTGTTTATTGGGAATGATTTCCTTTGTTTATTGGGAATAATTTCTTATGTTTATTGGGAATGATTTCCTCTGTTTTTTGGGAATGATTTCCTCTGTTTATTGGGAATGATTTCCTATGTTTATTGGGAATGATTTCCTTTGCTTATTGGGAATGATTTCCTATGTTTAGTGGCAATGGATTCCTCGGTTTATTGGGAATGATTTCCTTTGTTTATTGGGAATGATTTCCTATGATTATTGAGAATTATTTCCTTTGTTTATTGGGAATGATTTCCTATGTTTATTGGCAATGGTTTCCTCTGTTTATTGGGAATGATTTCCTTTGTTTATTGGGAATGATTTCCTCTGTTTATTTGGAATGATTTCCTTTGTTTATTGGGAATGATTTCCTTTGATTATTGGGAAAGATGTCCTCTGTTTATTGGGGATGATTTTCTCGTTTTGTTGGGAACAATTTCATCTGTTTATTGGGGATGATTTCATCTGTTAATTGGGAATGATTTCCTCTGTTTACTAGGAATGGTTTTCTCTTTTTATTGGGAATGATTTCCTATGTATATTGGGAATGATTTCCTATGTTTATTGGGAATGATTTCCTCTGTTTACTGAGAATGATTTCCTCTGTTTATTGGGAATAATTTCCTCTGTTTATTGGGAAAGATTTCCTCTGTTTATTGGGAATGATTTCCTCTGTTTTTTGGGAATGATTTCCTTTGTTTATTGGGAATGATTTCCTGTTTATTTGGGACGATTTTCTCTTTTTGTTGAGAATGATATTCTCTGTTTATTGGTGATGATTTTCTCTGTTTATTGGGGATAGTTTCCTCTGTTTATTGGGAATGATTTCCTTTGTTTACTGGGAATGATTTTCTCTGTTTATTGGGAATGATTTCCTTTGTTTATTGGGAATTATTTCCTCTGTTTATTGGGAATGATTTCCTCTGATTATTGGGGATCATCTCCTCTGTTAATTGTGGATGATTTCCTCTGTTTACTGGGAATGATTTTCTCTCTTTATTGGGAATGATTTCCTTTGTTTATTAGGAATTATATGCTCTGTTTATTGGGGATGATTTCCTTTGTTTATTGCGAATGATTTCCTATGTTTATTGGGAATGATTTCCTCTGTTTACTGGGAATGATTTTCTGTTTATTGGGAATGATTTCCTTTGTGTATTGGGAATGATTTCCTTTGTTAATTTGGAATGATTTCCTTTGTATATTGTTGATGATTTTCTTTGTTTATTGGGAATGATTTTCCTATGTTTATTGGGAATGATTTCCTTTGTTTATTGGGAATAATATGCTCTATTTATTGGGGATGATTTCATTTGTTTATTGGTGATTATTTCCTCTATATATTGGGAATGATTTTCTCTGTTTATTGGAATGATTTCCTCTGTTTATTGGGAATGATTTACTTTGTTTATTGGGACTGATTTCCTTTGTTTATTGGGAATAATTTCCTCTGTTTATTTGGAATGATTTCCTATGTTTATTGGGAATGATTTCCTCTATTTATTGGGGACGATTTTCACTTTTTGTTGAGAATGATATTCTGTTTATTGGTGATGATATTCTCTGTTTATTGGGGATAGTTGCCTCTGTTAATTGGGAATGATTTCCTTTGCTTATTGGGAATTATTTCCTCTGTTTATTGGGAATGATTTCCTCTGTTTATTGGGGATGGTTTTATCTTTTTGTTGGGAATGATGTCCTCTGTTTATTGGGGATTATTTCCTCTGTTAATTGGCAATGATTTTCTCTGTTATTTGGGAATGATTTCCTCTGTTTCCTAGAAATGGTTTTCTCTGTTTATTGGGAATGATTTCCTCGGTTTATTAAGAATTATTTCCTTTGTTTATTGGGAATGATTTCCAATGTTTATTGGCAATGGTTTCCTCTGTTTATTGGGAATGATTTCCTTTGTTTATTGGGGATGATTTCCTTTGTTTATTTGGAATGATTTCCTTTGTTTATTGGGAATAATTTTCCTATGTTTATTGGGAATGATATCCTTTGCTTATTGGGAATAATATGCTCTGTTTATTGGGAATGATTTCCTATGTTTATTGAGAATAATTTCTTATGTTTATTGGGAATGATTTTGTCTGTTTATTGGAATGATTTCCTCTGTTTATTGGGAATGATTTCCTCTGTTAATTGGGAATGATTTCCTATGTTTATTGAGAATAATTTCTTATGTTTATTGGGAATGATTTCCTCTGTTTTTTGGGAATGATTTCCTTTGTTTATTGGCAATGATTTCCTATGTTTATTGGGAATGATTTCCTCTGTTAATTGGGAATGATTTCCTATGTTTATTGAGAATAGTTTCCTCGGTTTTTTGGGAATGATTTCCTCTGTTTATTGGGAATGATTTCCTATGTTTATTGGGAATGATTTCCTTTGCTTATTGGGAATGATTTCCTATGTTTAGTGGCAATGGTTTCCTCGGTTTATTGGGAATGATTTCCTTTGTTTATTGGGAATGATTTCCTATGATTATTGAGAATTATTTCCTTTGTTTATTGGGAATGATTTCCTATGTTTATTGGCAATGGTTTCCTCTGTTTATTGGGAATGATTTCCTTTGTTTATTGGGAATGATTTCCTCTGTTTATTTGGAATGATTTCCTTTGTTTATTGGGAATGATTTCCTTTGATTATTGGGAATGATGTCCTCTGTTTATTGGGGATGATTTTCTCGTTTTGTTGGGAACGATTTCATCTGATTATTGGGGATGATTTAATCTGTTAATTGGGAATGATTTCCTCTGTTTACTAGGAATGGTTTTCTCTGTTTATTGGGAATGATTTCCTATGTATATTGGGAATGATTTCCTATGTTTATTGGGAATGATTTCCTCTGTTTACTGGGAATGATTTCCTCTGTTTATTGGGAATAATTTCCTCTGTTTATTGGGAAAGATTTCCTCTGTTTATTGGGAATGATTTCCTCTGTTTTTTGGGAATGATTTCCTTTGTTTATTGGGAATGATTTCCTGTTTATTTGGGACGATTTTCTCTTTTTGTTGAGAATGATATTCTCTGTTTATTGGTGATGATTTTCTCTGTTTATTGGGGATAGTTTCCTCTGTTTATTGGGAATGATTTCCTTTGTTTACTGGGAATGATTTTCTCTGTTTATTGGGAATGATTTCCTTTGTTTATTGGGCATTATTTCCTATGTTTATTGGGAACGATTTCCTCTGTTTATTGGGGATGGTTTTCTTTTTTTGTTGGGAATGATATTCTGTGTTTATTGGTTATAATTTTCTCTGTTTATTGGGGATAGTTTCCTCTGTTTATTGGGAATGATTTCCTTTGCTTATTGGGAATTATTTACTATGTTTATTGGGAATGATTTCCTCTGTTTATTGGGGATGGTTTTCTCTTTTTGTTGGGAATGATGTCCTCTGTTTATTGGGGATGATTTCCTCTATATATTGGTGATGATTTCTTATGTTTAGTGGCAATGGTTTCCTCTGTTTATTGTGAATGATATCCTCTCTTTATTGGGAATGATCTTCTCTGTTTATTGGGGATGATTTCTTTGTTTATTGGGGATAAATTCCTCTGTTAATTGGGAATGATTTCTTCTGTTTATTGGGAATGATTTCCTCTGTTTATTGGGAATGATTTGCTCTGTTTATTGGGAATGATTTCATTTGTTTATTTCGAATGTAATTCTCTGTATTTTGGGAATGATTTCCTCTGTTTATTGGGAATGATTTCCTATGTTAATTGGGGATGATTTCCTCTGTTTATTGGGAATGATTTCCCCTGTTTATATTGAATGATTTCCTCTGCTTATTGGGAATTATTTCCAATGTTTATTGGGAATGATTTCCTCTGTTTATTGGGGATGATTTCATCTGTTAATTGGGAATGATTTCATCTGTTAATTGGGAATGATTTCCTCTGTTTCCTAGGAATGGTTTTCTCTGTTTATTGGGACTGATTTCCTCTGTTTATTGGGAATGATTTTCTCTGTTCTTTGGGAATACTTTCCTATGTTTATTGGGAATGATTTCCTCTGTTCATTGGGGATGATTTCCTCTGTTTACTGGGAATGATTTTCTCTGTTTATTGGGAATGATTTCCTCTATTTATTGGGGACGATGTTCTCTTTTTGTTGAGAATGATATTCTCTGTTTATTGGGGATGCTTTTATCTGTTTATTGGGGATAATTTCCTCTGTTTACTGGGAATGATTTCCTCTGTTTTTGGGATTATTTCCTTTGTTTATTGGGAATGATTTCCTATGTTTATTGAGAATTTTGTCCTTTGTTTATTGGCAATGATTTCCTATGTTTATTGGCAATGGTTTCCTCTGTTTATTGGGAATGATTTCCTATGTTTAGTGACAATGATTTCCAATGTTTATTAGGGTCGATTTTCTTTGTTTATTGAGAATGATTTCCTATGTTTATTGGGAATGATTTCCAATGTTGATTCGAATAATATGCTCTGTTTATTGAGGCTGATTTCCTTTTTTTATTGGTGATTATTTCCTCTGTTTATTGGGAATGATTTACTTTGTTTATTGGGAATGATTTCCTTTGTTTATTGGAATGATTTCCTCTGTTTATTGGGAATGATTTCCTATGTATATTGGGAATGATTTCCTATGTTTATTGGGAATGATTTCCTCTGTTTACTGAGAATGATTTCCTCTGTTTATTGGGAATAATTTCCTCTGTTTATTGGGAAAGATTTCCTCTGTTTATTGGGAATGATTTCCTCTGTTTTTTGGGAATGATTTCCTTTGTTTATTGGGAATGATTTCCTGTTTATTTGGGACGATTTTGTCTTTTTGTTGAGAATGATATTCTCTGTTTATTGGTGATGATTTTCTCTGTTTATTGGGGATCGTTTCCTCTGTTTATTGGGAATGATTTCCTTTGTTTACTGGGAATGATTTTCTCTGTTTATTGGGAATGATTTCCTTTGTTTATTGGGAATTATTTCCTCTGTTTATTGGGAATGATTTCCTCTGATTATTGGGGATCATCTCCTCTGTTAATTGTGGATGATTTCCTCTGTTTACTGGGAATGATTTTCTCTCTTTATTGGGAATGATTTCCTTTGTTTATTAGGAATTATATGCTCTGTTTATTGGGGATGATTTCCTTTGTTTATTGCGAATGATTTCCTATGTTTATTGGGAATGATTTCCTCTGTTTACTGGGAATGATTTTCTGTTTATTGGGAATGATTTCCTTTGTGTATTGGGAATGATTTCCTTTGTTAATTTGGAATGATTTCCTTTGTATATTGTTGATGATTTTCTTTGTTTATTGGGAATGATTTTCCTATGTTTATTGGGAATGATTTCCTTTGTTTATTGGGAATAATATGCTCTATTTATTGGGGATGATTTCATTTGTTTATTGGTGATTATTTCCTCTATATATTGGGAATGATTTTCTCTGTTTATTGGAATGATTTCCTCTGTTTATTGGGAATGATTTACTTTGTTTATTGGGACTGATTTCCTTTGTTTATTGGGAATAATTTCCTCTGTTTATTTGGAATGATTTCCTATGTTTATTGGGAATGATTTCCTCTATTTATTGGGGACGATTTTCACTTTTTGTTGAGAATGATATTCTGTTTATTGGTGATGATATTCTCTGTTTATTGGGGATAGTTGCCTCTGTTAATTGGGAATGATTTCCTTTGCTTATTGGGAATTATTTCCTCTGTTTATTGGGAATGATTTCCTCTGTTTATTGGGGATGGTTTTATCTTTTTGTTGGGAATGATGTCCTCTGTTTATTGGGGATTATTTCCTCTGTTAATTGGCAATGATTTTCTCTGTTATTTGGGAATGATTTCCTCTGTTTCCTAGAAATGGTTTTCTCTGTTTATTGGGAATGATTTCCTCGGTTTATTAAGAATTATTTCCTTTGTTTATTGGGAATGATTTCCAATGTTTATTGGCAATGGTTTCCTCTGTTTATTGGGAATGATTTCCTTTGTTTATTGGGGATGATTTCCTTTGTTTATTTGGAATGATTTCCTTTGTTTATTGGGAATAATTTTCCTATGTTTATTGGGAATGATATCCTTTGCTTATTGGGAATAATATGCTCTGTTTATTGGGAATGATTTCCTATGTTTATTGAGAATAATTTCTTATGTTTATTGGGAATGATTTTGTCTGTTTATTGGAATGATTTCCTCTGTTTATTGGGAATGATTTCCTCTGTTAATTGGGAATGATTTCCTATGTTTATTGAGAATAATTTCTTATGTTTATTGGGAATGATTTCCTCTGTTTTTTGGGAATGATTTCCTTTGTTTATTGGCAATGATTTCCTATGTTTATTGGGAATGATTTCCTCTGTTAATTGGGAATGATTTCCTATGTTTATTGAGAATAGTTTCCTCGGTTTTTTGGGAATGATTTCCTCTGTTTATTGGGAATGATTTCCTATGTTTATTGGGAATGATTTCCTTTGCTTATTGGGAATGATTTCCTATGTTTAGTGGCAATGGTTTCCTCGGTTTATTGGGAATGATTTCCTTTGTTTATTGGGAATGATTTCCTATGATTATTGAGAATTATTTCCTTTGTTTATTGGGAATGATTTCCTATGTTTATTGGCAATGGTTTCCTCTGTTTATTGGGAATGATTTCCTTTGTTTATTGGGAATGATTTCCTCTGTTTATTTGGAATGATTTCCTTTGTTTATTGGGAATGATTTCCTTTGATTATTGGGAATGATGTCCTCTGTTTATTGGGGATGATTTTCTCGTTTTGTTGGGAACGATTTCATCTGATTATTGGGGATGATTTAATCTGTTAATTGGGAATGATTTCCTCTGTTTACTAGGAATGGTTTTCTCTGTTTATTGGGAATGATTTCCTATGTATATTGGGAATGATTTCCTATGTTTATTGGGAATGATTTCCTCTGTTTACTGGGAATGATTTCCTCTGTTTATTGGGAATAATTTCCTCTGTTTATTGGGAAAGATTTCCTCTGTTTATTGGGAATGATTTCCTCTGTTTTTTGGGAATGATTTCCTTTGTTTATTGGGAATGATTTCCTGTTTATTTGGGACGATTTTCTCTTTTTGTTGAGAATGATATTCTCTGTTTATTGGTGATGATTTTCTCTGTTTATTGGGGATAGTTTCCTCTGTTTATTGGGAATGATTTCCTTTGTTTACTGGGAATGATTTTCTCTGTTTATTGGGAATGATTTCCTTTGTTTATTGGGCATTATTTCCTATGTTTATTGGGAACGATTTCCTCTGTTTATTGGGGATGGTTTTCTTTTTTTGTTGGGAATGATATTCTGTGTTTATTGGTTATAATTTTCTCTGTTTATTGGGGATAGTTTCCTCTGTTTATTGGGAATGATTTCCTTTGCTTATTGGGAATTATTTACTATGTTTATTGGGAATGATTTCCTCTGTTTATTGGGGATGGTTTTCTCTTTTTGTTGGGAATGATGTCCTCTGTTTATTGGGGATGATTTCCTCTATATATTGGTGATGATTTCTTATGTTTAGTGGCAATGGTTTCCTCTGTTTATTGTGAATGATATCCTCTCTTTATTGGGAATGATCTTCTCTGTTTATTGGGGATGATTTCTTTGTTTATTGGGGATAAATTCCTCTGTTAATTGGGAATGATTTCTTCTGTTTATTGGGAATGATTTCCTCTGTTTATTGGGAATGATTTGCTCTGTTTATTGGGAATGATTTCATTTGTTTATTTCGAATGTAATTCTCTGTATTTTGGGAATGATTTCCTCTGTTTATTGGGAATGATTTCCTATGTTAATTGGGGATGATTTCCTCTGTTTATTGGGAATGATTTCCCCTGTTTATATTGAATGATTTCCTCTGCTTATTGGGAATTATTTCCAATGTTTATTGGGAATGATTTCCTCTGTTTATTGGGGATGATTTCATCTGTTAATTGGGAATGATTTCATCTGTTAATTGGGAATGATTTCCTCTGTTTCCTAGGAATGGTTTTCTCTGTTTATTGGGACTGATTTCCTCTGTTTATTGGGAATGATTTTCTCTGTTCTTTGGGAATACTTTCCTATGTTTATTGGGAATGATTTCCTCTGTTCATTGGGGATGATTTCCTCTGTTTACTGGGAATGATTTTCTCTGTTTATTGGGAATGATTTCCTCTATTTATTGGGGACGATGTTCTCTTTTTGTTGAGAATGATATTCTCTGTTTATTGGGGATGCTTTTATCTGTTTATTGGGGATAATTTCCTCTGTTTACTGGGAATGATTTCCTCTGTTTTTGGGATTATTTCCTTTGTTTATTGGGAATGATTTCCTATGTTTATTGAGAATTTTGTCCTTTGTTTATTGGCAATGATTTCCTATGTTTATTGGCAATGGTTTCCTCTGTTTATTGGGAATGATTTCCTATGTTTAGTGACAATGATTTCCAATGTTTATTAGGGTCGATTTTCTTTGTTTATTGAGAATGATTTCCTATGTTTATTGGGAATGATTTCCAATGTTGATTCGAATAATATGCTCTGTTTATTGAGGCTGATTTCCTTTTTTTATTGGTGATTATTTCCTCTGTTTATTGGGAATGATTTACTTTGTTTATTGGGAATGATTTCCTTTGTTTATTGGAATGATTTCCTCTGTTTATTGGGAATGATTTCCTCTGTTAATTGGGAATGATTTTCTCTGTTTATTGGGAATGATTTCCTCTGTTTATTGGGAATGATTTCCTTTGTTTATTGGGAATTATTTCCTATGTTTATTGGGAATGATTTCCTCTGTTTAATTGGGACGATTTTATCTATTTGTTGAGAATGACATTCTCCGTTTATTGGGGATGATTGTCTCTGTTTATTGGGGATGATTTTATCTTATTGTTCGGAATGATTTCCTCTGTTTATTGGTGAAGATTTTCTCTTTTTGTTGGGAACAATGTCCTCTGTTTATTGGGGATGATTTCATCTGTTAATTGGGAATGATTTCCTATGTTTATTGGGAATGATTTCCTCTGTTTACTGGGAATGATTTTCTCTGTTTATTGGGAATAATTTCCTATGTTTATTGGGAATGATTTCCTCTGTTTTTTGGGGATGTTTTCCTTTGTTTATTGGGAATGATTTCCTATGTTTATTGGCAATAATTTCCTTTGCTTATTGGGAATGATTTCCTATGTTTATTGGCAATGGTTTCCTCTGTTTATTGGGAATGATTTCCTTTGTTTATTTGGAATAATTTCCTTTGCTTATTGGGAATGATTTCCTATGTTTATTGGCAATGGTTTCCTCTGTTTATTGGGAATAATTTCCTTTGTTTATTGGGAATAATTTCCTATGTTTATTGAGAATTATTTCCTTTGTTTATTGGGAATGATTTCCTATGTTTATTGGCAATGGTTTCCTCTGTTTATTGGGAATGATTTCCTATGTTTAGTGGCAATGTGTCCAATGTTTATTGGGGACGATTTTCTTTGTTTATTGGGAATGACTTACTTTGTTTATTGGGAATAATATGCTCTGTTTATTGAGGGTGATTTCCTTTTTTTATTGGTGATTATTTCCAATGTTTATTGGGAATGATTTCCTCTGTTTATTGGTGATGATTTTCTCTTTTTGTTGGGAATGATTTCCACTGTTTGTTGGGGATGATTTCATCTGTTAATTGGGAATGATTTCCTCTGTTTCCTAGGAATGGTTTTCTCTGTTTATTGGGAATGATTTCCTCTGTTTATTGGGAATGATTTTCTCTGTTTATTGGGAATGATTTCCACGGTTTATTGGGAATGATTTCCTTTGTTTATTGGGAATGAATTCATATGTTTATTGGCAATGTTTTCCTCTGTTTTTTCAGAATAATTTCCTTTGTTTATTGGGAAAGATATTCTCTGTTTATTGGGAGTGATTTCCTCTGTTTATTGGGAATTGTATCCTCTCTTTATTGGGAATCATTTCATTTGTTTATTGGGAATGATCTTCTCTGTTTATTGGGGATGATTTCCTTTGTTTATTCGGGATAAATTCCTCTGTTTATTGGGAATGATTTCCTCTGTTTATTGGGGACGACTTTCTCTTTTTGTTGAGAATGATATTCTCTGTTTATTGGGGATGATTTTTTCTTTTTATTGGGGATAATTTCCTCTGTTTATTGGGAATGATTTCTTTTGCTTATTGGGAATTATTTCCAATGTTCATTGGGAATGATTTCCTCTGTTTATTGTGGATGATTTTCCCTTTTTGTTGGGAATGATTTCCTCTGTTTATTTGGGATGATTTCCTCTGATAATTGGGAATGATTTTCTCTGTTAATTGGGAATGATTTCCTCTGTTTACTAGGAATGGTTTTCTCTGTTTATTGGGAATGATTTCCTCAGTTTACTGGGAATGATTTTCTCTGTTTATTGGGAATAATTTCCTATGTTTATTGGGAATGATTTCCTCTGCTTTTTGGGAATGATTTCCTTTGTTTAATGGGAATGACTTCCTATGTTTATAGGGAATGATGTCCTTTGCTTATAGGGAATGATTTCCTATGTTTAGTGGCAATGGTTTCCTCTGTTTATTGGGATTATTTCGTTTGTTTATTGGGAATGATTTCCTATGTTTAGTGGCAATGATTTCCAATGTTTATTCGGGTCGATTTTCTTTGTTCATTGGGAATGATTTCCTATGTTTATTGGTGAATGATTTCCAATGTTTATTGGAAATAATATGCTCTGTTTATTGAGGATGATTTCCTTTTATTATTGGTGATTATTTCCTCTGATTATTGGTAATGATTTACTTTGTTTATTGAAAATGATTTCCTTTGTTTATTGGAATGATTTCCTCTGTTTATTGGGAATGATTTCCTCTGTTAATTGGGGATGATTTAATCTGTTTATTGAGAATGATTTCCTCTGTTTATTGGAAATGATTTCCTTTGTTTATTGGGAATGATTTCCTTTGTTTATTGGGAATGACTTCCTCTGTTTATTGGGGACGATTTTATCTTTTTGTTTAGAATGATATTCTCTGTTTATTGGGGATGATTTTCTCTGTTTATTGGGTATAATTTCCTCTGTTTATTGGGGATGGTTTCCTTTGTTTATTGGGAATGATTCCTATGTTTATTGGGAATGATTTCCTCTGTTTATTGGGGACGAATTTCTCTATTTGTTTGGAATGATATTCTCTGTTTAATGGGGATGATTTTCTCTGTTTATTGGGAATGATTTGCCATGTTTATTGGGAATGATTTCCTCTGTTTATTGGGGTCGATTTTCTCTTTTTGTTGAGAATGATATTCTCTGTTTATTGGGAATGATTTCCTCTGTTTATTGGGGACGATTTTTTCTTTTTGTTGAGAAGGATACTCTCTGTTTATTGGGGATGATTCTCTCTGTTTATTGGGGATAATTACCTCTGTTTATTGGGAATGATTTCCTTTGCTTATTGGGAATTATTTCCAATGTTTATTGGGAATGATTTCCTCTGTTTATTGGTGATGATTTTCTCTTTTTGTTGGGAATGATTTCCTCTGTTTATTGGGAATGACTTACTTTGTTTATTGGGTATAATATGCTCTGTTTCTTAAGGGTGATTTCCATTTTTTATTGGTGATTATTTCCAATGTTTATTGGGAATGATTTCCTCTGTTTATTGGGAAAGATTTCCATGGTTTATTGGGAATGATTTCCTTTGTTTATTGGGAATAATATGCTCTATTTATTGGGGATGATTTCATTTGTTTATTGGTGATTATTTCCTCTATATATTGGGAATGATTTTCTCTGTTTATTGGAATGATTTCCTCTGTTTATTGGGAATGATTTACTTTGTTTATTGGGAATGATTTCCTTTGTTTATTGGGAATAATTTCCTCTGTTTATTTGGAATGATTTCCTATGTTTATTGGGAATGATTTCCTCTATTTATTGGGGACGATTTTCACTTTTTGTTGAGAATGATATTCTGTTTATTGGTGATGATATTCGCTGTTTATTGGGGATAGTTGCCTCTGTTAATTGGGAATGATTTCCTTTGCTTATTGGGAATTATTTCCTCTGTTTATTGGGAATGATTTCCTCTGTTTATTGGGGATGGTTTTATCTTTTTGTTGGGAATGATGTCCTCTGTTTATTGGGGATTATTTCCTCTGTTAATTGGCAATGATTTTCTCTGTTATTTGGGAATGATTTCCTCTGTTTCCTAGAAATGGTTTTCTCTGTTTATTGGGAATGATTTCCTCGGTTTATTAAGAATTATTTCCTTTGTTTATTGGGAATGATTTCCAATGTTTATTGGCAATGGTTTCCTCTGTTTATTGGGAATGATTTCCTTTGTTTATTGGGGATGATTTCCTTTGTTTATTTGGAATGATTTCCTTTGTTTATTGGGAATAATTTTCCTATGTTTATTGGGAATGATATCCTTTGCTTATTGGGAATAATATGCTCTGTTTATTGGGAATTATTTCCTATGTTTATTGAGAATAATTTCTTATGTTTATTGGGAATGATTTTGTCTGTTTATTGGAATGATTTCCTCTGTTTATTGGGAATGATTTCCTCTGTTAATTGGTAATGATTTCCTATGTTTATTGAGAATAATTTCTTATGTTTATTGGGAATGATTTCCTCTGTTTTTTGGGAATGATTTCCTTTGTTTATTGGCAATGATTTCCTATGTTTATTGGGAATGATTTCCTCTGTAAATTGGGAATGATTTCCTATGTTTATTGAGAATAGTTTCCTCTGTTTTTTGGGAATGATTTCCTCTGTTTATTGGGAATGATTTCCTATGTTTATTGGGAATGATTTCCTTTGCTTATTGGGAATGATTTCCTATGTTTAGTGGCAATGGTTTCCTCGGTTTATTGGGAATGATTTCCTTTGTTTATTGGGAATGATTTCCTATGATTATTGAGAATTATTTCCTTTGTTTATTGGGAATGATTTCCTATGTTTATTGGCAATGGTTTCCTCTGTTTATTGGGAATGATTTCCTTTGTTTATTGGGAATGATTTCCTCTGTTTATTTGGAATGATTTCCTTTGTTTATTGGGAATGATTTCCTTTGATTATTGGGAATGATGTCCTCTGTTTATTGGGGATGATTTTCTCGTTTTGTTGGGAACGATTTCATCTGATTATTGGGGATGATTTAATCTGTTAATTGGGAATGATTTCCTCTGTTTACTAGGAATGGTTTTCTCTGTTTATTGGGAATGATTTCCTATGTATATTGGGAATGATTTCCTATGTTTATTGGGAATGATTTCCTCTGTTTACTGGGAATGATTTCCTCTGTTTATTGGGAATAATTTCCTCTGTTTATTGGGAAAGATTTCCTCTGTTTATTGGGAATGATTTCCTCTGTTTTTTGGGAATGATTTCCTTTGTTTATTGGGAATGATTTCCTGTTTATTTGGGACGATTTTCTCTTTTTGTTGAGAATGATATTCTCTGTTTATTGGTGATGATTTTCTCTGTTTATTGGGGATAGTTTCCTCTGTTTATTGGGAATGATTTCCTTTGTTTATTGGGCATTATTTCCTCTGTTTATTGGGAACGATTTCCTCTGTTTATTGGGGATGGTTTTCTTTTTTTGTTGGGAATGATATTCTGTGTTTATTGGTTATGATTTTCTCTGTTTATTGGGGATAGTTTCCTCTGTTTATTGGGAATGATTTCCTTTGCTTATTGGGAATTATTTACTATGTTTATTGGGAATGATTTCCTCTGTTTATTGGGGATGGTTTTCTCTTTTTGTTGGGAATGATGTCCTCTGTTTATTGGGGATGATTTCCTCTATATATTGGTGATGATTTCTTATGTTTAGTGGCAATGGTTTCCTCTGTTTATTGTGAATTATATCCTCTCTTTATTGGGAATGATCTTCTCTGTTTATTGGGGATGATTTCTTTGTTTATTGGGGATAAATTCCTCTGTTAATTGGGAATGATTTCTTCTGTTTATTGGGAATGATTTCCTCTGTTTATTGGGAATGATTTGCTCTGTTTATTGGGAATGATTTCATTTGTTTATTTCGAATGTAATTCTCTGTATTTTGGGAATGATTTCCTCTGTTTATTGGGAATGGTTTCCTATGTTAATTGGGGATGATTTCCTCTGTTTATTGGGAATGATTTCCCCTGTTTATATTGAATGATTTCCTCTGCTTATTGGGAATTATTTCCAATGTTTATTGGGAATGATTTCCTCTGTTTATTGGTGATGGTTTTCTCTTTTTGTTGGGAATGATTTCCTCTGTTTATTGGGGATGATTTCATCTGTTAATTGGGAATGATTTCATCTGTTAATTGGGAATGATTTCCTCTGTTTCCTAGGAATGGTTTTCTCTGTTTATTGGGACTGATTTCCTCTGTTTATTGGGAATGATTTTCTCTGTTCTTTGGGAATACTTTCCTATGTTTATTGGGAATGATTTCCTCTGTTCATTGGGGATGATTTCCTCTGTTTACTGGGAATGATTTTCTCTGTTTATTGGGAATGATTTCCTCTATTTATTGGGGACGATGTTCTCTTTTTGTTGAGAATGATATTCTCTGTTTATTGGGGATGCTTTTATCTGTTTATTGGGGATAATTTCCTCTGTTTACTGGGAATGATTTCCTCTGTTTTTGGGATTATTTCCTTTGTTTATTGGGAATGATTTCCTATGTTTATTGAGAATTTTGTCCTTTGTTTATTGGCAATGATTTCCTATGTTTATTGGCAATGGTTTCCTCTGTTTATTGGGAATGATTTCCTATGTTTAGTGACAATGATTTCCAATGTTTATTAGGGTCGATTTTCTTTGTTTATTGAGAATGATTTCCTATGTTTATTGGGAATGATTTCCAATGTTGATTCGAATAATATGCTCTGTTTATTGAGGCTGATTTCCTTTTTTTATTGGTGATTATTTCCTCTGTTTATTGGGAATGATTTACTTTGTTTATTGGGAATGATTTCCTTTGTTTATTGGAATGATTTCCTCTGTTTATTGGGAATGATTTCCTCTGTTAATTGGGAATGATTTTCTCTGTTTATTGGGAATGATTTCCTCTGTTTATTGGGAATGATTTCCTTTGTTTATTGGGAATTATTTCCGATGTTTATTGGGAATGATTTCCTCTGTTTAATTGGGACGATTTTAGCTATTTGTTGAGAATGACATTCTCCGTTTATTGGGGATGATTGTCTCTGTTTATTGGGGATGATTTTATCTTATTGTTCGGAATGATTTCCTCTGTTTATTGGTGAAGATTTTCTCTTTTTGTTGGGAACAATGTCCTCTGTTTATTGGGGATGATTTCATCTGTTAATTGGGAATGATTTCCTATGTTTATTGGGAATGATTTCCTCTGTTTACTGGGAATGATTTTCTCTGTTTATTGGGAATAATTTCCTATGTTTATTGGGAATGATTTCCTCTGTTTTTTGGGGATGTTTTCCTTTGTTTATTGGGAATGATTTCCTATGTTTATTGGCAATAATTTCCTTTGCTTATTGGGAATGATTTCCTATGTTTATTGGCAATGGTTTCCTCTGTTTATTGGGAATGATTTACTTTGTTTATTTGGAATAATTTCCTTTGCTTATTGGGAATGATTTCCTATGTTTATTGGCAATGGTTTCCTCTGTTTATTGGGAATAATTTCCTTTGTTTATTGGGAATAATTTCCTATGTTTATTGAGAATTATTTCCTTTGTTTATTGGGAATGATTTCCTATGTTTATTGGCAATGGTTTCCTCTGTTTATTGGGAATGATTTCCTATGTTTAGTGGCAATGTGTCCAATGTTTATTGGGGACGATTTTCTTTGTTTATTGGGAATGACTTACTTTGTTTATTGGGAATAATATGCTCTGTTTATTGAGGGTGATTTCCTTTTTTTATTGGTGATTATTTCCAATGTTTATTGGGAATGATTTCCTCTGTTTATTGGTGATGATTTTCTCTTTTTGTTGGGAATGATTTCCACTGTTTGTTGGGGATGATTTCATCTGTTAATTGGGAATGATTTCCTCTGTTTCCTAGGAATGGTTTTCTCTGTTTATTGGGAATGATTTCCTCTGTTTATTGGGAATGATTTTCTCTGTTTATTGGGAATGATTTCCACGGTTTATTGGGAATGATTTCCTTTGTTTATTGGGAATGAATTCATATGTTTATTGGCAATGTTTTCCTCTGTTTTTTCAGAATAATTTCCTTTGTTTATTGGGAAAGATATTCTCTGTTTATTGGGAGTGATTTCCTCTGTTTATTGGGAATTGTATCCTCTCTTTATTGGGAATCATTTCATTTGTTTATTGGGAATGATCTTCTCTGTTTATTGGGGATGATTTCCTTTGTTTATTCGGGATAAATTCCTCTGTTTATTGGGAATGATTTCCTCTGTTTATTGGGGACGACTTTCTCTTTTTGTTGAGAATGATATTCTCTGTTTATTGGGGATGATTTTTTCTTTTTATTGGGGATAATTTCCTCTGTTTATTGGGAATGATTTCTTTTGCTTATTGGGAATTATTTCCAATGTTCATTGGGAATGATTTCCTCTGTTTATTGTGGATGATTTCCCCTTTTTGTTGGGAATGATTTCCTCTGTTTATTGGGGATGATTTCCTCTGATAATTGGGAATGATTTTCTCTGTTAATTGGGAATGATTTCCTCTGTTTACTAGGAATGGTTTTCTCTGTTTATTGGGAATGATTTCCTCAGTTTACTGGGAATGATTTTCTCTGTTTATTGGGAATAATTTCCTATGTTTATTGGGAATGATTTCCTCTGCTTTTTGGGAATGATTTCCTTTGTTTAATGGGAATGACTTCCTATGTTTATAGGGAATGATGTCCTTTGCTTATAGGGAATGATTTCCTATGTTTAGTGGCAATGGTTTCCTCTGTTTATTGGGATTATTTCGTTTGTTTATTGGGAATGATTTCCTATGTTTAGTGGCAATGATTTCCAATGTTTATTCGGGTCGATTTTCTTTGTTCATTGGGAATGATTTCCTATGTTTATTGGTGAATGATTTCCAATGTTTATTGGAAATAATATGCTCTGTTTATTGAGGATGATTTCCTTTTATTATTGGTGATTATTTCCTCTGATTATTGGTAATGATTTACTTTGTTTATTGGGAATGATTTCCTTTGTTTATTGGAATGATTTCCTCTGTTTATTGGGAATGATTTCCTCTGTTAATTGGGGATGATTTAATCTGTTTATTGAGAATGATTTTCTCTGTTTATTGGGAATGATTTCCTCTGTTTATTGGAAATGATTTCCTTTGTTTATTGGGAATGATTTCCTTTGTTTATTGGGAATGACTTCCTCTGTTTATTGGGGACGATTTTATCTTTTTGTTTAGAATGATATTCTCTGTTTATTGGGGATGATTTTCTCTGTTTATTGGGGATAATTTCCTCTGTTTATTGGGGATGGTTTCCTTTGTTTATTGGGAATGATTCCTATGTTTATTGGGAATGATTTCCTCTGTTTATTGGGGACGAATTTCTCTATTTGTTTGGAATGATATTCTCTGTTTAATGGGGATGATTTTCTCTGTTTATTGGGAATGATTTGCCATGTTTATTGGGAATGATTTCCTCTGTTTATTGGGGTCGATTTTCTCTTTTTGTTGAGAATGATATTCTCTGTTTATTGGGGATGATTTTCTCTGTTTATTGGGATGATTTTCTCTTTTTGTTGGGAATTATTTCCTCTGTTTATTGGGGATGATTCCCTTTGTTCATTGGGAATGATTTCCTCTGTTTATTGGGGACGATTTTATCATTTTGTTGAGAATGAAATTTTCTGTTTATAGGGGATGATTATCTCTGTTTATTGGGGATAATTTCCTCTGTTTATTGGGAATGGTTTCCTTTGTTTATTGGGAATGATTTCCTATGTTTATTGGGAGTGATTTCCTCTGTTTACTGGGAATGATGTTCTCGGTTTATTGGGAATAATTTCCTCTGATTATTGGGGATAATTACCTCTGTTTATTGGGAATGATTTCCTTTGCTTATTGGGAATGATTTCCTCTGTTTATAGGGGACGATTTTTTCTTTTTGTTGAGAAGGATACTCTCTGTTTATTGGGGATGATTCTCTCTGTTTATTGGGGATAATTACCTCTGTTTATTGGGAATGATTTCCTTTGCTTATTGGGAATTATTTCCAATGTTTATTGGGAATGATTTCCTCTGTTTATTGGTGATGATTTTCTCTTTTTGTTGGGAATGATTTCCTCTGTTTATTGGGAATGACTTACTTTGTTTATTGGGTATAATATGCTCTGTTTATTAAGGGTGATTTCCATTTTTTATTGGTGATTATTTCCAATGTTTATTGGGAATGATTTCCTCTGTTTATTGGGAAAGATTTCCATGGTTTATTGGGAATGACTTCCTTTGTTTATTGGGAAAGATATTCTCTGTTTATTGGGAGTGATTTCCTCTGTTTATTGGGAATTGTATCCTCTCTTTATTGAGAATCATTTCATTTGTTTATTGGGAATGATCGTCTCTGTTTATTAGGGATGATTTCCTTTGTTTATTGGAGATAAATTCCTCTGTTTATTGGGAATGATTTCCATTGCTTATTGGGAATTATTTCCAATGTTCATTGTGAATGATTTCCTCTGTTTATTGGGGATGATTTTCTCTTTTTGTTGGGAATGATTTCCTCTGTTTATTGGGGATGAATTCCTCTGTTAAATGGGAATGATTTTCTCTGTTTACAGGGAATGAATTTCTCTGTTTATTGGGAATGATTTCCTTTGTTTACTAGGAATGGTTTTCTCTGTTTATTGGGAATGATTTCCTCGGTTTATTGGGGATGATTTCCTATGTTTATTGGGAATTATTTCCTCTGTTTACAGGGAATGAATTTCTCTGTTTATTGGGAATAATTTTCGTTGTTTATTGGGAATGATTTCCTCTGTTTTTTGGGAATGATTTCCTTTGTTTATTGGGAATGACTTCCCATGTTTATAGGGAATGATGTCCTTTGCTTATAGGGAATGATTTCCTATGTTTAGTGGCAATGGTTTCCTCTGTTTATTGGGATTATTTCCTTTGTTTATTGGGAATGATTTCCTATGTTTAGTGGCAATGATTTCCAATGTTTATTGGGAATAATATGCTCTGTTTATTGAGGATGATTTCCTTTGTTTATTGGGAATGATTTCCTCTATTTATTTGGGTCGATTTTCTCTTTTTGTTGAGAATGATATTCTCTGTTTATTGGTGATTATTTCCTCTGTTTATTGGTGATGAATTACTTTGTTTATTGGGAATGATTTCCTTTGTTTATTGGAATGATTTCCTCTGTTTATTGGGAATGATTTCCTCTGTTAATTGGGGATGATTTCCTTTGTTTATTGGGAATGATTTCCTCTATTTATTTGGGTCGATTTTCTCTTTTTGTTGAGAATGATATTCTCTGTTTATTGGGGATGATTTACTTTGTTCATTGGGAATGATTTCCTCTGTTTATTGGGAATGATTTCCTCTGTTAATTGGGGATTATTTACTCTGTTTATTGGGAATGACATTCTCTGTTTATTGGGAATGATTTCCTCTGTTTATTGGAAATGATTTCCTTTGTTTATTGGGAATGATTTCCTTTGTTTATTGGGAATGAATTCCTCTGTTTATTGGGGACGATTTCATCTTTTTGTTGAGAATGATATTCTCTGTTTATTGGGGATGATTTTCTCTGTTTATTGGGGATAATTTCCTCTGTTTATTGGGGATGGTTTCCTTTGTTTATTGGGATTGATTTCCTCTGTTTATTGCGGACAAATTTCTCTATTTGTTTGGAATGATATTCTCTGTTTAATGGTGATGATTTTCTCTGTTTATTGGGGTTAATTTCCTCTGTTTATTGGGAATGATTTCCTTTGTTTATTGGGAATGATTTCCTTTGTTTATTGGGAATTATTTCCTATGTTTATTGGGAATGATTTCCTCTATTTATTTGGGTCGATTTTCTCTTTTTGTTGAGAATGATATTCTCTGTTTATTGGGGATGATTTTCTCTTTTTGTTGGGAATTATTTCCTCTGTTTATTGGGATGATTTCCTCTGTTTATTGGGGACGATTTTATCTGTTTGTTGAGAATGATTTCCTCTGTTTATTGGGAATGACTTACTTTGTTTATTGGGAATAATATGCTCTGTTCATTGAGGGTGATTTCCTTTTTTTATTGGTGATTATTTCCAATGTTTATTGGGAATGATTTCCTCTGTTTATTGGTGATGATTTTCTCTTTTTGTTGGGAATGATTTCCACTGTTTATTGGGGATGATTTCCTTTGTTTATTGGGAAAGATATTCTCTGTTTATTGGGAGTGATTTCCTCTGTTTATTGGGAATGATTTCCTTTGTTTATTGGGAATGATTTCCTCTGTTTATTTGGAATGATTTCCTTTGTTTATTGGGAATGATTTCCTTTGATTATTGGGAATGATGTCCTCTGTTTATTGGGGATGATTTTCTCGTTTTGTTGGGAACAATTTCATCTGTTTATTGGGGATGATTTCATCTGTTAATTGGGAATGATTTCCTCTGTTTACTAGGAATGGTTTTCTCTGTTTATTGGGAATGATTTCCTATGTATATTGGGAATGATTTCCTATGTTTATTGGGAATGATTTCCTCTGTTTATTGGGAATAATTTCCTCTGTTTATTGGGAAAGATTTCCTCTGTTTATTGGGAATGATTTCCTCTGTTTTTTGGGAATGATTTCCTTTGTTTATTGGGAATGATTTCCTGTTTATTTGGGACGATTTTCTCTTTTTGTTGAGAATGATATTCTCTGTTTATTGGTGATGATTTTCTCTGTTTATTGGGGATAGTTTCCTCTGTTTATTGGGAATTATTTCCTTTGTTTACTGGGAATGATTTTCTCTGTTTATTGGGAATGATTTCCTTTGTTTATTGGGAATTATTTCCTATGTTTATTGGGAACGATTTCCTCTGTTTATTGGGGATGGTTTTCTTTTTTTGTTGGGAATGATATTCTGTGTTTATTGGTTATGATTTTCTCTGTTTATTGGGGATAGTTTCCTCTGTTTATTGGGAATGATTTCCTTTGCTTATTGGGAATGATTTCCTTTGTTTATTGGGAATGATTTCCTGTTTATTTGGGACGATTTTCTCTTTTTGTTGAGAATGATATTCTCTGTTTATTGGTGATGATTTTCTCTGTTTATTGGGGATAGTTTCCTCTGTTTATTGGGAATTATTTCCTTTGTTTACTGGGAATGATTTTCTCTGTTTATTGGGAATGATTTCCTTTGTTTATTGGGAATTATTTCCTATGTTTATTGGGAACGATTTCCTCTGTTTATTGGGGTTGGTTTTCTTTTTTTCTTGGGAATGATATTCTGTGTTTATTGGTTATGATTTTCTCTGTTTATTGGGGATAGTTTCCTCTGTTTATTGGGAATGATTTCCTCTGTTTATTGGGGATGGTTTCCTTTGTTTATTGGGAATGATTCCTATGTTTATTGGGAATGATTTCCTCTGTTTATTGGGGACGAATTTCTCTATTTGTTTGGAATGATATTCTCTGTTTAATGGGGATGATTTTCTCTGTTTATTGGGAATGATTTGCCATGTTTATTGGGAATGATTTCCTCTGTTTATTGGGGTCGATTTTCTCTTTTTGTTGAGAATGATATTCTCTGTTTATTGGGGATGATTTTCTCTGTTTATTGGGATGATTTTCTCTTTTTGTTGGGAATTATTTCCTCTGTTTATTGGGGATGATTCCCTTTGTTCATTGGGAATGATTTCCTCTGTTTATTGGGGACGATTTTATCATTTTGTTGAGAATGAAATTTTCTGTTTATAGGGGATGATTATCTCTGTTTATTGGGGATAATTTCCTCTGTTTATTGGGAATGGTTTCCTTTGTTTATTGGGAATGATTTCCTATGTTTATTGGGAGTGATTTCCTCTGTTTACTGGGAATGATGTTCTCGGTTTATTGGGAATAATTTCCTCTGATTATTGGGGATAATTACCTCTGTTTATTGGGAATGATTTCCTTTGCTTATTGGGAATGATTTCCTCTGTTTATAGGGGACGATTTTTTCTTTTTGTTGAGAAGGATACTCTCTGTTTATTGGGGATGATTCTCTCTGTTTATTGGGGATAATTACCTCTGTTTATTGGGAATGATTTCCTTTGCTTATTGGGAATTATTTCCAATGTTTATTGGGAATGATTTCCTCTGTTTATTGGTGATGATTTTCTCTTTTTGTTGGGAATGATTTCCTCTGTTTATTGGGAATGACTTACTTTGTTTATTGGGTATAATATGCTCTGTTTATTAAGGGTGATTTCCATTTTTTATTGGTGATTATTTCCAATGTTTATTGGGAATGATTTCCTCTGTTTATTGGGAAAGATTTCCATGGTTTATTGGGAATGACTTCCTTTGTTTATTGGGAAAGATATTCTCTGTTTATTGGGAGTGATTTCCTCTGTTTATTGGGAATTGTATCCTCTCTTTATTGAGAATCATTTCATTTGTTTATTGGGAATGATCGTCTCTGTTTATTAGGGATGATTTCCTTTGTTTATTGGAGATAAATTCCTCTGTTTATTGGGAATGATTTCCATTGCTTATTGGGAATTATTTCCAATGTTCATTGTGAATGATTTCCTCTGTTTATTGGGGATGATTTTCTCTTTTTGTTGGGAATGATTTCCTCTGTTTATTGGGGATGAATTCCTCTGTTAAATGGGAATGATTTTCTCTGTTTACAGGGAATGAATTTCTCTGTTTATTGGGAATGATTTCCTTTGTTTACTAGGAATGGTTTTCTCTGTTTATTGGGAATGATTTCCGTTGTTTATTGGGGATGATTTCCTATGTTTATTGGGAATTATTTCCTCTGTTTACAGGGAATGAATTTCTCTGTTTATTGGGAATAATTTCCGTTGTTTATTGGGAATGATTTCCTCTGTTTTTTGGGAATGATTTCCTTTGTTTATTGGGAATGACTTCCCATGTTTATAGGGAATGATGTCCTTTGCTTATAGGGAATGATTTCCTATGTTTAGTGGCAATGGTTTCCTCTGTTTATTGGGATTATTTCCTTTGTTTATTGGGAATGATTTCCTATGTTTAGTGGCAATGATTTCCAATGTTTATTGGGAATAATATGCTCTGTTTATTGAGGATGATTTCCTTTGTTTATTGGGAATGATTTCCTCTATTTATTTGGGTCGATTTTCTCTTTTTGTTGAGAATGATATTCTCTGTTTATTGGTGATTATTTCCTCTGTTTATTGGTGATGAATTACTTTGTTTATTGGGAATGATTTCCTTTGTTTATTGGAATGATTTCCTCTGTTTATTGGGAATGATTTCCTCTGTTAATTGGGGATGATTTCCTTTGTTTATTGGGAATGATTTCCTCTATTTATTTGGGTCGATTTTCTCTTTTTGTTGAGAATGATATGCTCTGTTTATTGGGGATGATTTACTTTGTTCATTGGGAATGATTTCCTCTGTTTATTGGGAATGATTTCCTCTGTTAATTGGGGATTATTTACTCTGTTTATTGGGAATGACATTCTCTGTTTATTGGGAATGATTTCCTCTGTTTATTGGAAATGATTTCCTTTGTTTATTGGGAATGATTTCCTTTGTTTATTGGGAATGAATTCCTCTGTTTATTGGGGACGATTTCATCTTTTTGTTGAGAATGATATTCTCTGTTTATTGGGGATGATTTTCTCTGTTTATTGGGGATAATTTCCTCTGTTTATTGGGGATGGTTTCCTTTGTTTATTGGGATTGATTTCCTCTGTTTATTGCGGACAAATTTCTCTATTTGTTTGGAATGATATTCTCTGTTTAATGGTGATGATTTTCTCTGTTTATTGGGGTTAATTTCCTCTGTTTATTGGGAATGATTTCCTTTGTTTATTGGGAATGATTTCCTTTGTTTATTGGGAATTATTTCCTATGTTTATTGGGAATGATTTCCTCTATTTATTTGGGTCGATTTTCTCTTTTTGTTGAGAATGATATTCTCTGTTTATTGGGGATGATTTTCTCTTTTTGTTGGGAATTATTTCCTCTGTTTATTGGGATGATTTCCTCTGTTTATTGGGGACGATTTTATCTGTTTGTTGAGAATGATTTCCTCTGTTTATTGGGAATGACTTACTTTGTTTATTGGGAATAATATGCTCTGTTCATTGAGGGTGATTTCCTTTTTTTATTGGTGATTATTTCCAATGTTTATTGGGAATGATTTCCTCTGTTTATTGGTGATGATTTTCTCTTTTTGTTGGGAATGATTTCCACTGTTTATTGGGGATGATTTCCTTTGTTTATTGGGAAAGATATTCTCTGTTTATTGGGAGTGATTTCCTCTGTTTATTGGGAATGATTTCCTTTGTTTATTGGGAATGATTTCCTCTGTTTATTTGGAATGATTTCCTTTGTTTATTGGGAATGATTTCCTTTGATTATTGGGAATGATGTCCTCTGTTTATTGGGGATGATTTTCTCGTTTTGTTGGGAACAATTTCATCTGTTTATTGGGGATGATTTCATCTGTTAATTGGGAATGATTTCCTCTGTTTACTAGGAATGGTTTTCTCTGTTTATTGGGAATGATTTCCTATGTATATTGGGAATGATTTCCTATGTTTATTGGGAATGATTTCCTCTGTTTATTGGGAATAATTTCCTCTGTTTATTGGGAAAGATTTCCTCTGTTTATTGGGAATGATTTCCTCTGTTTTTTGGGAATGATTTCCTTTGTTTATTGGGAATGATTTCCTGTTTATTTGGGACGATTTTCTCTTTTTGTTGAGAATGATATTCTCTGTTTATTGGTGATGATTTTCTCTGTTTATTGGGGATAGTTTCCTCTGTTTATTGGGAATTATTTCCTTTGTTTACTGGGAATGATTTTCTCTGTTTATTGGGAATGATTTCCTTTGTTTATTGGGAATTATTTCCTATGTTTATTGGGAACGATTTCCTCTGTTTATTGGGGATGGTTTTCTTTTTTTGTTGGGAATGATATTCTGTGTTTATTGGTTATGATTTTCTCTGTTTATTGGGGATAGTTTCCTCTGTTTATTGGGAATGATTTCCTTTGCTTATTGGGAATTATTTACTATGTTTATTGGGAATGATTTCCTCTGTTTATTGGGGATGGTTTTCTCTTTTTGTTGGGAATGATGTCCTCTGTTTATTGGGGATGATTTCCTCTATATATTGGTGATGATTTCTTATGTTTAGTGGCAATGGTTTCCTCTGTTTATTGTGAATGATATCCTCTCTTTATTGGGAATGATCTTCTCTGTTTATTGGGGATGATTTCTTTGTTTATTGGGGATAAATTCCTCTGTTAATTGGGAATGATTTCTTCTGTTTATTGGGAATGATTTCCTCTGTTTATTGGGAATGATTTGCTCTGTTTATTGGGAATGATTTCATTTGTTTATTTCGAATGTAATTCTCTGTATTTTGGGAATGATTTCCTCTGTTTATTGGGAATGATTTCCTATGTTAATTGGGGATGATTTCCTCTGTTTATTGGGAATGATTTCCCCTGTTTATATTGAATGATTTCCTCTGCTTATTGGGAATTATTTCCAATGTTTATTGGGAATGATTTCCTCTGTTTATTGGTGATGATTTTCTCTTTTTGTTGGGAATGATTTCCTCTGTTTATTGGGGATGTTTTCATCTGTTAATTGGGAATGATTTCATCTGTTAATTGGGAATGATTTCCTCTGTTTCCTAGGAATGGTTTTCTCTGTTTATTGGGACTGATTTCCTCTGTTTATTGGGAATGATTTTCTCTGTTCTTTGGGAATACTTTCCTATGTTTATTGGGAATGATTTCCTCTGTTCATTGGGGATGATTTCCTCTGTTTACTGGGAATGATTTTCTCTGTTTATTGGGAATGATTTCCTCTATTTATTGGGGACGATGTTCTCTTTTTGTTGAGAATGATATTCTCTGTTTATTGGGGATGCTTTTATCTGTTTATTGGGGATAATTTCCTCTGTTTACTGGGAATGATTTCCTCTGTTTTTGGGATTATTTCCTTTGTTTATTGGGAATGATTTCCTATGTTTATTGAGAATTTTGTCCTTTGTTTATTGGCAATGATTTCCTATGTTTATTGGCAATGGTTTCCTCTGTTTATTGGGAATGATTTCCTATGTTTAGTGACAATGATTTCCAATGTTTATTAGGGTCGATTTTCTTTGTTTATTGAGAATGATTTCCTATGTTTATTGGAAATGATTTCCAATGTTGATTCGAATAATATGCTCTGTTTATTGAGGCTGATTTCCTTTTTTTATTGGTGATTATTTCCTCTGTTTATTGGGAATGATTTACTTTGTTTATTGGGAATGATTTCCTTTGTTTATTGGAATGATTTCCTCTGTTTATTGGGAATGATTTCCACTGTTAATTGGGAATGATTTTCTCTGTTTATTGGGAATGATTTCCTCTGTTTATTGGGAATGATTTCCTTTGTTTATTGGGAATTATTTCCTATGTTTATTGGGAATGATTTCCTCTGTTTAATTGGGACGATTTTATCTATTTGTTGAGAATGACATTCTCCGTTTATTGGGGATGATTGTCTCTGTTTATTGGGGATGATTTTATCTTATTGTTGGGAATGATTTCCTCTGTTTATTGGTGAAGATTTTCTCTTTTTGTTGGGAACAATGTCCTCTGTTTATTGGGGATGATTTCATCTGTTAATTGGGAATGATTTCCTATGTTTATTGGGAATGATTTCCTCTGTTTACTGGGAATGATTTTCTCTGTTTATTGGGAATAATTTCCTATGTTTATTGGGAATGATTTCCTCTGTTTTTTGGGGATGTTTTCCTTTGTTTATTGGGAATGATTTCCTATGTTTATTGGCAATAATTTCCTTTGCTTATTGGGAATGATTTCCTATGTTTATTGGCAATGGTTTCCTCTGTTTATTGGGAATAATTTCCTTTGTTTATTTGGAATAATTTCCTATGTTTATTGAGAATTATTTCCTTTGTTTATTGGGAATGATTTCCTATGTTTATTGGCAATGGTTTCCTCTGTTTATTGGGAATGATTTCCTATGTTTAGTGGCAATGTGTCCAATGTTTATTGGGGACGATTTTCTTTGTTTATTGGGAATGACTTACTTTGTTTATTGGGAATAATATGCTCTGTTTATTGAGGGTGATTTCCTTTTTTTATTGGTGATTATTTCCAATGTTTATTGGGAATGATTTCCTCTGTTTATTGGTGATGATTTTCTCTTTTTGTTGGGAATGATTTCCACTGTTTGTTGGGGATGATTTCATCTGTTAATTGGGAATGATTTCCTCTGTTTCCTAGGAATGGTTTTCTCTGTTTATTGGGAATGATTTCCTCTGTTTATTGGGAATGATTTTCTCTGTTTATTGGGAATGATTTTCACGGTTTATTGGGAATGATTTCCTTTGTTTATTGGGAATGAATTCATATGTTTATTGGCAATGTTTTCCTCTGTTTTTTCAGAATAATTTCCTTTGTTTATTGGGAAAGATATTCTCTGTTTATTGGGAGTGATTTCCTCTGTTTATTGGGAATTGTATCCTCTCTTTATTGGGAATCATTTCATTTGTTTATTGGGAATGATCTTCTCTGTTTATTGGGGATGATTTCCTTTGTTTATTCGGGATAAATTCCTCTGTTTATTGGGAATGATTTCCTCTGTTTATTGGGGACGACTTTCTCTTTTTGTTGAGAATGATATTCTCTGTTTATTGGGGATGATTTTTTCTTTTTATTGGGGATAATTTCCTCTGTTTATTGGGAATGATTTCTTTTGCTTATTGGGAATTATTTCCAATGTTCATTGGGAATGATTTCCTCTGTTTATTGTGGATGATTTTCCCTTTTTGTTGGGAATGATTTCCTCTGTTTATTGGGGATGATTTCCTCTGATAATTGGAAATGATTTTCTCTGTTAATTGGGAATGATTTCCTCTGTTTACTAGGAATGGTTTTCTCTGTTTATTGGGAATGATTTCCTCAGTTTACTGGGAATGATTTTCTCTGTTTATTGGGAATAATTTCCTATGTTTATTGGGAATGATTTCCTCTGCTTTTTGGGAATGATTTCCTTTGTTTAATGGGAATGACTTCCTATGTTTATAGGGAATGATGTCCTTTGCTTATAGGGAATGATTTCCTATGTTTAGTGGCAATGGTTTCCTCTGTTTATTGGGATTATTTCGTTTGTTTATTGGGAATGATTTCCTATGTTTAGTGGCAATGATTTCCAATGTTTATTCGGGTCGATTTTCTTTGTTCATTGGGAATGATTTCCTATGTTTATTGGTGAATGATTTCCAATGTTTATTGGAAATAATATGCTCTGTTTATTGAGGATGATTTCCTTTTATTATTGGTGATTATTTCCTCTGATTATTGGTAATGATTTACTTTGTTTATTGGGAATGATTTCCTTTGTTTATTGGAATGATTTCCTCTGTTTATTGGGAATGATTTCCTCTGTTAATTGGGGATGATTTAATCTGTTTATTGAGAATGATTTTCTCTGTTTATTGGGAATGATTTCCTCTGTTTATTGGAAATGATTTCCTTTGTTTATTGGGAATGATTTCCTTTGTTTATTGGGAATGACTTCCTCTGTTTATTGGGGACGATTTTATCTTTTTGTTGAGAATGATATTCTCTGTTTATTGGGGATGATTTTCTCTGTTTATTGGGGATAATTTCCTCTGTTTATTGGGGATGGTTTCCTTTGTTTATTGGGAATGATTCCTATGTTTATTGGGAATGATTTCCTCTGTTTATTGGGGACGAATTTCTCTATTTGTTTGGAATGATATTCTCTGTTTAATGGGGATGATTTTCTCTGTTTATTGGGAATGATTTGCCATGTTTATTGGGAATGATTTCCTCTGTTTATTGGGGTCGATTTTATCTTTTTGTTGAGAATGATATTCTCTGTTTATTGGGGATTTTCTCTGTTTATTGGGGATGATTTTATCTTTTTGTTGGGAATTATTTCCTCTGTTTATTGGGGATGATTCCCTTTGTTCATTGGGAATGATTTCCTCTGTTTATTGGGGACGATTTTATCATTTTGTTGAGAATGAAATTTTCTGTTTATAGGGGATGATTATCTCTGTTTATTGGGGATAATTTCCTCTGTTTATTGGGAATGGTTTCCTTTGTTTATTGGGAATGATTTCCTATGTTTATTGGGAGTGATTTCCTCTGTTTACTGGGAATGATGTTCTCGGTTTATTGGGAATAATTTCCTCTGATTATTGGGGATAATTACCTCTGTTTATTGGGAATGATTTCCTTTGCTTATTGGGAATGATTTCCTCTGTTTATTGGGGACGATTTTTTCTTTTTGTTGAGAAGGATACTCTCTGTTTATTGGGGATGATTCTCTCTGTTTATTGGGGATAATTACCTCTGTTTATTGGGAATGATTTCCTTTGCTTATTGGGAATTATTTCCAATGTTTATTGGGAATGATTTCCTCTGTTTATTGGTGATGATTTTCTCTTTTTGTCGGGAATGATTTCCTCTGTTTATTGGGAATGACTTACTTTGTTTATTGGGTATAATATGCTCTGTTTATTGAGGGTGATTTCCATTTTTTATTGGTGATTATTTCCAATGTTTATTGGGAATGATTTCCTCTGTTTATTGGGAATGATTTCCATTGTTTATTGGGAATGACTTCCTTTGTTTATTGGGAAAGATATTCTCTGTTTATTGGGAGTGATTTCCTCTGTTTATTGGGAATTGTATCCTCTCTTTATTGAGAATCATTTCATTTGTTTATTGGGAATGATCGTCTCTGTTTATTAGGGATGATTTCCTTTGTTTATTGGAGATAAATTCCTCTGTTTATTGGGAATGATTTCCATTGCTTATTGGGAATTATTTCCAATGTTCATTGTGAATGATTTCCTCTGTTTATTGGGGATGATTTTCTCTTTTTGTTGGGAATGATTTCCTCTGTTTATTGGGGATGAATTCCTCTGTTAAATGGGAATGATTTTCTCTGTTTACAGGGAATGAATTTCTCTGTTTATTGGGAATGATTTCCTTTGTTTACTAGGAATGGTTTTCTCTGTTTATTGGGAATGATTTCCGTTGTTTATTGGGGATGATTTCCTATGTTTATTGGGAATTATTTCCTCTGTTTACAGGGAATGAATTTCTCTGTTTATTGGGAATAATTTCCGTTGTTTATTGGGAATGATTTCCTCTGTTTTTTGGGAATGATTTCCTTTGTTTATTGGGAATGACTTCCCATGTTTATAGGGAATGATGTCCTTTGCTTATAGGGAATGATTTCCTATGTTTAGTGGCAATGGTTTCCTCTGTTTATTGGGATTATTTCCTTTGTTTATTGGGAATGATTTCCTATGTTTAGTGGCAATGATTTCCAATGTTTATTGGGAATAATATGCTCTGTTTATTGAGGATGATTTCCTTTTATTATTGGTGATTATTTCCTCTGTTTATTGGTGATGAATTACTTTGTTTATTGGGAATGATTTCCTTTGTTTATTGGAATGATTTCCTCTGTTTATTGGGAATGATTTCCTCTGTTAATTGGGGATGATTTCCTTTGTTTATTGGGAATGATTTCCTCTATTTATTTGGGTCGATTTTCTCTTTTTGTTGAGAATGATATTCTCTGTTTATTGGGGATGATTTCCTTTGTTCATTGGGAATGATTTCCTCTGTTTATTGGGAATGATTTCCTCTGTTAATTGGGGATTATTTACTCTGTTTATTGGGAATGACATTCTCTGTTTATTGGGAATGATTTCCTCTGTTTATTGGAAATGATTTCCTTTGTTTATTGGGAATGATTTCCTTTGTTTATTGGGAATAATTCCTCTGTTTATTGGGGACGATTTCATCTTTTTGTTGAGAATGATATTCTCTGTTTATTGGGGATGATTTTCTCTGTTTATTGGGGATAATTTCCACTGTTTATTGGGGATGGTTTCCTTTGTTTATTGGGACTGATTTCCTCTGTTTATTGCGGACAAATTTCTCTATTTGTTTGGAATGATATTCTCTGTTTAATGGTGATGATTTTCTCTGTTTATTGGGGTTAATTTCCTCTGTTTATTGGGAATGATTTCCTTTGTTTATTGGGAATGATTTCCTTTGTTTATTGGGAATTATTTCCTATGTTTATTGGTAATGATTTCCTCTTTTTATTTGGGTCGATTTTCTCTTTTTGTTGAGAATGATATTCTCTGTTTATTGGGGATGATTTTCTCTTTTTGTTGGGAATTATTTCCTCTGTTTATTGGGGATGATTTCCTTTGTTCATTGGGAATGATTTCCTCTGTTTATTGGTGATGATTTTCTCTTTTTGTTGGGAATGATTTCCACTGTTTATTGGGGATGATTTCCTTTGTTTATTGGGAAAGATATTCTCTGTTTATTGGGAGTGATTTCCTCTGTTTATTGGGAATGATTTTCTCTGTTTATTGGGAATGATTTCCTCTGTTTATTGGGAATGATTTTCTCTGTTTATTGGGAATGATTTCCACGGTTTATTGGGAATGACTTCCTTTGTTTATTGGGAAAGATATTCTCTGTTTATTGGGGGTGATTTCCTGTTTATTGGGGATAAATTCCTCTGTTTATTGGGAATGATTCCCTTTGCTTATTGGGAATTATTTCCAATGTTCATTGGGAATGATTTCCTCTGTTTATTGGGGCTGATTTTCTCTTTTTGTTGGGAATGATTTCCTCTGTTTATTGGGGATGATTTCCTCTGTTAATTGGGAATGATTTTCTCTGTTAATTGGGAATGATTTCCTCTGTTTACTAGGAATGGTTTTCTCTGTTTATTGGGAATGATTTCCTCGGTTTATTGGGGATGATTTCCGATGTTTATTGGGAATTATTTCCTCTGTTTACAGGGAATGAATTTATCTGTTTATTGGGAATGATTTCCTTTGTTTATTGGGAATGACTTCCTATGTTTATAGGGAATGATGTCCTTTGCTTATAGGGAATGATTTCCTATGTTTAGTGGCAATGGTTTCCTCTGTTCATTGGGATTATTTCCTTTGTTTATTGGGAATGATTTCCTATGTTTAGTGGCAATGATTTCCAATGTGTATTAGGGTCGATTTTCTTTGTTCATTGGGAATGATTTCCTATGTTTATTGGTGAATGATTTCCAATGTTTATTGGGAATAATATGCTCTGTTTATTGAGGATGATTTCCTCTGTTAATTGGGGATGATTTACTCTGTTTATTGGGAATGACATTCTCTGTTTATTGGGAATGATTTCCTCTGTTTATTGGAAATGATTTCCTTTGTTTATTGGGAATGATTTCCTTTGTTTATTGGGGATGATTTTCTCTGTTTATTGGGGATAATTTCCTCTGTTTATTGGGGATGGTTTCCTTTGTTTATTGGGAATGATTTCCTATGTTTATTGGGAATGATTTCCTCTGTTTATTGCGGACAAATTTCTCTATTTGTTTGGAATGATATTCTCTGTTTAATGGGGATGATTTTCTCTGTTTATTGGGGTTAATTTCCTCTGTTTATTGGGAATGATTTCCTCTGTTTATTGTGAATGATTTCCTTTGTTTATTGGGAATTATTTCCTATGTTTATTGGGAATGATTTCCTCTATTTATTTGGGTCGATTTTCTCTTTTTGTTGAGAATGATATTCTCTGTTTACTGGGGATGATTTTCTCTTTTTGTTGGGAATTATTTCCTCTGTTTATTGGGGATGATTTCCTTTGTTCATTGGGAATGATTTCCTCTGTTTATTGGGAATGATTTCCTCTGTTAATTGGGGATGATTTACTCTGTTTATTGGGAATGACATTCTCTGTTTATTGGGAATGATTTCCTCTGTTTATTGGAAATGATTTCCTTTGTTTATTGGGAATGATTTCCTTTGTTTATTGGGAATGAATTCCTCTGTTTATTGGGGACGATTTCATCTTTTTGTTGAGAATGATAGTCTCTGTTTATTGGGGATAATTTCCTCTGTTTATTGGGGATGGTTTCCTTTGTTTATTGGGAATGATTTCCTATGTTCATTGGGAATGATTTCCTCTGTTTATTGTGGACGAATTTCTCTATTTGTTTGGAATGATATTCTCTGTTTAATGGGGATGATTTTCTCTGTTTATTGGGGTTAATTTCCTCTGTTTATTGGGAATGATTTCCTTTGTTTATTGGGAATTATTTCCATTGTTTATTGGGAATTATTTCCTCTATTTATTTGGGTCGATTTTCTCTTTTTGTTGAGAATGATATTCTCTGTTTATTGATGATGATTTTCTCTTTTTGTTGGGAATTATTTCCTCTGTTTATTGGGGATGATTTCCTTTGTTCATTGGGAATGATTTCCTCTGTTTATTGGGGACGATTTTATCTGTTTGTTGAGAATGAAATTCTCTGTTTATTGGGAATGATTTCCTTTGTTTATTGGGAATGATTTCCTATGTTTAAAAGGAATGATGTCCTTTGCTTATTGGGAATGATTTCTTATGTTTTGTGGCAATGATATTCTCTGTTTATTGGGGATGATTTTCTCTGTTTATTGGGGATAATTTCCTCTGTTTATTGGGGATGGTTTCCTTTGTTTATTGGGAATGATTTCCTATGTTTATTGGGAATGATTTCCTCTGTTTATTGGGGACGAATTTCTCTATTTGATTGGAATTATATTCTCTGTTTAATGGGGATGATTTTCTCTGTTTATTGGGGTTAATTTCCTCTGTTTATTGGGAATGATTTCCTCTGTTTATTGGGAATAATTTCCTTTGTTTATTGGGAATTATTTCCTATGTTTATTGGGGACGATTTTCTCTTTTTGTTGAGAATGATATTCTCTGTTTATTGGGGATGATTTTCTCTTTTTGTTGGGAATGATATTCTCTGTTTATTGGGGATGATTTTCTCTTTTTGTTGGGGACGATTTTATCTGTTTGTTGAGAATGAAATTCTCTGTTTATAGGGAATGATTTTCTCTGTTTATTTGGGATAATTTCCTCTGTTTATTGGGAATGGTTTCCTTTGTTTATTGGGAATGATTTCCTATGTTTATTGGGAGTGATTTCCTCTGTTTTCTGGGAATGATTTTCTCTGTTTATTGGGAATAATTTCCTATGTTTATAGGGAATGATTTCCTCTGTTTTTTGGTAATGATTTCCTTTGTTTATTGGGAATGAATTCCTCTGTTTATTGGGGACGATTTTCTCTTTTTGTTGAGAAGGATATTCTCTGTTTATTGGGGAAGATTTTTTCTGTTTTTGGGGATAATTTCCTACGTTCATTGGGAATGATTTCCTCTGTTTATTGGGGATGATTTTCTCTTTTTGTTGGGAATGATTTCCTCTGTTTACAGGGAATGAATTTCTCTGTTTATTGGGAATGATTTCCTTTGTTTATTGGGAATGAATTCCTTTGCTTATAGGGAATGATTTCCTCTGTTTATTGGGGATGATTTCCCCTGTTAATTGGGATTGATTTTCTCTGTTAATTGGGAATGATTTCCTCTGTTTACTAGAAATGGTTTTCTCTGTTTATTGGGAATGATTTCCTCTGTTTACTGAGACTGATTTCCTATGTTTTTTGTGACTGATTTCCTCTGTTTACTGGGAATGATTTTCTCAGTTTATTGGGAATAATTTCCTATGTTTATTGGGAATGATTTCCTTTGTTTATTGGGAATGATTTCCTATGTTTATAGGGAATGATATCATTTGCTTATTGGGAATGATTTCTTATGTTTAGTGGCAATGGTTTCCTCTGTTTATTGGGAATGATTTCCTATGTTTATTGGGAATGATTTCCTATGTTAATTGGGGATGATTTCCTCTGTTTACTGGGAATCATTTTCTCTGTTTATTGGGAATGATTTCCTCTGTTTATTTGGAATGATTTCCTTTGTTTATTGGGAATGATTTCCTCTGTTTATTGGGGACGATTTTATCTTTTTGTTGAGAATGTTATTCTCTGTTTATTGGGAATGATTTCATCTGTTAATTGGGAATGATTTCCACTGTTTCCGAGGAATGATTTCCTCTGTTTATTGGGAATGATTTCCTCTGTTTATTGGGAATGATTTCCTCTGTTTATTGGGAATGATTTCCTTTGTTTATTGGAAATGATTTCCTATGTTTATTGGAAATGATTTCCTCTGTTTATTGGGGATGATTTTATCTTTTTGTTGAGAATGATATTCTCTGTTTATTGGGGATAATTCTCTCTGTTTATTGGGGATAATTACCTCTGTTTATTGGTAATGATTTCCTCTGTTTATTGGTGATGATTTTCTCTTTTTGTTGGGAATGATTTCCTCTGTTTATTGGAGATGATTTCATCTGTTAATTGGGAATGATTTCCTATGTTTATTGGGAATACTTTCCTATGTTTATTGGGAATGATTTCCTCTGTTTCCTAGGAATGATTTGCTATGTTTATTGGGGATGATTTCCTCTGTTTACTGGGAATGATTTCCTCTGTTTATTGGGGACGATTTTATCTTTTTGTTGAGAATGATGTCCTCTGTTTATTGGAGATTATTTCCTCTGTTAATTGGGAATGATTTTCTCTGTTATTTGGGAATTATTTCCTCTGTTTACTAGGAATGGCTTTCTCTGTTTATTGGGAATGACGTCCTAGGTTTATTGAGAATTATTTCCTTTGTTTATTGGGAATGATTTCCAATGTTTATTGGCAATGGTTTCCTCTGTTCATTGGGGATGGTTTTCTCTTTTTGTTGGGAATGATATTCTGTGTTTATTGGTGATGATTTTCTCTGTTTATTGGGGATAGTTTCCTCTGTTTATTGGGAATGATTTCCTCTGTTTATTGGGAATGATTTACTTTGTTTATTGGGAATGATTTCCTTTGTTGATTGGGAATAATTTCCTGTGTTTATTTGGAATGATTTCCTATGTTTATTGGGAATGATTTCCTCTATTTATTGGGGACGATTTTCACTTTTTGTTGAGAATGATATTCTCTGTTTATTGGTGATGATATTCTCTGTTTATTGGGGATAGTTGCCTCTGTTAATTGGGAATGATTTCCTTTGCTTATTGGGAATTATTTCCTCTGTTTATTGGGAATGATTTCCTCTGTTTATTGGGGATGGTTTTCTCTTTTTGTTGGGAATGATGTCCTCTGTTTATTGGGGATTATTTCCTCTGTTAATTGGGAATGATTTTCTCTGTTATTTGGGAATGATTTCCTCTGTTTACTAGGAATGGTTTTCTCTGTTTATTGGGAATGATTTCCAATGTTTATTGGGAATGATTTCCTCTTATTATTGGGGATCATCTCCTCTGTTAATTGGCGATGATTTCCTCTGTTTACTGGGAATGATTTTCTCTGTTTATTGGGAATGCTTTTCTCTGTTTATTGGGAATGATTTCCTTTGTTTATTAGGAATAATATGCTCTGTTTATTGGGGATGATATCCTTTGTTTATTGGGAATGATGTGCTCTGTTTTTTGGGAATGATTTCCTTTGTTTATTGGGAATGATTTCCTATGTTTATTGGGAATGATTTCCTTTGCTTATTGGGAATGATTTCCTATGTTTAGTGGCAATGGTGTCCTCTGTTTATTGGGAATGATTTCCTTTGTTTATTGTCAATGATTTCCTCTGTTTATTTGGAATGATTTCCTTTGATTATTGGGAATGATTTTCTCCGTTTATTGGGAATGCTTTCCTTTGATTATTGGGAATGATTTTCTCCGTTTATTGGGGAAATTTCCTCTGTTTATTGGGAATGATTTTCTCTGTTTATTGGGAATTATTTCCTTTGTTTATTGGGAATGATTTCCTTTGTTTATTGGGAATGATGTCCTCTGTTTATTGGGGACGATTTTATCTTTTTGTTGAGAATGATATTCTCTGTTCATTGGGGACGATTTTCTCTTTTTGTTGAGAATGATATTCTCTGTTTATTGGGGATGGTTTTATCAGTTTATTGGGGATAATTTCCTCTGTTTATTGGGAATGATTTTCTCTGTTTATTGGGAATTATTTCCTTTGTTTATTGGGAATGATTTCCTTTGTTTATTGGGAATGATGTCCTCTGTTTATTGGGGACGATCTTATCTTTTTGTTGAGAATGATATTCTCTGTTTATTGGGGACGATTTTCTCTTTTTGTTGAGAATGATATTCTCTGTTTATTGGGAATGATATCCTCTCTTTATTGGGAATTATTTCATTTGTTTATTGGGAATGATCTTCTCTGTTTATTGGGGATGATTTCTTTGTTTATTGGGGATAAATTCCTCTGTTTATTGGGAATGATTTCCTTTGTTTATTGGGAATAATTTCTTCTGTTTATTGGGAATGATTTCCTCTGTTTATTGGGAATGATTTCCTCTGATTATTGGGGATCATCTCCTCTGTTAATTGGGGATGATTTCCTCTGTTTACTGGGAATGATTTTCTCTGTTTATTGGGAATGCTTTTCTCTGTTTATTGGGAATGATTTCCTTTGTTTATTAGGAATTATATGCTCTGTTTATTGGGGATGATTTCCTTTGCTTATTGGGAATGATTTCTTATGTTTTGTGGCAATGATATTCTCTGTTTATTGGGGATGATTTTCTCTGTTTATTGGGGATAATTTCCTCTGTTTATTGGGGATGGTTTCCTTTGTTTATTGGGAATGATTTCCTATGTTTATTGGGAATGATTTCCTCTGTTTATTGGGGACGAATTTCTCTATATGATTGGAATTATATTCTGTGTTTAATGGGGATGATTTTCTCTGTTTATTGGGGTTAATTTCCTCTGTTTATTGGGAATGATTTCCTTTGTTTATTGGGAATTATTTCCCATGTTTACTGGGGACGATTTTCTCTTTTTGTTGAGAATGATATTCTCTGTTTATTGGGGATGATTTTCTCTTTTTGTTGGGAATTATTTCCACTGTTTATTGGGGATGATTTCCTTTGTTCATTGGGAATGATTTCCTCTGTTTATTGGGGATGATTTTATCTGTTTGTTGAGAATGAAATTCTCTGTTTATAGGGGATGATTTTCTCTGTTTATTGGGGATAATTTCCTCTGTGTATTGGGAATGGTTTCCTTTGTTTATTGGGAATGATTTCCTATGTTTATTGGGAGTGATTTCCTCTGTTTTCTGGGAATGATTTCCTTTGTTTATTGGGAATGAATTCCTCTGTTTATTGGGGATGGTTTTCTCTTTTTGTTGAGAATGAAATTCTCTGTTTATAGGGGATGATTTCCCCTGTTAATTGGGATTGATTTTCTCTGTTAATTGGGAATGATTTCCTCTGTTTACTAGGAATGGTTTTCTCTGTTTATTGGGAATGATTTCCTCTGTTTACTGAGACTGATTTCCTATGTTTTTTGGGACTGATTTCCTCTGTTGACTGGGAATGATTTTCTCAGTTTATTGGGAATAATTTCCTATGTTTATTGGGAATGATTTCCTTTGTTTATTGGGAATGATTTCCAATGTTTATAGGGAATGATATCCTTTGATTATTGGGAATGATTTCTTATGTTTAGTGGCAATGGTTTCCTCTGTTTATTGGGAATGATTTCCTATGTTTATTGAGAATTATTTCCTTTGTTTATTGGGAATGATTTCCTATGTTTATTGGCAATGGTTTCCTCTGTTTATTGGGGATAAATTCCTCTGTTAATTGGGAATGATTTCTTCTGTTTATTGGGTGTGATTTCCTCTGTATATTGGGAATGATATCCTCTCTTTATTGGGAATGATTTCTTCTGTTTATTGGGAATGATTTCCTCTGTTTATTGGGAATGATTTGCTCTGTTTATTGGGAATGATTTCATTTGTTTATTTGGAATGTAATTCTCCGTATTTTGGGAATGATTTCCTCTGTTTATTGGGAATGATTTCCTATGTTAATTGGGGATGATTTCCTCTGTTTACTGGGAATGATTTTCTCTGTTTATTGGGAATGATTTCCTCTGTTCATTTGGAATGATTTCCTTTGTTTATTGGGAATGATTTCCTCTGATTCTTGGGAATGATTTCCTCTGTTTATTGGGGACGATTTTATCTTTTTGTTGAGAATGTTATTCTCTGTTTATTGGGAATGATTTCCCCTGTTTATATGGAATTATTTCCAATATTTATTGGGAATGATTTCCTCTGTTTATTGGTGATGATTTTCTCTTTTTGTTGGGAATGATTTCCTCTGTTTATTGGGGATGATTTCATCTGTTAATTGGGAATGATTTCCTCTGTTTATTGGGAATGGTTTCCTTTGTTTATTGGGAATGATTTCCTCTGTTTATTGGGGACGATTTTATCTTTTTGTTGAGAATGTTATTCTCTGTTTATTGGGAATGATTTCCCCTGTTTATATGGAATGATTTCCTCTGTTTATTGGGAATGATTTCCTTTGTTTATTGGGGATGATTTCCTTTGTTCATTGGGAATGATTTCCTCTGTTTATTGGGGACGATTTTATCTGTTTGTTGAGAATGAAATTCTCTGTTTATAGGGGATAATTTTCTCTGTTTATTGGGGATAATTTCCTCTGTTTGTTGGGAATGGTTTCCTTTGTTTATTGGGAACGATTTCCTATGTTTATTGGGAGTGATTTCCTCTGTTTTCTGGGAATGATTTCCTCTGATTATTGGGGATCATCTCCTCTGTTAATTGGGGATGATTTCCTCTGTTTACTGGGAATGATTTTCTCTGTTTATTGGGAATGCTTTTCTCTGTTTATTGGGAATGATTTCCTTTGTTTATTAGGAATTATATGCTCTGTTTATTGGGGATGATTTCCTTTGCTTATTGGGAATGATTTCTTATGTTTTGTGGCAATGATATTCTCTGTTTATTGGGGATGATTTTCTCTGTTTATTGGGGATAATTTCCTCTGTTTATTGGGGATGGTTTCCTTTGTTTATTGGGAATGATTTCCTATGTTTATTGGGAATGATTTCCTCTGTTTATTGGGGACGAATTTCTCTATTTGATTGGAATTATATTCTCTGTTTAATGGGGATGATTTTCTCTGTTTATTGGGGTTAATTTCCTCTGTTTATTGGGAATGATTTCCTTTGTTTATTGGGAATTATTTCCCATGTTTACTGGGGACGATTTTCTCTTTTTGTTGAGAATGATATTCTCTGTTTATTGGGGATGATTTTCTCTTTTTGTTGGGAATTATTTCCACTGTTTATTGGGGATGATTTCCTTTGTTCATTGGGAATGATTTCCTCTGTTTATTGGGGATGATTTTATCTGTTTGTTGAGAATTAAATTCTCTGTTTATAGGGGATGATTTTCTCTGTTTATTGGGGATAATTTCCTCTGTGTATTGGGAATGGTTTCCTTTGTTTATTGGGAATGATTTCCTATGTTTATTGGGAGTGATTTCCTCTGTTTTCTGGGAATGATTTCCTTTGTTTATTGGGAATGAATTCCTCTGTTTATTGGGGATGATTTTCTCTTTTTGTTGAGAATGAAATTCTCTGTTTATAGGGGATGATTTCCCCTGTTAATTGGGATTGATTTTCTCTGTTAATTGGGAATGATTTCCTCTGTTTACTAGGAATGGTTTTCTCTGTTTATTGGGAATGATTTCCTCTGTTTACTGAGACTGATTTCCTATGTTTTTTGGGACTGATTTCCTCTGTTGACTGGGAATGATTTTCTCAGTTTATTGGGAATAATTTCCTATGTTTATTGGGAATGATTTCCTTTGTTTATTGGGAATGATTTCCAATGTTTATAGGGAATGATATCCTTTGCTTATTGGGAATGATTTCTTATGTTTAGTGGCAATGGTTTCCTCTGTTTATTGGGAATGATTTCCTATGTTTATTGAGAATTATTTCCTTTGTTTATTGGGAATGATTTCCTATGTTTATTGGCAATGGTTTCCTCTGTTTATTGGGGATAAATTCCTCTGTTAATTGGGAATGATTTCTTCTGTTTATTGGGTGTGATTTCCTCTGTATATTGGGAATGATATCCTCTCTTTATTGGGAATGATTTCTTCTGTTTATTGGGAATGATTTCCTCTGTTTATTGGGAATGATTTGCTCTGTTTATTGGGAATGATTTCATTTGTTTATTTGGAATGTAATTCTCCGTATTTTGGGAATGATTTCCTCTGTTTATTGGGAATGATTTCCTATGTTAATTGGGGATGATTTCCTCTGTTTACTGGGAATGATTTTCTCTGTTTATTGGGAATGATTTCCTCTGTTCATTTGGAATGATTTCCTTTGTTTATTGGGAATGATTTCCTCTGATTCTTGGGAATGATTTCCTCTGTTTATTGGGGACGATTTTATCTTTTTGTTGAGAATGTTATTCTCTGTTTATTGGGAATGATTTCCCCTGTTTATATGGAATTATTTCCAATATTTATTGGGAATGATTTCCTCTGTTTATTGGTGATGATTTTCTCTTTTTGTTGGGAATGATTTCCTCTGTTTATTGGGGATGATTTCATCTGTTAATTGGGAATGATTTCCTCTGTTTATTGGGAATGGTTTCCTTTGTTTATTGGGAATGATTTCCTCTGTTTATTGGGGACGATTTTATCTTTTTGTTGAGAATGTTATTCTCTGTTTATTGGGAATGATTTCCCCTGTTTATATGGAATGATTTCCTCTGTTTATTGGGAATGATTTCCTTTGTTTATTGGGGATGATTTCCTTTGTTCATTGGGAATGATTTCCTCTGTTTATTGGGGACGATTTTATCTGTTTGTTGAGACTGAAATTCTCTGTTTATAGGGGATAATTTTCTCTGTTTATTGGGGATAATTTCCTCTGTTTGTTGGGAATGGTTTCCTTTGTTTATTGGGAACGATTTCCTATGTTTATTGGGAGTGATTTCCTCTGTTTTCTGGGAATGATTTTCTCTGTTTATTGGGAATAATTTCCGATGTTTATTGGGAATGATTTCCTCTGTTTTTTGGGAATGATTTCCTTTGTTTATTGGGAATGAATTCCTCTGTTTATTGGGGACGATTTTCTCTTTTTGTTGAGAAGGATATTCTCTGTTTATTGGGGAAGATCTTTTCTGTTTTGGGGGATAATTTCCTACGTTCATTGGGAATGATTTCCTCTGTTTATTGGGGATGATTTTCTCTTTTTGTTGGGAATGATTTCCTCTGTTTATTGGGGATGATTTCCCCTGTTAATTGGGATTGATTTTCTCTGTTAATTGGGAATGATTTCCTCTGTTTACTAGGAATGGTTTTCTCTGATTATTGGGAATGATTTCCTCTGTTTACTGAGACTGATTTCCTATGTTTTTTGGGACTGATTTCCTCTGTTTACTGGGAATGATTTTCTCAGTTTATTGGGAATAATTTCCTATGTTTATTGGGAATGATTTCCTTTGTTTATTGGGAATGATTTCCTATGTTTATAGGGAATGATATCCTTTGCTTATTGGGAATGATTTCTTATGTTTAGAGGCAATGGTTTCCTCTGTTTATTGGGAATGATTTCCTATGTTTATTGAGAATTATTTCCTTTGTTTATTGGGAATTATTTCCTATGTTTATTGGCAATGGTTTCCTCTGTTTATTGGGGATAAATTCCTCTGTTAATTGGGAATGATTTCTTCTGTTTATTGGGAGTGATTTCCTCTGTTTATTGGGAATGATATCCTCTCTTTATTGGGAATGATTTGCTCTGTTTATTGGGAATGATTTCCTATGTTAATTGGGGATGATTTCCTCTGTTTACTGGGAATGATTTTCTCTGTTTATTTGGAATGATTTCCTTTGTTTATTGGAAATGATTTCCTCTGATTATTGGGAATGATTTCCTCTGTTTATTGGGGACGATTTTATCTTTTTGTTGAGAATGTTATTCTCTGTTTATTGGGAATGATTTCCCCTGTTTATATGGAATGATTTCCTTTGTTTATTGGGAATGACTTCCTCTGTTTATTGGGAATGATTTCCTATGTTTATTGGGAATGATTTCCTCTGTTTACTGGGAATGCTTTCCTCTGTTTATTGGGAATGATTTCCTTTGTTTATTGGAAATGATTTCCTATGTTTATTGGAAATGATTTCCTCTGTTTATTGGGGATGATTTTATCTTTTTGTTGAGAATGATATTCTCTGTTTATTGGGGATAATTCTCTCTGTTTATTGGGGATAATTACCTCTGTTTATTGGGAATGATTTCCTTTGCTTATTGGGAATTATTTCCAATGTTTATTGGTCATGATTTCCTCTGTTTATTGGTGATGATTTTCTCTTTTTGTTGGGAATGATTTCCTCTGTTTATTGGGGATGATTTCATCTGTTAATTGGGAATGATTTCCTCTGTTTCCTAGGAATGATTTCCTATGTTTATTGGGAATGATTTCCTCTGCTTACTGGGAATGATTTTCTCTGTTATTTGGGAATACTTTCCTATGTTTATTGGGAATGATTTCCTCTGTTTCCTAGGAATGATTTTCTCTGTTTATTGGTAATGATTTCCTCTGTTTATTGGGGACGATTTTATCTTTTTGTTGAGAATGATATTCTCTGTTTATTGGGGATGGTTTTATCTGTTTATTGGGGATAATTTCCTCTGTTTATTGGGAATGATTTTCTCTGTTTATTGTGAATTATTTTCTTTGTTTATTGGGAATGATTTCCTTTGTTTATTGGGAATGATGTCCTCTGTTTATTGGGGACGATTTACTCTTTTTGTTGAGAATGATATTCTCTGTTTATTGGGGACGATTTTCTCTTTTTGTTGAGAATGATATTCTCTGTTTATTGGGAATGATATCCTCTCTTTATTGGGAATTATTTCATTTGTTTATTGGGAATGATCTTCTCTGTTTATTGGGGATGATTTCTTTGTTTATTGGGGATACATTCCTCTGTTTATTGGGAATGATTTCCTTTGTTTATTGGGAATAATTTCTTCTGTTTATTGGGAATGATTTCCTCTGTTTATTGGGAATGATTTCCTCTGATTATTGGGGATCATCTCCTCTGTTAATTGGGGATGATTTCCTCTGTGTACTGGGAATAATTTTCTGTGTTTATTGGGAATGCTTTTCTCTGTTTATTGGGAATGATTTCCTCTGTTTATATGGAATGATTTCCTTTGTTTATTGGGGATGATTTCCTTTTTTTATTGGTGATTATTTCCTCTATATATTGGGAATGATTTTCTCTGTTTATTGGAATGATTTACTTTGTTTATTGGGAATGATTTCCTTTGTTTATTGGGAACAATTTCCTCTGTTTATTTGGAATGATTTCCTATGTCTATTGGGAATGATTTCCTCTATTTATTGGGTACGATTTTCACTTTTTGTTGAGAATGATATTCTCTGTTTATTGGTGATGATATTCTCTGTTTATTGGGGATAGCTGCCTCTGTTAATTGGGAATGATTTCCTTTGCTTATTGGGAATTATTTCCTCTGTTTATTGGGAATGATTTCCTCTGTTTATTGGGGATGGTTTTCTCTTTTTGTTGGGAATGATGTCCTCTGTTTATTGGGGATTATTTCCTCTGTTAATTGGGAATGATTTTCTCTGTTATTTGGGAATGATTTCCTCTGTTTACTAGGAATGGTTTTCTCTGTTTATTGGGAATGATTTCCAATGTTTATTGGCAATGGTTTCCTCAGTTTATTGGGAATGATTTCCTCTGATTATTGGGGATCATCTCCTCTGTTAATTGGCGATGATTTCCTCTGTTTACTGGGAACGATTTTCTCTGTTTATTGGGAATGCTTTTCTCTGTTTATTGGGAATGATTTCCTTTGTTTATTAGGAATAATATGCTCTGTTTATTCCGGATGATATCCTTTGTTTATTGGGAATGATTTCCTTTGCTTATTGGGAATGATTTCCTATGTTTAGTGGCAATGGTTTACTCTGTTTATTGGGAATGATTTCCTTTGTTTATTGGCAATGATTTCCTCTGTTTATTTGGAATGATTTCCTTTGTTTATTGGGAATGCTTTCCTTTGATTATTGGGAATGATTTTCTCCGTTTATTGGGCAAATTTCCTCTGTTTATTGGGAATGATTTCATCTGTTTATTGGGAATGATTTCCTCTGTTTACTGGGAATGATTTTCTCTGTTTATTGGGAATGATTTCCTCTGATTATTGGGGATCATCTCCTCTGTTAATTGGGGATGATTTCCTCTGTTTACTGGGAATGACTTTCTCTGTTTATTGGGAATGCTTTTCTCTGTTTATTGGGAATGATTTCCTTAGTTTATTAGGAATAATATGCTATGTTTATTGGGGATGATTTCCTTTGTTTATTGGTGATTATTTCCTCTATATATTGGGAATGATTTTCTCTGTTTATTGGAATGATTTCCTCTGTTTATTGGGAATGATTTCCTTTGTTTATTGGGAATAATTTCCTCTGTTTATTTGGAATGATTTCCTATGTTTATTGGGAATGATTTCCTCTGTTTACTGGGAATGATTTTTACTTTTTGTTGGGAATGATTTCCTCTGATTATTGGGGATCATCTCCTCTGTTAATTGGGGATGATTTCCTCTGTTTACTGGGAATGACTTTCTCTGTTTATTGGGAATGCTTTTCTCTGTTTATTGGGAATGATTTCCTTAGTTTATTAGGAATAATATGCTCTGTTTATTGGGGATGATTTCCTTTGTTTATTGGTGATTATTTCCTCTATATATTGGGAATGATTTCCTCTGTTTATTGGGAATGATTTCCTCTGTTTACTGGGAATGATTTCCTTTGTTAATTTGGAATGATTTCCTTTGTTTATTGGGGATGATTGTCTTTGTTTATTGGGAATAATATGCTCTGTTTATTGGGGATGATTTCATTTGTTTATTGGTGATTATTTCCTCTATATATTGGGAATGATTTTACTGTTTATTGGAATGATTTCCTCTTTTTATTGGGAATGATTTACTTTGTTTATTGGGAATGATTTCCTTTGTTTATTGTGAATAATTTCCTCTGTTTATTTGGAATGATTTCCTGTGTTTATTGGGAATGATTTCCTCTATTTATTGGGGACGATTTTCACTTTTTGTTGAGAATGATATTCTCTGTTTATTGGTGATGATATTCTCTGTGTATTGGGGATAGTTGCCTCTGTTAATTGGGAATAATTTCCTTTGCTTATTGGGAATTATTTCCTCTGTTTATTGGGAATGCTTTCCTCTGTTTATTGGGAATGATTTCATCTGTTTATTGGGAATGATTTCCTCTGTTTACTGGGAATGATTTCCTCTGTTTACTGGGAATGATTTTCTCTGTTTATTGGGAATGATTTCCTCTGATTATTGGGGATCATCTCCTCTGTTAATTGGGGATGATTTCCTCTGTTTACTGGGAATGACTTTCTCTGTTTATTGGGAATGCTTTTCTCTGTTTATTGGGAATGATTTCCTTAGTTTATTAGGAATAATATGCTCTGTTTATTGGGGATGATTTCCTTTGTTTATTGGTGATTATTTCCTCTATATATTGGGAATGATTTTCTCTGTTTATTGGAATGATTTCCTCTGTTTATTGGGAATGATTTCCTTTGTTTATTGGGAATGATTTCCTCTGTTTATTGGGAATGATTTCCTCTGTTTACTGGGAATGATTTCCTTTGTTAATTTGGAATGATTTCCTTTGTTTATTGGGGATGATTTTCTTTGTTTATTGGGAATAATATGCTCTGTTTATTGGGGATCATTTCATTTGTTTATTGGTGATTATTTCCTCTATATATTGGGAATGATTTTACTGTTTATTGGAATGATTTCCTCTGTTTATTGGGAATGATTTACTTTGTTTATTGGGAATGATTTCCTTTGTTTATTGTGAATAATTTCCTCTGTTTATTTGGAATGATTTCCTGTGTTTATTGGGAATGATTTCCTCTATTTATTGGGGACGATTTTCACTTTTTGTTGAGAATGATTTTCTCTGTTTATTGGTGATGATATTCTCTGTGTATTGGGGATAGTTGCCTCTGTTAATTGGGAATAATTTCCTTTGCTTATTGGGAATTATTTCCTCTGTTTATTGGGAATGCTTTCCTCTGTTTATTGGGGATGGTTTTCTCCTTTTGTTGGGAATGATGTCCTCTGTTTATTGGAGATTATTTCCTCTGTTAATTGGGAATGATTTTCTCTGTTATTTGGGAATTATTTCCTCTGTTTACTAGGAATGATTTCCTTTGTTTATTGGGAATGATTTCCAATGTTTATTGGCAATGGTTTCCTCTGTTTATTGGGAATGATTTCCTTTGTATATTGGGGATGATTTCCTCTGTTTATTGGGAATGATTTCCTATGTTTATTGGGAATAATTTCCTCTGTTTACTGGGAATGATTTTCTCTGTTTATTCGGAATGATTTCCTTTGTTTATTGGGAATGTTTCCTTTGTTTATTTGGAATGATTTCCTTTGTTTATTGGGGATGATTTTCTTTGTTTATTGGGAATGATTTTCCTATGTTTATTGGGAAAGATTTCCTTTGTTTATTGGGAATAATACGCTCTGTTTATTGGGGATGATTTCCTTTGTTTATTGGTGATTATTTCCTCTATATATTAGGAATGATTTTCTCTGTTTATTGGAATGATTTCCTCTGTTTATTGGGAATAATTTACTTTGTTTATTGGGAATGATTTCCTTTGCTTATTGGGAATGATTTCCTCTGTTTATTTGGAATGATTTCCTATGTTTATTGGGAATGATTTCCTCTATTTATTGGGGACGTTTTCTCTTTTTGTTGAGAATGATATTCTCTGTTTATTGGTGATGATATTCTCTGTTTATTGGGGATAGTTTCCTCTGTTTATTGGGAATGATTTCCTTTGCTTATTGGGAATTATTTCCTATGTTTATTGGGAATGATTTGCTCTGTTTATTGGGGATGGTTTTCTCTTTTTGATGGGAATGATTGCCTCTGTTTATTGGGAATGATTTTCTTTGTTTATTGGGAATAATTTCTTATGTTTATTGGGGATGATTTCCTCTGTTTATTGGGAATGATTTCCTCTGATTATTGGGGATCATCTCCTCTGTTAATTGGGGATGATTTCCTCTGTTTACTGGGAATGATTTTCTCTGTTTATTGGGAATGCTTTTCTCTGTTTATTGTGAATGATTTCCTTTGTTTATTAGGAATTATATGCTCTGTTTATTGGTGATTATTTCCTCCATATATTGGGAATGATTTTCTCTGTTTATTGGGAATGATTTCCTCTGTTTATTGGGAATGATTTCCTTTGTTGATTGGGAATGATTTCCTCTGTTTATTGGGAATGATTTCCTCTGTTTACTGGGAATGATTTCCTTTGTTAATTTGGAATGATTTCCTTTGTTTATTGGGGATGATTGTCTTTGTTTATTGGGAATAATATGCTCTGTTTATTGGGGATGATTTCATTTGTTTATTGGTGATTATTTCCTCTATATATTGGGAATGATTTTACTGTTTATTGGAATGATTTCCTCTGTTTACTGGGAATGAATTTCTCTGTTTATTGGGAATGATTTCCTTTGTGTATTGGGAATGAATTCCTTTGTTAATTTGGAATGATTTCCTTTGTTTATTGGGGATGATTTTCTTTGTTTATTGGGAATGATTTTCCTATGTTTATTGGCAATGATTTCCGTTGTTTATTGGGAATAATATGCTCTATTTATTGGGGATGATTTCATTTGTTTATTGGTGATTATTTCCTCTATATATTGGGAATGGTTTTCTCTGTTTATTGGAATGATTTCCTCTGTTTATTGGGAATGATTTACTTTGTTTTTTGGGAATGATTTCCTTTGTTTATTGGGAATAATTTCCTCTGTTTATTTGGAATGATTTCCTATGTTTATTGGGAATGATTTCCTCTATTTATTGGGGACGATTTTTACTTTTTGTTGAGAATGATATTCTGTTTATTGGTGATGATATTCTCTGTTTATTGGGGATAGTTGCCTCTTTTAATTGGGAATGATTTCCTTTGCATATTGGGAATTATTTCCTCTGTTTATTGGGAATGATGTCCTCTGTTTATTGGGGATGGTTTTCTCTTTTTGTTGGGAATGATGTCCTCTGTTAATTGGGAATGATTTACTCTGTTATTTGGAAATGATTTCCTCTGTTTACTAGGAATGGTTTTCTCTGTTTATTGGGAATGATTTCCTCGGTTTATTAAGAATTATTTCCTTTGTTTATTGGGAATGATTTAAATGTTTATTGGCAATGGTTTCCTCTGTTTATTGGGAATGGTTTCCTTTGTTTATTGGGGATGATTTCCTTTGTTTATTTGGAATGATTTCCTTTGTTTATTGGGGATGATTTTCTTTGTTTATTGGGAATGATTTTCCTATGTTTATTGGGAATGATATCCTTTGCTTATTGGGAATAATATGCTCTGTTTATTGGGGATGATTTCCTTTGTTTATTGGTGATTATTTCCTCTATATATTAGGAATGGTTTTGTCTGTTTATTGGAATGATTTTCTCTGTTTATTGGGAATGATTTCCTCTGTTAATTGGGAATGATTTCCTATGTTTATTGAGAATAATTTCTTATGTTTATTGGGAATGATTTCCTCCGTTTTTTGGGAATGATTTCCTTTGTTTATTGGGAATGATTTCCTATGTTTATTGGGAATGATTTCCTTTGCTTATTGGGAATGATTTCCTATGTTTAGTGGCAATGGTTTCCTCGGTTTATTGAGAATGATTTCCTTTGTTTATTGGGAATGATTTCCTATGATTATTGAGAATTATTTCCTTTGTTTATTGGGAATGATTTCCTATGTTTATTGGCAATGGTTTCCTCTGTTTATTGGGAATGATTTCCTTTGTTTATTGGGAATGATTTTCTCTGTTTATTTGGAATGATTTCCTTTGTTTATTGGGAATGCTTTCCTTTGATTATTGGGAATGATGTCCTCTGTTTATTGGGGATGATTTTCACGTTTTGTTGGGAATGATTTCATCTGTTTATTGGGGATGATTTCATCTGTTTATTTGGAATGATTTCCTTTGTTTATTGGGAATGATTTCCTATGTTTATTGGGAATGATCTTCTCTGTTTATTGGGGATGATTTCTTTGTTTATCGGGGATGATTTCTTTGTTTATTGGGGATAAATTCCTCTGTTAATTGGGAATGATTTCTTCTGTTTATTGGGAATGATTTCCTCTGTTTATTGGGAATGATTTGCTCTGTTTATTGGGAATGGTTTCATTTGTTTATTTGAAATGTAATTCTCTGTATTTTGGGAATGATTTCCTCTGTTTATTGGGAATGATTTCCTTTGCTTATTGGGAATTATTTCCTTTGTTTATTGGGAATGATTTCCTCTGTTTATTGGGGATGGTTTTCTCTTTTTGATGGGAATGATGTCCTCTGTTTATTGGGAATGATTTCCTCTGATTATTGGGGATCATCTCCTCTGTTAATTGGGGATGATTTCCTCTGTTTACTGGGAATGACTTTCTCTGTTTATCGGGAATGCTTTTCTCTGTTTATTGGGAATGATTTCCTTAGTTTATTAGGAATAATATGCTCTGTTTATTGGGGATGATTTCCTTTGTTTATTGGTGATTATTTCCTCTATATATTGGGAATGATTTTATCTGTTTATTGGAATGATTTCCTCTGTTTATTGGGAATGATTTCCTTTGTTTATTGGGAATGATTTCCTCTGTTTATTGGGAATGATTTCCTCTGTTTACTGGGAATGATTTCCTTTGTTAATTTGGAAAGATTTCCTTTGTTTATTGGGGATGATTTTCTTTGTTTATTGGGAATGATTTTCCTATGTTTATTGGCAATGATTTCCGTTGTTTATTGGGAATAATATGCTCTATTTATTGGGGATGATTTCATTTGTTTATTGGTGATTATTTCCTCTATATATTGGGAATGGTTTTCTCTGTTTATTGGAATGATTTCCTCTGTTTATTGGGAATGATTTACTTTGTTTTTTGGGAATGATTTCCTTTGTTTATTGGGAATAATTTCCTCTGTTTATTTGGAATGATTTCCTATGTTTATTGGGAATGATTTCCTCTATTTATTGGGGACGATTTTTACTTTTTGTTGAGAATGATATTCTGTTTATTGGTGATGATATTCTCTGTTTATTGGGGATAGTTGCCTCTTTTAATTGGGAATGATTTCCTTTGCATATTGGGAATTATTTCCTCTGTTTATTGGGAATGATTTGCTCTGTTTATTGGGAATGGTTTCATTTGTTTATTTGAAATGTAATTCTCTGTATTTTGGGAATGATTTCCTCTGTTTATTGGGAATGATTTCCTTTGCTTATTGGGAATTATTTCCTTTGTTTATTGGGAATGATTTCCTCTGTTTATTGGGGATGGTTTTCTCTTTTTGATGGGAATGATGTCCTCTGTTTATTGGGAATGATTTCCTCTGATTATTGGGGATCATCTCCTCTGTTAATTGGGGATGATTTCCTCTGTTTACTGGGAATGACTTTCTCTGTTTATCGGGAATGCTTTTCTCTGTTTATTGGGAATGATTTCCTTAGTTTATTAGGAATAATATGCTCTGTTTATTGGGGATGATTTCCTTTGTTTATTGGTGATTATTTCCTCTATATATTGGGAATGATTTTATCTGTTTATTGGAATGATTTCCTCTGTTTATTGGGAATGATTTCCTTTGTTTATTGGGAATGATTTCCTCTGTTTATTGGGAATGATTTCCTCTGTTTACTGGGAATGATTTCCTTTGTTAATTTGGAAAGATTTCCTTTGTTTATTGGGGATGATTTTCTTTGTTTATTGGGAATGATTTTCCTATGTTTATTGGCAATGATTTCCGTTGTTTATTGGGAATAATATGCTCTATTTATTGGGGATGATTTCATTTGTTTATTGGTGATTATTTCCTCTATATATTGGGAATGGTTTTCTCTGTTTATTGGAATGATTTCCTCTGTTTATTGGGAATGATTTACTTTGTTTTTTGGGAATGATTTCCTTTGTTTATTGGGAATAATTTCCTCTGTTTATTTGGAATGATTTCCTATGTTTATTGGGAATGATTTCCTCTATTTATTGGGGACGATTTTTACTTTTTGTTGAGAATGATATTCTGTTTATTGGTGATGATATTCTCTGTTTATTGGGGATAGTTGCCTCTTTTAATTGGGAATGATTTCCTTTGCATATTGGGAATTATTTCCTCTGTTTATTGGGAATGATGTCCTCTGTTTATTGGGGATGGTTTTCTCTTTTTGTTGGGAATGATGTCCTCTGTTAATTGGGAATGATTTTCTCTGTTATTTGGAAATGATTTCCTCTGTTTACTAGGAATGGTTTTCTCTGTTTATTGGGAATGATTTCCTCGGTTTATTAAGAATTATTTCCTTTGTTTATTGGGAATGATTTAAATGTTTATTGGCAATGGTTTCCTCTGTTTATTGGGAATGGTTTCCTTTGTTTATTGGGGATGATTTCCTTTGTTTATTTGGAATGATTTCCTTTGTTTATTGGGGATGATTTTCTTTGTTTATTGGGAATGATTTTCCTATGTTTATTGGGAATGATATCCTTTGCTTATTGGGAATAATATGCTCTGTTTATTGGGGATGATTTCCTTTGTTTATTGGTGATTATTTCCTCTATATATTAGGAATGGTTTTGTCTGTTTATTGGAATGATTTTCTCTGTTTATTGGGAATGATTTCCTCTGTTAATTGGGAATGATTTCCTATGTTTATTGAGAATAATTTCTTATGTTTATTGGGAATGATTTCCTCTGTTTTTTGGGAATGATTTCCTTTGTTTATTGGGAATGATTTCCTATGTTTATTGGGAATGATTTCCTTTGCTTATTGGGAATGATTTCCTATGTTTAGTGGCAATGGTTTCCTCGGTTTATTGAGAATGATTTCCTTTGTTTATTGGGAATGATTTCCTATGATTATTGAGAATTATTTCCTTTGTTTATTGGGAATGATTTCCTATGTTTATTGGCAATGGTTTCCTCTGTTTATTGGGAATGATTTCCTTTGTTTATTGGGAATGATTTTCTCTGTTTATTTGGAATGATTTCCTTTGTTTATTGGGAATGCTTTCCTTTGATTATTGGGAATGATGTCCTCTGTTTATTGGGGATGATTTTCTCGTTTTGTTGGGAATGATTTCATCTGTTTATTGGGGATGATTTCATCTGTTTATTTGGAATGATTTCCTTTGTTTATTGGGAATGATTTCCTATGTTTATTGGGAATGATCTTCTCTGTTTATTGGGGATGATTTCTTTGTTTATCGGGGATGATTTCTTTGTTTATTGGGGATAAATTCCTCTGTTAATTGGGAATGATTTCTTCTGTTTATTGGGAATGATTTCCTCTGTTTATTGGGAATGATTTGCTCTGTTTATTGGGAATGGTTTCATTTGTTTATTTGAAATGTAATTCTCTGTATTTTGGGAATGATTTCCTCTGTTTATTGGGAATGATTTCCTTTGCTTATTGGGAATTATTTCCTTTGTTTATTGGGAATGATTTCCTCTGTTTATTGGGGATGGTTTTCTCTTTTTGATGGGAATGATGTCCTCTGTTTATTGGGAATGATTTCCTCTGATTATTGGGGATCATCTCCTCTGTTAATTGGGGATGATTTCCTCTGTTTACTGGGAATGACTTTCTCTGTTTATCGGGAATGCTTTTCTCTGTTTATTGGGAATGATTTCCTTAGTTTATTAGGAATAATATGCTCTGTTTATTGGGGATGATTTCCTTTGTTTATTGGTGATTATTTCCTCTATATATTGGGAATGATTTTAGCTGTTTATTGGAATGATTTCCTCTGTTTATTGGGAATGATTTCCTTTGTTTATTGGGAATGATTTCCTCTGTTTATTGGGAATGATTTCCTCTGTTTACTGGGAATGATTTCCTTTGTTAATTTGGAATGATTTCCTTTGTTTATTGGGGATGATTTTCTTTGTTTATTGGGAATAATATGCTCTGTTTATTGGGGATGATTTCATTTGTTTATTGGTGATTATTTCCTCTATATATTGGGAATGATTTTACTGTTTATTGGAATTATTTCCTCTGTTTATTGGGAATGATTTACTTTGTTTATTGGGAATGATTTCCTTTGTTTATTGGGAATAATTTCCTCTGTTTATTTGGAATGATTTCCTGTGTTTATTGGGAATAATTTCCTCTGTTTATTTGGAATGATTTCCTTTGTTTATTGGGGATGATTTTCTTTGTTCATTGGGAATGATTTTCCTATGTTTATTGGGAAAGATTTCCTTTGTTTATTGGGAATAATTTTCCTATGTTTATTGGGAAAGATTTCCTTTGTTTATTGGGAATAATACGCTCTGTTTATTGGGGATGATTTCCTTTGTTTATTGGTGATTATTTCCTCTATATATTAGGAATGATTTTCTCTGTTTATTGGAATGATTTCCTCTGTTTATTGGGAATAATTTACTTTGTTTATTGGGAATGATTTCCTTTGCTTATTGGGAATGATTTCCTCTGTTTATTTGGAATGATTTCCTATGTTTATTGGGAATGATTTCCTCTATTTATTGGGGACGTTTTCTCTTTTTGTTGAGAATGATATTCTCTGTTTATTGGTGATGATATTCTCTGTTTATTGGGGATAGTTTCCTCTGTTTATTGGGAATGATTTCCTTTGCTTATTGGGAATTATTTCCTATGTTTATTGGGAATGATTAGCTCTGTTTATTGGGGATGGTTTTCTCTTTTTGATGGGAATGATTGCCTCTGTTTATTGGGAATGATTTCCTTTGTTTATTGGGGATGATTTTCTTTGTTTATTGGGAATAATATGCTCTGTTTATTGGGGATGATTTCATTTGTTTATTGGTGATTATTTCCTCTATATATTGGGAATGATTTTACTGTTTATTGGAATTATTTCCTCTGTTTATTGGGAATGATTTACTTTGTTTATTGGGAATGATTTCCTTTGTTTATTGGGAATAATTTCCTCTGTTTATTTGGAATGATTTCCTGTGTTTATTGGGAATAATTTCCTCTGTTTACTGGGAATGATTTCCTTTGTTAATTTGGAATGATTTCCTTTGTTTATTGGGGATGATTTTCTTTGTTTATTGGGAATAATATGCTCTGTTTATTGGGGATCATTTCATTTGTTTATTGGTGATTATTTCCTCTATATATTGGGAATGATTTTACTGTTTATTGGAATTATTTCCTCTGTTTATTGGGAATGATTTACTTTGTTTATTGGGAATGATTTCCTTTGTTTATTGTGAATAATTTCCTCTGTTTATTTGGAATGATTTCCTGTGTTTATTGGGAATGATTTCCTCTATTTATTGGGGACGATTTTCACTTTTTGTTGAGAACGATATTCTCTGTTTATTGGTGATGATATTCTCTGTGTATTGGGGATAGTTGCATCTGTTAATTGGGAATAATTTCCTTTGCTTATTGGGAATTATTTCCTCTGTTTATTGGGAATGCTTTCCTCTGTTTATTGGGGATGGTTTTCTCTTTTTGTTGGGAATGATGTCCTCTGTTTATTGGAGATTATTTCCTCTGTTAATTGGGAATGATTTTCTCTGTTATTTGGGAATTATTTCCTCTGTTTACTAGGAATGGCTTTCTCTGTTTATTGGGAATGACTTCCGAGGTTTATTGAGAATTATTTCCTTTGTTTATTGGGAATGATTTCCAATGTTTATTGGCAATGGTTTCCTCTGTTTATTGGGAATGATTTCCTTTGTTTATTGGGGATGATTTCCTCTGTTTATTGGGAATGATTTCCAATGTTTATTGGGAATGATTTCCTCTGTTTACTGGGAATGATTTTCTCTGTTTATTGGGAATGATTTCCTTTGTTTATTGGGAATGTTTCCTTTGTTTATTTGGAATGATTTCCTTTGTTTATTGGGAATAATATGCTCTGTTTATTGGGGATGATTTCCTTTGTTTATTGGTGATTATTTCCTCTATATATTAGGAATGATTTTCTCTGTTTATTGGAATGATTTCCTCTGTTTATTGGGAATAATTTACTTTGTTTATTGGGAATGATTTCCTTTGCTTATTGGGAATGATTTCCTCTGTTTATTTGGAATGATTTCCTATGTTTATTGGGAATGATTTCCTCTATTTATTGGGGACGTTTTCTCTTTTTGTTGAGAATGATATTCTCTGTTTATTGGTGATGATATTCTCTGTTTATTGGGGATAGTTTCCTCTGTTTATTGGGGACGTTTTCTCTTTTTGTTGAGAATGATATTCTCTGTTTATTGGTGATGATATTCTCTGTTTATTGGGGATAATTTCCTCTATTTATTGGGAATTATTTCCTATGTTTATTGGGAATGATTTGCTCTGTTAATTGGGAATGATTTCCTCTATTTAGTGGGAATGATTTCCTTTGTTTATTGGGAATGAATTCCTCTGTTTATTGGGGACGATTTTTACTTTTTGTTGAGAATGATATTCTGTTTATTGGTGATGATATTCTCTGTTTATTGGGGATAGTTGCCTCTTTTAATTGGGAATGATTTCCTTTGCATATTGGGAATTATTTCCTCTGTTTATTGGGAATGATGTCCTCTGTTTATTGGGGATGGTTTTCTCTTTTTGTTGGGAATTATGTCCTCTGTTTATTGGGGATTATTTCCGCTGTTAATTGGGAATGATTTTCTCTGTTATTTGGAAATGATTTCCTCTGTTTACTAGGAATGGTTTTCTCTGTTTATTGGGAATGATTTCCTCGGTTTATTAAGAATTATTTCCTTTGTTTATTGGGAATGATTTAAATGTTTATTGGCAATGGTTTCCTCTGTTTATTGGGAATGGTTTCCTTTGTTTATTGGGGATGATTTCCTTTGTTTATTTGGAATCATTTCCTTTGTTTTTTTGGGGATGATTTTCTTTGTTTATTGGGAATGATTTTCCTATGTTTATTGGGAATGATATCCTTTGCTTATTGGGAATAATATGCTCTGTTTATTGGGGATGATTTCCTTTGTTTATTGGTGATTATTTCCTCTATATATTAGGAATGGTTTTGTCTGTTTATTGGAATGATTTTCTCTGTTTATTGGGAATGATTTCCTCTGTTAATTGGGAATGATTTCCTATGTTTATTGAGAATAATTTCTTATGTTTATTGGGAATGATTTCCTCTGTTTTTTGGGAATGATTTCCTTTGTTTATTGGGAATGATTTCCTATGTTTATTGGGAATGATTTCCTTTGCTTATTGGGAATGATTTCCTATGTTTAGTGGCAATGGTTTCCTCGGTTTATTGAGAATGATTTCCTTTGTTTATTGGGAATGATTTCCTATGATTATTGAGAATTATTTCCTTTGTTTATTGGGAATGATTTCCTATGTTTATTGGCAATGGTTTCCTCTGTTTATTGGGAATGATTTCCTTTGTTTATTGGGAATGATTTTCTCTGTTTATTTGGAATGATTTCCTTTGTTTATTGGGAATGCTTTCCTTTGATTATTGGGAATGATGTCCTCTGTTTATTGGGGATGATTTTCACGTTTTGTTGGGAATGATTTCATCTGTTTATTGGGGATGATTTCATCTGTTTATTTGGAATGATTTCCTTTGTTTATTGGGAATGATTTCCTATGTTTATTGGGAATGATCTTCTCTGTTTATTGGGGATGATTTCTTTGTTTATCGGGGATGATTTCTTTGTTTATTGGGGATAAATTCCTCTGTTAATTGGGAATGATTTCTTCTGTTTATTGGGAATGATTTCCTCTGTTTATTGGGAATGATTTGCTCTGTTTATTGGGAATGGTTTCATTTGTTTATTTGAAATGTAATTCTCTGTATTTTGGGAATGATTTCCTCTGTTTATTGGGAATGATTTCCTTTGCTTATTGGGAATTATTTCCTTTGTTTATTGGGAATGATTTCCTCTGTTTATTGGGGATGGTTTTCTCTTTTTGATGGGAATGATGTCCTCTGTTTATTGGGAATGATTTCCTCTGATTATTGGGGATCATCTCCTCTGTTAATTGGGGATGATTTCCTCTGTTTACTGGGAATGACTTTCTCTGTTTATCGGGAATGCTTTTCTCTGTTTATTGGGAATGATTTCCTTAGTTTATTAGGAATAATATGCTCTGTTTATTGGGGATGATTTCCTTTGTTTATTGGTGATTATTTCCTCTATATATTGGGAATGATTTTATCTGTTTATTGGAATGATTTCCTCTGTTTATTGGGAATGATTTCCTTTGTTTATTGGGAATGATTTCCTCTGTTTATTGGGAATGATTTCCTCTGTTTACTGGGAATGATTTCCTTTGTTAATTTGGAAAGATTTCCTTTGTTTATTGGGGATGATTTTCTTTGTTTATTGGGAATAATATGCTCTGTTTATTGGGGATGATTTCATTTGTTTATTGGTGATTATTTCCTCTATATATTGGGAATGATTTTACTGTTTATTGGAATTATTTCCTCTGTTTATTGGGAATGATTTACTTTGTTTATTGGGAATGATTTCCTTTGTTTATTGGGAATAATTTCCTCTGTTTATTTGGAATGATTTCCTGTGTTTATTGGGAATAATTTCCTCTGTTTATTTGGAATGATTTCCTTTGTTTATTGGGGATGATTTTCTTTGTTTATTGGGAATGATTTTCCTATGTTTATTGGGAAAGATTTCCTTTGTTTATTGGGAATAATTTTCCTATGTTTATTGGGAAAGATTTCCTTTGTTTATTGGGAATAATACGCTCTGTTTATTGGGGATGATTTCCTTTGTTTATTGGTGATTATTTCCTCTATATATTAGGAATGATTTTCTCTGTTTATTGGAATGATTTCCTCTGTTTATTGGGAATAATTTACTTTGTTTATTGGGAATGATTTCCTTTGCTTATTGGGAATGATTTCCTCTGTTTATTTGGAATGATTTCCTATGTTTATTGGGAATGATTTCCTCTATTTATTGGGGACGTTTTCTCTTTTTGTTGAGAATGATATTCTCTGTTTATTGGTGATGATATTCTCTGTTTATTGGGGATAGTTTCCTCTGTTTATTGGGAATGATTTCCTTTGCTTATTGGGAATTATTTCCTATGTTTATTGGGAATGATTAGCTCTGTTTATTGGGGATGGTTTTCTCTTTTTGATGGGAATGATTGCCTCTGTTTATTGGGAATGATTTCCTTTGTTTATTGGGGATGATTTTCTTTGTTTATTGGGAATAATATGCTCTGTTTATTGGGGATGATTTCATTTGTTTATTGGTGATTATTTCCTCTATATATTGGGAATGATTTTACTGTTTATTGGAATTATTTCCTCTGTTTATTGGGAATGATTTACTTTGTTTATTGGGAATGATTTCCTTTGTTTATTGGGAATAATTTCCTCTGTTTATTTGGAATGATTTCCTGTGTTTATTGGGAATAATTTCCTCTGTTTATTTGGAATGATTTCCTTTGTTTATTGGGGATGATTTTCTTTGTTTATTGGGAATGATTTTCCTATGTTTATTGGGAAAGATTTCCTTTGTTTATTGGGAATGATTTTCCTATGTTTATTGGGAAAGATTTCCTTTGTTTATTGGGAATAATACGCTCTGTTTATTGGGGATGATTTCCTTTGTTTATTGGTGATTATTTCCTCTATATATTAGGAATGATTTTCTCTGTTTATTGGAATGATTTCCTCTGTTTATTGGGAATAATTTACTTTGTTTATTGGGAATGATTTCCTTTGCTTATTGGGAATGATTTCCTCTGTTTATTTGGAATGATTTCCTATGTTTATTGGGAATGATTTCCTCTATTTATTGGGGACGTTTTCTCTTTTTGTTGAGAATGATATTCTCTGTTTATTGGTGATGATATTCTCTGTTTATTGGGGATAGTTTCCTCTGTTTATTGGGAATGATTTCCTTTGCTTATTGGGAATTATTTCCTATGTTTATTGGGAATGATTTGCTCTGTTTATTGGGGATGGTTTTCTCTTTTTGATGGGAATGATTGCCTCTGTTTATTGGGAATGATTTTCTTTGTTTATTGGGAATAATTTCTTATGTTTATTGGGGATGATTTCCTCTGTTTATTGGGAATGATTTCCTCTGATTATTGGGGATCATCTCCTCTGTTAATTGGGGATGATTTCCTCTGTTTACTGGGAATGATTTTCTCTGTTTATTGGGAATGCTTTTCTCTGTTTATTGTGAATGATTTCCTTTGTTTATTAGGAATTATATGCTCTGTTTATTGGTGATTATTTCCTCCATATATTGGGAATGATTTTCTCTGTTTATTGGGAATGATTTCCTCTGTTTATTGGGAATGATTTCCTTTGTTGTTTGGGAATGATTTCCTCTGTTTATTGGGAATGATTTCCTCTGTTTACTGGGAATGATTTCCTTTGTTAATTTGGAATGATTTCCTTTGTTTATTGGGGATGATTGTCTTTGTTTATTGGGAATAATATGCTCTGTTTATTGGGGATGATTTCATTTGTTTATTGGTGATTATTTCCTCTATATATTGGGAATGATTTTACTGTTTATTGGAATGATTTCCTCTGTTTACTGGGAATGAATTTCTCTGTTTATTGGGAATGATTTCCTTTGTGTATTGGGAATGAATTCCTTTGTTAATTTGGAATGATTTCCTTTGTTTATTGGGGATGATTTTCTTTGTTTATTGGGAATGATTTTCCTATGTTTATTGGCAATGATTTCCGTTGTTTATTGGGAATAATATGCTCTATTTATTGGGGATGATTTCATTTGTTTATTGGTGATTATTTCCTCTATATATTGGGAATGGTTTTCTCTGTTTATTGGAATGATTTCCTCTGTTTATTGGGAATGATTTACTTTGTTTTTTGGGAATGATTTCCTTTGTTTATTGGGAATAATTTCCTCTGTTTATTTGGAATGATTTCCTATGTTTATTGGGAATGATTTCCTCTATTTATTGGGGACGATTTTTACTTTTTGTTGAGAATGATATTCTGTTTATTGGTGATGATATTCTCTGTTTATTGGGGATAGTTGCCTCTTTTAATTGGGAATGATTTCCTTTGCATATTGGGAATTATTTCCTCTGTTTATTGGGAATGATGTCCTCTGTTTATTGGGGATGGTTTTCTCTTTTTGTTGGGAATGATGTCCTCTGTTAATTGGGAATGATTTACTCTGTTATTTGGAAATGATTTCCTCTGTTTACTAGGAATGGTTTTCTCTGTTTATTGGGAATGATTTCCTCGGTTTATTAAGAATTATTTCCTTTGTTTATTGGGAATGATTTAAATGTTTATTGGCAATGGTTTCCTCTGTTTATTGGGAATGGTTTCCTTTGTTTATTGGGGATGATTTCCTTTGTTTATTTGGAATGATTTCCTTTGTTTATTGGGGATGATTTTCTTTGTTTATTGGGAATGATTTTCCTATGTTTATTGGGAATGATATCCTTTGCTTATTGGGAATAATATGCTCTGTTTATTGGGGATGATTTCCTTTGTTTATTGGTGATTATTTCCTCTATATATTAGGAATGGTTTTGTCTGTTTATTGGAATGATTTTCTCTGTTTATTGGGAATGATTTCCTCTGTTAATTGGGAATGATTTCCTATGTTTATTGAGAATAATTTCTTATGTTTATTGGGAATGATTTCCTCTGTTTTTTGGGAATGATTTCCTTTGTTTATTGGGAATGATTTCCTATGTTTATTGGGAATGATTTCCTTTGCTTATTGGGAATGATTTCCTATGTTTAGTGGCAATGGTTTCCTCGGTTTATTGAGAATGATTTCCTTTGTTTATTGGGAATGATTTCCTATGATTATTGAGAATTATTTCCTTTGTTTATTGGGAATGATTTCCTATGTTTATTGGCAATGGTTTCCTCTGTTTATTGGGAATGATTTCCTTTGTTTATTGGGAATGATTTTCTCTGTTTATTTGGAATGATTTCCTTTGTTTATTGGGAATGCTTTCCTTTGATTATTGGGAATGATGTCCTCTGTTTATTGGGGATGATTTTCACGTTTTGTTGGGAATGATTTCATCTGTTTATTGGGGATGATTTCATCTGTTTATTTGGAATGATTTCCTTTGTTTATTGGGAATGATTTCCTATGTTTATTGGGAATGATCTTCTCTGTTTATTGGGGATGATTTCTTTGTTTATCGGGGATGATTTCTTTGTTTATTGGGGATAAATTCCTCTGTTAATTGGGAATGATTTCTTCTGTTTATTGGGAATGATTTCCTCTGTTTATTGGGAATGATTTGCTCTGTTTATTGGGAATGGTTTCATTTGTTTATTTGAAATGTAATTCTCTGTATTTTGGGAATGATTTCCTCTGTTTATTGGGAATGATTTCCTTTGCTTATTGGGAATTATTTCCTTTGTTTATTGGGAATGATTTCCTCTGTTTATTGGGGATGGTTTTCTCTTTTTGATGGGAATGATGTCCTCTGTTTATTGGGAATGATTTCCTCTGATTATTGGGGATCATCTCCTCTGTTAATTGGGGATGATTTCCTCTGTTTACTGGGAATGACTTTCTCTGTTTATCGGGAATGCTTTTCTCTGTTTATTGGGAATGATTTCCTTACTTTATTAGGAATAATATGCTCTGTTTATTGGGGATGATTTCCTTTGTTTATTGGTGATTATTTCCTCTATATATTGGGAATGATTTTATCTGTTTATTGGAATGATTTCCTCTGTTTATTGGGAATGATTTCCTTTGTTTATTGGGAATGATTTCCTCTGTTTATTGGGAATGATTTCCTCTGTTTACTGGGAATGATTTCCTTTGTTAATTTGGAAAGATTTCCTTTGTTTATTGGGGATGATTTTCTTTGTTTATTGGGAATGATTTTCCTATGTTTATTGGCAATGATTTCCGTTGTTTATTGGGAATAATATGCTCTATTTATTGGGGATGATTTCATTTGTTTATTGGTGATTATTTCCTCTATATATTGGGAATGGTTTTCTCTGTTTATTGGAATGATTTCCTCTGTTTATTGGGAATGATTTACTTTGTTTTTTGGGAATGATTTCCTTTGTTTATTGGGAATAATTTCCTCTGTTTATTTGGAATGATTTCCTATGTTTATTGGGAATGATTTCCTCTATTTATTGGGGACGATTTTTACTTTTTGTTGAGAATGATATTCTGTTTATTGGTGATGATATTCTCTGTTTATTGGGGATAGTTGCCTCTTTTAATTGGGAATGATTTCCTTTGCATATTGGGAATTATTTCCTCTGTTTATTGGGAATGATTTGCTCTGTTTATTGGGAATGGTTTCATTTGTTTATTTGAAATGTAATTCTCTGTATTTTGGGAATGATTTCCTCTGTTTATTGGGAATGATTTCCTTTGCTTATTGGGAATTATTTCCTTTGTTTATTGGGAATGATTTCCTCTGTTTATTGGGGATGGTTTTCTCTTTTTGATGGGAATGATGTCCTCTGTTTATTGGGAATGATTTCCTCTGATTATTGGGGATCATCTCCTCTGTTAATTGGGGATGATTTCCTCTGTTTACTGGGAATGACTTTCTCTGTTTATCGGGAATGCTTTTCTCTGTTTATTGGGAATGATTTCCTTAGTTTATTAGGAATAATATGCTCTGTTTATTGGGGATGATTTCCTTTGTTTATTGGTGATTATTTCCTCTATATATTGGGAATGATTTTATCTGTTTATTGGAATGATTTCCTCTGTTTATTGGGAATGATTTCCTTTGTTTATTGGGAATGATTTCCTCTGTTTATTGGGAATGATTTCCTCTGTTTACTGGGAATGATTTCCTTTGTTAATTTGGAAAGATTTCCTTTGTTTATTGGGGATGATTTTCTTTGTTTATTGGGAATGATTTTCCTATGTTTATTGGCAATGATTTCCGTTGTTTATTGGGAATAATATGCTCTATTTATTGGGGATGATTTCATTTGTTTATTGGTGATTATTTCCTCTATATATTGGGAATGGTTTTCTCTGTTTATTGGAATGATTTCCTCTGTTTATTGGGAATGATTTACTTTGTTTTTTGGGAATGATTTCCTTTGTTTATTGGGAATAATTTCCTCTGTTTATTTGGAATGATTTCCTATGTTTATTGGGAATGATTTCCTCTATTTATTGGGGACGATGTTTACTTTTTGTTGAGAATGATATTCTGTTTATTGGTGATGATATTCTCTGTTTATTGGGGATAGTTGCCTCTTTTAATTGGGAATGATTTCCTTTGCATATTGGGAATTATTTCCTCTGTTTATTGGGAATGATGTCCTCTGTTTATTGGGGATGGTTTTCTCTTTTTGTTGGGAATGATGTCCTCTGTTAATTGGGAATGATTTTCTCTGTTATTTGGAAATGATTTCCTCTGTTTACTAGGAATGGTTTTCTCTGTTTATTGGGAATGATTTCCTCGGTTTATTAAGAATTATTTCCTTTGTTTATTGGGAATGATTTAAATGTTTATTGGCAATGGTTTCCTCTGTTTATTGGGAATGGTTTCCTTTGTTTATTGGGGATGATTTCCTTTGTTTATTTGGAATGATTTCCTTTGTTTATTGGGGATGATTTTCTTTGTTTATTGGGAATGATTTTCCTATGTTTATTGGGAATGATATCCTTTGCTTATTGGGAATAATATGCTCTGTTTATTGGGGATGATTTCCTTTGTTTATTGGTGATTATTTCCTCTATATATTAGGAATGGTTTTGTCTGTTTATTGGAATGATTTTCTCTGTTTATTGGGAATGATTTCCTCTGTTAATTGGGAATGATTTCCTATGTTTATTGAGAATAATTTCTTATGTTTATTGGGAATGATTTCCTCTGTTTTTTGGGAATGATTTCCTTTGTTTATTGGGAATGATTTCCTATGTTTATTGGGAATGATTTCCTTTGCTTATTGGGAATGATTTCCTATGTTTAGTGGCAATGGTTTCCTCGGTTTATTGAGAATGATTTCCTTTGTTTATTGGGAATGATTTCCTATGATTATTGAGAATTATTTCCTTTGTTTATTGGGAATGATTTCCTATGTTTATTGGCAATGGTTTCCTCTGTTTATTGGGAATGATTTCCTTTGTTTATTGGGAATGATTTTCTCTGTTTATTTGGAATGATTTCCTTTGTTTATTGGGAATGCTTTCCTTTGATTATTGGGAATGATGTCCTCTGTTTATTGGGGATGATTTTCTCGTTTTGTTGGGAATGATTTCATCTGTTTATTGGGGATGATTTCATCTGTTTATTTGGAATGATTTCCTTTGTTTATTGGGAATGATTTCCTATGTTTATTGGGAATGATCTTCTCTGTTTATTGGGGATGATTTCTTTGTTTATCGGGGATGATTTCTTTGTTTATTGGGGATAAATTCCTCTGTTAATTGGGAATGATTTCTTCTGTTTATTGGGAATGATTTCCTCTGTTTATTGGGAATGATTTCCTCTGTTTATTGGGAATGGTTTCATTTGTTTATTTGAAATGTAATTCTCTGTATTTTGGGAATGATTTCCTCTGTTTATTGGGAATGATTTCCTTTGCTTATTGGGAATTATTTCCTTTGTTTATTGGGAATGATTTCCTCTGTTTATTGGGGATGGTTTTCTCTTTTTGATGGGAATGATGTCCTCTGTTTATTGGGAATGATTTCCTCTGATTATTGGGGATCATCTCCTCTGTTAATTGGGGATGATTTCCTCTGTTTACTGGGAATGACTTTCTCTGTTTATCGGGAATGCTTTTCTCTGTTTATTGGGAATGATTTCCTTAGTTTATTAGGAATAATATGCTCTGTTTATTGGGGATGATTTCCTTTGTTTATTGGTGATTATTTCCTCTATATATTGGGAATGATTTTAGCTGTTTATTGGAATGATTTCCTCTGTTTATTGGGAATGATTTCCTTTGTTTATTGGGAATGATTTCCTCTGTTTATTGGGAATGATTTCCTCTGTTTACTGGGAATGATTTCCTTTGTTAATTTGGAATGATTTCCTTTGTTTATTGGGGATGATTTTCTTTGTTTATTGGGAATAATATGCTCTGTTTATTGGGGATGATTTCATTTGTTTATTGGTGATTATTTCCTCTATATATTGGGAATGATTTTACTGTTTATTGGAATTATTTCCTCTGTTTATTGGGAATGATTTACTTTGTTTATTGGGAATGATTTCCTTTGTTTATTGGGAATAATTTCCTCTGTTTATTTGGAATGATTTCCTGTGTTTATTGGGAATAATTTCCTCTGTTTATTTGGAATGATTTCCTTTGTTTATTGGGGATGATTTTCTTTGTTTATTGGGAATGATTTTCCTATGTTTATTGGGAAAGATTTCCTTTGTTTATTGGGAATAATTTTCCTATGTTTATTGGGAAAGATTTCCTTTGTTTATTGGGAATAATACGCTCTGTTTATTGGGGATGATTTCCTTTGTTTATTGGTGATTATTTCCTCTATATATTAGGAATGATTTTCTCTGTTTATTGGAATGATTTCCTCTGTTTATTGGGAATAATTTACTTTGTTTATTGGGAATGATTTCCTTTGCTTATTGGGAATGATTTCCTCTGTTTATTTGGAATGATTTCCTATGTTTATTGGGAATGATTTCCTCTATTTATTGGGGACGTTTTCTCTTTTTGTTGAGAATGATATTCTCTGTTTATTGGTGATGATATTCTCTGTTTATTGGGGATAGTTTCCTCTGTTTATTGGGAATGATTTCCTTTGCTTATTGGGAATTATTTCCTATGTTTATTGGGAATGATTAGCTCTGTTTATTGGGGATGGTTTTCTCTTTTTGATGGGAATGATTGCCTCTGTTTATTGGGAATGATTTCCTTTGTTTATTGGGGATGATTTTCTTTGTTTATTGGGAATAATATGCTCTGTTTATTGGGGATGATTTCATTTGTTTATTGGTGATTATTTCCTCTATATATTGGGAATGATTTTACTGTTTATTGGAATTATTTCCTCTGTTTATTGGGAATGATTTACTTTGTTTATTGGGAATGATTTCCTTTGTTTATTGGGAATAATTTCCTCTGTTTATTTGGAATGATTTCCTGTGTTTATTGGGAATAATTTCCTCTGTTTACTGGGAATGATTTCCTTTGTTAATTTGGAATGATTTCCTTTGTTTATTGGGGATGATTTTCTTTGTTTATTGGGAATAATATGCTCTGTTTATTGGGGATCATTTCATTTGTTTATTGGTGATTATTTCCTCTATATATTGGGAATGATTTTACTGTTTATTGGAATTATTTCCTCTGTTTATTGGGAATGATTTACTTTGTTTATTGGGAATGATTTCCTTTGTTTATTGTGAATAATTTCCTCTGTTTATTTGGAATGATTTCCTGTGTTTATTGGGAATGATTTCCTCTATTTATTGGGGACGATTTTCACTTTTTGTTGAGAATGATATTCTCTGTTTATTGGTGATGATATTCTCTGTGTATTGGGGATAGTTGCATCTGTTAATTGGGAATAATTTCCTTTGCTTATTGGGAATTATTTCCTCTGTTTATTGGGAATGCTTTCCTCTGTTTATTGGGGATGGTTTTCTCTTTTTGTTGGGAATGATGTCCTCTGTTTATTGGAGATTATTTCCTCTGTTAATTGGGAATGATTTTCTCTGTTATTTGGGAATTATTTCCTCTGTTTACTAGGAATGGCTTTCTCTGTTTATTGGGAATGACTTCCGAGGTTTATTGAGAATTATTTCCTTTGTTTATTGGGAATGATTTCCAATGTTTATTGGCAATGGTTTCCTCTGTTTATTGGGAATGATTTCCTTTGTTTATTGGGGATGATTTCCTCTGTTTATTGGGAATGATTTCCTATGTTTATTGGGAATGATTTCCTATGTTTATTGGGAATGATTTCCTCTGTTTACTGGGAATGATTTTCTCTGTTTATTGGGAATGATTTCCTTTGTTTATTGGGAATGTTTCCTTTGTTTATTTGGAATGATTTCCTTTGTTTATTGGGAATAATATGCTCTGTTTATTGGGGATGATTTCCTTTGTTTTTTGGTGATTATTTCCTCTATATATTAGGAATGATTTTCTCTGTTTATTGGAATGATTTCCTCTGTTTATTGGGAATAATTTACTTTGTTTATTGGGAATGATTTCCTTTGCTTATTGGGAATGATTTCCTCTGTTTATTTGGAATGATTTCCTATGTTTATTGGGAATGATTTCCTCTATTTATTGGGGACGTTTTCTCTTTTTGTTGAGAATGATATTCTCTGTTTATTGGTGATGATATTCTCTGTTTATTGGGGATAGTTTCCTCTGTTTATTGGGGACGTTTTCTCTTTTTGTTGAGAATGATATTCTCTGTTTATTGGTGATGATATTCTCTGTTTATTGGGGATAATTTCCTCTATTTATTGGGAATTATTTCCTATGTTTATTGGGAATGATTTGCTCTGTTAATTGGGAATGATTTCCTCTATTTATTGGGAATGATTTCCTTTGTTTATTGGGAATGAATTCCTCTGTTTATTGGGGACGATTTTTACTTTTTGTTGAGAATGATATTCTGTTTATTGGTGATGATATTCTCTGTTTATTGGGGATAGTTGCCTCTTTTAATTGGGAATGATTTCCTTTGCATATTGGGAATTATTTCCTCTGTTTATTGGGAATGATGTCCTCTGTTTATTGGGGATGGTTTTCTCTTTTTGTTGGGAATTATGTCCTCTGTTTATTGGGGATTATTTCCTCTGTTAATTGGGAATGATTTTCTCTGTTATTTGGAAATGATTTCCTCTGTTTACTAGGAATGGTTTTCTCTGTTTATTGGGAATGATTTCCTCGGTTTATTAAGAATTATTTCCTTTGTTTATTGGGAATGATTTAAATGTTTATTGGCAATGGTTTCCTCTGTTTATTGGGAATGGTTTCCTTTGTTTATTGGGGATGATTTCCTCTGTTTATTGGGAATGATTTCCTCTGTTTACTGGGAATGATTTCCTTTGTTAATTTGGAAAGATTTCCTTTGTTTATTGGGGATGATTTTCTTTGTTTATTGGGAATGATTTTCCTATGTTTATTGGCAATGATTTCCGTTGTTTATTGGGAATAATATGCTCTATTTATTGGGGATGATTTCATTTGTTTATTGGTGATTATTTCCTCTATATATTGGGAATGGTTTTCTCTGTTTATTGGAATGATTTCCTCTGTTTATTGGGAATGATTTACTTTGTTTTTTGGGAATGATTTCCTTTGTTTATTGGGAATAATTTCCTCTGTTTATTTGGAATGATTTCCTATGTTTATTGGGAATGATTTCCTCTATTTATTGGGGACGATGTTTACTTTTTGTTGAGAATGATATTCTGTTTATTGGTGATGATATTCTCTGTTTATTGGGGATAGTTGCCTCTTTTAATTGGGAATGATTTCCTTTGCATATTGGGAATTATTTCCTCTGTTTATTGGGAATGATGTCCTCTGTTTATTGGGGATGGTTTTCTCTTTTTGTTGGGAATGATGTCCTCTGTTAATTGGGAATGATTTTCTCTGTTATTTGGAAATGATTTCCTCTGTTTACTAGGAATGGTTTTCTCTGTTTATTGGGAATGATTTCCTCGGTTTATTAAGAATTATTTCCTTTGTTTATTGGGAATGATTTAAATGTTTATTGGCAATGGTTTCCTCTGTTTATTGGGAATGGTTTCCTTTGTTTATTGGGGATGATTTCCTTTGTTTATTTGGAATGATTTCCTTTGTTTATTGGGGATGATTTTCTTTGTTTATTGGGAATGATTTTCCTATGTTTATTGGGAATGATATCCTTTGCTTATTGGGAATAATATGCTCTGTTTATTGGGGATGATTTCCTTTGTTTATTGGTGATTATTTCCTCTATATATTAGGAATGGTTTTGTCTGTTTATTGGAATGATTTTCTCTGTTTATTGGGAATGATTTCCTCTGTTAATTGGGAATGATTTCCTATGTTTATTGAGAATAATTTCTTATGTTTATTGGGAATGATTTCCTCTGTTTTTTGGGAATGATTTCCTTTGTTTATTGGGAATGATTTCCTATGTTTATTGGGAATGATTTCCTTTGCTTATTGGGAATGATTTCCTATGTTTAGTGGCAATGGTTTCCTCGGTTTATTGAGAATGATTTCCTTTGTTTATTGGGAATGATTTCCTATGATTATTGAGAATTATTTCCTTTGTTTATTGGGAATGATTTCCTATGTTTATTGGCAATGGTTTCCTCTGTTTATTGGGAATGATTTCCTTTGTTTATTGGGAATGATTTTCTCTGTTTATTTGGAATGATTTCCTTTGTTTATTGGGAATGCTTTCCTTTGATTATTGGGAATGATGTCCTCTGTTTATTGGGGATGATTTTCTCGTTTTGTTGGGAATGATTTCATCTGTTTATTGGGGATGATTTCATCTGTTTATTTGGAATGATTTCCTTTGTTTATTGGGAATGATTTCCTATGTTTATTGGGAATGATCTTCTCTGTTTATTGGGGATGATTTCTTTGTTTATCGGGGATGATTTCTTTGTTTATTGGGGATAAATTCCTCTGTTAATTGGGAATGATTTCTTCTGTTTATTGGGAATGATTTCCTCTGTTTATTGGGAATGATTTCCTCTGTTTATTGGGAATGGTTTCATTTGTTTATTTGAAATGTAATTCTCTGTATTTTGGGAATGATTTCCTCTGTTTATTGGGAATGATTTCCTTTGCTTATTGGGAATTATTTCCTTTGTTTATTGGGAATGATTTCCTCTGTTTATTGGGGATGGTTTTCTCTTTTTGATGGGAATGATGTCCTCTGTTTATTGGGAATGATTTCCTCTGATTATTGGGGATCATCTCCTCTGTTAATTGGGGATGATTTCCTCTGTTTACTGGGAATGACTTTCTCTGTTTATCGGGAATGCTTTTCTCTGTTTATTGGGAATGATTTCCTTAGTTTATTAGGAATAATATGCTCTGTTTATTGGGGATGATTTCCTTTGTTTATTGGTGATTATTTCCTCTATATATTGGGAATGATTTTAGCTGTTTATTGGAATGATTTCCTCTGTTTATTGGGAATGATTTCCTTTGTTTATTGGGAATGATTTCCTCTGTTTATTGGGAATGATTTCCTCTGTTTACTGGGAATGATTTCCTTTGTTAATTTGGAATGATTTCCTTTGTTTATTGGGGATGATTTTCTTTGTTTATTGGGAATAATATGCTCTGTTTATTGGGGATGATTTCATTTGTTTATTGGTGATTATTTCCTCTATATATTGGGAATGATTTTACTGTTTATTGGAATTATTTCCTCTGTTTATTGGGAATGATTTACTTTGTTTATTGGGAATGATTTCCTTTGTTTATTGGGAATAATTTCCTCTGTTTATTTGGAATGATTTCCTGTGTTTATTGGGAATAATTTCCTCTGTTTATTTGGAATGATTTCCTTTGTTTATTGGGGATGATTTTCTTTGTTTATTGGGAATGATTTTCCTATGTTTATTGGGAAAGATTTCCTTTGTTTATTGGGAATAATTTTCCTATGTTTATTGGGAAAGATTTCCTTTGTTTATTGGGAATAATACGCTCTGTTTATTGGGGATGATTTCCTTTGTTTATTGGTGATTATTTCCTCTATATATTAGGAATGATTTTCTCTGTTTATTGGAATGATTTCCTCTGTTTATTGGGAATAATTTACTTTGTTTATTGGGAATGATTTCCTTTGCTTATTGGGAATGATTTCCTCTGTTTATTTGGAATGATTTCCTATGTTTATTGGGAATGATTTCCTCTATTTATTGGGGACGTTTTCTCTTTTTGTTGAGAATGATATTCTCTGTTTATTGGTGATGATATTCTCTGTTTATTGGGGATAGTTTCCTCTGTTTATTGGGAATGATTTCCTTTGCTTATTGGGAATTATTTCCTATGTTTATTGGGAATGATTAGCTCTGTTTATTGGGGATGGTTTTCTCTTTTTGATGGGAATGATTGCCTCTGTTTATTGGGAATGATTTCCTTTGTTTATTGGGGATGATTTTCTTTGTTTATTGGGAATAATATGCTCTGTTTATTGGGGATGATTTCATTTGTTTATTGGTGATTATTTCCTCTATATATTGGGAATGATTTTACTGTTTATTGGAATTATTTCCTCTGTTTATTGGGAATGATTTACTTTGTTTATTGGGAATGATTTCCTTTGTTTATTGGGAATAATTTCCTCTGTTTATTTGGAATGATTTCCTGTGTTTATTGGGAATAATTTCCTCTGTTTACTGGGAATGATTTCCTTTGTTAATTTGGAATGATTTCCTTTGTTTATTGGGGATGATTTTCTTTGTTTATTGGGAATAATATGCTCTGTTTATTGGGGATCATTTCATTTGTTTATTGGTGATTATTTCCTCTATATATTGGGAATGATTTTACTGTTTATTGGAATTATTTCCTCTGTTTATTGGGAATGATTTACTTTGTTTATTGGGAATGATTTCCTTTGTTTATTGTGAATAATTTCCTCTGTTTATTTGGAATGATTTCCTGTGTTTATTGGGAATGATTTCCTCTATTTATTGGGGACGATTTTCACTTTTTGTTGAGAATGATATTCTCTGTTTATTGGTGATGATATTCTCTGTGTATTGGGGATAGTTGCATCTGTTAATTGGGAATAATTTCCTTTGCTTATTGGGAATTATTTCCTCTGTTTATTGGGAATGCTTTCCTCTGTTTATTGGGGATGGTTTTCTCTTTTTGTTGGGAATGATGTCCTCTGTTTATTGGAGATTATTTCCTCTGTTAATTGGGAATGATTTTCTCTGTTATTTGGGAATTATTTCCTCTGTTTACTAGGAATGGCTTTCTCTGTTTATTGGGAATGACTTCCGAGGTTTATTGAGAATTATTTCCTTTGTTTATTGGGAATGATTTCCAATGTTTATTGGCAATGGTTTCCTCTGTTTATTGGGAATGATTTCCTTTGTTTATTGGGGATGATTTCCTCTGTTTATTGGGAATGATTTCCTATGTTTATTGGGAATGATTTCCTATGTTTATTGGGAATGATTTCCTCTGTTTACTGGGAATGATTTTCTCTGTTTATTGGGAATGATTTCCTTTGTTTATTGGGAATGTTTCCTTTGTTTATTTGGAATGATTTCCTTTGTTTATTGGGAATAATATGCTCTGTTTATTGGGGATGATTTCCTTTGTTTTTTGGTGATTATTTCCTCTATATATTAGGAATGATTTTCTCTGTTTATTGGAATGATTTCCTCTGTTTATTGGGAATAATTTACTTTGTTTATTGGGAATGATTTCCTTTGCTTATTGGGAATGATTTCCTCTGTTTATTTGGAATGATTTCCTATGTTTATTGGGAATGATTTCCTCTATTTATTGGGGACGTTTTCTCTTTTTGTTGAGAATGATATTCTCTGTTTATTGGTGATGATATTCTCTGTTTATTGGGGATAGTTTCCTCTGTTTATTGGGGACGTTTTCTCTTTTTGTTGAGAATGATATTCTCTGTTTATTGGTGATGATATTCTCTGTTTATTGGGGATAATTTCCTCTATTTATTGGGAATTATTTCCTATGTTTATTGGGAATGATTTGCTCTGTTAATTGGGAATGATTTCCTCTATTTATTGGGAATGATTTCCTTTGTTTATTGGGAATGAATTCCTCTGTTTATTGGGGACGATTTTTACTTTTTGTTGAGAATGATATTCTGTTTATTGGTGATGATATTCTCTGTTTATTGGGGATAGTTGCCTCTTTTAATTGGGAATGATTTCCTTTGCATATTGGGAATTATTTCCTCTGTTTATTGGGAATGATGTCCTCTGTTTATTGGGGATGGTTTTCTCTTTTTGTTGGGAATTATGTCCTCTGTTTATTGGGGATTATTTCCTCTGTTAATTGGGAATGATTTTCTCTGTTATTTGGAAATGATTTCCTCTGTTTACTAGGAATGGTTTTCTCTGTTTATTGGGAATGATTTCCTCGGTTTATTAAGAATTATTTCCTTTGTTTATTGGGAATGATTTAAATGTTTATTGGCAATGGTTTCCTCTGTTTATTGGGAATGGTTTCCTTTGTTTATTGGGGATGATTTCCTTTGTTTATTTGGAATCATTTCCTTTGTTTTTTTGGGGATGATTTTCTTTGTTTATTGGGAATGATTTTCCTATGTTTATTGGGAATGATATCCTTTGCTTATTGGGAATAATATGCTCTGTTTATTGGGGATGATTTCCTTTGTTTATTGGTGATTATTTCCTCTATATATTAGGAATGGTTTTGTCTGTTTATTGGAATGATTTTCTCTGTTTATTGGGAATGATTTCCTCTGTTAATTGGGAATGATTTCCTATGTTTATTGAGAATAATTTCTTATGTTTATTGGGAATGATTTCCTCTGTTTTTTGGGAATGATTTCCTTTGTTTATTGGGAATGATTTCCTATGTTTATTGGGAATGATTTCCTTTGCTTATTGGGAATGATTTCCTATGTTTAGTGGCAATGGTTTCCTCGGTTTATTGAGAATGATTTCCTTTGTTTATTGGGAATGATTTCCTATGATTATTGAGAATTATTTCCTTTGTTTATTGGGAATGATTTCCTATGTTTATTGGCAATGGTTTCCTCTGTTTATTGGGAATGATTTCCTTTGTTTATTGGGAATGATTTTCTCTGTTTATTTGGAATGATTTCCTTTGTTTATTGGGAATGCTTTCCTTTGATTATTGGGAATGATGTCCTCTGTTTATTGGGGATGATTTTCACGTTTTGTTGGGAATGATTTCATCTGTTTATTGGGGATGATTTCATCTGTTTATTTGGAATGATTTCCTTTGTTTATTGGGAATGATTTCCTATGTTTATTGGGAATGATCTTCTCTGTTTATTGGGGATGATTTCTTTGTTTATCGGGGATGATTTCTTTGTTTATTGGGGATAAATTCCTCTGTTAATTGGGAATGATTTCTTCTGTTTATTGGGAATGATTTCCTCTGTTTATTGGGAATGATTTGCTCTGTTTATTGGGAATGGTTTCATTTGTTTATTTGAAATGTAATTCTCTGTATTTTGGGAATGATTTCCTCTGTTTATTGGGAATGATTTCCTTTGCTTATTGGGAATTATTTCCTTTGTTTATTGGGAATGATTTCCTCTGTTTATTGGGGATGGTTTTCTCTTTTTGATGGGAATGATGTCCTCTGTTTATTGGGAATGATTTCCTCTGATTATTGGGGATCATCTCCTCTGTTAATTGGGGATGATTTCCTCTGTTTACTGGGAATGACTTTCTCTGTTTATCGGGAATGCTTTTCTCTGTTTATTGGGAATGATTTCCTTAGTTTATTAGGAATAATATGCTCTGTTTATTGGGGATGATTTCCTTTGTTTATTGGTGATTATTTCCTCTATATATTGGGAATGATTTTATCTGTTTATTGGAATGATTTCCTCTGTTTATTGGGAATGATTTCCTTTGTTTATTGGGAATGATTTCCTCTGTTTATTGGGAATGATTTCCTCTGTTTACTGGGAATGATTTCCTTTGTTAATTTGGAAAGATTTCCTTTGTTTATTGGGGATGATTTTCTTTGTTTATTGGGAATAATATGCTCTGTTTATTGGGGATGATTTCATTTGTTTATTGGTGATTATTTCCTCTATATATTGGGAATGATTTTACTGTTTATTGGAATTATTTCCTCTGTTTATTGGGAATGATTTACTTTGTTTATTGGGAATGATTTCCTTTGTTTATTGGGAATAATTTCCTCTGTTTATTTGGAATGATTTCCTGTGTTTATTGGGAATAATTTCCTCTGTTTATTTGGAATGATTTCCTTTGTTTATTGGGGATGATTTTCTTTGTTTATTGGGAATGATTTTCCTATGTTTATTGGGAAAGATTTCCTTTGTTTATTGGGAATAATTTTCCTATGTTTATTGGGAAAGATTTCCTTTGTTTATTGGGAATAATACGCTCTGTTTATTGGGGATGATTTCCTTTGTTTATTGGTGATTATTTCCTCTATATATTAGGAATGATTTTCTCTGTTTATTGGAATGATTTCCTCTGTTTATTGGGAATAATTTACTTTGTTTATTGGGAATGATTTCCTTTGCTTATTGGGAATGATTTCCTCTGTTTATTTGGAATGATTTCCTATGTTTATTGGGAATGATTTCCTCTATTTATTGGGGACGATTTCTCTTTTTGTTGAGAATGATATTCTCTGTTTATTGGTGATGATATTCTCTGTTTATTGGGGATAGTTTCCTCTGTTTATTGGGAATGATTTCCTTTGCTTATTGGGAATTATTTCCTATGTTTATTGGGAATGATTAGCTCTGTTTATTGGGGATGGTTTTCTCTTTTTGATGGGAATGATTGCCTCTGTTTATTGGGAATGATTTCCTTTGTTTATTGGGGATGATTTTCTTTGTTTATTGGGAATAATATGCTCTGTTTATTGGGGATGATTTCATTTGTTTATTGGTGATTATTTCCTCTATATATTGGGAATGATTTTACTGTTTATTGGAATTATTTCCTCTGTTTATTGGGAATGATTTACTTTGTTTATTGGGAATGATTTCCTTTGTTTATTGGGAATAATTTCCTCTGTTTATTTGGAATGATTTCCTGTGTTTATTGGGAATAATTTCCTCTGTTTATTTGGAATGATTTCCTTTGTTTATTGGGGATGATTTTCTTTGTTTATTGGGAATGATTTTCCTATGTTTATTGGGAAAGATTTCCTTTGTTTATTGGGAATGATTTTCCTATGTTTATTGGGAAAGATTTCCTTTGTTTATTGGGAATAATACGCTCTGTTTATTGGGGATGATTTCCTTTGTTTATTGGTGATTATTTCCTCTATATATTAGGAATGATTTTCTCTGTTTATTGGAATGATTTCCTCTGTTTATTGGGAATAATTTACTTTGTTTATTGGGAATGATTTCCTTTGCTTATTGGGAATGATTTCCTCTGTTTATTTGGAATGATTTCCTATGTTTATTGGGAATGATTTCCTCTATTTATTGGGGACGTTTTCTCTTTTTGTTGAGAATGATATTCTCTGTTTATTGGTGATGATATTCTCTGTTTATTGGGGATAGTTTCCTCTGTTTATTGGGAATGATTTCCTTTGCTTATTGGGAATTATTTCCTATGTTTATTGGGAATGATTTGCTCTGTTTATTGGGGATGGTTTTCTCTTTTTGATGGGAATGATTGCCTCTGTTTATTGGGAATGATTTTCTTTGTTTATTGGGAATAATTTCTTATGTTTATTGGGGATGATTTCCTCTGTTTATTGGGAATGATTTCCTCTGATTATTGGGGATCATCTCCTCTGTTAATTGGGGATGATTTCCTCTGTTTACTGGGAATGATTTTCTCTGTTTATTGGGAATGCTTTTCTCTGTTTATTGTGAATGATTTCCTTTGTTTATTAGGAATTATATGCTCTGTTTATTGGTGATTATTTCCTCCATATATTGGGAATGATTTTCTCTGTTTATTGGGAATGATTTCCTCTGTTTATTGGGAATGATTTCCTTTGTTGATTGGGAATGATTTCCTCTGTTTATTGGGAATGATTTCCTCTGTTTACTGGGAATGATTTCCTTTGTTAATTTGGAATGATTTCCTTTGTTTATTGGGGATGATTGTCTTTGTTTATTGGGAATAATATGCTCTGTTTATTGGGGATGATTTCATTTGTTTATTGGTGATTATTTCCTCTATATATTGGGAATGATTTTACTGTTTATTGGAATGATTTCCTCTGTTTACTGGGAATGAATTTCTCTGTTTATTGGGAATGATTTCCTTTGTGTATTGGGAATGAATTCCTTTGTTAATTTGGAATGATTTCCTTTGTTTATTGGGGATGATTTTCTTTGTTTATTGGGAATGATTTTCCTATGTTTATTGGCAATGATTTCCGTTGTTTATTGGGAATAATATGCTCTATTTATTGGGGATGATTTCATTTGTTTATTGGTGATTATTTCCTCTATATATTGGGAATGGTTTTCTCTGTTTATTGGAATGATTTCCTCTGTTTATTGGGAATGATTTACTTTGTTTTTTGGGAATGATTTCCTTTGTTTATTGGGAATAATTTCCTCTGTTTATTTGGAATGATTTCCTATGTTTATTGGGAATGATTTCCTCTATTTATTGGGGACGATTTTTACTTTTTGTTGAGAATGATATTCTGTTTATTGGTGATGATATTCTCTGTTTATTGGGGATAGTTGCCTCTTTTAATTGGGAATGATTTCCTTTGCATATTGGGAATTATTTCCTCTGTTTATTGGGAATGATGTCCTCTGTTTATTGGGGATGGTTTTCTCTTTTTGTTGGGAATGATGTCCTCTGTTAATTGGGAATGATTTACTCTGTTATTTGGAAATGATTTCCTCTGTTTACTAGGAATGGTTTTCTCTGTTTATTGGGAATGATTTCCTCGGTTTATTAAGAATTATTTCCTTTGTTTATTGGGAATGATTTAAATGTTTATTGGCAATGGTTTCCTCTGTTTATTGGGAATGGTTTCCTTTGTTTATTGGGGATGATTTCCTTTGTTTATTTGGAATGATTTCCTTTGTTTATTGGGGATGATTTTCTTTGTTTATTGGGAATGATTTTCCTATGTTTATTGGGAATGATATCCTTTGCTTATTGGGAATAATATGCTCTGTTTATTGGGGATGATTTCCTTTGTTTATTGGTGATTATTTCCTCTATATATTAGGAATGGTTTTGTCTGTTTATTGGAATGATTTTCTCTGTTTATTGGGAATGATTTCCTCTGTTAATTGGGAATGATTTCCTATGTTTATTGAGAATAATTTCTTATGTTTATTGGGAATGATTTCCTCTGTTTTTTGGGAATGATTTCCTTTGTTTATTGGGAATGATTTCCTATGTTTATTGGGAATGATTTCCTTTGCTTATTGGGAATGATTTCCTATGTTTAGTGGCAATGGTTTCCTCGGTTTATTGAGAATGATTTCCTTTGTTTATTGGGAATGATTTCCTATGATTATTGAGAATTATTTCCTTTGTTTATTGGGAATGATTTCCTATGTTTATTGGCAATGGTTTCCTCTGTTTATTGGGAATGATTTCCTTTGTTTATTGGGAATGATTTTCTCTGTTTATTTGGAATGATTTCCTTTGTTTATTGGGAATGCTTTCCTTTGATTATTGGGAATGATGTCCTCTGTTTATTGGGGATGATTTTCACGTTTTGTTGGGAATGATTTCATCTGTTTATTGGGGATGATTTCATCTGTTTATTTGGAATGATTTCCTTTGTTTATTGGGAATGATTTCCTATGTTTATTGGGAATGATCTTCTCTGTTTATTGGGGATGATTTCTTTGTTTATCGGGGATGATTTCTTTGTTTATTGGGGATAAATTCCTCTGTTAATTGTGAATGATTTCTTCTGTTTATTGGGAATGATTTCCTCTGTTTATTGGGAATGATTTGCTCTGTTTATTGGGAATGGTTTCATTTGTTTATTTGAAATGTAATTCTCTGTATTTTGGGAATGATTTCCTCTGTTTATTGGGAATGATTTCCTTTGCTTATTGGGAATTATTTCCTTTGTTTATTGGGAATGATTTCCTCTGTTTATTGGGGATGGTTTTCTCTTTTTGATGGGAATGATGTCCTCTGTTTATTGGGAATGATTTCCTCTGATTATTGGGGATCATCTCCTCTGTTAATTGGGGATGATTTCCTCTGTTTACTGGGAATGACTTTCTCTGTTTATCGGGAATGCTTTTCTCTGTTTATTGGGAATGATTTCCTTAGTTTATTAGGAATAATATGCTCTGTTTATTGGGGATGATTTCCTTTGTTTATTGGTGATTATTTCCTCTATATATTGGGAATGATTTTATCTGTTTATTGGAATGATTTCCTCTGTTTATTGGGAATGATTTCCTTTGTTTATTGGGAATGATTTCCTCTGTTTATTGGGAATGATTTCCTCTGTTTACTGGGAATGATTTCCTTTGTTAATTTGGAATGATTTCCTTTGTTTATTGGGGATGATTTTCTTTGTTTATTGGGAATAATATGCTCTGTTTATTGGGGATGATTTCATTTGTTTATTGGTGATTATTTCCTCTATATATTGGGAATGATTTTACTGTTTATTGGAATTATTTCCTCTGTTTATTGGGAATGATTTACTTTGTTTATTGGGAATGATTTCCTTTGTTTATTGGGAATAATTTCCTCTGTTTATTTGGAATGATTTCCTGTGTTTATTGGGAATAATTTCCTCTGTTTATTTGGAATGATTTCCTTTGTTTATTGGGGATGATTTTCTTTGTTTATTGGGAATGATTTTCCTATGTTTATTGGGAAAGATTTCCTTTGTTTATTGGGAATAATTTTCCTATGTTTATTGGGAAAGATTTCCTTTGTTTATTGGGAATAATACGCTCTGTTTATTGGGGATGATTTCCTTTGTTTATTGGTGATTATTTCCTCTATATATTAGGAATGATTTTCTCTGTTTATTGGAATGATTTCCTCTGTTTATTGGGAATAATTTACTTTGTTTATTGGGAATGATTTCCTTTGCTTATTGGGAATGATTTCCTCTGTTTATTTGGAATGATTTCCTATGTTTATTGGGAATGATTTCCTCTATTTATTGGGGACGTTTTCTCTTTTTGTTGAGAATGATATTCTCTGTTTATTGGTGATGATATTCTCTGTTTATTGGGGATAGTTTCCTCTGTTTATTGGGAATGATTTCCTTTGCTTATTGGGAATTATTTCCTATGTTTATTGGGAATGATTAGCTCTGTTTATTGGGGATGGTTTTCTCTTTTTGATGGGAATGATTGCCTCTGTTTATTGGGAATGATTTCCTTTGTTTATTGGGGATGATTTTCTTTGTTTATTGGGAATAATATGCTCTGTTTATTGGGGATGATTTCATTTGTTTATTGGTGATTATTTCCTCTATATATTGGGAATGATTTTACTGTTTATTGGAATTATTTCCTCTGTTTATTGGGAATGATTTACTTTGTTTATTGGGAATGATTTCCTCTGTTTATTTGGAATGATTTCCTGTGTTTATTGGGAATAATTTCCTCTGTTTATTTGGAATGATTTCCTTTGTTTATTGGGGATGATTTTCTTTGTTTATTGGGAATGATTTTCCTATGTTTATTGGGAAAGATTTCCTTTGTTTATTGGGAATAATTTTCCTATGTTTATTGGGAAAGATTTCCTTTGTTTATTGGGAATAATACGCTCTGTTTATTGGGGATGATTTCCTTTGTTTATTGGTGATTATTTCCTCTATATATTAGGAATGATTTTCTCTGTTTATTGGAATGATTTCCTCTGTTTTTTGGGAATAATTTATTTTGTTTATTGGGAATGATTTCCTTTGCTTATTGGGAATGATTTCCTCTGTTTATTTGGAATGATTTCCTATGTTTATTGGGAATGATTTCCTCTATTTATTGGGGACGTTTTCTCTTTTTGTTGAGAATGATATTCTCTGTTTATTGGTGATGATATTCTCTGTTTATTGGGGATAGTTTCCTCTGTTTATTGGGAATGATTTCCTTTGCTGATTGGGAATTATTTCCTATGTTTATTGGGAATGATTAGCTCTGTTTATTGGGGATGGTTTTCTCTTTTTGATGGGAATGATTGCCTCTGTTTATTGGGAATGATTTCCTTTGTTTATTGGGAATAATTTCTTATGTTTATTGGGGATGATTTCCTCTGTTTATTGGGAATGATTTCCTCTGATTATTGGGGATCATCTCCTCTGTTAATTGGGGATGATTTCCTCTGTTATTTGGAAATGATTTCCTCTGTTTACTAGGAATGGTTTTCTCTGTTTATTGGGAATGATTTCCTCGGTTTATTAAGAATTATTTCCTTTGTTTATTGGGAATGATTTACAATGTTTATTGGCAATGGTTTCCTCTGTTTATTGGGAATGGTTTCCTTTGTTTATTGGGGATGATTTCCTTTGTTTATTTGGAATGATTTCCTTTGTTTATTGGGGATGATTTTCTTTGTTTATTGGGAATGATTTTCCTATGTTTATTGGGAATGATATCCTTTGCTTATTGGGAATAATATACTCTCTTTATTGGGGATGATTTCCTTTGTTTATTGGTGATTATTTCCTCTATATATTAGGAATGGTTTGTCTGTTTATTGGAATGATTTTCTCTGTTTATTGGGAATGATTTCCTCTGTTAATTGGGAATGATTTCCTATGTTTATTGAGAATAATTTCTTATGTTTATTGGGAATGATTTCCTCTGTTTTTTGGGAATGATTTCCTTTGTTTATTGGGAATGATTTCCTATGTTTGTTGGGAATGATTTCCTCGGTTTATTAAGAATTATTTCCTTTGTTTATTGGGAATGATTTACAATGTTTATTGGCAATGGTTTCCTCTGTTTATTGGGAATGGTTTCCTTTGTTTATTGGGGATGATTTCCTTTGTTTATTTGGAATGATTTCCTTTGTTTATTGGGGATGATTTTCTTTGTTTATTGGGAATGATTTTCCTATGTTTATTGGGAATGATATCCTTTGCTTATTGGGAATAATATACTCTGTTTATTGGGGATGATTTCCTTTGTTTATTGGTGATTATTTCCTCTATATATTAGGAATGGTTTTGTCTGTTTATTGGAATGATTTTCTCTGTTTATTGGGAATGATTTCCTCTGTTAATTGGGAATGATTTCCTATGTTTATTGAGAATAATTTCTTATGTTTATTGGGAATGATTTCCTCTGTGTTTTGGGAATGATTTCCTTAGTTTATTGGGAATGATTTCCTATGTTTATTGGGAATGATTTCCTTTGCTTATTGGGAATGATTTCCTATGTTTAGTGGCAATGGTTTCGTCGGTTTATTGAGAATGATTTCCTTTGTTTATTGGGAATGATTTCCTATGATTATTGAGAATTATTTCCTTTGTTTATTGGGAATGATTTCCTATGTTTATTGGCAATGGTTTCCTCTGTTTATTGGGAATGATTTCCTTTGTTTATTGGGAATGATTTCCTCTGTTTATTTGGAATGATTTCCTTTGTTTATTGGGAATGCTTTCCTTTGATTATTGGGAATGATGTCCTCTGTTTATTGGGGATGATTGTCTCGTTTTGTTGGGAATGATTTCATCTGTTTATTGGGGATGATTTCATCTGTTAATTGGGAATGATTTCCTCTGTTTACTAGGAATGGTTTTCTCTGTTTATTGGGAATGATTTCCTATGTTTATTGGGAATGATCTTCTCTGTTTATTGGGGATGATTTCTTTGTTTATTGGGGATAAATTCCTCTGTTAATTGGGAATGATTTCTTCTGTTTATTGGGAATGATTTCCTCTGTTTATTGGGAATGATTTGCTCTGTTTATTGGGAATGGTTTCATTTGTTTATTTGAAATGTAATTCTCTGTATTTTGGGAATGATTTCCTCTGTTTATTGGGAATGATTTCCTTTGCTTATTGGGAATTATTTCCTATGTTTATTGGGAATGATTTCCTCTGTTTATTGGGGATGGTTTTCTCTTTTTGATGGGAATGATGTCCTCTGTTTATTGGGAATGATTTCCTCTGATTATTGGGGATCATCTCCTCTGTTAATTGGGAATGATTTCCTCTGTTTACTGGGAATGACTTTCTCTGTTTATTGGGAATGCTTTTCTCTGTTTATTGGGAATGATTTCCTTAGTTTATTAGGAATAATATGCTCTGTTTATTGGGGATGATTTCCTTTGTTTATTGGTGATTATTTCCTCTATATATTGGGAATGATTTTCTCTGTTTATTGGAATGATTTCCTCTGTTTATTGGGAATGATTTCCTTTGTTTATTGGGAATGATTTCCTCTGTTTATTGGGAATGATTTCCTCTGTTTACTGGGAATGATTTCCTTTGTTAATTTGGAATGATTTCCTTTGTTTATTGGGGATGATTTTCTTTGTTTATTGGGAATAATATGCTCTGTTTATTGGGGATGATTTCATTTGTTTATTGGTGATTATTTCCTCTATATATTGGGAATGATTTTACTGTTTATTGGAATTATTTCCTCTGTTTATTGGGAATGATTTACTTTGTTTATTGGGAATGATTTCCTTTGTTTATTGGGAATAATTTCCTCTGTTTATTTGGAATGATTTCCTGTGTTTATTGGGAATGATTTCCTCTATTTATTGGGGACGATTTTCACTTTTTGTTGAGAATGATATTCTCTGTTTATTGGTGATGATATTCTCTGTGTATTGGGGATAGTTGCCTCTGTTAATTGGGAATTATTTCCTTTGCTTATTGGGAATTATTTCCTCTGTTTATTGGGAATGCTTTCCTCTGTTTATTGGGGATGGCTTTCTCTTTTTGTTGGGAATGATGTCCTCTGTTTATTGGAGATTATTTCCTCTGTTAATTGGGAATGATTTTCTCTGTTATTTGGGAATTATTTCCTCTGTTTACTAGGAATGGCTTTCTCTGTTTATTGGGAATGACTTCCTCGGTCTATTGAGAATTATTTCCTTTGTTTATTGGGAATGATTTCCAATGTTTATTGGCAATGGTTTCCTCTGTTTATTGGGAATGATTTCCTTTGTTTATTGGGGATGATTTCCTCTGTTTATTGGGAATGATTTCCTATGATTATTGGGAATGTTTCCTCTGTTTACTGGGAATGATTTTCTCTGTTTATTGGGAATGATTTTCTTTGTTTATTGGGAATGTTTCCTTTGTTTATTTGGAATGATTTCCTTTGTTTATTGGGGATGATTTTCTTTGTTTATTGGGAATGATTTTCTCTGTTAATTGGGAATGATTTCCTCTATTTATTGGGAATGATTTCCTTTGTTTATTGGGAATAATTTCTTATGTTTATTGGGAATGATTTCCTCTGTTTACTGGGAATGATTTTCTCTGTTTATTGGGAATGCTTTTCTCTGTTTATTGGGAATGATTTCCTTTGTTTATTAGGAATTATATGCTCTGTTTATTGGGGATGATTTCCTTTGTTTATTGGTGATTATTTCCTCTATATATTGGGAATGAGTTTCTCTGTTTATTGGAATGATTTCCTCTGTTTATTGGGAATGATTTCCTTTGTTTATTGGGAATAATTTCCTCTGTTTATTTGGAATGATTTCCTATGTTTATTGGGAATGATTTCCTCTATTTATTGGGGACGATTTTCACTTTTTGTTGGGAATGATTTTCTCTGTTTATTGGGAATGATTTCCTTTGTTTATTGGGAATGTTTCCTTTGTTTATTTGGAATGATTTCCTTTGTTTATTGGGAATAATATGCTCTGTTTATTGGGGATGATTTCCTTTGTTTATTGGTGATTATTTCCTCTATATATTAGGAATGATTTTCTCTGTTTATTGGAATGATTTCCTCTGTTTATTGGGAATAATTTACTTTGTTTATTGGGAATGATTTCCTTTGCTTATTGGGAATGATTTACTCTGTTTATTTGGAATGATTTCCTATGTTTATTGGGAATGATTTCCTCTATTTATTGGGGACGTTTTCTCTTTTTGTTGAGAATGATATTCTCTGTTTATTGGTGATGATATTCTCTGTTTATTGGGGATAGTTTCCTCTGTTTATTGGGGACGTTTTCTCTTTTTGCTGAGAATGATATTCTCTGTTTATTGGTGATGATATTCTCTGTTTATTGGGGATAATTTCCTCTATTTATTGGGAATTATTTCCTATGTTTATTGGGAATGATTTGCTCTGTTAATTGGGAATGATTTCCTCTATTTATTGGGAATGATTTCCTTTGTTTATTGGGAATGAATTCCTCTGTTTATTGGGGACGATTTCATCTTTTTGTTGAGAATGATATTCTCTGTTTATTGGGGATGATTTTCTCTGTTTATTGGGGATAATTTCCTCTGTTTATTGGGGATGGTTCCCTTTGTTTATTGGGAATGATTTCCTATGTTTATTGGGAATGATTTCCTCTGTTTATTGCGGACGAATTACTCCATTTGTTTGGAATGATATTCTCTGTTTAATGGGGATAATTTTATCTGTTTATTGGGGTTAATTTCCTCTGTTTATTGGGAATGATTTCCTTTGTTTATTGGGAATTATTTCCTATGTTTATTGGGAATGATTTCCTCTATTTATTTGGGTCGATTTTCTCTTTTTGTTGAGAATGATATTCTCTGTTTATTGGGGATGATTTTCTCTTTTTGTTGGGAATTATTTCCTCTGTTTATTGGGGATGATTTCCTTTGTTCATTGGGAATGATTTCCTCTGTTTATTGGGGACGATTTTATCTGTTTGTTGAGAATGAAATTCTCTGTTTATAGGAGATGATTTTCTCTGTTTATTGGGGATAATTTACTCTGTTTATTGGGAATGGTTTCCTTTGTTTATTGGGAATGATTTCCTATGTTTAAAAGGAATGATGTCCTTTGCTTATTGGGAATGATTTCTTATGTTTTGTGGCAATGATATTCTCTGTTTATTGGGGATAATTTCCTCTGTTTATTGTGGATGGTTTCCTTTGTTTATTGGGAATGATTTCCTATGTTTATTGGGAATGATTTCCTTTGCTTATTGGGAATTATTTCCTATGTTTATTGGGAATGATTTGCTCTGTTTATTGGGGATGGTTTTCTCTGTTAATTGGGAATGATTTCCTCTATTTATTGGGAATGATTTCCTTTGTTTATTGGGAATGAATTCCTCTGTTTATTGGGGACGATTTCATCTTTTTGTTGAGAATGATATTCTCTGTTTATTGGGGATGATTTTATCTGTTTATTGGGGATAATTTCCTCTGTTTATTGGGGATGGTTTCCTTTGTTTATTGGGAATGATTTCCTATGTTTATTGGGAATCATTTCCTCTGTTTATTGCGGACGAATTTCTCTATTTGTTTGGAATGATATTCTCTGTTTAATGGGGATGATTTTCTCTGTTTATTGGGGTTAATTTCCTCTGTTTATTGGGAATGATTTCCTTTGTTTATTGGGAATTATTTCCTCTGTTTATTGGGAATGATTTCCTCTATTTATTTGGGTCGATTTTCTCTTTTTGTTGAGAATGATATTCTCTGTTTATTGGGGATGATTTTCTCTTTTTGTTGGGAATTATTTCCTCTGTTTATTGGGGATGATTTCCTATGTTTATTGGGAATGATTTCCTCTGTTTACTGGGAATGATTTTCTCTGTTTATTGGGAATGATTTCCTTTGTTTATTGGGAATGTTTCCTTTGTTTATTTGGAATGATTTCCTTTGTTTATTGGGGATGATTTTCTTTGTTTATTGGGAATGATTTTCCTATGTTTATTGGGAAAGATTTCCTTTGTTTATTGGGAATAATATGCTCTGTTTATTGGGGATGATTTCCTTTGTTTATTGGTGATTATTTCCTCTATATATTAGGAATTATTTTCTCTGTTTATTGGAATGATTTCCTCTGTTTATTGGGAATAATTTACTTTGTTTATTGGGAATAATTTCCTTTGCTTATTGGGAATGATTTCCTCTGTTTATTTGGAATGATTTCCTATGTTTATTGGGAATGATTTCCTCTATTTATTGGGGACGTTTTCTCTTTTTGTTGAGAATGATATTCTCTGTTTATTGGGGATAGTTTCCTCTGTTTATTGTGAATGATTTCCTTTGCTTATTGGGAATTATTTCCTATGTTTATTGGGAATCATTTGCTCTGTTTATTGGGGATGGTTTTCTCTGTTAATTGGGAATGATTTCCTCTATTTATTGGGAATGATTTCCTTTGTTTATTGGGAATTAATTCCTCTGTTTATTGGGGACGATTTCATCTTTTTGTTGAGAATGATATTCTCTGTTTATTGGGGATGATTTTCTCTGTTTATTGGGGATAATTTCCTCTGTTTATTGGGGATGCTTTCCTTTGTTGATTGGGAATGATTTCCTTTGATTATTGGGAATGATTTCCTATGTTTATTGGGAATGATTTCCTTTGCTTATTGGGAATGATTTCCTATGTTTAGTGGCAATGGTTTCCTCTGTTTATTGGGAATGATTTCCTTTGTTTATTGGCAATGATTTCCTCTGTTGATTTGGAATGATTTCCTTTGTTTATTGGGAATGCTTTCCTTTGATTATTGGGAATGATTTTCTCCGTTTATTGGGGAAATTTCCTCTGTTTATTGGGAATGATTTCATCTGTTTATTGGGAATGATTTCCTCTGTTTACTGGGAATGATTTTCTCTGTTTATTGGGAATGATTCCCTCTGATTATTGGGGATCATCTCCTCTGTTAATTGGGGATGATTTCCTCTGTTTACTGGGAATGATTTTCTCTGTTTATTGGGAATGCTTTTCTCTGTTTATTGGGAATGATTTCCTTAGTTTATTAGGAATAATATGCTCTGTTTATTGGGGATGATTTCCTTTGTTTATTGGTGATTATTTCCTCTATATATTGTGAATGATTTTCTCTGTTTATTGGAATGATTTCCTCTGTTTATTGGGAATGATTTCCTTTGTTTATTGGGAATGATTTCCTCTGTTTATTGGGAATGATTTCCTATGTTTATTGGGAATGGTCTCCTCTGTTTACTGGGAATGATTTCCTTTGTCAATTTGGAATGATTTCCTTTGTTTATTGGGGATATTGTCTTTGTTTATTGGGAATAATATGCTCTGTTTATTGGGGATGATTTCATTTGTTTATTGGTGATTATTTCCTCTATATATTGGGAATGATTTTACTGTTTATTGGAATGATTTCCTCTGTTTATTGGGAATGATTTACTTTGTTTATTGGGAATGATTTCCTTTGTTTATTGGGAATAATTTCCTCTGTTTATTTGGAATGATTTCCTATGTTTATTGGGAATGATTTCCTCTATTTATTGGGGACGATTTTCACTTTTTGTTGAGAATGATATTCTCTGTTTATTGGTGATGATATTCTCTGTTTATTGGGGATAGTTGCCTCTGTTTATTGGGAATTATTTCCTTTGCTTATTGGGAATTATTTCCTCTGTTTATTGGGAATGCTTTCCTCTGTTTATTGAGGATGGTTTTCTCTTTTTGATGGGAATGATGTCCTCTGTTTATTGGAGATTATTTCCTCTGTTAATTGGGAATGATTTTCTCTGTTATTTGGGAATTATTTCCTCTGTTTACTAGGAATGGCTTTCTCTGTTTATTGGGAATGACTTCCTTGGTTTATTGAGAATTATTTCCTTTGTTTATTGGGAATGATTTCCAATGTTTATTGGCAATGGTTTCCTCTGTTTATTGGGAATGATTTCCTATGTTTATTGGGAATGATTTCCTCTGTTTACTGGGAATGATTTTCTCTGTTTATTGGGAATGATTTCCTTTGTTTATTGGGAATGTTTCCTTTGTTTATTTGGAATGATTTCCTTTGTTTATTGGGGATGATTTTCTTTGTTTATTGGGAATGATTTTCCTATGTTTATTGGGAAAGATTTCCTTTGTTTATTGGGAATAAATTGCTCTGTTTATTGGTGATGATTTCCTTTGTTTATTGGTGATTATTTCCTCTATATATTAGGAATGATTTTCTCTGTTTATTGGAATGATTTCCTCTGTTTATTGGGAATAATTTACTTTGTATATTGGGAATGAGTTCCTTTGCTTATTGGGAATGATTTCCTCTGTTTATTTGGAATGATTTCCTATGTTTATTGGGAATGATTTTCTCTATTTATTGGGGACGTTTTCTCTTTTTGTTGAGAATGATATTCTCTGTTTATTGGTGATGATATTCTCTGTTTATTGGGGATAGTTTCCTCTGTTTATTGGGAATGATTTCCTTTGCTTATTGGGAATTATTTCCTATGTTTATTGGGAATGATGTGCTCTGTTTATTGGGAATGATTTCCTTTGTTTATTGGGAATGTTTCCTTTGTTTATTTGGAATGATTTCCTTTGTTTATTGGGGATGATTTTCTTTGTTTATTGGGAATGATTTTCCTATGTTTATTGGGAAAGATTTCCTTTGTTTATTGGGAATAAATTGCTCTGTTTATTGGTGATGATTTCCTTTGTTTATTGGTGATTATTTCCTCTATATATTAGGAATGATTTTCTCTGTTTATTGGAATGATTTCCTCTGTTTATTGGGAATAATTTACTTTGTATATTGGGAATGAGTTCCTTTGCTTATTGGGAATGATTTCCTCTGTTTATTTGGAATGATTTCCTATGTTTATTGGGAATGATTTTCTCTATTTATTGGGGACGTTTTCTCTTTTTGTTGAGAATGATATTCTCTGTTTATTGGTGATGATATTCTCTGTTTATTGGGGATAGTTTCCTCTGTTTATTGGGAATGATTTCCTTTGCTTATTGGGAATTATTTCCTATGTTTATTGGGAATGATGTGCTCTGTTTATTGGGGATGGTTTTCTCTGTTAATTGGGAATGATTTCCTCTATTTATTGGGAATGATTTCCTTTGTTCATTGGGAATGAATTCCTCTGTTTATTGGGGACGATTTCATCTTTTTGTTGAGAATGATATTCTCTGTTTATTGGGGATGATTTTCTCTGTTTATTGGGGATAATTTCCTCTGTTTATTGGAGATGGTTTCCTTTGTTTATTGGGAATGATTTCCTCTGTTTATTGGGAATGATTTCCTCTGTTTATTGCGGACGAATTTCTCTATTTGTTTGGAATGATATTCTCTGTTTAATGGGGATGATTTTCTCTGTTTATTGGGGTTAATTTCCTCTGTTTATTGGGAATGATTTCCTTTGTTTATTGGGAATTATTTCCTATGTTTATTGGGAATGATTTCCTCTATTTATTTGGGTCGATTTTCTCCTTTTGTTGAGAATTATATTCTCTGTTTATTGGGGATGATTTTCTCTTTTTGTTGGGAATTATTTCCTCTGTTTATTGGGGATGATTTCCTTTGTTCAGTGGGAATGATTTCCTCTGTTTATTGGGGACGATTTTATCTGTTTGTTGAGAATGAAATTCTCTGTTTATAGGGGATGATTTTCCCTGTTTATTGGGGATAATTTCCTCTGTTTATTGGGAATGGTTTCCTTTGTTTATTCGGAATGATTTCCTATGTTTAAAAGGAATGATGTCCTTTGCTTATTGGGAATGATTTCTTATGTTTTGTGGCAATGATATTGTCTGTTTTTTGGGAATGATTTCCTTTGTTTATTGGGAATGATTGCCTCTGTTTATTGGGGATGGTTTTCTCTTTTTGTTGGGAATGATGTCCTCTGTTTATTGGGAATGATTTCCTCTGTTTATTGGGGATGGTTTTCTCTTTTTGTTGGGAATGATGTCCTCTGTTTATTGGGGATGATTTCCTCTATATATTGGTGATGATTTCTTAAGTTTAGTGGCAATGGTTTCCTCTGTTTATTGGGAATGATATCCTCTCTTTATTGGGAATGATTTCATTTGTTTATTGGGAATGATCTTCTCTGTTTATTGGGGATGATTTCTTTGTTTATTGGGGATAAATTCCTCTGTTAATTGGGAATGATTTCTTCTGTTTATTGGGAATGATTTCCTCTGTTTATTGGGAATGATTTGCTCTGTTTATTGGGAATGATTTCATTTGTTTATTTGGAATATAATTCTCTGTATTTTGGGAATGATTTCCTCTGTTTATTGGGAATGATTTCCTATGTTAATTGGGGATGATTTCCTCTGTTTATTGGGAATGATTTCCCCTGTTTATATGGAATGATTTCCTTTGTTTATTGGGAATGATTTCCTCTGATTATTATTTCCTCTGTTTATTGGGGACGATTTTATCTTTTTGTTGAGAATGATATTCTCTGTTTATTGGGGATGATTTTCTCGTTTTGTTGGGAATGATTTCATCTGTTTATTGGGGATGATTTCATCTGTTAATTGGGAATGATTTCCTCTGTTTATTAGGAATGGTTTTCTCTGTTTATTGGGAATGATTTCCTATGTTTATTGGGAATGATTTCCTTTGTTTATTGGGGATGGTTTTCTCTTTTTGATGGGAATGATTGCCTCTATTTATTGGGAATGATTTCCTTTGTTTATTGGGAATAATTTCTTATGTTTATTGGGAATGATTTCCTCTGTTTATTGGGAATGATTTCCTCTGATTATTGGGGATCATCTCCTCTGTTAATTGGGGATGATTTCCTCTGTTTACTGGGAATGATTTTCTCTGTTTATTGGGAATGCTTTTCTCTGTTTATTATGAATGATTTCCTTTGTTGATTGGGAATGATTTCCTATGTTTATTGGGAATGATTTCCTCTGTTTACCGGGAATGATTTTCTTTGTGTATTGGGAATGATTTCCTTTGTGTATTGGGAATGATTTCCCTTGTTAATTTGGAATGATTTCCTTTGTTTATTGGGGATGTTTTCTTTGTTTATTGGGAATGATTTTCCTATGTTTATTGGGAATGATTTCCTTTGTTTATTGGGAATAATATGCTCTGTTTATTGGGGATGATTTCCTTTGTTTATTGGTGATTATTTCCTCCATATATTGGGAATGATTTTCTCTGTTTATTGGAATGATTTCCTCTGTTTATTGGGAATGATTTCCTTTGTTTATTGGGAATGATTTCCTATGTTTATTGGGAATGATTTCCTCTGTTTACTGGGAATGATTTTCTCTGTTTATTGGGAATGATTTCCTTTGTGTATTGGGAATGATTTCCTTTGTTTATTGGGGATGTTTTCTTTGTTTATTGGGAATGATTTTCCTATGTTTATTGGGAATGATTTCCTTTGTTTATTGTGAATAATATGCTCTATTTATTGGGGATGATTTCATTTGTTTATTGGTGATTATTTCCTCTATATATTGGGAATGATTTTCTCTGTTTATTGGAATGATTTCCTCTGTTTATTGGGAATGATTTACTTTGTTTATTGGGAATGATTTCCTTTGTTTATTGGGAATAATCTCCTCTGTTTATTTGGAATGATTTCCTATGTTTATTGGGAATGATTTCCTCTATTTATTGGGGACGATTTTCACTTTTTGTTGAGAATGATATTCTGTTTATTGGTGATGATATTCTCTGTTTATTGGGTTTAGTTGCCTCTTTTAATTGGGAATGATTTCCTTTGCTTATTGGGAATTATTTCCTCTGTTTATTGGGGATTATTTCCTCTGTTAATTGGGAATGATTTTCTCTGTTATTTGGAAATGATTTCCTCTGTTTACTAGGAATGGTTTTCTCTGTTTATTTGGAATGATTTCCTCGGTTTATTAAGAATTATTTCCTTTGTTTATTGGGAATGATTTGCAATGTTTATTGGCAATGGTTTACTCTGTTTATTGGGAATGATTTCCTTTGTTTATTGGGGATGATTTCCTTTGTTTATTTGGAATGATTTCCGTTGTTTATTGGGGATGATTTTCTTTGTTTATTGGGAATGATTTTCCTATGTTTATTGGGAATGATATCCTTTGCTTATTGGGAATAATATGCTCTGTTTATTGGGGATGATTTCCTTCGTTTATTGGTGATTATTTCCTCTATATATTAGGAATGATTTTGTCTGTTTATTGGAATGATTTTCTCTGTTTATTGGGAATGATTTCCTCTGTTAATTGGGAATGATTTCCTATGTTTATTGAGAATAATTTCTTATGTTTATTGGGAATGATTTCCTTTGCTTATTGGGAATGATTTCCTATGTTTAGTGGCAATGGTTTCCTCGGTTTATTGGGAATGATTTCCTTTGTTTATTGGGAATGATTTCCTATGATTATTGAGAATTATTTCCTTTGTTTATTGGGAATGATTTCCTATGTTTATTGGTAATGGTTTCCTCTGTTTATTGGGAATGATTTCCTTTGGTAATTGGGAATGATTTCCTCTGTTTATTTGGAATGATTTCCTTTGATTATTGGGAATGATGTCCTCTGTTTATTGGGGATGATTTTCTCGTTTTGTTGGGAATGATTTCATCTGTTTATTGGGGATGATTTCATCTGTTAATTGGGAATGATTTCCTCTGTTTACTAGGAATGGTTTTCTCTGTTTATTGGGAATGATTTCCTATATTTATTGGGAATGATTTCCTCTGTTTACTGGGAATGATTTTCTCTGTTTATTGGGAATAATTTCCTCTGCTTATTGGGAATGATTTCCTTTGCTTATTGGGAATTATTTCCTATGTTTATTGGGAATGATTTCCTTTGTTTATTGGGAATGATTTCCTGTTTATTGGGGACGATTTTCTCTTTTTGTTGAGAATGATATTCTCTGTTTATTGGTGGTGATTTTCTCTGTTTATTGGGGATAGTTTCCTCTGTTTATTGGGAATGATTTCCTTTGCTTCTTGGGAATGATTTCCTATGTTTATTGGGAATGATTTCCTCTGTTTTTTGGGGATGATTTCCTCTGTTAATTGGGAATGATTTTCTCTGTTAATTGAGAATGATTTCCTTTGTTCACTGGGAATGATTTTCTCTGTTTATTGGGAATGATTTCCTTTGTTTATTGGGGATGGTTTTCTTTTTTTGTTGGGAATGATATTCTGTGTTTATTGGTGATGATTTTCTCTGTTTATTGGGGATAGTTTCCTCTGTTTATTGGGAATGATTTCCTTTGCTTATTGGGAATTATTTCCTATGTTTATTGGGAATGATTTCCTCTGTTTATTGGGGATGGTTTTCTCTTTTTTTGGGGAATGATGTCCTCTGTTTATTGGGAATGATTTCCTCTGTTTATTGGGGATGGTTTTATCTTTTTGTTGGGAATGATGTCCTCTGTTTATTGGGGATGATTTCCTCTATATATTGGTGATGAGTTCTTATGTTTAGTGGCAATGGTTTCCTCTGTTTATTGGGAATGATATCATTTGTTTATTAGGAATGATCTTCTCTGTTTATTGGGGATGATTTCTTTGATTATTGGGTATAAATTCCTCTGTTAATTGGGAATGATTTCTTCTGTTTATTGGGGATGATTTGCTCTGTTTATTGGGAATGATTTCATTTGTTTATTTGGGATGTAATTCTCTGTATTTTGGGAATGATTTCCTTTGTTTATTGGGAATCATTTCCTCTGATTATTATTTCCTCTGTTTATTGGGGACGATTTTATCTTTTTGTTGAGAATGATATTCTCTGTTTATTGGGGATGATTTTCTCGTTTTGTTGGGAAGGATATTCTCTGTTTATTGGGGATGATTTTTTCGTTTTGTTGGGAATGATTTCATCTGTTTATTGGGGATGATTTCATCTGTTAATTGGGAATGATTTCCTCTGTTTATGAGGAATGGTTTTCTCTATTTATTGGGAATGATTTCCTTTGTTTATTGGGAATAATTTCTTATGTTTATTGGGAATGATTTCCTCTGTTTATTGGGAATGATTTCCTCTGATTATTGGGGATCATCTCCTCTGTTAATTGGGGATGATTTCCTCTGTTTACTGGGAATGATTTTCTCTGTTTATTGGGAATGCTTTTCTCTGTTTATTATGAATGATTTCCTTTGTTGATTGGGAATGATTTCCTATGTTTATTGGGAATGATTTCCTCTGTTTACCGGGAATGATTTTCTCTGTTTATTGGGAATGATTTCCTTTGTGTATTGGGAAGGATTTCCTTTGTTAATTTGGAATGATTTCCTTTGTTTATTGGGGATGTTTTCTTTGTTTATTGGGAATGATTTTACTATGTTTATTGGGAATGATTTCCTTTGTTTATTGGGAATAATATGCTCTGTTTATTGGGGATGATTTCCTTTGTTTATTGGTGATTATTTCCTCCATATATTGGGAATGATTTTCTCTGTTTATTGGAATGATTTCCTCTGTTTATTGGGAATGATTTCCTTTGTTTATTGGGAATGATTTCCTATGTTTATTGGGAATGATTTCCTCTGTTTACTGGGAATGATTTTCTCTGTTTATTGGGAATGATTTCCTTTGTGTATTGGGAATGATTTCCTTTGTTAATTTGGAATGATTTCCTTTGTTTATTGGGGATGTTTTCTTTGTTTATTGGGAATGATTTTCCTATGTTTATTGGGAATGATTTCCTTTGTTTATTGGGAATAATATGCTCTATTTATTGGGGATGATTTCATTTGTTTATTGGTGATTATTTCCTCTATATATTGGGAATGATTTTCTCTGTTTATTGGAATGATTTCCTATGTTTATTGGGAATGATTTCCTCTATTTATTGGGGACGATTTTCACTTTTTGTTGAGAATGATATTCTGTTTATTGGTGATGATATTCTCTATTTATTGGGGATAGTTGCCTCTTTTAATTGGGAATGATTTCCTTTGCTTATTGGGAATTATTTCCTCTGTTTATTGGGGATTATTTCCTCTGTTAATTGGGAATGATTTTCTCTGTTATTTGGAAATGATTTCCTCTGTTTACTAGGAATGGTTTTCTCTGTTTATTGGGAATAATTTCCTCGGTTTATTAAGAATTATTTCCTTTGTTTATTGGGAATGATTTCCAATGTTTATTGGCAATGGTTTCCTCTGTTTATTGGGAATGATTTCCTTTGTTTATTGGGGATGATTTCCTTTGTTTATTTGGAATGATTTCCGTTGTTTATTGGGGATGATTTTCTTTGTTTATTTGGAATGATTTCCGTTGTTTATCGGGAATGATATCCTTTGCTTATTGGGAATAATATGCTCTGTTTATTGGGGATGATTTCCTTCATTTATTGGTGATTATTTCCTCTATATATTAGGAATGATTTTGTCTGTTTATTGGAATGATTTTCTCTGTTTATTGGGAATGATTTCCTCTGTTAATTGGGAATGATTTCCTTTGTTTATTGAGAATAATTTCTTATGTTTATTGGGAATGATTTCCTTTGCTTATTGGGAATGATTTCCTATGTTTAGTGGCAATGGTTTCCTCGGTTTATTGGGAATGATTTCCTTTGTTTATTGGGAATGATTTCCTATGATTATTGAGAATTATTTCCTTTGTTTATTGGGAATGATTTCCTATGTTTATTGGCAATGGTTTCCTCTGTTTATTGGGAATGACTTCCTTTGTTTATTGGGAATGATTTCCTCTGTTTATTTGGAATGATTTCCTTTGTTTATTGGGAATGCTTTCCTATGATTATTGGGAATGATGTCCTCTGTTTATTGGGAATTATTTCCTGTGTTTATTGGGAATGATTTCATCTGTTTATTGGTGATGATTTCCTCTGTTAATTGAGAATGATTTCCTTTGTTTACTGGGAATGATTTTCTCTGTTTATTGGGAATCATTTCCTTTGTTTATTGGGGATGGTTTTCTTTTTTTGTTGGGAATGATATTCTGTGTTTATTGGTGATGATTTTCTCTGTTTTTTGGGGATAGTTTCCTCTGTTTATTGGGAATGATTTCCTTTGCTTATTGGGAATTATTTCCTATGTTTATTGGGAATGATTTCCTCTGTTTTTTGGGGATGGTTTTCTCTTTTTGTTGGGAATGATGTCCTCTGTTTATGGGGAATGATTTCCTCTGTTTATTGGGGATGGTTTTCTCTTTTTGTTGGGAATTATGTCCTCTGTTTATTGGGGATGATTTCCTCTATATATTGGTGATGATTTCTTATGTTTAGTGGCAATGGTTTCCTCTGTTTATTGGGAATGATATCCTCTCTTTATTGGGAATGATTACATTTGTTTATTGGGAATGATCTTCTCTGTTTATTGGGGATGATTTCTTTGTTTATTGGGGATAAATTCCTCTGTTAATTGGGAATGATTTCTTCTGTTTATTGGGAATGATTTCCTCTGTTAATTGGGGATGATTTCCTCTGTTTATTGGGAATGATTTCCCCTGTTTATATGGAATGATTTCCCCTGTTTATATGGAATGATTTCCTTTGTTTATTGGGAATGATTTCCTCTGATTATTGGGAATGATTTCCTCTGTTTATTGGGGACGATTTTATCTTTTTGTTGAGAACGATATTCTCTGTTAATTGGGGATGATTTTCTCGTTTTGTTGGGAATGATATTCTCTGTTTATTGGGGATGGTTTTCTCATTTTGTTGGGAATGATTTCATCTGTTTATTGGGGATGATTTCATCTGTTAATTGGGAATGATTTCCTCTGTTTATTAGGAATGGTTTTCTCTGTTTATTGGAATGATTTCCTCTGTTTATTGGGAATGATTTACTTTGTTTATTGGGAATGATTTCCTTTGTTTATTGGGAATAATCTCCTCTGTTTATTTGGAATGATTTCCTATGTTTATTGGGAATGATTTCCTCTATTTATTGGGGACGATTTTCACTTTTTGTTGAGAATGATATTCTGTTTATTGGTGATGATATTCTCTGTTTATTGGGGATAGTTGCCTCTTTTAATTGGGAATGATTTCCTTTGCTTATTGGGAATTATTTCCTCTGTTTATTGGGGATTATTTCCTCTGTTAATTGGGAATGATTTTCTCTGTTATTTGGAAATGATTTCCTCTGTTTACTTGGAATGGTTTTCTCTGTTTATTGGGAATGATTTCCTCGGTTTATTCAGAATTATTTCCTTTGTTTATTGGGAATGATTTCCAATGTTTATTGGCAATGGTTTCCTCTGTTTATTGGGAATGATTTCCTTTGTTTATTGGGGATGATTTCCTTTGTTTATTTGGAATGATTTCCGTTGTTTATTGGGGATGATTTTCTTTGTTTATTGGGAATGATTTTCCTATGTTTATTGGGAATGATATCCTTTGCTTATTGGGAATAATATGCTCTGTTTATTGGGGATGATTTCCTTTGTTTATTGGTGATTATTTCCTCTATATATTAGGAATGATTTTGTCTGTTTATTGGAATGATTTTCCCTGTTTATTGGGAATGCTTTTCTCTGTTAATTGGGAATGATTTCCTATGTTTATTGAGAATAATTTCTTATGTTTATTGGGAATGATTTCCTTTGCTTATTGGGAATGATTTCCTATGTTTAGTGGCAATGGTTTCCTCGGTTTATTGGGAATGATTTCCTTTGTTTATTGGGAATGATTTCCTATGATTATTGAGAATTATTTCCTTTGTTTATTGGGAATGATTTCCTATGTTTATTGGCAATGGTTTCCTCTGTTTATTGGGAATGATTTCCTTTGTTTATTGGGAATGATTTCCTCTGTTTATTTGGAATGATTTCCTTTGTTTATTGGGAATGCTTTCCTTTGATTATTGGGAATGATGTCCTCTGTTTATTGGGGATGATTTTCTCGTTTTGTTGGGAATGATTTCATCTGTTTATTGGGGATGATTTCATCTGTTAATTGGGAATGATTTCCTCTGTTTACTAGGAATGGTTTTCTCTGTTTATTGGGAATGATTTCCTATGTTTATTGGGAATGATTTCCTCTGTTTACTGGGAATGATTTTCTCTGTTTATTGGGAATAATTTCCTCTGCTTATTGGGAATGATTTCCTCTGTTTTTTGGGAATGCTTTCCTTTGATTATTGGGAATGATGTCCTCTGTTTATTGGGGATGATTTTCTCGTTTTGTTGGGAATGATTTCATCTGTTTATTGGGGATGATTTCATCTGTTAATTGGGAATGATTTCCTCTGTTTACTAGGAATGGTTTTCTCTGTTTATTGGGAATGATTTCCTATGTTTATTGGGAATGATTTCCTCTGTTTACTGGGAATGATTTTCTCTGTTTATTGGGAATAATTTCCTCTGCTTATTGGGAATGATTTCCTCTGTTTTTTGGGAATCATTTCCTTTGTTTATTGGGAATGATTTCCTGTTTATTGGGGACGATTTTCTCTTTTTGTTGAGAATGATATTCTCTGTTTATTGGTGATGATTTTCTCTGTTTATTGGGGATAGTTTCCTCTGTTTATTGGGAATGATTTCCATTGCTTATTGGGAATTATTTCCTATGTTTATTGGGAATGATTTCCTCTGTTTATTGGGGATGATTTCCTCTGTTAATTGGGAATGATTTTCTCTGTTAATTGAGAATGATTTCCTTTGTTTACTGGGAATGATTTTATCTGTTTATTGGAAATGATTTCCTCTGTTTATTGGGGACGATTTTATCTTTTTGTTGAGAATGATATTCTCTGTTTATTGGTGGTGATTTTCTCTGTTTATTGGGGATAGTTTCCTCTGTTTATTGGGAATGATTTCCTTTGCTTCTTGGGAATGATTTCCTATGTTTATTGGGAATGATTTCCTCTGTTTTTTGGGGATGATTTCCTCTGTTAATTGGGAATGATTTCCTCTGTTAATTGAGAATGATTTCCTTTGTTCACTGGGAATGATTTTCTCTGTTTATTGGGAATGATTTCCTTTGTTTATTGGGGATGGTTTTCTTTTTTTGTTGGGAATGATATTCTGTGTTTATTGGTGATGATTTTCTCTGTTTATTGGGGATAGTTTCCTCTGTTTATTAGGAATGATTTCCTTTGCTTATTGGGAATTATTTCCTATGTTTATTGGGAATGATTTCCTCTGTTTATTGGGGATGGTTTTCTCTTTTTTTTGGGAATGATGTCCTCTGTTTATTGGGAATGATTTCCTCTGTTTATTGGGGATGGTTTTATCTTTTTGTTGGGAATGATGTCCTCTGTTTATTGGGGATGATTTCCTCTATATATTGGTGATGAGTTCTTATGTTTAGTGGCAATGGTTTCCTCTGTTTATTGGGAATGATATCATTTGTTTATTAGGAATGATCTTCTCTGTTTATTGGGGATGATTTCTTTGATTATTGGGTATAAATTCCTCTGTTAATTGGGAATGATTTCTTCTGTTTATTGGGGATGATTTGCTCTGTTTATTGGGAATGATTTCATTTGTTTATTTGGGATGTAATTCTCTGTATTTTGGGAATGATTTCCTTTGTTTATTGGGAATCATTTCCTCTGATTATTATTTCCTCTGTTTATTGGGGACGATTTTATCTTTTTGTTGAGAATGATATTCTCTGTTTATTGGGGATGATTTTCTCGTTTTGTTGGGAAGGATATTCTCTGTTTATTGGGGATGATTTTTTCGTTTTGTTGGGAATGATTTCATCTGTTTATTGGGGATGATTTCATCTGTTAATTGGGAATGATTTCCTCTGTTTATTAGGAACGGTTTTCTCTATTTATTGGGAATGATTTCCTTTGTTTATTGGGAATAATTTGTTATGTTTATTGGGAATGATTTCCACTGTTTATTGGGAATGATTTCCTCTGATTATTGGGGATCATCTCCTCTGTTAATTGGGGATGATTTCCTCTGTTTACTGGGAATGATTTTCTCTGTTTATTGGGAATGCTTTTCTCTGTTTATTATGAATGATTTCCTTTGTTGATTGGGAATGATTTCCTATGTTTATTGGGAATGATTTCCTCTGTTTACCGGGAATGATTTTCTCTGTTTATTGGGAATGATTTCCTTTGTGTATTGGGAAGGATTTCCTTTGTTAATTTGGAATGATTTCCTTTGTTTATTGGGGATGTTTTCTTTGTTTATTGGGAATGATTTTACTATGTTTATTGGGAATGATTTCCTTTGTTTATTGGGAATAATATGCTCTGTTTATTGGGGATGATTTCCTTTGTTTATTGGTAATTATTTCCTCCATATATTGGGAATGATTTTCTCTGTTTATTGGAATGATTTCCTCTGTTTATTGGGAATGATTTCCTTTGTTTATTGGGAATGATTTCCTATGTTTATTGGGAATGATTTCCTCTGTTTACTGGGAATGATTTTCTCTGTTTATTGGGAATGATTTCCTTTGTGTATTGGGAATGATTTCCTTTGTTAATTTGGAATGATTTCCTTTGTTTATTGGGGATGTTTTCTTTGTTTATTGGGAATGATTTTCCTATGTTTATTGGGAATGATTTCCTTTGTTTATTGGGAATAATATGCTCTATTTATTGGGGATGATTTCATTTGTTTATTGGTGATTATTTCCTCTATATATTGGGAATGATTTTCTCTGTTTATTGGAATGATTTCCTTTGTTTATTGGGAATAATCTCCTCTGTTTATTTGGAATGATTTCCTATGTTTATTGGGAATGATTTCCTCTATTTATTGGGGACGATTTTCACTTTTTGTTGAGAATGATATTCTGTTTATTGGTGATGATATTCTCTGTTTATTGGGGATAGTTGCCTCTTTTAATTGGGAATGATTTCCTTTGCTTATTGGGAATTATTTCCTCTGTTTATTGGGGATTATTTCCTCTGTTAATTGGGAATGATTTTCTCTGTTATTTGGAAATGATTTCCTCTGTTTACTAGGAATGGTTTTCTCTGTTTATTGGGAATAATTTCCTCGGTTTATTAAGAATTATTTCCTTTGTTTATTGGGAATGATTTCCAATGTTTATTGGCAATGGTTTCCTCTGTTTATTGGGAATGATTTCCTTTGTTTATTGGGGATGATTTCCTTTGTTTATTTGGAATGATTTCCGTTGTTTATTGGGGATGATTTTCTTTGTTTATTTGGAATGATTTCCGTTGTTTATCGGGAATGATATCCTTTGCTTATTGGGAATAATATGCTCTGTTTATTGGGGATGATTTCCTTCATTTATTGGTGATTATTTCCTCTATATATTAGGAATGATTTTGTCTGTTTATTGGAATGATTTTCTCTGTTTATTGGGAATGATTTCCTCTGTTAATTGGGAATGATTTCCTTTGTTTATTGAGAATAATTTCTTATGTTTATTGGGAATGATTTCCTTTGCTTATTGGGAATGATTTCCTATGTTTAGTGGCAATGGTTTCCTCGGTTTATTGGGAATGATTTCCTTTGTTTATTGGGAATGATTTCCTATGATTATTGAGAATTATTTCCTTTGTTTATTGGGAATGATTTCCTATGTTTATTGGCAATGGTTTCCTCTGTTTATTGGGAATGACTTCCTTTGTTTATTGGGAATGATTTCCTCTGTTTATTTGGAATGATTTCCTTTGTTTATTGGGAATGCTTTCCTATGATTATTGGGAATGATGTCCTCTGTTTATTGGGGATGATTTTCTCGTTTTGTTGGGAATGATTTCATCTGTTTATTGGGGATGATTTCATCTGTTAATTGGGAATGATTTCCTCTGTTTACTAGGAATGGTATTCTCTGTTTATTGGTGATGATTTTCTCTGTTTATTGGGGATAGTTTCCTCTGTTTATTGGGAATGATTTCCTTTGCTTATTGGGAATTATTTCCTGTGTTTATTGGGAATGATTTCCTCTGTTTATTGGTGATGATTTCCTCTGTTAATTGAGAATGATTTCCTTTGTTTACTGGGAATGATTTTCTCTGTTTATTGGGAATCATTTCCTTTGTTTATTGGGGATGGTTTTCTTTTTTTGTTGGGAATGATATTCTGTGTTTATTGGTGATGATTTTCTCTGTTTTTTGGGGATAGTTTCCTCTGTTTATTGGGAATGATTTCCTTTGCTTATTGGGAATTATTTCCTATGTTTATTGGGAATGATTTCCTCTGTTTATTGGGGATGGATTTCTCTTTTTGTTGGGAATGATGTCCTCTGTTTATTGGGAATGATTTCCTCTGTTTATTGGGGATGGTTTTCTCTTTTTGTTGGGAATGATGTCCTCTGTTTATTGGGGATGATTTCCTCTATATATTGGTGATGATTTCATATGTTTAGTGGCAATGGTTTCCTCTGTTTATTGGGAATGATATCCTCTCTTTATTGGGAATGATTTCATTTGTTTATTGGGAATGATCTTCTCTGTTTATTGGGGATGATTTCTTTGTTTATTGGGGATAAATTCCTCGGTTAATTGGGAATGATTTCTTCTGTTTATTGGGAATGATTTCCTCTGTTTATTGGGAATGATTCGCTCTGTTTATTGGGAATGATTTCATTTGTTTATTTGGAATGTAATTCTCTGTATTTTGGGAATGATTTCCTCTGTTTATTGGGAATGATTTCCTATGTTAATTGGGGATGATTTCCTCGGTTTATAGGGAATGATTTCCCCTGTTTATATGGAATGATTTCCTTTGTTTATTGGGAATGATTTCCTTTGTTTATTGGGAATGATTTCCTGTTTATTGGGGACGATTTTCTCTTTTTGTTGAGAATGATATTCTCTGTTTATTGGTGATGATTTTCTCTGTTTATTGGGGATAGTTTCCTCTGTTTATTGGGAATGATTTCCTTTGCTTATTGGGAATTATTTCCTATGTTTATTGGGAATGATTTTCTCTGTTTATTGGGGATGATTTCCTCTGTTAATTGGGAATGATTTTCTCTGTTAATTGAGAATGATTTCCTTTGTTTACTGGGAATGATTTTCTCTGTTTATTGGGAATGATTTCCTTTGTTTATTGGGGATGGTTTTCTTTTTTTGTTGGGAATGATATTCTGTGTTTATTGGTGATGATTTTCTCTGTTTATTGGGGATAGTTTCCTCTGTTTATTGGGAATGATTTCCTTTGCTTATTGGGAATTATTTCCAATGTTTATTGGGAATGATTTCCTCTGTTTATTGGGGATGGTTTTCTCTTTTTGTTGGGAATGATGTCCTCTGTTTATGGGGAATGATTTCCTCTGTTTATTGGGGATGGTTTTCTCTTTTTGTTGGGAATTATGTCCTCTGTTTATTGGGGATGATTTCCTCTATATATTGGTGATGATTTCTTATGTTTAGTGGCAATGGTTTCCTCTGTTTATTGGGAATGATATCCTCTCTTTATTGGGAATGATTGCATTTGTTTATTGGGAATGATCTTCTCTGTTTATTGGGGATGATTTCTTTGTTTATTGGGGATAAATTCCTCTGTTAATTGGGAATGATTTCTTCTGTTTATTGGGAATGATTTCCTCTGTTAATTGGGGATGATTTCCTCTGTTTATTGGGAATGATTTCCCCTGTTTATATGGAATGATTTCCTTTGTTTATTGGGAATGATTTCCTCTGATTATTGGGAATGATTTCCTCTGTTTATTGGGGACGATTTTATCTTTTTGTTGAGAACGATATTCTCTGTTAATTGGGGATGATTTTCTCGTTTTGTTGGGAATGATATTCTCTGTTTATTGGGGATGATTTTCTCATTTTGTTGGGAATGATTTCATCTGTTTATTGGGGATGATTTCATCTGTTAATTGGGAATGATTTCCTCTGTTTATTAGGAATGGTTTTCTCTGTTTATTGGAATGATTTCCTCTGTTTATTGGGAATGATTTACTTTGTTTATTGGGAATGATTTCCTTTGTTTATTGGGAATAATCTCCTCTGTTTATTTGGAATGATTTCCTATGTTTATTGGGAATGATTTCCTCTATTTATTGGGGACGATTTTCACTTTTTGTTGAGAATGATATTCTGTTTATTGGTGATGATATTCTCTGTTTATTGGGGATAGTTGCCTCTTTTAATTGGGAATGATTTCCTTTGCTTATTGGGAATTATTTCCTCTGTTTATTGGGGATTATTTCCTCTGTTAATTGGGAATGATTTTCTCTGTTATTTGGAAATGATTTCCTCTGTTTACTAGGAATGGTTTTCTCTGTTTATTGGGAATAATTTCCTCGGTTTATTAAGAATTATTTCCTTTGTTTATTGGGAATGATTTCCAATGTTTATTGGCAATGGTTTCCTCTGTTTATTGGGAATGATTTCCTTTGTTTATTGGGGATGATTTCCTTTGTTTATTTGGAATGATTTCCGTTGTTTATTGGGGATGATTTTCTTTGTTTATTTGGAATGATTTCCGTTGTTTATCGGGAATGATATCCTTTGCTTATTGGGAATAATATGCTCTGTTTATTGGGGATGATTTCCTTCATTTATTGGTGATTATTTCCTCTATATATTAGGAATGATTTTGTCTGTTTATTGGAATGATTTTCTCTGTTTATTGGGAATGATTTCCTCTGTTAATTGGGAATGATTTCCTTTGTTTATTGAGAATAATTTCTTATGTTTATTGGGAATGATTTCCTTTGCTTATTGGGAATGATTTCCTATGTTTAGTGGCAATGGTTTCCTCGGTTTATTGGGAATGATTTCCTTTGTTTATTGGGAATGATTTCCTATGATTATTGAGAATTATTTCCTTTGTTTATTGGGAATGATTTCCTATGTTTATTGGCAATGGTTTCCTCTGTTTATTGGGAATGACTTCCTTTGTTTATTGGGAATGATTTCCTCTGTTTATTTGGAATGATTTCCTTTGTTTATTGGGAATGCTTTCCTTTGATTATTGGGAATGATGTCCTCTGTTTATTGGGGATGATTTTCTCGTTTTGTTGGGAATGATTTCATCTGTTTATTGGGGATGATTTCATCTGTTAATTGGGAATGATTTCCTCTGTTTACTAGGAATGGTTTTCTCTGTTTATTGGGAATGATTTCCTATGTTTATTGGGAATGATTTCCTCTGTTTACTGGGAATGATTTTCTCTGTTTATTGGGAATAATTTCCTCTGCTTATTGGGAATGATTTCCTCTGTTTTTTGGGAATGCTTTCCTTTGATTATTGGGAATGATGTCCTCTGTTTATTGGGGATGATTTTCTCGTTTTGTTGGGAATGATTTCATCTGTTTATTGGGGATGATTTCATCTGTTAATTGGGAATGATTTCCTCTGTTTACTAGGAATGGTTTTCTCTGTTTATTGGGAATGATTTCCTATGTTTATTGGGAATGATTTCCTCTGTTTACTGGGAATGATTTTCTCTGTTTATTGGGAATAATTTCCTCTGCTTATTGGGAATGATTTCCTCTGTTTTTTGGGAATCATTTCCTTTGTTTATTGGGAATGATTTCCTGTTTATTGGGGACGATTTTCTCTTTTTGTTGAGAATGATATTCTCTGTTTATTGGTGATGATTTTCTCTGTTTATTGGGGATAGTTTCCTCTGTTTATTGGGAATGATTTCCATTGCTTATTGGGAATTATTTCCTATGTTTATTGGGAATGATTTCCTCTGTTTATTGGGGATGATTTCCTCTGTTAATTGGGAATGATTTTCTCTGTTAATTGAGAATGATTTCCTTTGTTTACTGGGAATGATTTTATCTGTTTATTGGGAATGATTTCCTCTGTTTATTGGGGACGATTTTATCTTTTTGTTGAGAATGATATTCTCTGTTTATTGGGGATGGTTTTATCTGTTTATTGGGGATAATTTCCTCTGTTTATTGGGAATGATTTTCTCTGTTTATTCTGAATGATTTCCTTTGTTTATTGGGAATGATTTCCTTTGTTTATTGGGAATGATGTCCTTTGTTTATTGGGAATGATATTCTCTGTTTATTGGGAATGATATCCTCTCTTTATTGGGAATGATTTCATTTGTTTATTGGGAATGATCTTCTCTGTTTATTGGGGATGATTTCTTTGTTTATTGGGGATAGTTTCCTCTGTTTATTGGGAATGATTTCCTTTGCTTATTGGGAATTATTTCCTATGTTTATTGGGAATGATTTCCTCTGTTTATTGGGGATGGATTTCTCTTTTTGTTGGGAATGATGTCCTCTGTTTATTGGGAATGATTTCCTCTGTTTATTGGGGATGGTTTTCTCTTTTTGTTGGGAATGATGTCCTCTGTTTATTGGGGATGATTTCCTCTATATATTGGTGATGATTTCTTATGTTTAGTGGCAATGGTTTCCTCTGTTTATTGGGAATGATATCCTCTCTTTATTGGGAATGATTTGATTTGTTTATTGGGAATGATCTTCTCTGTTTATTGGGGATGATTTCTTTGTTTATTGGGGATAAATTCCTCGGTTAATTGGGAATGATTTCTTCTGTTTATTGGGAATGATTTCCTCTGTTTATTGGGAATGATTCGCTCTGTTTATTGGGAATGATTTCATTTGTTTATTTGGAATCTAATTCTCTGTATTTTGGGAATGATTTCCTCTGTTTATTGGGAATGATTTCCTATGTTAATTGGGGATGATTTCCTCGGCTTATAGGGAATGATTTCCCCTGTTTATATGGAATGATTTCCTTTGTTTATTGGGAAAGATTTCCTTTGTTTATTGGGAATGATTTCCTGTTTATTGGGGACGATTTTCTCTTTTTGTTGAGAATGATATTCTCTGTTTATTGGTGATGATTTTCTCTGTTTATTGGGGATAGTTTCCTCTGTTTATTGGGAATGATTTCCTTTGCTTATTGGGAATTATTTCCTTTGTTTATTGGGAATGATTTTCTCTGTTTATTGGGGATGATTTCCTCTGTTAATTGGGAATGATTTTCTCTGTTAATTGAGAATGATTTCCTTTGTTTACTGGGAATGATTTTCTCTGTTTATTGGGAATGATTTCCTTTGTTTATTGGGGATGGTTTTCTTTTTTTGTTGGGAATGATATTCTGTGTTTATTGGTGATGATTTTCTCTGTTTATTGGGAATGATTTCCGATGTTAATTGGGGATGATTTCCTCGGTTTATAGGGAATGATTTCCCCTGTTTATATGGAATGATTTCCTTTGTTTATTGGGAATGATTTCCTTTGTTTATTGGGAATGATTTCCTGTTTATTGGGGACGATTTTCTCTTTTTGTTGAGAATGATATTCTCTGTTTATTGGTGATGATTTTCTCTGTTTATTGGGGATAGTTTCCTCTGTTTATTGGGAATGATTTCCTTTGCTTATTGGGAATTATTTCCTATGTTTATTGGGAATGATTTTCACTGTTTATTGGGGATGATTTCCTCTGTTAATTGGGAATGATTTTCTCTGTTAATTGAGAATGATTTCCTTTGTTTACTGGGAATGATTTTCTCTGTTTATTGGGAATGATTTCCTTTGTTTATTGGGGATGGTTTTCTTTTTTTGTTGGGAATGATATTCTGTGTTTATTGGTGATGATTTTCTCTGTTTATTGGGGATAGTTTCCTCTGTTTATTGGGAATGATTTCCTTTGCTTATTGGGAATTATTTCCAATGTTTATTGGGAATGATTTCCTCTGTTTATTGGGGATGGTTTTCTCTTTTTGTTGGGAATGATGTCCTCTGTTTATGGGGAATGATTTCCTCTGTTTATTGGGGATGGTTTTCTCTTTTTGTTGGGAATTATGTCCTCTGTTTATTGGGGATGATTTCCTCTATATATTGGTGATGATTTCTTATGTTTAGTGGCAATGGTTTCCTCTGTTTATTGGGAATGATATCCTCTCTTTATTGGGAATGATTACATTTGTTTATTGGGAATGATCTTCTCTGTTTATTGGGGATGATTTCTTTGTTTATTGGGGATAAATTCCTCTGTTAATTGGGAATGATTTCTTCTGTTTATTGGGAATGATTTCCTCTGTTAATTGGGGATGATTTCCTCTGTTTATTGGGAATGATTTCCCCTGTTTATATGGAATGATTTCCTTTGTTTATTGGGAATGATTTCCTCTGATTATTGGGAATGATTTCCTCTGTTTATTGGGGACGATTTTATCTTTTTGTTGAGAATGATATTCTCTGTTTATTGGGGATGATTTTCTCGTTTTGTTGGGAATGATATTCTCTGTTTATTGGGGATGATTTTCTCATTTTGTTGGGAATGATTTCATCTGTTTATTGGGGATGATTTCATCTGTTAATTGGGAATGATTTCCTCTGTTTATTAGGAATGGTTTTCTCTGTTTATTGGAATGATTTCCTCTGTTTATTGGGAATGATTTACTTTGTTTATTGGGAATGATTTCCTTTGTTTATTGGGAATAATCTCCTCTGTTTATTTGGAATGATTTCCTATGTTTATTGGGAATGATTTCCTCTATTTATTGGGGACGATTTTCACTTTTTGTTGAGAATGATATTCTGTTTATTGGTGATGATATTCTCTGTTTATTGGGGATAGTTGCCTCTTTTAATTGGGAATGATTTCCTTTGCTTATTGGGAATTATTTCCTCTGTTTATTGGGGATTATTTCCTCTGTTAATTGGGAATGATTTTCTCTGTTATTTGGAAATGATTTCCTCTGTTTACTAGGAATGGTTTTCTCTGTTTATTGGGAATGATTTCCTCGGTTTATTCAAAATTATTTCCTTTGTTTATTGGGAATGATTTCCAATGTTTATTGGCAATGGTTTCCTCTGTTTATTGGGAATGATTTCCTTTGTTTATTGGGGATGATTTCCTTTGTTTATTTGGAATGATTTCCGTTGTTTATTGGGGATGATTTTCTTTGTTTATTGGGAATGATTTTCCTATGTTTATTGGGAATGATATCCTTTGCTTATTGGGAATAATATGCTCTGTTTATTGGGGATGATTTCCTTTGTTTATTGGTGATTATTTCCTCTATATATTAGGAATGATTTTGTCTGTTTATTGGAATGATTTTCCCTGTTTATTGGGAATGCTTTTCTCTGTTAATTGGGAATGATTTCCTATGTTTATTGAGAATAATTTCTTATGTTTATTGGGAATGATTTCCTTTGCTTATTGGGAATGATTTCCTATGTTTAGTGGCAATGGTTTCCTCGGTTTATTGGGGATGATTTCCTTTGTTTATTGGGAATGATTTCCTATGATTATTGAGAATTATTTCCTTTGTTTATTGGGAATGATTTCCTATGTTTATTGGCAATGGTTTCCTCTGTTTATTGGGAATGATTTCCTTTGTTTATTGGGAATGATTTCCTCTGTTTATTTGGAATGATTTCCTTTGTTTATTGGGAATGCTTTCCTTTGATTATTGGGAATGATGTCCTCTGTTTCTTGGGGATGATTTTCTCGTTTTGTTGGGAATGATTTCATCTGTTTATTGGGGATGATTTCATCTGTTAATTGGGAATGATTTCCTCTGTTTACGAGGAATGGTTTTCTCTGTTTATTGGGAATGATTTCCTATGTTTATTGGGAATGATTTCCTCTGTTTACTGGGAATGATTTTCTCTGTTTATTGGGAATAATTTCCTCTGCTTATTGGGAATGATTTCCTCTGTTTTTTGGGAATCATTTCCTTTGTTTATTGGGAATGATTTCCTGTTTATTGGGGACGATTTTCTCTTTTTGTTGAGAATGATATTCTCTGTTTATTGGTGATGATTTTCTCTGTTTATTGGGGATAGTTTCCTCTGTTTATTGGGAATGATTTCCATTGCTTATTGGGAATTATTTCCTATGTTTATTGGGAATGATTTCCTCTGTTTATTGGGGATGATTTCCTCTGTTAATTGGGAATGATTTTCTCTGTTAATTGAGAATGATTTCCTTTGTTTACTGGGAATGATTTTATCTGTTTATTGGGAATGATTTCCTCTGTTTATTGGGGACGATTTTATCTTTTTGTTGAGAATGATATTCTCTGTTTATTGGGGATGGTTTTATCTGTTTATTGGGGATAATTTCCTCTGTTTATTGGGAATGATTTTCTCTGTTTATTCTGAATGATTTCCTTTGTTTATTGGGAATGATTTCCTTTGTTTATTGGGAATGATGTCCTTTGTTTATTGGGAATGATATTCTCTGTTTATTGGGAATGATATCCTCTCTTTATTGGGAATGATTTCATTTGTTTATTGGGAATGATCTTCTCTGTTTATTGGGGATGATTTCTTTGTTTATTGGGGATAAATTCCTCTGTTAATTGGGAATGATTTCTTCTGTTTATTGGGAATGATTTCCTCTGTTTATTGGCAATGATTTGCTCTGTTTATTGGGGATGGTTTTCTCTTTTTGTTGGGAATGATTTCCTCTGTTTATTGGGGATGATTTTCTCGGTTAATTGCCGATGATTTCCTCTGTTTATTGGGGATGATTTCCTCTGTTGATTGGCAATGAGTATCTCTGTTTGTTGGGGTGATTTTCTCTGCTTATCGGGAATGATTTACTTTGTTTATTTGAAATGATTTCCTCTGTTTATTGGTAATGATTTCCTATGTTTATTGGGAATGATTTCCTCTGTTTATTGGCGATGATTTTCTCTTTTTGTTGGGAATGATATTCTGTTTATTGGGGATGATTTTCTCTGTTTATTGGGAATTATTTCCTATGTTTATTGGTAATGATTTCCTCTGTTTATTGGGGACGATTTTCTCTTTTTTGTTGGGAATGATTTCCTCTGTTTATTGGGGATGATTTCCTCTGTTAATTGGGAATGATTTTCTCTGTTAATTGGGAATGATTTTCTCTGTTAATTGGGAATGATTTCCTCTGTTTACTAGGAATGATTTCCTCTGTTTTTTGGGAATGATTTCCTTTGTTTATTGGGAATGATTTCCCATGTTTATTGGGAATCATTTCCTTTGCTGATTGGGAATGATTTCCTATGTTTAGTGGCAATGGTTTCCTCTGTTTATTGGGAATGATTTCCTTTGTTTATTGGGAATGATTTCCTATGTTTATTGGGAATGATTTCCTCTGTTTATTGGGGACGATTTTATCTTTTTGTTGAGACTGATATTCTCTGTTTATTGGTGATGATTTTCTCTGTTTAATAGGGATAATTTCCTCTGTATATTGGGAATGATTTTATTGGGGATAATTTTCTCTCTTTGTTGGGAATTAATTTCTCTGTTTATTGGGGATGATTTCCTTTGTTTATTGGGAATGATTTCCTCTGTTTATTGGAAATGATTTCAACTGATTATTGGGAATGATTTCCTCTGTATATTGGGAATGATTTTATCTGTTTCCGGGGAATGATTTCCTCTGTTAATTGTGAATGATTTTCTCTGTTTATTGGGAATGATTTTATCCGTTTATTGGGAATGACGTCCTCTCTTTATTGGGAATAATTTTCTCTCTTTATTGGGAATGATTTCCTCTGTTTATTGGAAATGATTTCCTTTGTTTATTGGGGATGATTTCCTCTGTTTATTTGGAATGATTTCCTCTCTTTATTGGAAATTATTTCCCCTGTTTATGGGGAATGATTTGCTCCGTTTATTGGAAATGATTTCCTCTGTTTATTGGGAATGATTTTCTCTGTTTATTGGGAATGATTTTCCCTGTTTATTGGGAATGATTTTCTCTGTTTATTGGGAATGGTGTTCTATGTTTATTGGGGATCATTTTCTCTCTTTGTTGGGAAAGATTTTCTCTGTTTATTTGGGATCATTTTCTCTCTCTATTGGGAATTATTTTCTCTGTTTATTGGGGATCATTTTCTCTCTTTGTTGGGAATTATTTCCTCTGTTTATTGGGAATGATGTCCTTTGCTTATTGGGAATGATTTCCTATTTTTAGTGGCAATGGTTTCCTTTGTTTATTGGGAATGATTTCCTTTCTTTATTGGGAATGATTTCCTCTGTTTCTTGCGGATTATTTTCTCGGTTAATTGCCGATGATTTCCTCTGTTTATTGGGGATGATTTCCTATGTTTATGGGGAATGATTTTCTCTGTTTATTGGCAATGGTTTCCTCTTTTTATTAGGAATGATTTCCTTTGTTTATTGGGAAAGATATTCTCTGTTTATTGAGAGTTATTTCCTCTGTTTATGGGGAATGATATCGCCTCTTTATTGGGAAAGATTTTATTTGTTTATTGGGAATGATCTTCTCTGTTTATTGGGGATGATTTCCGTTGTTTATTGGGAATGATTTTCTCTGTTTATTGGGGATCATTTTCTCTCTCTGTTGGGAATTATTTTCTCTGTTTATTGGGAATGATTTCCTCTGTTTATTGGGGGTGATTTTCTCGGTTAATTGCCAATGATTTCCTCTGTTTATTGGGGATGATTTCCTCTGTTGATTGGCAATGAGTATCTCTGTTTGTTGGGGTGATTTTCTCTGCTTATCGGGAATGATTTACTTTGTTTATTTGAAATGATTTCCTCTGTTTATTGGTAATGATTTCCTATGTTTATTGGGAATGATTTCCTCTGTTTATTGGGGATGATTTTCTCTTTTTGTTGGGAATGATATTCTGTTTATTGGGGATGATTTTCTCTGTGAATTGGGAATTATTTCCTATGTTTATTGGTGATGATTTTCTCTGTTTATTGGGGATAGTTTCCTCTGTTTATTGGGAATGATTTCCATTGCTTATTGGGAATTATTTCCTATGTTTATTGGGAATGATTTCCTCTGTTTATTGGGGATGATTTCCTCTGTTAATTGGGAATGATTTTCTCTGTTAATTGAGAATGATTTCCTTTGTTTACTGGGAATGATTTTATCTGTTTATTGGGAATGATTTCCTCTGTTTATTGGGGACGATTTTATCTTTTTGTTGAGAATGATATTCTCTGTTTATTGGGGATGGTTTTATCTGTTTATTGGGGATAATTTCCTCTGTTTATTGGGAATGATTTTCTCTGTTTATTCTGAATGATTTCCTTTGTTTATTGGGAATGATTTCCTTTGTTTATTGGGAATGATGTCCTTTGTTTATTGGGAATGATATTCTCTGTTTATTGGGAATGATATCCTCTCTTTATTGGGAATGATTTCATTTGTTTATTGGGAATGATCTTCTCTGTTTATTGGGGATGATTTCTTTGTTTATTGGGGATAAATTCCTCTGTTAATTGGGAATGATTTCTTCTGTTTATTGGGAATGATTTCCTCTGTTTATTGGCAATGATTTGCTCTGTTTATTGGGGATGGTTTTCTCTTTTTGTTGGGAATGATTTCCTCTGTTTATTGGGGATGATTTTCTCGGTTAATTGCCGATGATTTCCTCTGTTTATTGGGGATGATTTCCTCTGTTGATTGGCAATGAGTATCTCTGTTTGTTGGGGTGATTTTCTCTGCTTATCGGGAATGATTTACTTTGTTTATTTGAAATGATTTCCTCTGTTTATTGGTAATGATTTCCTATGTTTATTGGGAATGATTTCCTCTGTTTATTGGCGATGATTTTCTCTTTTTGTTGGGAATGATATTCTGTTTATTGGGGATGATTTTCTCTGTTTATTGGGAATTATTTCCTATGTTTATTGGTAATGATTTCCTCTGTTTATTGGGGACGATTTTCTCTTTTTTGTTGGGAATGATTTCCTCTGTTTATTGGGGATGATTTCCTCTGTTAATTGGGAATGATTTTCTCTGTTAATTGGGAATGATTTTCTCTGTTAATTGGGAATGATTTCCTCTGTTTACTAGGAATGATTTCCTCTGTTTTTTGGGAATGATTTCCTTTGTTTATTGGGAATGATTTCCCATGTTTATTGGGAATCATTTCCTTTGCTGATTGGGAATGATTTCCTATGTTTAGTGGCAATGGTTTCCTCTGTTTATTGGGAATGATTTCCTTTGTTTATTGGGAATGATTTCCTATGTTTATTGGGAATGATTTCCTCTGTTTATTGGGGACGATTTTATCTTTTTGTTGAGACTGATATTCTCTGTTTATTGGTGATGATTTTCTCTGTTTAATAGGGATAATTTCCTCTGTATATTGGGAATGATTTTATTGGGGATAATTTTCTCTCTTTGTTGGGAATTAATTTCTCTGTTTATTGGGGATGATTTCCTTTGTTTATTGGGAATGATTTCCTCTGTTTATTGGAAATGATTTCAACTGATTATTGGGAATGATTTCCTCTGTATATTGGGAATGATTTTATCTGTTTCCGGGGAATGATTTCCTCTGTTAATTGTGAATGATTTTCTCTGTTTATTGGGAATGATTTTATCCGTTTATTGGGAATGACGTCCTCTCTTTATTGGGAATAATTTTCTCTCTTTATTGGGAATGATTTCCTCTGTTTATTGGAAATGATTTCCTTTGTTTATTGGGGATGATTTCCTCTGTTTATTTGGAATGATTTCCTCTCTTTATTGGAAATTATTTCCCCTGTTTATGGGGAATGATTTGCTCCGTTTATTGGAAATGATTTCCTCTGTTTATTGGGAATGATTTTCTCTGTTTATTGGGAATGATTTTCCCTGTTTATTGGGAATGATTTTCTCTGTTTATTGGGAATGGTGTTCTATGTTTATTGGGGATCATTTTCTCTCTTTGTTGGGAAAGATTTTCTCTGTTTATTTGGGATCATTTTCTCTCTCTATTGGGAATTATTTTCTCTGTTTATTGGGGATCATTTTCTCTCTTTGTTGGGAATTATTTCCTCTGTTTATTGGGAATGATGTCCTTTGCTTATTGGGAATGATTTCCTATTTTTAGTGGCAATGGTTTCCTTTGTTTATTGGGAATGATTTCCTTTCTTTATTGGGAATGATTTCCTCTGTTTCTTGCGGATTATTTTCTCGGTTAATTGCCGATGATTTCCTCTGTTTATTGGGGATGATTTCCTATGTTTATGGGGAATGATTTTCTCTGTTTATTGGCAATGGTTTCCTCTTTTTATTAGGAATGATTTCCTTTGTTTATTGGGAAAGATATTCTCTGTTTATTGAGAGTTATTTCCTCTGTTTATGGGGAATGATATCGCCTCTTTATTGGGAAAGATTTTATTTGTTTATTGGGAATGATCTTCTCTGTTTATTGGGGATGATTTCCGTTGTTTATTGGGAATGATTTTCTCTGTTTATTGGGGATCATTTTCTCTCTCTGTTGGGAATTATTTTCTCTGTTTATTGGGAATGATTTCCTCTGTTTATTGGGGGTGATTTTCTCGGTTAATTGCCAATGATTTCCTCTGTTTATTGGGGATGATTTCCTCTGTTGATTGGCAATGAGTATCTCTGTTTGTTGGGGTGATTTTCTCTGCTTATCGGGAATGATTTACTTTGTTTATTTGAAATGATTTCCTCTGTTTATTGGTAATGATTTCCTATGTTTATTGGGAATGATTTCCTCTGTTTATTGGGGATGATTTTCTCTTTTTGTTGGGAATGATATTCTGTTTATTGGGGATGATTTTCTCTGTGAATTGGGAATTATTTCCTATGTTTATTGGTAATGATTTCCTCTGTTTATTGGGGATGATTTTCTCTTTTTTGTTGGGAATGATTTCCTCTGTTTATTGGGGATGATTTTCTCTGTTAATTGGGAATGATTTTCTCTGTTAATTGGGAATGATTTCCTCTGTTTACTAGGAATGATTTCCTCTGTTTTTTGGGAATGATTTCCTTTGTTTATTGGGAATGATTTCCCATGTTTATTGGGAATCATTTCCTTTGCTGATTGGGAATGATTTCCTATGTTTAGTGGCAATGGTTTCCTCTGTTTATTGGGAATGATTTCCTTTGTTTATTGGGAATGATTTCCTATGTTTATTGGGAATGATTTCCTCTGTTTATTGGGGACGATTTTATCTTTTTGTTGAGACTGATATTCTCTGTTTATTGGTGATGATTTTCTCTATTTAATAGGGATAATTTCCTCTGTATATTGGGAATGATTTTATTGGGGATAATTTTCTCTCTTTGTTGGGAATTAATTTCTCTGTTTATTGGGGATGATTTCCTTTGTTTATTGGGAATGATTTCCTCTATTTATTGGGGACGATTTTCACTTTTTGTTGAGAATGATATTCTGTTTATTGGTGATGATATTCTCTGTTTATTGGGGATAGTTGCCTCTTTTAATTGGGAATGATTTCCTTTGCTTATTGGGAATTATTTCCTCTGTTTATTGGGGATTATTTCCTCTGTTAATTGGGAATGATTTTCTCTGTTATTTGGAAATGATTTCCTCTGTTTACTAGGAATGGTTTTCTCTGTTTATTGGGAATGATTTCCTCGGTTTATTCAGAATTATTTCCTTTGTTTATTGGGAATGATTTCCAATGTTTATTGGCAATGGTTTCCTCTGTTTATTGGGAATGATTTCCTTTGTTTATTGGGGATGATTTCCTTTGTTTATTTGGAATGATTTCCGTTGTTTATTGGGGATGATTTTCTTTGTTTATTGGGAATGATTTTCCTATGTTTATTGGGAATGATATCCTTTGCTTATTGGGAATAATATGCTCTGTTTATTGGGGATGATTTCCTTTGTTTATTGGTGATTATTTCCTCTATATATTAGGAATGATTTTGTCTGTTTATTGGAATGATTTTCCCTGTTTATTGGGAATGCTTTTCTCTGTTAATTGGGAATGATTTCCTATGTTTATTGAGAATAATTTCTTATGTTTATTGGGAATGATTTCCTTTGCTTATTGGGAATGATTTCCTATGTTTAGTGGCAATGGTTTCCTCGGTTTATTGGGAATGATTTCCTTTGTTTATTGGGAATGATTTCCTATGATTATTGAGAATTATTTCCTTTGTTTATTGGGAATGATTTCCTATGTTTATTGGCAATGGTTTCCTCTGTTTATTGGGAATGATTTCCTTTGTTTATTGGGAATGATTTCCTCTGTTTATTTGGAATGATTTCCTTTGTTTATTGGGAATGCTTTCCTTTGATTATTGGGAATGATGTCCTCTGTTTCTTGGGGATGATTTTCTCGTTTTGTTGGGAATGATTTCATCTGTTTATTGGGGATGATTTCATCTGTTAATTGGGAATGATTTCCTCTGTTTACGAGGAATGGTTTTCTCTGTTTATTGGGAATGATTTCCTATGTTTATTGGGAATGATTTCCTCTGTTTACTGGGAATGATTTTCTCTGTTTATTGGGAATAATTTCCTCTGCTTATTGGGAATGATTTCCTCTGTTTTTTGGGAATCATTTCCTTTGTTTATTGGGAATGATTTCCTGTTTATTGGGGACGATTTTCTCTTTTTGTTGAGAATGATATTCTCTGTTTATTGGTGATGATTTTCTCTGTTTATTGGGGATAGTTTCCTCTGTTTATTGGGAATGATTTCCATTGCTTATTGGGAATTATTTCCTATGTTTATTGGGAATGATTTCCTCTGTTTATTGGGGATGATTTCCTCTGTTAATTGGGAATGATTTTCTCTGTTAATTGAGAATGATTTCCTTTGTTTACTGGGAATGATTTTATCTGTTTATTGGGAATGATTTCCTCTGTTTATTGGGGACGATTTTATCTTTTTGTTGAGAATGATATTCTCTGTTTATTGGGGATGGTTTTATCTGTTTATTGGGGATAATTTCCTCTGTTTATTGGGAATGATTTTCTCTGTTTATTCTGAATGATTTCCTTTGTTTATTGGGAATGATTTCCTTTGTTTATTGGGAATGATATTCTCTGTTTATTGGGAATGATATCCTCTCTTTATTGGGAATGATTTCATTTGTTTATTGGGAATGATCTTCTCTGTTTATTGGGGATGATTTCTTTGTTTATTGGGGATAAATTCCTCTGTTAATTGGGAATGATTTCTTCTGTTTATTGGGAATGATTTCCTCTGTTTATTGGCAATGATTTGCTCTGTTTATTGGGGATGGTTTTCTCTTTTTGTTGGGAATGATTTCCTCTGTTTATTGGGGATGATTTTCTCGGTTAATTGCCGATGATTTCCTCTGTTTATTGGGGATGATTTCCTCTGTTGATTGGCAATGAGTATCTCTGTTTGTTGGGGTGATTTTCTCTGCTTATCGGGAATGATTTACTTTGTTTATTTGAAATGATTTCCTCTGTTTATTGGTAATGATTTCCTATGTTTATTGGGAATGATTTCCTCTGTTTATTGGCGATGATTTTCTCTTTTTGTTGGGAATGATATTCTGTTTATTGGGGATGATTTTCTCTGTTTATTGGGAATTATTTCCTATGTTTATTGGTAATGATTTCCTCTGTTTATTGGGGACGATTTTCTCTTTTTTGTTGGGAATGATTTCCTCTGTTTATTGGGGATGATTTCCTCTGTTAATTGGGAATGATTTTCTCTGTTAATTGGGAATGATTTTCTCTGTTAATTGGGAATGATTTCCTCTGTTTACTAGGAATGATTTCCTCTGTTTTTTGGGAATGATTTCCTTTGTTTATTGGGAATGATTTCCCATGTTTATTGGGAATCATTTCCTTTGCTGATTGGGAATGATTTCCTATGTTTAGTGGCAATGGTTTCCTCTGTTTATTGGGAATGATTTCCTTTGTTTATTGGGAATGATTTCCTATGTTTATTGGGAATGATTTCCTCTGTTTATTGGGGACGATTTTATCTTTTTGTTGAGACTGATATTCTCTGTTTATTGGTGATGATTTTCTCTGTTTAATAGGGATAATTTCCTCTGTATATTGGGAATGATTTTATTGGGGATAATTTTCTCTCTTTGTTGGGAATTAATTTCTCTGTTTATTGGGGATGATTTCCTTTGTTTATTGGGAATGATTTCCTCTGTTTATTGGAAATGATTTCAACTGATTATTGGGAATGATTTCCTCTGTATATTGGGAATGATTTTATCTGTTTCCGGGGAATGATTTCCTCTGTTAATTGTGAATGATTTTCTCTGTTTATTGGGAATGATTTTATCCGTTTATTGGGAATGACGTCCTCTCTTTATTGGGAATAATTTTCTCTCTTTATTGGGAATGATTTCCTCTGTTTATTGGAAATGATTTCCTTTGTTTATTGGGGATGATTTCCTCTGTTTATTTGGAATGATTTCCTCTCTTTATTAGAAATTATTTCCCCTGTTTATGGGGAATGATTTGCTCCGTTTATTGGAAATGATTTCCTCTGTTTATTGGGAATGATTTTCTCTGTTTATTGGGAATGATTTTCCCTGTTTATTGGGAATGATTTTCTCTGTTTATTGGGAATGGTGTTCTATGTTTATTGGGGATCATTTTCTCTCTTTGTTGGGAAAGATTTTCTCTGTTTATTTGGGATCATTTTCTCTCTCTATTGGGAATTATTTTCTCTGTTTATTGGGGATCATTTTCTCTCTTTGTTGGGAATTATTTCCTCTGTTTATTGGGAATGATGTCCTTTGCTTATTGGGAATGATTTCCTATTTTTAGTGGCAATGGTTTCCTTTGTTTATTGGGAATGATTTCCTTTCTTTATTGGGAATGATTTCCTCTGTTTCTTGCGGATTATTTTCTCGGTTAATTGCCGATGATTTCCTCTGTTTATTGGGGATGATTTCCTATGTTTATGGGGAATGATTTTCTCTGTTTATTGGCAATGGTTTCCTCTTTTTATTAGGAATGATTTCCTTTGTTTATTGGGAAAGATATTCTCTGTTTATTGAGAGTTATTTCCTCTGTTTATGGGGAATGATATCGCCTCTTTATTGGGAAAGATTTTATTTGTTTATTGGGAATGATCTTCTCTGTTTATTGGGGATGATTTCCGTTGTTTATTGGGAATGATTTTCTCTGTTTATTGGGGATCATTTTCTCTCTCTGTTGGGAATTATTTTCTCTGTTTATTGGGAATGATTTCCTCTGTTTATTGGGGGTGATTTTCTCGGTTAATTGCCAATGATTTCCTCTGTTTATTGGGGATGATTTCCTCTGTTGATTGGCAATGAGTATCTCTGTTTGTTGGGGTGATTTTCTCTGCTTATCGGGAATGATTTACTTTGTTTATTTGAAATGATTTCCTCTGTTTATTGGTAATGATTTCCTATGTTTATTGGGAATGATTTCCTCTGTTTATTGGGGATGATTTTCTCTTTTTGTTGGGAATGATATTCTGTTTATTGGGGATGATTTTCTCTGTGAATTGGGAATTATTTCCTATGTTTATTGGTAATGATTTCCTCTGTTTATTGGGGATGATTTTCTCTTTTTTGTTGGGAATGATTTCCTCTGTTTATTGGGGATGATTTTCTCTGTTAATTGGGAATGATTTTCTCTGTTAATTGGGAATGATTTCCTCTGTTTACTAGGAATGATTTCCTCTGTTTTTTGGGAATGATTTCCTTTGTTTATTGGGAATGATTTCCCATGTTTATTGGGAATCATTTCCTTTGCTGATTGGGAATGATTTCCTATGTTTAGTGGCAATGGTTTCCTCTGTTTATTGGGAATGATTTCCTTTGTTTATTGGGAATGATTTCCTATGTTTATTGGGAATGATTTCCTCTGTTTATTGGGGACGATTTTATCTTTTTGTTGAGACTGATATTCTCTGTTTATTGGTGATGATTTTCTCTATTTAATAGGGATAATTTCCTCTGTATATTGGGAATGATTTTATTGGGGATAATTTTCTCTCTTTGTTGGGAATTAATTTCTCTGTTTATTGGGGATGATTTCCTTTGTTTATTGGGAATGATTTCCTCTGTTTATTGGAAATGATTTCAACTGATTATTGGGAATGATTTCCTCTGTATATTGGGAATGATTTTATCTGTTTCCGGGGAATGATTTCCTCTGTTAATTGTGAATGATTTTCTCTGTTTATTGGGAATGATTTTATCCGTTTATTGGGAATGACGTCCTCTCTTTATTGGGAATAATTTTCTCTCTTTATTGGGAATGATTTCCTCTGTTTATTGGAAATGATTTCCTTTGTTTATTGGGGATGATTTCCTCTGTTTATTTGGAATGATTTCCTCTCTTTATTGGAAATTATTTCCCCTGTTTATTGGAAATGATTTCCTCTGTTTATTGGGAATGGTTTTCTCTGTTTATGGGGAATGATTTACTCCGTTTATTGGAAATGATTTCCTCTGTTTATTGGGAATGATTTTCTCTGTTTATTGGGAATGATTTTCTCTGTTTATTGGGAATGATTTTCTCTGTTTATTGGGGATCATTTTCTCTCTTTGTTGGGAATGCTTTTCTCTGTTTATTGGGGATCATTTTCTCTCTCTATTGGGAATGATTTCCTATGTTTATTGGGAATGATTTCCTCTGTTTATTGGGGACGATTTTATCTTTTTGTTGAGACTGATATTCTCTGTTTATTGGTGATGATTTTCTCTGTTTAATAGGGATAATTTCCTCTGTATATTGGGAATGATTTTATTGGGGATAATTTTCTCTCTTTGTTGGGAATTAATTTCTCTGTTTATTGGGGATGATTTCCTTTGTTTATTGGGAATGATTTCCTCTGTTTATTGGAAATGATTTCAACTGATTATTGGGAATGATTTCCTCTGTATATTGGGAATGATTTTATCTGTTTCCGGGGAATGATTTCCTCTGTTAATTGTGAATGATTTTCTCTGTTTATTGGGAATGATTTTATCCGTTTATTGGGAATGACGTCCTCTCTTTATTGGGAATAATTTTCTCTCTTTATTGGGAATGATTTCCTCTGTTTATTGGAAATGATTTCCTTTGTTTATTGGGGATGATTTCCTCTGTTTATTTGGAATGATTTCCTCTCTTTATTGGAAATTATTTCCCCTGTTTATTGGAAATGATTTCCTCTGTTTATTGGGAATGGTTTTCTCTGTTTATGGGGAATGATTTACTCCGTTTATTGGAAATGATTTCCTCTGTTTATTGGGAATTATTTTCTCTGTTTATTGGGAATGATTTTCCCTGTTTATTGGGAATGATTTTCTCTGTTTATTGGGAATGATTTTCTCTGTTTATTGGGGATCATTTTCTCTCTTTGTTGGGAATGATTTTCTCTGTTTATTGGGGATCATTTTCTCGCTCTATTGGGAATGATTTTCTCTGTTTATTGGGGATCATTTTCTCTCTTTGTTGGGAATTATTTCCTCTGCTATTTGGGAATGATGTCCTTTGCTTATTGGGAATGATTTCCTATGTTTAGTGGCAATGGTTTCCTTTGTTTATTGGGAATGATTTCCTTTCTTTATTGGGAATGATTTCCTCTGTTTATTGCGCATTATTTTCTCGGTTAATTGCCGATGATTTCCTCTGTTTATTGGGGATGATTTCCTATGTTTATGGGGAATGATTTTCTCTGTTTATTGGCAATGGTTTCCTCTTTTTATTAGGAATGATTTCCTTTGTTTATTGGGAAAGATATTCTCTGTTTATTGAGAGTTATTTCCTCTGTTTATGGGGAATGATATCGTCTCTTTATTGGGAAAGATTTTATTTGTTTATTGGGAATGATCTTCTCTGTTTATTGGGGATGATTTCCGTTGTTTATTGGGAATGATTTTCTCTGTTTATTGGGGATCATTTTCTCTCTTTGTTGGGAATTATTTTCTCTGTTTATTGGGGATCATTTTCTCTCTCTGTTGGGAATTATTTTCTCTGTTTATTGGGAATGATTTCCTCTGTTTATTGGGGATGATTTTCTCGGTTAATTGCCGATGATTTCCTCTGTTTATTGGGGATGATTTCCTATGTTTATGGGGAATGATTTTCTCTGTTTATTGGCAATGGTTTCCTCTTTTTATTAGGAATGATTTCCTTTGTTTATTGGGAAAGATATTCTCTGTTTATTGAGAGTTATTTCCTCTGTTTATGGGGAATGATATCGTCTCTTTATTGGGAAAGATTTTATTTGTTTATTGGGAATGATCTTCTCTGTTTATTGGGGATGATTTCCGTTGTTTATTGGGAATGATTTTCTCTGTTTATTGGGGATCATTTTCTCTCTCTGTCGGGAATTATTTTCTCTGTTTATTGGGAATGATTTCCTCTGTTTATTGGGGATGATTTTCTCGGTTAATTGCCAATGATTTCCTCTGTTTATTGGGGATGATTTCCTCTGTTGATTGGCAATGAGTATCTCTGTTTGTTGGGGTGATTTTCTCTGCTTATCGGGAATGATTTACTTTGTTTATTTGAAATGATTTCCTCTGTTTATTGGTAATGATTTCCTATGTTTATTGGGAATGATTTCCTCTGTTTATTGGGGATGATTTTCTCTTTTTGTTGGGAATGATATTCTGTTTATTGGGGACGATTTTCTCTGTTTATTGGGAATTATTTCCTATGTTTATTGGTAATGATTTCCTCTGTTTATTGGGGATGATTTTCTCTTTTTTGTTGGGAATGATTTCCTCTGTTTATTGGGGATGATTTCCTCTGTTAATTGGGAATGATTTTCTCTGTTAATTGGGAATGATTTTCTCTGTTAATTGGGAATGATTTCCTCTGTTTACTAGGAATGATTTCCTCTGTTTTTTGGGAATGATTTCCTTTGTTTATTGGGAATGATTTCCCATGTTTATTGGGAATCATTTCCTTTGCTGATTGGGAATGATTTCCTATGTTTAGTGGCAATGGTTTCCTCTGTTTATTGGGAATGATTTCCTTTGTTTATTGGGAATGATTTCCTATGTTTATTGGGAATGATTTCCTCTGTTTATTGGGGACGATTTTATCTTTTTGTTGAGACTGATATTCTCTGTTTATTGGTGATGATTTTCTCTGTTTAATAGGGATAATTTCCTCTGTATATTGGGAATGATTTTATTGGGGATAATTTTCTCTCTTTGTTGGGAATTAATTTCTCTGTTTATTGGGGATGATTTCCTTTGTTTATTGGGAATGATTTCCTCTGTTTATTGGAAATGATTTCAACTGATTATTGGGAATGATTTCCTCTGTATATTGGGAATGATTTTATCTGTTTCCGGGGAATGATTTCCTCTGTTAATTGTGAATGATTTTCTCTGTTTATTGGGAATGATTTTATCCGTTTATTGGGAATGACGTCCTCTCTTTATTGGGAATAATTTTCTCTCTTTATTGGGAATGATTTCCTCTGTTTATTGGAAATGATTTCCTTTGTTTATTGGGGATGATTTCCTCTGTTTATTTGGAATGATTTCCTCTCTTTATTGGAAATTATTTCCCCTGTTTATTGGAAATGATTTCCTCTGTTTATTGGGAATGGTTTTCTCTGTTTATGGGGAATGATTTACTCCGTTTATTGGAAATGATTTCCTCTGTTTATTGGGAATGATTTTCTCTGTTTATTGGGAATGATTTTCCCTGTTTATTGGGAATGATTTTCTCTGTTTATTGGGAATGATTTTCTCTGTTTATTGGGGATCATTTTCTCTCTTTGTTGGGAATGCTTTTCTCTGTTTATTGGGGATCATTTTCTCTCTCTATTGGGAATGATTTCCTATGTTTATTGGGAATGATTTCCTCTGTTTATTGGGGACGATTTTATCTTTTTGTTGAGACTGATATTCTCTGTTTATTGGTGATGATTTTCTCTGTTTAATAGGGATAATTTCCTCTGTATATTGGGAATGATTTTATTGGGGATAATTTTCTCTCTTTGTTGGGAATTAATTTCTCTGTTTATTGGGGATGATTTCCTTTGTTTATTGGGAATGATTTCCTCTGTTTATTGGAAATGATTTCAACTGATTATTGGGAATGATTTCCTCTGTATATTGGGAATGATTTTATCTGTTTCCGGGGAATGATTTCCTCTGTTAATTGTGAATGATTTTCTCTGTTTATTGGGAATGATTTTATCCGTTTATTGGGAATGACGTCCTCTCTTAATTGGGAATAATTTTCTCTCTTTATTGGGAATGATTTCCTCTGTTTATTGGAAATGATTTCCTTTGTTTATTGGGGATGATTTCCTCTGTTTATTTGGAATGATTTCCTCTCTTTATTGGAAATTATTTCCCCTGTTTATTGGAAATGATTTCCTCTGTTTATTGGGAATGGTTTTCTCTGTTTATGGGGAATGACTTACTCCGTTTATTGGAAATGATTTCCTCTGTTTATTGGGAATGATTTTCCCTGTTTATTGGGAATGATTTTCTCTGTTTATTGGGAATGATTTTCTCTGTTTATTGGGGATCATTTTCTCTCTTTGTTGGGAATGATTTTCTCTGTTTATTGGGGATCATTTTCTCTCTCTATTGGGAATGATTTTCTCTGTTTATTGGGGATCATTTTCTCTCTTTGTTGGGAATTATTTCCTCCGTTTATTGGGAATGATGTCCTTTGCTTATTGGGAATGATTTCCTATGTTTAGTGGCAATGGTTTCCTTTGTTTATTGGGAATGATTTCCTTTCTTTATTGGGAATGATTTCCTCTGTTTATTGCGGATTATTTTCTCGGTTAATTGCCGATGATTTCCTCTGTTTATTGGGGATGATTTCCTATGTTTATGGGGAATGATTTTCTCTGTTTATTGGCAATGGTTTCCTCTTTTTATTAGGAATGATTTCCTTTGTTTATTGGGAAAGATATTCTCTGTTTATTGAGAGTTATTTCCTCTGTTTATGGGGAATGATATCGTCTCTTTATTGGGAAAGATTTTATTTGTTTATTGGGAATGATCTTCTCTGTTTATTGGGGATGATTTCCGTTGTTTATTGGGAATGATTTTCTCTGTTTATTGGGGATCATTTTCTCTCTTTGTTGGGAATTATTTTCTCTGTTTATTGGGGATCATTTTCTCTCTCTGTTGGGAATTATTTTCTCTGTTTATTGGGAATGATTTCCTCTGTTTATTGGGGATGATTTTCTCGGTTAATTGCCGATGATTTCCTCTGTTTATTGGGGATGATTTCCTCTGTTGATTGGCAATGAGTATCTCTGTTTGTTGGGGTGATTTTCTCTGCTTATCGGGAATGATTTACTTTGTTTATTTGAAATGATTTCCTCTGTTTATTGGTAATGATTTCCTTTCTTTATTGGGAATGATTTCCTCTGTTCAATGGGAATTTTTCTCTGTTTATCGGGAATGATTTCCTCTGTTTATTGGAAATGATTTCCTCTGTTTATTGGGAATGATTTCCTCTGTTTATTGGGAATGATTTCCTTTGTTTATTGGGAATGATTTCCTTTGTTTATTGGGGATGATTTCTCAGTTAATTGCCGATGATTTCCTCTGTTTATTGGGAATGATTTTCTCTATTTCTGGGAAATGATTTCCTGTTCATTGGGAATGATTTTCTCTGTTTATTGGGAATGAATCCCTCTGTTAATTGGGAATGATTTCCTTTGTTTATTGGGAATGATTTCCTATGTTTATTGGGAATGATGTCCTTTGCTTATTGGGAATGATTTCCTATGTTTAGTGGCAATGGTTTCCTTTGTTTATTGGGAATGATTTCCTTTGTTTATTGGGAATGATTTCCTCTGTTTATTGCGGATTATTTTCTCGGTTAATTGCCGATGATTTCCTCTGTTTATTAGGGATGATTTCCTCTGTTTATTGGGAATGATTTTCTCTGTTTCTTGGCAATGGTTTCCTCTTTTTATTGGAAATGATTTCCTTTGTTTATTGGGAATGATTTCCTCTGTTTTTTGGGAATTATTTCCTTTGTTTATTGGGAATGATCATCTCTGTTTATTGGGGATGATTTCCTTTGTTTATTGGGGATAAATTCCTCTGTTAATTGGGGATGATTTCCTCTGTTTACTGGGAATGATTTTCTCTGTTTATTGGGAATGATTTCCATTGTTTATTGGGAATGATTTCCTATGTTTATTGGGAATGATTTCCTCCGTTTATTGGGGATGATTTTCTCTTTTTGTTGGGAATGATATTCTGTTTATTGGGGATGATTTTCTCTGTTTATTGGGAATTATTTCCTATGTTTATTGGGGATGATTTCCTCTGTTAATTGGGAATGATTTTCTCTGTTAATTGGGAATGATTTCCTCTGTTTACTAGGAATGATTTCCTCTGTTTTTTGGGAATGATTTCCTTTGTTTATTGGGAATGATTTCCCATGTTTATTGGGAATCATTTCCTTTGCTGATTGGGAATGATTTCCTATGTTTAGTGGCAATGGTTTCCTCTGTTTATTGGGAATGATTTCCTTTGTTTATCGGGAATGATTTCCTATGTTTATTGGGAATGATTTCCTCTGTTTATTGGGGACGATTTTATCTTTTTGTTGAGACTGATATTCTCTGTTTATAGGTGATGATTTTCTCTGTTTAATAGGGATAATTTCCTCTGTTTATTGGGAATGATTTTATTGGGGATAATTTTCTCTATTTGTTGGGAATTAATTACTCTGTTTATTGGGGATGATTTCCTTTGTTTATTGGGAATGATTCCTCTGTTTATTGGAAATGATTTCAACTGATTATTGGGAATGATTTCCTCTGTATATTGGGAATGATTTTATCTGTTTCCGGGGAATGATTTCCTCTGTTAATTGTGAATAATTTTCTCTGTTTATTGGGAATGATTTTATCCGTTTATTGGGAATGACGTCCTCTCTTTATTGGGAATAATTTTCTCTCTTTATTGGGAATGATTTCCTCTGTTTATTGGAAATGATTTCCTTTGTTTATTGGGGATGATTTCCTCTGTGTATTTGGAATGATTTCCTCTCTTTATTGGGAATTATTTCCCCTGTTTATTGGAAATGATTTCCTCTGTTTATTGGGAATGGTTTTCTCTGTTTATGGGGAATGATTTACTCCGTTTATTGGGAATGATTTTCTCTGTTTATTGGGAATGATTTTCCCTGTTTATTGGAAATGATTTTCTCTGTTTATTGGGAATGATTTTCTCTGTTCATTGGGGATCATTTTCTCTCTTTGTTGGGAATTATTTTCTCTGTTTATTGGGGATCATTTTCTCTCTTTGTTGGGAATTATTTTCTCTGTTTATTGGGAATGATTTCCTCTGTTTATTGGGGATGATTTTCTCGGTTAATTGCCGATGATTTCCTCTGTTTATTGGGGATGATTTCCTCTGTTGATTGGCAATGAGTATCTCTGTTTGTTGGGGTGATTTTCTCTGCTTATCGGGAATGATTTACTTTGTATATTTGAAATGATTTCCTCTGTTTATTGGTAATGATTTCCTTTCTTTATTGGGAATGATTTCCTCTGTTCAATGGGAATTTTTCTCTGTTTATCGGGAATGATTATCTCTGTTTATTGGGAATGAATTCCTCTGTTTATTGGAAATGATTTCCTCTGTTTATTGGGAATGATTTCCTTTGTTTATTGGGAATGATTTCCTTTGTTTATTGGGAATGATTTCCTCTGTTTATTGGGGATGATTTCTCAGTTAATTGCCGACGATTTCCTCTGTTTATTGGGAATGATTTTCTCTATTTCTGGGAAATGATTTCCTGTTTATTGGGAATGATTTTCTCTGTTTATTGGGAATGATTTTCTCTGTTTATTGGGAATGAATCCCTCTGTTAATTGGGAATGATTTCCTCTGTTTATTGGGAATGATTTCCTCTGTTTATACGGAATGGTTTTGTCTGTTCATTGGGGATGATATTCTCTGTTTAATGGAGATGATTTCCTCTGTTTATTGGGGATGATTTTATCTGTTTATTGGGGATGATTTTCTCTGTTCATTAGGTATGATTTTCTGTTTATTGGGAAAGATTTCCTCTGTTTGTTGGGAATGATTTTCTCTGTTTATTGGGAATGAGTTCCTCTGTTTATTGGGGATGGTTTTATCTTTTTATTGGCAACAATTTCCTCTGTTTATTGGGAATGATTTCCTCTGTTTATTAAGGATAGTTTCCTCTGTTTATTGGGAATGATTTGCTCTGTTTATTGGGGATGATTTCCTTTGTTCATTGGGGATACATTCCTCTGCTTATTGGGGATAATTTCCTCTGTTTATTGGTAATGATGTTCTCTGTTTATTGGGAATGATTTCCTTTGTTCATTGGGGATAATTTCCTCTGCTTATTGGGAATGGTTTTATCCGTTTATTGGGAATGACGTCCTCTCTTTATTGGGAATAATTTTCTCTCTTTATTGGGAATGATTTCCTCTGTTTATTGGAAATGATTTCCTTTGTTTATTGGGGATGATTTCCTCTGTTTATTTGGAATGATTTCCTCTCTTTATTGGGAATTATTTCCCCTGTTTATTGGAAATGATTTCCTTTGTTTATTGGGGATGATTTCCTCTGTTTATTTGGAATGATTTCCTCTCTTTATTGGGAATTAATTTCTCTGTTTATTGGGGATGATTTCCTTTGTTTATTGGGAATGATTTCCTCTGTTTATTGGAAATGATTTCAACTGATTATTGGGAATGATTTCCTCTGTATATTGGGAATGATTTTATCTGTTTCCGGGTAATGATTTCCTCTGTTAATTGTGAATGATTTTCTCTGTTTATTGGGAATGATTTTATCCGTTTATTGGGAATGACGTCCTCTCTTTATTGGGAATAATTTTCTCTCTTCATTGGGAATGATTTCCTCTGTTTATTGGGGATGTTTTCCTCTGTTTATTGGAAATGATTTCAACTGATTTTTGGGAATGATTTCCTCTGTATATTGGGAATGATTTTATTGGGGATAATTTTCTCTCTTTGTTGGGAATTAATTTCTCTGTTTATTGGGGATGATTTCCTCTGTTTATTGGAAATGATTTCAACTGATTATTGGGAATGATTTCCTCTGTATATTGGGAATGATTTTATCTGTTTCCGGGGAATGATTTCCTCTGTTAATTGTGAATGATTTTCTCTGTTTATTGGGAATGATTTTATCCGTTTATTGGGAATGACGTCCTCTCTTTATTGGGAATAATTTTCTCTCTTTATTGGGAATGATTTCCTCTGTTTATTGGAAATGATTTCCTTTGTTTATTGGGGATTATTTCCTCTGTTTATTTGGAATGATTTCCTCTCTTTATTGGGAATTATTTCCCCTGTTTATTGGAAATGATTTCCTCTGTTTATTGGGAATGGTTTTCTCTGTTTATGGGGAATGATTTACTCCGTTTATTGGGAATGATTTTCTCTGTTTATTGGGAATGATTTTCTCTGTTTATTGGGAATGATTTTCTCTGTTTATTGGGGATCATTTTCTCTCTTTGTTCGGAATTATTTTCTCTGTTTATTGGGGATCATTTTCTCTCTCTATTGGGAATGATTTTCTCTGTTTATTGGGGATCATTTTCTCTCTTTGTTGGGAATTATTTTCTCTGTTTATTGGGGATCATTTTCTCTCTTTGTTGGGAATTATTTTCTCTGTTTATTGGGAATGATGAAAGAAGCCCCCCACGGAAACAGCCCGCCCACAGGATCGGTAGGCCCAGACCGCGGGGCAAGCCAACGTGGGGGCCTTCTTTCCGACCACTTGAGTCAGATCCCCCCACGACCCCTCAGGACCGCCCCCACAGACTTACCTGCCAGGTCCCACCTTGTGTGAGGTGAGTAATTCACGCCGGCGGGACTGGCCAAAACTGGTCGGCCACTCGGCCCGTCGGGGCCCGGAGAATCGCCGGGGGGGGGGGGGGGCGGTGGTAGCACTGTCAATGGTCCCAGACCGGCATGGTGGGGATCCCGCCACCACCCGAAAAACTGTACCGGAGAATAGGGCAGCTGCCGTTGGGGCGGCGGCGTGGGATTTGTGCGTCCCCCAGGGATTCTCCAACCCGGAGAATCCCGGCCTTTGTTTCTCAACCTAACAGTGGCAGCGAGCATCAAATGATAAGATCCACATGCACCGCCTGCTGTTCACAAATAACTGTTGCGTATTCATGTTTGTTCCGAGTTGGAACAAGGTCACTTCAAGAATTCAATCACGTGTCATACTCATTACATCATCGGCAGTTTGGATAGGCCAAGAGTCAGTCTCGTCCAGCAGCCTGCGAGAAAACTCCTTTCCAATAAAGCTCTTTGTACCTTCGTGGTCTGATAGTCTGTCCTGTAAAAATACCAGAAAGAAAACTGGCGCCGAGGAGGTCAAAACTACGCTGGCAAGGTGCATAGAGAGAGCAGAAAAAGATTCCAGAAAAAAATAATCAATCCATGCACAGACATCCATAAAGGATGGATAAGTCAAAAAACTTTGCCGTACCAATCTGGGAAAAGAGGGGTGCCAAAAATCGGTAACAGCCATCGAAGGAACTGATAGTTAAATGAAGATTTTGGAGAAAGCAACCTCAAAAGAAGCTTGCCACGTGCACTGCTCGGAAAGTTTTGGAACAATTCTCCCTCTACTGGGGGTAGCAAGTACCCTCCAAAAACCGTTCAGAGTTGGGGTTGGTTGAAGGAAACAGGCTGAGCTCAGGGGTACCTTGTTTGAAAAAAGAAACCAAGATCTTGCTAAGTATTTTGTGGCACATGGTGCTTATGCAAACCCTTTCCATAGTAAAAATGGCAGGAGGTTTTGGCACCATGGGACACTACGATGGAAGCATGGTGCGCTTGAGCTCATACACTGAAAAATTCTAATACTTCGGCCCAGTAACAACATTTTGGTAGGCACCGTAGTCTCAACTTTCCTGAGTACAATGGGGGAGGAGTGGGGAGGTGGTGGGGGGGGGGGATTTCAACTTCCTGCAAAGTCTGGTGCAACCAGAAAAACCAAGCTCGAAGACTCAGAAAGTGAAATTGGGAGATATTGCAGGGCCATTTCTCACCAAAATCCTTGGTCACCGCTGTGAGGTTCAGGTTCCACAAACGTAACCAGCAAGAAGGTGAATCAATCACACAATTCAGAGCTACTTTAAAGAAAGTCGCTGCATTCTGTGAATTTGGAGATGTCTTGAATGACACCATGAGAGACAGACTTGTGTGTGGGTTAAGAAGCGAGGTTATCCAGAAATGGCAATTAATGGACAGCAACTTAGACCTAAGGAGGCTTAGAAGTCATGATCTTTGTGAAATTAGCAGCTAAAGAAGTGCAACAATTAAGCTCAAGCACTAAAGCATCAACTGAAACCCGAACACCGACAAGGGTTCAAAATTACCATTGATGCGCAAAAACTGGTCACGCAGCTGCAGGCTGTTGGTGCAAAGATGCAAAATGCAGGACAGTGATAAAAAAGAGGCAGAACAAATGTGCATGTTAGAGACAGAAACAAGGGGCTGGATTCTCCGCACCCTGACGGTGAAATCACATTCGGCGCCAGGGCGGAGAATCCGCTTTCGTGCATGGAATCAGGGCCGGCGCCGGTTCCCCCATTCCCCGATTCTCCGGGCCCTGAAAAGAGAGAGAGTATGCCACACTGCTTATCCCCTACCTACTGACATTGCTGGAGGCCCACCCCGCTATTCCCCGCCACCGACGTGCTGCAGTCCCGACTGCTTGGTTCTAAACTGGTCCTGCCGTTTGGGATACTAGCGTGGCGGCTGCGGACTCAATCCATGGCCGCCATGGTCGGGGGTGGGCCGATCGAAGGGCGGGGGGGGCCTCATACGGGACCGAGCTATTTTGGGGCGGGTGGTCCATGTCGGGTGCGCGACCGATCGAGGGCACTATTTAGGAGGTCCAGCTCCGCAGTCCGAGCGCGCCATGGAGCACGGCGTGGCCACTGGAGTTTTTCGGGCATGAAAGGCCACAGTTTTTATGATGGCGTGGGTGCATTGTCCCAAAAATGGAGAATCCAGCCTAAGAAGTTTCAAACAATAGCGATAAAAAGCAAGAATCAAGTGCATCAATTGGAAAACCAAAGAGCGTGATACAAAAAGGGCACAAGAAAGGACCAGTGTCATGGTCGGATGATGAACTGTCATTGAACGTACTGGCCATTGTTGGTGCAACTGACTGGTTACTGAGTCATTCCTTTAACTGACTGACAACCAGTGATAATGGAGGTGGACCCCGGCGCAGCCACTTCGTTGGTCCCAGAAACTGTTTATCAAGAGAAATGGTGATGTATTGCCTTGAAGCCCTCACAGATAATACTCAAAATGTATTCTGGAGAAGTGGCTTAATTAAGGCGCGTCGTCTCGAGGTAAATGTGAAGCTAAATGGACAGACCGTAGACAAGTCCCTACATTTCATTAAAGGTAACTATCCGGCCCTAACGGTGGGGTGGCGGGGGGGGGGGGGCTGGCTGGAGAAAATCAAACTAAACTGGGCCGAGGCAAATCTCATGTTAGGTGCTGAAACAGACTCGACCAAAAGCCTAAAAGAACAGAAAGTAGCCGTTGCTGACCCAGCTCTAAAAGCGGCCTTGGCCAAGGTTCCGGCTGGTTGTGCTGGAAACAAGACGTCAAAGGCTCAGCATTACTGCAACAAATGCGTTTTAGGATTGAGATACAAAGGGTGAAAGGCTTACGGACAATGCATATGAACGCTTGGACACAAATGAAGGTCAATCTCACACTGAACAATTCGGCGAGGCAGCCGGAGTGCATTCACGAGCTCCCTTTGTGAATTCCGAACCGCAGAGGAACAAGAAATTGAGGCGTGCCTCGAAACTCCTGACCGTAAGGAAAAGCTCGGGTTCATTGAAAAGAACGTTCAGTTTGGAAAAAGAACTGCTGTTTCCAATCATGCAGCAATGGTCAACAAGACTAAAATAGATCGCTGATCGCAAACAACGGCAACAACAGGAGCAAAAGGAGCCAACACGGAAACTCATGAAGGATGTTTGGACGGGAGTTGCTCCCGATGTACAGCAGCATCTGAAATCCAATGAACGTACCAACAGCAGGAAGAATTAGCATAACTGTACTTTGCTCAACAACCCGACACTAAATGCTAAATTTGGTATGTTCTTAATGAAATTAAATGAAATGAAAATCGCTTATTGTCACGAGTAGGCTTCAAATGAAGTTACTGTGAAAAGGCCCTAGTCGCCACATTCCAGCGCCTGTTCGGGGAGGCTAATACAGGAATTGAACCGTGCTGCTGGCCTGCCTTGGTCTGCTTTCAAAGCCAGCGATTTAGCCCAGTGCTAAACACCCCCTGTTGGAAATCCTCAGGAGCAACAGTTTCAATTGGAGAGGTTGGAAGTTGCGTTCCAGAAACAAGACCTAAAACGCAAGGACAGCGAGAATGAAGCCTCGAGGGAAGATAGGCAGGGAATGGCGGAGGCCTGTCACAATCTGGACAAGCCACCGCAAAGGCTGTGCCACTGGGATTCAGGTAAAGGAGGCCCCGGTATGCAGGCTGGAGAGGCTTGCAATTGCCAACAAGAGACAGGTCAACAGCCTGGGGCATGAACTAAAGAAGCTGGGAACAGAACTTGAGCAAAGTCGGAGAACTCCAATACCCGCAGAACGCCAGCTCCACCTTACTCCAGCTAAGATCTATCCTGGGTGTACCACACTCCGCAATGCGAACGAAGGTTCGTAGCCTCTGAAGTGAAAGATCTGAAAAAGCAACCGAATCAGGCTGTATGACGTGAGGACAGGGCTAAACGCCGTGTTTTTCATAAAGAAGTATCAGCAAGGAACTATACCACCAATGGGAAGTGGATACCTGCCATCGTACTGGCACAGAGAGGACCGGTCTCATACACCATTAAAACCCGGGACGATGTTGTGTGGAGAAGAGACGCTGGTCAACTTTTAGCAGCTGGAACAAGGCTGCCAGAGACAGAGTCAACCGAGAGTCTGCAACATACTGCGCCAAGTGAAGACCTGCACATACCCGAGTTCCTTACATTAACTGAAACAACTGTGGAAGACAATATCCCATTGAGGACATTTCAACATTGAGTCAACCTCCAAATCCTCCATCGACTCCAGTTGAAACAACAACAGGCGGCATACAAACGCAACCAAAAACGCCAATGTTTACAGTCAACACAAAAACTCAGATGCCTGAGGACCACCAACAACCACACAGGAATCAACGTCCTCCAAAACATCTAACTTATTGACAGTTGTGTTTGTTATTGTTCATGTTGTAAATTTTGATTGTTAACGTTGTATTGTGGTTAATTTCAGAGATCTTTGATGTGAAGGGTGAGGAGCATGTTGTGTTTTCATGTTTGTTCGTAGTTGAAAGGACATCACTTTAAGACTTCGATCCCGGGATGTACTGATGATGTCATCAGCAGTTTGGGAGGGCTATCAATTAGTCTATTCTAGCAGCCTGTGAGAAAACACCTTTCCAATAAAGCTCTTGCTTGTTTGTACTTTTGGTCTCCTGTAAAAATACCACAATATCCCCCCTGTGCTTACTGACTCATAGTGGCTCCTAGTCCAGCAGTGCATCACATTTAAAATTCACACCTGGGTTTTCGATTTCTTCCTTGGCCTCACTGCTCCCTACCTCCGTAATCTCCTATTGCCCGACAACCCTCTTCCAATGCTGGCCACTTGAGCAACCCTGGTTTTCAGGTCGCCCCGCCATTGACAGCGATGCCTGGGCCCGTGGCTCTGAAATTGCACCCCCCAACCCTCACCACCTCTTGTAAGACACTCCTTGAGTTCATAAGATATCGGAGCAGAATTAGGCCGTTCGGCCCTTTGGGTCTGCTCCGCCCGATTTCTTTGACCCTGCTTTTGTTCGGCATTTCTACCATCCCCTGCTGCGACTCTGCGCCAAATTACGTTTGCCGCCGCTCCTTGCGAACGGCCTCAGGGGACGTTTACGGTGCTGCGCAAGTGTACATTATTGTTGTTGTAGTACCGAACCCATTCGTGCAATCGGATGGGAGTGAGTTATGGGCCCTTTACACTGGTGAGAGAGCGCCGTTAACTTCTTGTCACTGGTGAGATATCCTCTGCGTCTCCAACCATTCTGTCTACCCATACTGTTAGACTCAAGTAATCAGGCTGCAGGTATAAATCCAGCACAAGCTGTCTGCCCTTTCAAATGGGTTGCTTGACAGGACTGTCATTCCTAACTTCCCGCGGAATGAATAAATGATGCGTCGAATTCCTTTCATTGTCATTTTCAATTTGCCTGTGCCCTCCACCTCCAGAGGAGGAGGGGGGGGGGGTGGAATAAAAAAAAAACAACAGTGACAGCGAACATCAAACGACAGGATTCGCAGCGAGATGATGTTTTCTTCAGAGAAACGTTTAAGACAAGCCATTTAACAAGCCCATCACTTTTGAAACAGAGCACGTCAAGGCTGGTCTTCTGAAGAGCTGTCCTCGCCGGATTTTTTGCAGAGCGCACGAAGGAGGCCATTCGGCCTGGAGCACCCGTGCTAGCTCTTTGAAAGAGTTATCCGATCGGTTTCCCCCCACTCCTCCGGCTCTTTCCTGCAGCCCTGCAATTATTTTCTATTCAAGGAGTTATCCAGTTCACTTTTGAAAATGATAATAACCTTTCATTGTCACAAGTATGAAGTCACTGTGGAAAGCCCCTAGTCGCCACATTCCGGCGCCTGTTCGGGTAAGCTGGGACGGGAATTGAACCCGCGCTGCTGGCCTTGTTCTGCATTACAAACCAGCTGTCTAGCCCACTGAGCTAAACCAGCTTATATGAATCATAGAATCATATGACTACTGAATCTGCTTTCACCTCATCTTCAGGCTTCGCTCTGCCTATAAAAAGTCACAGCATAAAATAGTTATCTGTGTCCCACCTCTGATTCTCGTTGTCACTTATCTTAAAGCGATGTCCTCTAGTTACCAAGCCTCCTGCCAGCGGCAAAATTCCCCATTATTTACTCCTCCGAAACCTCGCACGGAGCTTCTGGTCACACCGTCTGTTTTTTAATACAAAAATGTAGAGTATCCAATTACTTTTTTCCAATGAAGGGGCAATTTAGCGTGGCCAATCCACCTGCCCTGCACATCTTTGGGTTGTGGGGGTGAGACCCGCGCAGACACGGGGAGAATGTGCAAACTCCACACGGACAGTGACACCACAGAACAAGCCACGATCCTGCTGCCAGGGTAAACAGGCCGCAATCCAGATACCCCAACACGTCCAAGGCCTAGTGCTGTAGGAGGCGTTGTCTCTCACTCGGGAAACCATGACATCATTATGCGACGTGGGCTGTTTAGCACAGGGCTAAATCGCTGGCTTTGAAAGCAGACTAAGGCAGGCCAGCAGCACGGTTCAATTCCCGTACCAGCCTCCCCGAACAGGTGCCGGAATGTGGCAACTAGGGGCTTTTCACAGTAACTTCATTTGAAGCCTACTTGTGACAATAAGCGATTTTCATTTTCATTTCGTGATTGGGCCATAGATTCCCTCCAACTGTGTAGGTGGGCAGCCAATGCCAGTGGCTCTGAGGTTCACAGTCGCCCCCGATTGCTTTGCATTCAGGTCATTCCAGGGCACTGTGGGTGATCGGTAGCCTTGTGGATAGCACAATTGCTTCACAGCTCCAGGGTCCCAGGTTCGATTCTGGCTTGGGTCACTGTCTGTGCGGAGTCTGCACATCCTCCCCGTGTGTGCGTGGGTTTCCTCCGGGTGCTCCGGTTTCCTCCCACAGTCCAAAGATGTGCGGGATAGGTGGATTGGCCATGATAAATTGCCCTTAGTGTCCAAAATTGCCCGTGGGGTTACTGGGTTATGGGGATAGGGTGGCGGTGTTGACCTTGGGTAGGGTGCTCTTTCCAAGAACCGGTGCAGACTTAATGGGCTGAATGGCCTCCTTCTGCTCTGTAAATTCTATGATAATGATCTATGATCAGTGTGGAGTGTCCCCAATCACCTCTCCATAACTACATCAAGTTCGTAACTGATGCTCTCTTCAGACGCGCATTGTCAGATGGACTAGGCCAGCCGAGCAGAGCCAGCGAGAGGCTTTGCAGCGATTATCAGGTATCCCCTCCATCCAGGGTGCCATAGACTGTACTCATGTGTCCATCAAGGTTCCACCAGGTTAGCTGGGTGCCTTGGAGAATAGGAAAGTTCCTCACTCCATGAACTTGCAGATGGTCTGCGACCACAGGACCCAAGTCCTTCAAGTCTGTGCAAGCTACCCTAGCAGCTCCCATGATGCATACATACTGTAACAAACCCAGGTGCCAAGACTGGATGGTTAGATGCTGGATGATAAAGTATATCTGTTGAAAAGGTGTCTCATGTCGCCACTCCAGCACCCTAGCACCATAAGACCATAAGGCAAAGGAGCAGCATTTAGCCCATTGAATCTGCTCCGCCATTCAAACATGGCTCATCCCCATTCTCCTGCCATCTCCACATAACCCCTGATCCCCTTATTAATCCAAAACCTATCTATCTCTGAGTTAAGGACACTCCGTGATTTGGCCTCCACAGCCTTCTGCAGCAAAGGGTTTCACAGATTCCCCACCCTCTGGCTGAAGAAGTTCCTCCTCATCTCTGTTTTAAAGGATCGTCCCTTCAGTCTGAGGCTGTGCCCTCAGGTTCTAGTTTCTCCCAGAGGCAGAGGCGGAAGAGAGGTACAATAGGTGTCATGCCTCCACAAGTGTGGTGGTTGGGAGGACAATGGGGCTACTGGCGATGAGGTTCCGCTGCCTGCCCTGTTCCGAGGGTGCTGTACGAAAGCCTCCAGAGCGAATGTCGCTTGTCGTCATTGTCTGCTGTGCACTGCACAATCTGGAACTGGCAAATGGTGGGGCAGGGGAATGAGGATGAGGCTACAAAGACAGCACCACACACCTCAGAGGATGAATCTATGCAGATAGATCTGAAGGGCAGCATGGTAGCATAGTGGTTAACACAGTTGCTTCACTAAAAGGATTGTTCAATAAACTTGAGCTAAGCTTTTAAATCACTGTTTCAGTTTTTAATTCTGATTGTTTGTGAGTTGGGCCTCGGTTATCTTTGGGCCCAGGGTCCCAGGTTCGATTCCCGGCTTGGGTCACTGTCTGTGCAGGGTCTGCACGTTCCACCCGTGTCTGCATGGGTTTCCTCCGGGTGCTCCGGTTTCCTCCCACAATACAAAGATGTGCAGGTTAGGTGGATTGGCCACGCTAAGTTGCCCTTAGTGTCCAAAAAAAGGTTAGGTGGATAGGGTGGAGGTATGGGCATAGGTAGGGTGCTCTTTCCAAGGGCCGATGCAGACTCGATGGGTCGAATGGCCTCCTTCAGTACTGTAAATTCTATGATTCTATGAGGAACAAGGTGCCCGGGCAGGCACAAGGTGAAGACGAGGAGCCAGACATAACAAACCTTCAGGGAGGTGAGGAAACCAGGGGGGCTTTGATTCAATGCTCCTTCAGCTGGGCTGCCACATCATGCCTTCCACCCTATCCATCAGCAGGGTAGCATTGTGGATAGCACAATTGCTTCACAGCTCCAGGGTTCCAGGTTCGATTCTGGCTTGGGTCACTGTCTGTGCGGAGTCTGCACATCCTCCCCGTGTGTGCGTGGGTTTCCTCCGGGTGCTCCGGTTTCCTCCCACAGTCCAAAGATGTGCAGGTTAGGTGGATTGGCGATGCTAAATTGCCCTTAGTGTCCAAAATTGCCCTTAGTGTTGGGTGGGGTTACTGGGTTAAGGGGATAGGGTGGAGGTGTTGACCTTGGGTAGGGTGCTCTTTCCAAGAGCCGGTGCAGACTCGATGGGCCGATTGGCCTCCTTCTGCACTGTAAATAGTATGAAATCCTATGAAACCTCTGCGCAAGGGTGCCTCCTCCTCCACACACATTCCTGAGAATATAACACCATCACCCAATCTGGCTTCACAGCCTCGGTAATAAAGTTTGTCGCCACTGCCGTCGATCGCAAGGCACTGACGACGCCCAATTATTTCGCCCACTCCCTTGACCGATCCAAATTCTGCTGTGGTTCTAAATGACCTCTTCACATTCTTTTATTTTATTTCTGTCTTCAAGGTTTGGACCAGATGGCCGGAGGCTTAATTGCGCAACAAACGTAAGCAAGATAACGAAAAACGGTCTCTTCTTATTCAAATCAAATTCAATTTTTATCCCCACGTGTGGCTCCTGCACTGTGAAAGTGTAAGTAAATAAACATTTTAATGAACTTTTGTTCGTATCAAAGGAAACGTTAGCATTTAAGCTCCCGGACAGCAAAGAAAGATGTCAACCGTAAAAACCTTAACACTATTAAAAACCGAAAGATACCCGGGCCCGACTCAAATACAATCAGAATTAAACACTGAAACAGTGATGTAAAAGCTTAGCTCAAGTTTATTGAACAATCCTTTTAGTGAAGTCAGTTACGTGCTGAAGAAGATTTAGGGTTTAAATTCTCTTAAGCATTAAATCCAACATTAAATGGCTGGGTGCTAGAGTTGCCATAGAAACAGAGTGAGAGAGTGTACATTCCAGGCTCCTGAGCCCATCCGCAGGATCTGATGACTTGAGCAGCAACACGGCACATTGATGACTCAGTTGAACTACCTAGAACGCACTAGCACAGCAGTACCCAAGCTGTCGTCTTCTGAGGCTGCACAGAGTGTACACCTCAAGGCCATGTAGAAAGTTTAAATTCGTGTTGCCGTTAATGGGTGCTCATCCCAAGTTGTTCCCCCTTAGCGACGTTGTTGTTCGGTGGGGTAATGAGGCAGCTGTGTTAAAAATGACCCTTTCATTAACCTCCAGGGTCCCAATTCAAATAAGATGGGAATGAAGTGCATAAGGGAGAGAGGGGAAGATGACGCAGGGCAGGGGGAGGCTGACGTGGAGTTTAAACACTGGCGTAGATCAGCTTGGCCGAATGGCCTGTTTCTGTCCTGTAAATAACTAGGGTGGAGGTGTGGGCTTGGGTAGGGTGCTCTTTCCAAGGGCCGGTGCAGACTCGATGGGCCAAATGGCCTCCTTCTGCACTGTAAATTCTATGATTCTCTGAAATACTACTCATCACTGACGATAAAGTCATGAAGTGAATGTTTAACAGGACTGGGCCAACCAATGCGTTTGAGCAAAGCTGTTGACAAAGTCAGCCAGCGTATTGCATTGCAGCACTCAATAGGGCTTCAGCACAAACATACACACACGCGCAAACACACACACCTACACACATGCACATGTGCACATACACACACCATTGCATACATGCACACACACATGCCTGTGCATGCATGCACACACACATGCAACACAGTGCTCAACTGCCCCACCTGTCAGCGCTTCCAGCCGGCCCAACCACGTGAGACCCGACAGCCCCATGAGTTGGTCACGTCCCCTTGGTCCAAGGTCGGCATCGACCTGTTCCACGCGCTGGGCAGGGGCTATGTTCTGATTATAGACTATTTTTCAAACTACCCGGAGGTGGTACGGTTACACGACATCACATTGTCTGCAGTCATCCGTGCTTGTAAGGACACCTTTGCTCGTCACGGCATCCCACTCTACTTCGCAAGCCAGGAATGGTCCAACTTTGCCAGGAGGTACAACTTTGTGCATGTGACATCCAGTCCCCTGAACCCCTAATCCAATGGCAAAGCGGAGAAAGGCATCCACATAGTCAAACGGCTCCTCTTCAAGGCTGCCAATGCTGGGTCCAACTTCTACCTCGCCCTGCCGGCCTATCGCTCGGCCCCACTGTCCACTGGCCTGTCGCCAGCCCAGCTGCTCATGGGTCGCACCAGGAGGACGACGGTACCGTCCATTCACGTTCCAGACCTCAACCACGTTCTGGTCCTTCAACGAATGCAACTGTCTCGTGCACAGCACAAGACGGCTCATGACTCCCGCGCAACTGATCTCCCTGCTCTGGCTCCAGATGACAACGTCTGCATCCATCTTCCGGATGGTGGCTGGTCTGCAACTCCCGTGGTTCTTCGGCAGGTGGCTCCCGCTCGTTCCTGGTTCGTCTACCGGATGGTTCCATTCTGTGCCGTAATCGACGTGCCCTTCATTTCATTCCACACTCGCTACGTGATCCTCCACCATTGCCACGCCCTCCTGTTGTCCCTGACCTGGACTATGCAGAGATTCCGGTCACTCTGCATCCTCCTCACTCTGACGCAGTCCAGCCCGCTCCTCAGCCGGCGGCTCCCGACCCACCCTTGAGGCGGTCAACCAGAATTCGTCACCCACCTCAGAGACTTAATTTGTGAACTTTGTGCACTAATGGACTCTTTGGTCTGTTCTGTTCTTCCGTTTAATCGTTCAAGTGGTTTGTACATAGTGTTCATCTCGCTATTTGTGTGACACACTGTTTTTTCTGCACCAGGCACCTTCCCATGTAAATAGCTTAGTTTTATGAACATAGTTCTGTAAATATTTTGCACACACGTAGTCAGGAACATTCACCGCACACTATTTATTGTCACGCAGGCACATTTTTTTATATAAAAGGGGGGGATGTCATAATATACACCAGTATATCATGGTGCAGACACACAGTGATGGACACACAGTGGGACAAATCAACATACAAAACACCGCAGCCAATCACCAGTGAGAGCACACGCACTATAAAGACAGGGGGCATCAGAGTTCCCGCTCATTCGAGTAGCAGCTAGCTAGGAGTACAGAGCTCACAGCCTGCAACACAGACATTCGCCATGTGCTGAGTGCATCAACTGGTTAGGACAAGGCAAAGGTCTTTAGTTAAAGCTAGTTTCCTATTTACCCACAGTTCAAGTATGTTTAAATAGGTTAACCTTTGAATAAAATAGTGTTGCACTACTTCAAGTGTTGGTGACCTGTATGTGATCCAGAACACCCAACACATCAATGACCTTTCACTTTATCGGTCACAAGATTGAATTGCTCTGGACAGACCCGACTTTGAATTCAACCCGAGGCTAATTGCGAAAATGTTTTGAAATTGGTGCCATTCCGGTTGGACGGTTTCTTTAAAAAAAAGAGAGGGCGGCACGGTGGCGCAGTGGTTAGCACTGCTGCCTCAGGGCACCGAGGTCCCGGGTCCGGTCCAGGCACGTGTGAAGTTTGCACATTCTCCCCGTGTCTGCGTGGATCTCACCCCCCACAACCCAAAGATATGCAGGGTAGGTGGTTTGGCCACACTAAAACAATTGCCCCTTAATTGGAAAAATATTTTAAAAAAAGAGAAAGCAAGGCAGGAATTTTGTGTTGCCAACCGTTACGAACGTTTGTGGGCGACAAGGGAAGTTTGCAACTTGCCCTGGCAGTCAACAGATTTCTCTCACTGGCGGCAATTGAACTCCAAGTGACCACCGGTTCCGACCCGCGCACATGCCAATTGACAGCTTTTGGATTTTGTAGCCTCAGAAACTAAAGTTGTTCGTCACATGATACGGTGCACCTGTCATTACGAAGCGATTAATTTAATTGTGGGCTACCTCACGGGAGATCGGCAGTATTTGAAGGGTATTGGAGGAGGCTCGTGCGGATCAAAAACACGAGCGTGGAACAGTTGCTTGAACGACCTTGTGTTTGCGATATAAATGGTATTGAAATTTTGTGCAAGATGGTGGAGTTTCCCTTTAAATATGCTCCGCCTGTGTTTGTAATGCGACCCCCTTCTTAGCTACAAACAAGTTGTTCAAGAGATCAAATTACAGTACTCCTCTTTTGCACAGCTTGCTCCCCTCCAATCATCCCGTGACTAATAACTAGTTTGCCGCAATACGCAGGGTGCAATTTTCCCCAAGTGGGTGGTGGGGAGTTATCAGCAGTTTGTTTTGTTCTTCCTGCCCGTCCTTCCCCTGCTGTGGAAATTAATATGTAAATATTTTGCGTGGTAAACAGAATCCATGCTCAGTAAACAGTCAGCTGTCCAAGGACTAACGTCTTTTCTGAAAGTTTATTTTCCACCATGTTTCCTAACTCTAGCCGCCGGTGTTGATGGCCTGATTGATAGGACATAGCTCTGCGCTAACCTCCAACACCTTGCTCCCGCCGCGGTGCCAGCAAGAATTCAGCGGCCGACGCTTTCGCCTCTAACGCAGTAAGTTGTAGGTTTGGCGAACTTCGGCACCACAGAGTTGCACCGAGTAAGTGCTGAATCGCCGGCGACGTTAAAGATCCCCATGCCGCCATTTTGAGAGAGGGCAGGGCAAATTCTCCCCGGTGTACTGGCCAACATTCATCCCTCAACCAAACCCAGGTTATCTGCTCCTGTATTACATTGCCTTTCCTATATTGCACCTGTGGTTGTCCTTCAAAAGCACTTCATTGGCTGTAGAGTGCTTTGAGATATGGGTATTCTGAAAGGTGTGGGGGTGACGGTGAAATAGTAGTAATGTTACTGGACTAGCAATCTTGAGAGTCAAACTAATTCCTTGGATATACAAGTTCAATTTAAATCTAGCAGAATTTAAATTCAATTAATCCATCTGGAATCTAAAGCTAAATATCTATCATGGTCACCATGAAAAATATCATTGATTGTTGTAAAAACCCATCTGGTTCACTAATGTCCTTTAGGGAAGGAAATTGGCCATCCTTACCAAGGACTCCAGATCCACAGCAATGTGGTTGACACACACTGAGATATGATATGCCAGGATATAAATATAATTGCTTGGGGTTTTGGATCGCACTGTGGAATCAAACAATAAGCAATATATCCCTTTTCATTCTTCCATGGGATGTGAGTGTTATTGGCGAGGCTAGCATTTCTTTGTGAGATGGTTTTGGTGCGCAGCCTTCTTGAACCGCTGTAGACAGGCCGGGATTCTCCGACCCTCCGTGCCGAAAGCGCGCTCGGCATGGGGGCGGAGAATGCAGTCTCAGACCCGCGATCGGCTCCGACGGCGGGACGTGATTCTCCGCGGACCGGAGATTCGCCGCTAGCCACGCGTGCGGTCGATGCGGCGCCGATCGGGGGCCGTTGAAAGAGGCCCCCACGCCGATTCTCCGCGATCGACTGGCCAAGTTCCCGCCGAGTTCCGCCGGTGTGGCTCCATCCGGCGGGAGCTCGGACTCACGGCCGTGTTGGCCGTCCTGGGGGGGGGGGGTGGGGGAGAGGGGCGGGCGGGAGTATCAGTCTCCAGGGGGGTGGGCCTCCACGACGGCCAGGCCCACGATCGGGGGCTACCGATCGTCGGGCGCGCTCGATCCGGGGGGGGCCTATCTTCTTCCGCGCAGGCCCGCTGTGTGGCTCTGCCATGTTGCGCGGGGGCAGGCGTGAAAACGGCTGCTGCGATCATGCGCGGACCCGCGGCGGGAAGTGCAGGGCCCCGTATCGGCAGCAGAAGCTGCGGGGGCACACACCCGGCCCCTGCTATCCCTTTTGAAGTCGGAGAATCACTCTGGACTTTTTGAAAAAAGTCTGGAGTGATTTGCGCCCGTCTTCAGGCGGGAGTGGGGGACATAGCCCCATTTTCAGAGAATCCCGGCCTATATGTCCCATATATCTTCTCGTGTAGTGAGTAAGTGAAACCATGCAGCTTGGGGATGCATTGAACACGGACAGTTTCTTCTCAATACAAAATAGAGGGAAAACCACTGGAAAAGGTGACTCTTGGCCTCCATTTCCACCTCTGAATTGCTGATACACCTTCCAAGTGCTGGCAGCCAACATGTCGGGTAGCATCTCTGATGGCTGACGCCGAAATCGGGAAACGTATTGGTGGCGAATTGGTGCTGACACCAAAATCGCGTCAAAATCACAATTCTCTACCACCTCGACAGCAGCGTCAATGCAGTCTGGAACGCACGCACAGTAAACGCCGTTTGCATGTTATTCGCGGGCCTGACCCAGTATTCCCCGGGGCCTCCGCGTTTCTCCGCCTCCGATGGACTGAGTTCCTGACGGTGTGGTTCACTTGTTCTTTTAAAAATCATTAAACTGCTGCCGTGAGACAGGTGGTACGGAAGAACATCGAATATAGAACATGCAGTGCAGAAGGAGGCCATTCGGCCCATCGAGTCTCCACCGACACACTTAAGCCCTCACTTCCACCCTATCCCTCTAACACAATAACCCCTCCTAACCTTTTTGGTCACTAAGGGCAATTTATCACGGCCAATCCACCTAACCCGCACGTCTTTGGACTGTGGGAGGAAACCGGAGCACCCGGAGGAAACCCGTGGGAGAACGTGCAGACTCCGCACAGACAGCGACCCAGGGGGGAATCGAACCTGGGACCCTGGCGCTGTGAAGCCACAGTGCTATCCACTTGTGCTACCGTGAAGGTGTCCAACATCCCCATAGTTTTCTGACAGTTGTGCCGCTGGTCAGGGGGACTTCTGCCAGGACTGGGGGGAGTAGTGGGGGGGGTGGTCAGGTGGTGGGCTGTGGGGTTTGGGTGGATGGACACGGAACACTATCGCCGCAGACGGTAAGACAGCCATGCAGCTGTGCACGCCGCTGCCAGCCTACTGTGAACTTAGGGCCACCGGTCGTATAGGTGTCCCCCCAGGCCACCATCCTAGGTGTCCTCTGGCCCCAGCCGACCCATCAGCTGTACGGGCACGCTCCAGCACTACCAATGCCACCTTGTTGGCTGGGATGGTGTGTGTGGAGAGAGCAGTGTGTATATGCGGCTGCAGCTTGTCAGCCTCCCGAGTGTCAATCACGGATATGGCGAATTCCGCACTGTATTTCATTGGAATCGATTGTGTTCCACAGGGTGCCGGTGCGAGCCCCTCTACAATCGCTGAATCGGTCCAGGTTCGGCACCGGTTTTGCTGTCATGAAAGTCCACGAATCCTGCCCTAGCATCAACAATTAGTCTCAAGAACGCAGAATCCAGTCCTTCACCTTCATCTGCGTAGGGATGAAAAACGTATATGGAAACCTGACTGGACTAATATTTAAAATAGATGATAGTGTGAAAGAAAAGCGGATAGTATTGCTGAAAAAAGACATTCTGGCGAAGCTTTTCGTCTTGCACTCATCAGGACAATCACAAGAATACCTACGTCCTGATGAGTGCTGGATGAAAAGCTTTGACAACATTTTATCAGCATTCCTCAAGTTCTGTAATGCCAAATGACTAATAGCAGATAACTAAGAACGGATTTTCTTAAAGAAAGATCTTCAAATCCACAGTGCCTTTCAGAGCCGCGGGACATCCCAAAGCGCTTTGCTGCCAATGAGGGGCTGGTTTAGCACAGGGCTAAATAGCTGGCTTTGAAAGCAGACCAAGGCGGGCCAGAAGCGTGGGTTCAATTCCCGTACCAGCCTCCCCGAACAGGTGCCGGAATGTGGTGACTAGGGGCTTTTCACAGTAACTTCATTTGAAGCCTACTTGTGACAATAAGCGATTTTCATTTCATTTTGGAAGTGCAGTCACTGTTTGAATGTCAGAATGGCAGCGGCCGATTTGTGCACAGCAAGCTCCCACCAACAGCAATGTGAAAAGGACCAGGGACCAGATTCTCCATCGGCGGGTGTGGTAGTCTGTGTTAGGAGGATTGAGGTACCTAGTAATGCCGGAATACCATTGGTGGAGAATGTACTTGTTCCCATTGGATAAGCTTGCATGTTAGCTCCGCCCTGCAAGACGGGGTATAAGAGCCCGTGCCGCCCCAGCAGCTTTCTTCTGGACCTGCGCTGCTGGGGGAAACAGCTAGCGTATTAAAGCCTTCAATTGTCTCCAATTTTGTTTCTTAGGTTATTGATTGTGCATCAATTTAATACGCTAGATTTAAAAGAATGGAGCTCCGAATCAAGCCGGAGTGTCTGCAACTCAGCCCCCACGCGGCGAACTCAGCGGCAACCTTCAAGCACTGGCTGGCATGTTTCAACGGATATCTCGGAACGGCCGAAAACACACCCACGGGAGAACAGAAACTGCAAGTCCTGCACTCGAGGGTGAGCCCAGAAATTCGTCCCCTCATCGAGGACGCGGACGATTTCGATGCAGCAATGGAGCTACTGAAAGGACATTATATTCGCCCTGTAAACCAGGTCTACGCCCGACATCTGCTAGCGACAAGGCGACAAATCCCTGGGGAATCGCTGGAAGAATTCTACCCCGCTGCTATTTTTGCGGGCAAGCCAAGCACCCCCGACAGCGCTGTCCGGCCCATGCATCTACCTGCAAGGGATGCGGTAAAAAGGGCCACTTCATGGCGGTATGCCAGGCCCGGGCGGTCGCTGCGGTCTCCGGTGGCGAATGCGGACCGCCAACACAATCCTCTCCACAGTCCCCATGTGGCCAGCTTCCTCCTCCAGGGCCACATACGGCCTCCAGGCACCACCATCTTGTCCCGCGGACGCCACCTGCGATGGATGGGTGCCGCCATTTTGTGCACCCCCAGCCATGTGCAACCAATGGGCGCCGCCATCTCGGATGGACTCCCAGGACCCCAGCTCGGCTGACCACACACCGCCCGATGAAAACATTCAACTGCTGCCACGAGTAGCCTCGATGACCCTGGACCAGTCTCGGCCCCGAACACTATCGACTGCTACGACGACGGTGCTTATCAATGGGCATGAAACGTCCTGCCTAATCGGCTCTGGGACCACGGAGAGCTTCATACACCCCGACACGGTAAGACGCTGTTTTCTCCCCGTCCACCCCGTTAATCAAAAAATCTCCCTGGCCTCCGGATCTCACTCAGTAGAGATCAAGGGGTTTTGTGTAGCAAACCTCACAGTCCAAGGAAGGGAGTTCAAAAACTACCGACTCTACATCCTTCCCCACCTCTGCGCGGCCACACTCCTAGGGTTAGATTTTCAGTGCAACCTCCAAAGTCTAACTTTCAAATTCGGCGGCCCTATACCCCCCTCACTGTCTGCAGCCTCGCGACCCTCAAGGTCGATCCGCCTTCCCTGTTTACAAACCTCACCCCAGATTGTAAACCCATCGCCACCAGGAGCAGATTGTCTAGTGCCCAGGACCGGATCTTTATTAGGTCAGAGGTCCAACAGTTACTGAAGTAAGGTGTCATTGAGGCTAGCAACAGCCCCTGGAGAGTTCAAATCGTGGATGTAAAGACCAGGGTGAAGCATAGGATGGTCATCGACTACAGTCAGACTATCAACAGGTTTACGCAGTTCGACGAGTACCCTCTCCCCCACATATCCGACCTGGTCAACAGGATCGCGCATTACAAGGTCTTCTCCACGGTGGATCTTAAGTCCGCCTACCACCAGCTCCCCATCCACACTAGTGACCGCAAATACACTGCCTTCGAGGCAGATGGGCGGCTCTACCACTTCTTAAGGGTTCTCTTCGGTGTCACTAACGGGGTCTCGGTCTTCCAGCACGAGATGGACCGAATGGTTGACTGGTACGGTTTACGGGCCACATTCCCGTATCTCGATAATGTCACCATCTGCAGCCACGACCAGCAGGGCCACGACACCAACCTCCGAAAGTTCCTCCAAACCACAAAAATCCTTAACCTAACGTATAACAAGGATAAATGTGTGTTTAGCACCGAACGTCGAGACATCCTTGGCTGCGTAGTGCGTAATGGAGTGATAGGCCCCGACCCTGAACGCATGCGCCCCCTTATGGAGTTCCCCCTCCCGCACTGCTCCAAGGCCCTGAAGCGGTGCCTAGGTTTTTTTTCCTACTATGCCCAGTGGGTCCCCAACTATGCGGACAAGGCCCGCCCCCTGATCCAATCCACAGTTTTTCCCCTATCGATAGAGGCCCGCATTCAGCAGCATCAAAGCAGACATTGCAAAGGCCATGATGCACGCCATCAACGTGTCCCTCCCCTTCCAGGTCGAGAGCGACGCTCCGACGTAGCTCTGGCGGCCACCCTCAACCAAGCAGGGCAGACCCGTGGCCTTCTTCTCACGCACCCTCCACGCCTCCAAAATCCGCCATTCCTCAGTAGAAAAGGAGGCCCAGGCCATAGTAGAAGCTGTCCGACATTGGAGGCATTACCTGGCCGGCCAGATTCACTCTTCCTCACTGACGAACGGTCGGTTGCTTTCATGTTCGATAATGCACAGTGGGGCAAAATAAAAAACGACAAGATCTTACGGTGGAGGATCGAACTCTCCACTTACAACTATGAGATCTTGTATTGTCCCGGGAAGCTAAACGAGCCCCCTGATGCCCTGTCCCGCGGCACATGTGCCAACGCACAAGTGGACCGCCTCCGAGCCCTCCACGAGGACCTCTGCCACCCGGGGGTCACTCGCTTCTTCCACTTTATCAAGACCCGCAACCTGCCCGACTCCATCGAGGAGGTCAGGACAGCCACCAGGAACTGCCAAATCTGCGTGGAGTGCAAGCCGCACTTCTACAGGACAGAGAAAGCGCACTTGATAAAGGCTTCCCGTCCATTTGAACGCCTCAGTACGGATTTCAAAGGCCCCCTCCCCTCCACCGACCGCAACACGTACTTCCTGAACGTGATTGATGAGTACTCCCAGTTCCCATTCACCATCCCCTGCCCTGACATGATCGCAACGCCCGTCATAAAAGCCCTCCATAGTATCTTTACGCTGTTCGGGTTCCCTGCTTACATACACAGTGATAGGGGGTCCTCCTTTATGAGCGACGAACTGCATCAATTCCTGCTCAGCAAGGGCATTGCCTTGAGCAGGACGACCAGTTACAACCCCCAGGGAAACGAACAGGTAGAGAGGGAGAATGGAACGGTCTGGAAGACCGTCCTACTGGCCCTGCGGACCAGGAATCTCCCAGTTTCCCGCTGGCAGGAAGTCCTCCCGGATACCCTCCACTCCATCCGATCACTGCTGTGTACCACGACCAACCAAACACCTCACAAACATCTCCTTGTCTTCCCCAGGAAGTCCTCCTCTGCGACCTCGCTCCCGACCTGGCTGGCAGCTCCCGGACCTGTCCTGCTCCGAAAACACATGCGGACGCACAAACCGGACCCATTGGTCGAGAGGGTCCATCTCCTCCACACTAACCCTCAGTACGCCTACGTGGCGTACCCCGACGGCCGACAAGATACGGTCTCCCTACGGGACCTGGCGCCCGCTGAATCCCCACACATACCCCCACCACCAGTCCCACCCTACCTCCCACTGGCGCACCCCACAGCCACCCCCTTCCCAGGTGGATCGGTTCTTCCACCGGCCCCATCTAGGCCCTGCCCACCGGCGCACCCCACAGCTGCCCCCTTCCCAGGTCAGTCGGCCCTTCCACCAGCCACGTATAGGGGTGATGAAGCTGCCACAGAAGCCAAAACCACGCTCCCGGAGTCACAGACGCCCGAACCTCCACCGACATCACCACCAAAGCTACGACGATCGCAGAGGACGACCAGGGCCCCCGATCGACTAATTGCTTCCTTTTGAAATGTACATTACTGTTGTAAATAGTTAAAAGTTGTAATGAGGCAAAACGCTGGACGGAGGGATTACGGCACCTTCATAACTATGACTTCTACCACTTTTACCACTTTGTAATACGAAGCCACCACCCCCGCCAGACTCTTTTTTAACAGGGGGTGAATGTGTTAGTCTGTGTTAGGACTTTTACGGTACCTAGTAATGTCGGAATACCATTGGCGGAGAATGTACTTGTTCCCATTGGATAAGCTTGCATGTTAGCTCCGCCCTGCAAGGCGGGGTATAAGAGCCCGTGTCGCCCCAGCAGCTTTCTTCTGTACCTGCGTTGCTGGGGGAAACATCTAGCGTATTAAAGCCTTCAATTGTCACCAATCTTGTTTCTGAGTTTATTTATTGATTGTGCATCAGCGGGATCCTCCGTTTTGCCAGCAGCGCACTCAAGCCGGCAGTTTTCCCGACAGCGTGGGGGTGCCCACAATGGGAAACCCAATTGGCCGGCTGCCGGGACGGAGAATCCCGCTGCCGGCCGGGGGCGCGCTGCACCAGAAAACGGTCGCGGTGGGACAGAGAATCCCGCCCCACATTAGCAATGTTGGTTGAAGGCTAAATATTTGCTGAGTACATGGGGGCTCAAGACCTGCGAAGTTATTGGGAGTTTACTTTGGATTTACTACTGCTGTACTCGACCCAGAAGCACTTATCTCTGACACTGGATGCCAAGGTAGATAGGACCTTATCTTGGCATACAGTACCAGTGGGCTGTGATGACCCTGAAAACGGGCGGCACAGTAGCACAGTAGTTAGCACTGTCGCTTCACAGCTCCAGGGTCCCAGGTTTGATTCCCGGCTTGCGTTACTGTGAGTGTGAGGACTCTGCACGCTCCCCCCGTGTCTGCGTGGGTGTCCTCCGGGTGCTCCGGTTTCCTCCCACAGTCCAAAGATGTGCAGGTTCGGTGGTTTGGCCGTGTTAAATTGCCCTTGGTGTCCAAAATGAGTTGGGTGGGGTTGCGGGGATAGAGTGGAGGTGTGGGCTTCAATGGGGTGCTCTTTCCAAGGGCCGGTGCGGACTCGATGGGCCGAATGGCCTCTTTCTGCACTGTGAATTCTATCAATCTATGAGATCAGTTAAATCTGGGGAATCAGAATCCGGCCCAAGTGATATTCGATTCAAGGTTTCGGGCTCCTTGGCGTAGCTGTTTAATTCCGGGATACGATCCAAGATTTCTGTTCTCTCTCTCGACAGGTTTCCATAACGTTTTTTTTTTTTAAATCCTCACACAGGTCTGCCACTGTTGTTGTCGTTGCCACACATGCACGTTCAAGGGCATCGGCAAAGCTGCAGCAATACTATATATTTCCTGGCAGCAAAGCTAGTTTGCTCGTCACTGTGGGGCTACAATTCATTCTAGATTGCACCCTGGGAAAATAAATGTGCCTTGTTTTACGCAAGTGCCTGTTCGTAACGGGATTTACTTGCTGAAAATCAATCTGTGTAGACATTAACAGAGCCTTCGGGCCTGGGGATTAGGGTGACTGTTGTTGTAGCCAAATATTTGTGCCCGCCACGTTTGTTGCAATGGGAGTTGCCACTTGCTTAGTAACCTCAGTGCTTCCCCTTGGAGTTTGCGGACTTGTTTTATGAACGAAAACCAATGCAAGGTGCCAAGAATTGAACACAAACAGAAAGATGAAGCAGGGAGGAAAGGGAAACAAAGATGGGGGGGGGGGGATCACATAGATTGCATTTCGATCCACGCAGACTGCAGACAAGGGCTATGGCCTGACTGGGCTGCCTCTCCCATGCCATATCGTGGCGGAGTCATTGAGTCACAGAGGTCTACAGTGCAGAAAAGGTCCTGCGGCCCATTGCATCTGCGCCGGTCAAAAGCAACCAACTAACTTTGTTTATCCCATTTTCCAGCCCACAACCGTTGTGTACCTTGGCATTTCAAGAGCACATCTAAATACTTCTTAAATGTTACGAGGGTCTCTGCCTCCACCATCCTTTCAGGCAGCGAGCTCCAGACTCCCTCTGGGTGAAAAAGTTTTCCTTCACATCCCCTCTAAACCTCCTACCCCTTGCCTTAAATCTCTGCCCCCTGGTCATTGATCCCTCCACCAAGGGGAAACATTTCTTCCTGCCTACTCTATCTATGCCCCTCAGTTTTATACATCTCTATCACGTCCCCCCTCAGTCTCCTCTGCTCCAAAGAAAACAATCCAAATCTATCCAATCTCTCTTAGTAACTAAAACTCTCCAGCCCAGGCAACATCCTGGTAGATCTCCTCTGCACCCTTTCCAGCGCTATAACATCCCTCCTGTAATGTGGATTCCAGAACTGCGCGCAATGGTCTAACTGTGGCCGAACCAACGTTTTATACAGTTCAAGCATAACCTCCCTGTATGATAATCTAGGTGGAACATCATGAATTAGCAAGTGTGATGCACGATCAATGACCACTAAAGCGAGGTTGTAGTCCAACTGAAGGCTATAATAAGCTAGATGTTTCCCCCAGCAGCTCAGGTACTGAAAGAAGGCTGCTGGGGCGGTACTGGTTCTTATACTCCGCCTAGCAGGGCGGAGCTATCATACATTCTAACCAATACAAAGCATACAATTTCCACCAATGGTGCTTTAGCCTATCAGGTACCGTAATACCTATAATACCACATTCACCCCCTGTTAAAAAATAGTCCGGCGGGGGTGGTGGCCTGAAACTACAAAACATGGCAACATGGTATAATTAGTTATGGAGATACCGTAATACCTCCGTACAGTGTTTAGTAACTATTTACAATTCTGATAGCTATGTACATTTGATGGTTTATATTTACAGTTTACAATAAAAATGAAGCAATCAGTCGATCGGGAGCCCTGGTCATCCTCTGTGATTGTCGGAGCTTCGGTGGTGACTCCGGTGGAGGCTCGGGCGTCTGTGACTCCAGGAGCGTGGCTTTGATCTCCATAACAGCTTCGGCACCCCTAGACGGCGCTGGTGGGGAAAACGGTTGACCTGGGAAGGGAGCGCCTGCGGGGTGCGTCGGTGGGTGGGGGGGCCTAGACGGTGCCGGCGGAAGGACCGATCCTCCTGTAAGTTGCTGCAGTGGAGGGGAGGGCGGGACTGGTGGCTTGGATGTGCGTGGGGTTCCGGCGGGCGCCAGGTCCCGTAGGGAGACCGTATCTTGTCGGCCGTCGGGGTACGCCACGTAGGCGTACTGGGGGTTAGCATGGAGCAGATGGACCCTCTCGACCAACGGGTCTGACTTGTGCGCCCGCACGTGTTTTCGGAGCAGGCTGGGTCCGGGAGCTGCCAGCCAGGTCGGGAGCGAGGTCCCAGAGGAGGACTTCCTAGGGAAGACAAGGAGACGTTCGTGAGGTGTCTGGTTGGTGGTGGTACAAAGCAGTGGCCGGATGGAGTGGAGGGCATCCGGGAGGACTTCCTGCCAGTGGGAGACTGGTAGATTCCTGGACCGTAGAGCCAGTAGGACGGTCTTCCAGACTGTTACGTTCTCCCTCTCTACCTGTCCGTTACCGCGGGGGTTGTAACTGGTCGTCCTGCTTGAGGCGATGCCCTTGCTGAGCAGGAATTGATGCAGTTTGTCGCTCATAAAGGAGGACCCCCTATCACTGTGTATGTAGGCGGGGAACCCGAACAGTGCAAAGATGCTATGGAGGGCCTTGATGACGGTGGTTGCGGTCATGTTGGGGCAGGGGATGGCGAATGGGAACCGGGAGTACTCGTCAATCACGTTCAGGAAGTACGTGTTGCTGTCGGTGGAGGGGGCCTTTGAAGTCTATGCTGAGGCGTTCAAAGGGACGGGAAGCCTTTATCAGGTGCACTTTCTCTGGTCGGTAGAAGTGCGGTTTGCACTCCGCGCAGATCTGGCAGTCCCTAGTGGCTGTCCTGACCTCCTCGATGGAGTAGGGCAGGTTGCGGGTCTTGACAAAATGGAAAAAGCGAGTGACCCCCGGGTGGCAGAGGTCCTCGTGGAGGGCTCGGAGGCGGTCCACTTGTGCGGTGGCACATGTGCCGCGGGACAGGGCGTCAGGAGGCTCGTTTAGCATCCCAGGACGATACAAGATCTCGTAGTTGCAGGTGGAGAGTTCGATCCTCCACCACAAGATCTTGTCGTTTTTTATCTTGCCCCGCTGTGCATTATCAAACATGAATGCAACCGACCGTTGATCCGTGAGGAGAGTGAATCTCCTGCCGGCCAGGTAATGCCTCCAATGTTGCACAGCTTCTACTATGGCCTGGGCCTCCTTTTTGACTGAGGAGTGGCGGATTTCGGAAGCATGGAGGGTACGAGAGAAGAAGGTCACGGGTCTGCCCGCTTGGTTGAGGGTGGCCGCCAGAGCTACGTCGGACGCATCGCTCTCGACCTGGAAGGGGAGGGACTCGTCGATGGCGTGCATCGTGGCCTTTGCAATGTCTGCTTTGATGCGGCTGAAAGGCCTGGCAGGCCTCTCTCGACAGGGGAAAAGCTGTGGATTGGATCAGGGGACGGGCCTTGTCCGCGTAGTTGGGGACCCACTGGGCGTAGTAGCTAAAAAAACCTAGGCAACGTTTCAGGGCCTTGGAGCAGTGAGGGAGGGGGAACTCCATAAGAGTTCCATGTGTTCGCTCGCCGAAACTTGTGGGCAGCTGCAGCTTCTTCCCAACACCAGGAGTGCATGGTAGAATTCCTCCAGTGATTCCCCAGGGGCTTGTCGCCTTGTTGCAAGTGGGTGCCGGGCGTAGACCTGGTTTACCGGGCGAATATAGTGTCCTTTTAGCAGCTCTATTGCTGCATCGAAGTCTTCTGCTTCCTCAATGAGGGTGTAAATCTCCGGGCTCACCCTTTCGTGCAGGACGTGCAGTTTCTGCTCTCCCGTGGGTGCATTTTCGGCCGTCCCGAGATACCCTTTAAAGCACGCCAGCCAGTGCTTAAAGATTGCCGCTGAGTTCGCCGCGTGGGGGCTGAGTTGCAGACACTCCGGCTTGATTCGGAGCTCCATCCGTTCTTCTTAAAATTCTAGCTTATTAAATTGATGCACGATCAATGATCATTAAAGCGAGGTTGTAGTCCAACTGAAGGCTATAATAAGTTAGATGTTTTCCCCAGCAGCGCAGGTACAGAATGAAGGCTGCTGGGGCGGCACTGGTTCTTATACCCCGCCTAGCAGGGCGGAGCTATCATACATTCTAACCAATAGAAATCATACAGTTTCCACCAATGATGCTTTAGCTTATCAGGTACCGCAATACCTATAATACCACAAAGTGCAACACGTGACCAAAGATATTGGCGCATGCACTCACGAAAATTGGTCCTCAGGTCTCATTGCCTTTTCCAGTAGGATGCCTTGATGCAGCTTGCGTGTCAGGCCCTGAGCATGATTGGCCAACGCAAGTGCATCCTGGAAGATTGGAGAGTGGTGGGGAAGGGAGGGGAGGGGACTCAGCATATGTCACTTGCAGTCGACATTACTACTATGTTGGCAGGAGGAGATCTCTAGCTCCTCCTGGCTTCACATTCAGGTAAGTGATTTGGAGAGTGACTTTACTCTGCCCTCCCAGCCTCCAGCAAAACTGTTCATTCAGCTGCTTTCAAGTCTGAATAACCTCAAATAGACTTTGACCACTTTAAGAAAGGCAGGCATTTCTTTTTCTTTATTCTTTAATTGAATGTAATAATCTTTATTGTCACAAGTAGATTTACATTAACATTGCAATGAAGTTACTGTGAAAATCCCCTAGTCGCCACACTGCGGCGCCTGTTCGGGTACACAGAGGGAGAATTCAGAATGTTCAATTCACCGAACAGCACGTCTTTCGGGACTTGTGGGAGGAAACTGGAGCACCCGGAGGAAACCCACGCAGACACGGAGAGAACATGCAGACTCCGCACAGACAGTGACCAAGCCGGGAATCGAACCTGGGATCCTGGAGCTGTGAAGCAACAGTGCTAACCACTGTGCTGCCTTGCAGCCCATGTGGGCATGCCCATGTGGGCATCACTGGAAGGGCAGCATTTGTTGCCCATCCCTAATTGCCCTGGGACTTGCAGGGCCATTTCAGAGGGCAATTAAGATTCAGCCACGTTTCTGTGGGCCTGGGGTCACATGTAGGTCTGACCGGGTAAGGATGGCAGATTTACTTTCCTGAAAGGCGTTAGTGAATCAGTTGGGTTGGTCCCCTGACTATATCTCCATGGTCACTATTTACTGAGACTAGTTTCATAGTCCATATTTTATTCATTAAATTTACCAGCCGCCGTGGTGGGATTTGGACACCTGTTCCCAGAGCATTAGCAAGGGCCTCAGGATTACTAGCCCAGTGATTTTACCACCACACCACCATCTATGAAAGTGGATCATATGTCAACTGGAGCAGGTTCTGGTGAAACACTGCATTTCCTGAGGGACAACAATGAGCCAATTGGGATTTGCTGACATTCCAGCAGATTTTGTGTCCACTCTTGCTCTGTACTGGCCTGAAAATGATTGGGTTCGCTGCATTCAATTTCCAACCTTACGGTGATGGGGTTTTGAATGAGATGCTGAGCACATGTTCCCTCTGACTGGGGAATCTCGAATGCCTGGATCACAGTCTCGAGCCGAGGACGGAGGTGAGGAGAAATGTCTTCGCTCAGAAAGCAGGGAGATGCTGGTAATTCGATGTATCTCAGAGAGCGGGGATCCTCAGTCCTTTGGACAGGATTTTCCAACTCTGCCCACCGGCAGGATCTTCCAATCTTACCGGAGGTAAACCCAACTGCACCCCACCCTCCCCCCTCCGCACCCCGGGCCGGGCTCCCTGGAGGCAGAATGGGCAAGCGACGCAAAACACCGTAGACACCGGCAGGGCGGGAGGACCGCACTGCCGGCCAATGGCAAGGCACCACTGCCGACGGAAAGCACGCTGCCAATGGGGGAGAGGGGGGGGGGGGGCGTCCTTCCATTGAGTATTTTCAAGGATGAGGCTGATAGATTTTTCAGAATTAAGGAATTTACGGCATGTGCGTGAAGGTGGAGTTGAGGCGGATGATCAACTATGATTGAAATGTGGAGCGGGCTTGAAAGGCCCACTCCAGCTCTTATTTCTTGTATCCTATGGATTGCCACTCTGGCACTGTGACAGATTAACAAGGGATATAGTATGGCAATGTTGGCATAATAATTCACTGTTTTCAGCCCAATTGTTTGGAACATTCTGATACATTTAAGGCATTCTTAACATTGATTAGCGGCTTGAAGGACCAAGGACAATTCTTTCCCCACCATAACCAGAATTGCTCGTTTCGAGATTGACAAATTCATTCGACTCGCAGTCCATCTCTGATTTGAGAAAAAAAACCTTCCAGATAGAGAAACTGTTACAGTCACAGAACTGTCGTCAGCTCTAATCTCGTCCGACTCATGCATCACCTGGTACCATGGGACAGCAGTAAAATGTATCAAACGGAAACAAGTAGATTGGCCATCGCAGCCAATGGAAAATGACATTTACATCATTCCCCGTTCTTATCTTTCTCAGTCCAGCCTCCTGAGGTTTTGACGGTACAAGGAATTTGCGAGGCAACCAATGCGCTATCTGAAGTGTTGATCAAATGCGATCCGCTACACAAGGCAAATGAGTACAAAAGACCAACAGTGCGCTGGTCTATTGGACAGTCAGCGACTTGGCTATTTCTTCCAGTATTGTTCATTGCTGTTCTTCCCTCTTACACTTGCAATTTCCCTTACCTTCTCCAATTCATGGCGATGGGCTCGTTTATCACAGAACTACGCAGTGCAGAAGAGGACCTTCGGCCATTCGAGTCTGCACCCACTCGTGAAAAACACCTGACCTACATAACCTCATCCCATTTGCCAGCACGTTGTCCATAGCCTCGAATCTTATGACGTGCCAAGCGATCATCCAGGTACTTTTTAAAGGCAACCCTCCTCTACCACCCTCCCAGGCAGTGGATTTTCATCCTAGTCAATCAGGAGTCCTGTAAGCTCTATTCATAAACAGACAAAATTACCATGTTTGCTTTTCTTTCAAAGAAAAGTGTTTTCTTTTATTCCTTCATGTGATGAAGATGTTGCTGGCTGGGCCCAGCATTTGTTGCCCATCTCTGATTGCCCCTTGAGAAGGTGATGGTGAGTGGCCTTCTTGAACCGCTGCGGTCCGTGTGGTGTAGGTACACCGACAGTGCTGCCAGGGAGGGTGTTCCAGGATTTTGACCCAACGACAGTGAAGGAACGGCCGATATATTCCCAAGTCAGGGTGGTGTGTAGCTTGGAGGGGAACTTGCACTTGGTGGAGTTCCCATGCATCTGATGCCCTTGTCCTTCTAGGTGATAGAAGTTGCGGGTTTAGAAGGTGCTGTCGGAGGGGTCTTGGTGAGTTGCTGCAGTGCATGTTGCAGATGGTACACACGGCTGCCACTGGGCAACTTTAATTGCCACTTGTCAGCTCAAGCCTGGATGTTGTTCAGATCTTGCTGCAGATGGGCATGGACTGCTTCAGTACGTGAGGAGTCGTGAATAGTGCTGAATATTGTGCAATCATCAGAGAACAGCCCCAGTTCTGACCTAATAGGAAAATGGCTTTGTAAGCTTAATAGGGGATAGAAAGGGGAAGAGGATAACCAGGGAAAGAGTAGGCCTAAGGGGGAAATTTGTGGGAGGAGCCAATGGACATCGGTAGAGTATTAAACGAGTACTTTACATCTGTTTTCACTCGGGAGAAGGAGAATGTAGGTGCAAAATTTGGGGTGTGGGACTGTGAGGGTCTTGGCCATTTTGACATAGGGAGTGAGGAGGTATTGGAGGTTTTGGCGGGCTTTAAAATGGACAAATACCCAGGCCCCGATGAGTTGCTGTGGGAGGCAAGAGAGAAAATTACATGAGGCTCAGACCCAAATTTTCAGTTCCTTTCAAGCCACAGGGGAAGTGCCAGAGGATTGGAGGGCAGCTCATGTGGTTCCAGTTTTCAAGCAGGGTGGTAGAGATAACCCAGGGAATTCCAGACCAGTGAGTCTCACAGTAGCAGGGAAACTGTTGGAGAAACTTCTGAAGGAGAAAATTAATCTCCACTTGGCGAGACAATGTTTGATCAGGGCTAGTCAGCATGGCTTTGCCAGAGAGAGATCGTGCCTAACAAATTTGATTGAATTTCACTGCCAGGTCCAATGTCTGCTGAAAAATTACGTGATCACAAATTATTCCAGAGGCAAGTACGAACAATTAATGACACTTGCTGCAAGGAAGAATTGCCTGACATAGCTAATTACTAATGATCCAGGAAACAGAATATGCCACCATTTCAATTCAGGTCTGTCCCTCCTCCGATGCCTCCACTTGTGCTTGAGGTAATGTTATATTAACCATGGATAAACAAAATAATGAAGCAAAATTTAAGGCGTACCGAAAAAACGTTGCCAAACTGAACCAATATTGTCATTCAATGTGTTTCCAGTCACTGAACAAAACTGAGCCATATTTTCACATTGCTCTTAATGTGTGAGGAGGAGATTGCAGTTTTAGTAGCTGGACTTAGATTGTATTTAGCAAGAGGCTATTTTCTCCAGTTCATGCGTGTAGACTTTCAGAATTAGTACGCCCAAAGCAGCAACATGAACCAAGACCCTGGGGTGTTGAGTCCAACAAGACCTGTCTGACATGCTGTTAATTGTTGAGCACGATATTCTATTCATTACTGGTATTGAATGGAAAATCGTGTCGGATGCAGTCACCCCTGCTGTCTCAGTCCCATTCTCTAAAACTCGCTCCCAGACCTCTCAAAACCTCCTTAACGCCCATCAACATCACTCACCCCTTCCAATTTCGCTCTTCCTGGCTTAGTATCCATTTTCTATCTGCCTGGCTGTGAAAGAATATTCTTTTGCAGATTTCTACTGCAAGTGCGTTCATCAAATCTACCTTTGATATCACTTTCACCTTCAACTTGCAAAATTATACTGCTGTGTTAAAATGTCACACGTCCATGTCGGACTTGAGAAATTACTCATCCTACTAATTTCCAGCAGATCTGGTCCATCACAACATCTTCATGTTCTCCAAGCCGCATGCTATCCAGAATTGGATGTCCATTGAAGTATAAAGGATTAACAGATGCAACATGCTAACATATGGTGCAGATGATAATGTACCACTGTTTTCAGTCAGTCATGTGTTAGACTCGATTGAGAGAGACGTTGGAATTGTGGCTCAGAGCTATGTGTCTACTCTGTAACCTGTTCAGAAGCAATCCTCCAAAACATGTGTTAAGCAGATACCAGAATATGTCTACAGTCTGTCCAAGAACTGCAATGACACGCAGCCCACAGCTCAGCGTGGCCATTGAAAGACCCCGGACTGCAACGCCTCGTGGGATTCAACGCAATCTCGCGAGATGTTGCGATGTGAATCCCATCCACAATGGGCGGGATCACCTTTTCGCAAATCTGCACATTAGAGCGAGGCAGCTAGCCTCATTCTCATGGTATTCCATTCCATCGCATCGGGGACCTCGGGTGAGCGTCGTTTGGCACTGGTCCCTACAAACGGGGACCAGATGGAACGGGACTCGTGGGGGCCTCCAAGGGGATTGGAGGCTCCCAATTGCATTCTCTTCAGACAGGGTGGCGCCCTGGCACTGCTGGCGCCACCTGGATACCCTGGCAGTGCCAGGCTGGCACCACCAAGGTGCCCAGGTGGCACTTCCAGGGTGCCAGGTTGGCACTGACAGGGTTCCAAGCTGGCATTATTTGCAGGTGATTGGGCCAGTGTTGCCCATAGTGTGTCCGGGCTGAAGGGGGGGGGGGGGGGGGAGGTCGGGGATTGTTTTGTCGTTCTTGGAGATCGGGACGCCTTTTAAAAATGGCGTCCCGATCTCTCGCTACACTGGGGAGTTCCGGCGGGCGGAGCTCCCCATAAAACAAGGCTATGTGCGGCCTTGGGCATGCATTCCCCATTCAGGCCCCTTACTCAACGCGAGTCGCGGGGAATCACGCGGCTAACTGTGCTTGCTGGGGGACTTTGTCGCATTTTGGAAGAATCGCGCCCCTGGTCCCACACATAGGCTTCAATTTTCCAGACTCCCATAGAGGGCCCGGCGAGCCACTGAATTCTCCATTCACACGGGGAGTGTGGCGGGGGGGTCGGGGGGAGGTCCTGCATGCCTGAGAGGTTGGAAAATTCCCGCCCTAATGTCCAAAGACATTCTCGGAACATGGCGGCAGCTCAGAAGATACCTCGCTGTTCCTTCATTGCCCCTAGGTCGAAATCGTGGCATTCCCAGCCGCAGTGGGAGCTCCACGGGACCACCAGGACTGCACTGCAACAGGTAAGGAAGAGTGCCCAGCACCGGCCTCTCTGGCCAAGTAGGAGTGGGCAAGGCAGCACGGTAGCATTGTGGTTAGCCCAATTGCTTCACAGCTCCAGGGTCCCAGGTTCGATTCCGGCTTGGGTCACTGACTGTGCGGAGTCTGCACATCCTCCCCGTGTGTGCGTGGGTTTCCTCCGGGTGCTCCGGTTTCCTCCCACAGTCCAAAGATGTGCAGGTTCGGTGGATTGGCCATGATAAATTGCCCTTAGTGTCCAAAATTGCCCTTCGTGTTGGGTGGGGTTACTGGGTTATGGGGATAGGGTGGAGCTGTTGACCTTGGGGCGGGTGCTCTTTCCAAGAGCCGGTGCAGACTCAATGGGCCGAATGGCCTCCTTCTGCACTGTAAATTCTATAATTCTATGAATACAGGCTTGCCACCATCAGTGGAAACATATATCAAAAATAAAGTTAATCCATTGGTAAGCTTCAATCCGGTTGTAGCAGGAAGGAATTATATACCCGTCTCATGCCAGCCAATCTCTTGTATCCTCTCACAGCAGTGACTTACATTTCATTGTCTGTAAACCATTATGGGATGTGCTGAAGACATGAATGAAATGAAATGAAAATTGCTTATTGTCACATGTAAGCTTGAAATGAAGTTACTGTGAAAAGCCCCTTTCCGGCGCCTGTTCGGGGAGGCTGGTACGGGAAAGGTGCTATCGAAATGCAAGTTTCTTCTCTCTCTTTTCTCTCTCCCACAAAAGGATTGAGAGAGAGAGAGTGTGAGAGAGAGAGAGAAAGAGAGAGAGAGAGCAGGCCTTCATTACATTCGCCTGGGATGGATTCTAACTGAGGGCGGAGAGAGGCGAGTGCACGAACTAGGGTCAGGAATGGGCCACTCGGTCCCTCGAGCCTGCTCCCCCCATTCAGCGAGGTCATGGCTGACCAGATTGTCACCTCAACCCCCCCCCCCCCCCCGATAACTTCTCACCCCATCCCCCCTCCCCTTGCCTATCAAGAATCTATCCACCTCTGCCTTAAAAACATTCTGCTTCCTCCACTTTTTCAGGAAGTGAGTTCCGACCCTCAGAGAGAAAAAAATTGTCTTCATCCCTGTCTTAAATGAGCGACCCTTAAAAGATACATTGAAAAGTGCAGCGTGCTGGGCAGTTACATAATTGAACCTCTCTCGTAGTTCATTACGCCCTCGTCCCTGTCATAACACTCAAGGAACAATATTTAGGACCAGGTGTTCCAATTGTAATGCTGACAGTATTCCATTAAAATGAATGGGTTACAAACAACAAAATCTAAGCTTTGATGTTCTTGCTTGCCTGCTGTGAGGTCAAGTAGCTGACGTTGATCCGTGCTTAGAGAAACATGCCTCAGTAAGACGGTCTATCACAGCCTTAAATATAGCTACTTATCCAACATTAGCTTTTTGCAATTCTCAATTAACTCGGGATCAATACAGGGCCACTCTTGCCTGTGAGCAACATGCACCAAATGTACACTCAGTCGAATCAGGAATGCAAAGATTTCCGTCTTGAATAACATATTCCAACCCCTTGCTCAATCTGGGCACGAAACGAGCAGCAAATTCAAGGGACATCGCGAGCTGCCTTCAATCGTGGTTAGGTCACAGGCTGGAAACAGCAGCATTGACTTGCACAGAATAATAAGTCCCATCCGCTTGCCCGCCCGTACAGAGCCACAGATCATCAAGTGAGACTTTCAAAAGTGACACATTCGATGGGTTCACATTAAGATGGCACAAACTGTCATGAACGCAAGCGTGAATTGCCTGCACAAGGTACCCAGGCTCCCTGGTTGTGTTCCTGCCTTTAGCTCCCTTCCAGCTAGTCATTATGTATTATAAAATATGCACTTTCAATTTTTAATGGTATAGGTTTTGGATTTGCGCCAACTTAGTCCATGCGTCCATTAAAACTTGTGTGCTGCGTGCAACGTTCGTGAAGCCTCTCGCAAGGGAGTCCTATCCAGTTGCGGCACCAGACAACTTTGTCCAGAAACCTGGGCTCCTTTGGCAGTGGAAGTGGTTCATGCATCAGGTTGCGTCACGCGTGCTCGCTGACACGCGGCGAGTGCCACGCATGGGAATTCTCATTTCCCGACAAGCAGTACGCGCACGCACATTACGATTCTTAATCTTTGAGCATCAGAGGTCAAGGGCGTGCCCTGGGGCACATTGCGCCTGCGGTGATACATCATCTCTTCCTGTGCCCTTTGCGCATCTACGAGGTGCTCAGGATTCTCAGCTCTATGGAAAGGCAGCAGACAGGTTGGGGGGGCGGCAGGCGGGGGGAGGAGGGGGGGTAGCTAGTGGGTTTGTTACAGTGCTGGGGGCACTGTAAAAAAAATAAATCCAAACTTTTAAGGAAACTTACAAAACCAAATAAAAATGTTCCCCTTGGCACCCATGGTCACCCATTGTGGCCCCCAATGTGTACGGTGGCACAATGGTTAGCACTGCTGCCTCACTGCGCCAGGGACCTGGGTTCAATTCCGACTTTGGTTGACTGTGTGGAGTTCTCTTCATGTCTGCATGGGTTTCCTTCGGGTGCTCTGGTTTCCTCCCACAGTCCAAAGATGTGCAGGTTAGGTGGATTGTCCAGGCTAAATTGTCCCTTAGTGTCTAAAAATGTGTAGGTTAGATGGAGTTATGGGGTTACAGGATGGGGACGTGGGCCTGGGTAGGGTGCTTATTCTGAGGGTCGGTGCAGACTTTTAAAAATTAAATTTAGAGTATGCAATTATTTTTTTTCCAATTAAGGGGCAATTTAGCACAGTAACCAGGGGCTGGTTTAGCACAGTAGGCTAAACAGCTGGCTTGTAAGACAGAACATAAGCCAGCAGTGCGGGTTCAATTCCCGTACCGGCCTCCCCGAATAGGTGCCGGAATGTGGCGACTAGGGGCTTTTCACAGGAACTTCATTGAAGCCTACCATTGACAATAAGCGATTATTATTATTATTATTTAGCGTAGCCAATCCACCTAACCTCCACATCTTTTGAGTTTTGGGGGTCAAATCTACGCAGACACAAGGAGAATTTACAAGCTCCACACAGACAGTGACCCAGGGCCGGGATCAAACCATGGTCCTCAGCGCCGTGAGGCAGCAGCGCTGACCACTGCACCACCGTGCCACCCAGGGTCGGTGTAGATCCAATAGGCCGAATGGCCTCTTTCTGCACTGTGCAAATTATATGGTTCTGTGGTCACAGAAAGTCTTAGTCCCTCTTTATATGTGTTCAAGGTAAATCAATCAATACACCCCATCTGCTCATCCTTAATCTGGTTTGGCACAGGACTAAATAGCTGGCTTTTAAAGCAGACCAAGGCAGGCCAACAGCACGGTTCAATTCCCGTACCAGCCTCCCCGAACAGGCGCCGGAATGTGGCGACTAGGGGCTTTTCACGGTAACTTCATTTCAAGCCTACTTGTGACAATAAGCGATTTTCATTTCATTCATCTTAACAAGACAATGAACAGTTTCAATATTTACCTCAAGTTGTTTAACTTCCAAGGGCGTCATATTTCATCCCCAGGGCAGTACCTGCAAGAATGCAGGAGATCTACATCAGGGTGTCAGCCGGCACTGGAGAGGGGATTGAAGGGAAAATCCTCTGACTCAGAGACGGAAGTGCTGATGACCAAATCGAGTTTAGAGTTATCGTGCATTTTTGCATTTCAGAACTCCTCACTCCCTGTGCACCTAAAAAGTGGGGATTAAACGAATAAACAACAAAACAATCTTTGATGCAATTTTTTGAGATTTCTGTCCAACCGCAAGTGTAAATTCATATAATCGAGCATCGCACTGCAAAAATAACATAATCAGGACATCATCTTTTAATACATTTACTGTGCAGTCTGAATTTCCAATTAAGATTATATCTCAGTTTATGTATCAATGTGAAATGTATATTAACAGGGTCATTGTGTAATTTTTGCATGGCAAATTGAATATGCCGCTTAAATGGATGCAAAGTAATAGCATGATAACAAAATGTTATTAAAATCTAATCTTATCAGACACCATTACCAAAAGAATTAGACTACAGTAAACCCTACCAAAGCACTTACACGAGTGAACATATGTCATGGTTGAGTATTTACATTCTTTACCTGTGGACTATGAAGAACACAAATCCAATACATTTTGCAATTCTTAATGGATTCTTCTTCACTCCATCTTGAGGCTCCCCTCTCTATTCTCCTTGCCCACACCACTCGCCCAACTCCCTCCCACCACCACCACCCCTCCCCTTCAAAGAACAAAGAAAAAGAACAAAGAAAAGTACAGCACAGGAACAGGCCCTTCAGCCCTCCAAGCCTGCACCGACCATGCTGCCCGTCTGAACTAAAATCTTCTACACTCTCCTCTCTCCCTTCTCTTGCACTCCCAAACTTCCATGGCCAGCAAGTTTCGATAAATGGATTCAGGACAGATAGTGAAGCCCGAAGCCAGATACAGACCCTTTTCTTATGAGTAGGTTTATTTGCAGAAGGCAGCATTGCATATCTCTGCCTCCTACCTACCAGCTCCAGTGTCCCAGCAGTCCCTCTTTATATGTGCTCAAGGCAATTAATCAATCAATAAAGTAAGTAAGTAAAAAGCAAATTACGGCAGTTGCTGGAATAATGAAACAAAAACAGAAAATACTGGACAATCTCAGCAGGTCTGACAGCATTTGTGGAGAGAGAAGGGAGCTAATGTTTCAAGTTTGGATGAATCTTTGCCGGTAAATAAGTCCCAGATGACCATAGGCTCCTTTCCCCTTTGAGGGGGAGAGCTGACTGGTTGTGGTTTAACCTGAGGATCATCACACCTCAGGCAAGGGGCAAGGTCGAGAAGGCAGGGCCTTCATGGGTACCCTGAGCCGGTACAGGAATTGAACCTGCTGGCCTCGCTCAGCGTCACGAACCAGCTGTCTAGCCAAGAGATGTAAACTGGCCCCCAACCAATCAATATCCTCCACCTGTTTGAAATGAGAAAAAAAAAGAAAATCGCTTATTGTCACAAGTAGGCTTCAAATGAAGTTACTGTGAAAAGCCCCTAGTCGCCACATTCCGGCACCTGTTTGGAGAGGCTGGTATGGGAATTGAACCAACTGCTGGTCTGCCTTGGTCTGCTCTAAATGCCAGCTATTTAGCCCTGTGCTAAACCAGCCCCAACATCCCCAAAAATACAATTTGTATGACACAAACAAGTTTCATCAAATAAAACCTACCAAGGTGAATTCTAACTAGATGGAAGAAAAACTACTTTGTAAGAAAATAGTAAGAAACAAGAACATTCGCATTAGCTGGTGACTCAGTAACCTGAGGGCATCCATTAAAGATCATCCACGAAAGAACATAGTGAGAAATATATGTGGGCATCATTGGGAAGGGAAGGTCATCGGGTAGCATTGTGGCGCAGCGGTAGCTTCCCTGCCCCTCAGCCAGAAACTCTTGGTTCGAGTCCCACACCAGGCCTTGCTGGCCAAGGACGTTCTGTTCATAAAGCAGCCAACGGGTTGAGGATCAACCTGCAACATCCTTCCAACAATATTCAGAATGGAGTTCAGTTACAAGTGGAGTACCACAAGGATCTGTTCTGGGGCCGTAGCTGTTTGTCATTTTTATCAATGACCTAGAGGAAGGTGCAGAAGGGTGGGTGAGTAAATTTGCAGACGATACTAAAGTCGGTGGTGTTGTCGACAGTGCGGAAGAATGTAGCAGGTTACAGAGGGACATAGATAAGCTGCAGAGCTGGGCTGAGAGGTGGCAAATGGAGTTTAATGTAGAGAAGTGTGAGGTGATTCACTTTGGAAGGAATAACAGGAATGCGGAATATTTGGCTAATGGTAAAGTTCTTGGAAGTGTGGATGAGCAGAGGGATCTAGGTGTCCATGTACATAGATCCCTGAAAGTTGCCACCCAGGTTGATAGGGTTGTGAAGAAGGCCTATGGAGTGTTGGCCTTTATTGGTAGAGGGATTGAGTTCCGGAGTCAGGAGGTCATGTTGCAGCTGTACAGAACTCTGGTACGGCCGCATTTGGAGTATTGCGTACAGTTCTGGTCACCGCATTATAGGAAGGACGTGGAGGCTTTGGAGCGGGTGCAGAGGAGATTTACCAGGATGTTGCCTGGTACGGAGGGAAAATCTTATGAGGAAAGGCTGATGGACTTGAGGTTGTTTTCGTTGGAGAGAAGAAGGTTAAGAGGAGACTTAATAGAGGCATACAAAATGATCAGGGGGTTAGATAGGGTGGACAGTGAGAGCCTTCTCCCGCGGATGGAAATGGCTGGCACGAGGGGACATAACTTTAAACTGAGGGGTAATAGATATAGGACAGAAGTCAGAGGTAGGTTCTTTACGCAAAGAGTAGTGAGGCCATGGAATGCCCTACCTGCTACAGTAGTGAACTCGCCAACATTGAGGGCATTTAAAAGTTTATTAGATAAACATATGGATGATAATGGCATAGTGTAGGTTAGATGGCTTTTGTTTCGGTGCAACATCGTGGGCCGAAGGGCCTGTACTGCGCTGTATCGTTCTATGTTCTATGTTCTATGACAAAGGCTGGCAGTAAGACTGGGATAGACTCTTGGCCAGCCGTTTGATGCAGAGTGGCGCCCCTCAAGTTATAATCCTCTGGCAACAGGCTGATGTCCTGTTCCAGGAAAAATCTCACTCTGAAAACAGATGAAAGTCTGCCTTGTGCACCATTAGGTGTTTCTCCTACCAACAATACCATTGGTAAGGCCAACATTTATTATCCATCCCTAATTGTCCTTGAGATGGCAATGGTGAGGCACCTTCTTCAATATAATATAGCTGGCTTGTTGGGTCATTTTAGAAGGACGTCGCAAGACAACCATAGTGCTGTGTGTCTGGATATACATTTAGCCCAGGATGAGTAGCATTTCTTTCTCTCAAGGACATTAGTGACCTTGATGGGGTTTTGCAACAATCTACTTTCATGGTCGCCATTACTGAGACTAGCTTTTTTATTCCAGATTCAATTAATTAACTGAATTAAATTCCTCATCCATCAAGGTGGGATTAGAACTCATGTTTCTAGATCATTAGTTCTGGCCTCCAGTTGTGTAAGGTGACCCCATTAAGCTACTACACCCAGTAAAGTTAAGCGATGGATGGCTCAAGCAGACAGTGGCTTAAAATAGAAACCACCCCGGCTTTCAAAAGGCAAGGACGTAGGTATTCTTTTGAAGAAGGGAATCTGGGAAAGACGGAAGATGGGATTGAGCGGACAGTTCTTGCAGGGAGCCACAACGGGGAGCGATGGGCCTAGTCCCATTCTGTTAAATCTGGTCCCTCTCTGGGGAATTGGAAGACATGTGAAGAGAACTGTGTGAAGGTGTGGCCGAAGAGGAGACACTTGTAGACGTTTCTGAAGGAGGGATCATGTGGGCTTAGAGAGAGAATATTGTACAGAATTTATTTTTTAATTTAACCTTTATTTACCATAAGACATAGGAGCAGAATTAGGCCACTCGGCCCATCGAGTCTGCTCCGCCATTCAATCATGGCTGATACTTTTCTCATCCCCATTCTCCTGCCTTCTCCCCATAACCCCTGATTCCCTTATTAATCAAGAACCTATCTATCTCTGTGTTAAAGACACTCAGTGATTTGGTCTCCACAGCCTTCTGCGGCAAAGTGTTCCACAGATTCACCACCCGCTGGCTGAAGAAATTCCTCCTCATCTCTGTTTTAAAGGATCGTCCCTTTAGTCTGAGGTGGTGTCCTCTGCTTCTAATTGTTCCTACATGTGGAAACATCCTCTCCACGTCCACTCTATCCCAGGCCTCGCAGTATCTAGGAAGTTTCAATAAGATCCCCCCTCATCCTTCTGAACTCCCAACGAGCACAGACCCAGATTCCACAACCATTCCTCATACGACAAGCTCTTCATTCCAGGGATCATTCTTGTGAACCTCCTCTGGACCCTTTCCAAGGCCAGCACATCCTTCCTTAGATATGGGGACCAAAAATGCTCACACTAGCACCCTATCTAGAGTTACCTACCCAGGTAATTCAATTGAGAACCAGTTTTCATTGGCTACATTGAGTCGGCCAAGATGCTAACACCAATGCAACAGAAAATGCACAATAATATAATTCATTTAATACGAAAACCAATCAAATACAAATTAGCAGCGAAAGAGAATTGACAGTTCAGCAAGTGCAAGTATCAGTCATCAGACCCTTAACGCTTCAGCGAAAGGCGTCCACGGTAATAAAGGTAGTTGGCTGCAGCTTTAGTTGTACCTCATTCCAGTGATTGACAGCCGCAAACCAGAATGAATTATGACCAGTGCGAGCGGTCACTCTTGGTGTGACCAATTTGATCAAGGCGGCACGGTGGCACAGTGGTTAGCACTGCTGCCTCACGGCACCAGAGACCCGGGTTCAATTCCGAGGCTTGAATGACTGTCCATGAGGAGATTCACGTTCTGCCCGTGTCTGTGCGGGGTTTCCTCCGGGTGCTCCGGTTTCCTCCCACAAGTCCAAAGATGTGCAGGTTTGGTGGATTGGCCGCGCTAAATTGGCCCTTAGTGTCCAAAAGGTTAGATGGGGTTACTGAATTATGGGGATATGATAGGATGGAGGCATGTGACTAGATAGGATACTCTTTCAGAGGGTCGGTGTAGATTCGATGGGTCAAATGGCCTCCTGCTACACTGTAGGAATTCTATGATTCTATTCTACATGACCTCAGATTCTAAGAAGAGACAGTAAGATGTAACAAAGGTGTTTTTTCCCAAGCAAGGCTCAATAAATTGATAGAAACCAGTGGAGTTGGCACCCTGTGTGAAAAAAGGGCCAGTTAATCAGGGAGTACGGGTCACTGTGATGGTGTGAAAAGAGGCACAGGTCACAAACCTAATCGCAGAGTCGAAGAGGATACCTAACATACCAAGGGAGGTTTTGGGGGCCATTTTATGGGAGGTTTTGGGGGCCATTTTATGGAAGGTTATGGGGGCCATTTTATGGGAGGTTTTGGGGGACATTTTATGGGAGGTTTTGGGGGCCATTTTATGGGATGTTTTGGGGGACATTTTATAAATGGGGTTGCTGTAAACAAAACCGAACAGGATAGAGATATGAACTATGGTGTATCTGGTAGCATGAGTAAAGCAGGACTTAGTTGCGATACCAAAAAAAGCTAAGTCTTGATTTAACCTTAGCTTGTAAAGCCAAAACATGGTCCAGTCAGATTCTGAGATATTTATCAGTGGGATCTTGCTCAAGTTCGAAGTTTTCAAGCTTTGTGATCACAGGTAGAGTAAGACTTTTTCCTATTAAGCAGCATAATCTTGGTTTCATTTGAGTTCAGCAAAATGTGAAGACCAAAAAATGCCTGTTGCACATCAGCAAAATAGAGTTGCAAATCGTGCAAAAACAGAAGGGATGGATGGACTTACAGAATATAATATTGTGCCATCCTGCATACAGATGTTACTTTGGTGCGGCCACACCTGGAATACTACGCACAGTTTGGTCTCCATATCGCAGGAAGGATATATTTGCGTTGGCTGTGGTGCAGCAAAGGTTGACTAGTTTGGTCCCTGGATTGGGGTGGTCCTCAATGAGTGGCTCAGTATATTTGGGCCAATATTCTTCGAAGTGTAGAAGAATAATAGAGGTGATCTCATTGTAAAAGGCAAAATTCTGAAGGGGTTTGACAAGGTTGAAACAGCGAGGTTATTTCCCCTGGCTGGGGAACTAGAACACAGGGACACAGTCTCAGGACATGGAAAAGGTAATTTTGAATCATAGAATTTACAGTGCAGAAGGAGGCCATTCGGCCCATCGAGTCTGCACCAGCCCTTGGAAAGAGCACCCTACCTAAGCATGTCAGTTAACGCCATTTGCATGTCATTGGCGGGCCCGACCTGGTATTCTCCAGGCCTCCGATGGGCCGAGTTCCCCACGGCGCGATTCACTTGTGCTTTTAAAAATCGAGAAACCGATGTCGTGGTTGCTGAGGGAGAGAGAGAGGGTACGGAAAGTGTCCAGCGTTGTCATAGTTTGATAACAGTTGTGCCGCTGGCCGGGGGGGGGGGGGGGGGGGGGCTTCTGCCAGGGCCGGTTGGGGTAGCGGGGGGGTGGCCAGGAAGGGGGCTGTGGGGTCAGGGTGGACGGGCACAGAACGCCATTGATGCAGCCGGCAACGTCGCCATGCAGCTGCACACGCCGCTAACAGCCCTCTGTGAACTTAGGGCCACAGGTCGTATGGCTGTCCCCCCAGGCCACCCCCGTGGGTGCCCTCTGCCCCCCCCCCCGCCCGGTGCCCTCTGGCCCCAGCCAAACCATCAATGGGATGGGCACGCTCCAGTGCAACCAATGCCATCTTGTTGGCTGGGATGAGTGTGTGTGGCAGAGTGTAATGTGTGTGTGCGGCTGCAGCTTGTCAGCCTCCCGTGTGTCAATCACGGACCCGACGAATCCCGCAGCGTTTTCCATTGGAATCGATTGTGTTCCACGCGGAGCCGGTGAGAGCCCCTCCACAGTCGCTGAATCGATTCAGGTTCAGTGCAAGTTTTGCCGTCGTGTAAGTCCACGAATTCTGCCCCGGCATCAACACTTAGGGCGGGATTCTCCGATTGCCGATGCCGAAATTGTGTTCGCCGATTGGCCGGAGAATCCGTTTTTACGCCGAAATCGGGGGGGGGGGGGGCGGCGTCACTTTGGGATGCTCCGCCCACTCAAAAACGGATTGAGAACGCCGCACGTCATTGCATTGTGACGGCCACGGCCCTCCCCAAATTCTCCGCCCCTGATGGGCCGACTTCCCGACGGCATCGGGGGACTGGGTGGACTGGTGGGGGTTGGTCTAGGGGTGGCGAGGGGGGTTACAGGTGGGCGTTATCTGGCAGGCCGAGTCCGCGCGCGGCCGGCTCCGTGTTGTACGGCGCGCCCGCCGCAGGTCCCGCCGTGTGCATGCACGGCCACGGGCCCGGCAATTCTCCATCTGTATCTGCAGGTGAAGGCAGGGGCTTTACATGGCGTGGCTGTGAGCCTCACACCAGGCAGAGCATCGACGTTTTGTTCGTAAGACCAGACACATGCTCCGGACATAGCCTCAAAGTCTCACAAACGGAGAATCCCGCCCTTGGCCTCTCGGGGAATTAAGGGATATGGGGAACGGGTGGGAAAGGGGAAATGATCTTATTGAATGGTGGGGCAGACCCAATGCGCCAAATGGCCTATTTCTGCTCCCATTTCTTATGTTCTTAATGCCAGAGATGTTTAATCCCGTGGATGTTTGTCACTGATAGTGGGGGAGAGTGAGGATAAATTACCACAGATTGTAGATGCTGCTGGAAGAACTATTAAGTACAGTCTCGGAAAACTCACCTGTGAGCGCTCCATCAACCCATGCAGCAGAAAGCATTTGCGTGGATGTTTAAACGACTATACTTTCATCAACTTGGGGAGGAGAGATGAAGAAAATATTATCAACTGGATCGTGTAAAACACAGAAAGGTTTGTATATCATCCTGACGATCTCACTATTTGCATTTAAATTAAAATTGTTTCGAGGCCAGTCATTCTCTGACCCTTTGTGACAGGGTGCACCCATCCCATAATAAACTGACAACAAAAAGCTGGTTATACTCAGCATCTATGGAGACCAGGGGATGGGGTGGCCGTGGCGTAACGGTATCATCACTAGACTAATAATCCAGAGTCCGGTGTAATGCGTAGGTGACTAGGGTTCGAATCCCACCATGGCAGATAGTAAAATTTGAATTAAAATCCGCCATTAAAAGTCACATGATGACCGTAAGGAGCAGGAGTAGGTCATTTGAGCCAGCTACGCCATTCATATGATCAAGGCTGATCATCAGTAGCACAGTGGTTAGCACTGTTGCCTCACAGCGCCAGGCTCCCAGGTTTGATTCCCGGCTCAGGTCACTGTCGGTGCGGAGTCTGCATGTTCTCCCCGTGTCTGCGTGGGTTTCCTCCGGGTGCTCCGGTTTCCTCCCACAAGTCCCGAAAGACGCGTTATTAGGTAATTTGGACATTCTGAATTCTCCCTCTGTGTACCCGAACAGGCGCCAGAGTGTGGCGGCTAGGGGCTTTTCACAGTAACTTCATTGCAGTGTTAAGCCTACTTAACACTGCAATGAAGCCTACTTGTGACACTAATAATTATTATTAGAAATGATCCAGAGACTGGTCAGAGAGTCATGAGTTGAAATACCACCAAGGCATTTGGCGAATGTAAATTTGGTTCATTAAACGTATTTGAAATAGAAAGCTAGTGTCAGGAATGGTGACAAAGCAACTACTCAATTGTTGCAAAAACCCAACCAGTTCACCAATATTGGGCAGCACGGCGGCACAGTGGTTAGCACTGCTGGCTCACAGAGCCAGCGTCCCAGGATCGATTCCGGCCTTGGGTGACTGTCTGCGTGGAGTTTGCAATTTCTCCCCGTACCTGCACGGGTTTCCTCCGGGTGCTCCAGTTTCATCCCGCAGTCGAAAGATGTGCACCTTATATGGATTGGCTACGCTAAAATTGCCCTTTCGTGTCCAGGGATGTGCAGGTTCGGTGGGGTTACGGGGATCGAGCAGGGAGTGGGCCGGGGTAGGGTGGTCTTTCAGAAGGACGGTGTAAACTCGATGGGCCGAATGGTCTGCTTCTGTTCTGTCGAGATTCTATGGTCCTATCCTTTTGGAAAGGAAATAAGGAAATTTGTTATCTGGCCTTTGGTTGCTCCAAACCCACCACAACATGTTTGACCCTTAACTTGTCCTCTTTATGACCTTGTGAGCAATTCAGTTGCATACAAGGCAGAGACTCACTGTCACTTTCTCCAAGGGCATGAGGGATGGAAAATAAATGTTGGGATTTGTCAGTGGCGTCCACATCACTTGAACAAAGAAAGAAAAAGAAACTACCGCATGTGGCGGTGAGTTCCATGTTCCACGCACGCACTCACTGGATGGAGCATTTTCCCATGCAGTCCCAATTGAATTTGGCGTGGCTCGGATTTTCTGGATGGCGGGCGCTTGGCTCCTCCCATGCGAAAAGTTGTCACATCCGCGCACCCTCACCAAGTCGAATAGGTTCGCTGCTGTATTATGCTCCAATGACCATGGATTGGCAGCAGGCGGGAGTTCCCTCCGTCCATCCTTGGTGAGCTGCCGGCCAATCAGATTGGCTGCCCAGACCCTCCAGGTTCAGCACTGCAGTGGCCGGACGAGGCCAGTTCAACATCTCATCTGTACAGTGCGGCACCTTGAGCAAGTGCAGCACTGCCCTGGACGGTCAACCTGCATTTCCCGCTCAAGTCTCAGGCGTCACATCTCCAGAAAGGTGAATCGCAAAACGTTGGTTTGTAGATGCAGCAGGTAATTAAGAAGACAAATGGAATGTTGTCCTTCATTGCTAGAGGGATGGAGTTTAAAAGCAGGGAGGTTATGTTGCAGCTGCGTAGGTTGCTGGTGAGGCCACACCTGGTGTACTGTGTACAATTTTGGTCTCCTTAATTGAGAAAGGATGTACTGTCACTGGAGGGGGTGCAAAGGCGATTCACTCGGTTGATTCCGGATTTGAGAGGATTGGCTTATGAGAAGAGACTGAGTAGACTGGGACTATACTCATTAGAATTTAGAAGAATGAGGGGGGATCTTATTAAAAGATATAAAATTATGAAGGGAATAGATAAGATAGAAGCAGGGAGGTTGTTTCCATTGGTGGGTGAAACTAGAACTAGGGGGCATAGCCTCACAATAAGGGGGGCAGATTTAGGACTGAGTTGAGGAGGAACTTCTTCATCCAAAGGGTTGCAAGTCTGTGAATTCCCTGCCCAGTGAAGCAATTGGGGCTACCTCGTTGAATGTTTTTAAGGCGAAAGTAGATAGATGTTTGAATGGTAAAAGGAATTCAGGGTTATGGTGAGCGGGCGGGTAAATGGAGCTGAGTCCACAAAAGGATCAGCCATCTCTTGTTGAATAGCGGAGCAGGCTTGAGGCGCCAGATGGCCAACTCCTGCTCTTAGTTCTTCAGTCCTTATGTGAGTCCAGTGACTATAATGTGTGATCCTCTGCAACGGAGCATCGTCGTGTGTTGTGAGGTGTTGTCTGTGAGTTTCTTCATGTAATCCATCATGAATTTGAGAGTGTTTGAGGCATAGAATCATAGAATTTACAGTGCAGAAGGAGGCCATTCGGCCCATCGAGTCTGCAACGGCTCTTGAAAAGAGCACCGTACCCAAGCCCACACCACCCTATCCCCATAACCCAGTAACCCCACTCAACCAACACTAAGGGCAATTTTGGACACTAAGGGCAATTTAGCATGGCCAATCCACCTAACCTGCAGATCTTTGGACTGTGGGAGGAAACCAGAGCACCCGGAGGAAACCCACGCACACACGTGGAGAACGTGCAGACTCCGCACAGACAGTGACCCAGCCGGGAATTGAACCTGGGACCCTGGAGCTGTGAAGCAATTGTGCTAACCACTGTGCTACCGTGCTGCCCTTAATGTGTTGCTAATTGTGTTTCTCTTTATTTGGCTCTGAATATGGCGGTCAATATGGTCGCCTTCCTTAATCCTAATTACGTTTTGCTCTAATCAACAGACAAACCCTGAACCTGCTTGTTTTCTCAGCATTGTCCATTTTCCCTGCAATCTTTGCAAAGTGTCCATTTTGTAATCGGGAAGTGGCCATCCCAGATGGCTACAAATGCAAGGCTTATTTCTGGTACATGTTTCTGCTGCCCCTGTCAATATCTTTCCTCACAGAGCTAGGGGAGGACCATATCTGCATTCAATATAATGCGCACAGTAAGAAGTCTTACAACACCAGGTTAAAGTCCAACAGGTTTGTTTGAATCACTAGCTTTCGGAGCACAGCTCCTTCCTCAGGTGAGGATTCAATTCAATATCATTCAGTCTATATCATTCAATATAACATTGGCATCATTCAATATAATGAACAAGGACCACTTAATGTAAAGATATAAATAGATTGACTCTAGATGTGGGATTGAGGTATTTCAATATTATGGTATATTTTCTAATCAGTACTATTTTGTGCCAAAAAACGATCATGGGGGCATATACCCTACTGTTTACGATTAACCTTATTTATTCTGTTGATTTGGGACACCTGCAAGGTCCTTGAATAACTTCAATATGTGCGAGGAAGCATTTCTGTTTTGCTATTTTTATGCCTCGGCTGTTCTACACTGAGAGAGTGCAAATAGGCCCCATTGATGGCCACAAGACAACTGAATGATGGGGACGCAGAGGATTTCTGATGTCTTGCTGGAGGACAGACTGACCTCTGTTGTAAATGGCATGTTGGTTCGAATCGCCACAGCCCTGCAGGTCGGCAGCTGAATATGGAGGACTTCTCCTGCCTCAGATCGTCCAAATCCAATCGTCCTGTGGCTCCGAAAGCCTCGAGGTGCCAATCTACCCGGCAAGGTAAACGTTCAAGACTTTGTGAATAGTAAAAAAAAAAAGGCGCAGCAGAAACTATGAGCAATCCCTGTCAGACAAACCAACCCCTGTAGCAGATTGCGGTCCAGCTGAAACATTTAGGGCAGATTGCAATCCGGCTCTCGTGACAACTAAACCAATGCACACGGCAGATTGGATACCAGCTGTACTAATCTTGCGCAGTGGACTACAATCCAGGTCCCACTTGGCTTCAGCAACCATGGATTTGAGCCCTGCCAATCTGATTTCCAATGCATCACGCAAGCCATTTGCCTTGCTCTGTGAGTTCTGCGTCCCTGGCTCCACATGTCGACAAGAGGACATCCATGGTCCTGGATAGTAACATGGTAAAGGCCTGCTATTTGAAGGCTTGAGTTAATGCTTCTGCCAAACCAGCCAGTTTGGGCACTGAGCATTCCTAAGCCTGTGCATTAATACGGACGCACAAGTTAGGAGCAGACATAGGCCACTCGGCCCCTCGAGCCTGCTCCGCCATTCAATAAGATCAGGGCTACTCTGCTTGTAACTTCAACCCCACATTCCTGCCTACCCCCGATAACCTTTAGCCCCTTTGTCAAACAAGCATCTATCCAGCTCTGCCTTATAAATATTCAAAGATTGCTTCATGACGTGTGTTTTTGCAGTCAGTTACCAGCACGAAGTTCAGCAGTGGATTTACACCATCAGCTTCGTCGCAGTGACGGCGCTCTCACCGCTGAGTCAAAAGGTCATAGGTTAAAGTCCCACTCCTGGGCTGGAGCAGTATTGAGGGAGCCCTGCACTGTCGAAGGAGTCAACACAATGAAGCCTTAAACTAAGGCTCAATCTGTCCTCTCAGTTGGAGGCAACCATTGGGATTATTTCGAAGAGGGGCAGAGGGAGTTCTCCCTGGTGACTTAGCCAGTATTTATTCTTTGGCCAACATCACTCAAGCAGATGATTATTGCTGCGTGTGGTGCTTTAAAGCAGGTTCCACAGCAGTGAGTAGCCTTAACAAAAGGTACTTCATTGCTTGTACAGTGCTTGGGGATGACAAATAGTGCACCTGTTCTCAAACCTACATTTCCCATCAAAGGATGCTGAATAACAAACAGAACGTCGTTGTTTCTCCTCGGACTAGGCCCATTGTACGACCATAATAGATTTGTGAAGTTAAAAGGGTTAACCATTTTCTTTCCTCTCTTTCTCTCTGTCTGCTTTGCTTTGTTCGAATCGTAGACCTTACTGAACTTGGACACAGCAGATGTTTTGAAAACAATCCTCAAGCACGGCCGCGCAGTAGAGGAACCCTTCGCTGGGAAAAGATGCAAGAATCTAATTTTCTTGGCACTAAACGTTTGCTCCTGATGTTCAAAATCCTCTGTAGGCCTCTGCTTCACTTCCACGAGCCAACCCCCTCGAGCGGTTTGGCTGACAACTGACAAAATACATCACAGAGCTCCGAGGATGAGCAGGCCGGCGAGGATTTAGATGCCTGGCTTACCCTGATCTAAGCCATCGCAAACGCATTGAACCCTGAACTAGAATTGGATATGCGAATGTTGAGCCTTCCCACCTGATATCCCTGCAGCTAATGTTGTTTGTAAGCTGCCGGAACGTTCCCCCCGCCCGCCCCACCCCCCGATCACTGATCTTGTGTTTTGTTCATACGCAGGCCACCAGAGTTGCGGGAAATGATAGGATAGCTCAAGCAGGAATATTTTCAGAAAGTGTACAGACAAGCGCTGGCTTCTCCTCATTCTTTTAATTTACTGAAGGATTGGAATTTACTGCATTGTCGGCGAATGGACTACTTGAATGTAAAACCCTGCAAATAATATTAATTCTCGAGATTTTGATTGTCACACGCACTGGAGAGGGTGCAGAGAAGGTTTTCAAACAGCTGCCTTGAACTAATCTTTTTCAAAAACAAACAAAATGGAATCATCTTTGGTGCTGATTATTATTTGTTTCCCGACAGCGTCACGGTTGAATATATTGCGGGGCATGGTACCACAGACCTTACCGACTCGAGGTCCCAGATGAGGTTTCTGTTTCCTGGGGAATTAGCTGAACACAGCCCCCGGGCCTCAATTAGAGCAACGCATTCTTAGAGGAGGTCTGACGGGGGGAGGGGGAGAGAAACAATCAGTCGGAGTTTCTGGTTCTTGAATACAATCCTGGGATTTCTGCTGGGGGAGAGAGGAAGCCTGTGCCAGCATTGGCCATGCAGTGGAGGGTGGGGGTACTGGGGTTATCTCTGATGGCCCATCGAGTGACAGAGTAACATCTCTCTGCCTGGGCCCCCGCATGCGGAATAACAACATCGGCGAGGGCTGCTCATCACGATGTGCAGGGAGCTCGGAATGAGAGAATGCCTTTAGGGGAGGAGTGGGGGGGGGAGGTTTTAGAATATTATTGTCACCAAGCACAACCCTACATTCAAAACAAATGGGAGAAACGTGCCACATCGATGAAATCAGAAGTGAAAAGGCCAGTGTCAGCTGGAGTTCGAATCAATTGCTTAGCAAATGAAGGCAACAATAACTGGATTTCTCCTTGTCGAATACTATGACGCATCTAATCTACAGTACAGCCTATTTCTAAACTCTCTCTCCAGTTAATGCTGTTCCCATGAACAAATTAAGTCGATTTCTAAATTTTTCCATAGTTTCCCAAATAATAGGCTTACCCTTTCTATCACCCCCCCTTCCCCCTCCCCCAGTACTAATGCCTGCCCAATGCTCGGAGGCGAGGGGTGGACACGCGAGGGATAGCAGGCTGATTGCTTCAAGCTTGACTCCTGGCCAATGCTTTAGGCTCCTTGGACAGATGTTAGACTCTCCGAGCTTGACCCAAAGCCAAGTAGCATGGCAGCACCAGGGAGCAAGAACAGACACAGCGAGTTTCACTGGCAGCTGTTCGTTCAGACTTGAAAAATGAATGTTTCAGGAATTGCAAATGTAGACCAGGGGGCCAAGGGATAGATGCCTGGAGGCTGCAAATGCAACAGATGCTTTATCTGCCTCAGAGAAAAAAAACCAACCCGACTGAGCTATAACCTGAGATAGATAACATTTCCATCTGCATAAATTTACTATCGGTTTTATCTCGTGGGATATGACGGCAACACGTTGCTGCCAATATCACATTCACTAAAGGGATACCACAGGTCCTTTGTAGTGCTCAAGATTATGAGAGCATTTGATGGAATAGATAGGGAGAAACTACAACCATGGGCAGGACCGTCAGTCGCCAGAGGGCACAGATTAAAGATAAAGAAGAGGATTTTTTTTTTATCACAATGACCTGGACTTCACTGCCTGAAAGCATGTGGGAGCAGATTCAATTTGGCATTGAATAGATATTTGAAACGTAACAAAGCGAGGCTTGGAAACGAACAGCAGAGTGGGATTGATTGGAAAGCTCTTTCAAAGAGACAGCCAAAGTATGAACATACAAACACGCAAATTAGGAACAGGAGTAGGCCACTCGGCCCCTCGGGTTTGCGCCGCGGTTTAATAAGATCACGGCTTCTCTGATTTTCACCTCAATATTACGTTCCTGCCTATCCCAGGTAAGGTTTCATCCCCCCCCCCCCCTCCCCCGCCCCACCTTGCTTATCAAGAATCTATCTACCTCCGCCTTAAAGATATTCTTACAGATTCTGCCCCAGCCTCCGTCAGACACCACCCAGTGGCCCTCTGAGAGTAAAGTTTTCCCCTTGGGTGAGAATCCCGATCGGATGGTCACTGGAGCACGGCGAGAAACGGGATCAGCGTCGGGCAGCAGACCCATGCCCAGTCTCTGCTGCCCCGCCGCCATCCATAGATGGGGTTCAAGGGGAGGTTCTTCCCATTGTTAATGTGCTCCTCTGCTAATGCCAGGCTGCAGATGGGGGGTGTCCCAAGAGTCCCGGGGGTTGGGTGGGTGAGGGGCCGTGGGTGAGGTTTTGACCCCGGGACCCTCCCCTGGGGATGGGGTACTTGCTCCTGGACTTCCTCTTTCAGCCCTGGCCAATCTGAAGATCAGCCTTGGCATGATGATCTCAGGCAGCCCGCTGTTCAACAGCATCCACCTGGTCAGACCTTTTTCACTCTGAAGTGGCCTCCTCACCCTGAACTGCTCTTCCTGGCTGCTGATGAGCAGTCCAGGCAGTTCAGGGAAGAAACAATGCAGGAACATTTTCCCTTTTCTAACATCTGCTCCCTCAGCCTTTGCAGCTTTATGAAGTGTCAGAGCCCTCTATGAAAGCCTTCAACACTCTGAAAGGCTTCAGATTCCCTGAGGACCTCTGGAATACTAAGCATCCATTCAATTTCACAGAGCAATTCCTTTCACTAGCCTGTGATTGACAGTTTAATTGTTTATTTATCTTTCCCTTCACACTTGAATGCATCTCAAGTACCCTCCATTGATCCTAAACATAATGTTTATAAACACTCTTGTTATAATTGACAGCTGCTGACCACTTCGACAATGCTAAGTGCTTTCTGCAGTTACAAAAGAGGAAGTGAGACCATTTAGCTGCTTTGAAGTGGTCAGCAGCTGTCACTCATAACAAAAGTGTTTATATAAACATCGTGGTTAGCTTCAACAGAGGGTGCTTCCTCTTTTGTTGCCACAGAAAGCACATAGCATTGTTGAAGCGGTGGGGGGGGGTTACCTGTTATTCCTGGGAGGATGCCCATCTTTGATGAGGGGTTGGGAGTGCACCCCATGATGCGCAGGGTGGGGGTCGACATTCATGCTGCAAGGTGGAGAGGCGGCCTGCCTCTGAACTTTGGGATCGGGGTGCCCATTCCAAATGATGGCCTGAGCTGGAGAGTGGGAATCCAAAGCCATTTAGGCTCTGCATATATTTGCACGCCAGAGGACTATGATTCACACCTCGGCACCGCTAATAGCACCAGCAAGGATCAATCCCGAATCTCTGCGGCGGGAGCACTTGGACTCTTGGAACGGAGAATCCCCGCCCTCATCTCTATCCAAAATGGGCCACCTCTTATTTTTAAACAGTGGCCTAGAGGCTTCAGATTCTCCCACAAGAGGAAACATCCATCCTCTCCACCACCAGCCTGTCAAGTCTCCTCAGGATCTTACTTGTCCCAATCAAGTCACCTCTTACGCTTCTAAAATCCAGCATAAGAAATTGACTCCTTCTGTGTGATATGATTATCTGAAACTGGCCCTGTCGATGGCGGGCTCCCGCCTCAGATTCCCCGGTGGCGGAGGATACAAACAATGGAAAACCCTCTTGTCGGCGGTGGAATAGGAAGATCCTCCCACTGGCCAATGGTAGGCCGTCTCCGATGTCGCAAAGCACGCCACAGTGGAGGGGGGCGGTGGGGTGGGGGGGTGGTTGGAAAATCCCACTTCAGCTCTTCACAGTATGGTCACGGGCACAATTAGGGTGGCACGGTGGCACAGTGGTTAGCACTGCTACCTCACAGCTCCAGGGACCCCGGGTTCAATTCTGGCCTCAGGTGACTTTCTGTGTGGAGTTTGCAGCCCCCCCCCCCCACCACCACCACCCCCCCTGACTGCGTGGGTTTCTCCGGGTGCTCCGGTTTCCTCCCACGGTCCAAAGATTAGGTGTTAAATTGCCCCTTCGTGTCCAAAAGGTTCGGTGGGGTTACTGGGTTATGGGGATAGGGTGGACTGTGGACTTAAGTAGGGTGCTCTTTCCAAGGGCTGGTGCAGACTCAATGGGCTGAATGGCCTCCTTCTGCACTGTAAATTCTATGATTCTATGGCTATGACTTCTAAATGAAAAGAAAAGAAAAAGGGTCCACTCTGGTTGAACTGGGTAGAATAAAGTTTCCTGAATATTATTTTTCCAAGATCAAGAATAATTTCTGGCCCAACCCATCTATTTATGATTGCAGAGGCTGGAAGCTAATATCTTGACTGCAGTGTGGGAAGGAGCAGTGTTAATGGTTTGTTAACAATGGCTGGTTCACAGGGGCTTGTTTAGCACACTGGGCTAAATCGCTGGCTTTGAAAGCAGATTAAGGCAGGCCAACAGCACGGTTCAATTCCTGTGCCAGCCTCCCTGAACAGGCGCCGGAATGTGGCTTTTCACAGTAACTTCATTTGAAGCCTTCTTGCAACAATAAGCAATATTCATTTTTTTCAATGCAATGAAACATTTGCAAACTTGCTGTGTGTCTTTACAGATGCCACGAAACACTCTTTGACTTTAAAAAACGAGGGAAGAATTGGAAAAGATCCCTGAGAAATACATTCCCAGGACAGGGATTAGTCATAGGATACAAATCACAGGATTTCAAATGAGGTACTCCCCCTCATTAACGTAAAAATGTTTTCGGACAAATATGTTTTGCTGATTAAACATTTGGTCCCACGTTGTTCATCTAATTTAAGGTGCTGAGATCAATATTGACCAGGTCGCTCAGATTCTTGGCGAGTAGAATCTAGTTAAAGGATGGATGGGGGGTGGGGTGAGGAGGGGGGTGGAGGGTAGTTCAGAACAGCCAAGGTGATTGACTGTAGGATTGTGGACCAGCGCACACCACTTACAAGGATAATGGGACAGTGGATGTGTAGAACAGATTGCCAAAGAAGGCACTAAATTAAGGGGCGATGGTGAGTTTTCATGGTGCCGGGGATTGAGGGGTCGAGAGAGCTGATTATTTTCAGGGGACCCTATTCCTCAAAGTGGGGATCAATAGGTCGCTGGAAATTAAGGCAGGATAGAAATTGCTGAAGCAGTCGGCAGCTCAAGCAGCCTTTCCTTGCTCGAGATGCAGAGGTAACATTTCAGGACAACCATTCACCTGATTAATTGCACATGGAGCCTGGATAAATAGCTTTGGAAGGGCGAAAATATCTTATTGTTATTGTAAGGGCAGGGCTTCAAGGTGCAGTGAGGTTTGCCACCTCATCTGACAGAATGGCACAGGGGTGCGGGATTGGAAGAGGTTTGAGTTTGGGGCTTTGCTTTGCAGATGACGAAACTCGTCAAATTGTTAATGTGAGTGACAAAAATCTCACGGTCATTAAATACGAGAGGGGAAGCCTGATTCACCCCTCCGTAACTTACAGACACCCTTTTGCAAAAAAACCTGGTCGCCTACGGAAAGCCAAGAGCTGAAATGCTCCATGGTTAAGCTGTATTTATAGCGCGTTTGTATCCCCCTCAAGATTCCACCCATTTTACATCACTTCATCCTATCAACATTGTCATTCATGGAATGGAGACACCATTGGCAAGGCCGTCATTTATGACCCCCCCCCCCCCCCCCTCCGCCCCCCCGAATTAGTGGCTTGCTCGGCCATTTCAACCACACTGCTGTAGACCCGGGACGGAGTTTTCCGGGCGTTCCAGCCAGCGGAATCTTCCGGTCCCACCGACGGGTAACCCCCCCCCCCCCGTTGGTTCCCAGCGGTGCAGGGTGTGAACAAACATGTTCTCTGTTGGGTCCATCAGGATGCTACGAGAATGTAGTGTTCGCAAAGCTGAGTTGTTGAACAAAGCTGATTTATTTTACACTACCAAATTAAAGATTCTAACCAATCAACAAGGAATACGTTATTAAGTAACACAATACGATATCTCTTACAACAGAATTCTATGCTCTGCACCTCACCTCTCTAACGCCTTACAACATTCCCCGGAATCCCAGAAGTCACATGATATTTATATCACTGCGCCTTATCGCCATCTGGTGGTGAGAGGTATTATTACCTTATTGTTAACCCTTTGTATTCCTTACAATGCACATATTGTTACACTGTTGCAAATTAGGGTTAGGACTGGCAGGAGTGGAAGATCATATTGCCCTGCAATAGCGGGCCACCTCCATGCACTGCAATCTACACCGTGGGGCGCGTGGAAAATCCCATCCCTGGAGTCACATATAGGCAGGATTATGTACGAATGGCATATTTCTTTCCCTAAGAAGCATGAGTGGGTCAGATAGATCACCACGGCAGTCCGGTTAGTTTCATGGTTGCCATCACTGATACTAGCTTCTTAATTCCAGAATTTAAGTGGTTAATTGAATTTATATTTCTAAACCACCAGGATGGGATTTAAACTCAAGTTTCTGGATTGTTAGAACAAAGAACAAAGAAAAGTACAGCACAGGAACAGGCCCTTCGGCCCTCCAAGCCCGTGCCGACCATGCTGCCCGTCTAAATTACAATCTTCCACACTTCCTGGGTCCGTATCTCTCTATTCCCATCCTATTCATGTATTTGTCAAGATGCCCCTTAAATGTCACTATCGTCCCTGCTTCCACCACCTCCTCCGGTAGCGAGTTCCAGGCACCCACTACCCTCTGCCTAAAAAACTTGCCTCGTACATCTACTCTAAACCGTGCCCCTCGCACCTTAAACCTATGCCCCGTAGTAATTGATCCCTCTACACTGGGGAAAAGCTCTGACTATCCACTCTGTCTATGCCCCTCATAATTTTGTAGACCTCTATCAGGTCGCCCCTTAACCCAAAAGTCCAGCTTACTGAATGGTAATGAAGTTAGCTCAGTTGGTTACCCACCTAGCGTTTGATGGCAACAACGTGGGTTCAATCCCTGTAACAACTGCCGTAGCTCCCAGAGAACTGCCTCCTTAACTTGCCCAATGTTTAATATATGGAGTGGTGTCCCTCATGCCAAATAAAAATCGTCTCCCTAACAGGGAGAGCTGCCAACGTGGACTATGACTATTCACCTTTACCATACCCGCTTCACACCTTTGTCCCCCGTGTGTTTGTCAACCTTCCCCTTAACTGCCACAGGTGGAGGCAGCCAATGGACGCTCAGTCAGTCTGGAAGAAAAGGAGTGAGGCCTCGAGTCAGAATTGTGCGGGAGATTGTGTGTTAATTTACACCGCTCGCGTGGCCATTTCCACTCAGCTTCCTGCTGTAAAGAATGATAACTAATTGCCTTGAGGGGATTACTGACAAGCTCTTACCGACACAGGTTCTTTGAGAAAGAATAAAACAGACATTTTATTTGAAGATTTTCCTCAGAGTATTTGATTACATTAATGCGTGACACAAACAGCATCGCTCGTCTTCAATTTGAAGGACAGCTCCATCAACATAATTATTCGCCCAATTTTTTTTTGTAGCGGTTTTGCTAACATTGGTAATTCTCACCGAGAGTCCTAACGCCGTGTATCAATGGCCCCTCCTGATCAATGGGGCAGCACGGTAGCATAGTGGTTAGCACAATTGCTTCACAGCTCCAGGGTCCCAGGTTCGATTCCCAGCTTGGGTCACTGCCTGTGCGGAGCCTGCACGTTCTCCCCGTATGTGCATGGGTTTCCTCCGGGTGCTCTGGTTTCCTCCCACAGTCCAGGTTAGGTGGATCGGCCATGCCAAATTGCCCTTAGTGTCCAAAATTGCCCCTAGTGTTGAGTGGGGTGGCTGGGTTGTGGGGATGGGGTTGAGGTGTGGGCTTGGGTGGGGGGTGATGTGTTGGGTGTTCTGGATCACAAACAGGTCACCAACACTGGAAGTGGTGCAACTCTATTTTATTATAAGGTTAACTATATTAACATACTTGAACTGTGGGTAAATGCAATACCAGCTTTAACTGTTGACCCTTGCCTAATCCTAACCAGGTGATGCACTCAGCACATGGTGAATGTCTGTGTTGCAGGCTGTGAGCTCTGTACTCCGAGCTGGCTGCTACTAGAATGAGCGGGAACTCTCCTGTCCCCTGTCTTTATAGTGAGTGTGCTCTCACTGGTGATTGGCTGCGGTGTTGTGTATGCTGATTGGTCCCACTGCATGTCCATCAGTGTGTGTGTGTGTCTGCACCATAATATACGTGTGTATATTATGACATCCCCCCTTTTATATAAAGAACATGTGCCTGCGTGACAATAAATATTATGTAGAGAATGTACCTGACTATGTGTGTGCGTGTTATTTACATGACTATGTACATGAGGCTAATCTATTTACACGGGAAGGTGCCTGGTGCAGAGAAATAGGGTGTCACACCAACAACGAAATGAACATTATATACAAACTACTGGAACGATGAAACAGGATAACAGAACAGATCAAAGAGTCCAACATCGTAAAACGCATAAGTCAAGTCTCTGAGGTGGGCGACGAATTCTGGTTGACCATCAGGGTGGCACACCACTCGTCGTCTGGATCAATGCTGTGCACCGACAGCGGCTCGTGGTTTTGATTCGGGGACAGCCTGTTCTTTCTTATAACAGCGACTCGAAAAGGCTCCCTCGGGTCCTCGGTGTCACTGGTCTGCGGGAAGTTGGAATCGGACTCGGTGAACGTGGGTTGAATTGCCCAAACATTCCTGCAAGGCTGGCTGATGCGATGCGAATTGGCAGGCTGAGCTGCTCGACAGCAGGCAGCAAAGTGACCAAGTCTGCCACATCGTAGGCATTGTCGCGATTTTGCAGGACATTGCCGCTTTAAATGGGTGGAGCCACGGTTGCCGCACGTCGTGACGTCTGTACGCTCGTTGCGCCACTGCGCATCACGTTCCTCCACGTCACCGGCCCCTCGTTTGGCGCGTACAAGCACGGGAGTCCACAAAAAGCGTGCAAAATGGCCGCCCTCATCCAGGCTGCAGCCTTGGAGGTGTTCAATTGTTTGGACCCGTTCCACCTCGTCGGGACCGTGCCACGCCGTTTCAGCCGCCTGTATGTGGGAGTACCGGCTGGTGGCATTTTCATACAGGACACAGGTCTCGATGGCAGTCGCTAGGGTGAGTTGCTTAATTTAGAGGAGCTGCTGACGCAGGGGGTCCGACAGAGCACCAAATACGATCTGGTCGCGTATCATGGAGTCGGAGGTGGGCCCGTAGCCGCAGGACTGCGCAAGGATGCGGAGGTGTGTTAAAAAGGATTGAAAAGGCTCGTCCTTACCCTGCAAGCGCTGCTGGAACAGGTATCTTTCGAAGCTTTCACTGACCTCTATGCTGAAGTGGGTATCGAATTTGAGTAGAACCGTCTTGTACTTTGTCTTGTCCTCGTCGTCTGCGAATGTGAGGGAGTTGACGATGTGGACGGCGTGTTTCCCGGCCGTGGAGAGGATCAGAGCAATCTTCCTGGTGTCCGAGGCGTTCTCCCTGTCTGTGGCTTCGAGCAAGAGCTGGAAGCGCTATTTAAAAATCTTCCAATTGACCCCGAGCTTGCCGGCGATGCGGAGCGGCGGCGGCGGGTTGATGTTCTCCATACGTCAGGATGCCGGAATGCTGATTAGTTGCAGGTGGGTCTCAGATGTGCTAGTATGCAACCACTCCTTGTACAATGATGTGTTGGGTGTTCTGGATCACAAACAGGTCACCAACACTGGAAGTGGTGCAGCTCTATTTTATTATAAAGTTAACTATATTAACATACTTGAACTGTGGGTAAATGCAATACCAACTTTAACTGTTGACCCTTGCCTAGTCCTAACCAGGTGATGCACACAGCACATGGTGAGTGTTGCAGGCTGTGAGCTCTGTGCTCCGAGCTGGCTGCTACTAGAATGAGCGGGAACTCTCCTGTCCCCTGTCTTTATAGTGCGTGTGCTCTCACTGGTGATTGGCTGCGGTGTTGTGTATGCTGATTGGTCCCACTGCATGCCCATCAGTGTGTGTGTGTCTGCACCATAATATACTGATGTATATTATGACAGGGTGCTCTTTTCCAGGAGCCGGTGCAGACTCGATGGGCCAAATGGCCTCCTTCTGCACTGTAAATTCTATGTCACTCCTGCTCTACTGTGGCGGGACTGAAAGAAATCCATTTTGGGATTTAGCTCTGGGACTGCCATCTTGAGAATTTCAAGAGTTGCCAATGACATTAATTGTGCCCCATTTTCACATTTCCTGCTGCCTTTTTGAAAGTATTTCACTGGCTGGAAAGCACTTTTGGACATCCCTAACTCCTGAAAGGTGCCAATGACAGAAATTAGGAGGAATTACTTCATTCAAAGGGTGAAGTAATTCCTCCTAATTCTCAGAACTCTCCAGAATTCTCAACCCTGGAGAGCAGTGGACGGTGGAACACCAAATCGATTTAAGGGGAAAGTGGATGGGTTTTTAATTAGCAGCGAGATAGAGAGTTATGGGGAGCGGGCAGGAATGTGGCGATGAGGCCGAGATGAAATCAGCCATGATCGTATTGAAGGGAAAAAGAACTGGCTGAGAATAACCTTTTTCACATCCTCAGGATATACCTCAGATGCTTCATACCAATCTTTCATGGCGCAATGACTGTTATATATAATAATAATCTTTATTAATGTCACAAGTAGACTTACATTAACACTGCAATGAAGTTACTGTGAAAAGCCCCTAGTCGCCACATTCCGGTGCCTGTTTGGGTACACGGAGGAAGAATTCAGAATGTCCAATTCACCTAACAAGCAGGTCTTTCGGGACTTGTGGTAGGAAACTGGAGCGCCCGGAGGAAACCCACGCAGACACGGGGAGACCGTGCAGACTCCGCACAGAAAGTGACCCAAGCCGGGAATCGAACCTGGGACCCTGGCGGCTGTGAGGCAACGGTGCTGACCACTGTGCTACCGCCCATAAAAGATAAAAGAGATAAAATAGGTATTGTTGCTGGACGAGTAATCCAGGGACTAAGGGTGAAGCTCTGGGGACCTGGGTTTGAATTCGCCACGGCAGCTGGTGCAATTTGAATTCAATAAAAATCTGGAATTAAAAGTCGAACGACGACCATGAAACCAGTGTCAATTGTTGGGAAAACCCATCTGGTTCACTGATGTCCTTTAGGGAAGGAAATCTGCCGTCCTTACCTGGTCTGGCCTACATGTGACTCCAGACCCTCAGCAATGTGGTTGACTCGTAAATGCCCTCAGCGATGGACAATAAATGCTGGCCTCGGCAGCGACGGCCTCAGCCACATCCCATGAACGAATGAAGAAAAAAATACAATCAATCCCCCCACAGCCCACTAAGTAGTGGAATTAGGTGTTCCTCTGTCTAAGACCCTGTGTGCGCCTCTTTTCAAAGGGATGGATGGAAGGATAGGGAAAGAGCACAGATCCTTGTTATCCTTTACCCTTGGGTAAGCCTTGCCTGGTTTCCATTCTGATTTCATTTCATGCGCATTTCCAGTCGTAGATTGGACATCAATACAGAGAACACATCGGCCATAGACACTTCATGGGGCAGACAAAACAACTGACAATAGTCACACTTGGTACAGCTCACAAATATGTTCCTTATTGGGCTGGCCAAGGCTACGAATTAATCCAGTGTGGATTCATAGAAAGGGAGAAAAAAGAAAAGAAGAACAGACTGAGACCTTTTTCACATCCTCAGGATAGACCAAAAGTGCTTCATTACTAATCTTTCATGGCGCAATGTCTGTTATATATCCCTATTCCTACACCACATAGACTACAGTGCTTCAACGAAGACAGCTCACCACCACCTTCTCAAGGGCAATTTGGGGATGGGCCATAAATGCTTGGTCTAGCTAGCACCGCTCACATCCCAGAAACAAATATATAAAATCTATAAGCAAACTTGGCGGGCATTTGGAATGTTGCAAGGTCGCCAAAATGGCACCAAGCTAATGCACTAGTTATCCCTTTTTGAGACGAGTGGTTGAACGATAGAATCCCTACAGTGCAGGAGGAGGCCATTCAGCCCATCTGTACCAACCCTCCGAATGAGCACCCTACCCGGACCCACGCCCCCCCTCTCCCCCCCTATCCCCATAACCCAATAACCCCACCTATCCTTTTGGGCGTGAAAGGGCAATTTAGCCTGGCCAATCTGCCTAACCTTCACACCTTTGGACTGTGATAGGAAACCGGAGCACCTGGAGGAAACCCACGCGGACAGGGGGAGAACGTGCAAACTCCATGCAGTTGGTCACCTGAGGTCGGAATTGAACCCGGGTCCCTGGTGTTGGGAGACAGCCGTGCTAACCACTGTAGGGTGAGTTGCCCGTATTTTAAAATATGGATGAGGAGCATTAGCTATGAGGACAGATTTGAGGAAGCTGGGATTGTTCAACATGGAGCCGAGGTTACGGGGAAATTAAGGTTCAAAATTCCGAAAGGTTTTGATGGAATCAATAGGGAGAAACTGTTTCCATTGGCAGGTGGGTTGTTAGCCCACGGACATAAATGTAAGGACAAAGGAGCGAGAGGGGAAATAAAGAGATGTTTTTAAGCAGCAAATTGTAATTCGGAACGCGCTGCCGGAAAGGGTGGCTGAAACCGTTTCAATAGGAATTCTCAAAAGGGTGTTGGACAAATACTTGAAGGAAAAAAGTGGCAGAGTCATGGGGAGAGAGCAGGGAGGGAGCTAATGGGATGGCAGAAACAAGATGGGCAGAATGCCCTCCTCCTGTGCTGTGTGAATCTATCATTCTGTGAATAAGCCCTTTTGCGTTCACTTGAACAGAGAGCTACGACCCTGGTTTAACATCATACAAAGGAGGTCTTGTGTGGCGCGGTGGGTTAGCGACCCTGCTTCTGAGCCAGAATGTCCAGGTTCAAGCCCCACCCCAGGACTTGACGGCCGAGGAAGGTGCGTTCATAAGGCGCCCTAATCGGTTGAGTGTGTCACCCTGTAAATCCTTCCTAATACGTCAATGGCTGGTGGTATGAGCTGGAAGAGACTCCTGATCAGCCAGCAGTGCTCCTCAATCTAGAGGCCCCTCGCGACAGACTAGCAACCTCTTCCAGGAGTTACCAGCTATAGAAATGGACATAGGTTTAGTGCGCCAGTGGATACGGAAAGAGAATTGGAATTTCGCATGATGGTGGGTGAAAATTCATGCTAAGATCATTTTGTTCGGAATAAATTGTCATGTGCACTTAAACTCAAGATGAATGGTAAGATTCTTAATCCAATAGGCCCAATTAGGGCAGCACGGTCACACAAGTGGCTAGCACTGTGGCTGCACAGCACCAGGGTCCCAGGTTCGATTCCCCGCTGTGTCACTGTCTGTGCGGAGTTTGCACGTTCTCCTCGTGTCTGCGTGGGTTTCCTCCGGGTGCTCCGGTTTCCTCCCACAGTCCAAAGACATGCAGGTTACGTGGATTGGCCATGATAAATTGCCTTCAGTGACTAAAAAGGTTAGGAAGGGTTATTGGGTTATGAGGATAGGGTGTAAGTGAGGGCTTAAGTGGGTCGGTGCAGACGCGATGAGCCGAATCGCCTCCTTCTGCACTGTATGTTCTATGTTCAATAAATGCTACCAGGGTCATATAACGTGCGCAATTTTGTTTTGTTTTGCATTGCAGTTGTCCTACTCTGCCTTACAGTTACTGAAAACTGTTCTGTTCCAGCAACTCCTCTGTTGGGAATAGTCCGTTCAAAATGTGCTCACACATTTAATACCTGTAATAAGTCAGAGATGGAAACCAAACAAAACCCAAACTGCGCTGTCAGCAGCTTTTCAGATGTAAAAAATGGAAGAAAAGCAGGAAATACTTGTACTCACATAATGGCTTGCACAAACGTAGGAGGCCCCAAATCGTTTTACGAGCCGATAGCACACTCCTGAACTGTAGTCGCTGCTGCAATTTAAGAAATATGTCAGGCAATGTGTGGGCAGCACGGGTCCAACACCAGAAATGTGATCATGAGCAGAGCATCCATCTTAGGTGTTGGTTACGGGGCAAATGTTGGACAGGATACCGGGGAGCTCAGCTCTTCTTCTTCAAGTAGAGCTTTGGGATCTTTCGCATCCATTTGCTGTGGGTCTAGAGTCACATGTAGGCCAGACCAGGTAAGGACGACAGATTTCCTCTCCCTACAGGACATGAGTGAGCCACATAGGTTTTTGCAATAATTGATTACCATCACCAAGATTACCCGCAGGGTTTCCACGAGTTAGGAGGTAGGTCGGTGGAAGATCACAGAGAATTGAGTGCATAAGAGGCCCTTCGGCCCATCGAGCCTGCACCGATGCATGAAAGACATCTGACCTGCCCACTGAATCCCATTCACCAGCACTTAGCCCATCGCTTTGTGATTTTGTCTGCAAAACATTTGGCTTGTGTTATAACCTGCCTGCCTACCATTGGCTGGGGACTAATGACAATCCCACAATCCTGTGGGAGTATGAGCTTCCCCAATGAGGGGGGGCGGA